>NW_024466647.1:0-1273921 GCF_017591425.1 Ochotona curzoniae | reverse complement strand
TACACTTTATTATGTACGTTATACCTCCATAAAGAGTAGTATAGAACATTTTAATTTTCTTCTTAATTTCTAAATGTTCTCACCTTTCTCCTTGGCTACGTTTTCCAAAATGTCTGATATGGAGATATGTATGTTTTAATGAGAGGAAAACAAGAGAAGTTGATATTTTTTAAAAATATGAATCTCTACCTCTCTAGTTATTGCCTGAGCCCTGGACCCAGCTAAAAATAGTTTAAAGACTTGCCAACTGGGAGCTGAGCTATGTTTAGCAGGAACAGGCAGACGAGGGAATGAAGTAGGGTGCAGACCCATGGACGCTTTGGGTCTGGTAGGGATGGCTCTCCCAGGGGGTTGTTCAGGTCACACCTGTTGTCAGTAGCTCCGCCTGTTTCGGTAGGCTCCCAGTGGAGGGAAGTGGAGATGGAATGGAGGGACTGAGTCCCTGGGAAGCAGGCCAGACAATAAAGGAACTCAGAGGAGTCCCACCCTGGCTAATCATGTCTTTTCACCAGGTGAGAGTTTTATTTTTTACTTTTACAAAAATAAATTCCTTTCTCAGCAACTGGATTTTTAAATGTTATTAACTATGTTTAGGGGCACCAGGTGCAGAAGTATTTAGAGTGCCAGGATGAAAACATCCCCAGTGGTTTTACTGCTGAATTGGCCCAAGTTGGGGAGTTAACTTCTCTTAACTCCTCCATCCTTTGCTGTGCTCATGTAAGAGGTAGGTGTGGTTAGGATAATTATGCATGTCACAAGGCTGATTTGAGGGTTAACTAATGATCCCAGCTCACTTTGAAGAATTCACATGAAGACATAGTTGATAGGGAGGGTGTTTCTTCCATGATCTACTTACCAACTCCAGCACGGTAGGAAGCATGGTGTGTATGCGTGTGTGCTGCTCCATTTCCAAATGTCCTAGCATGGCATCTCCAAGATTGTTCCCAATGTAATTAGAACAGCTGTCACTCAGCCAAAAGAGCAGACTGTGTTTCCATATTTTGTTAATTTTTGAAAGGAAAGTGTAAATAGGAGGTAAGTCATAAGAGGTGACAGACAATGTTTCGCGGGGATAACTAAACAGCTTAGTATGCCACTGTTGTCAGTAGACAGAACACATCTAGTTTAAGTCCCAAAGTAGAATATAGGCAGGGCACAAATGTGGCAGACTCCGAGAATAAAGGTGAGCATTAAGTCAAATGTTGTGACTGCCATGGCATCTTTTACATGGAAAAGCAGAAACTTTGCAATGTCACCAACCAAAAGCCATATGAGTGATGGTACCAAGATGCTGTCCAGGTGTGGTCTGCTCAGTACAGAACCAATGTGACTGTGCTTGAATAAAAAATCAGATCTGTGAGCAAACTGGAAAATGGTGGGCTGCAGAGTGATCGTGAAAATGGTGATGGTGACAATGGTGATCAAAGTAGCAAAGACATGTTGAGGACTTACTACGGCTAGATGCTGTTCTAAGGACTTCACATGTCTTGGCTCATGTGCTGCCTACCGTAACTCTGGGGTATAGAACCTGTTATTACCCCTTTGCAGACAAGGCATTGGAGGCTTGGAGAGCTCAGGAACTGGCAGCTTAACATTACACAGCTTAACAACAAGCAGTGTTTTTATTTTTAACATCAGTGTGCATTAAAGTACTCTACAAAAGTAGCTAAAATTTATATTTCCAGCCTAAGACCAAAACTTTGGATTCAGGCCAGGGGTTTTGGTTGCAAGGGTTTAAGATTCTGCTGAGGTATAGCATCCCATATCCAAGAGGGGTTGAATTCTGGCTGCTCCTCTTCCCACCCAGCTCTCCGTTAACACACCTGGGATAGGAGCAGAGGATGGCCTCTGTCAACCATATGAAAGATCTGGATGCAGATTCAGGCTCCTGGCTTCAGCGTGGCTTATCCCCAGCCATGCTGTCCATTTGAGGAGTGACCCAGGAGCTGGAGGATCAATCTGGCCCCTTCCTCTCTTTATCTGCTACTGTCTATCAATTAAATAATAATTGAATCTTTTTAAAAAGCAGCAATTCTCAAAAAAAGTAATTTCTGATTCATAAGTGTCTGGTTCAGATGGAGCTTAAAAATAGATGTCAGAAATGTTTATTTGTTTTCATCTACTTGAACAGCAGAATGAGAGAGGCAGAAACACACACATACGTGTGCACACACAGAATCAATCATCTGTTTACTGACTCACTTCCTGAATGCCTACAGGGTTAGATGAGGCCAAAGCCAGGAGCCTAAGACTCCATCTGGGTTTCCTTCACGGGTGGTAGGGGCCCAAGCATTTGAGTCATTATCTACTGCCGCCCAGGATGCAGGAAACTGGACTGAAAGCCGAGCGGCTGGACCCAATGGCAGTCTAGTATGGAATGTAGGGATTTCAGGCAGCAACTTACCTGTAATGCCACAATGACCATCCTAAAAAAATGGGATTTTTATTTAATGAGTAATCATTGGGAAATGGTAGTTCAGATCTAGAAAAGGGAGAGGGTGGGAACAAGGCCTAACTAGTTTCCTAAATAGATTTTCCTACCAAGGGGAGTATGTGCTGACCAACAGCTATGCGTTTTAGCTCTTCAATTCTATTTCTCCCAGGTAATGAATAAGTGGCATTGTATCCTATTAGTCTGTCCATTCTAACTCTGATGAATGTGACTGCACATTTCCCAGAACCATCTCTCCCCAAAGCAAAGTGAGAACAACACATTTCGGAATGTGCCAATGGCAGGGCTGGGATGTTTGGAAATCTCCATTGTTTTCACACACCGCACAGCTGGAAGGCACATTTGGAGATTTGAAAATCTGACCCCCATCCATCCAAAAGAGGCAAGTTTATCAAATTTAATAAAATACTTTATGAAAAATCATTCACCTGATTTTACCTTCCGACCTTTGGTTTCCAAATATGTGTGACATCTAAGATATTGAGCAATGTGGTGATAAATTTTTAACATCCATGCTCTTTTCAAGTGCTACTTGTTTTGGTTTGATATAAGAGATACTTAACACACAGGAGAAAACAGAAATTTGAACATAATCAGGGACAATGCTGCAGGAACTGGACTTACCTTTCCTTACTACATACTTTTTAAGATAGAAAGATAGAATTACAAAGGGAGAAACATACACAGAAAGATCTATCCAATGATTCGCAATCTTTTTTTTTTTTTAATTATGAAGTCAGATATACAAAGAGGAGGAGAGACAGAGAGGAAGATCACCTGTCTGATGATTCATTCCCCAAGTGACTGTAATGGCTGGAGCTGCACCAATCCAAAGCCAGAAGCCAGGACCTTCTTCCTTCATGGGAGACCCAGAAGAAGCTCCTGGCTCCTGACTCATTGGAAAGGCAGATATGCAGAGAGGAGAGACAGAGAGGAAGATCTTCCGTCGATGGTTCACTCCCCAAGTGAGCTCAACAGGCCTAACCACTGGCTCCTGACTTTCAATAGGCTCAGCTGTGGCCATTGAGACCATTTGGGGAGTGAACAGCAGATGGGAGATTTTTGTCTCTTCTCTGTAAATCTGATCTGCCTTTCAAATAAATCTTTTAAAAACAACAACATCAACAAACAAACAAACAAAAGGGTTAGGCCAGGTTGAAATCAGGAGCCAGGACCTCTGTTGGAGTCTCCCACATGGGTGATGGGGGTCCATGTATATGGACCATCTTCTGTTCTCTTCCCAGGCACACTAGTAGGAGCTGGATTCAAAATAGAGCCGCTGGGGGCCTGGTGTGGCAGCCTAGTGGCTAACATGCTCACCTTCTATGCACTGGGATCCCATTTGGGCACTGATTCCTGTTCCTGCAGCCCCACTTCTCATCTAGCTCCCTTCTTGTGGCCTGGGAAATCAGTGGAGGGTGGCCCAATGCCTTGTGGTCTACACCTATGTGGGAGACCTAGAAGAAGCTCCTGGCTCCTGGCTTCTGATCCGCTTAGCTCTGTACATTGCAGCCACTTGGGGAGTGGATCAGTGAACAATCTTTTTTTCTGTCTCTCTATATATCTGACTTTCTAATAAAAATAAATAAAATCTTAAAAAAAAGAGAAAAAGAAAACAGAGCATCTGGGACTCAAACCATTACTCATATGTGATGCTGCCATCACAGGTGGCAGCTTAACTGTGCCACAGTGTTGGCCAATGTTGTTGTGTGTTTTTTTCAGGAAAGCAGTTTTCATATCTCTCCATCACCCCTTCCACATCCCAGGCTTGTGATGTAACACCTCATTGTTGCTGTTCCTCTGCTTGCCCGCCACACTGCAGCTCCGTTAGTCTCCCTCTCTTTCTGGCATGCCCCTGGCCTGTTCCTACTGTTGGGCCTTTGTCTCAGCCTTGTTCTAATGCTTTCTGTCCCCAGCCTCCTATAATTGACTCCTTCCTGTCTTTTAGATCTCAGCTAAAATGTCACCCTTCAGAATGGTTTTAACTGATGCCTCCTCTCGCCCCCGCTAACCAAAGTAGTCACTCTCTATTATCTTAATCAATTTTATTCTCTGCATAGCACTTACCAATTGCTGATATTTTTCATTTTCTTTATTTTTTTTAAATAATGTGTTTCTTTCAATATGATGTAAGCCCCAGTAGAATAAACTCTTTTATTAAATCCTGCCTAGAGGGAAATGGTCTATACATGTTTGGAAGGGAAAGAAAGGAGGGAAGAGAAAATGCCTGTGGCCAGAAATGAGCTGAGCTTGGGTAATTAATGGCAAATGTCATGCTTGAAGGATTTCTGACAGTTCCCAGGAGCTTCCAAAGTTCACACTGCCCCTTCGGGGTTCTTACTGTCTGACTCTGTTATCTGTTCTGCCATGTGTTGCAGTGAGCTGAGCCCCCTGAGGGCTGGACTGCACCTCAGGGAATGGGCACTGCTGGTGACTGGGTCTTCCAGGACCCAGCTACAGTTAAACACATAATTTCCCCAAAGAATAAACAAAACTTCCAGAAAATAGCTGGTACAATGGTATAGCACGCTAATCCTCTGTCCTGCGTGCCAGCATCCCATAGGGGTGCTGGTTTGTGTCCCAGAGACTCCACTTCCAATCTAGCTCTCTGCTTATGGCCTGGGAAAACAGCAGAGGATTGCTCAAGTCCTTGGGATCCTGAGCCCACAAGGGAGATGTAGAGGAAGCTCCTGGCTCCTGACTTTGGATTGGCTCGGCTCTGGCCATTGCAGCCGTTTGGGGAGTGAGCAAGCAGATGCAAAATTTCCATTTATGTATAAAATATGCCTTTCAATTAAAATAAATAATTTTTTTTCCAGAAAGACTTCCAGAAAGAACTCTAATCAAATTTCTGAATTTGGAGGGGGAGGGTGGTAAATGTAGCAGCCCATTTAAACATTTTACATGAATTTTTCCATCATAATCTATATTTTGTTGTTTGGAATTTAAATCATTTTACATATCATTTATTTACATTATTTGTTTCAGTAGTTTATTTAAATTCACAAAATACACACATGAATAGATTGTTGGAATTGGCCAGAAAGTAACTGAGGGTCGCAGAGCAGATGGGAGGGTAGGTGGCACAAGGGTGATTGGAGCCTTGAGCCCAGGTTCTTACCTCCTGTGTCCATTGTCTCCTGAAGTGACTCCAAAATGCTGTGACACCCGGGGCGGGCAGGATCGAGTGGGGTACTGTGCAGTTTGAAAAATCTGTTACCCCCACTACCCCTAGCTGAAACCCATTTGTTTAAAAATTATCTCATTTGCTCTGTGTCTCTGTGATACATCTTCAAATGAAAGAAAACCAAATAAAGATATTTACAATGCAAGTTGAGAATGTTTCTTCCTACTCAAAGAGGCCAGCAGAGGGATTCCTGAATCTGGGGACAGAGCTTGGAGGATCCAGCCCGAGGCTGTGGCTGGAATTCACTTCATTCACTGGCAAGAGGCCA
Source organism: Ochotona curzoniae (assembly GCF_017591425.1). Taxonomy (NCBI): domain Eukaryota; kingdom Metazoa; phylum Chordata; class Mammalia; order Lagomorpha; family Ochotonidae; genus Ochotona; species Ochotona curzoniae. The sequence continues at coordinate 1,268,014 of NW_024466647.1, read as the reverse complement.
TCAGAGGAATCACAAGGTAGACCTAGAGCATTTTAAATATTTTCCCCCAAAATATAGATCTTGTTTTCCAAAACAGAAGAGAAGAAAATGTCTCATACTTACTGTGTGTTTTTGTGAAAGGATCAGAGACAAGTCAGTTCTTCTAGCATTTGAATCCATGGCAAAAAGTACCTCGGCTAGATGGCAAAGCATCTGAGTAGGTGGTGGTAGTGGGGCATCATACCAGGAAACTATGTGTATAAGGACATTCTCCCAGAGAATACAGGTCAGAACCTACAGCTTTAAGTGGGTTATGAAGAAAACATTAGGAGGTATCCAAAAGAGACTGATATACTCCAGCATAGCATCAACATTATGGAAATGGCATGGCTGTATTTGCTGTAGCCATTAGACACTTGATCTGGAACAACGTGAAACTTAGACTCATTTTGGATGGACCCAGAGAAACTGTTCAGATGAGGAAAGGGGCTCCCTGCTTGGAAATCATAACCTGTGGATTGGACTGGACCAGGACCCTAGTGCATGCCTTGAGCGTGGACAGAGCAGACAGTGGCCATAGCAGGCTTGGGATCTGGAGCCCGTGGGCAAGGCTGCTTGACCATGGAGACTACATTTAAATTTTTTTTTAAAGATTTGTTTATTTATTTTTTAAGATTTACAGACAGAAGAAGAGACAGAGAGAAGGATCTTTCATCCACTGGTTTACTCCCCAAATGGCTAAAACAGCTAGAGCTGAGCTGATTCAAAGCCAGGAGCTTCAGGTTTCCCATGTGGATTCACGGTCCCAAGGACGTGGGCCATCTCCCACTGCTTTCCCAGGTAATAAGCAGAGAGTTGGATGAGAAATGAAGCTGCTGGAACACAAACCAGTGGCCTTATGGGATCCCAGTGGTTAGATATGGAGGAATAGCCAGTGGGGCCATTGTGTCAGACCTCAAAAAGACTATTTTTAAAACAATATTTATTTGAAAGAGTCACACACAGGGACAGAGAAGAAAGAATGCATCTTCCACTCTGCACATGGCCACAAGAGCCAGGACTGAGCCAGACTCAGTTTGAGAGCTCAGAACTCCATCTGGATCTACCATGTGAGTGTGGGGGCCCAAGCACTTGGCCGTCACCCACTTGCCTTCCCAGGCACTTCAACAGGAAGCTGGATCAGAAGCAGAGGACTTGGGGCTAGAACTGATTGGTGCTTCAATACTAGGATGCTGGCATTGCAAGTGGTAGCTTACCTTTCTGTGCTATAATGCCAGCCCATAAACTGGCTTTTATATTATAATTTTGTGTTAATTTCTGATCTCCTGACATTTAGTAAGTACTCAGTATTGCTTGTTGAACCAAATGGAAGGAACAAGAGTACACCTCTTAGGGATTTAGATAAATCTGCAGAGGAAAGAACTTATATTTCTCAGGGCAAAACTGTCCAAAAGAACAAAAAGGAGGAGCACGACCTCTGTGTGGTTTCCTTTAGGCGAACTCCCCAAGTCACAGGGGAGCCTTTGCCAGGATGCCCCATGCTGTCACCCTCATCAGGCTATTATCAACACTGGAGTATTCGAATGAGTTCATGCCTAATTAAGTTCCCTACTTAATTATACGAGAGATAATAGGTAGAAAATAATATTCATTCAAGTCTTTCAGCGGTATTTTACTTTTGAAGTCTGAAGTACTAAGGGTAGATACAAATAGCATCTAGTTTGAAGTTAAAGTACAGATTATCCCATTATGGAAAAAGATTAAATGTAATTCTGTTTACCTTATGATTATAGTGCTTCATCAGATTTGGGAGCTGTTGGGAAACAATCATATCTTTCTGTGTCCAAATTGTTTGGTTCTTCTCCTTGGAAAGACAAAAGATATTGTGAGCCCTTCATTTCAATAGCATGCAGAATTGTACATGGCATGTTTATAAAACAGCCACAGGACAAAGGGAAATAATAGGAAATTAAATGTTAAGAAATATTTTCTTTCATTATAACAGAAATCTCTTCGTGCTTTTCCATTTTCCTTTTGAAATCAAGTGACCTTAAAACATTTAAAAGTAAAATACACATTCAATTTTTACTTAGAAACAAACGTGGCTGTTTTTCAAAACTAGCATAATTAATCACACGCACAGCATATTATTCACGGTCCTCTGATCTTTGTAATTTAATTTCACATTCTGAAAATGTTTGTTTCTAAATTTAGTCAGGAAAACGAGGGAATGTGATGATTGCTTTGTTGGCCAGACATTACAGCACAGTGTACCTAGAATTCTGTTCAAAAGCAGACATAGAAAAATATTTACTGTTTGTGTGCTTTGGCATGTGAAACATTTAGTAAAAGCCAGTGGAACTGGATTTATCAGAGATCCAACCCAAGGTTAAGTATAGTGCCTGGTGGATCAAGGACAGGGACATACACTGAAGTGGACACCAAAGGCAGTGGCTGTGATACACAGACAGTGCCCTTCTCTGCTGCCCGCTTTCTCCTAGCACCTTAAGAGATCATTATGTAGTGGGCTTGGATCAGGAGCTTAACAAAAGGTCAAAAAGATGTGAAGTCGAAGGAGCCTGTGTATGGTGCAGTGGTTCAAGTCCTGGCTGCTCCTCTTCAGATCAAGTTCCTTGCTTAATGTAGCCAGGAGATCAACAGAAGATGGCCCAAGTCCTTGAGATTCTGTCTCCATGTGGGGGACCTGGATGGAACTCCTGCTTCCTGGCTTTAGCTTGGCCCAGCTCACACCGCCATTGTGGCTTTTTGAGGCGTGAAACAGCATCTGGAAGACCTCTCTCTCTCTCTCTCTAGTTTCTCTCCCTCTGCCTTCAAATAAGTTTTTAAAACAAAATGTAAACTTGTATAATTTCTTCTATGAAAAGCAACAGAAAATAAAGGCAAAATGCCTACAACCACACAATGGGCAAAGAGCTCCTGCTGTAGTTGGTGTATGGTTTGGGGTGGGAGTTGGATGTTCCTCAGGGGAACCTAGGTGACTTAAGGATGGACTCCCAGAAACTCTGCCCTCGTGTGATCTCCCTGCCCAGGTCAGAATCACACATCTGTGGTGCAGGTGCCCAGTCAAGGGGCCAGTGGGGACGGGGGCCAACACCTGTGGCCAAGCCTGGCTTGCCAACCGGGGCTGGTGGTGCAGGAAGGAAAGGCTGCCTTTTTGTTTTGTCTGCCTTGCGGGAACATGGTTTTCTTAACTCATGTGATCTAACGTACTGGCAAGGCTCACGCCCAAGGCCGTGGATGTTCCTAGGAGGGCTCCAACCGCACTCCTGTCTCGTCTTCCTGGTCCTCAGTGTCTCAGGGGCTCCCAGCAGCATGAGCCTTCCTGAGACCAGGGTTGAGGCACAATGTCACTTTGGTGGTCAGGTCGTTGGGGCCAGGTCAAAGCCAGGAGGCTGAAAGTCATTCCGGGTCTCCCACATGGATGGCAGGAATCCATCTACATGAACCATTGCCTCCTGCCTCCCTCGGTGCACATTAGCAGGAAGCTGAGCTGAACCTGAGCATGGTGATAACGAATTCGAGCATCCCAAATGGGATTTTAAATGCTGAATCAAATACTTGTCCCTATGAGAAAATTTTAAATGTCACTTTTTGAATATTGGATTGTCTTTTTAAATATGTTTATATTGGGCCAAGCACAGTGGCCTAGCAGCAAAAGTCCTCGCCTTGAATGCACTGGGATCCCAAATGGGTGTCGGTTCTAATCCCAGTGGCCCTGTTTCCCATCCAACTCCCTGCTTGTGGCCTGGGAAAGCAGCTGTGGACAGCCTAAAACCTTGGGACCCTGCAGCTGCACGGGAGACCCGGAGGAGGCTCCAGGCTCCTGGCTTCAGATCAACTTAGCTCTGGCCATTGCAGCCGTTTGGGGAGTGAATCATCGGACAGAAGATCTTCCTCTTTGTCTCTCCTTCTCTCTGTATATCTGACTTTCCAATAAAAATAATAAAATAAAACTTTAAAAAACCATTTATATTAAATGATTGTGATCCTATTATTATCTATCTTGTCAATGTGAAGAATCAGTAGTGTCTCATATTTTCTGCTTTGTTTTGTTTTAGTAGTGTCACTCTTTTTTTTTTAAGATTTATTTTTAAATTTTTATTGCAAAGTCAGATATACAGAGAGGAGGAGGATAGACAGAGAGGAAAATCTTCTGTCCAATGATTCACTTCCCAAGTGACTATAACAGTCTAAGCTGAGCTGATCCAAAGCCCGGAGCCAGGAACTTCGTCCAGATCTCCCACACGGTGCATGGTCCCAGGGCTCCATCTTTGATTGCCCTCCCAGGCCACAAGCAGAGAGCTGGATAGGAAGTGGAGCTGCTGGGATTAGAACTGGCACCCACATGGGATCCTGGCATGCTCAAGGCAAGGACTCTCGCCATTAGGCTACAGCCCTGGGCCCATAAATAAATCTTTTAAAAAAATTATTCATTCATTTATTTTATTTTTTTAAGGCTGGAGAGAGAGGGAAGAGAGTCTGCCTAACCTAGATATTTCTTATAATTGGCACTACACATGTGGAATTTTTTGTGACTGGTTTCTCAAATTTAAAAGTCTTGTGTTCATGTGCCCATGTACTAGTATGTATCCATACTTCACTCCATTGCACTGCTGAATAATGTTCCACTGTATGAGTATTCCACATTTGTTCATCCATCTATCAGCTGATGGACACCTAAATTGTGTCTGTTCTTTACCTATTTTGAATAATGCTACTATGAACATTGGTATTCATGCTTTCAGGAGGACACATTTTTTTTTTTTTTCATTTTTCTTGATAGATACCCAGAAGTGAAGTGGCTGAGTCCATGGTAACTGTATGGTTAGCTTTCTGAAGACTTGCCAGTCTGGTTTCCCAAGCAGGTGCATCATTTTACACCCCCAACCAGCAGTGTTTGAAAGTTCTGATGGCTCCTCATCCTTGCCAACGGGTCTTATGGTTAATTTTCATTGGAGCCTTCCTAGTAGATGGGAAGAGGTATCTCACTGCTGTTTGTATTTCCCTAGAGGCTAATGATGAGAGCTCTTTCTAAACTGTCTATTCACGAAAGAAGAGAAAGAACAAAGCTGTTGGGGAACAACCTCCTTCAGTGCTGTGCTCACAGTATTTGTGTAAACCAGTTCACAGACGAGCCGTGAGGATAATCAGGAGTGCCGGGCAGGAGCCTGCTTTGTAACTGCTCATCTGAGGGGCTGAATATTCACTCCTTCCACTTGTCAAAGAAATTGTGATCATTAGTGAGACTTTTTAAAAAAAATCTGAAACTTACAGTCACTGTATTAAGCTTTGCAAAGCTCTCTCCTTATCTGTCTTCTCCCATCTATATATTTTTTCAAGACAAGCTCTGACAGCCTACAAAGCGGCTGCCTCTTCCCTTTTGCCTTTTGAGGTAATGAATACAGCCTGCAGCTGGTATGCAGATCTGACCAGGCTCTGCTTACAGGATTGAGGGCAGAAGGGTGCAGAGCAGAAGCAAGGCAATGGGGACACAGGTGACTTCAAGGAACCTATTCTGAAATCACCTGATGATGTCTTTTATTTTGAGATTTCAAATCCTTTCAAAAGAGGACATGTGAATTTATGCTGAATGAAAAGGGACAGATGCTAAAAAGATGTTTGAAATGCAGTCTACTGGAGCAAGCACTGGGCCCACATGCTTGTTTCCCCACCAAAAACATACACGATGCTCATTTCCCTCAGCCTGGCATGTTCTGAGAAGTCACCTTTCTTGCTGCCCAGATGTGGTTGCCTGTGTGCACCTGTCTGGGTGCCAGCCCAAGTCTCCCATGAACTGAGTCTTCTGCCTCTTATTATTTTTTAAAATATTTATTTTATTTCTATTGGAAAGGTGGATATACAGAGAGGAGAGACAGAGAGGAAGATCTTCCATCTGATGATTCACTCCCCAGGCAGCTGCAACGGCTGGAGCTGAGCCAATCCGAAGCCAGAAGCCTCTTCCAGGTCTCCCATGCGGGTGCAGGGTCCCAAAGCTTTGGGCAGTCCTTGACTGCTTTCTCAGGCCACAAGCAGGGAGCTGGAAGGGAAGCGGGGCTGCCGGGATAGAACCGGCGCCCATATAGGATCCCGGGCGTGCAAGGCGAGGACCTTAACCACTGGGCCACCGCGCTGGGCCCCTTCTGCCTCTTATTGACCAAGGTGCCCCAAACCCCTAAAGGAGGACTCTCCCTGCTGGCTGTTCTCAGACTCTGACCTCCGTTCTCTCGATCTTTTCTCCCAGATCTGGAAGAGCGTTTCATCTGAAGTTCATTTTTATTATTTCACATTTTCTTCACCCCCGCACCCCCTGATCCAGACTATCAGTTTTCCTTCAAAGATACCACTCCGTTTCCTATCAATTCTTCCTCTCAAACCATAGGTGCCTGCCATGCCTTTAGGGTGGGATGCTGTGGCAGCCATGTCTCTGGGCTCACTGTTTCTGGTCTCAGATTTCAACTGGGGTAATGCCTCCTCTGGGAGGCCCTCTGTGATGGTCTTTACCATGTGTCTGTAGTGCTGGGGGTTTCTGTGCATTTGAGTCGATGTAACATTCCAAATGTTAGCCTGTGCCAGGCCATTGGTAAATCCTTGCTGAATAAGTAGCATGGAGCTGCCCTGTGAGAAGTGCTTGGTTACAGCATCTCTGGCATTTTATGTTGGATAATAGAGGAACCAGGGAATGAATGCAGAAGGCAGAAGCAGACAAGAAGGGCAAAGAGCTCCTGTAGAGCAAGGGAGGAAGCTGGACAGCTGGACAGTGACCAGGGCAGTCTGTCTAACTTCCTGTCTACCTTCCTGGATGTGGCAAACGTTTTCTGCTGTGATGGCAGCAAAGCCCAGGCTTTATTTGAAACAGAGAACACTTCTAAAGAAACCAGAAAACGGGACAACCCTCCCTGACCCCTCCATCCCTCCAGCTCCAGTTTTCATCCCCAGAGGAAACAAGTGTTGGGTAAGTGTCAGTTTTCCCTGTGTGGTAGACTTTTACCTAGTTAAAAATAGGTGCATACACGAGATTGGATTCAAGAGACACAGTTTTGTCTGAGAGAGAGAGAGAGAGAAAAAAAAAAAACTATTGCTTCCCCAGCACACTCCATGTTTTTACATTTTCTGGCTAAACTGTTCAGATCACAAGTGAGGGAGTGACCTATTGTGGTGGAACAGACAATCCCAACTCAGATGGCCATTGTTGCAGCCATTCTTGGCTCCTTCGGCCAGACTGGATCTTTTGCTTTCACTGCCAACAGCCATCACATGTGTTGGGTCGCAGCCTTACTTTTCTTTCTCCTTTCTTACCCCCTGCTTATTCCACATCCCAAATCAGATTGCAATTATGAAAGAGAGGGACTGGGCAGCTTGTACCACTGCCAGCTGCTAGTATTGTTTAGACTGCTTGGTGACAGCCAAAGGGCATGAGTCACATGACTGTTGAGATTGTGCCACCAACCAAGGCACAAATGACATCACCAGAGTGAACTACACTGGAATTTGGCAAATTTGTGCTGCATGCAGGCTTTGCAAGGAAAAGACAACTGCTAGTTTTTTCTTTTTCTAGGTCCTCCCATCACCCCTGTGATTTTTTTTTTCTGTTTCTAGTAGTGTTTGTTTTATGCCGAAGTAGAAGTTTGGCCAGTTCGTTTTTCTGGTTTCTCTAAATGTCACAGAAACAGAAGCTGGGTGGATGTGAAAACAGTCCCCCTGAGAACGCTGTGATTTTTCTCTCTTGGTATACTAATTGAATGCATCTAATTGAATGGCCTCTGATCCTGTTCAGGCTCCTTCAACCCTCTGGCTTTGGGCATGTGATGCTTCCTTGGTCTGGTCTACACATCCTTCTTCCTGGTCCTCTCCTCTCTGGCCCCGTGTGCCTCCACACACTCCTGAGGACCACTTCGAAGGACTTCCACATGAATTTACTTTTGCCTCCCATGCTCCTGATTCAGTAAGTCCCTGCTGCCTTTCACCACCCTGGCTTGTTCACCCCACTATCAATACCTCTATCATTCTATCTGCTGGAGCAGTTTTGTCTGGAAGCTTCATGAGGGTAGAATTTGTATCTACACATCGTTGCTTTCCCAATGTTTGGTACAGGCTTAGCCCATGTCAAGGCCTCAGCATGGACTGGTTCCTTTGCTTCTCCTTCTGCAGTGATTTTTCTTCATTGCCAAATGTGTTTTCAATTTGAAACCAATGATTAGATTACATATTTTGAAGGCACTCCATTAAATACACGTGAATATAGAATTCTTATTTAAGCTTATTGACTTAAAGCTTTTATCAAGATATGATAATTTACTTTTTCCCTAACAATGACTTTTGTGCTAGTTTTCCTGTAAGTAATCGTAGATACAATAGCTGTTTTGAGGTTTTGGGAGATACACGTTTTTTATATACTTCCATTATCCAGGATTCTTATAGTTTTGCAAGCTCCTTATGAAAATATAAATCTGGGTTTTAAATATTTTTATAGTTAATACTTTCTATGTTTATTAGAATGATATAATCCACCACATTTATTGAGATTGCTGATCTTTGGGTTCATGTCCACAATCTTTTGTGTTTTGTATTTGTACAGTTTTTCCTGTTTCCTCTTCTCCTACTTTTTAAGCATGCTGGAACAAACTTGAACTTTGTGGTTCTTCCTTTCCCATAAACAAGTTTGACTTGCTGCTCATGGGAGAGGACTGGTCTAGCAAGCTTCTGTCTTCTTGTTTCTGAAAGTTTCTTCTTTTAATTCAGAAAATGACAAGATTTCAGAGGACGTTTACAACCATGCATTGCATCATCCAGAAAGAAGGATCATCAGAGGGAGACATGGGAAGAAGATATTACTATAACTTAACAGTTCTTACTGGGGTCTTAGGCAGTTTCACAGTCACATAGCTGGTTCTCAAAATGATGAGTCAACATGTTGGGCAATGCTGGCTATAGGAAGATGGCATCTGTGTAATGTGTCTGCTCCCAGTGTGAGGATGGTGCCTGAGGGAAGGTGCTGGGAATTCGGCGTGCCTGAACAGCTCCTTGCTGCATGACTTCATGAGGAAGCAAGTCTCCCGTGACTGGTCCCTTGTTCCATCTTCTGCAAAGCTTTCATTCATCCATACGCCATGACGGTATCTGGCCACCACTTGACTGGAAATTGACCACAAACATAAAAGAAGCCATTACATAGTTAGGATTCAGTTATAAACACACTGCCTGGTGATCCAGAATATATTGAAATCAGTTTTTCAATTCTTAAAAAATAAAATGACATAATTTTAGCAATTTTTTAAGGTTTATTTTTATTGCAAAGTCATATACTGAGAGGAGGAGAGGCAGAGAGGAAGATCTTCCATCCGATAATTCACTCCCCAAGTGACTGCAGAGATCGGTGCTGCGCTGATCCGAAGCCAGGATCTAGGAACTTCTTCCAGGTCTCCCACACAGGTGCAGGATCCCAAGACTGGTCTGTCCTCAACTACTTTCCCACGCCACAAGCAGGGAGCTGGATGGGAAGTGAGGGGCTGCTGGGAATAGAACCTATGCCCATATGGGATCCTGGTGCATTCAAGGCAAGGACTTTAGCCACCAGGCCACTGTGCTGGCCCAGTTTTAGCAATCTTATGAGACACTGCTTTGTGTCCCCCCACCTCCCCTTGGATTCTCTGTTCTTTTCCACAGAAAAATAAGAATATCATGGTAATGACCAGCCTGGAACTGGGGTTTCAGATAGACTGGTTTTTGAATCTTGATTCTTTCATGTGTGACCTTATGCCAAATCTCAGTTGCCTCATTTACTCCAGGTGAGGCTAAACCATTTATAACATTGGTAAGAACTTAGTGAATTTGAACATATAACTCTTCTCCAAAGCAGTCTATTATAATTATATATTTTAAAATATATAATTATATATTTTTAATAATATATATAAGCTTGTTGCTTCTACAACTCCCCTGCCTGTCCCCACTCACCAGGCATAGCATAGTAGGTAGACATTAAGGTCTTGAGATGGGACTAGCTGAGTACTGATGTCTATACTTCAGGGATTCAATGGCTGAATATGGTGGAAATCCCTTCAAACTTTATACCCTCAGGTTTAACATCCTAAGCCAGTAGATACCAGGATTGCTGATAAACGTTTGCTTCAGGAGACATAGCCTTTTTGATGAAGCTGACTCGATTTTTAAACCCTTGAATCCTGATCTCTGGTTAGAAAGTTGTCAAGTTCCAGCATGCTATGAACCCCGGGCTCAGGAATCTTTCTTTCCATGTCCAGGGGAATCTAGTCCAGGCTTGCTGACTTGGAATTGGGAGTGCATTTTCCCACATGAAAATGACACACTTCCTGACCCAGTACTATTCCCAGTAGGTAAGAGGGCTTTAAGATCTAGCATGCCATCTGAACTTCTTAAATGAACATATTTCCTCAGGCGAAATGTGTTCTCTATTCCAAATAATTGATTTGCAAATAAAATGTTGAAACATGAGTCGCGAGAAACATGAGGCTATATGTCTTCACATGTGTAGTGTAGGAAGCAGGAGGGAGATCTGCAGATTCCCACCCCCCTGCCTGGTGTGATAGCCTACTGACTAAATCCTCGCCTCGCCTTGCATACACCAGGATCCCATACGGGTGCTGGTTTGTGTCCTGGCTCTTCCACTTCCCATCAAGCTTGCCCCAAAACCCTGGGACCCTGCACCCATGTGGGAGACCCAGAAGAAACTCCTGGCTGTGTGTTTTGGATTGGCTTAGCTCCAGCCATTGTAGCTTCTTGGGGAGTAAACCAGTGGATGGAAGGTCTTTCCCTCTGTTTCTCTTTTTGTTTGTAAATCTGACCTTCAATAAAAACAAATCTTAAAAAAAAAAAAAAGAAAAAAGAGAAACACTTATTGTTGGGGCTAGCCTTGGTGGGTAGTGGGTAAAGCAGCCACCTATAATACTGGCATTCTGTATGGGCACCAGCTGAAATCCAAGCTGCTCCACTGTCAGTCCACCTCCCTGCTAACAGGCCTTGGAAAAGCAGTATGGGTGGTCTGAGTGCCTGGGCCCCTGGCCCTGGAGGGAGATCCAGATCAAGCTTCAGGTGCTTGGCTTTGATCTGGCCTCTCTCTCGGGTCATTTCGACCATCTAGGGACTGAACCAGCGGTTGGAAGACTGTTCTCTTTCTCCCCTGTTACCTCTGGTAACACTACCTTTTAAATAAATATTTTTTTTTAAAAAAAAGAAATATTTATTTTTAGTCTAAACTCTGGACATGTGGGTACCGCTAGAGCTTGTTGTCTATGGTGACGGGAGGCCAGGGGCCGTTTTCTCACTACTACTTAGCCTGACTCTTCTTGCACTGTCTGGTTCTCTCCCCAGATGCACCATGGCCTGACCCAGCCTGGGAAACACTGCAGCGAATCCTGCCCTGGCCCACAGGGTTTGGGAAGCAGGCTTAGGGCCTGAAAGCCATGTTGGTTCTTTAGCAGGCACTGGTGGAGCCATGAATGGCAAAAGCTTTCACTCTAAGTGTGCCTGGGGTACTCTGGGCAGCTGCTAGCCGAGGCTTTGGCTGGACCCAGTGTTTACTCTGGAAGCTTAATGACAGGACTGATTTTCTGGGAGTGTTTGTAACAATGAAAAAGATGCTGACAGTGGCCACTGCGGACCTGCTTCTCCTGAGCAGTTTGCTGGAGCTTGGGATTCAAGCGGAGAGACAGCACTTGTTGGAAGGTTTTTGATCAAATGTCTGTGTGGTTTAGTTTTCCCTGAACACTTGTGTGGGTTCAACTGCTATTCTGTTTCCTGGAGTCATTGTCTTAGTTGACAATGTAATGGGGAGAAGAAAAGCAAAAACAAAATGGAAAGCATGGCTGAGATGCTATTTTCGTTCAGATTATTCTTCTGGAACATGAAGCCTCTATCAGAGAGAACTGCATGGGGAAAAGTCAAAAGCCAGAGCAGGGCAACACCTTGCCTGCACCACTCAGCGAGTGAGTGCCCTAGCTGAAACTAGGCTTTGTTTGACCGGCTCTCTGTCCGCTTGTTCTGTGTTTGTCTGCAACCATGGAGATTCTTTTCCCCCTCCCGTTGGATTCTTCTTCCTTCTCAAAGTCTAAAAAGAGCCAAGATGATCCAGGGAAATTCAGGGAATCCCAGTTCACTGCCAAAAGCAAGTTGCAGTCTGTGGGCCAGGCTGCAGGGTTAGCTATTTCACTTCGGTTTTTTGACGGTTAGTGTGAAAACATGCAAATGACCACGGTCCCTAAACTCATCCTTTGTGGTAGCCAGGGTTTATAAATACAGAGACTCTTGCTTTCCCTTCCTGTCCCTTTGTTTCCCCTGGCATTCTTCCCTCCATCCACCACTATTTTAGAAGCAGTTTCTACACAGACTTAGGACATATATTTTGGTAAAATCTTTTACCTTTTTTGTTATCAATTTTTCTGTTATCATCATTATAATGCCTTATCTTGTAGCTTGCAAATTTCTTGAGTGTATTTGTTTGACAGGGTGACCCTCGGCAGGTTTCCTGTGAGGAGGTGGAAGAGGATGCAAGGGGGACTACGTAGAGAGACCTTTGAAAACAGGGGCAAGGTGTTTTGTGGATGTTTATGAAATGTTGTGGGTGTTTTGAAAACTGTCTAGAAACTAATAAACAAGCTCCATGCATAAACCTGATGGAAGTCCTCTAAACCTTGGACATCACAGAGGCCTTTCACAAGTCTGAACCGAGTCCACATCAAATTATAGCCCAGTGCACTTGAGCTGATAGGGCGCCAAGTTGCTCACAGGGGAGGATACTGGTCCAGGACCAGAGGAGACCCAGGCAGGAGTTGGTACTGGCTGTACTGCAGGGGATAGCTTTCTCTTCTGTACAAGAATGGGATAAGAGCTGCCACTTCATGGAGTTGCTCTGGGAATCAAATAAAAATCCTGTGTGTCACGTCTGGAGCACAAGGTCCGGCACTTGGTAGGTCTTTATTATTGTATGACATCCCAAGGTCAGGAGAAGAATGCATGGAAACTGACATTCGGTCAACCAGAGAAGGCCTCTGCTTGGGCAGTCAGGCGCCAGGGTCATGACCACAGACATTGAAGTTAGACCTGTTTTTAGATCCCAGCTCCAGCATTTTCTAGCTGTGTGATTGTGGGCAGTTGAAACAGTTATCTTTTTGTTTTATCCTAACTCGAATTAAGAAAGTTTATTTGAGTTCAAATGCTTTTGAAAGCTGTTCATGCAGAGATTTTTTGTTTTAAGATTTATTTATTATTTTTATAGGAAAGGCAGATCAGATTTATGGTGAGAAGGAGAGACAGAGTGAATCATCCACTGGATCACTCCCCAAATGGCCACAATGGCCAGAGCTGAGCGGATCCAAAGCCAGGAACCAGGAGCTTTTTCTAGATCTCCCGTGCGGGTGCAAGGACCCAAGGCTTTGGGCCATTCTCTACTGCTTTCCCGGGTCACAGCAGGGAGCTGGATGGGAAGTGGAAAAGCTAGGAGATGAACTGGTGCCCATATGGGATGCTGGTGCTTGCAAGGTGAGGATTTAGCCATGAGTCACGCGTTGAGTCCACATGCAGAGTTTTGCTGTGATACATCTTTCCATGAGGCTTTCCAAAAAGTTGTGAGAAGGAAGAGGGGCTCGTAACAAGGGTCTGAGGCCTTTCTGAGGATGTGAGGAGAGAGGCACACTTTAGCCTATTGTGTGCACACACATGGTCTACCTCCAGCCCCTCTCACCTGGCTCATCCAGTGGTTTCTGCTGATTTGGGCAATGACAGATCTCATGAGGCTAGTGTGCCTACTCAGTGTGTGCCAGCTTTAAGCACTTGATTGTGAGCAGGCAGGTGGGTTGGCCCTCACGGCATCTCCATTTCTATTGTATTACCATAATATAATCATATTATCATGATTTTCCCTGATAGAGTTGTAGGCACAGGGCTGGAGGAATCATACTAGCTCCCAGCCTGCCTCTCACTTGGGTTCGGCAGGTGGATTACAGCTGCGTGGTGACCTTCACCTGCTCTTTCTGTGCTTGTTTCCTGGTCCCCGCTCCTCTCCATCTGTTGCCCTCTTTCTGAAGGGCTGGCACTTGGCTGGGTATGTGTGCCCAGCCCAGCCTGGTGCTGCTGGGTTAGCCAGCACCGCCTCATAGACCTCATCCACAATTTGCGGCTCTAGTTTCTCAACACAGCTCTTGATTTCCTGGGGTTGTCTGTGAAGTCAAGAGCCTGTGAGTGATTCACAGTTCCTGCCCTGCCCCGCTGGCCTGGCTGTAGGATAACAAGGTCACCCAGGTTACAGAGAGCCCTATGCAGACTTCCGTGTCACTGTGATCCTCAGACATGCGTCAGCCACACCGATCCAGTTGTCACGGATGCTCAGCTAACTGTTACACTGCACAGCTCCAGTCAGCTGCATAGCTCCACAGTCCCTTTGTTTAAAGCCTCTGTACTGTGGTGGGTCTCACACAAAGAGACCACGCCCAACTCTCCCCAGCTTTCCCTCTCATTCATCTTTTATTTTCCCTCTTTCCTCTCTTTCCTAGTCCTGATGAATAGGGAAGGAAGAAAGGGAACATCTGGTCATTAAGCAAAAGGCCTGTCTGCCTTTGCTTCTGCATGATCAAATGTATCTCTTTTTAGAACAGAAGGTACTCGAGAGTGGGAGTGTATCTCTCCTTGTCTATAAGGGGCAGCATAACAAAGGTGTGGGAATGCAGGCTAGGAAGAGAAATGGGATTTGGCTTTGACCTTGTGTCTGAGAGTAGACCTTGAGACAGGTGCTTTGCAGATATTACCTCTCTTAAGACTCACAACAGACCCCCAGAGTTAAGAATTATGAGCTCATTTTGTGGATGAGACAGAAAGTTCTTGAGACCTGCCCAGTGTCGTACAGCTGGGATTCAAATTCCTATAATACATGGAATAATGACAGCAAAGAAGCTCTAGAAATCAGCTGGAAGCATCACCTCAGCTGTCATCTAAATTCTGTGGCATATAACCTCTTGGTCAGAACAAAGGCTGGCATGGGCTACAGAATCTGAATTTCTTGCTTAATGGATGCTTGTAAGTATGAAAGGAGTGGCAATGGGGGCTGGAATTGCAACTGTGGCTGAAGGTTGCCGCCTGCAAGTCTGCTTTCTTAGACAGTGCCTGGCATTAATTAACATTTCCAAGGCTCTTGGAGATACAAAGATAAGAGATGTCACAGGCACAACAAGTACAACAGAGACACTGCCCCAAAGGCAAGGAGGCATTCCTGGGTCACCACCAGGGCCTGGCTGACATATAGGAGGGACTCCAAGGCCTGCAGGGCAAGGCTTCCCCTGGGCAGATCCTGCCCTTTGGAGTTGTAACCAAGTGAAATTAAGGTGAGATCCCTTGTAAGGTTTTGTGGTTATCTGTCATTTCCATCTGAGTAGGAACGAATTCCGAAGTCTGTCCAGAGATTGGGTTGGGCGGTACTGTGGACAGGAAGAGGATAGGAACTTAAACACCAAGGAGTCAACAACAAGCTTGACTGTCCCATCCTGAGGATCAACCCCCAAAAATCAGCGATTTGGGTGGAGGTTAAGATGGTTCTCCATGGGAGCAAAGGCAGGAACTGAGAGCGAGTCAGAACCGGACACACACTGGGCAGAACATTAGAACCTCCTCATTCTTTGAAAAAGCTTGATATGCTTCTTTTATTTTTATTTGAAGGAGGGACAAGGGAGAGACACAGGGAAACATCTACTGGGTCACTCCCTGCAGGCTCCCCTGGGACCTTCCTCCTCTCTCTCTGCCTCTGGCCTTGATTTACTCGCTGTTTTTCAGTTGCAGCCCTTGTGACTTAGTTTATCTGCTCCATCCAGCTTCCTCTCCTGCCTCCTCATTGTCTTTTTTTCAAAGACTTATTTTATTTTTATTGGAAAGTTAGATATACAGAGAGGAGGGGAGACAGAGTAGAAGATCTTCAGTTCTTTGATTCACTTCCCAAAGGGCCGCAACAGCCTAAGCTAAGCTGATCTGAAGCCAAGAGCCAGGAGCCTCTTCAAGTCTCCCACATGAGTGCAGGGTCCCAAGGCCCTGGGCCATCTTCTACTTGCTTTCCCAGGCCACAAGCAGGGAGCTGGATGGGAAATGGAACAGTGGGATTAGAACCGGTGACCACATGGGATCCTGCCACATTCAAGGCGAGGAATTTAGCCCCTTGACAACTGCTCCAGGTCCTGTCTTTTTTTTTTTAAAGATTTATTTTTTATTATTATTATTTTTTATTGGAAAGGCGGATATACAGAGAGGAGAGACAGAGAGGAAGATCTTCCGTCCGATGATTCACTCCCCAAGTGAGTGCAACGGTTGATGCTGTGCCGATCCGAGGCCAGGAGCCTCTGCCGGGATTAGAACCGGCGCCCATATGGGATCCCGGGCGTGCAAGGCAAGGACCTTAACCACTTGCGCCACCGCGCTGGGCCCTTTTTTTTTTTTTTAAAGATTTATTTATTTCTCATTGGAAAGGCAGATCAGATTTATGAAGAGAAAGAGAGAAACATGTTCCATTTGCTCGTTCCATCACAAATGGTCGCAGCAGCCAGAGCTGTGCCAATCTGAAGCCAGGAGTCAGGAACTTCTTCTAGGTCTCCTACATGGTGTGGGGTCCCAAGGAATTAGGCCATCCTCTACTGATTTCTAGACCACAAGCAGGGAGCTAGATGGGAAGTGGAGCAGTTTGGCTATGAACCAGTGCCCACATGGGATCATGTTGTGTGCAAGGAAAGCATTTAGTTACTGAGCCATCATGCCAGGCCCATTGTCCCATGTTTAAAAAATAGACTTACTTAAAAAATTTTATTTGAAATGCAAATAACAGAGGGAGTGACAGAGGGAGGATGAGAGACAGGGAGAGGGAAAATCTTCCATCTGCTGGTTTACTCCCCAGTGGCCACAACAACCAAGGATGGGGCAGGCTGTTAAATCAGGAGCCTGGGGCTTCTTCTGGGACTCTCACATGTGTACAGTTATGCCATTCTCTGCTGCCTTCCCAGCTTCATTAGCAGGGAGCTGAATTGGAAGTAGAACACCTGGGATTTGAATCAGCTCTCATATGTGATGTTGCTGTCACAGTTAGAAGCTTAGCTTGTTATGCCACAACACTGGTCCCATACCCCATTTCTAAATTGTGGCAAAATAAGTCAAAAATTTGCTCTCTCAGCCATTGTTATGTATACAGTATATGTGCTGTTCAGTGGCACTAACTACATGGCAGAACTCTTCATCTTGTCAGGCAGAAACTATGGCCCCATTAAACACTAACCAGTACCTGGTACCTACTATTTCACTTTCTGCCCTTCTATTTCTGACTACTCTAAACACCTCAATAAGATCATAGATAAACTTTGTGTGTGAGCATCCTATTTCACTTAATGTTCTCCCAATGCATTCATGTCATAATATGTGTCAGAATTTCCTTCTTTCTGAAGTTGAATGGCATCCTGTTGCATGCCCATGTCACGTGTTGCTGGTCTATGTGCCCATGGGTGGCATCCATGTTTCAGCTGCTGTCAGTGTTGCTGCTATGAACATGAATGTACAGATCTCATTGAGACGCTGCTCTCGATGACTCTGAGCTTGTGCCTGGAAGTGGTGTTGCTGAATCAAGTGGCAGTTCTCTTGTTAACACTCTTAGGAGCTGCCATGCTGTTTTCCACCACAGCTGTGCCAGTCCAGCTGGGCCTTGTCGTCCTTCCTCGCCAAGCCCCAATCCCGTGGGTCAGTGCATGGCATCCTAGCTTCCCGTCTCTGACTCCCTTATTTGCTCTGTTTCAGGACACCCGTCACCTTCTCATTCTAATTTCTCAGGATATGATTCTGGGGGGCAGCTTGTCCCATGTCCAGCTCTCCAAACTTCAGCCCCTGGGTGTGCTTGGTCTTAGCGGGACCTTGCAGACTTTCTAATGCCACCCTCGTGTGACGAGAAGGTGGGCGGCTGCTGATTGACCTTTAAAACATCTCTGTCTCCCAGCAACTATTATAAAGCAAACACAGTGAGCTCAGGCACTTGACCTAATATAGGGAAACGGGGTTGAAGGAATGTGTACCTGGAGGTGCTGGCTACTCACTGTCCCCAGCCCTAGACACACGGGGCCACGAGGCTGTGCGTGTGAATATCTGCATGTGAATATGCAAGATTGTCCACTCAAAAGCATGTAAAGTACAGACAGTTCTCCCTCCCAGGCTTCTTGCTGCACCGCATTTATTTAAGAAGCTACAGGCAGTCTTTTTCTTTAAAAAAGATTTATTTATTTTTATTGGAAAGTCAGATATATAGAGAAGGAGAGACAGAAAGGAAGATCTTACATCTCTTGATTCACTTCCCAGGTGGCTGCAATGGCCAGAGTTGAGCCAATCCAAAGCCAGGAGCTTCTTCCAGGTCTCCTACATGGGTGCATGGTCCCAAGGCTTTGGACCATCCTCAACTGCTTTCCCAGGCCACAGGCAGGGAATTGGATGGAAAGTGGAGCAGCTAGGTTTAGAACTGGCCCCCATATGGGATCCCAGCATATGCAAGGTGAGGGCTTTAGCCACTAGACTACTGCACTGAGCCCTACAAATGGTCTTTTAATAGGAATTAAAAAAAAAAAGCCTCTTTAGTTGCACAGGGCAGACCTGGAATAATGGAGATTCAAAAGCATCTACAGTCTAAACACGCACTTCAGGAGTGCTTGGAATTTGCAGCCCTGAATAGCAGAGTCACGCTGTGCTAGCTGGCTTGGGAGCCGGTGCCCAGTGACCTGGCTGCAGCTGGTGAGTCACAGATGAGGGTGCACCCAGCTCGCCTGCCATCTGTGGAGGCACAGGCTGCTCTGAGCTCACCACTGCTGTGGCCTTGAAGCCCTTGTCCCGGTTGCAGTGGGGCTGTGTGCTTTGAACCCAGGGCGGGGGCCCTTCCTGGAGGTGATATAGCCCTCTACTCACCATGTTGCTGTGCAGGGGTGAGGTGTGGTGCTCAGGAGCCGGAGGAAGGAGCTGCTTGACTGACTCCACTAGCCCCCTCCCCACTCCCAGCCCACCCCCAAGCTTCATTTAGCCAGTGCAGGCTGTTCCACTTTCCCTGTAGCTTAGCAACCTGTGCCCCTGACAACTGATTTATTGGAAAAAAGCTTGATTTTCTCTGAAGCAGGTTTGTTTGCTTCCCCCTCTTCCCTCTGCCTCACTCTCCCTCCCTTCCTCCCTCTCCTCCCCCTCCTTTTGCTGTCTCATGATGAAGAATTAAGCCTTGCACCTGATAACCTCTGGGCAAGTTCCTCTCCTGTGCACTCCTGCTGGACATCTGCCATCTCCCTGCCTCCCAACCTTCTCTTCTTTTTTGCATATTTCAAATTGCTTTATTTATTTGAAAGGCTCAGTTATAAAAAAGACAGGGAAAGACAGAAAGAGGGAAGGATTTTCCATTTGCTGGTACACTCCCCAAATGGCTGCCACAGCCAGGGCTGCACCAGGCCGAAGTCAGGAACTAGAGACTTCTTCCAGGTCTCTCATATGGGTACAGGGATCTAAGGCCCTGGGTCATCCCCCACTGCCCTCCCAGGCATATTAGCAGGGAGCTGAATTGGAAATGGAGCTGCCAGAACTTGAACATGGCACCCATATGCCAATGACACAGACGGTGGCCTAATGCACTATAGCAACCCCTACGGTTTTGTTGCAAGAAGTGTCCTGTTATGATCTAAATGATTCTGTCCCCCTGAGAGTCATATGTTTAAATCTAATCCCAACCTGGTAGTATTAGGAGGTGGGGCCTCTGAGAGGTCACGAGGTCAGGAAGTCATAAGAGTGAAGCCCTCAGAAAAGGACTTCTTGCTTGTTCTGAGAGACGTTCCGAAGAGCTGCTGTCTCTCCCACCATGAGGCTCACTGGACATTGTGCTTGCCACACTCCATCTTGGACTCTGCTGCCACCAGAACTGTGAGCAGTTAATTCCCGTGGCTCCTACGGCACCCAGTCAGTGGCACTGGGTTACAGTGGCCCAAGTGGCCCAAGACACTTTCTCTCTTGCTTCAAAGCCTCTGCCAGCTCCAGGGAGAGATGAGCCTCCAAGGCCCTCCCTCCACCCCTTTAATCCTTCTGGCCTGTCTGATGTCACTCTGCACTAGTCCTTTACGCTCTGCTCCTTCTTGCCCCGTCCTCCCCACCCCACCCTTCTCTGCTCACTGGATCATGAAAGGTTCTTTAAGATGCAGCCTAAACATTGGCTCCTCCCAGAGGCCTTTTCTTCCTTCTCTCTGAGTTAACCATTTTCTCAGTGCAGGGGCTCATGTCTGCTCATGTGACATCATCTTTTGTGAACTTGTTGAGGGCAGGGAGTGTTTCTCTTTCTCTAGCATGTCCCTGGGGCCCAGCGTGGGGCCTGATATGTAATAGTGAATCCTAAGCAAGTAAATGAGCAAGAAAGACCAGAAACAGACTGGCAGGTAGGTAGGTAGGAAGAACAAGATAAGGTGATGGACACAAGCAAGGCTGAACAGCCAGAAGCCAGCAGCAAGGGGGACCACGCACAAAGCCCAGAGTGACATCTGCCCCTTCAGGAAACACATAGCTTCCTGTTCAGCCCTAGGGTCCTTCCCATTGATTCCTTTTAGCCCTTGCTGGGTCTGGGACCGTGGCTCCACCCAAGCAACCTGGAGGCCACTCCTAGATTCCCATTATGTGGTCATTCCCACTTGGTGACCTTGGCTGTCAGGGCACAAAACAGCTCAGCTTCTGGGGCAGCCTTTGTCCTCCTACCAGTGAGGTCTCAGGCACCTGCTGCCATGCTGTGTGTGGCAGAGCAGCTGTGGAGCCTGGCTCTAAGCAAGCAGGGGAAGATGAATGACTTCATCTGGTTGTGCATCCAGGATAGCCTGTGCTTGCATGGGAAGCCCGGAGAGACACTAAAGTTCTTTGGGTGACTTTGCTGAGAGGAGCTAAAAGATACCTGTTTCAACTTCTGCTGTGGTTTAAATGCATCCACTGAAGTTCAAGTGCTAGAAATTTGATCCCCAAGACAATGGTTAGGGGCCTGATGAGAGGCTGTTTAGGCACATGGCATGGGTCAGCATTGCTAATGCAGGAGTGGCTTGGCTGTGCTAGCAGTGGCTTTGCTATAAAAAGGGGCTCACTGTTTGACCCTTGTGGCTTCCACCATGGGATGGGTTGTGTGACCCTTGAGCTGTTCTTTCTATATTATATACTCCCAGGCACAGATGCTCCTCAATTTAGGGTTAGGTTACTTCCTGCTGGGCCTGTTGCAAGCTGAGAGTATTGTATAGCCCTCGGCAGCCAAACTTAGTAACACAGCACACTGTGGAGCAACTGCAGGGCTGGCTGAGAGCTGGGGTCCCCTGCTGCTCCCTTGCAAAAGGACAACATCAGGCTGCATGTTGTTAGCCCAGGACAAGATCACAAGTTGGAATCTGAAATGTCGTGTCTACTGAATGTGCAATCGTGTTTGCACCATCATCAAGTTAAAGCATTGTCACTGAAACTTTCTGAACTCGGGGATTCTGTATTCTGTTGTAGCAGCACAAAATAGACTAAGGCAACCTCACCCCCCCCCCCGTTCAAGATAATTTGCATTTATTTACAAGTCATGTAGTATGATATGGTGATTGCACTTCATACAGAACTGGCCACGAACTCCTGCTCTGCTACTTGTTAGCTATGTGGATTTAGGCAAATTGTTTAGTCTCTCATTTTCCTTATCTGCAAAATAAATACCTGACTTAGAGAGCTCCTAGTTCTTACCTCATACAGCTTCAATAAAAGGGTACCATCGTTGTTAAAATTAATTTTATTTAAAACCTCTTGGGGACACAGATGAACTGAATCTTGTTGGCCTTTTAAGGAGCTGGAAATCTGAAGCTGCAATGTGCAGATACCTGCTAAGGTCAATGCTGGCCCTGTACCTGTTTTTGTAAATAAAGTTTTATTATAACATGGCCCTGTTCATTAATTGACATGATGGTGGCTCCTTTTTTTAAGCTGTAGCTGAGGAACTGAGTAGCTGTCACAGAAACCACATGATCTACAAAGCCCCAAATATTTATTATCTGATTCTTTGTAGAGAAAGTTTCCTGGCCTCTGGCCCAGAGGGAAAGATATACTATCAGGATGAAGCTAGTAGGTGAGATACTGGTCATCTCAAGTGAAGGCCAGGTAGAGGAATTGACTTTGGCCTGAGAGAACCTTCGAGTGGGAAGCCAGCCTTTGATGTCTGAGAGGAGAATTGGGTCCCAGGTCTTGGGATTAGGAAGGGGCTGGCAGGGGACTGTCAAACTGAACTGCAGCATCTTTAAAGGAATTGGGTAAATATAAAAACAGAGGAACTCAAGTTTATTAGCCAGTCTAAAGTCAAGCACTTTTGGAGTCAGAGCTGGAACCTGGCCCTACGTGACCTTATAGTGATCAGTCATTTCACAGAAGATAAACACATTGAATGGTCCAAAAACTGTGTGAGAAATGGGGTCTTACATGATGGCTCAGTGGCTAAACCCTTACCTTGCACATGCCAGGATCCCATATGGGCACTGGTTAATGTTCCGGCTGTTCCACTTCCCATCCAGCTCCCTGCTTGTGGCCTGGGAAAGCAGTCAAGGATGACCCAGGGCCTTGAGACCCTACTCATATTTGAAAGATCTGGTGCGTTTGAGACCATTTGAGGAGTGAACCAGTGGATGGAAAATATTTCTCTTTGTATCTCCTCTCTGTAAATCACCTTGTCAGTAAAAATAAAGTGGAAAAATGAAAAGAAAAACGGAACTAAAAATGCTAGCATTGGAACATGATTGAGCTCCTGAACTCATACTGGAATTTAACCTTCCTCCCATAAGACCATGGTGCTACAGGATGGGAACTTGATCCAGCTGTAGTGTTTAGGAATTGGACCCGAGGTACTTGGGTCACTGAGGCATGCCCTTGGAATGTAGCTTTTGAGAGTGGGTTGGTTACAAGTTCCTGAATCTGGCCCCACCGTGCTCCCTGCTTCCTGGCTATGTGGTCCTTCCTCCTCACCCGCTCCACCATTGCCATCCACCAGCCTCACGGAGACCGAATCAATCTTGGACTTGAACCTCTGAAAATGTGTGCTTAGATCTTTTCTCCTTCACTAATTGGTATTCTCAGGTATTTCATTGTAGTGAGGATAAGTGTCTAATACAAAAGGATACTTTAATTTGATATAAAAAATCTTTGGAACTCTGTGCATTTAAAAAAATAATATGTATTTCTATGATCACTTTAAATATCCCATGTTCATTCTTATTGAATCTTGACAACCACACAACAAGAGGTAGGTGTTGCTAGTCTTGCTTTAAAGCATCACTCAACCCAGAAGTGGCATTGGTGGGCCTTGAATTCAGGGAAGGTACCTAAGGCCATGGCAAGCCTGTGGTCCTTGTAGTTCTAAACTCCATCACAGAATATGCATGGGATTACCTGGTGCTTGAAATAAAGGACAAACTGAAAAACACAAGCAAGGCAACCCTAGGCTTGCTCACCTTGAAGATTTACTTAAAATCTTCTGTGTTTTTATACAGGTCTATTGTGAACATTCACAATGCTAGATGCTGAGAGAGAAGTCCAGACAGGAAAAGATTACAACCAGCCCTCCAAGGGCTGCGGCCTTAGCCAAGGACATTGTCCTTAGAGCCCCACAAGGGCACAAGGTGGTACAGGGCACTTGGCCAGCACGTGGTGCCAACAGCAGGGCACAGGAGTGGAAGTCATAAATGGAAATGCTGTGTGAAGGATGTGTGCTGGAGCTGGGCTGGAGCTGCTTCTCTGGCAGCCTTCACTGCACATTCTAAAATCCTCTTAAACCCGGGAAATGTGTGTTCTTGAGATAACCACGTTGCTTAAAAGGTGCTCATATGGAACATAAGCCCAGGCCTCCCTTTTAAGTCCAAGCTTCTCTCTTTTTTAGCATTTATTTAGGTTTGGACGCTGCATGATGGCCTAGTGGCTAAAACCTAGCTTTGTAGCTGCCAGGATCTCATGAGGTTGCCAGTTTGTGTCCCAGCTGCTCCACTTCCCATCCAGCTCCCTGCCTGTGACCTGGGAAAGCAGTCTAGGATGGCCCAAAGCCTTGGGACCCTGCACCCATGTGGGAGACCCAGAAAAAGCTCCTGGTTTCAGATTGGCTCAGTTCTGGCTGTTGCAGCCACCTGGGGAGTGAACCAATAAAGAAATCTTTGTTTTGGAAGGCTGAATTACGGAGAGGAGAGAAAGACTGCCCATCTGCTATTTCACTCCCCAAATGGCTGCAATGGCTGGAGCTGGTCTGGTCCATCCAAAGCCAGGAGATAGGAGCTTCTTCTTTGTTGCCTGCATGGGTATAGGGACCCCAGGACCTTGGCCACCATG
This sequence comes from Ochotona curzoniae, assembly GCF_017591425.1. Classification (NCBI taxonomy): domain Eukaryota; kingdom Metazoa; phylum Chordata; class Mammalia; order Lagomorpha; family Ochotonidae; genus Ochotona; species Ochotona curzoniae. Next base: position 1,243,657 of record NW_024466647.1, on the reverse strand, counting down.
TGCTGCCCTCTCAGACCACCAGCAGGGAGGGAGCTAGACCAGAAATAGAGCAGTCAAGACTCAAACTGGTATCCATTTGGGAAGTAGGTGCCACAGGTAGAGGCTTAGGCTGCTTTCTGCAGTACCCCCTTCCTCTACTGCTTTTTTAAATTTTTTGGTCCTTTTCCCCTAGACTGCAGTTTTTTCTATTCTTTTTCAGATTCCTTTCCTGTAGCATGGTAATAATGTTGATGACTCCAGGGACTCCAACCAGTGTGTGTCACTTAATTTTAGCTTTCTTCTTCCTAACCTCCATTCAAAAATTTGAGAGACAGACTGAGAAAGTTCACTGGCTCACTCCCCCAATTCCCACCGTGGCCAGGGCTGGGCTGAAGTCTGGAGCCCAGTTCTCCCGTGTGGGTGACAGCAACCTAACTACTTGAACCATCAGCACTGCCCACATCACTCCTCCCTGCAAGGTCTACATTGATATTAAACTGGAGTCAGGATTAGGAGCTGGGAATCATGCCCAAGCACTCTGAAGCGGGATGCAGGTTTCTTAACCCGGTTGCCAGGCTGAATGTCCACCTTTAGCCCCACGTGTCATGTATCCTTGCCTCTTTCAGGATAAAGACCAAGCCTGAGGCTAGGAAGCTGGAACGTGGCTAGGAGAGTTTCAGGTTCATTGGGTTCAAACTCCTGCACTATGAGTAATCATTATGCGGCCCTGGGTATGTCAGGTAACCTTTAGTGTCCTTGTCTTTGAAGTGGGTATAATCATGCCAGGACTGTGTAATCATAGTAATTACCTTGTAGGGTTGTAAGGAATAAAGGAGGTTAATCCATGAAGAAAGCACATAGTAGTGTCTGGTATCTAACACATATTCAATTAAAAGTCAGCTAAAACCATCACTAGAAGCTTGGTATTCATTAGTCTTTGCAATTGGACTCAGTCTGTTTTTCTAAACTGGTCTCCCCAAGCAAGTCTATGCCTTGTCTATGCAGTATTTCTCCCTTTGGAACTGTCCCCTTCTCCTTCTGTCTGTTCAGCAGCTGCTGCTGGGTCACCTCTTCTTTCACAGAATTCCCCATCCTCAGTCTGGACTTCTAAGATGCTGTGAACCAGCCTGTGTGTCCAAATCCTACCATTTCCAGGGAGCAGAGGTTCTGGGCTCCCCTGGTACTTAAACTTAATTTTCCACACAGGATGAGGGCAGGCACTCAGGGAATCCATCTCCATTCACTAAGTCCCTACTGCCTGCAGAGATCTTTGCCAGAACACTGGGGGAAAGAGTTGAGGCGCCCCATGTCAATCTCACAGCATGGAGGGAGCAAGACTTGCAAGCCACATCTCAGGAGGAGGAGGGGAATGGGCCTGCATTCAGGGGAGCACAGGAGGCAGGGGGTCATCGGGTGAGGAATGTTTAGGGTGGTGAGAGTGAGAAGGGAGGGCCCAGGGCAGGACCCAGAAGAGTGAGTCAGGGTAGCCATGCACAGGCAGCAGCAGCAGCAGCAGCAGCAGCATCAGATCAAGTACCTGCTGCAGCAGAAGGAAGGGTCTCCAGTCTGAGGCCGGGAGGCAGCAGGAAGTTAGGGAGCCATGACACTGGAGCAGGTAACTGAGAAAGATAGAAGGATGGCAGGGGTGACAGGGTATGAGGGCATTCAGGGGTGAGTTCTGAGAGCACCCACCTTCATTCACAAGTGACTTTCCATGGCTGGCGCCTTGACTGTCCTATTTGCACCCAAAGGTGTCATTGGTAGAAATAGGGAGTTGAGGAAGAGGAGAGGTTTGTATTTATGCTTGCAAAGGGAGTTCTGGCATTTGGTATAACAGTCTGCTGGCTTCGATGCTGAGTGCAGGCCATGCTGCAGAGCCTAGGGCACATGGAAACGTGGAGTTTGGAGTCTGGGGTGATCCATGACTTTGAAGGGATGGTGGAAGCTGTGGCTGTAAGCCTACCCACTAAGGATGTAGGATGGCAATGCTGGGCAAGGGGTTCTGAGCTCATGGAGTTCCAAGAAAACCAGGTAGGAGAGGCCTGGCCTGGATGCGGTGCGACAAGGGACACCAGGCAAGGATGAAATGTAGGGAAAGGGAGGAGGTGAGTGGGGTGAACAGGCAGGCAGTGATGGTGAGGGATCATGGAAGTCTGCAGGAGGGAAGGGGCACCTAAGGCTGACCTGAAATCATGGGCAGCATTTCAACATGGAGCCCGGTAGAGGTGTTCTAGAAGGAACTGGCATGCGTCCTAGGGGCAGGGCTGGCTGGCCAATCAGGAGTCAGGAGCTGCAGGATCCAGGTGCTACACTGAAATAGGAGCTGGCAAGGGCAAGTGGCAGGCTCAGGGACGGAGTGACCATGACAGAATGCAAAATGACATTTCAAGAGCTCAGACTGGAGGTCCTGGTCAGTGGGGACAGAAGTAGAGAGCACCCCATCCCCTGGCATTGGGGACACCTTCTGAAAGACTGTGGCTACAGTTGAGGGATAGCCTGGGTGGCCCAGTTTCCTGGAGGAACCCTTGAAATGCCTTCCCAGCCTCCTTGTGGGCTGTCACTCACTGTGCCAGACAGGGCTTCTGATATAGCAGGGCCAGGCCGGGTTACATGGGCCAGTCCGGAGGGAAGTTGTAGATAAGTGGGGATCCTCTGTCATGTTTGAAGTTATCCAAGGCCAAGTTCATTGCGGGTGGCGTGTAAGGATCAAATAGCTGCACCTGGCTCCTCCCTTGCCTGTGGGGCCTCTGCTTGTAAGCCAGTGTTTCAGGAGTACTGTGTGACCTAGGGATTTGGCCTCCTGTCCCATGAGTTGCTCCTTAGTAGTCACCACAATTTGTTTAGCCACCACAGTTTGTTTATTCGCTTGTCTTGGGGGCTATCTGGAAGTCCGCAATTGCATCTCTTCTAGCTCTGTATATGCCATACTGTCTGTAGCACACGGTAGGCAGGAAACCCTGAGGCTCTAACCTAAAAAACTCTCCCTGCCTTCCCTCCCCAACTCCCACCCCCAGAATTATTCAGCTCTACCCCTGGAGAGGTGTCCCAACAGAGCCTCACCCTGATTTACTGGTGCTACAAGACATGCAAAAGTAGGGCCTGGGTAATCGCCAAGCCAAAGCATTCTCTGCCATCAGCACTTTGCAAGGAGAGCACAAGCTGTTCTGGCCTGTTAGGCTTTGTAAAGGTAAGTAAAGAGTTAATTACACACCAGCCCACAGGACTTGGCCATATAAAGGCATTACACCCAGGAGGAATGTGGGAGTTGTGCTGGGAAGCAGGTTTCTCTGCAGGCTCCAGGGCCTGGGGGGTTGTGCCAAGGCGAAAGTCTGGGGCTGATGTAGACACAGGAGGACACAGGGCCGCTGGGTGTAGTGTTGAGCCAGGGTGTTGCTTTCCCTGGAGGAGGTGCTGCTAGCCCAGGGAGCGACCCGGCTGCTGAGTAGGGGTAGAGCTAACCTTGCAACGATCATGGCTCTCCTTGTACGACCTCATATCCACCTCTCACCTGGGGAGATGGCTCTAGGAGACATTGGCCTTTTGGCATCCACCTGGCCCCAGGCACAATGGGCGCTCATGGGGGGCTGACAGCATGCCTGGCTCCACAGGCGCTTCATCTCGTTAACTCCTCACCACCACTTTGGGCTTAGGAATCCAAGGCTCTTGCAAGCTAAATGTTTTTTGCTAAGATTACACACTTAGTGGCAAGCCAGGACCTCCAGTTCAGGTCATGGATGCCAACACCCTTGGTTGTTTCCCCACGCAAACCAGATTCCATTGACAAAGAACCAGTTGCTTTGGTGTACATGGGACCCCACTCAAAAGCTAGAATGTGAAATGGGGCTTCAGGATGATGCTGGAAGAGCAAGGGAGGGGCCCTTATCCTGCAGCCAACCAGGATAAGGGCAACCTCAGCCATTATTCAGTTGCTGGGTGGCATGGCTGCCCCTGAACTGAATATGTGGGTCTGTGCCCCAGCCCTTGTATAAATCAGACTCTTGTGTCCATGGTTACTTAGTCACAAAGCTGAGAAAAAACAAAACTTGATAATTTCTCCTGTTTCTTGGCTTCAATACCAAATTCATGGCGAGAGTGTAGGCTGTGCTGCTGGTCACTGGGCCCCAGGTCCGGGGTGAAGGGAGGGAGGATCCCCTTCAAGTCCTGAGCTCCACAGGAAGCTGGGTTCACCAGGGAGGTACTCACATGACCACTTCCTGTGGCTTCTGGCAACTTAGCCCCTCATAATCCTAGTCCTGCAGCACATTGTTTTATTTTTACTTGAAAATGTTTATGAAAAAGTGAAAGAAGGAGAGATCTTCCTTCTGCTGGTTCACATCCCAAATGCCTGTAATAGCCAGGAAGGGTCAAGAACCAATGCCAGGAGACCAGAACACTATCTGGGTCTTCCTTGTGGTGGCACGGACCAGGCAGTATTTAGCTGTTGCCTCTCAGGCTGCAGTGGTTGGACGCTGAATAAGAAGTGGAGCTGGGACTCAAAGTGGTGCTCACATGGGTTGCAGGGGTCCCGGGGGTCCAACAACACTGGCCTACACACTATTCCAGCTGTGGAATCTGAAGTTCAGTTTCACCTTGTATTAGGGGTATGGTCTTGCTTGCATTACCTAATGGAAGGGAAATTCTATCTGAGTCTCCTCATGTGCAAAGACACTTCCAAAAGTTTGTGGGAAAAAATACATTTACTTTGGTGCCAAAACTTTGAAATCGGGCAGCTAGCTAGCTGCACCATCTTCCAAGAGTTTATGGGAAGTACATATTATGAAAAAACTAAGCAAGGATTTAGAAAAAAAAAAAATTTGCACCCAAAAAACTACTCATTTTTTCATCCCATTTCCCATGAACTTTTGAAAGAAACATTATAGAAACAGTAACCAGTGCCACCCTCATGGCCGGGCTGCTAGGGGGTTTCTTAGGACCCTGTGCATAGTCCCTTGTGCCGCTCTATGCTTGGTATGTGTATGCATGCACCCACTTTCCATGTTTGTTTCTATCTCTTTTTTCCTCTCTCTTTGGAGGGGCTAGGGTAGTTGGGAAAACTCTCAAAGCAGTAGGCTAAGCAGTGCCTTGAAAGGTGTGGCACACCTCACATTTGCTACTGACCAGCAGCAAAATTTATTGATGTGCAAAGGGGACATGAGAAGCCCTTGCCCCCATCTGGGTCATAGGAGGGCAAGCTCCTGTTTGAGAATTGGTGTATTGTGTTTGCAGGACATTATCCGCAGCATCAATATTTGATGAGGCCTCGGGGGTGTGGTGCAGTTGGCTGACCAGTTCAGCTGTGTGACTACAGGCTTATCAAAGCCCCATGTTCTCAGGAAAGGAGCAGTGTGCTGTCCTCTAGGGAAGACAACAGGCCTGCGTTAGCTCCAAATCAACCTTCTCTTTTTCCTGCTGTCCCATTTAACAGAAGGATAATAGTGAGGCCTCCTAACTGCTGACGGGTTATTCCACACCTGGTGTGTTAGGAGGTGTTGCCTCCTTGGGTGCTCCCAAAGCTTGTTTGAGGAAATGGAGGCATGGAGAATTAGGACACCTGCCCCAAGTCAAACATTCCGCTGTGATCTCACTAAGTGTGTAAGGGCATTTGATCGGAAGAGGGAGGCCTCTGAAACCAAAGTTTGCACAAGTCACAGGCTGTGAAGTTATGGAAGAATTTAGGGACACAGAAGGAGGCTAAAGATGCCTATTCCCCAGCACCTGCAAGTCTCAGTCTTCATGTCCAGCAGCATATGATATACTTTCCATCCTCCGGCAGTTTTGACGTGGGTGGAGAGAGAAGTCAGGGATGGAGCACTTGGGAGCCAGTTGTTCTCTGAGTGCAGGGAAGCAGGTGAGAATCTGATCCCAGCCTGGCCTTCAGGGTCATAGTGAGTTTGCTTGGACATCTGTCAACACAGAGCAGTAGCACATAGCTTATTTAAATAGTTAGCTGGGAATAGAATTTTAAAACGTGGGACCTGTGTCCATGGGCCACTGCACGCTGTAGTAAGTCCCGCAGCACTTGTGTCATAGAGAGCTGTTACAAAAATCCCATGGAGGAAACTGATGGTTCTTTCAGTTAAATGTTTTTATAGTTCAAAAACCTTTATGTTTTTTACAGTTATGGTGTGAATTTGGAGGGCATGGTTCCTTTCCCCTGGTTCTGACCAAGTGGGCTTCTTTGGGTGTTACAGGCTGGTGCTTCAGTTGGACCCCTTTCCTTTGCCTTCCTTCTTTTTCCATCACACTTTTCAGGAAGCCATCTCTCTCTTAGAGCACTTAGCATGTTCAGCATGCTCATTAGCTCTCTTGGCAAGAAGCTTGCCCTTAATTTGTTGTGTACGGCTATGCCAACAGCACACTGGGGCACATTGAAGACTTTGCCAGCTTGGCCCTGGTCACATCTAGGAGCCATTGCTTTGTGACCAGTACCTGCTCCTGATGTCCATGATAACATCTTTCTTGTAGCTGCGCATGCGTGTGGCTAAAGGAACAGTGCATGTTTTTCTTTTTTCTTTTTTTTTTTTTTTAAGATTTATTTGTTTTTATTACAAAGTCAGATATACAGAGAGGAGGAGAGACAGAGAGGAAGATCTTCTGTGGGATGATTCACTCCCCAAGTGATCACAACGGCCAGTGCTATGCCAATCTGAAGCCAGGAACCAGGAATGTCTTCTGGGTCTCCCACACGGGTGCAGGGTCCCAAAGCTTTGAGCTGTCCTCGACTGCTTTCCCAGGCCACAAGCAGGGAGCTGGATGGGAAGTGGAGCTGCCGGGATTAGAACCGGCGCCCATATGGGATCCTGGTGCGTTCAAGGCGAGGACTTTAGCCGCTGGGCCATACAGCAGGGCCTGACAGTGCATGCTTTTCTAGAAGGCCTGGAGAGCATGCCCCCGATGTGTGTCCCCTTACCCTGTGAGTCACCTTGGTGAGTTACTGGAAGATGGCGGTTCCAGCCAAAAGGTCTGATACAAGCCCGAGCACCCCTGGCTGAGGTGACCATGAGAGTGTAGTACCCCAGGATCCTGTGCATACCCAGACACATCCAGAAACACAAGCAGCAGTATTAGGAATGTGAACGGGTTTTGAGAGGTGCCAGAAGAACCAGCTGCGCTGTTGGGAGACTCAGATTTGTTTTTTGGAGGGCATGGCCCTTTGACCTCCAGGTGGAATTTTAAAAAAAGATTTATTTATTTTTATTCAAAAGGCATATCTTGCAGAGAGAAAGGGTCTTCCATCTGCTGGTTTACTCTCCACATGACTGGAATGGGTGGAGCTGAGCTGATTGAAAGCCAGAAGCCAGGAGTCTCCTCCACATTTCCTCTGCAGGTATAGGATCCCAAGTCCTTGGGTCATCTTCCACTGCTTTCCTGGGCCAGAAGCAAGAAGTTGGATGAGAAGTGGAGCAGCCAGGACATGAATTGGCACTTATGTGGACAGGTGGATTTTATACCAACCATGAAGGAACTGTTGGAGAATGCTTGAAAGACTTCACTGTTAGGCATACGTTCAGACCAATGAGTCCTATGAGAAGCAGCATTTTCTCCAGGCAGCTTGCTCTATGCCTCCCTTCTCTTTTATCTTCCCAGGGATGTTTCTCGGATTGGATTCCCTGGGAAGCAATCAGCCACACGCCTGTCTTCCTGCAGAAGGGGGTCCTTTGGCTTGTGCAGAATGCTGAAGGAGCTGCTGGGCCCCAGCCCCCGCCCTGCTGCTGTTGGGTTACTGTGGCCTTGATGCAGTAGGCTGCCCTGCCAAGGGTTATAGGAAACTACACCCCTGGGCTATTGTGCTGCCCGCCCTGAAGGCAAACCTCCTTCCCTTCCCACGAATGGCACCTTCCGCCATCTCTAAGTATTGTCTCGTTCAGCATCCAGTTCCCAGAACTCTCCAGAGGCCACCCAAGCCTCGCACAATGAGGCCTCTCACTTGGGCCTGAGGTAGCAGTCCCCAGAGCCCATGGCGACTCAGGTCCATGAATGCGATTGAGATGGCTGTGACCACTGGCGCGTACTTGAATCACAGCAGCACTGGATTCCAACCATGTTGCCACAAAGAAGAGGGCTGGGGAGTGCTGGACAAGTGTCTTGGGTGCTGATCAAGCACTCATCCTGGAGGACATGGGGGAGCTCTGGACTCCTCCTGTGCTGCCACATACTCCTGTTTTTCCCTGGAACCCAACCTGGATGGCTGACCTCTACCCAGATCCTGAGTTCAGGCAAGCTGGTGTGAGCACACTACTCTCACTGTGACTTCCCCCAGCATCCTGCTGTCCATGAAGGCGGACACTCAGCAGCTAGATCCCCAGGTTCCCAGGGACTAAGCCTGGGCTTCCCGGGAGAATCCTATCCCACTACTCTTCCCTGCTAGGATTCACACATACAGGCATCAACTGAGCATGCGTATGCATGAACACACACACGCACATACTCTCATTCACTCTTATGTGTACACATGTGTGTGAGCGCACACACACACAAACTGGCTGACATTTTGTTTCTCCAAAGCCAGGTTCCATTTACTAATGGGAAGCAGAAGAAGTATGAGCCTCCCCATCCAGGTGGTATTACTTCCTTTAAACCCTGATCAGCTGATTTCTAACTTTAGACAAAGGATGTGTGCTCCATGTGCTGGGTAGCCCAGAAGAATCAGACAAGTGCCCTCCCTCTGGGCAGGTACAGGCCTTGGCAGGGGAAATCTGGGTTGGATTCCAGCTCCTCCTTGCTCCATGTGTGAGACCTTTGTGCTGTGAGCTGCCTCATGTTAGTTGGAGACTTGACCCCAGCTGGGTAGGAAGGACCAATGAAGCCTTGCAGTGCACACTGGACATCCCAGGTAGGTCTCTGTGTGCTTCCTCTCCTCTGGATGGCCCCTCACTGGCTCTGCAGATCCATGGCAGGAAGCCCTAGGGAAGAACCTAGGGCCCCAAGGTGCATGGATACCCAGCGCCGTGCTTGGAAAACACTTTGCCCCCTCCAAAGCCCCTGTTGAAAGTTGAGGGCTGTGGTGGCACAGTTGGGATATGAGGCCTAATAGGAGATGATGGGGTTAAGAGGGATGCATCCCTTTCTTACTGGATGGGCTTCGGGACCCCAAGAGCAGGCTGCTCCTAGAGGAAGCCGCACCTTGTGCTTTGTCTTCTGCAGGTGCCTGTTTCCCTGTGTCCTCTGCCACGAGGCCCGTGCCACATGCTGGCTCTCAGGCTTGCCTGCCTCCAGAACTAAGAGCCAAGTATTTGTAAAAATAACGACCATGTCTCTTGTCTCCTGTGATAGTAACAGGAAATAGAAATGAGATACCCAGTTTGTGTTGGCCCTTACAGCGGGCCATGTTTTCAGAAACATGACCTGATTGGGTCATTTGATGGATCATGGTTGGGAAACAGAAGGGAAACAAGATCATATTGATTGTCATGGCCGAGAAAACAGACTTGGAGAGCTGATGCGATCCCCAGTCTCCATGGGAGCATAATCAGCTAGTTTTACCTGTCTGACGGTTACGCCACACAACTGCCTCCTACCAGACAAATGCCCCAGGCCTACCTTTAAAGTAAATTTTCTGAAGTTTACAAATATTTTACAAGTTCTTCATGTCTCTGAAATACAAATCATTTTCCTCACTCATGAACTGTGTCATTTTTCCACACGGCATCCCATATCTGTTTCATAGAAGCCTTGGATTTTCCATTAGTCGGGGGGTGGCAGGGAAGGGATTCTGTGCACTCCAGAGGATCCCGTGGGGAGTTGCCAACTCTCATTTAAAAGTCAGTGTCACACAGGGAGACACACACACACACAGATCTTCCATCTGCTGGCTTACTCCCTAAATGGCTGCAGTGACTGCAGCTGAGCTGATCTGAAGCCAGGAGCTAGGAGGTCTATCTAGGTCTCCCATGTGGGTACAGGGGCCCAAGCGCTTGGGCCACCCTCCGTTGCTTTCCCAAGCACATTTAGTAAGGAGCTGGATCAAAAATGGAGCAGCTAGGACTCAAACCACCACCCATATTTGATATCGTAGTCTTAACCTATTATGCCACAATACTGGTCCCTAGGTCTTTTCATTCACAAGCCCAGAGATGTGAGCATTGGCAGGCTGCTATTTCCCCAAGGACTCAGGACACATAAGCAGCAACCTACAGAAAACATTCTCCTTCCTCCATCCACACAGAACTTCCAGGAACCAACTCCATGGAAACAGGAAACAGGCTGTGTGTAGCATTCCTTCCAGTGCTGCTCTAGTTCTCAGTAGAAGCTGAGGAGCCACAGCCTGTTTCCACAGTGGGCCAGTCCCACTCCACTGCCTCTGCAGAGGGACCAGAACAACAGACTCACAGGACGCCAGCCAAAGACAGAGCTGTAAGCTCTTCCTTCGAATGGAGCAAGAAATCTTCGTGGCTACAGCAGAGGCAGGTTTTGTGGTTTACTCAAGGCCACCTACCTACCCATGAGTAGAGAATGTTCTGCAGTCTCATGTTGAAGTTGTTGGCTTGGTGTTTGCGCAGATGTATCCATGGTCTGTAGCTTAGGCCCTGCACAGAAGGAATGGCGTTGTCATGTCACTCCTCTGCTCCACTCTCCAAGGTCAGCCAGTTGATAACAGGATGAGGAAGGCAGAATAAAATTGGCATCATGTTGGTTGCTCTCAGCCTGAAATCTGGGCTCCATTAGCAACCTCTGATTCACTGTAACTTGGAAGAAAAAAATCTCTACCCTCTACTGATCTTGAGGGCTATCTGTGAACTTGACCTATGTGTTCCATGTGTTGCAGGTTCCCATTTTTTCTCTGGGAGCAGCTGTCTCCTCCATTCACATTTTATTTCCTTTTTCTGTGAAGGTTTTATTCATTCATGTATGCATTTGAAAGGCAGAGTAACTACAAGAGGCAGATGCAGAGAGAAACAGGAAAAGATCCTTCATCTGTTAGTTCACTACCCAAATGGCCACAACAATCCAGGTCTGTGTCAGGTCAAAGCCAGGAGCCAGAAACTATCTGAATTGCCTACATGGGTAGCAGTGGCACAAGCAGTTAACCTGTCTTTTATTGCCTGCACAGGTATATTAGCAGGAAGTTGAATAAAAAGTGAAGTAACTGGGACTTGAACCAAGCACTCCAACGTGGGATGCTGGTGTTGCAAGTGGCAGCTTAACCCACTGTGCTGTAATACCAGTCCCCAAACACATTTTCTGAGCATCTATTTTGCACCACGCCCTGTCCGTGGCCTAGCCCTACTCATTATGCAATTCAGACACAGTTTCAGTTCTCAGAAGCAGGAAGGCTGCTTCAAATGCTTAGTCTTACAATTTGTGAATTCTGATTCATCATATGAATGACCTGGAATCATCATTCACAACTTGGGCTTTTAGGTGTCCCCACTCCCTTGTTCTGGATCCTGATCTGTCTTCCTCAGCTTCTGGGGCTAGGGACTCTTGCCACCTTGGACCTCCAATCTTGATGTAAAAATGTCCGTGTGGAAGATCACATCCCTGTGTTCTGCCTGACCCGAGCACCTGAGTTCATCACGGTGTCAGGGATGGGAGGTTAGAACCAGGCACTGCCTCAGCTCATGAGAATGCAGCTGGCTTCCAGTCTCTGTGCTCTGCCCAGCATGGTGTGCTTGGAACAGTCCTAACTCTCCAAGTCCTATGCTTGTCTTGGCTTTGATATCAAAGGCATGTCAGTTTCTGCCTTGTACATTGACATTTAGGTCCATGGTAACATTTTCTGCCTTCAGAAACTGACTTTCAGCTGCAATCTTGGGCGTGGTCACTTGCAGTCACTCTGCCTGGCAGCCTGACCCACCTCCTAGGTCTATCTTTTCCTGGCTAACTTCATCCAAGACAGCCCACAACCCGGAGTTAACCCATTACCCAGAGCAGGCCTTTGATAAATATTTGTGAAGTTGAATCAACTCAGGAGTGGTTCAGAAATTCCAAGAGTCTCTAAAAAACTCAGAGGAGCTGGCTGGGGCCAAATGGTACAAGCCAAGTTGAAAATACCTCCTTTTTACTCCTCAGTTTCTCTGGGCTCTATACGTTTAAAAGAAAACCCAGAGTCTCACAGTGGATGACTCAGGGTTGGGAAGGGAGTAGCTTTCCACACAGGACTTGTATCTCGAGGAATAGTTGGCAAGCCTCAAGCCCAGCCCTTCTGGAGGCCTAAATAGCCCTGGATATTGGAGGTGCTGACAACAGGCTCTGCTCATCCAGAGAGCAGAAACTGCACCTGCCTCTCTCCTCGAGGTGCTTTGCTCTCCTCGAATGCCTCACTGGATGTTTGCCTCTGCTTCTCCCTCTGGATGCAGAATCTTTTATTGGCATTCAATAGCTTCTTCATCCCCTGCAGTAGGGGAAGACATCTCCCTTGGGGCTTCAGAGCTCAGGCATCATGAAGCAGGTGACCAGGCCCCTGCTGAGCGAGGGGACAGCTGTTGACTATCATGTTGCTGTCTGTTCAACCTGGTCACCTGGATCGCTGATAGGAGCACAATCATGTTCCTGCCGAAAATGAGCTCAGAACTGATTCCAAATTCTTTTTTTATCTTGCTGATTTCACAAGAAGGAAAGATTTGCCTTCCTAAAGAATAATTGGACCTTTTAATTTTTTTGAATCCCTGTAGGTGGCCACTAAGAGGGCCTTCAGTGACCCTCAGCTCCCAGGAGTCACAGTGTTATTTAAGCCCTCCATCTCCCTTGAGTCACTCACCTATTGTGACATGGAATAGCACAGTGGAAAGGATGAGTCTCCACCTCCAAGAATAGGTTATAAGAAGACTCTGGCATCTCTATGCAGTGTCAGTTCTTCTCTTCCACTCCATTGCCCCTTTTTGGCTTGTCCTTCCCCTCCTGCCCTCCCTTTTTCTCCATCTTTCACCTTGGGAGGAGTGAGCTGCTATATTGTGAGCGAGTCTTCCGGGGGACCCACACAGCATGGTGAGGAACTGAGACCCTCTCCCTAGGCCTGCGAGGAACCAAACCCTAGCAACTTCCCCATGAGTGAACTTGGAAGTGGTCTCTTCATCCACTGCTAAGTCTCAAGGTGACTGTGGCCGTTGGCTACCAGCTCCGACTGTAACATTCTCAGAAACCCCAAACTCAAATCACTCAGCTGCACTGTGTCTGGATCCCCAGCCACGTGTTTGCTGTTTCACCTGATAAATAATGTACAATCCCATGGAGGAGCTGCACATGCCTGGTTTTCATTTATTTGCTAGCTACTCTTTCATAACTTTTTTCCATATGTCTTTTCTCCTCATCAAGGCTGCCACTTGCCTATAAGGCATCTTTGTGCTAAACGAGACAAGAGAGTCATTCTTTAAGCCAGTTTTTCTATTTGGCTGGGAAATGATCACAAACATCTCACCTGAGATGTCAAGGAAGGGAATGGTAGATGTGTCACCTGTGTGCAGCACACAGTCTGAGCCACTGTGTGTGGGCCTCCCTCCTGCTAAAAATCCCCCTTCCAGTGTCAGTCACTTGCTGCTTTGCAGGCCTGTAGGTTTTTCTTTGGTCTATCACATGACTGAACCAGCCCTCATTCTGAGAACCTGTTATGTAGGCTTGTAGGAGATAAGACTAAGATGAAGCAAGGACACACAATGGCTGAAAGGACTGGTAGGATGTTGGGGCAGCGGCAGACCCTCTGCAGCCAAGGCGATCCTCTATGGTGAAGGCCTTTGTGCCTTTTCTGCCTTATAGTGATATGAGCAGATGGGATAAAATTCTGGGTATCCTCCCCAGGCCCATGTGTTAAGGGCTTGATCTCTGGATTCTTGTGCGAATGGATTAAGGATGTAACTGAAAACAATTACAGTGTCTCAAGGTGTGGTTTAAGCAAGTGAGTAGGAAATGGTTTAAATTGTGAGGGTGGAGTCCCTGTGGTGGGATCCTGGCTGCTTTAGAAAAAAACACTATGCAGGGGAGATGACTTGCAAGCGCCCGGCTTCTGCTTCCTGGATCACCTGATGATCCTTCTCCTGCGCCCTGTCCACTGTCCACCGCCCTCATCAGGCTCCAGGCTGACGGGACTGCCCCATCTTGTACTATGAGCCTCCCATACTAGGAGCCGACATATACCTTCCTTCCCAAGGAGCTCCTTTCAGCTGTGCTGGCTATAGTGATTGAAAGCAGACTGATACAGACAGAATACAAGACTGGTTGATTCATAAAAACGTACACCTGTTTGGTCTATGGGACGTTCAAGAGACTGATGCCCAGCATAAGGTAAGAGCCCTCATGCTGCATCTCAGATGCAGCAGCAGAAGGGCAAGAGATGGAGGAAAGAAACCCACTCACCACGGAGGAAATTGCAGGTTCCTTGGTCTGACTGCATAGTGCATGTGTCAGTTGGGCCTCCTCAGTGGCTTAGATGGAGCAGTGGACAGCATGTCCAGATAACCATGAAGGATATGGCAGTACACTGGAAGCCTACAGAGGACACCTGGTTCCATATGGAGGACAGAACAAATTGATCAAAGACCCCAGCCAAGTGTTGGCAGTGAATACCTGAGCAAACAGACTCTCGGACTATGTCAGCCAGTGGAGTCTGGAGAGATTTCATTGTGATTGGAGTGGTAAGATTGGCAGCAATACAGAACTGTTGAACTATCAAAACCACTTGAGCGGGACCCTCAGAGCATGCCCTAGGTTGGGGACCCTGGGATGGTTAGGACCCTGGGTGTGGCTTCTCCCCTTATTTCTCTCCTTTCACCAGATACAGAAAGGAAAAAAGAGAATGTCTAAACAATGATTTCACCCACTTTCCTCTTGCACTTGACCCTTCGTACTGTAATCAAATATGTACAAAATTATCAAAAATAAAATTTATACAATTAAAAAAACAAAAACAAAAGGAAGACAGCCCTACTTAACCCATTCATGGCCCAATATCCTCTGAGAAGTCATACTCTTTAATCCCACCCCCCTGCCAAGCTCATTTCCACCTGAGTTTGGGAGGGGACATGCCCAGCAGAGCAGTAATCCATCATGGTGCTGCCTGTCATTCCATCTTTGTTTTACCGATCAGTACTGGTTCTCTGTGTTTGGGGGCCTCTCCTGTGCTGCTCTCCTGGTGTTGGGCCAGCAGCCATGCTGTCCTTATTTACTTCTTACTGAAAACCTTCTGCTTTCTTGAAGTTTCAGGAGAGTGCGTTTGCATTACAGACTTGCAAATAACAGCCTGCCAGAGGACCTTGTGGGGAGTTATTCCAGTGACTTTGCTTGCGCCCTCTGTTCTCTCGTCCAGGCCACCCAGGCTGAGGCAGCTCCATTGAACATGCTCTTTCATCAGCCTGACTCCCTGGAGCCTAAACTTCCAGGCTCACCTCCACCTCAAGGAAACAGAGATACCGTACATTGGGAAAATAGTTCTGTTTCTAAGACGAATTCTGTTCTCAGATGTTAAGCTTAAGTTGTTTCCTAAATCTCTTAGGTGCCTCAGTTTGTTCTTAAAATTATCCTGGCTGGATTGTATGTTAAAGAGAACTCGAAGTGGGGTGAGCCATGTTCAGACAGTGCGGCGACTTTTCTTGGACCCTGTTTCCCTGGGGCTGTCTGTGGGCTCTGTCCTGGCATTTCCCCACATTGCGGAGCTTCTTCCCAGCTTGGCAGACTGTGCCTGCTGTAATGGATTCTCCCTGCACTTCATGCTGGCAGCCTGGTGCTTTAACAACGCCGACGATGAGACAGATGCTGTGCTCCATGCAGGCCCGAGAATGACGTGTTCACAGCTAGCTTTGAAAAGTCCTATCTAGATGGTCACCACAAGCAGTTGCTGGCCTGCACCCAGCGCTACTTGGAGACTCTAGTTGTCTAAACAATTTGGTGAGAGTTGTTGAGCTCTCTTTCTCTCTCTTTCTCCAGCACTGCTTTCCAAAAGTTTGCAAATTATGTCACAGATTCTTTTCCTCCTTTTTGGTTTTTGTGACATAAGATCTTTTTCTACTTCTCACATTACTTCTCTCTCTTTCTGTCTCTTTCTTTTTAAATCAGTGATAGAGAGAAAAACTCCCATTTCCTTGGTTCATTCCCTAATTGTTTCATCAGATTCCGCACTAATTGGATTGCTCAATCTTGGATTATACCAAATATCATAGATTGGGTAGTTTATGAACAATAGAAGCTTACGTGGCTCAAGGTCCTTGAGACTCGGAAACCCATCCCTTTCCCTCTAATTTTCCTGTATTTTAGAGAGAAAGATGCAGAGAGGTAGAGAAAGAGAGGAGTCCATCTGCTGGTTCACAAATGACCACAACAGCTGGAGCTGAGCTAATCTGCAGCTGGGAGCCAGGAGAGTCTTCTGGGTCTTCCACGTACATACAGGGTTCCAAGGCTTTGGACCATCCTCCCCTGCTTCCCAGGCCTTAAGCAGGGAGCTAGATGGGAAATGGAGCTGCTGGGACATGAATCAGTGATTATATAGGATGCTGGTGCTTACAAGAGGAGAAGTATCCAACTGAGTCATCACATTGGGCCCTGGATCTGAGCAGCTAACTTAGAATGCCAATGCTGTACCATCTTTGGATTTGCTTTCGTTCTTCCTCAAATGTGAACTCTTTCTCCTCTTTCTTAGACAGCCTTACTCCAGCTGTAGGCAACTGTCTAGGTTAATTGCACCTGGGCAAATGTTACATTGCTGGAAGAAAAGCAGCTAATAGCTGGTGGGCATTCTGGGTCTGGTTAATGCCAAATTTGTGTTAACTATACCAGTGTGCCAACATAGTTGCCTTTTTAAAAAAAGATATGTGGGTATGCCAGCAGACCACTGGCCTGAAAACCCCAGCTACGGGGGAAATTACAGGATCTGTGGTCTGACTGTGGAGTGCCTGTGTCAGAACTGGGTCTCCTTGGTTGTTAAAGCCTGTGCAATGGACAGCATGCCCAGATGAATTTGGAGGACATGACAACCAGTTCACTGAGGCCTGCAGAGGACATCTAGTACCATGGAGTACAGAACAAACCGGACAGCTTTCCCAGCCAAGCTTTGGGAGCAAGTAACTGGGCGAATTGAAACTCTAAGGTCGCTAAGGTCCAGCCAGTGACCTTAGAAGGATTTCCTCATCCTTGGAGCAACAAAATCAACAGCATTTCAGAACTAGCAAAATCACTTTAGCAGTACCCTCAGAATATGCTCCACGTTGGGGACCCCAGGATGATGTTGGGTGGCTGTCCACCATCCCAGAGGACTGATGTGGTTGGGCTGCTGGGAGCAGCCCTCTCCCCATTTCCCCCAGATACATAAATAAGAGGAGATTGGAAAGAGTTGTCTCACCCACTTTCCTCCATTCCTCAACTCTCCCAATCCTATTCAGTAGTCCACATGGGCATGCATCTGTAACTATGTACACAGCATCAAAAATAAATTTATCATAAAAATTATAAGTATATTTAAAAAAGAATCTCATCAACTTTTGGGGGCTTGGATGTCATTTTTTAAGTTATTGAATATTTTCTTTTTGTTCATATCTATATATAAAAGTTTTACCATCTTTTTAAAAAAAGATTTATTATTATTATTATTTTATTGGAAGGGTGGATATACAGAGAGGAGAGACAGAGGAAGATCTTCCGTCTGATGATTCACTCCCTGAGTGAGCGCAACGGCCGATGCTATGCCGATCCAAAGCCAGGAGCCTCTTCCGGGTCTCCCACACGGGTGCAGGGTCCCAAAGTCTTGGGCCATCCTCGACTGCTTTCCCGGGCCACAGGCAGGGAGCTGGAAGGGAAGCGGGGCTGCCGGGATTAGAACCGGCGCCCATATGGGATCCCGGGCGTGCTAGGCGAGGACCTTAACCACTTGCGCCACCGTGCCGGGCCCTAAAAATTTTACCATCTTAATCCTAACTTTAAAAAAAAATTTTTAAGATTTATTAATTTTTATTGGAAAGTCCAATATACAGAGAGGAGGAGAGACAGAGAGAAAGATCTTCCATCCGATGATTCATTCCCCAAGTGACTGCAATGACCGGTGCTGCTCCAATCTGAAGCCGGGAGCCAGGAACCTCCTCCAGGTCTCCCATGTGGGTGCAGGGTCCCAAGGCTTTGGGCCATCCTTGACTGCTTTTCCAGGCCACAAGCAGTGAGCTGGATGGAAAGTGGAGCAGCCAGGATTAGAACTGGCGCCCATATGGGATCTCAGTGTGTTCAAGACGAGGACTTTAGCTGCTAGGCCATGCCACTGGGCCCAACTTTAAAAAAATCTTTTCATTTTATTTAAAAGGCAAAGGCATACAAATACATGGAGAGAGATCATATACCTGCTAGTTCACTGTACAAATGTCTGGAACAGCCAGGGTTGGGTCAAGGCTGAAGCCAGGAGCCCACAACTCAACCTAGCACTCCCACGTGGGTGAGAGACCTGGACCAGGCCCTGTGATGTAGTTTGCAGGCATTCTAAGTGGCACTTTATCCACTGCCTGCCCATTAACCGCAGTCAAGTGCATGGTTCAGTGGTGTCAAATACATTTGCTTTGCTGTGCAGCCAGAACCATCATCCATCCCAGAACTCTTAAACTGGCAAAACTAAAACTCTGTACCCAGTCAGTTAGCTCCTGTTTCCTCCACAAGGCCCTGGCTCCCACTGTTATACTTTATCTCTGTGAATTTCATGCCTGTGCATACGTCATAGAAATGGATGCATATCGTAGTTGTGTTTTTGTCATGGGTCATTTCTCTTCGCTTCAAGACGTCAAGGTTCATCCATGGTGGAGCATATCAGCCGCAAGGAGTGTGCCAGCTGTGACTTAGACAAGAGCTGGCCCGGCAGCTCTAGGCCTCACCTGTCTCTCAGGATTTATTATTGCCCTCCAGTTCTCTTTTTGATTCCTTACCTGGACATTTTGCATGCTCACCACTCTCCCTCTGAAGCAGAGTTCCAGATTTCTAACACTGGAATGTACTACTCCAGTCTCTTTAGTTTTTTATAAAAGATTTGTTCTTATTATTTGAAAGGGAAGGTTTTACAGAGAGGAGGAGAGAGAGTTCTTCCATCTGCTGATTCCCCAAATGGCTGCAACACCCAGAGAGGAACCAGTCCAAAGCCAGGAGCCTAGAGCTTCTTCTGGGTCTCCCATGTGAGTTCAGGAGCCCAAGGACTTGGGCTATCCTCCACTGCTTTCCTAGGCACATTATCAGTGAGCTGGATCAGAGTGCAGCAGCTGGGACTCAAATTGGCATCTGGATGGAATGAGGCACCACAGGCAGAGTTTTAACACACTATACTTTAGTGCAGACCTATACCCCAGTCTCTTTAAATCTTGGCCTATTTCTATTCCTTCTTTTTTCTCACCGCAGCAAGTTACTCTTTATCTATAAACTGCCGATCAGCCCTTGCTGTCTATGGATTGCAGTCTGAAGTCCTGAAGCCACTTACAATCTAGCCTTGAATTAGTTAAGATCATGCTCAGTTATTCCATTTATCTGAAAACCCCAAATAGTAAGTTGAACAACGATCTCAGAGCTCACTTATCTCATGTAAACCGGCCGTAAGAACAACCCATGTCCTATAAAAGCTCCACACAGCTGGGAGCTATCAAGACCCCCTCATCCCCTTCACATTGTTCTATCATCACAAAAACATTGCTATCCTCAACATGGCTTCAACATCTAGCCGGAGCTGCAGCCATCACATCTAAACTCCAGGCAGATGGATGGAAAAGGGAGGAACCAAGAGCTCATGCCACTTGCTGTTTTAGGATGTTTCCTAGAAGTGGTGCTCCATCACTCCAATTATGAATCCTGTAATCCCATGGCCAGAAATGAAGTCATATGGTCATGCCTGCCTGCTAGGGAGGAAAGGAAATGTAATCTCTGTTCTAGATGAATCTATGTAAGATGAAAACTCTGAAGTTTGATTAGTAAGGAAGGGAGAATAGGAGAGACAAGGGAGGCTTCTTTGCTTCTGGGCGCCCAGGGCACACCCTTCCATCAACATGTTGGTCTGGAAGCGGCTGATGATTCGTCACCTGCTGTTGTTCCCAGCAGGCTCTCAGATTCTGAGAGTGTGGTCCCCCACGTTTGTGGGCTGCGGTATTTGATGTGGTGCCTGGCTCAATATGTGTGTACCTTTAGCAGATACCACCGGAAGCAATGCTGAGAGCAAAGAGGGCATCAGCCTAGCATGGGCGAGAATCTGTCCTTGGATCAATTATCTTCCTCTAAACATTGGAAAACAGCAAGTGGCATAAACTTTTGATTCCTCCCTTTTGCATCCACATGCCAACTGATAGCGTCAGGACTCATTGCCGAGCCGTGTGTGGACCTTAGATTCAGCAGGGTAGGCCTGTTGATGATACTCAGAAAGTCCCAGAGGTCCCCTGGCTAGTTAGGGACCAGCAGCCCTGATGAGGCACTCCCTCACGCCAAGCCCAGTGTTTTCCTCCCCTAGAAAAGCCATCAGGGAGGCCGCTGCAGCATGTTGCTTCTGCTACATCAAGACTCTCTGTCCTGTTGCTTTGTCAGCCTACGGAGATCTGGGAGCTTCTGGAGGAAACAGAAGCTCCAGGGAAGGTCCTCAAAGGGCCTTCAGTGAGGGTGAGCAGCCTACATCAGAGTCTCAGCGACTCCCTGGTCTCGTAAGGCGCAGGATCCCTAGAACCCATCTCAAAGAAAATTTGTCTCGGGCTCCACATGGTGTGTTGTTAAATAGCCAGCAGGATCTCTTTTAGCTGCTGACTGACAATTACTGCGTCCCCTCGCAGGCCCTTGGGACAGCATTGCTGCCAGGCCTCTAAGCCGAGCAAGTGATGTCTTGGCTGGGATGAAGAGGGTCGGGCTGTTGATGGCTCCTTTCTCTTGGGTCCCTTTTGGGCTGCTGCCCGTGGGGGATCGACAGCCTGACCTGAAGCGCTCTCAGGTGTTGTCTTGTACCACTGGGGCCTCATCCCTATCACCTGGGAATTTGTTAGAAAAGCGAGCTCCTAACAGCTACCCAGTCAGGCACTTTCCTCTGTGTTTTAATGAGCTGCCCAGGTGAGCCTGAGGATCCTCGCCTGCGCTCGGGTAGGCACACAGGTGAACGCTGAAGAGGAAGGTTAGGCCGAACCACAGACTCTCTGGTCTGTCGCAGGGCAGACGTTGAGGGGTAGCCCGTCCTGTCCAGGGGTGGCTGTGAGTGGCACCAGGGTATCCTTCATCTGCTGCATGCTTCCTGGAGGAGAAAGCCCACCCAGAGGAAACACTGTGGCCAGCCAGGAACAGCAGGTAGGGAAACCACCAGGCGGGGGCTGTGCAGGACAGGCTGGCCCAGTCGGGCCTGTCCAATTTAACACATGGGTGGGGCCAGAGCAGAGACTTGTCTTTTGGCCAGCTTGCACTTGGGGCTCTCGGGGTTCGGCCCAAGATTCCAGGCTGTCTGGCTGCCAGGGAGTTATCGCTTCCTGGTCTGTTGTTGGCGATGCCCCTGCCCAGCTGGGTCACCTGAGCAAACGCTGTCAATGAACCACGGCAGTTCCCATCCCTCGCCCTGCCCCGTGTTTCACCATATTCTGAGCTCCTCTTATCTTGCAAGGCTCCACCACCTCCTTGTAGAGTGCCTTAGGCCAAAGGCCTCCCTGCAACGGCTGCAGGGCCGTTGCCATTGCTGGGGGAGGCATGCCTGTGCCCCAGTGCATCATCACTCTGTTCACTGCAAGATGAGTGCAATGTCAGTGTGACACATAGCTGGGGAATGCCCGAGTTAGGTGTGTCCCATGCAAGTCAGTCATTCGTAAGAAGTTACCGGGGTGAAACCCTGCATATTCTAGCACTGTGTTTCAATAATTCCATTTCATGTTTATTGCCAAGTATCCTGCATATCTGTTATATACCTTTCTGCCATGTCATGTATTGGTTCTCTGTGCCATGGCCAGCTGGCTCTGCCCTTGAACAGGCAGGGCTCAGAGAGCTGGGCTGGAATGTGCCTTGGCAATAGGAGTGGGGATGAAGTTAGAGACCGGAGGGTAAGAGGCAGGTAGGGGGAGAGAGGTACCGCCTGCTCTAGAGGTGGACTCTGAGTTTGGTGGCCAGGTACTTGCCGTGGTCACATCAGTTTGACAAATGGTGTGGGCTTACGGGGTGTGGAAATGTGTCTCTTGGCATTGGTGAGAAGCAACAGTAGGCGCTACAAGTCTGTCAGATGTGGAGCCTGGTGCAGCTAGAGCAAAGCTTTGCACAGGTGGCGGTTCCAGTAAGCCGGGTGGTTTGAGCACGACGCAGGAAGGCGAGTGCCACGTGGGTGTCTGTTGAAATAGTGTCCACACCTGGCTACGCACCTGCCCTGCGCTGGCTTAGGGCCATAGAAGGTGTGGCAGGGCTCTGAGTGCCTGAGCCTGGGTTTCATGGCTCGTAAGCAGTTTCCAAGGACATCATGGATTTTCCAGTCTCTAATTACAAGGCTCCCTTCCACATCAACAGCCCCGCCCCTGCCTCCCCGGAGGAGGTTTCTGGAGTTTAGCAGGTTTCCTGGCTGCAGCAAGTTGCACTTAGGGCTCTGATCTTAGCTTTGCTCTGTGAATCTGGGTGGGTGGGGGGTTTCTAGGGAACGCCTCTTGTTCTTAACTAGGCTTTGCCACGCCTTCCTCACTCAAATTGTCTCAAAGAGAGGGTGAGGGAGGCTGAGCACCTGCCTGGTGGTGAAGGATGGGTGTTGGGATGTGTGTGTGGGGGGGTCCATCCCACTCTGGTTTTCTACGCATTGCCCATACCCTCCTGAGGGATGGAGCCCTACTCTCATGTTGAGAACCCAAATGCTCTGGGGTAAGCACACAGATGTCTACCTGGGTCAGCTCAGCTGTGAACGGGGGACCTTGGAGAGGCTCGCGTCCCTTCACTTGGGAAGCCAGAGGTGTTTTTCCTCTGACAGAATCGGCCTCATATATCCTACCCCAGAGTTGAGGGTCAGTTTCCTGGGCATGTGCTATCCATCACATCTACAGGGAAAGGCTGGGATCTGGATCTCATCCACGGCATTGACCGTGCTCACGGTCCTGCCCTGGTTCCATGTTGGAGGCATTCTGGGTGAGCTGTGAGCTCAGTCACCTGGGCAGGCCACCTGCTTGGTATCACAAATTTAGGAGCCTCTCTCCTGATGGTTTGGTCCCCTCTAAAGCAAGAGATTTCTGTTTCCTGCCTTGTAGCCAAGACATGGATGACACATCTTCTAACAGCTCTGCTATTTCTATGTCCCCCCTGATCCCCCCCTGGGGCTTGAGTCTTGTTTGCTGCCCCAAACAGACTCTGCCAGAGGAAGGGGAGGTACCTTGACCTTCAAGATGTGGAGCAGCTGCCGGCCCGTCTGGCACAGCCAAGCTGTGCAGCTGTGTTCAATCTGCCTGGAGTGGAGCTGCTGGAGGCCTCCCAGCCTCCTGGCGCCTGTGGGCGGGTGATTGGCTTGCCTCAACCATGCATTTGAGCTCCAGCATGTTCACAAGGAAGTGCAAAGTGCTGATCTACAGTGCCAGCTCGGCAGGGCTGTGTGCAAGGCTTGTGGGACGTGAGTGGATCATACTGGCTCGAAACAAAATCTGGGGAGCACTGGGTCCCCACTGGCTTGTCCTTGCATACAGACTGATAAAAGGCACATGGGAAAATTTGAGGGAGAGGGTGATAGAAAAGAGCAAAGAGGACTTCCTGGAGGTAGGACAGTTCTGGAGAGGGAAGGACAGCAGGAAGCAGAAATGGTGAATCAGGTGGATCACAGTTGCAACTTAGTCATTCGGTGTGGTGTACCACATGGTCTGCAGGCAGCCTGTGAACACAGCTGCATGTGATGCTAGCCCCTGCAGCCTCCAGCGCCCCCTGTGCTCGGGGTGCTCCACAGCAAGGGGCGTAACCTTCAGGGGAAGGCATCATAGGCAGGGCAGCCTGTGCCCTGGTAGACCAGCTGTGTGCATAACCTCAATTTCTGTTTCTTCTGAAGCCCTCTCCGCCAGCTTCCTGAGGAGAGCTTTTGGCTGCCCCCTCGCGCGGGTCTAGTGCAGGTCTAGTACAGGGCTTAGCTCGAGGTCAGGGCAAAGGAAATGCTTATTGGAGGGACTGGCAAAAGTATCTAGTTGAATGCTATGAGCAAGGAGGGGCTTCCAGTCCAGGTGTGGCATATGGTGTTAGTGTGTTCCTTTTATGCAGTGCCATCTCCTAGGGTCTGGGGAAAACCTCATATGAGCCTTGGGAAGGCTGAAAGTAGAAGATCCTAGGTTGGACTTCATGTGTGAGGGCCCCAGCCGCTCTGAGGCTATGGAGCTATGGGGTATCCAGTGACCCAGGACCTGGATAGAGGAAGCAGACATTGCACCCCCACATACTCCAACCCCTTTGAGCACCTCCTGTGAACAAGCCTCTGTCCACTCCAGGAAGGTGGTCCCTAGGACGCCACAGCCATGGGAGGCCACACAAACCACTCTGTTATGGGTCCTCGCTGTGATCGGGGTTCTCAGCTCCAAGGTCTCCTGCTTGCAGTTGGGATGTTAATTCTCGTGATTTGGCGCAAATTTGACTACTCTCTTCTGGACTCTAACCCCAGCCGTCTGTGGATCCCAACACCTGTGCCTCCAGTAGCCCCCCGCCACCATCAGTGTCCCTCCTGTCTCCCCCTTCTGGCTGGCACATATCCAGTACTTAGGCACTTTGCCTGTTTGTCATGTGACTGGGGCAAGTGGATACCCTCCATCTTAGACATACAAGAGCCAGAAGGACTCGCTCCTGGGTGTGAGGACCTGTGACCTGCTGGACAGAGTCCCTGCTAAATGGCAGGGCTGTTACTCCAAGGCTATCCTCCACCTCCGGAGCCGATGCTGCTGGCCATTGTTGCAGGGCCCCTTTGGAGGCCACAGCCCCCTTCTGCGGCAGTCTCTCCCCAGTTCTTGCTTGTGCTGTGATGCTAGGACCCTTCATGTGGGCAGCGACAGACCCCCTCCTCTGGGAACAGTGCTGCTGTCAGAGCAGGGATTTGAATATGTTTGAGGACCAACTCTGCCAGAGTATAGCCATATTTCTGTGCCAAAGCAAGAGGCCATATGGGCCACTTCAAACACTTTAATGAGATGGATGGGGGATGTCACCAGGAATGTCACAACCACTTCAGAGCTTAAGTGTGTAGAGCCAACCTTTGAAAGATATTTGTGTATCTAAAGAAAGCAACAATCCTTTCCCTACACCCCCAGCCTGAGCCTGTGATGTGGGCAGAAAGATGCTGAGTCCTAAACGCTGCTAACGAAAGCCATTTGCTGCTGTGGGGATGTGTGTGATTAAAGAGCCCATAATGCTTTGTTTCATCTTAGTCCCCCCAATGCCTTCTTGTAAGGCAAGTCAGACAGGTATTGTTCCTCTTGTTTTATAGGTGGGAACACTGAGGCTTCCCAAGGGTAAGGCACTTGCTCAAGGTCACACATCTAGGTCCAGGATGTAAATGCTCTCTGCCTGCAGTTCTGGTGCTGGACACACTGTCTTAGTGGCCTGCCTTGGATACACAGTATCCAACAGAGACTCTGTCCAAGCCCTGCTTGATCTGTTGCCAATCATTTGGGTTTATTTTATGACGACTGAAAATTGCACACCTGTAGAAACACATCTGAGGATGAACCAGCAAGGTGCTCTGGTCATCGAGTTGGCATTTGGTCAACTCTGGTCATTGAGTTGTGAGAGCAGGAGAAGGCTGGAATGTTGCTAAATGGGAGGGGTACAGGTGCAGGGACCCATAGGTCACACCTAGAGATGGCTGACAAGGAGAATGGCAAGTAGAGATGTACCAGTGAGCAGGCTGCAGTCAGGACTGGAGAAGGTAAGGTAGATCCAGGAGGTGGTTGAAGAAGCCGGGCCTAGAATTCAGCAGGAGCAAGGATCAGGGACCCAGATCTGGCACGGAAAGGGAGGGAGTCTGGGCAGGAGGCCAAGAATGCCAAGGATGGAGCCTGCTATGAGCTCAGGGTTGCGCGCAGCACAGGCTGTTTTTAGACTTCCCGTCTCAACAGAGAAGGAGGATGGAGTGTTTGGGTTGGCCTGGGTCCATGGGGAAGGCCAGCAGTTCAGAGTGCTGCAGTGGAAGGCCAAGAACTCCCAGCACACATGGTTTTTTGCTTTCCCAAACTGGTGCCTTGCAAAGTGCTGCTTCCTGGGTGCCTGACTGTAAGAGGAGGTGGGGAACACTGGGTCTGATCAACCTCAGCAGGTTCACTGGTTATAGGCCTCACCAGCACCTTGCACAGGTGGGCAATGGTCATCTCCAGGTGAGAGCTGTTGAAGACAGCTTGGCTAGTTTTCCTGGCCTCAGCACACATGTGAACAATTAGTGGCTGAACCGAAGGAAGGAGGTAATCTCCCTGCCTTTTACCCAAATGAGTGGGAAGCAGGACAGAGTGGGCAGCTATGCTCTGTTGTTCTCTCTTGGGTCCATCATCCAATATGTGACTGCCCCCCACCTGAGTAGTGCTTGGAGGTCCTTTGTGTGTGTCTGAATTCTTCCATCCAGTTTCTCCCTTAGACCATTTTCCATGACCTTTTTGAAGACCCTTGGTCCTTAGTTTGTAAGTTTTCATGTAATGCTCTTGTTCTGATGACCACCGGCCTATATAGGTGATAAGCCTAAAAGGACTGGAAGGCTTTTTTAAAAAAAACTTTCGGGTGTTTACCTCATATCTGCTAAATCAAAGCTTCCAGGGGCCAAGATCTTCCGTCTGCCTCTCCCAAGACTACCCCTGCAGATCTCTCACTTCAACTGCCCATTACCATGGTAACCTATCACTTGTTGTACACTGGGTAAGATCAGAAAGGCTTCTGAGTTGCTGTTCAATTAGTTTAAGGATATTCCTATTTGAGTATGTTTCCCTCCATCCCCTGACACCATCAGTAAAAACAGTCATCCTTATAGTAATTATGGATTGTTAAGTGTTGACTTTTTAAAATTGTGTTTGTGTTAGAGTCATAGAGAGATTGAAATCTTTATCTGTGAAATCACTCCCAAAATGGCTGCAATGGACAGGGTTGAGTCAGGCCAAAGTCAGAGACCTGGAATGCCATCACCCTCTCCCATGGAGGTGGCAGGTGCCCATGCATTTGAACCATCTTCTGGTTTCCCAAGCACATTAGCAGAAGGCTGGATTGGAAGTGAAGCAGCTGGAACTAGAACTGGCCTTCATATGGGATGCCACAATTGTAGGCAGCAGCTTAATGCACTGCACCATAACACTGGTCCTAAGTAGTGCTGTTCAGTAATCCTGCATGTTATCATGAGCCCCATTTTTATACATGAAAATGCCGTGGCTCCTAGGGTTTAAGAAATCTGCTAGTGAGTTCGGTGAGTTCCCCATTCTCTGGTTCTTCCAGCTATCCTGATATGGAGGTTAAGTATCTCTCCTCTCCACCTGGAGGTGAATGTGCAGAACTGGGCACCCCTAAAAATTGAGCACCACTGTATGGAACCTCCAGCTTCAGAATGTATCTGAATCTGTACAATTCTTATACAATAAAATCGTACTTGAAAGGCAGGAGGTGGTCTCCCAATCACTAGTTCACACTCCAGACACCCTCAGCAGCCTGGGTGGGCAGGGCCAATTCCCAACCAACGATTCCAGGGATCTAACTGCTTGAACCACAGCCTGCTCCCTCCTGGGGTTTGCTCCAGCAGGAAGCTGCTCGGGAACAGAATCAGGATGCAGTTGTAGGGTGCAGGTGTGCCACACTGTGCCTTAACTGC
Source organism: Ochotona curzoniae (assembly GCF_017591425.1). Taxonomy (NCBI): domain Eukaryota; kingdom Metazoa; phylum Chordata; class Mammalia; order Lagomorpha; family Ochotonidae; genus Ochotona; species Ochotona curzoniae. The sequence continues at coordinate 1,216,023 of NW_024466647.1, read as the reverse complement.
TGTGTTAAATGCTGCCCTTATCTTGACAGTGTTGTCTTAGCATTTTTAGACAAAGAAACGACAACTCATTGGATATGTAATGTGATGGAATTAGACAGGCTAAGCTGTGAGGTAGTACAGTTTTTATTGTCACTGGCCACACAAAAGCCTATTGTAAGAATTTTCATCTTTAAAAAAATGAGGAAACTGGATTTAATAGGATCAAATGATTTTTCCATGGCTATAAAGTTAACAAGTGGAAGAACTAGAATTTGACTATAAAATCTGTGCTTTTGAAACTAAACAGACTAGCAATAAAAGCTAACAAGTGTTGGTGGAGAGTTGGAAAGCTAGAACTCTCCTACACCGTGAAGGTGTGTGGCAAACAAGTACAAGTACTGAGGGAAATGGTCTTTGCAACTCCTCCTAAAGTTAGTGTCCTCTGATCATTACGGCCCAGCAATCTGTTCCCAGGTACTCACCCAACAGAAATGAAACACACATGTACGCAGACTGTACCCAATGTGGACAGTCCTTTTGTTTACCGCGGCCTCATGCTGGAAACTAGCAAAATCTCCAACAATAGGTGAATGAAGCAAACAAGTAGTGGCTCAGCCACACAATGGAATATCACTCAACTGTGAAAAAGCAATAATGCAAAGTGTCACAGCAGGGATGAATCTCAAAACCAATGAAGAGGCCAAACATCCAAGAGCGCACCCTTTGATTCCATATATGTGAAGATCCTAGAAAAGATGAGCCTCTGGCAATGCATTCCAGGACTTAGGGTAGAGAATATCTTTTAATCCTCATTAACTCAGGAGGGTCAAATGGCTTAGGGAGGATGTTTTTGCATAGGGTTTTAAGCAATTGTTTGAAAATCAATCCATATCCCATGTCTTAGTGTGGGTTGAGTCCTGGTACCTCCACTTTCCTACCAGCTTTCTTTTAATGCATTCTGGGAAACACTAGGTGTGATGACCCAAGTGTTTGGGCCTGTGCCACCTAAGTAGGATATCTGGATAGAGTTCTGGGATCCTGGCCTGGCCCTGGTCTCTGTCTTTGCCTTTTATATGAATGAAAATCAACATGATTTCAAGAAAAGAAAAGTAGCTTGCCTGTCATGACACAAACAGAAAGCAGTGGTTATGGGGTCTGGATCCGAGGAGCTTATGGAATTGGGACCTCCCTCATCTTCTTGATCTTGGGCTACCTTATGTGTCCTCACTCCATTTTTTGGCTTCTTTCCCTCTTTCAGAGGGTGTCCACTTACCCAGAGTTTAAGTTGGGGTTCACTGCTCCCAACTGCAAGTAACTCAATACCCTGTGAGGCTGACATCATCAGGATGCCTGACCTTGACTGACACCTTAATCTCACTTGGGCTTCTCTCTGTACCTGCCTTTCCCTCTCTCTCTCTCCCTCCCTCTCTTGTGCTCCCAATTGCTCTCCTTCAACCTTCTCTGTTGCTGCTTTTTGCTCTCCCCCCCCCCCTCCACCTTACTGCTTGGGTGGGAGCTTTCCGGAGGCTGTGATTCTCACACATTTCTTTGGTGAAGAAAATTTATCTGTCCCTTCTAAAGCTGCCAGATTAAGGATGGCAAGGTGCCCAGATGCAATTGAATGTCAGAAAAGCAACAAATACATTTAGTGTAAGTACACCTCAAATATTGCACAGGACACATTTAGAAAAATTACTTGTTGCTTAACTGACATTCACATGGAACTGAATACCGTGTGCTTTCCCTGGCAAGTCTGGCCCTCTTGACATGCTGCCTGATTGATGAGAAAGGAGAAGGTTTTTGCTGGAATGTTCTGGAAGAAAATTCTGTAGGAAGCAAACTCAGACTGGGCCTTCTGGTCTCTCTACCTCAATTTACTAGTGAGACCTACTTGGTTTAAGCCTCTGCCCCAGGGGGAGTTCCATTTAGTTCCCCTGCTTGTTGTCCTGTCCCGGATCTTCATGCTGCCACCTTGCCTGTCTTGTGCTACTCATGCCCTGGTACTGCTTGTCATGCTGTCAGGACCAACGTCTCCAGCTTTATCCTTGTCTCTACAGCTTCGCAACTTGTGCTTGCTCTGGTTACATGTTCTGTCTGATCTGGTTGGACTCTGGGCTCCCTCTGATAACATCAAAATCCCAGGGTAACAGCTAGACATGGGCCAATCTGAAGCCAGGAGCTCGGAGCTTCTTCCTGGTCTCCCATATGGGTGCAGGGGCACAATTACTTGAGCCATTTCAGCTGTTTTCCAAGGCCATTCTCAGGGAGCTGGATTGCAAATGGTGCAGCCAAAACTTGAACCAGTGCTCATATGGGATGCTGGCACCACAGGCAGAGGCTTAATTGACTATGCCATGGCACAGTCCCAAGGCTGTTTTCAAGTGGTTGATGGACAAAAGGATTTAGGATGTTTGCCAAAAGCAAACAGGCTTATATTTAGTTTATGTCAGTAAGTGTTTTCCCCCCAGGCAAAAAACAAAACCTGTATTAAGATACCTGGTGAAGTAATTTTTAAATTTTTGTATTCTCTTTGAAATTTTGTGGGCATCAAACATATAATCCAGTTGGTCTTTGGAAAGCAAAGTGAGAAGCTGTTTGTGGGAACAACTGGTTGGTGTAGGGGTGGGGAATATTCTTTTCTGACAAGTACCATTTGGAGATTTATAATATGTGTAGGCTATGCAAAATTATCAACTTAAAATTTAGCCTGTGTTGGATTTTGAGTCTCTTGTCACTTGTCTTGGCAGAACCAGGCCAAATGTTTTTATGGGCCTGAGATGAGCTGGATGTTCCTCATCCCTGTATGACTACAGTGTAAGAAAGGGGACTAAGCATCCAAGTTTGGTTTGGGTATCGGTCTAAAGGCAAATGCAAGATCAATTCCTCAGTTGAGCAACACTGACCTATAACAATAGCAGTGAAAAAAATGCATACCAACTTTTAGGAAAGCCGCACAATGCAGACAAGGACAATGCTATGCAGCAGCATCATGAAGCTGTTCGCATGCACTTGTGGTCATGTATGAGTGCTGAGGCTGGGAAGGCAGCAGTGGGTCCTGGCTGGCACATGTTGGAAAGGAACCAAAGAGACAGTGTCACTTGAAACTGGATAGGGATGGCTGAAAAACTGGTGGGCTGTGAGAAGGGCAGGATGTGTCCTCTGGAGACCTGGCCTGAGTCCATGAGGTACTTAGGAGGTGGCTGTGGTGTTAACACTGCCATTGCTCCAGGCTTGGGCGTCCACTCGAGGGGTTTCAGCAGGGCACATAAGGGCATTTCCAATGCATGCCTGAATCACTCAGGGCTGGCAATGCTGCCCTGGGCTGATAGAGTTGGCTGAAATACAGTTAGCCTCTCTATGTACCTCCATAAATTCTGGTTCTCAAGTGCTGTGGTGGGGCCTGGCTGTCTGGCTGTGTGACCAGCTCTGTAGGTGCCCTGGTATCCAGGGAGCTTGGCCTATGTGTGGTACCTCCCCAACAAGGCCAGGCGAGGACTCTCATACCACCATGCCCTTGCTGAGGTGGGTCCTCCATGCTGCCATAAGAACGGAAGACACAGCCTGGTCCAGGGCTGACTGGGTAGCAGAACTTCCACACCCACGTCCCAACAAAGTCAACAGTGGGAGGTAAGCCATCCCCAATTTTCTTGCAAGAAAACACCGCCCAATGCTAACACAAGACAGGTGCACTGCAGGGACCTAGCAGAAACCAGTTTCACCCCTTCTGATCAGTGTTGTCTCAATGTCCTCGCAGCGTTTCAGCATTTATTCTATTCTTTTGTGCTGTGGTTGAGGCTGTCGTCTCTGCCCCAATTGCTCTTTTTGCTTCCTGTTTTAGTTCCTGCCTTTTTCAAAACTTGGCTCAAAGCTTCCATTGCCTCAATGCCGAAGTCTTCCTTATTCTATTTAGGGATTCTGGATAGACATCTTAGTTGTGGCATCCACTGTCTTTCTTGTTTTGTCATCCAGCCTAGACTTTCTCAACTGCTTGTGGCTGCCACACAGGACAGGTGCATCCTATCCCCTCCTTTTGGGGGACACCATGGTGATGGTGTGCCAGGCCTGCCAGAGTCCAGAGATCAGCTCTAACTCGAGTGCCTGGTCTCATTCAGGAGGGTACATGAGGCCACACAACTGTCAGAATGACAGATAGTAGTGATGACCACAACGGCTTACCACCTTGCTCCTCGGGACACAGTGCAGAGCCCGTTACTGTGAAGGGCCCATTCTCAACTGTGAGGAGGCAGGACAACATGGTAGGATGTGGGGAAAGTATTAAAATTTTCATATGAATGCATTTTGAAAAATAAGTGTATGATATACTATATGTATATAGTATATACTACATATAGTGTATGTGTGTGTATATACACACTATATGTATATAGAAATAGCATGGCTGTTCCTGTGGCTTTTAAGGTTTATTTATATAAAGTAGATAAGGTTTACATATGTTGCAATACAGACTAAGAAGCTCACTGACACTTCTTGCCTTATTCCTGCCTGCATTCCCCACTCTTTCTTCTTCCTTTTTTCTAGTTTTCACAGTAGCCTACATTCACTTCTTTCAAAATCACAGATTTAACACTCCATTAGGTAAAGACATAAACACGTATTAGAACAAAAATCAAACCAAAAATAAAACAAATCTGTTCCTTGGGAGTATAAATTAAGGCTGGACATAATAATCAAGCCCCAGGAGGGCACACTCACACCTACAGATTTCATTTTTTGTGCTCTGTATATTCTCACAGATTAGGGAAACCAGATACTTTCTTTTTGGTCTGGCTTATTTCGCTGAGCATAATGGATCTGGATTACATTCATGTAATTGAAAAAGACAAAATTTCATTATTTTTTATGGCTGAGTAGTATTTTGTATAGTACATATAATACCAAAGTTTTTTTTTTAATCTGGTCTGTCTGTAGTGGGCTTCTGGGGTGAGGGGAAACCTCATTCTGGTGTTTGTGTGTTCCTGATGGCTGGTGATCCTGACCATTTTTTCAAATGTCTGTTGATCAATTGAGTTTTTATTGGAAAATCAGACTTGCAGAGAGAAGGAAAGATTTTCTGTCTGCTGATTCGTTCCTCAAGCAGCCGCAATGGCTGGTACTGCACTTTTCTGAAACCAGGAGCCAGGAGCTTATTCTGTATCTCCCACAAGTAGGTTCAGGATCCCAAGGCTTTGGGCCATCCTCCACTGCTTTGTTTGGTTACAAGTAGGAAGCTGGATGGGAAGTGGAGCAACCAGGAACAAACCAGTGCCCATATGGGATCCTGGCATTTGCAAGGTGAGGATTTAGCCACTGATCCATTGTACCAGGCCCCATTTGAGTTTCAACATTTAGAAATGCCTCTTCAATTCCTTTGCTCACTTCATAACTGTTTTTTTATTGTGGAGTTTTCTGAGCTCTTTATATATCCTGGCTATTAATGCTCTGTCAGTTGTGTGATTTGCAAATATTTTTTCTCACTCTGTCGGTTGCCTCTTTGTTGGTTCATTAATGCATTTTTCTTAAATTGATACATTTAAAAAAAGATTTATTTATTTTTTTACTGGAAAGTCAGGTATGTGGAGAGGAGGAAAGACAGAGAGGAAGATCTTGTGCCTGCTAATTCACTCCCCAAGTGACTGAAACAGCAAGAGCTGAGCCAATCTGAAGCCAGGAGCCAGAAGCTTTCTTTGGGTCTCCCATGTAGGTGCAGGGTTCCAAGGCTTTGGGCCATCCTCTACTGCTTTCCCAGGCCACAAGCAAGGAGCTGGATGGGAAACGTGGCTGTTGGGACACAAACCAGTGCCCATATGGGATCCCAGCTCATGCAAGGAGACGATTTTAGCCACTAAGCTACAAGCCTTGTCACTAGGCTACAAGCCTTCATTAATGCATTAAAAAAATCCATTTATTTCAAAGGCTGGCTTGGAGATCTGCTATTTCTTTCCCCCAATGTGCACAATGGCCACGGGGCTAGGACCATCTGAAACCAGGAACCTTGAACTCCATCCTGGTCTCCTGTGTGGGTGACAGGAGCTCAAATGCTTAGACCATATTCTGCTTTTTCTAGGCACATTCCTAGCAAGCTGGATTGGAAGCGGAGCCACTGGAACTTGACTCAGTTCTCATAGGAGATGCCAGCATGGCAGGCAGCAGCCTAATCCATATTACTATACAGATCCCAGATGAACTCATTTCTCAATCCAAAAATAAGGCAGAAATGAACTTGTGTAGTATTTTGTTTGTGAGTGGCCTGTGGTGTTCTCACCTACTTGCCACATGTCATTACCCTAGGAGTGGCTTCCTGAGTGTAAGCAGGTTTGACCCAGCACAGAGGGACTGAAAGTAGCTTTTAAGTGGCCTTTGCTCACTTGTTAGCTGTTAACATGCTATGATGTTTATGCTTGAAGATCTTCCTGACAGCCAGTTGCTGGGCAGATTCAAGCGATATAACATGATGGCAGTGCTGACAATCCTGACAGCAGGACTCTTCATTGCCACGTCATGAAACAAACATAGCCATGTTCTAATCAGGCCTGACAAGAAGACACAGCATGGAAATGATCAAGGAGACCAAATTGAACATGAGTTTATGCACCTGCACTCCCTAAGCGCAGATGATATATTTGGTTGTAAACTGATGTGAAGCAATTTTGATTAGCAAAACATTTGAAAATTAAGCATTTGCTCTGCTGGAAAACCACTGCCCTTTGGTTTACTTACTTGAAAGACTATTTCGTAAGGGGATGGGGAAAAATATGAAGGATGAGTGCTTACTTGCAAAACTTGTTGGAAGATGTCAAGTGTTAGTGACGTGAGTGACACATTGGGCAGCTAGATAAAATGTGGATTCTGGAAGTTTTAATCTATGGTAGTGTTAGAGTGTTTAGAGTTGCCCTCCCTGTGTATGGTTCATGAGAGAAGGAAACACTCCATGAAGGTACAGTTTCAATAGAAATTTTTTAAAAAGATTTATTTATTTTTATTGGAAAGGCAGATATACAGAGAGGAGGAGAGACAGAGAGGAAGCTCTTCCGTCCGGTGATTCACTCCCCAAGTGGCCGCAACAGCCCATGTTGAGCCGATCTGAAGCCAGGGGCTTCTTCCGGGTATCCCACACAGGTGCAGGGTCCCAAGGCTTTGGGCTGTCCTCTACTGCTTTCCCAGGCCACAAGCAGGGAGCTAGATGGGAAGTGGGACTGCTGGGATTAGAACAGGCATCCATATGGGATCCTGGCGCGTGCAAGGCAAGGACCTTAACCACTACGTTATCATGCTGGGCCCTCAATAGAAATTATTTTAAAGATTTATTTTAGAGACAGAGTTGGAGAGGGAGAGAAAGATCTATCATATAGTTCACTTCCGAAATAGCTGCATGAGCAAAGAGCCTCATCCCGATCTCGTACATGAGTGCAGAAGCCCAGAGACTTGAGCTATTTTCCATTGCTTTCCCAGTTGCATTAGCAGGGAGCTGGGTTGGAAGTGGAGCATCTGGGACTCAAACCAGCACCCACATAGTACTGCAGGTAGTGGCTTAATATGTTATACCACAATGCCAGATCCAGAAAAATTATTTCTTCAGGAACAACACCACTTTGGAAAAAAACAGCACATAAAGTTACTGCTTTGACAGAAAGATTGCTGGGTAAGAATGCAAATATAAAACCATAACTCTTATGGCAGAGCTAGAACTATAAAATATTCAACAAGACATCATCAATATGTAATTGTTACAAAATGTTAAAGTATGACAGAATTCTTACAAATTTTGTAATGACATGGGAAACCTTGCAAAAGCATTGTGACAAATGGTTGTTAGGGTTGGCAAGTGGGAAGATGAATTATGCATTTTTAAATCAATATACAACTTCTAAGCCTGACCTTTTCTGTGATGACATCTGGTTGTCAGTGGTATGTTATCTAAGAAACATTTTAGAAGAAATAAACTGGCCTGTGGTAAAGGAGAGGAACATGAAGCTTTTGTAAGGAACTTGTGTGATATGGGGAGTGAGGGATCAGGTTGGTAGAGCTACTGTTATGTAATGTTGCAATTGAAAAGAATGAATTCTACCTATTAAAAACTCTCATACTTGCGTAGACTAAAAGCCTGACAGTAACCGTAAAAATTGATTTATTTAAAAATCTAATGAAAGAATCTTTAGAGAAAGAATGAATGAACACAAGAGCTTCCATCTACTGGCTCACTTCTCAAATAGCTGCAATGGCTATGGCTGGGCCAGACCAAAACCATGAGCCTAAACCTCCATCCTGGCTCCCCTGTGTATGCACAGGGCTCAAGTGGGTTGGATCATCTTCCACTGCTCTCCCAGGCTTGTTAACATTGAGTTCGAATGGAACTAGAGAAACTGGAATTTGAACTGGCAACAGACAGTGCTGGGCCAGGGCACAAAGAGGAACTAGGAATTCAACTGGGGTCTTCTGTATGGGTGGCCATGACCCATCACTGCTGCCTTCCATGGGTGCATTAGCAAGGTGCAGAAATCAGAAGTAGAACTGGGACTGAAAACTAGGCACTGCCCAAATTCTAGCCTTTAATTTTCATTTTCTAGGAGTTGTCAAAAGTCCTCCTTAATATATAATTCATAAGTAAATGCCACTCTATTGGGGCACTCATGCTAATATTCTGTGTTCATACAAGTTCATAAAGTACCAGTCTCAACAGCAGATTGGGGAACCCAGAGAGGCAGGTCTGATCTTCCCTTTGCTGTCTCCTATTGGCCTGAGCAGGGTGTGTGAGATGGACCCTCAGCTCAGCCGGCGAGGTGACTGAGGAATTACAGGTTGGTAAAGGGGTTCCTGTTACAGGAGCAACACAGTTTACCATGAGGGTCGTACTCATTTGCATCCCCAGCAATAGTGAAAGAGTTCCTAGTTCTCCATATCTGGGCCAGAATTTTTGGGTCCTTTTTATTTTAGCCATTCTCCCTGATAAGCTTCATCTAGTTTTGAATTGCATTTCCCTAGTGATATTGATCAGGTTTTGAATATCTTGGTCATTTGTGTGCTTTCTTTTGAGAAATATCTTTTCAGATCTTTTACCCATTTCTTACCTGGATTGCTTGTTGAATTTCAGGCTTCTTTGTTATTCTGGTTATTTGTCCTTTAGTACATGGAGATCATCCTGTTGGATGTGTACTTGCTGAATGTTTCATTTGCTATGCAGTGGTTTCTTAGTTTGATGTGATCTCATTTGTCTAGTTTTTCTTTTGATGTCTGTGTTTGATGTCTGCGGGGTCTCATCCAAAAGATTGTTGGCTATGTTAATGTCTTGAAATGTTTCCTTTTTCTTCTAGTAGCTCATAGTTTTCAGTATTACATGTAGATCTCTAATCCATTTTGCTTTGAATTTTTAAGATTTATTTTTATTTGAATGTCAGATAAACAGAAAAAGGGAAAGATAGAAAGATCTTCCATGCAATCGTTCACTCACAAGTGACTGCAATGCCTGGAGCTGAGCTGATTCAGAGCCAGGAATTTCTTCTGGATTTCCCACACAGGTGCAGGGTCCCAAGGCATTGAGCTGTCCTCAACTGCTCTTCCAGGCCACAAGCAGGGAGCTAGATGGGAAGTGCAGCAGCTGGGACATGAACTAGCACCCATATGGGATCCCAGTGCATGCAAGACAAGGATTTTAGCCACTAAGCTACCATGCCAGGCCCTTCATTTGATCTTTGAATAAGGGGAGAGGGAGTGAGTTGTAATCTTTTGTACATGAATATAGTTTTTGCACATGTATCCAGTCTCTGTTTTGAAGGGACTATTCTTAGGTGTGTGTGTGTGTGTGTGTGTTTGGTACCTTTGCCAGTCAGCTGTAGCTGCTGGATTCATTTCTGAGGTCTATTGTGTTTCATTGGTCTGTGTGCCTGTTTTAAGGGGGAGAACTTTTATCCATGGGTTCACTCTCCACGTGGCCACAGTGGTGAGAGCTTGTCCAGGTAAGTCAGGAGCCTGGAACTCCCTGTAGGTCTCCCTTGTAGGAAGCAGGAGCCTACACACCTGGCCATCTGGATCTGGACTGAAAGTGGAGCAGCTGGGATTTAAACTGGTGCCCATGTCATATTATGGGTAGTGGCTTAATCTGTGCTGCAATGCTGGCCTCATGTGGGTCCGTATGCCAGCACTATATTTTCTTGTTAAACAGCTCTGTAATGTATCCTGAAGTCTGGGGAAGTCTGCAGCTTCAGGTTTTTTTTTTTTTTTGTTAAAATTGCTTTGGCTATTAAAATGATTTTGTGCCTCCCTATGAATTTTTCATTTGTTTTTCTAGTACTGTAAGAATGTCATTGATGCTTTGAGGGTTATTGTGTTGCATCTGTAAATCGCTTTGGGCACATTTTAATTTTCATATTCATGAGCCGGGGGATGCTTCCTTGTTTGGTGTCTTAAGTTTCTTTCATTAGAATCTTGTAACTCACATTAGACATCCTTCATATCCTTGTTTAAATGTATTCTACAGTACTTTTTGTAGCTATTGTGCCTTGAGGTTGTTCTTATAATTTCTTTCTCAGTGACTTTAATATTAGTGCATAATATAGCTACTGCTTTTGCTGTGTTGATTTTGTGTCCTGTAACTTTACTGAATTTGTGTACCAGCTTTTTTTTTTCTTAAAGATTTTTTTTTTTTTTTGCAAAGTCAGATATACAGAGAGGAGGAGAGAAAGGTCTTCTGTCCAATGATTCACTTCCCAAGTGAGCACAGTGGCCGGTGCTGTGCTGATCCAAAGCCAGGAGCCAGGAACTTCTTCCAGGTCTCCCACACAGGTACAGGGTCCCAAGGCTTTGGGCCATCCTCTGCTGCTTTCCGAGGCCACAAGCAGGCAGCTAGATGGGAAGTGGGGCTACCGGGATTAGAACTGGTGCCCATATGGGATCCCGGTGTGTTCCAGGTGAGGACATTAGCTGCTAGGCCACTGCGCTGGGTTCATGTGTCAGTTTTGAAAGTCTCTTGGAGTCATTAGATTTCTCCATATAGAATTATTCCAGTTCCCAAACAGGGATACTGTAACTTCTTCCTTCTTATTTGTGTGCATTTTCTTCCTGTTACCTAATTGCTCTAACTAAAATTTCAAACACTGTATTGAGTGAGAGTGAACATCATTTTTTGGACATCAAATTTTAGAATGTTTTCAGCTTCTCCCCATTCAGCGTGATGTTGACTGTGGGTTTGACGTATGTAGCCTTTGTGATGTTGAAGTGTGTGCCTTCTATTTCTAATTTGTTCATTCTTTTTAAAAACGGATAAATGGGTTGAATCTTACTGAATGCTCTTTTTAAAAAGATGTATTTGATTGAAAAGCAGACTTCTATGGAGAGAAAGGGGAAGACAGAGCTCTTCCATTAACTGGTTCATTCCTCAGATAGCTACAGAGGCTGGACCAGACAGTCAGGAGCCTGCAACTCTCTCTTAATCTCCCACATGGGTGCAGGGCTCCAAGTACTTGGACCATCCTCTGCTTTCCCAGGTGCATCAGCAGGGAGCTGGATGGGAAGCGGAGCAGCTGGGCCTCACTGATGCTCCAGGTGGTAACTTAATGTGCTGTGTTACAATGCCAGTGACTGAGGGCCATTTATGGCTTTACTGAGAGCATATAATTTTTATTTTATATTCTATGGATGTGATGCCATTGACTTCAACTTGTATATGTTGAACTACCCCTGCATTCAACTTGATCATGGGAAATGAGGTTTTTATGTAATGTTGGACTTTTTGACAGTATTTTGTTGAAAATTCTTGCATCCATCATCAAGGCTATTGATCTGTAGTTTTATTTATGTGCCCTTGTCTGATTTTATTTCTTGTTGATTCTCACTAACATAAAATGAGTTTTATGCTTTCTGTAGGTACAATTCCATGAAGACAAACCTGCTTACCTCACTCCCCTGCTCCCATATACCCCCTCCCTGCCCTCTCTATTAGTTTTTGCTAACATGTAATTTTAATTCTTGGCATATTTATAAACTCCATTCATCACAGTTATAATTTTGAACCGTGATAAGTAGGATGGTCCCATTTTCACAGGAGTATTAACAAGGGCTAAGCACTGATTATCATGTCCCCAAAAGGCCATTTCAGTTCTACACTTTTTTTAATTCATTTTTCCACATTTCAGAGAAAACATAATTTTTGTGGGTTTTTTTTTTTGAGACTGGTTTATTTTCCTAAGCATAATGGTTTCCTTTGCAGTCATCTTGTTGCAGGAGACAGGATTTTATTCTTTTGTATGGCTGAGTTGCATTCCACAGTATATGTATGTATGTATGCACACATATTTATCCAGTCATCAGTTAATGGACATCTGGGTTGATTCTATATCTTAGCTATTATGAATTGAAGTGTGATAAATATGGGGGTACCAATAACTCTATCACGTTGATTTCATTTTATTTGGGTATATTCCCCGGAGTGGGATGGCTGGGTCATATGACCAATCTTTTTCAGGTCTCTGAGGATTCTCCATACTGTCCTCCATCATGATTAGATCAGTTTACATTACCACTAACCATTAGCTAGATACCTCCATCCCTGCCCTCATATCCTCACCAGAATTCACGTTTGGTTTTGTTTTGTTTGTTTTTTCTTTATTTTTGATAATCTTTACATAGTTAATTAGGGTGCAAAGGTTCAAGGGCTACAGGAAAATGGGCAAGACCATTATTTCCACATTCTCTTCTTTTTCTGTATCTGGGGTAAATGGGGGAGATAAAGGGAGAAGCCCCACCCAGTGTTCTACCCATCCCAGGTCCCCAATGTGGGGCATGCTCCAAGGGTCTTACTCAAGTGGTTTTGATAATTCAACAGTTATGAATTGCTGCCAATCTTGCCATTCTAAGCACGATGCTGTCACTGCAGAATCTACTGATTGACATAGTCCACCTTAGAATCTCTGTTTGCCCAGTTTTTCACTGACTGTGCTGTCCACTGCTCCATCTGAGCCTCTGAGGAGGCTCGGCTCTGGCATGGCAGACCATGGAACCTGCACTTCTCTTCATGGTTGGGGTTCTGAGTCCAGCAGTTCGATTGGGGAGATCCCCAAAGAAACTCTGTCTGAGGCAATCCCATTCTTGCCAGTACAGGTCCTGGTACATCACCCCAATCAGCTGGTGGTTGCCCTCATATCCTCACCAGAATTTTAAAAAAAAAATTTCAGATGATAGCCATTCTAACTCGGGTGAGGCAAAATCTCATTGTGGTTTCTATTTACATTTTCTGCAAATAGTGATCCTGAACATTTTCTTATGTGCTTGTTGACCATTTGCATTTCAACCCCCCCTCTTTTTTTTTTTAAAGGAATAGTTATTGTCATTTGAAAGGCAAAGTTAGAAGGAGAGACAGAGATCTTCCAACCACCAGTTCACTCTCCAAAAGGCTCCAACAGCTGAAGCTGAGCCAGTCCAAATCAGAAGCAAGGAGGAGCTTCCTCCTGGTCTCCCTTTGGCCTGCCTCTGCTGCCTTCCCAGGCCATTAGCAGGGGGCTGGACCAGAAGTAGAAAACTGGGACACAAATTGGTTCCTATACGGGATGCTGGTGCTCCAGGTGGAGGCTTAGCCTATGCTGACTCCATATTTCATCCTTTGAAAATTACCTGTCTGTCACTTGTCCATTTCTTCACTGGATTGTCTTATTGTTGAGTCTGTTGAGCTCTTTATGGATCCTGGATATTAATCCTTTATCAGTTGCATAGTTTGCAAGTATTTTCTTCTATTCTGCCTGTTGCCATTTCCCTTTGCTGATGGTTTCCTTTGCATGACTGAAGCTTTTTAGCTTGATATAATATCACTTGGGCCCGGCAGCGTGGCCTAGTGGCTAAAGTCCTCGCCTTGTACGCGCTGGGATCCCATATGGGTGCCAATTCTAATCCCGGCAGCTCCACTTCCTATCCAGCTCCCTGCTTGTGTCCTGGGAAAGCAGTCAAGGATGGCCCAAAGCCTTGGAACCCTGCACCCACGTGGGAGACCTAGAAGAGGTTCCTGTGATTCCTTGTATACTATGGTATTGGTTCTGATGTCTTCTTTTACCATTTATAATTTGAGTTTTCTCTCATCTTCCCCAAGCATCTAGATAAGACTTTGTTGATGTTTGTCATAATTTATATCCACATACTCATAAGTGTAGCTAGCCATTTTGTTGGTTAATTTTGGTTGCCAAAGTGAACCAGTGCAACCTTTCCATGAAAGCCAGTAATAGACAAGCAACAGTTTGCTTCTAAATAGTCATTTGATAAACACAAACATTCTTTTAAATTTTTTTCATTTTATTAAAAATTTTACATAAAGTAGATTTTACATTTTTCTTGAGATGGATTTGGAAGCTTACGAGTTCCTCCCCCTTCCTCCTCCTCCCTATCCTCTCCTTGTTTTTCCCCAAATTATTGCAATAGCATATCCGTTAGCTTCACAGCAGAAAGCTTAACTTTCTAAGACATGTAAAAGTATCATGACATAGAAAGTAGAGGATAAAGAAATAATATCAAAGTAAAAAATAAATAGTAATATTACTGTTACTGAGGAGTATAGATACATGTTGTATACAGCAGTTGATTCCCAGTATGCTGATCTCATAGCAATTCTTTCTTGTTCTCTGTGTATTAGTTGTCACAGATCAGAGAGAAATATGACATTTGTCTTTTGGGGATTTACATATTTCACTAAGCATAATGGTTTCCACCTGGATCCATTTTGTTGCAAACAATAAGATTTCATTCTTTTTATGGCTTAGTCGTGTTGCATAGTGCATTTGTGCCACATCTTTAGTCATTGGTTTATGGACAGCTGGGTTGGTTCCATATCTTGGCTATTATGGATTGAGGTGCAATAAATACGGGAATACACACAACTCTTCTACACAGATTTCATTTTATTTGGATGTATTCCCAGGAGTGGGATGGCTGGGTATATGGTTGCTCTCTTTTCAGATACTGTTGTCGGTGGTGGTTGTTCTAGTTAATGATCCACCAACAGTGGGATGGAACACCCATTTCCCCACTTCCTTGCCAGCCTTTGTTTTTTGATTTCTGTGTGATAGTCATTCTCATTGGGTTGGGTGGTGGAACCTCATCAAAAAGCAGAGCGTTTGTTATATGTCTAACAGCCATTTGAATGTCATTTTTGGAAAATGCTCTTGTCCTGTGCCCATTTCTTAGCTGGATTGCTTAGTTTGCTGTTGCTGAGTTTCTGGAGTTCTATGTAAATTACTCCTTTATCAGTTGGTAACTTGTGAATATTTTCTCCCATTCCATTGGCTGCCTCTTCACTTCATTGACAATTTCTTTTGCAGTGCAGAAGCTTCTTAGCTTGATGTAATCCCATTGGCTTAATTTTGTTTTAATTGTGCTTTTGGGCTGTTTCCCAAGAAGTCTTTGCCTATGCCTATGTCTTGCAGAGTGTTACCAATGTCTTACTACAATAATCTGATGATGTAGGTCATTGATCTATTTGATTTTTTATTAATAAGATGTAAGCTTGGGTTCTTGTTTCTTGCTCCTGCATATCTAGATACAATGCTTCCAGCACCATTTGTTGGAAACACTGTCCTTTCTCTCTGGATTGATTTTAGTTTTCTTGCCAAAAAATAAGTTGGCTGTAGATGCATGGATTCATTTCTGGGGCTTCTGTTCTGTTCCATTGATCTCCATGTTTGTTTCTGTAACAGTATCAGGCTACTTAGATGACGTCTGCCCTGTAATGTCTTGACAGCTGGAATTGTGATACCTCCAGCTTTGTTTTTGTTGTTTAAGATTGCTTTAGCTATTGGGGATCTATTTTTATACAAATTGTAGTGTAATTTTTTGCTAAAGCTGAGGAGAATGTCAGATTTTTGGGATTGCAGTAAGTCTGTAGATTACTTTTGATAATATGGAAATATTGATGAGAGTGATTCTATTAATCCACGAACATGGCATATTTTCTCATGTTTTAGTGTCTGCTATTTATTTCTTCAATGTTTTATAGTTTTCATCATAAAAATCCCTCAAAGCCTCAGTTAACTTTATTTCAAGGCATTTGTGTTTTTGCCACAGCTGTCAATAGAAATGATCTTACAAGTTCTTTCACAGTCATAGAATTGTTTGTGTATAACAAAGGCCATTGATTTTTTTTGTGCCCTGACTTTGTATCCTAAAACTTGGCTAAGCTCCAGTGAGTACCAATTGTTTCTTGGTAGAGTCTTCTGGTTTTCCTACATGGAGGATCATGTCCTCTGCAGACAGGGGCAGCTTGACTTCTCCTTTCCAATTTGTATCCCTTTGGTTGACTTTTCTTGTCTAGTAGCTCTGGATAAAACTTACAGGATTATACTGAATAACAGTGGTAAGAGTGGACTTCCTTGTCTGGTTCTGTATCTGAGTGGAAATACCTCCAATTATTCACCATTCAATATGCTTGCATTGGGTTTTTCGTATATTGCCTTGATTGTGCTGATGAATGATCCTTTGTTATTTTTTGATTGATATGAAATAAGCAAATTTCAAATTTTTCATAATACAGATTTAGAAGTGTGGGGGCTCTTCTTCTTTCCCCCACCTCCTTCCATATTTCTTCTCCCTTTATTTTTTTCCAAGAGTATTACAAGACATTATTAGAATGACACTTTTATATCCAGTTTGCTTAAGTTTTTAATATGAAAAGATGTTGTATTTTATCTGCATCTATGAAGAGAATCGGGATTTTTATTCTTGTTAATGTGGGGTATTACATTTAGTGACTTGCGTATGTTGAACCCTTCCTGCGTACCAGGGATAAATCTCATTTGGTCTAGGAGAATGATCTTTCTGGTGTGTGATTTGACTCCATTAGCTAGCATCATGTTGAGGATGTCTTTTCTATCCTTTCAGTTTTAGTCTGTGTATCTTTGTAGGTAATGTATGTTTCTTGTAAACAGTAGACAGATGTAGCATCTTTTAGCATCCAGTCACCAGTCTGTGCCTTTTAATTGGAAAGTTTAGGCCATTTGTTATTATTGAGAGGTAACTTGATCCTACCAAGAATTTCTTTTGTGGCTTTACTAGGCTACAGTAAGTTCTTTAACTTTCTCTTTTCTCTTTCCATCTTCTTTGATTATGCATCCTTAAGCATAATTTGTTGGATTGGTTGGATGGTGGCAAATTCTTTGCATTTGTTTGTTTTGGAAGGTCTTTATTTCAACTTTATGTAAAAAGTGAAAGCTTTTCTGGGCATAGTATTCTGGTTTGGAAGTTTCTTTTAGGATCTGGATTATGTCTCTCCATTCTCTCCTATCCTGTAAGATTTCTGATGAGAAATCAGCTGTAAGTCTGATTAGAGATTCTCTAAATGTTATCAGTTCTTTCTCACATACGTATTTCAGAATTTTTTTTCAGCGTTTGAGAAGTGAATGGGGAGAAGAGAGAAGGGGAAAGCATTTTCCAAAAGAAAGCTGGGAGGTGGGGTGTGTCTCAGGACAGAGGGAGAGACACCAAAGGTTTGGGGATTTTAAGCATTCCCCAATCCCTCCTTGTTGGGTAGGAACCTACAAGTAAAAGGTTTCCCATTGGTTGGCTCTTAGCCAGTTAGGAAATGGGTGGGCAATGCTTGTGCCACCCACTTGAAGGTGTGGCCAAGATTTCAGCAGGCTTGGACTGTCTCAGACCACCCTCTTGGAATCCCACATCCTACTTCTATCGGGGTAAAGGGTCTTTTCTTTGTTTAACTGTGGGAAGTTTGACTATTAACTTGGTGGTGAGGATAATTTCTGGTCATGTCTGTTCGGAGCTGACTTTGCTTCCTTGCTTCATACCCCTTTGTTTCTCCGTATTAGGGAAGTTTTGTATTTCCATGCCTTCACGAACTCAAACCATGTACGTTTGGTCAGTTGATGAAAACATGTAATTCTTAATATTTGGGGGGTATTACTCAGTTTTTCTAGGTTTTTTTTTTTTGGTCAGGTTTTTCCCCAATATTTTTATAACCAACTCTGTTGTTAAGGCTTTCCAATGCATTTTTATAAATTTGGAATATTGAATTCTTTGTATATAATTTTTTTTTCAGATTTGTTTCTTTTGGATAGGTAGATATACAGAGAGAAGGAGATAGAGATCTTTCTTCCACTCCCCAAGTGGCCGCAATCGGCAGAGCTGAGCCAATCCAAAGCCAGGAGCGTCTTCTGGGTTTCCCACATGGCTGTGGGCCATCCTCTTCTGCTTTCCCAGGCCATGAGCAGAGTGCTAGATGGGAACTGGAGCAGCCAGGATAAAAACCAGCACCAATATGGGCTCCCGATATGGGATACCTTGCAGTGCATGTGAGGTAAGGATTTAGCCACTAGGCTATTGTGCCAGGCCCTCCTTTATAGTATTTCAATTTGATTCCAATGTTGCAGTTTTGTGTAAGAACTTTCCATTCATGTCTTTGGATTTTAATTCCTGCATTTGCTTCTTGTTTTTCTTGAGTAGCATTGTAATTGTTTTACTCTTCAAGAAATTCCTCAATCTCTTCATCTTCACATCCTAAGATTAAAGTGTTTTCGTGTCTTGTGGAGTCATATTTTCTTACTTGTTTATGTTGCTCATGTATCTCAGTTTACTCTTAGACATTTAAATAAAAACGTGTGGGTTTTCTCCTCTGGTGATTTTTGTCCCTGAACTGTGCCTCAGTTCTTTTAATAGGATCGGTGTGTGTATGCTGGAAGTGGACAGTGTACTCTGATCAATGCTCAATGTGGGGTGAGTGTAGAGTGATCCCCAGGTTGGACATGGTGGATCTCCTCTTTTTTTGACAAAGGGAAGGAAGTGATTAGGACTGCCAGTATAAACACGATTCCTCCTTGGCTCTTTCAAGGCGATCCGTGTATGCTTCTGACATGGTAGCTGTACTTTCCATCCACAAGAGCACAAGTGCCATGCAAGAGATCTATGCAGCTCTGTGTCCTGAGACGCAGCATTCACTACACACAACTCTAGAGGCACGAAAGTGCCACAGTCACAGGGTCCTGAGGCTCCTCTCAGCCCACGAGGCTGTTGCCGCACCACCTACCTGTGAGTTCTCATCTTGGCTGCTTACTCCTCAGGCCAGTGGGTGGGACTCTCAGTTTCTGATGAGTGTACCTGTGCCTGCTCATTCACAGATCTAGTCTCTAAGTCTGTGGGGACATGAACCTATTTTTTTAATGGAACCAGTGAGATGCTAGGGTCAGTTGGTAACATGAACCTAGTTTATTTTTTCTTTCCTTCCTTCCTTTCCTACCTTGTTGTCCTTCCTTCCATTCCTTCTTTGTTTCTTTTTGTGACAAAACCTGCAAGATGCTAAGTCAGTGGGTAACAGGGACATATTTTCCGGCATATTCAGCAAAACACATTAGTGCTACAAGGTTAAGTGATACCCCATGGACAGCCAGGTGTGCATTCACACCACGCCAGGTGGGTGCCCAGTTTGTAGTCTTGGGGGCACTTGGCAGTCCCAGTATGGAGTCTCTGATGTTGGAGATGGAACCCTGCCATGATGGTGGCCACTGTCAGCCAATTTAGCCACTCTGCAGGGGCAAGGGCAATGGGGCATATTCTCTACCTCTGCCCGGACCTAACCAGCAGGGACCTTACTCCTGTCCTTGTGTCTGAACATGGGGAGGGCCGAGAGCTGAGTGGGGAAATGTTGCCAGCCACTTCAGCTGCTGCCTCTCCCACCTCTCTTGGCTGGAGAACTCGCATCTCTGCCCACTGCCAAGTCATCCAGTTGTCTCTGCCTTTACGCTGCCTTTACTGCCTCTGCCGTTTCTATGCAGTTGAGTTTATTGCACCTGTTGCCTGGGATCACACTCCATCTTGCCTCCCTCGCTTAACCATTCCCAGTCAAAATCAGCATGTACTTACCCTATTCAGCTGTCTTGGAACTACTGTCTTTCCAAACAACTAACTCTTCATTGATCTTGTGTGTATGTTTAAGGTTTATGTTTCACTTATTTGTGCTCTGATCTTTTATTAATTCTTCCTCTCTAATAACTTTGAGTTGGATTTGTTCTTGTTTTGTAGACCTTGGAGATGTATTCTTAGGTTGTTTAATATTTTCCTGTTTTTTAATATAGGTGCTTATTGTAATCAACTTCCCTTCTAGTATTAATTTTGCTATATCCCATATGTTTTGGCATGTTGACATGTCCATTTTTGTTAATTTTAAGAAATTTTTAAATTTTCCTTCTGATTTCTTTGGCCCATTGTTCATTCAGTAGTGTGTTGTTCAGCCTCCATCTATTTGTATAGCTTTTTGGTTTTTTTGGTTTTATTCCATTGTGGTTAGAAGAGATACAAACTATTTCAATTTTTTGTTTGCACTGAGATTTGTTTTGTGGCCTAATGCATGATCTCTCTCAGAGAAAAAACATTTCATGCACTGATGAAAGAATACATCTCCTGCAGCTGTTGGATGGGGGTGTTCTATAAATGCCCACTCAGGTCTATTTGGTTTAGTGCTGGATAGCTACACTGCTTTGACTTTTTGAGGGTGAGGGGTTAGATCTGCCTTTTGATAGTGATCTTTGCTATTGCTTCTTAATTTTTGTCTTAATCTACATTGTCTAAGTATTGCAATTCCTGTTCCCAAGTGGCTGCAGCAGCTGAAGCTACTGCTGAAGTCTAAAGCTTGTTCTGGGTTTTGGACTTGAGTGCAAGAGCCCAAGTACTTGGACCATATTCTGCTTTTCCAGGCCATTAGCAGACGGTTGGATTGGAAGTCAAATAGCTGGCACTTGTACCAGTGCCTATATGAGATGCCAGTGCCGCAGGGGGACGATTAGCTTGCTATGCCATTCTGCCAGCCACTATACTAACCTTTTCCCACTAAGATTTATATTCCCACGTCAAAAGTAGCCCAAGATCCGAATCATAACCATGGAGTCACTATTGATTCCTTGCTTTTACCATAATGTGGCCCTAATTTGACCTTATGGTCCATCCATCCTCAGTTTTTCACTTTGTTGTTGTTGTTACCACCACCTAGCATAGGCATTCACCTCATTGGTCAGTTCTTTTCGATATCTAACCAAATGTCTGTCCGTCTTTCAGAGATTAACTAAAGTTATATATCCTTTCTGTAGGTATGGATCAAGCTGAATTAATTCTCATCTTTTTTTAATGCTTTATTTTCAAAAGGACTATAACATTTTAATTTTTTAGATTTTTATTGGAAAAGTAGATTTACAGAGAAGGAGAAACAGAAATATCTTCTATCCACTGGTTTACTCCCCAAATGGCCACAACAGCCAGAGTTGAGCTGATCTGAAGCCAGGAACTAGGAGCTTCTTCTGGGTCTTCCATGTGGATGCAGGGGCCCAAGGCTTTGGGCCATTTTCTACTTTCTCAGGCCCATCTCATCAGGGAGCTGGATGGGAAGTGGAGCAGCCAGGACACAAACTGTGCCTGTATGGGATTCTGGCACTTAAAAGGTATGAAGTATTAGCCAAAGAACTATCACACCAGACCCATGATCTGTTTTTGGAATATGAAAGTCTTTATGTGGAATGGAACATTCTCAGGCCTTGGTGGACTCATTCACAGAATGGCTGTGGGCACCACCCTAAATAGGCTGAACTTTCTTCTAAAAGAAAAAAAAAAACACATAGTGTCTACCTAGGGCAGATAGGTTGAGTAGCTCTTATTACAAAAGCTTGAGAGCACAGTGTTTCAGAATGCTTGCATCTGCATAGTAAGATATCCTGGAGATGAAACCTGAGTCTTAAACATAGGTCTGTTTGTCTCATATCGACCTTGTAAACCTAACCTTGTGTCCTATGTCACAAGGAATCTTCAGAAATGGGGAATTCTGAAAAGGCTATGCATGACTTTTTATACTCTTTGCACCTAAGTAAGCTTATCTTTTGATGTAATCAATCTTTTGAGATTTCTGAAGTGCCTTTGATCTTCTAGTGCACCTGTGTCTTGACTAAATCCTTCATGGGTGGTCAGGTATCCATCTTTGCACTTGGGGCTCATATCAGCACTCAAAACACCTTCCTATTTGAGGTTTCAGACTGGGGATGCTTACCCTAAATAGTACCACTGGTTTCAGGCAGTCACTTTTTAATGTTTTCAACTAGTGACATTCTAGCATTTATTGGAAATTTGGGGGCTTGGTTCATGGTCCTGTCCTTCCAAAGAGGATTTCCCTTTGTTTCTGCTTAGTGGTCTTAGATTAACTGGCCTGGGACCACTTGGTTAACCTTTTAGCCTGGATCACTCTGGTAAAGTCTAACCCCATCCCCACCCAATCCCATTTGCAACAAGAGCAATGGGAAGAATGAGAAGCTGCAGGTTTAGAACTCTGGGACAATGTGGGTTATCCTTGTTGTCACATTGCCTTAAGCCAGGAGCGTGAGCTGGAATGTGTGACTTAGTCATGACGTTTTTAAGTCTAGAGGAGGAACTCAAGGAAGACATTCTGTTCTCATGAGACAGAAAAAGGACTTGAATCCCACAGGAACACTGGGTCCTCTGGGGTCTCTTCTCTTGGTTTGAGGATGAGGAGGGGGTGGGCAGTCTTCTTCATCCATGAGTTATAATCCATTTCTCCACATGCCTCTTCGGGCCTCTTCAGCTGGGATTTTGTAACTCAAGTTCTTTGTCCTCTCACTGCAGTACTCTCTCACTGCAGTACTGGTACTGCAGTGGGAGAGACCCTGAAGTGCAGAGGATAATGTCTGCCTCCTGCACTGCTCTTGGCTGCTGAGACAAAACCCACCCCAGTGGAAGGTACTGCCTTCACAGTGTTGTCACCAACACTTCCATCTTCAAACCTTTGCGTGACCCCTGCCTGAGACTCTGGGTCTGTAAGAATGCAGCTTTGCGTCCACCACTCCTATGAAGCCCCCAAGGAGGGGCACCCTGTGTTTTCAGGATTCCTCTAGGTTTCTCCTTCAAGCCAGTGATACAGAAACAGGGGCACTCTGCAAGATTTTAGCACCTTGAGAAAATCACGTTGAGGATACAGAATGTGCTTATGTCCCAATTATTGCTAAACAACAGGTCAACCTTCTCTTCCAGGAGCTGTTTCTCCCAGGGACCCCTGTGGTCTAAAACCATGGGACACACTTACCTACCAGGGCCCACATTCACCTACTTCATTCCACGCTATTGTGGAGCTTCTCATTTCTGAAAGGAGTGTGTCCTCCCAGTCAGGCTGTGACATGCCCAGCTCACGAGGCACCACAGTGCCCTTCATTGTCCAGGGTTCACAGAAGGCACCAAGCAGCTGGATGGCAGCTTGGACTGAAGACAGGCCAGCCAGTTGCACAACTCCAGCCACTACGTGAAGGATATGCTCCAGTAAGGCTGGCCCCCATTCACTCCTCTACCCCTACAAACACATATACACCTGCACATGCAGCCATAGGTCAGTGTCACAGGCAGGCTCACCTGAAGATAAAACATGTTTTAGCTTTATTTAATCTGGCCAATCCCAGGAGCATTGATCTGGAAGAAGGCCGGGCCCCAGGAAGTCCTGCCTGTTCCTTTGGCTGCTGTGTCTCAGGTGTTGAAACAGATTCCAACTGCAGGTTCCGGCTGCAGGTGGCTGAGGTAGAGGAGCCAGGTTGAAGTGTGGCTTGGGCCTATAAGCCTGTGGCCATGACCACTGAGGGGTTCCGCTGCTTCCGCACAGCTGTCCACACCACCATTGCAAGGATGCCAATGAGTAGGCCAGCTCCTGCTGCTACTGGCACAGCCCAGTAGAGCACCGTGGGGGCTGCTTCAGCCTGGTCGGGGAGCAGCTGGCTATTCCGAAGGGTGTAGAGGTACGGGCTCTCCTGGAGAGAAGGGGAAGAGGATCAGGGCCTGCATAAACATCCGTCTGCCCACCTAAGACCTTGTGATTCCTCCAATCTGTGGGAACAACACTGACCCTTGCCCAGTCCCCCAGCTCTCCCCTGTTGGTATAGCCCCTTCACTCTTACTCTGCACCCAAACCCTCTGATGGGTGTCCCAAGCAGCCAACAACTCCCAGCTATGGCCTCTTTGGATTTCCCACCAACACCCCACCTTTCCTGGCTTTGAGAGATGGGAGCTGGTAGTTAATCAATGGAAGCTGGCCAAGGCTCCACCAGTTTGCTCCAGGTCATTATTGGACAACCACTCCCAGTTTCACAGCCTGCTAGGTCAGGAACTATGGCAAGAGCCTGAAGTAACCCACAAGAGCTTCTCATTGCCCAGGAGGGAGAGGAGAGCGGTAGAGATGCAATCATGTCCCATAAGAGGATGCCTCTGTGTCTTGTGAGAGAACCCAGAGGTGTGTCTGATGTGATACAGGGAAGTGAGGACAGTGGGATCCTGGCCCTGGAGGGAGGGAAGTGTTTTCACTGGCCAAGATGGGGGAGGAGCAGGTGGCAGAAATCAAAGCACGGATGTGGGCAGTCACGGGGCCTGCCTGGGAGGTAACTCCAGTTGCCAGAAACATGGAGCGAACAACAAGAGAGGTCAGGCTTCCTCCTGGGCTCTGGCCAAGGACAACCAGGCCTTGACCGGACTGGGCTCATTTTCCAGAGGGTCTGATGAGTGAGAGGTATATGGTAGTGAGTTTGGGATGCATGCAGAAAGAGGAGGGGAAGGTCCAAGAGGTGAGCTGGGGTCCTAGAGTGCTCTGAGGGTCCATGGGTTCTGGGAACAGATCCTGTGTCTGAACTCTCCCTACCTCCCTGCTCCCAGAGTCCTCTTCAGATCTCTGTCAGAAGTGATGGGTGGCTTGGAACCCCAAGCAGCACCTGCTGGTCTGCCTCTCTGAGCCACTCACACCTGTGGTAGAGCTGTGGGCTTCTCCCTATACCCACCCACATCCTGGCACACGGTGGTGGCTGTGAGGAGTGGTGAGATATGAGGGGAAATTCAAGTGCTGAGGTCCCCAGGGGCCTACGTTGGGCCTGCAAGTGGTAGGACAGACGGGGAAGCTACTCACAGGAGATGGACACTTGAGTTTGGTTCTGCTGTAGGTGAAGTTGCTAGAGGTCGTCTTGTGGCCCACTGGTTCCAGCTGCAGAGGGGAAAGGGGCACACTTATTTCAACAAAGCTGGGAGTCATCCCTTGGGAAGGCTGAATCCATGGCAGAGAGACCTCCCAACCCCAGGCTGGGACTCGCCTAGGGTCAGAGCAGGCCAGGACGGAGCCTGTGCCCCAGGTCTGCAGAGGACACACTGACCAGCCCCAGGACCACAGCTAAAAGGCTGGAGCTTGAGCCTCTGCCACTGGGCTCCCCTCCTGGGTGGCTGTGATAGTAGATGCTGGGGCATCAATCTTTAAGGTAAGATATTTTTTAAAAAGAGAGAGAAAGCTTCAATCGACAATTACTCCCCAAATGACCTCAATAGTCAAAGCTGGGTCAGTTTAAATTTGGGAACCAGGAGCTTCCTCTGGGTCTCCCATTGGGTGCTGGATCCCAAGACTTTGGGGCATCCTCTACTGCTTTCCCAGGCCACAGCAGAGAGCTGGATTAGAAGTGGAGCAGCCAGGACCCAAACTGGTGCCCATAACAGATGCTGTTGCCGCAGGCACAGGATTAGCCTGATACACTGCCACATCACCCCTGTGTCTTCCTATTTATAAACTGGTGATTTTATCTACTCACTTTTGCAGGTGCATGGGGATAGCCAGCTTCAGGGAAACTTTGAAAACACATGGGTTGCTGTGATGTTGTCGCCACACTTGGCTTGACAACTTTCAGAAATGGGAGCTTTCTCATCAAGGCTAGTTTAGTTGCTTTTCACACAGATAGAACAAGTTGCTGGACTCGTGGCTCACTGAGGTTCTGCCAGATACTTTCCATGGCAAAACCATTGGAGAATGAACTGGAAGCTGCAGAATCTGTAGCCACTTGCCTGCCTCTGACTGCATGCAGAGCCGAGATGGACCCCAGCTCTTTGCACTAGTAAACAGATACCATCCTGAACATCCGGCTTCCAGGCAGCCATCAGGGGCTGCAAGTAAGGAAAGTACAAAACCTGAGCTAATGACTACCCTGGCTGTGCTCACACTGTGTGCACACAGGCTTGTATACCGTTTCCTAGGAAGGGTGGCCTTGGTCCTAGAAGGGCTGCCACAGGGATGGCACTGCCCAACACTGGCAGATCGCTGGGATTTAGATCTGCCTGCAAGGACTGGGTAATGCTGGGCAGGTCACTGAACACACCCAAGCTCGGGGTCTGGTGTAAAACCCACATCTGGTTGTGGCGAGTGCCAGATAAAACAACAGCTTTAGATGTAGCACACATGGGCGGTTTACACCTGAGTTATTTCCAGCTGGTTGGGGCAGAGGAAATGCCAGCTGATGGGAACAGAACTCCCTGGGGGCAGAACAGATGCTGAAGGTTGATTCTTGGCCCAGCTGCAGGAACTAAGTGGCCCAGGGGGAAGGTCTCAAACCCAGGGGTTGAGTTCAAGTTCTTCTGGCAGGCTCCTTCCCTTTAGCACACACCTGCTGCTCTCTCTCTTCCTTGACCCACATCCCCTCTGTTATGCTGCCTGTCCTTGCTGTAGCCTCCTCAAACACTTGCCCAGGGTCACTGGCTGCACTTGCCCACCTGCTATCCTTTGTGCTGCTCGTAGTGATGGCCAATAGTCCATTGACTCAATGCTCTGGTCAATAGCATCATGGCCACTGTGTAATCACACCCTGTGGTGGCTGCTGTCCCCTGTCATGGCTTCTCCATGACATTTTTCTAAGCTGTCATACCTACATGTCTACCAGGGGCTCTTGGGCCCATGGCTGAGACATCCACAGTTACTTCACTCACCCGACTCCTTATCTTTTTCCTGCTCTCCAGCCTGACATCTTTTCTGAGCTCGGCACTCCTAACAGCTCACTTGACATCTCTGTGCATGCCTGGAAGGCAGTTCCCATGTCCAAAAAATCCTCTGGATTTTTCTCCTCCAGGAGGATTTCTCTACCAGTCCCACCATCCACCCAGTTTCCTAGACCCCAAACCAAGAGAATATTCTCTTTCCTCCTCATCTATCAGCTGATCACAAGCCCATCCTGAACGTGGCTATCTGCCAGCAGCAGGCTGCATGGCTCACCTTGGCACAGCTGAGACTTCTCCTGAGCCCTGGCCCTCTGCCACCTCTTTGACCTTGCCACCCTGACTTTGACTTCTCTCAGATGTTTCGAGCTCATTCTTGACTCTGGGCCCATGTGGGTACTATTTCCTCTGTCTGGAACATTCTGGCCGCAGACCTCTGCCTGCTTGGAAACTTCTTGACATTCAGTGCTTGAGTCACAAGTCACTGCTTCAGGGAGGTCATCACTCTGCTCCCCTTGTTCCTGAATGGAAGTACCTAGCTGACTTTGTCTACTTGTTTTACTATCTGTCTCACATTCCACAAAAGTAGGGATGCTTTTCCCTGAGGGACTCAGAGTCCTTGGAATAGTCCTAGTACATGGATGAATGAATTATACTGAATGTCTCCCACGTGACCTCTGGAATCATCACTGCTGCCCTTGGAGTTTGTGTTAGCAGGAAGCTAGGATCAGGAGTGGGGTTGGGATTTGAATGTGGGCACTCCAATACGGGATGTGGGTGGTTGGAGCAGCAGCTTAGCAAGCAAGCTAAACACTGGCCTTTCAGATAAACTTCCCTGGGGACTAACACTGGAACAAGGATGAGTCACAAGCAAATAGCTGATGACTCTTGACAGGGAATACACAGTGGTATCCATACTGAGAAATGGGATACCGCTACTGAGAAGCCCCCTTTCCACATCTTATGGTAGTATCCACCTCCAATAAGAAACCAGCATGCTCAGTGTTGCTTGATGTTGAAACTAATTTATTCTTATTGAGCAAGGCATTCTACTGAATGAGCAAATCAGTTTATTCATTCTGTTGTATAATGTAGTTTCTATTTGGGGGCTATTACTGAAGGATGCTAAAATCATTCTTACATGGTTTTTACTAGGTTTGTGCATGCTTTTCTGGTAGAAATAGAGCTATGAGTAAAATTGCTCAATAACAGAAAATGTATCAAGATTATTAGGGGTAAGGGTCTTCAAAAAATTCATTGAAAAGGAAGTATGTTTTTAAAACTATAGATTTCAGAATGTTGTGCAAAATAAATTTTTAATTCGATTTCACATGAGCTTTTTGAAATACCCACAGCTGCCAGGGTTTTCCAAGGTGATTGTAGGAACTAATTGCCATCAGCAGAAGAGGGAGGCAACAGCAGTGAGGCCCAAGCCTCAGAGAAGGCAGAACTCTGATTAAGAAGGCAAAAGGCCGAAGAGGAAGGAAACACAGCCACTGGGACTTATGGCCTGGCCTCTACAGAAAGAGGCAAGAAATAGTGTGTATTGCACCAGGAGGGTGCCCTGGGCACATGCGCCAGAGCCTGCAGATGTGAGGTCACGGGGCCCTGGGTACGAGACGTGAACTCACCACTTATGTGTTTATCAAGGTGGCGGTGTGACCAGGACAGTAGGGAGAGGACATCACGGCCTCTCATTCCTGTGGTGCCACTGACTGGCTGCAAAATGCTGGGCACATTGCTTCATGCCTCAGAATCTCAGGGACAGAACATTCTGGCTGTTGGTATGACCTCTCATACCAACACACTATTGTTGATTTTATGTCACATTAGGGGCAAAGCTCCAGCAAGTAGAGAATGTGAGGGCGAGGCTATATGCAGCCTTGTGTTGGAAGTGATTTTGGATGAAAACACTAGACTGTATCAGGAATTCACCCAATCAGAATAGGGTAAGACACTTGGTGTTGTAGATGGCTGGGAAGCCAGGGGCAGGCGGTCACCCTGGCTGTGCTCTCCTTTATTTTCCCATTTCCATCCCTCCCACTTCCCTCGCCTTTGGTTCTGGTGACTATGAAAAGCCAAAGTGGTGTTGGGAAGAAAGGACCAGAACATTGTTCATTCCCGCAGGCACTGGGCTACCCCCAGAAGTGGGAAAGCTGCAGCCTGATGCCAGGCTGAGAATCGGGGCCTGGTGCTTCTGGGAATCATGGCTTCACCTGGAGTCTTGGGTGGGAGGTGGGTGGAGAGATTGGGAGCTACTCTTGTTGGTGGAGAGAGGAGGGGGTTAAAAGAGAGCAGAAGACAAGTGACCCTCAATGCAACATCACACTAGGAGCAGAACCAGCTACAAGAATTACCCTGGTGTGATTTGAGACATGACTGCTGGTGATGTGGGGGTCGTTGGGGGAGGCAACTCTAGGATGTTATCACGAACCAGTGGGAAACTTCAGGAAGGGGCAGATGCATGGTGCCAGCAGGAGGAGAGCCCAGAAAGCTGCAAGAGGGCAAAGGCCCGGGGGTAAACCTGGTGCTGCCAGGCTATGTGGATGGTTGACAGCCCAGGTCTGCAGCAGGAGTGGGAATCACTGAGCAGCCCAGGGAGAAGCAGGGGAAGCTGCAGGTTGCATTGGGATTGGGTTATCCTGTTAAGCCTAGAGCAAAAGCAGACATTGCATCAGAATGCACTCCTCCACTGTGTGTAAGAGGCAGTGTGGAGCATCAGGCCAAGCTCTGCAAAACCAGAGCCAGGGACCCACGCGTGTTGAGACACATGGTTGTGGGGGTGGTGCATGTAGGCTTTATGTTTGTGTCACAAGGTCCCATGAAGCGTTGGAAGAGGAGACAGCCTAGCTATTTGCTTTAAAGAACCTGCTGTGGACATGCTGGGAGGGTGATGCAGCTCACGTGTGTAGCACTGGGTAGTGTGCAGGTGCTGTGCCTGCATGCTGGGTCATTTTTACTATCTGACAAATGTGGGTTTTGAACTGGTTAGAGAAAGCATTTGCCCGGAGTCATGTGGCAAGGGCTCAATGCTGCTATTATCACCTCATCTGACAATACTAACCCCTCACAGCACTTGGCAGCTGCTGAAAGAACAAGGTATGTGTATGGAAGAGGGGGCATGAAGCAGTTCATGGAGGACTGGATTAAGGTCACTTCAGGACAGACCTGCGGCACAGTGGGTAAAATGCTGGTTGGAGTACCCATATTCCCTGTCAGAGTGGGTTCAAGTTCAGCTCCACTATTTCCAGCTTCCTGTTTAAGCAGACCTTGGGAGGCAGTAGCTGATGGCTCAAGTACTTGGGTCCCTGCCACCTACATGGGAAATGGGGATTGGGTGAATCAATAGTGAGGAAAGACACAAACAGGGAAAGGACAGATGCAGTGAGACGGTGAACAAGACAGACGTAGAGACAGTGTGTCAGAGATAGAGCAAGTGAGATGGGGCAGACAGCGAGTGAGGTGAAGACAGAAACAAAGAGAAAGGGCAAGCAAGCGAGACATACCCAGAGGAAGAAGGACAGTGTGAGACAGCGTGCAGGACAGAGGGCAGAGGCGGTAGCTAGAGCCAGAGACAGATGCACTCACGGAGAACAGGGAGACAAGGAGAGCAAACGAGGGAGAAGACAGTTTCCATCTGCTGATAGCTCCTCCAATGGCCTGGGGTTAGGCCATGCTGAAGCCATGAGCCTGGAACTACAGCTGCTCCTCTCATGGGGCAACAAGTCTCCCCAAAATGTGGACTCTTCTGCTTTCCTGGGCACCTTAGCAAAGAGCTGGATCGAAAATTGGATTCAGCCTGATGCTTCTATGAGATAGTGGCATCTTAGACCATAGCTTTAACCTGCCATGCCACTAGTCCGGTCCATAGAATGTGATATGTGTGTGCAATGCCATCTTGAGTTTGTGGAGAAAGGACCCCTGTTAGTGGTAGCTTTATCACGGTAGGCCTTAGAGTGTGGGCCCTTGGCCACTCACCATGTTGTTCCAGAGTGCGATGGCCATCTCAGCGTGACTGCGCTCGGAGAAGTGGAAGCAGTCCTCAGAGAAGAAAGTGAGGTCGGCGTCCCCTGTCTGCAAGCGAAGGAGTGGGGCTCAGCACCCTGAGCAGAGGGTGCCTCCTCCTGCCCCAGAACCTCTCTGTCCACCCTCCAATTCTCAGGGATGATGGAAAAGCATCAGAGCCTGGAATTCCTCTAAAAAACTGAAATGTAGCCTTCCACATTTAATCCTTTTGTGTTAGCACTCGTAATTATTGAAAGCATAATCACTTAGGAATGCCTTCCTAGGTTCTATCCCAACCTAGTGAATACCCATATGGTTTTGTTCACAATCTGCATCTTCCACAAAGATCTGAGGAGTCCTTGCCCACCCACCCTGAGCCCCAGCATGACACCTAGCTTACCTCAGTCAGTGGGACCAGAGTATTCTGTAGGAAAGGTTGCACGACCACGGTGAAGTCCTTACGCTGCACATACTGGTGTGTATAGGAGAGCTGGGAGAGGCCGCTCTGGGGGTGGGGTGGGGGTAGAAAGCTGTTCAACCATCCTGGCAGGGCTGGGCAGATGCAGTCTGCTTCTGCTCCCAGGGTTTGAGTGTGGTGGAGTCTACCCATTGATGAAGGGGCAGTGGCAGGTGACCCAGGCATGCATTCATCCTGCACCTTTACCCAGCAGGTGCACTTGAAGGCCTTCAGCTGATTCTGAAGGGGCAGTGGTTCCCCATCTGCATGGTGGCTCTCGGGCCAAAGGGCTGCCCTGTTTTTCTCACTGCATGAGGTGGTAAGTTTGAACCCAGGGCTCCAGTGCAAATGGGGACATCAACACCAGCACCCCAAAGTACCTTTGAACTTGGTGCATGACTCATTGGATTTATGAAATGTTCAAAACACGGGCTGTCAAAGGAATCCACTACATGTACTTGTCCTCAAAGGATCTGTCATCTGCTCCAGGGGAGGATATGAGATACAAAATGTTGGACCCATCTAGAACTCCAGCACCCAGTGAGGGCATGGATGGAGCCAGGAGTAAGGTGCAGGCAAAGATGGTGAGCAAAACCTGACTTCTTAAAGACGAAGGCAGGGAGGCCAGGCCAGGCTCTGCCACCCTGCGTCCCTCCTTGAATCTAAGGGTGCAGGGTGGACCCCATCCCAGGGAGCCACCACAGAGCCAAGTGCTGCCTTGAGATTGGAGGGGTGGGAGTCTTCTGGCTGCCTCTTTGGGAACTGAGGCCAGGGAGGGCACAGTGAACTCCCAGACTTCCTGCATAAACTACTTTAGGAGTATAAACTGCCTCTCAGGGGTAGGGGTACTCTCGGCCAACCCTGGCCACACACATGACTTGTGATTCCTCACTCAGAGAGCTCAGGGCCTCCTGTCTGGAGCAGAGAGGGGGAGGGCTATAGGGCGCACCTGCAGGTTCCAATTCATTTTCTTCAGTTCTTGCATCTCTGGAGAGCTCTGAGAGTATCGGAAGCAGGTGCATTGGCTCCTGTGAGACAAGGACTCGTGAGCTGCAGCTCTGGGCTCAGTCTTCCCAGGAGGCTGACTCTGACATGTGGGAAGTGGGTGCCTCCTGGGGTGTAGGGTCCAGAGAAGGGGAGGAGTCAGCATTGGCTACCAGTTCCCTTCCTGTGACCTCTGGTTTTTGGTGATGACCATGCTGGCTCTAACTTTAGGCATGAATTTGCTTCCCTCATTCCTGGGGTTTCTGAACTGTCTCTAATGGCCTTGGACACTCACAGGGCGCCATACCCATCAGCCAGCTTTGTACCACCCCAAGGAGGTGGAATACCACCATAGGCTCCATTCAGAGCCCAATCACTGGCCATGCCACCTGAGTGCCTGGCCCCTAGCAAGAGGGGTGACCAACTGGTCAACTTCCCAACAAATCCGTTCGACCCTACATCGAATGCCCCTCCCCAGTATCAGCCCAATGGTAGCAACTTCCTGCGAGGGTCTCATGGAGCTTAAAGGAATTGTGGGTTCCAATAGGGATTCCTGACCTGTCCATCAGCACCTGGTCTGCAAAGATAGGAGAAAGCTACAGTTTCCTGTGGAAGCTGGGTCAGGTACCTATGAGCATTTCATCTCAACTTTCCTCAACCTTCCAAGAAAAGTGTTACCTTCACTTTAAAGGAGAGCAATGAGAGATCTCCTAGAAGTTGAGGGTTTGGGTTCAAGTCCCACAGCTAGGCCAGATGCATCTGAACTGTTTGTCTCTGGTCTTCTCTAGCATCTGCAAGTGTCGTCCTCCCCAGGGGTCCTTGCCCTGGGGCCACGATCTATCCACTTACTGAGCTGCCAGGAGTGTGGCACATTTCCCGCCTTGATCCTGGTGCAGGCCGGCTAGCTCCATTACCTCCACGACATTGACAAAGGTCCTTGGAAGCTGTGGAGAGCCGAAGGCAGGCTGCATGAGTTCCGTGGGCCCTGAGCACTGTTGGAAGGAGCCTGGGAATGGCGGGGTTGGGGTGGTCTTGCACAATCTAATTTCCCATGCCCCAATTTTACCAATGGGGGAACCAAGACCTTGGTGGGGCAGTGGTTTGTATCATCTCACTAGATCATCTCAGTGCCCAAGTTGACAGATCGGGAAGCTGAGATGCAGAGAAATCCCTGCTTGGCCAGCCACTGTGCCTTGCTGCAAGTGCAGGCTGATTGGCTGCAAGGGGGCTTAGCGTTGTTGTCTTTGGCAGGTGGGAAGGGGGGCAGGGTCTCTGCTCAGGGCACAGCTTGTCGTGGATGAACCCCGGCGACAGAGCCCCCAGTCTGACAGACATGTGACCCACAGGCCCCAGACGCGGGCACCAAGCTTTCCTACCTCTGCGTAGAGGATGTCCAGGGCCTGTTGAATGTACTGGATGTACTCTGCCTCTGAGCCGGCTCCCTGGGAAGAGAGAAGGCACTCGCTTCAGTCCTTAGAGACCAGTCAAGGGCAGCCTAAGCCCAGGAATGCTCCAGGTACCTGGCAGGGCAGGGAAGCCCAGTCTTTGTGGCTGGTGGGCACAGATTAAACTGCAGGAAACCTTGCCATATCACTTGCTAGCCAGCAGCCTGAGCCTGCCTTCCACAGAATCCCCTGCCCCAAGGGGGCCTCTGATGGCCTCATCGTGTTAGTGGTTGGTTCTTGGCCACTATCACTGCCCAGATCACCATGGCCTCTGTCCTACAGGTGTTAGCCCTTGCTAAGTCCACAGCCATGAGCTCCTGGATCTTCAGTACCTCTTGTGATCCAGCCCTGGCCTGCAGGGTAGAGCTGTTCCCAGCATCCTGGGTAATGGGGTATGAGGTATACAGCAGGTGCTCAGTGAAGGCCTACTGACTGAATCTTGACCTTTCTTTACAGATGCAGAGATCTTTGGACATGGGTCCAGGCGCCTCAAATGGTAGTAGAAAGCAAAACTAGCACTCATACTAAACACAGAACAACATGGGTGTGTGTTGAGCATACTTAGTGCAGTGTGTCTGTGAGCCAGGACAGGTGGGCCAGGCAGCTCCCTGCCCCATGAGTAGCCAGATAAGATGAGGGCCAGTCCAAGCTTGGGTTAAGAGGTTCTACACAGGCCTGGCACCATGGCCTAGCGGCTGAAGTCCTTGCCTTGAACGCACCAGGATCCCGTGTATGGGCGCCGGTTCTAATCCCGGCAGCTCCACTTCCTGTCCAGCTCCCTACTTGTGGCCTGGGAAAGCAGTCGAGGACACCCCAAAGCCTTGGGACTCTGCACCCATGTAGGAGACCTGGAGGGGGTTCCTGGACTGAGTTCCTGGCTTCAGATTGGTGTAGCACCAGCCATTGCGGTCACTTAGGGAGTGAATGATCTCTTCCTCTCTGTATATCTGACTTTCCAATAAAAATAAAATACATCTTTAAAAAAAAGAGGTTCTACAAACCTCTAGAAACCTGGACCCTTTTCATCCTCGAGTGTCTAAAAACCAGCTGAGGCTGGTTCATGGGTCAAGTTCTTGAAGGGCGGTAAGCTATGTGATCAGCATGGGTTCTGATTATCAACCACCACCAATGCTCCCTGCACCCCAGAAATGGGGCTAGCAGCACCCGGGGTGGAATCGCCAATTCCCCCAAAAGCAATGGTCTTACAGAGGACCCATCTAGATTCTTGGTGCTTGTTTTCTGCATAATTATGTAATTAATGGTTCATCAGAATTTTAAATATCTAAGGATATGGTTCACACTAACAAAGCTGACTTGCTCTTCATACTTTGAATAGATGTATGGAATTGTCTCACAGTTCTCCATAAATAGCTACAGTTGAACTAATAAATGAAAAAGTAATGTGATTGCCAAGGTTCTTTCATTATAGTATGTCACAGCATTATGGGCAAAAGATACACAGCAGAACAGAGGAATTTTGGAAGTATACTAGCTCCCTGGACAAAAACCAGACTATGAAGGAACAGAAAAAATATATAACATTGTCAGTATTTTCAATCTGTTAAAGCTAACGGTGAAAATAAAAAGCAGGACTGACTGTGGTGAAGTGGGTTGAGCCACCATTGACAATAGCAGCTTTGTATAGGAGTGTTTCAGTTTTAGTTCCAGCTGCTCTGCCTGATCTAGCTCCCTACTGCTATGCAGAAGAGGATGGCACAAGTACTGAGGCACCTGCCACCCACTTGGGAGACCCAGGCAGAGTTGTGGGCTCCTAGCATTGGCCTAGATCCAACCCTGGTTGTGACAACCATTTGCAGAGTGAACCAGTGGATGGAAGATCTCTAACTCTGCTTCTAAAATCTTAAAAAGTTTTCTGTAACTTTGAAAAGTAAAAGATAGTAATGGAAAATATTTTAAAATTTCCAGAAGGCTACTAAAAATAATTGAGGAGATTGAGACCTGTTATTTGGTATCCAGCAGCCAATCTACCTGGCTCTCATGAGGCCGCGCTTGGCACGTATGGGAAACAAGGCAGGTGTGACACTCATGATGGGGTCACAGGGGCAGGCTAAGGGCCTAGGCAAGGATGGGACAGGGGTCAGGGGCCTACCGGATTCTCGCAGAAATGACACAAGTCGTTGCCCCCAACAAGGAGTGTGACCAGCTTCCAATCCTTCTCCAGGTTGATCTCCTGAGGGGACAGAGATCTTGAGAGGGGCACGTGTCAGGCCACGATGTGCCTTCTATCCTCTTGGCATCCCAGTCATCCCCTTGGGGCCTGTGTCAGAGGACCTCATCCTGAAATGTCATCTAATGGTCTTTCAAGGAGCCCAGGGCTGTCCCAGGATAAGCCCTTGGTGCCCCATTCCAGGCAGGGGGCACTGGAAGAGGAGGAGGTGAGCTCAGTCCAGCCTGGGAGACCCCCAGAGGAGCTGCTGATTCAGCCACCACTGTACCAGGAGTCCTGCCAACCAATGCACAGCACTGCAGAAAATGTGACAGTAAGAAGTTTCAGGGTGCCCATCTGGGGATGTGGGAGAAAGGATGG
Source organism: Ochotona curzoniae (assembly GCF_017591425.1). Taxonomy (NCBI): domain Eukaryota; kingdom Metazoa; phylum Chordata; class Mammalia; order Lagomorpha; family Ochotonidae; genus Ochotona; species Ochotona curzoniae. Next base: position 1,179,869 of record NW_024466647.1, on the reverse strand, counting down.
GACTGGGAGGCTATTTTTAAAAGCTTCCGTTTATAGAATGGGGTTCCAAGAAGCCGGCTGTGGGGTGAGAGGGCAAGCTGCCAGAGGTCAAGGCCAGGATTTCAGCCACCTCTTTGTCCCCCTCTCTCCCCACAGCTGCTGTTAGGCCATGGAGACCCTTTGGGGAGAGCCTGCCTCTTGAGGCTGCTGCAATGGCTCTTAAGGAGTCACTGTGGTTCAGAGAGGGTCCTGGTGGGGAGGCGGGGTGTTGCAATATACCCTCCGTAGCCCACAGGAGACCCACTGCTTTTTCTACTGGGGGAGTATGGACTTACAGGGTTGTTTCTCATTCTCTCCACCAGATCCCGGGCTTGGGCAGGCATGTCCCTAGTGGGGGAAAAGAGAAAGGGACATTAGAGCCACTTAGGAGACAGGTAGGCCCAGGAAGAACGCCCAGCAAGGCTTCCTGTCCTCCTGCTGTCCCAGCCTGGTAATGGAGTGGTCATGGACTTCAAAGCCAGCTGCATGGATCCATCTTTTATAGCAGAGCTGCCTGAGGTGGCATCTGGTCAACCTTCCCACCAGCATTTCCTCTTAGCACACCCCACAGTGTTGGTGGAGTCTGTTCTTTTCACATATAGTTGCCTGTTTTAGAAACACCCCTTTGTCTACTTGAGCAAAAGCACCCTGAGTCACCATCCCTCAGCTTTGTCTTTTCCTGGCTGAGTGATACCTATGACCTTGACTTCCAAGCCCCACCCTACTCCTATCTCCTCTCTGTTCCTTCTCTGTGGTGCTTCTCACGTCTCCACCTTTCCTCATCTCCCATGTTCTTATTCGTTCCAACAAAGCAGGATGCGGGGGGGATGAGCCCTGGCAAAATTCATCCTCCATCCCCATCTACCATAAGTAAGACAACACCCCATGCCGTGCCTCACAGGTATCTGTGTCAGTGGAATACTAGCCAGCTATGAAAAGAAGGAAATGATTGGCAGGCCTAACAACATGGATGAACCTCAAAGCATAATTTTGTTGGATAAAAGTCAAACATCCAGAAAGAGGATATACGCTGGTTCCATTTACACACAAGCTCTAGCTTATCAAATTGCATACTTTCAAGTTTACTGCATACCAATTATGACTCAAAGCTGCCTTCTATATCTATAGGAAATATATATGTACAATATATTTTCCTATATATACTTCTTATATATATATTTACAGACCTATATGTATATAAAAAAATCATGTCAATAAAGAGCACATTACCAAGCCATTGTGCAAGATGTCACAAGACGTAACTGGTTTCAGGCTGGCTATTTCAAATCTTTGCATGTCCACAGGCAATGTGTGCCAGTCACACATGCACCTTCCCTGCCCTTTTGTGAATTTACACATGCAGGGTCATATCCCATTCTCTGCTGCTGCTGATGGGCCATCAGGACACCAGAAGGCAGGTTATCCTGGTAAAAGGAAACCACAGAGTGGCCGAGGCCCTGCTAACAGGCTCAAAGGATGATCAAGAGAATTTCTGCATTAGCTCTGGGGGGTTGGAGGGGCGGCTGGAAAGGGCCATTGTCTCCCTCATCTCTGCCTTCAGGCCCTGATCAAGTCCATGAGCTCACTGGCCCACGCCCCCTACCCTTCCTTTCCAACCACAGGCAGCAGGGGCTGCACTTGGGCTCTGCTACCAACCACTGTCTGCATAGGCTCCTGAGACTGGCTGGGGCTGACTTGTTGCATCTTTTAAAGCAGGAAGTTGAACTAGGTGATACCGGGATCCTGTGGAGCTTTGTCTGTCTTTCCGTGACAGTCCTACAGTTCAGACTGGATACTGTTCTGTTCTCTCGTCTGCCCTCCCACACCAAGATCCAGCTTCAGGCTGCACTCTTTCCCCACCCAAGCCTGCCTCTCGGCATTCTCCTGTGAACTTTAGCTCCTCAACCAGCTTGCCAGCTCTGTGTGCGTGGGGGGGCGGGTCACCGTTTGCTGCTTTTGTGCTTTTTAGTGGGCAGAGAAGCCAGGGAAAGGTGAATGTCTGCAGCTTTGTAAGTGTGTCCAGGTTATTCGTTGCATGTCTCTTAGGATAACTTATATTGTTGGGGAAGCTGGGACATAGGTCTTCAGCTTAATGGATGGACTTAAGAATAATGACCATTTGTTCCTCTTTGGATTATGTTTGGTTGGATTATGATTGGTTGGATTGCCATATGGACTTGTGATTTGCTATTTCTAGTATACTCTTTATTAACCAAGCTTGGTTCATAAAGACTCCTTAATACATCTTAGGCAAGTCTGGTGTGATCTCGCTCTCATCCCGCAACAAAGCAACATGTGCAAATTCACACAGCTGGGATTTTTGACACATGGTCTGCACCCCAAGACCTCATCATCCTAGCTGCTGGGCTGCGGAATTTAACTCTGCCTGAAGCAATATCTGTCCTCCATGGGAAAAAGCAATAGAATGGAGACACAGACCAAGTCTACAGCCTTACTCAAGTTAGGGGCTCACTCTGCTTTTCCCAGCTACTTCTGTGGCTGCTGACTCCAGCTGACACTCAGCTACTCAGCAACAGTGAAACAGAAGTGGGAAAAAGGAGCAGAGAAGCAGGGAGGGCTTCCGTGCCTGGGTGCCGACGTCTGTCCTGTTGAATACTAATAAGGATGATGAGAAGTGATCCTAATAGAAATCAGGCGTTGGTTCAATAGCTCCACAAGCCCAGGTCTTAGCAGAAAAATAATGTCTTCCTGCTTATGACGCTGAGGAACTGACAATGCTTCCTGTGGTTCAGACTTGAAAACCAAGCCCAGGCCCCAGGTGACAGCCTCTGCTGAGAAAGTTCTCTGTAAACAGAGCCTGTGGAGGAGCTGCAGCTGTTTCCCTGGTGACTGAACATAGCAGCCCTCCTACGGAGCAGACACGCAGACACCCAGCAGCTCCGTGCAGGAAAATCAATGCCCTGGGTCAGGAGCTTCAGCTTTAATGACCTGGATAGTTGTCAATAACCACCATCCAGGGAAAACAAGCTGCCTCCAGGCCCGTGGCAGGGGGCCCTGACATCTAACCACCTAGTGGTCTGGATACAGAGACTCCGAGGGGGTTCTGAGGCCAGGGAGGATAAGAGGGGATACCCACAGAGAGGTGGAGGCCTCCCTGATTGACAGGCAGGATCCACTGTGGTCCTTGCTGGGTGGATGGCTCTTCCTCCTCCTGCTTGAAGAGGCAGCAACAGCACCAACCACAATCAGGACAAAGGCCCTACACTTAGCCATGATCTGACCCTGGCTCCTGGGTGACCAAGGCTGCTTGTCCTCATCACAGCACCCAGGTTCAATGTCGTGAGGGTCACAAGTGATGCCCCACACACAGGGCCCCATGCCAATGGTGCTCCGGGCAATAGCTGTCAAGTCCCATCAGGGATCAGGCTCCCAGATATCACCCTTCCACCTCCGGCTCTTAGTTCTGCCCATCCTGAATGGCATCCACTCACTGAGCTCTGGCCCCTGGCACTGCCACATTGAGTCCCATCGTCTCCTCCAAGGTTCCGGTAGAAAACCCCAGGATGGAAGGATTGAACTTCTTCAGGATGTCTGTGGAAAGAGGCCAGGTGAGCAGCTGCAGGAGACCCCATGGTGCCTGGGCATGGTGGGGGGCAGTCAAGATCATCCCAGGATCGGGTGACTTCTTCCCTTACAGACAACCTCCCCTACCCCCACCCCAAGGGGAAGCCCCTTCTCTCCTTGGCTACTTACTGGGCAGTGTGGTGTGCGTCTCCAAGGCCCCATCCCCACCAATGCTGCAGAGGAGAAAGGATACTCGTTAGCATCACCCAGTCCTGCTGCTCTGTGCCTTGTCACATAGATGGGTCAGAAGCAGATATTCTGACCCTGGAGCCTGGGGTCAGTCCTGGGACTGTGTGGATGAGACCTTCTTCATTGTAGGCCTCTCTGCGGGGCACGTTAGCAGCAGAGAATGAGCCGAGAGCATCCTCACCTCCAGGAGAGGCCCCTCCAGTACACGGGCAGGTCACTGGTGTTGCTCGGTCGAGCACCTATGGCCAGCTGGGAGAAGCAAAGAGAAGGTTTCAGGCCCTGATCCTCTACCCACGTCTTTCCTCATGCCTCCTCCTAATTCTGACCCTTCCGTGAGTTTCCCTGACCCCCAGAGTCAAGGCCAAACCCTGTCAGCACCATGTAAAGCTTGCCATGATCTGGCTTCCAGTAGGCCATCTACATCCATCTTCACCTTCACTTCTAGGCCAAGTGGATCTGTCACTTCACAAAGCGTGAGGCCTTTGGGCCAGTCTGCCCAGTCACCACCACTCTATCCTTCCTGGAACATTGAACCCCCTCCTTCCCATTTGCTCAAATCCCCAGTTCATTCTCCAAGACTTTCATCAGTTTTATCTCTTCTGCAAAATTTTCTCTTAACAAACAGGGCACAGGGGGTGTTAAGCCACGGCCAGTTCAAGTCCTGACTGTTCTGCTTATCATCCAACTCCCTTCTGGTGTGCTGGGAAAGCAGCAGAAGATGACTCGAGGGCTTGGGCCGATGCAACCCATGTAGTCAAGCCAGATGGAGATCCTGGCTCCTCATTTAGGCCTGGCCCATCCTCATTCACTGTGGTTGTTTGGAAAGTAAACCAACAAACGGAAGATCTCTCTCCATCTCTGTCATTCTACTTTTCAAATTAAAATTTAGAAAAAATTTTTAAAAGTCTCTGACATTTATAAAAGTAACACATATGAACAAGTGAAATTACACATGGACTTTAAAAAATGATTCACCTACCCCCAGCTTAAGAAATCTGGCCCCGCCCCTTCCCCACATAGACATGATCAGGCTAATCCCCTGTCTATTGGCCTGGCATGTGCCCTTTCACAGCCATCTCTGTGTTCAAACCCAAAGGAAGATTCATCAATCACACATGCCCAGGAATTACTAGCAGAACACGGAGCACCCAGCCATTGTCAGGCTATTGGCGGATGTAATTCATTTGGTAAGAATGGGCTAAGGGCAAGGAGTTGGCTTCCCTCTGCCCCAAATAGCATGTCCTTTGGTGGGCAGATTTTGGGGAGATGGAGATAAGGCCCTTCACCATGTAGGCAAGCTTGGACAACTTGCCTGAGAAGTAGGGAAGGGAGACTATTTTCCCTGGGGCTGGAGGGGCAGGTTCAGGAGGCGGCTGGTCTGAACTGGACTGGAAAAAGTGGAAGGCAGGGTGTGTACAGTGGCTGTGTGGGCTGTGTGCAAGCTGCCCTTCTGGGACCCAAGCTGATTCTGCACAGAATGGCTGGGCTTGAGGGTTCCCGTCTCAGTACTCACCGTCAGCGAGTCACCCAGGGCGGCCACCACTTTGATGTGTGCTGGGTGGAGTTCATGGACTAGGGGAGAGGACAAATGGTTGGGTTGGGGATCGAGAGAGATCTGCCTCTTCTTCGAGGATAAACTTCCCAGGGTCTGTGACTGCCCTAGTCTCGTGGAGCTCCAGGGCACTCACTGGCAGCATAAGGCTTTAGCAGTTTCGCCTCTTGCATTCATTTGGAGCAACTGATGCACCGAAGGGAACAGGATCATGGCTGCTCACCGAGTGGACCAGGAAAGCTCCAACTGCCCCCTGACTAGCACCACACTGAGCAAAGAAGCCACCAATGAAACCGCAAGGCCGCAGGAAGTGTGACTCTCAGCAGGGGGGCCTCCCAGGATCTCGGTCTACATTGCATGGGGAATCAGCGAAGCATGCTCAAAGCTCCAGTGTGTATGTGATGTGCAGGGTTGGCATGTGTGTGTGTGTGTGTTTCTCCCACCTGACGTTTCCCAAGGCCCCTTGCTGCAGGAGATGGCATTTTTACTCACCCGAGCTGGGATCACTCTTGGAAGGACGCCACGTTGTACACTGCAGGTCACTGCCCCAGTTCTAAAGCAATGAAAGGAAAGACAGTGCCAACACTCACTGTGCTGAAGAGGAGTGTCCACCCAGGAACTGGCTAAGAAGCTTCACAGGAGGCTAGAGATACAGGGGGCCATGCGAGGGCAAGGCTATAGGTGGTAAATGAGCCGAGAAAGGACTTAGGAAGAAATGCATGTCTGACTGCCCCCAGGCACAGTGCATGTACACAGGGCATACTCTCTCAGCCTGTCCTGCCTCAGCTTACCCACACCCTTGAATGGAGCCAGCAGCTTCCCCAAGGTACAGGAAATACACAAAGTCATATAACACGTGATTTTTCTTAGGAACCACAGATTCAGATGCCTCATACAAGAGCATAGTGGCAGCACTGTGTAGCAGCAAAGCTAACTGACATATGCTAGTTACATCACAAGAGCAATCATTAAGTCATTTTCAAGAAAATGTGAAGCTTTCTCTGTTGCAAAGCTTATGTTTTGTATGATTTTTAGCATGTTGAACTTAAGAGCTGATTCCTCACATGAGTACAAGCCAAAGCTTGCCAGCATGCATTCTTCAAGTCACCTTTCTTTGTAATATAGGGTCTATTTTCAGCTGGGAAGCAGAGGATACCAAAATGACTAGTCCTAGAAAGCTGGTAAGAAGGAGATCTCTAGAAGTCCTAAGTATCTACGTGCTGAGTGCCCCCACAGCGCCACCAACTCCTGGTGCCCAGCTTTGAAGGGCCCCTCCTCTGTCCATCAAAAAGGGAGATGTCAAGTCTCGTTACTGTCTCCCTTCTGGGGCTGGTGCTGTGGCATAGTAAGCTAAGCCACTGCCTACAATACTGATATCCCACAAGGACACCGGTTCAAGTCCCAGCAGCTTCATTTCTTATCTAACTCCCTCCCAGTGCACCTGGGAAAGCAGCAGATGGCGGCTCCAGTCCTTGGACCCTGCCCCCATGTGGGAGACCCACATGAAGTGCCTGGCTTTGCCATGGTTCAGCCTGATCAATTGTGGCCAGTTGGAGAGTGAATCAGTGGATGGAAGATTCTCTCTCTTTCCCCCTCTCTAACTCTGTCATTCCAATAAATACAAATTAATTTTTTTTTTAATAAAAGAAAGCTCCCTACATGAGGGAGCACCAGCAAAACATCCCTTAGCTAAGTGAAGCACTGGCTTCATCTGGAGGAATATGGTTTACTCAGAGCGATCTCTTCTTTCTGCTTGGAAGTTTATCAGAAATCCAGAATATGCCTGTGTGCTGAGGCAAGTTCTAGGGTGGAAATGCAATTTTAAAAAGCATCCATCCATCTGCAAATGACATAGCAAGCCAGAGACAAGCTTGTTCTGAATGAACAGACATGGATTGCAATTAGGCATGCTCATCTGTCCCAGGGGAAATCCACCTGCTACATCCTCAACCGGGACACCAGAGCTTGTAGACTGCAGTCTGGGGCGAGGCCCAGGACTCTGCATTTTGATTGCTGACCTTGCTATTTAGGCAGAAAGCTATTAAAATACACACTCTTCTAGCCCTGGGCTTTAATAACTCCCCCACCAGCAGAAGCAAAGATTCATAGCCCAAGAGGGCAGGCACAGACACACTCTGCATACCATTGTCAGCAGCCTCTGCTCACTTAGAATGCAAGTTGGTCAGCAGCTCAACCAGCACAAACTTCCCACTGGGTTGACATGAACTTGAGAGAACCCAAAGTGGCTAGAGACCTACAGCCACACAGTTTCCATTGCTCAGGATAAGCCTAGCACCCCACAGGTCCCCAAGAATTCCACAGAGATCTCAGCTCCCTGGTTAGCTTACCAAAGCTCTTGGCATTAGGCCAGACCCACCATGGGGGTGAAGCTGAAAGTGGTGACTGAGTCTCTTAGCCTGATCTGGCCCAGGTCTGTCCTTCTAGGCTTAACATGGTCCATGTTAACATGGTCCCCTGCTGGCCAACTTTGGAGCAGCAGTCCTTGGCTGTGGGTGGTCAAGGCTCAGAGCTAGAATGACAGACTTGAACTCAACAATATCTGGGAACGCCCAGGGACAAGTGTCAGCTTCCTGTTGGGCCTGGCCCCTAGGACCAAGGGTCCCTGGAAGTTGATGGCACCTCAAGAACTACTGCTGCCCCAACGCCCCAAGCTGCCTGGAAAAAATAAGCTGCCCCATCTGAACAGCGCAAAGGTCAGAGGGAACTGGCCCCCAGGCACTTCCTCCGGCTGGCTGGTGGCTGATGTCAGATAAGCAACAGAATGTGATACAACCGGCCTGGGAGTGCCCATCATGCCTGGAATGTCAGAAGGGAGCGGCACGCTGAAGCTAACGCCCCCTGGCGGCTGGCGATGGTGTGTTTCAGTGAGACAGCCCAGTGCCGGGCGTTACCTCAATGGCAGGCTTGCTGGTGGGGTACGTGTAGTCGCTGTTCTGGAAGGTTCTCAGGAAGGGCTGGTTCTGAGGGAGAAGAGAAACCACACACAGAGGTGAGCAGGCAGCACGGAGGATGGCTCGGAAAGATCAGAGTGAGCAAGTAAGCGCTCTGGCTTCATCTTCTCCACTGAAATAAAAGGATCTGTATAAACAGCCCTCGGTCACCACAGGGCTTTACATAACAGCTTGGCAGCGGATTAAAAGGGATTCCGTACATTTTTCTAGTCTGGGCTCTGTGCTGTGGTTTCCCCCCTTAGCAACGGCATCCCTAATCCGCAGACTCACATGTTTTCTTTCCCTTGTAATTTCTCTGACAAGGGATGCATATTTCAGCATTTTTCCCCGAGAACTGTTACAATTCACAGCATAGTCTAATATCTGTTATGTTCCTTCTGTCCCCATTGGACTGGGCATAATATCCCCTTCACTTTGCCTTCCTGTGTGTTTTCTTGTGAAAGCAAGACTCGCCTATCTACTGCACAATCAGGGTCTGTACAAGCCTGGTCAGGATTCTATGTCCATCCAAACCTGGGTGAGGAGTTCATAGAAAAAGGAAGCAGGAAGTAGACGAGGAAAGCAAATGACTGAGAAACTGTAAAAACAAGAATGAGTAAGTCATGGATCCACAAATATTACTCGGGCCTCAGGGCTGGGACACTTCTCACCAAACGTGCTCATGGTGCCGAAAAGCCCTAGTCGGAAAACTTGGGAAAAGGGACAAAGAAGGGAAAACTGCAGTTGGAAAAGAGGTCTTTAAAGATTCGTTCTGAACCAACACTGTGGTGTAGCAAGTTAACCCACTGTCCGTGATGCCAGTATTTCCTGCGGGTGTTGGCTCACATCCCAGATGCTCCATTTCTGATCCAGCTCCCTGCTAATGCGCCTGAGAAAGCAGTGGAACTTGGCCCAAGAACTTGGGTCCCTGCTACCCATGCAGGAGACCCACAAGAATCTCCTGGTTTTAGCCTGACACAGCCCCAGCTACTGCAACCATTGGGGAAGTGAACCAACAGAAGGAAGCTCTTTTTCTGCATTTGAAATAAGTTAATTTTTAAAGATCAAGTCCAGAGGTTGAAAAGTGACTACAGAGCCTCGTCAGGAGATGCTTCACTTGTGTTTCTTTCTCTTGGCCCACTGGAGGCCCAGGGAGGAGGACCCACCCACTCTCAGGAGGGGCACACTCTCTCCAGCTCTGGCCACGACCACTTCCTCTGGCCTCATACCTGACCCAGCACACGCACTCACGGTGCTGCCTGACACTGTAGACATCTGACCTTGCAATCCCCCAAAGCCCCATTACACAGACTGACCCAGGGGAAGGCCAACTTTCAGGTTAGAGAGTGAATAGGAAACAAAGAGTTGGGGCCAGCCTGACCTGGCAGGCCACCTGCATGGTCCAGTCCTACACCCAGCCAGGTGATAGAGCAGAGGACAGTCTCTTGTGTAAAGCTCCTGGTCCTTCGTCCCATGTCCCAGGGGACATCCTTGGACAGGAAGTGTGCTTTGCACTGTCTGCAACTGCATGACACAGCAAAGGCCAGAACGCCCACCAGCATCACTAAGTGGACTGACTCCAGTAACAGTGGCTTGGCAGGGAATCCACTGAGGGCACGCTGCGAGCAGCCTGCTGGTGACCCACTTGCCCATGATGAGCAGCCCCTGCAGGCACTCCAGCTGCTAGGCTCACAGCCTGTAGGCACAGGGGCCAGACCCAAGAGCAGGGCTGCCTCCTCCAAGAGCTGGGAATGGTGATGGCTGGGATCTAGGGGACATGTGTGGTCCCCAAAGGCGAGGCAGTCATGATTTCCTGCCCTTGCCCTTCACCCCCCCATAGGAGCCCTGAGTGGGCTTTAGGGCTGTGGGGGCTGCAGCTAGTCCCAGAGTGACATGCGCAGGAGGTTGTGGTGGACAAGGACTATTCTGATGCTTTAGGGAGTAGTGTTCACCAAGTCTATTGGGCCATATCTGAGCACAGAACCTTTGAGTGTGGGAGGGAGTGCTGGGGGAGGGAGAGGGAAGGGCAGAGCTCTGGGGTCAGAGTCAAGGCAACCCTGGACTGGAGTGTGGCAGAGAGTGAGCCGGGGCAGAGATAGAACAGGCCCCAGGCAGACAGCTAGGGTGCTCAGGCTTCAATTTTATCAACCGCTGAACTTCTGCAGAAGTGAGAGTGGCTTAAAGGTTTATAGTCAAACAGGTCTCACACTACAGGAACTGGATCCAGTCCGACTGGTTCTCCAGGGCTGGGTTTGGGGCACCCACAAAGCCAGCCCCAAAGTGAAGCAGCTGAGGGAACTTGTGCTGCCCAGGCCCTGCTTAGCAGGCAGAACCCCGACAGGGCCATGATGCGCGAGTCAGTATCGTGGGGAATCCGTGGCAGCTGCACCACGAACAGGCAAACCCCCAGCAGAGTGTTGGGGGAGGAGCAGGGCTGTGCTGGCTGCACCAAGCCAGAGGGCATAGTCACCAACTTGAAGGGGGTGCCGCAGCTCCCAAGGGGAAGCAGTTCCCAGAGCCAGGGGCTGGCAGGCAGTGAGGAGGTGGCAGTAGGAAAGAGGCAGACGTACCAGCACCCCTTGGCGTGCCCACGCCTGCTTGCTATCCTACCCTATTCCCAGCGAGCTGGTTCTTTACCCACACTGATGGCACAGCCTGTTCACAGAGAGCCACCTGGTAGCTTGATGATGCCACCCAGAGAGGGAGGCGTGCAAGAAGCCAGTTACTACAAGCAAGAGATGGCAGCAGTTGGATGCCAAAGCCCTCCTGCGGAGATCCCTGGGCTGCGGGGTGGGGGCGGGAGGAGGAGGAGGACTCAGTTTCTGCAGAGGATGGGCGGGGGACCAGGCGACCTTTCACACACACAGACTGGAGGACTGAGTCGCTGAGCTATGGGAGTGGTGGGTACAGCAGGTGGTGGCCTCTGGAAGAGTCCTGTCCCCTGTGGTGCCAGACACTTCCTGCTCTCCACAACACTGACAAACAGGGAAGTGTGACAGACTGCTGGAAGATAGTACCTAGTACCTGCTTGGCTCAGAAACTCCTTTTTTTTTTTTTTTTTTTTTTTTTTTGCTCAACTCAAATGAGGTGATGGGCTCAGGGTAGGATGAAATTTGAAAACTCTGAGCCTTCGGAAGGTGACAGCGTCACCCCTGTCCAACTGTTTAAGTCATAATTGAAGCCCCAGAACATGAATAAGGAAGAAACCGAACAGCCTTCTGCCCTTCTTCCTGATACATAAGATGCAACTGTCCCTGTCTCCTCATCCCGCTTCCCTCTCTCTTTCACGGATTCTCTGAGCAGCATGAGACAGGCCACAGGGCGTGGACACAGGAAACCCCAGACACATGGGCATCATAGGACATGAACTGGGTTTCCTCACTCCGGAGACAAACACCCCCATGCCAGCTTAAGGGACCAAGGCTGTCCGAGAGTGACCTGCAGCTCCTTGTATTGGCATGCAAAATGACATACCTACCTTCTACCATGATAGGAAGTGAAAGGTGGATGCTCAATCTGAGACGTGTCCACCTACTTCCAGAAAAATCCATGACTATTCCTAGGCTTTATTCAAATGTACCCCTCCAGTCACTATTAAACATTACACACAGTTGAGAGACCGCTCCGCCCCAGGCAGGCTCCACGTGGTGAGTGTGCATCCTGTAACCTTGACCTTCTCCATAGAACACTCGCTGCTTGCTATTTCCTATGCTCTGACTCACCCCTAAAATCCTCCTTGAAGCAAAGTCAAGGAACCGGACACTGGGCAGCCCTCACCGTCCGATGCTGACATATTCAACCTGCCTTTTGAGAAGCCTTACACCATGTGGGGCATCCAAGGAGAAAGCTATTTTAAGGGTTGGAGTTGGAACAAGAAGAAATGAAGGCGTTGCTTGAGAGAACGAAGAATCCAGAGCAAATAAATCTACCAGGAAATCCTGGAAATGGAGAAACCTCAAAGGTGGCAGGGCAGAGGGTGGGAGAGGACAGAGGGAGAAAGAGCCAGGCTGAGGCGCGAGTGCTGGAGAACGGCTGCGAGAAGGGAAAGGGGGTCATTAAAAGAGATGAAATGGGAAAAAAGCTGAAAACAAAACAAAACAAAAAAATCAGGATGGCTGGGTGGCCACAACCCCAAGGAGCAGGAGGCTAAATTGGACAAATAACTTCAGAGAGGTCAAAAAGGAGCAAAAGCTGAAGGGCTGAACTGATCTTCCAGAAGCTTCAGCCAGCTGCCCTGGAGTTGGGGAGGGATTGGGCAGAGCGTCCGCCCCAGCTGGGAGGGAAGAGGCATTGTGGTCCCCACTAGTGGAAGATCACTTGTGGCTGTCAGTCACTTGTGCACTTGAGATCCATGGAGCGCTGTGAACTTGCATCCCTTGGCTAGGCAGCATAGCCCAGCAGCCTGACTGGGCCTGCGTTGGGATGGGGCGGGGTCTCCTTTCTCTGTGATCTGTCAGTCACCCCTGTCTGTGGGCAGGTGGCAGCAGCTGGCTAACAGATGGGCCCTTGGGAAACAGACCTTATGGTTGCTCAGCAGCAGCTCCTGGGCTGCATGTTCACCAAGTGCAGGGGGCTAGACCTGCCCTCCTCTGTGCCTGCTTGACTCCATGGGGCTCTGCCCAGGAGGGAAAAGCTGGACCCACTGTGGTGTGAAGTTTTGCTGAGTAGTGGGGGGAGTCAGCCCTGGGGCAGAAAGGGCAGAAGCCACCCTTAAGACCCACAGTGCCAGGGCTGTGTCTGGACCAGTGCCCAGGCTTCAAGCCAGTGCTTAATCAGGAGCTGTTGGGAGAAAGAGCAAGTGAATGATGGCTGTGTGCTGCACGTCTGTGAGTTTGGAGGAGAACTTTTGTGGCTGATCTTCATACTTTATAGCCATGTGGGTTATTTTTTAAAATGTTGAAATACCTATAGTTTGGTTGCTAAGCACTGCTTGGGGTCCCCAAATGCCCCTACCATCCAAGTCACTTGGCTCCTCTCCTTACCTCCTGGGCACACAGGATTCAGCCAGCACCCTCTGGACAGCACCTGACCCTTCTGCCCTGGAGGCAGCCATGCTGCTATCCTCCCTCCCCATCACTCTTCCCTGCTGGTGAGGCTCTCCTGGTGAGGCTGATGGCATGCAAGGCCTGGGCTCCAGACCAGGGTGGGGAGGGCAGCAATGGGGAACGTGGGCAGCAGTGGAAAGTGTGGGCCCCGGCACGGTGCCCACTCCCGGATCCCCAGCAGACGCACGGGGGAGCTGCAGGCCCATCCCCATAACAGCTAGGCTGGGAGAGTAGGAGACAGTGGTGTGACCCCACCCTGGGGCCTTCTGCTTTTATCAGCACCGAGGGCTCCCTGCCCTTGGCCTTATTTGGTGAAAAAGGCAAAAGACAGGCCCTGGAAATGAGAACTGAAGGCAATGGAAACGTGAACCTGCCCCCACCCAGAAGCCTGAAATCAAGTTTAACAACCACTTGCATATTCCTCCTTAAAAGGAGCGGGACTGCTCACTCCCGCCCGCCTGTTGGCTCTCCCAGGCCTGTCTTCTGGCCCCCAGCACACAGCTCCAGGATATCCCCTTTGCCTCTCCTGGTTGGAAACTCCCAAACCTGAGCTGCAGCTCCACAGGGCGCCTGAGCCTGCCTGGCCCTCACCAAGCCCTGTAGCCTACAGTCTGCATGAGCCCCCTGCCTCACGCCAACCACCCCCCCACCCCCTATCCCCTTCTTCCTACTTCCAGAGAAACAACTGCTCTGCACTCATCCATCCTGTCTATTCTCATCATTTCCCCTGCCCGCCATGCCCTCCAGCTGTTCGTCTCTCACCTCCAGCTTTGCCCCATTCCCAGTCTAGAGGTCAGAGGAGGTGGCAGCCAAGGGTCTCATGCCAGGGCCAATCTGAGCTCTGGTTTCAGAGAGGGGCAAGGCCAGCCCTCCCTAGTTACCTGAGTGGGGCAGGCGAGAGCAAGGTTCGCTGACAGGTCCAGGATGTCTGTTTTCCCTCCTAGTGGCTCCAGCTGATCAGAGAAGGAAAGAGACAGACAGGTGCACTTGCTGAACTTGGCAGCAAGGAGCCGTTGCTGGCAGCCTGCTGCAGTGGGAAAAAGCTCACCCCAACTCAGGGTCATGGGATCTGGCCTCCTCTGCTGGCTCGACCAGCTGCTGGCAGTGGGCTACTGGGTGATGTGGCAGCCTGGCCTGGGGAAACACTAAAGCAGAGTGGGGTTCTTATAACGCTTGCCAGCACCGAGGAGAGGGCGTAGCCGTGGCCAAGCCATGCAGCCTCTTTGGGACCCCAATCTCAAGTGAATGGGTTTCTACTGAAGTGTCCAGCCTGAACCCAGGCCCGAGGGCCAGGTTCAACAATCCAAGGACTTGGGGTTCTGCTGTCCCCTGGAGCCCAAGGGAGCTGGGGACAACTTGCTCATCTCACCATGTTACGCCAGAGGGACCTGGAGAGCCACGAGTGGAACTTCTGATTTGGGTGGATACAGTCGGGTGCAAAGAAGGACCTGTCCAGGCTCCCGTTCTGGAAGAGATCCCAGACTCCCTCAGGCACCTGCTGGTAGAGGCCAGCTCCTGGGGCTGACCACACCACCCCTCCTCCTCCTCAGGAATGCCCCAGGTTGCACTAGGAGTAGAGCACTCCTGCTGGTCAATGATCGTGGGTAACCTCAGGCCCCTCTCCTTTCTGTTCCACAACTCCCCCCAGTCAGCTTAAAAGCACGAAGTGCTGCAGGTGCTTGTGGGCCTGCTTATCCACAGCCTCAGCACTATGGGTATGGGGTGCCGGGCCTCAGAGGGAGTCGGATCGGTGGGCTGGGAAAAGCCACTGATGGACCCCAAGCAACATCTTGCAGTGCTGGTGGGGTGCAGAGTGCCCTACCCTGGGCAGGCCCTGGGCAAAGCTGGATCCGACCAGGGTGACTTCACATGACCAGCTCTTCTGCCCTGGGGTAATAAGGGGGCACAGAGTTGCCCTCCTTCCAGCCTCCCTCGTTAGGCCAGGCCCTTGGCATGGGCACCTGGGTCCACAGGCCAGCAGTGCCCAGCAGAGGACACGGCAGAGTGGAAGGAGGTGTTCCCTCTGTCCTCCCTTATAGCTGCAGGACCTCACGTGGGACAGCAAATGAACGCACTGAAATCGGGAAACACAGCAAGCGGGACCCAGACCTCCTCCTCCTCCCCTGCCTCATGCCCGCCCCTGCGGCGTCCACATGGCCATCTTTGGCCAGCCTCGTGAGTGTGCTGAGGATAAAGACTTGGTGCTTCTGTCCTGTGGGACCCTGGCACGGGGCCCAGTGCGTACCTGCAGGACAGGAAGCCGGACATCGTGGAACAAGGGCTGCAGCACTACGGTGAAGTCCTCCCGCGTATCGTAACGGCCTGACTCCACCAGCTCCCGCATGCCGCTCTGGGGACACAGGCACGGGGCTTTGAGCATGGGCCTAGGGCTTCACACTGCTCAAAGGGTCAAGGCAGGAAGTCACACAGCCTGCCTGAGGGGGTAGACAGGAGGGCGGGACTTGGGGATGCCAGGAGTGGGAGGTAGTTCAGCTGCCAGGGTACAGGTGGGGGAAAAGTGGTGTCCTGGGGCATCCAGGGCCACCAGCCAGGAGATGGGGCTAAATTTCCAAGGGCAGCCTAGCCAGCATCCCTGATTATTCTGCCGCTGGCTGAGACACCTGCTCCGGGGCCAGAGAAGCAGCACAGGGCAGGTGGTGTCTCCACTGAGGCGTATCTGTGTGCCTGCTCTGGGGCTGGGGGGATGGTGGCTGTGGGCGGGGTGGAGGGCATCTTACCTGGTAGGCTTGTGCCAGGGCCTCCAACCGGGTCAGCTCATAGGAGTTCTCCCGTGGGCTCAGGACACAGTTACACAAGGCGCTGCATGGAGAGGGCAGCAGGCATGGACCCAGGGTGAAATTCTGATCAGGTTCCGGCTACAGGGGAGCAGGCCAGCCCACTCGAGTCTTGGCTTCAGAAACCCTGTACACCCAAGGTGCACGCAGGGGCAGTTTTTGTCTGGACTCAAGTGACAGAGACCCTCCCATGAAACTGAGGACTCTGGATAGCAGGTGCTGGGACCTGCCACAGATTATGCTGACCAAATGACACATCAGACAATGAGGCGAGGAACCAGCAATCAGCAGGCGGCCTCAGCTGCACCAGAGCTGGTTATTCAGAGGCCCATGGCCTCGGTCACCTTGGACCCACAGCAGGGCCCCCTGAATTCCCCTGCAGTCTTTCGAGGGATCATTTCACACATGGGGCATGTACTGAGTGTTAGGAGGGCTCAGACCAGCACCCAGTGCACAGCTCATTCTGAGAGATTTGTGAAATACATCAAGGTACATGGAAAGTTTGCTGAATAACAAGACACACGGTCCTGGGCCTGCCACCCAGTTGCTGCCACAAAATGTTCCCACTTTGAACTTCCTCACAAACCTGTCCCCCTTTTTGGAAGGTCAGTGGACCCAGGGTCTTTTCCTCACTTCCTGCTATAATTTGATCACATACAGATCAGGAAAGCTCTTCAAAGAGCTTGTGGGGAAATGCAGTTCAAAGAGGAGTCTGCTTTAACACACATAATTTTTTTTTCTAGGCTCTTTTCCACTAACTTTTTGAAGACTCCCTCATTCATCCCTGCGTGCTGCTGCTTTAAATGGCCAAGACAACACCGTCTTTAGGACTCTAGCCCCTGTATTTTCTCAGGAGCCTAGAGGAGCTTGTTTGCTTTCTTTTTCAAAGGAAATTTGCTCTCATCGATTTGAAAGAGTATGAGAGATACAAGATCTTAGGCCACTCTCCAGATGACCTGGTCATTTGGAGCTGGGCCAGGTCAAAACCAGGAGCCTGAGATACAACCCAGGTTTCCCACGTGGATTGACAGGGACCCCAAGTAGTTGAACCAATATCTGTTCTCTTCCACAGTGTTCATTAGCAAGCAGCTGGATCAGGAAGTTGAGTCAAACTCAACCCAAGCACTCCAATGTGGGGCGTGAATGTCTCAAGTTGTACTTTAAATTGCTGTGCCAAACACCTGACCCAGCTGGTACCTTGAAGGTGGGGAAGACTTGGGGTGGGAGGAGGGTGACGGGAGCAAGGCCCTGACTCCCCAGAAGAGAATGGTCATGACACAGTCTCCTCTTTATAAAGTTGGACACACACACAGACCAGCCTGCTGCAATGCTGTCTCCAATTTACCTGGCAAGCTTCACTGGGCACGTGTCAAGATTCCCCAGGAACACTTGTCGGATGACACTTGGGCTCATGAAGTCCACAAGGTTGACAAAGGCCCTGGGCACCTAAGGGCAAAGCTAGAGATGAAGGAGGCTCCGGGGGCTCCTGAAAAACTGGGAATGGGTC
Source organism: Ochotona curzoniae (assembly GCF_017591425.1). NCBI lineage: Eukaryota > Metazoa > Chordata > Mammalia > Lagomorpha > Ochotonidae > Ochotona > Ochotona curzoniae. The sequence goes on along the minus strand of NW_024466647.1, from coordinate 1,162,227 downwards.
AGAGGGTCCTTCAGAACTCCTGCCTGGGTGGCCCCACAAGTGGCATTTCGGGAAGCCTCTTACAGGATGATGCAGAAGAGCTCAGAGGCCATGAGGCTCACAACTCCAGGGTGAAGGGGGATGCCACCGACACGGGCTACAGGGTAAGTGGCACTTTCTGGAGGCAGACGATAAATGCTAGGTCAGCTCTGGGTCATGTCAGGATCCCAGCTCATCGGCCTCACCTGTGGTGAGCTCCATCCAGTTCCCTCCAGCCTCATTCACCCAACCCTGCTGGATGGGTAGGCAAGGGCACACATCTGTCCAGTAGGGCATATGAGGGTCAGGACACTCTTCTGGGTCACCTGTCCTTGCACCAGATTTATTGTAGGTGCACCCTGTGGTTCAGTACAGAGTCCCCAGTCTGGGAGCTCCCTGGCAGCTGCCACCAAGAGGATGAATAGACATCCTCTAGGGCTGATTCCAAATGGAAAGATGCTTCTTTGGGGATGAGCCCCAGTCTCTGCAGAGGGAAGGAGACCATGCCCTTGGCCTTTCCCTTGAGGGGTGGGGGTATCCATCACTCTTCCCCACAATCCACCTCCATTGCCCATCAGACCCACCTACCTCACTGTGGAGGACATCCAAGGCATCACGCAAGTGTTCAATAAAGTTGGTTGCAGAATACAAGTTCTGCAAGAATGGAAAAGAGGAGCTGGGTGAGGAGAGCAGGCAGTGGGGACAGCTTTCCTACCAGCTGCAGCCCTGAGGACTCATCCTCCCTCTGGCCTCCAGTGGTGACAATTCCTGGAGGCACAGTCTGAGATGAACAGTCAACCACTGGCTAAACCCGGGACCTTCAGACAGAGCAGGTCAAAAGGAGAGAGAGAAGGCTGCTTCTGACTGCTTGGAATCTACAGGTTTTGTTTCTGAATTCTTAGGGGTTATGTGAGACAGGACTAGAATCACCGTGTTCTGCTACCTGCTATCTCGCCATCTCGGATGTGAAGATGGTACCGGGAACCTGATGGGTAAGGAGTAAGCAATGTGAAAGCAAGTGGGTGATAGTGGGGTACGTGTCTGTGTGCAGACATAGTTGGTGAAGTCGGATAACCAGCACTGGCTCTCAGCCCTGCTCGCAGGAAGGCTCTGAAAGGCCCACTGGTCAAAGTCAGGAGCATCGAGCAGGCCCCTTACCGAATCTGTGCAGTAGTCACACAAGTCGCTGCCTCCGATCTGCACCGTGATGACCTTCCAGTCTTCTTGGAAGTTTATTCTCTATGTGGAGGGAGAGACACGCTTGAGGATTTCCAAGAAACAGAAATGCCACTGCCATGCAAATCCACTCAACCCTCCATGGCCTCCCAGCCCATCGAGAGAACAGAATTGGAAGGAATGTTAAAGGTTTATTTATAGACCACAGACTCTCCGCGCTGGGAGGGACTTTCAAGGTCATGGAAACCAGCAGCCCATTTCTCCCTACTCCCATCATCTTCTCCACTGGCCCTTGGAAAGGGGCTGTCCCAGCACTGCAGGGGTGCCTGTACTGACGGGGCTCTCATTGCTGGTCATGATGGCCACTCCATGTAGAGATGGTCATACTGGCTTAGACAACCCACATTTATAAAACCATCTGCCTGACTCACATGGTCGGTTTTCATCCTCTGAATGAGAGCCTGCACTTGGCTCACCAGATCCCTAAGAAAGAGAGAAAAAAATCAGCCTGGGTGAGCGAGAATGCCCATAGTCTTCCTCCTCCAGGGCCTGGACTAGCAGCTTCTGCAGCCTCACCCCTACTGCATGAGCTGGCAGAGACCTGGAGGCCTGCAGCCAAGGAGCCACTTGCCCCACCTGAAGTTAATGAACAGCTGATTGAAAAGCCAAAGTGGCGCCTCTACTGTTCCCCAGCCACAGTCCCAGGCCCTGCTGTCCACAGTCTCTTCTCTAGGACTCCACAAGTAAGATGCCTTTCAGGATTCCAAGTGAAGGAACCACTCGCTTCTTTTCAAAGACAAGTAGAGAGCCTGAAATCTGTGCAAGTTTTAGCCTGCTTTCTCTTTTCACCCCAGCTGTCGGGAAGCTCAAAGTTTGATGCTCAAACACACTTGCCCTGAAGTCACTCACATGGACACAGCCATTTCCTCCTTGGCGGTCCTCCATGGTTGTGCTTTTTCTCCCTTACCTAGATGCTATTTTTCGTAAGCTTGTTTGCATACTTCCTTCAGAAAGAGGAAAGGCTGGGGAATAGCCGGCCTTCTCTGCATGCCTGGGATAATTCATGGAAAGCATAGTGCCAGCACCCAAGCTCTCTGCTTATTCAGGGCCTTGCAATGGCCCTGGATGAGATAGGGCCACAGTATGGTGACCCCCCCCCCCCATACCCAGATAGGAGGTGGGGTCAGTTGTTCCAAGCTATGTCTGCTGCCAGGAAATGTGTTATCTCAGAGGCTGGGCTGGGCAGGAGATCATGCCCAGAAAGGATGGGTGTGATGGGGGAGGCAGAGGCTCAGGTAGTGGGACCAGGAGCTGCATGGAACAGGTGCACATTCCACTGGGAAGCCACCTGGGGAAACCACATAGTTCCGGCTCATTTCTTGCCAGCTCCCCCATGGAGCTAGGTAGGAGCAGAGCAGGTTTCCCCAGAGACATCTAAGACTTGACATCCTGTCTTGTCTACCCACTCACCTGGCACCCACCGATCTTCCGGGGCATTGCTACATGTGGGGCTCTGGGAAACAGATCCCTCTAGCACCTTTATAGTCAGTTTTTAGAGTAGGATGAGGGCCTGGAACAATAGCTCAGCGGCTAAACCCTTGCCTTGCATGCACCAGGATCCCATATGGGCACAAGTTTGTGTCCTGGCTACTCTACTTCCCTTCCAGCTACCTGCTGTGGCCTGGGAAAGCAGAAGTGCACAGTCCAAAACCTTGGAACCCTGCACCCATGTGGGAGATCCAGAAGAAGCTCCTGGCTTCTAGCTTTGGATAAGCTCAGCTCTGGCCATTGCAGCTACTTGGGGAGTGAACCATAAGATGGAAGATCTTTCTTTCACTCCTCTCTGTAAATCTGCCTTTCCAATGAGAAATAAATCTTGAAAAAGAAAAAAGGGTTGGATGAAGGTGGCCAGCTGGTGCAGTTATGAGACTAGGTTGCCTAGGAGAGCCAGGTTCAGAGTGAGGCACTCACTGTGAGGGCCTGTCCTTCTCACTCCTGTTACAGCCTCAGGCATGGGGAGGGACAGCAGGGGGAGGGAGAGGGCGGCGGGAGCCTCTCAGGTTCCTGATGCAGCAAGGGAATGGTCCGTGCTGCATGTGCACACATGCACACACACAGTTCAGCACTGTGAGATCCATGAGGACTTCATACCCCCTTCCCTCTACCCCACAGGCCCATCCCCCAGTGTCGTACCCTGCCTTGGCTCCAGGGACAGCCTGGTTGAGGAAAGCATTGGTGGTACTGGCATCACCAGTGCCCACAGCGTAGCCGACGAGACCACTGTTGAACTGTCGGAGAATGTCTGGAAGAAGAGGAGGAAGGGAACACAGAGAGATCAGGCCGAGGTCAGGTAGGACATCTCCAGCGCCACGGGGCCTGGGTGCCCATACAGCCTGGGGAGAAGCGGGTGTGTGCTCGAATTGCTGACTTCAGTGTTCTGAGGACAATGTAGGCCAGAGTGTCAGGAGCCTCTCACTCAAATCTTTTCCTGAGGCTGGTGCTGTGGCACAAAGTGCTAAGTTGCTGCCCACAATACCTGCATCCCACATCAGAGTACAGGTTTGAGCCCCTGTTGCTCTACTACCCATCCAGCTGTCTGCTGTGAGCCTGGACCGTAAGAAAATGGTCCAGCTACTTGGGACCCTGCCACCCACATGGGAGTCCCAGAGTTCCAGGCTCCTGGCTTCTGTCTTAGCTGAGGTCTGGCTCTTATGTCCATTTCAGGAGTGAATCCACAGATAGAAGCCCGCTCTCTCAGCTCCCCTGGCCTGCTCATCACTCTACCTTTCAAATCAATGTATAAACAACATATATAATTCTCATTGAAGGGTCACCATCCAATTTATCTCTGCACCCTTCCAGGCTAGTTGGAAACACCCAAGGTTCAGGCTATTTGGTTACCAGCCCTATGTTACCCCACAAACAGGAGGTAAGGCAGGGCTTCAGCTTGGGTCTGCAGGTTTCAAATCCAGCATTTGGAGTATCATCTTAGGCTGCCTGTGCATGGCCTCTGGTTCTAGCCTGCAGGTGGTTGGGAAGATTCCTTTGCTACCTTGGAGGTGCTCTCAGAGAATCGCAGGCTGAAAGAAAGAGGAACACCCCTAAGCCCCTGGGGGCTACTTACTAGGTAAGGTGGTCACGTTCTCCAGGGAGTCGTCCCCTCCTGAACTGTATAGAGAGGGGTCAGGGGAGATTTGGAGGAAGAGAGGGAAAGAGGGAGAGAGAGAGAGAAAGTATGCACACATCAGTATATATGCTCACTGTAAGGCCCCCACCCTTCTTCACGCACGCCAACACTGCAAGATGCATCAGACCCATGTCTCTATGAGGAATCCCGAGGCATTTTCACTTCCTTAGTGGATCTGCTCCCCGCAAATCCAGGATTCGAAGACAGGACTGTGCGATTCTTCTTGTGACAAGGTCAGAAGGCTGGGTGTTGGACTGAGCGCACACTGTGCCCAGCCACAGCCCAGATCAGTCATCTAGGATTTCCCACCACACTCAGGAGGTCATCATGACGAGTCCCATGTTACAGAGCAGGACAGAGGAGCATAGAGGTGAACTCACTTGCAGAAGTGAGCTACATCCTAGCCCAAGCTGGAAGGCTTCAGAAAACAAAGGCGCTTGCCTCTGCCCAGCAGGTAGGTTAGTTGCACTGGCAGATCTGGGGGCACTGCCTTCCAACATTCTATTGAATCCCAAGCTCAAGACGCACGCAAAATCTCATGCACTGAAACGGAGTCTGACATACATGAGGTAAGAAGGGAAGCATTTCTGCCTTAACAGGTCTGTTGTGCAGTATACAGCACTGACCCTTACTTTGCCTCTACCTCTTCTCTCAAGCCCAGTGCATTAGTCCAGGCTGATGGGTTTTTAGGAACACAGCCTTAGGGGGTAAGATGCTAGCTAACATGGCCATGGTTCTACACCAGAGTACACCATGGGCTCCAACTTCCGCCTACTGCTTCCTGCTAAGGCAGGGCCTGGGAGGCATTGGGGTGGCTCAAGTGATTGGATTCCTGACACTTACTACATGGCAGATGGGGACCGAGCACTTGGCTTTGGCACAGCTTGGGCCTGTGGTGAGTATGTGGGGAACAACTCAGCAGATGAGAGCGTTCCCTCTCTGCCTCTCAAATGTCACAACAGATTCAATAGGCTTAGCATCCAGCCCACCAGCAGACGCCCCAGAGGACTGTCTGGAGTCACCCTTAGCTGCTCTTCTCTCAACAAACACGTATGCCAGGCTGGTGGAGGCCGTAAGTCAAGGCTTAGTAAGCAGTGCTGGGGCAGTCCTGCTCTCCTCCCTGCCCCCTCAGCTCTCTCCCTGCTAATTTGGCCAGTGGTTGGGCATTTGGTGGAGGCCTGATTCATTTCCAACTCTGCACGAAGCTACTTCAGTTGTTCATGATCCTTCTTTCTCTGGACAAAAGACACCAAAGCAGAACATGTACAATTGAGTGGAAAGCAAAGGATAAGTGCATGTACCTTCCCCACACCTCCATGTTTTAATTCTGCCTCCCTTCTTCCTTCAACAAAACATGGAAAATGCACATAAACATGTATACATATTGCATAGTAATTTCTCACTTAAATGTGTCTTTGTTCTATAACAAGTGTGGTGGCTGGCGAAAACCAACAACCTACAGAAATTTCTGACCTGTTAGAGTACAAATTCCTAAGAAGAAAAACGACTATACAGATACAAATGGGGAGCCAAATTATATAAACCCTTGCTTTGTTCAGATCAATATGAGGCATAAAGGACATCTGGTCTACCTTAGTCCCCCTCAATGAACATGGTATACATTACATTGTGAGCTCTGTGACTGGGCTTTATCACTTATTATCAAGAGCGTAAAGAAGAGAAAATGAGGCACAATGACCTTTGTTGAACAAGAGCTTCTATAGTAAGAGATCAAATTCCTCCTGACTAATTAAACAAACGCATTTCTTGCTAAGTCAGTTTAACTCTGATCTCTTGAGTGACCCCAAACAAGCAAACTGATCTCAGTGGAAGAAGACACAGTGCTCTTGTGAGTTCTGGCCTCACTGCATGGCTGAACTGCCCACATGGGAACCCGTGTCCCACATGTGGCCTCATCACCAAGGCCCCCACAGTGGTCACAGCCAAAGCAACACCCACTCCCCCAGGAAACAGGCTACTCCCCTAGCTTTATGAGGGCCGCCTTTGCAGCTGGTCCCCTAGGGGGAGAGGATGGGGGGAAGAGGTTCAAGCTGCATTCTTAATTGGCCCAGATGCACTAATGATCTGGCATTTTCAACCTGAGGGCTTCGGAAAAAAAATCATTTTTCTCAGAGTGCTCTACTGCACGGACATCTTGCAGGGGATGACAAAGGGTGTCAGAAAGAGCAGCAGAAGAACGTGCAGCTGGATGATGCAGAGTTTAAAGATGTCTATATCACAGGGTTTCTTGGTATGAGCCCTTAATGCGCTCACACACCTGAGAATCTCCCAGAAAGACAGTGGCATCCCTGTCACCTCCTGGAGCTGCCATCTGGCACACCTGTGCATTCAGGGGGCAGGTACAGATGCAGCTGAACATGAAACCTGGGAGGTCAAACTAGAGGAATCAGACATCAGGCTCTAGTGGGCATTTCTGGCAGCAAGATGCAGAGAACAGCTAGGTCTCTGTACCTGCAGAAGAGCCGCTGCAAGCAGAAAACAGCCCGCCTCTCAGTCCCAGAAGCCGGAGCTTGGCTAGCATTTGCAAAGTGGTACAGGGCATCTCATGTCCCCAGGCAGTGTCCCCAGGGTTGGCTGTCTCCCTCACTTCCTCTTTCATGGTCACTGCCATGGTCACTCACAGGGTGGCGCTGTCTCCCACCCTGGCTTCTTCCTCCCTGTTTAGAACAAACTCCATTTCCATTTTCTTGCTTGGGATTTTCCTGCAGCCTCAGGAGTACTTGAGACAGAGAGGTGAGGCCCTGCCTTGTCCCACGGCATCTTGTTAGAGACCACCTAGCTGAGGACACAAAGGAACTTAGGGACCAGGGAGGGGCTGTATCCTGTCCTGCACCTTTGTCTGCAGAACCCTCCTAGGGCTGGCCAGAGGCTGGCCACAGTCCTGATCACCACATCCAGTCCTCTGTGCCTGTTTCTGGGGAAGAGATGTCCCATGGCAGGTGGCCCTGTGTTGCTCATCGGCACACTGCCCTCTTGTGGCTGCTTACTTTCTGGTTGCTTTCCCAGGTAACAGGCTCCCAGCTCCCTGACAATCGGAAGCGAAGTCAAACAACAACTTTATTAGCAAAGAAACTTAAGAACTCCCCTGCCCAGCTGCTCACTGACATCCAGTGCTTTTCTATCCCTGTGTCTGGAAAGCCCCCCAACCCATCAGGTCCCCAACAGGACTCCCTGCTCACCTTTTAAGGCTTAGCTGGACACGCCCTCCTCTGGGAAGCCCTCCCACCCCTGCTGGCAAGGTTTGCTGCACCCTGTTCTTGGCCCCTATAGCATTCAGGTGTCTTCTTAAACAACACCTGCCAACTGAGTCCAGGCTTTTCCTCTGCCTCCCTCATCTCATCACAGCCCCGAAGGGCTCAGGGATGCCTGAAGCTTATGGCTTTGTGTCCATCATCTCCTCCCAAAGTACGTGTTGAATGCACATGGAAAGGTAGAGGCGTGATTACAGAGCAACACGAGTAAATACACAGATACAGACGGTAAACAGACACAGGCGCGCCAACAGGGGTCCCCGTCCACACAAGCAGCAGGTGAAGACTCAGGGACTGGGGGCTTTTCGAGAGCATTTCATGTTGCATTTGCTGCCTTGGGAGCCTGATGAGAACCTTGGTTTACCTGCTCTGTACAATTGGAAAGAAAAAAAGAAAAGATGGTCAAAAGTAAGATCTCCTCTCTACCCATCAAGGGGTCACACACAGCACCAACAAACAGGGTTTCCTTCTGTGCCTTCTCTATGTCGTCCTTGCTCTCTGAGATTTGCAGGGGACAAACCCCCTGCTTGTCTCTGGAGGTAAGTCCCCAGGTTAACGTTACCTGAATGACAGTCCCCGATACTGAGTGACAACATCAGCGAGGTCATCTGGTTTGGAAGCAATTCCATTGCCAGCCTGTGAAGACATCAGAATCCACACGATAACCACCATGTGGAAGGAAAAGGAGGCTGTGGATGTGCAGGGGTTTCCCAGTGCTCTGATGTATGCAGGCAGAAGGAAGAGTGTAGAGGGAAGAGCAAGGGACCAGGAGCCCAGAGCCTTCTCAGCCAACTGTGTTTTCTCTGGCTTGACTATACTCTCCTCATTGAATCAGCACAAGCCCTGCTCTTCTCCTAGGGGATTCTGGGTGGCCAACTTGAATCATAGTTGCAAAACCTATTTTGAAAAATCTTAGGCCCAGCATGATGGCTCAGTGGTAAATCTTTGCCTTTCATGTACCAGGATCCCATATGGGTGCAGGTTCGTGTCCTAGCTGCTCCACATCCCATCCAGCTATCTGCTGTGGCCTGGGAAAAAAAAAACAGAGGAAGGCCCAAAGCCCTGGGTCCCTGCACCCATGTGGGAGATCCAGAAGAAGCTCCTGGCTCCTGGCTTCGGATTGGCTCAGTTCTGGCCATTGTGGCCACTTGGGGAGTGAACCAGCAGATGGAAGATTTTTCTGTCTCTCCTCTCTGTAAATCTGCCTTTCCAATAAAAATAATTAAAAAAAAAAAACCTTCAGGGGATGGCATAGTGGCACAGAGAGTTAAGCTATCCCCTGTAATGATGGAACCTCTCATGGGTACCGGTTTGAGTCCCTGCTAATGGCCTGGGAAAGCAGATGAAGACAGTCCAAGCATTTGAGCCATCCTTGTGAGACCCATACTAAGCTCCTAGCTACTGGCTTCAATCTGGTCCAGTTCTGACCAGTGCAACCCTTTAGAGGGTAAATCAGTCGATGAAAGATCTCTCTCTTGGTTTCTTTCTCTCTGTAACTCTGCCTTTCAAATAAATAAATAAACAAATAAATAGATCTTTTTTAAAAAAGAAATTCTATGAAGCTTTAAAAAATCAGGTACTTACAAGTTTCAGTCTACTGGTACTATCATAACCACTATCATGCCCTACATTCCTTATGTGCATAAGCAGGAGCTCCTAGGTCTGAGTGAGGGTGGTGGACAGAGTCCATGCTTTCCCGTTCCCCTCCCAAGAGCATCCTGAAGGGCTCACACGTGTAGCTGCCAAAGAGCCCCACTTCTCAGAAGCCAGGAGCAGCTTAGGAGCGCATACTGCAGGTGGGCGGCTCTGATTTGACCCTAAGGCATTATCTGAAAGGAGACCAACACCCACACTGGCAGGCCTCGACGGCTTTTCAGTTGTGGGACATAGCTTTGCACTCATTCAATAAGCGATGCTGGGTTTTCATAATCTCCACTGAGAGTATAACTTGCTTTTGAAAAGGTTGTGTTTCTTTGTTTTGTTTTGGGGTTTTTTTGGCACACCTGCTTGAAAAGGGCTCTTATGCCTCCTTCTTCTCAGATTCAGGAGCCAAGATGGAGGGAGCAAGAACACAACAGAACACAGCGAGGAGCAGCGTGCTGGAGTCAGCACGGGGATCTAGAACCAGCCCAACTGCGCCTTCCCCTGGGGCCCGTGGGTTCTTACAGTTAGAGAATCTCCCAGAGCAGCCACAACCTGGATGTCCGCGGGTCTCAGGGCATGCACTGTAAAGGCGAGCAGAGGACACGGGTGAGCTGGGCAGGGGAACAGTGGACAGAGAACAGTGCTTCTTGCTTCAGGAAGGCCAGCCACAGCATGCTTGGGTCATGCAGGAAGGGGTGTCTCCAGCACCACAGAGAAAAGAGGTCACAGAAGGGACTTCAATAACTTCCTGGACAAATTGAAGCAACTTTTTTTTTAATGGAAATAAATTTTGAAATCCATTCTAGTTGTTGCATCTTCCAGGAACTCGGCGAGGATTCCTTGCATGAAGATACTTTCCCCATCACAGATAACCATCCTGGACTTGCAGGGAGAGGAGGACAAGTTGCAAGAGAGAGGGTAGGGGGATCCCATTAGTCCAGCATGGTGGTCACCATGACACCTTGGTTGGAGCTAACTGGGATGAGCTGTGGGGCTTCAGCCTGCTGAGAGCTAGGGTATGGGTTTCTCCTCCGAGTCTAAGGAATAATCATCTTGGGACTTTCCCTGCCCCCAGGTCTTACCTCCAGATCCCAGGGTACCTTCCAGGACCTTCTGCAGAGATTGCAGAGCCAGGGGTTGCAAGGATGCTCCCTTCCCATCCTCCTAGCTCCTGGTGATAGCTTCCTCCAGAGACTTCCAGGCCCCCAACGAGGGCACACCCAGCCTCCTCCACTGGGGCTCCCTCTAAGCTCCTTGGGGCCTGCTGGGTGTGACGTCACTATAGGCCAGGGCACACGACTCATCCCAGACGAGAGAAGGGTGAGAGCAGCATCATGGGGCTGGCAAGGTGCTCCCTGCCCTCTAAGCACTCGTTTGTAGGATCCCGGGTTGGGACTCACCTGAGGTGGGACGGGAGCCAGAAGAGGATCTTTCTGTGCATGGCAGCCAGGTCCCGTGAGCCTGAGGACACAGAATGAATCCCAGCATCCCAGGGTTAAACAGAACCCCCAAAACCAGGCTGGGGGCTCCAGAGTCAGCCAGAGAGCTGGGGGAAAATACAGATTCCTAGGCCTTCTCTGGGGCAGAGTTCCCAGAGGGCATTTGAAGGCAGCTTCCTGGGTGGTTCTGGGCAATAGCTGGGGGCTGTGAGACCTTCTTCCTTCCTCCCTTACAAGGACCAAAAACTCCACAAAATAATTGCACCCCATCGCCACTTCTGTTCCAGCTTCATGAGAATATTAGATCTTAACGTGGCTGTGTGATACCCTGGGATAACCAGATGTGTGCCCAGCTGTGAGCACTGTGGTTTTCTTGTCTGAAGCGGTGGGCAGGGAGGTGAGCCTTCTAAGAGTGTGACTTCCCCCATCCACCCAAGCTTTCTATTTGGGACATTTGCCCACAGGACTCTGCTGGACCAGTCCTAGCCCAGAAGTCACCCAGCACACTGCCTGGTGAGGCAAGGGAAAGCAACATGCTGGTACCTGCTCGCTGTTCTTGTAGGTGCTCAGGAATGGCCAGACCTGCAAGAAGAGGGCATGAACAATGGCAGAGAGGCAGCCTTCTCAGCCAGCCAACCCCACGAGGCACTCACCTGGGCACCTGCATCTCTGGCTGCTTTGACTCCTCCATTGCAAGCCCAGCCTCTCCCTCCAAGGATGTACCAGGGCCTTGGCTGCAACCCTAACCAGGCACTATGCTCCCAGGGACGTGTGGGGCTCTCTCCACCTCTCATTCTTCTGGCTGGTGAAGTCTATGTGGCCTTTCTTCACTCTATCCCCTCCACCCCTCCAACTGGGCACTTCTTGCTAGGAACTGTCCGTGTTCCACACCCTAGGCTCCTTTGCCACCCCATGCCCACTCCCCTGCAGTGGTCCAAGCTCCTTCTCTATCCAGACAAGGACAAACATCAGATGGCTTGAGTACTGCCCCTTGCAGGCTTGCACAGGGGTTCCGGGGTCAAGCCTAGGACCCTTCGAGTGAAGGCAGCAGCTGCAGTGTCACGTGTGAGTAAACACAGGATCTTACTCAGTTCTTCCTTTCCAAACACCTGCTTCCCATGCTCCAGCTTGCAGTTCACTGCCACAACTACCACCCAAGCTGGTACCACTCTAGGTCTCTGTCCCTCACTTATAACTGTGTGAACACAGGGGCTCCTTCTGTCCCATCTGCCCTGGGGTCTCCCACCCCAGCCTTTAGAATGAGAGCTGGATGCAAGCCCCATCTTGTCTTGTGCAGGGTGCCAGAGTCCCCTCCCTGCCACGCAGGTGGGCAACAGGCCTTGGGTCATGGGGGCTGGGGGGGTCATCGCCCGTCAGTCCAACCAGATGGGGTTTCTAGATTGTTAGCCTGGAGCATGGAATGGAGTGAGCAGATGAGCAGATCTTGGGTGAAATGAATCCAGAGGCCTAACGAGGAGGGGCAGAACCTGGACAGTTTTCGCTCTACCTGGTTTGGACATGAGAGATGGACTCCGCCTTCAAAATTATTCTCCCTTGTCTTCTGCCCAACAGGTTCCAGCTAAAGCGAGGAGCAAAGGCGAGAACAGGGAGTGAGGCCGTGCAGCCAGCAGGCAGGAAAGATCGGGTGGTGGGAAGGGAGGGACCGTGGAAATGGGGGCAACACAGCCTGAGGGATGCCCTCCACCATGAAGAGGGGCACAGCCTCCTTTTGCAGCCCTCCATCTTACCATGTTGTTCCAAAGAGCGCTGGCTGCATGCGCATGCGCCTTGCTGCTGAAGTGGAAGCAGTCGGGGGCGAAGTAAGAGCTGTCTGGCAGCCCCTCCTGAGCAGACAGAGACGCGCCATGAGACTGGAGCTCGCAGCAACCTCAGGGACGTACCAACTCTCCTGGCCCACTGCCCGTGCTCCCTACCGCGGTCTTCGGCATGTTCACGTTCTCGAAGAATGGCTGCAGGACCACTGTGAAGTCGTCTTTCGAGTCATAGCGCCCGCTGTCAATCAGGTGCTGCGTGTTATTCTACAAGGATAAGGCTTCCAGCATCAGGTGGTCGGTCCTTGCTCCACCTGGTGCTCGGACACACGGGCACACGGAATCTGCCTGCCCAGTGGGCTCAGGGACACCTCAGCCAGCCCGGTGCCCACTGGGATCTCTCAGATCAGTCTTGGTCGCAGTGTAGGTAATGGCTCAAGTGCTCGATCTTCTGTGGGAGAGCTGCACTGAGTTCAAGGTCCCTGACTTCAGCCTGGTCCTGACCTGGGATGTGAACCAGCGATGGAAGCTCTCTCTCTGTCTCTGATTTTTTAAATAAATTGAAACCATTTTTTTTTAATTGGCAAACTAGTCAGCAGTGTTTGCCTGCCCAGTTGGGGTTAAAATTACCTTGGTCCCCAAACAGGGCAGTGAGCCCCCAACCCCACCTGCCCACTTACCTGGTACGCCTTGATTATGTCAATGAGGGTGGCGAGCTCTGTGGAGTTGTCATCAAACCTCAGGACACAGGGACAGAGAGACCTGCAGGCGACACCCAAGAGATGCCCACAGGTAAGCCAGACAGGGGTATGACCCTGAGACTCAGGATCTAACTCAGAAAGCTCCCAAATCTGTGCCAGGACCTGTGTTGTGGTTCAGCATGTTAAGCTGCCACCTGCAACACCAGCTGGGGGGAGGGAGGGAGGGAGAGGAGGAGGGTTGAAAAGAAGGAAGGGGGGAAGGAAGGAATGAACGAGGGAGGGAGAAGGAATTTGTATCAACAAGGGCTAGCCAGATAAGCTTTGACTGTACAAGGTAAAACAGACCATGTCTCGGGCCTGGATTTGCACTTGGGGATGAAGTGGACATTTCTCTGCCATCTGCAGAGTGGCTTACGGAGCAGCATCACCTACGGCAGGTGGAGCGCAGCACGATGCAAATGTGGCATGTTTCCCCCCGCCCAGGTGTGCCGCAATGGGCACACCGCGCATGCGCGTTGAATGTGAGCTATGCCAAGTGCTGGGGCTCCGAGCTGGAGTGAACACGGCTGAAGCCATATGTATGCCCAGGGCCTGGAGAGAGTGGGGACCAGGGGGTACACCTGCTCACGGTTCCCTCAGACCTCCTTCAGGGGTTCTGGGCAATCTGGACCCCATCCCTGGACCATCCCTGGACCCCATCCCTGGCATGGATCCTCAGGGGGGCAGCCAGTGTACCCTTAGTTTCTAAGAGCTAGTCTGGCTTCTGTGGATTACTCACCCACTCAGTAGACAGCTGCCGAACCCTGAGCTGTGCTAGCCATGACTCAGAGTTCATGGGCAGGCAGCAGGAGAGGAGGTTGTGGTATCTGAGTCATGACTCTGTGATGTGCCCAGGGCTAAGGAGGGGGCCTGTACAAAGCCTCAGTCTGGGGCGGCGCCATGCAGCCACTGCCACCTGGCACAGCAGGCTCCCTGTAGGTCGGGCACCTACCTCCCTGCTGATCCTCCTGGCATCTTCTAGCAAGCAACAGTGACCCCAGATCTGTGAGTGCACAGCCCAGAACACTGGTGTACCCCAGAGGCCCAGCTATCCTGACAGAGTGAGCCATCCTCTTCCCCCACTCCTAGAGGACTGGAGGTACCCTGTGATTGCCATGGCAACAAGAATGCACCTTGAGGAGGCAACAGAGCGCCACCCCAGGATGGATACCGCGGGCTGTCCCTAGCTCCATCTTCTCAGGCTTTCCGGGGACTCCTCAGCCTTCTGCTCTGGCTTGGCTTGCTGTGGGCTAGGCACCCCTTTCAGGAACAGGCGAAAGGTTTCCGGCTCACCTGAGGATCAGCCTGGGGCAGCTGACTCTACTCTCTTGGTAGAGCTCCCGCAGCTTGGAGATCTCGAGCGCCTCCACCAGGTTCACAAAGGCCCGGGGGACCTGCATGGAGGTGAAGTCAGTGGCCTGCAGGGTGAGGCTGGGGCCGGAGCCCCCTGCTGGCCCCGCACACTTCCTGCACTGCTCTCTTCTCTTCATCCCTCCACCCCTACCCACACCTGTGCAGTCAGGTACAGGTGACGCTGCATGGAGTTGCGCTGGCACAGCCACTCTGAGGCTGCATCCACCATACCTCAGCATGGAGGATGTCCAGCGCCATGGCGATGTTGTCTGTGAAGTTCTGAGGAGAATAGCGTGCCTGCAGGGAGAAGAGCCTTCCCTGAGCACCGCCCGCCACCCACTCTGCAAACCCGGCTCCCTCCTCTCTGGTCTTCTCCTCCTTGAAGTCAGAGTCGGTGATGTGAAAATAGGTTTGTGCTGGGGGCTTCAGGTGCACCATGCCCCCCCCCCCCGGGCATGTTGCAGCTGTCATTCTCAGGGAAGTGTCCTCCTCCTGCCTGGAGCCAGGAAAAACCCCAGGTCTGCCTGGGAACAGGTCACTTGGAGCATGCATCCCATCACTGGGCCTTCTGCTGTCCAGGGCTGGAGCAGACGCCTCTAAGACCTCTGGGACTTAACCATCTCCAGTCCTGTGGAGAGTACTGTGAAACCAAACCACATCCCAGGCGTAATACATCTTCACCATTATTCCTCCAGATCATAACATAGTTGGTTTTTAAACTTTGTAAAGCCAGCAAACTCTCAGATTAAAACTGAACCAAGATCCCTACTGTGAAAGAGAACAGGGTGGTGTCACTTGGGGAGCAGGACAAAGGCCCATGGCCCCAGTTCCTCACTCCTGGCAGCCTCCAGACCCCCATGCGTCCTTCACGGACTGAGAATCCCTGACCCTTCATGGGCCATTCGGGGTCTGGGGGACAGGCCACACCTTCTTCTGAGCAGGTGCTCACAGGCTCCTAAAGGTTTCTGCTTCCCGCCCCTTGCTACACACACACACACACACACACACACACACACACTGGAAGGCTTCTGCCCTGTTTCAACCTCTCTGAAGCCTGCTGTTCCCCACGCCCACTGCACACTGACTCCAGCTTGAAGCTGTGTTCCATGCACGGCACCAGAACCACACGGTGGTGTCTGTGTCATGGGGCAGAGGCTCTAGGTTTTGGTGGGTGGGAGTCAGTTTCTTGAGGAAACAGCCCACAGGAGAGGATTGTGGTCATTCACAAAGCGGGGCAAGACTCTTACAGATGACCGGGATGCCCTCCTATCCTCCAGAACCATCAGGCTCCCTTCACAGGGAACTTGGGAGGCACCTGCTCCTCCAGTGCGTCTCTCCCAGGCAGTGAATGCCCTCTTGGTCTCAGGGTTAAGCCCAGGCTGGGTCTCAATCCTGCCATACCACTGCTCCAGCGGCCAGAAAAGGGGTGGTGCTGGAGGGTAGTGGGCAGGGGCATGGGAATCCTTCCCTGGGGGAGGGTCTGCAGGGGCTGGGGGACGTACCGGGTCATTGCAGGAATCGCAGAGGTCATTGCCTCCAATAAACACCGTTATAACCTTCCAGTCCTCCTGGAAATTTATCCTCTGAAATGAACAGAAAACCAACAAGTAAGAGCTTGTCTGAGAGGCAGGTTAAGGAACATACAGTTGACTCCATTAAGCACATAGTGGGGATTTGTGTTTTCTGTCCTCTGGTTTGGGGGTCCTGAGTCATGGGTGCACTTATTTGGGGTGGGGTCATGATGGGTATCCACACAGCCCTGTCCACACACGGTTACCCACAGGTCACACTTTCCAAGCATCCTGGGGGAGCAGATTTGGAGTGCCCTAAGCTTTGGTCCTACACCAGCCTCCAGCACTCCCAGGGAGTGGTTGAGGCATGGAGAAGCTGATCCTCTGGCTATGGGGAAAAAAATCGCTCATCAACGCCCCCTCCCCCTCTTCTCCATCTCCCTGGATCTCCTGCATCCACTCACTGTTCCAGGAGCCCCAACTCCATGCCCCCACACTCACCGTGTCATTCTTCATCAGGGTCACCAGCCTCTGGGCTTGGGCGACTAACCCACTGCAGGCACACACAAGAGAAGGGAGGTGTAAGGAACCAGCAAAGGGTTTTGGGGTGGTGGGGGAAGGGAGAGAATTTGGAGAAGTCAGAACTGTAACAAAGGAAGGCCCAGGTTGGGTGGGTCTCCTGCTGGAAACTGGGACTGATGCCCCTGACACAGCCCCCTTTCCCATGCAGTGCCACTGGGGGCACTGATGGAGCTGGGGACGGGCAGAGCCTGCCCACATGAAGGGGTGACCTCAAAGCCACTGCTCTCTGAGGGGCATGTTTCATTTTCTACTTTCTCTGCCAGGGCAGGTTGTGCAGCACAAACAGAAAGGCTAGCTGTGAGTACCACCCAGCACGTACAGCTCAGCACATGCCTGCTTGAGCAGGTGCCATGACCTTGGCCCCCTGACGTTCAAGGTGACCTGATTGAGCCAGAGACACTGGGGCCTGACACTAAATAGTCTCTACCCAATTGTGGGAACAGGATGTAAATCCTCAGCTTAAACCTGGAACAGAGAAATATACCATCTTATCTCAGAGGGCCACTGCGAGCAGCCAGGCAAGTGGGCAAAGCAGAGCAGAAGCACCTGCTGGGGCCATACATTCTGGGCAGCAGCCTGATTCCCCCGGGTTAGCTCCGGGACACTTCACCATGCACACCTTGCCTTCTGCTCTGCACTGTGAGGATGGTAAACAGAAACCTTCTCCATGAACCTACTGGAGACTTCACCGAGGTGCTGCACTGAGAACTTAGAACAGTACCCATGGGGGCTGGCAGGATGATTCAATTCCTTAACCTTCCACCTTCAAGCACCAGGATCCCATATGGGTGCTGGTTCGCGTCCCGGATGCTCCCCTTCCCATCCAACTCCCTGCCTGTGGCCTGGGAGAGCAGTAGAGCATGGTCCAAAGCCTTAGAACCCTACACCCACATGGAGACCTGGAAGAGGCTCCTGGCTTCTGGCTTTGGATTGGCTCAGCTTTGGCCATTGCAGCTATCTGGGGAGTGAATCAGCAGATGAAAGATCTTTCTCTGTCTCTCCTTCCCTCTGTAAATCTGCCTTTCCAATATAAATAAATACATCTTTAGAAAAATGAATAAGTAACTAACAATGCTTGGCAGGTGGCAAGCACAGTCACGACTTCTTTCTGCCACCATCATCAGTAAGCTCCCTGGTCCCATGCCTAGCAGGAAATAACTGCCGTCCCTGTTTCCTTAAGCATCGCCCTCCCCCCCACCAGACCTGATCAGGCCCTTGCTCCCCTGGCTGCACACATGGGTTAAGCCTCTCAAATGCTTTGAGCCCTAGTGTTTTCCTCTGTAGACATGCCATGGGACCATCTCACTGGGTTATCTTACACAATGCAAGTGCTGATGCACACACACATCTGGCTGCAGGTGTGAGAGGAGTGTGTGAGAAAGCCTGCTGGGCACAGGGAGATGAACACATGGGCAGGGCCCTGCACTGTTCAGGCCCCTTAGCTCCTCCACACTCGGGGGCCTGCACCTGTCGTGTAGGAATTCTCATCCCAGCACTCTCTACCAGCTGGTTCGTGCTTGGGCCCCTCATGTGACACAGCCCCAAACAAAGGCAGAATTGGGTTGCATTCATGTGTTTGACTCTGTGCTGGCACTCTTGGTGTCCCCTGTCTCAGTCATGCTTAGAACTGCCTCTCCTCTTACATGGCCCATCAACTCATGCCTCGGTCATAGTGGATCAAGCCCCAAATTTCAGTCAGGTACACAGCAACCTTTCATTCTTACCCTTGCCCAGAGTAATAATTTTTAAAAAAGATCCCCCTGCGTTCATTTTTTAAAAAAATCCATCAGGCTGTGCAACCTGCTGCTTTGGATGCAGGGTCACTTGTCCTGGCAGGGACGAGGTCAGGATGGAGTGTAGGGAATGGAACCCAGGGACCACAGAGCAGGAAGCCCAGGAACCAGGGGCAAAGTATGGCTTGTGATTATTCTAGGAGGAAAACGGGACTTAAACAGAAAAGGTCTCCGTTTCTTTTTCCCAAACTGATGTGGCATTCATTTGTCCTCTGAGCAGGCAGCAAACCCCAAGAATCACTCCAAGTTCTGGAATCCTGGCATGTAACGGAGCCATGGGATCCGGGGAAGGTGGCTGACCCACTCCCCAGGACCAGCTGGTCAGGGCCTGTGGACAATGACATGGTGGCGGCTGTGCTCACCAAGCTTCCTGGGAGGGAGGGCCCTGCATGTCATAGGACCCCTCATCCTGACCCTAACCCTAACCCTGACACTGGCTTTCACATCCATGACAGTGCCGGTACCCAGGGAGCCCTAGTACTGCCTGTCTCATGTGGACACACAGGATGTCGAAGCACCTGCTCACAGCACCTGTCTGGCATCAGCATCATGGCTAGCGTCTATACTGAAGAAATGGGAACAAGCCAGTGAGGGACACCTGTAAGGGACCCCAGGTCAGGCCAAACCCTCCCACTCACTCAGCTCGGGCGCCAGCCACTGCCTGGTTGAAGAAGGCTCCGGAAGTGGTCTCTCTCCCAGTGCCAACAGAGAAGCCCTGCAGGGAGGGGTTGAATTCCCGGAGGATATCTAGGAACACAAAGGAGAGACACACTTTGCAACCACCCCAGAGGGAGCTCCGGCTTCCTTCAAAGTGCTCCCTGGCCACCTGCCCGCTCCCACCCCTCACCCCTCAGTTGGCACAGAAGTAGGAGCTGGAGCTGGCTGATGCTTAACCACAGGAGTAGCACACACTAGGTGCTTTGCAAGTTAAGTGTTTTCTCACACACCTTTTTCTCCAAACACACAGGGGTTCTTCAAACCATCCATGGAACATGCGCAATGTGAAAACATATAACAGATCCCAGAATGTTTTTGCATCAACATTATTTTTTAATTCTGCTTTCCATGAACTTTTTAAAAGTACCTTTGTACTTAATGCCTCTTCATCAATATATAAGTCACCTACTGTGAAAGCCCTCAAGTTAAAAGTATATCATTAAAATCTTTCAGTGTATTTACCAAGTTATGCAACCATGGCCATAATCAACTTCAAAACAAGTTCATTGCCCCAAAGATAATCCCGGTGTCCCCCAGCAATCATTTCCCATCCCTGTTCATGGCAACTGCTCATCTAATTTCTGTTTCTCTGGATTTGCTTATCCCAGACATCTCACATGAACGAAATTGTACAATACATTCATGGCTCTTCCATTTAGCACAATGTCCATAACCTTCACCTATGTTATAAAAGACATTAGGACTTCACTCTTTTGACTGCCAAGTAGTATTCCATCATACGACTTTGCCTCACTTATCCATTCTCCAGCTGTCACACTGGGTTCTTTCCACTTTGTGTCCATCATAAATAGTGCAGCGGCAAACACTTGTGTATGCATGTTTATGTGGATTTCTCTAGCATAGATTTCTATATCTATACCTTAGGGTAACTCTGATCAACTTGCTGAGGACGTGCCAGGCCTTGTTCTCGGAGGAGCTGTTCCACTTTACACTCCCACTAACAGCAGAGTTGGAGAAGGGCTGCAGCTTCGCCACACCCACACTGATCGGGTTCTTACTGTCATGCATCACATTATGTGTGTCACATTATGGTTTGGGTTTGCACTGAGGGGAGCATTTTTTCTTATGGGCCATTTGTATATTTTCTTTGGAGAAATGGCTATCCATTTTTTTTTATCTAGCTTTAACAGGTTTTTTTTTTTTATAATTTCTAGACTCACGTTTTTCATCCCATATATGACTGCGAAACATTTTCTCCTGCTCTGTGCACTGTCTTCATGTTCTTGAAGGTATTCTTTGGACCCAAATGCTTTTCTTCCACCACTTGCATTTTCAGTAGCCAATCCAAGATGACATGCCTGCACCCAGGCTCATGGAGATTTGTTCCTACATTTTCTCCTAAGCATTAGGCGTAGCTCTTATGTCTGGCTCTATGATCAAAGTGGAGTGTATCTTTGTAGTGGTGTGAGAGGGACCCCGCTTCAGTCTCTGCGTGGGACCAGGCGTCTACCCCGCCACCATTTGTCACACTCTCTCTTCTTTCCCTGTTGCATGGTTTTGGAACCTTTGTTGAAAATGAGTTTGCCATAAATTCTAAGACTTTTTTTTTCTCTCAATGCTAATGTTGTCTGTGTCTATCCTTATGGCAGAACCACATAGTCTTGATTACTGTAACTTTCTGGGAAGTTTTGAAATGGAGAAGTCAGAATTCTCTAAATTAGTTCATCCTTGTCAAGACTGTTTTGGCTATTTGGGGCTGTTGGGCTTTCCACACAAAGTTTAGGATCTAGCCTGCCAACTTCCACAAAGAAGCCAGCTGGAACTGTGACAGGATTACACCAAATCTTTAGGTTTATCTTAGAAGTATTGCTACCTTAGCAAGTCAGCCTGATCCACCAACACAGGATAGCTTTTCATTCATTTAGGATTTTTTTTACAGCAATGATTTGTCATTTTGAAAATGTAAGAGACATGCTTCTTTTGTTGAATTTATTACTAAATATTTTATGCCTTTTGGTTCTGCTATAAATGCAACTATCTTAATTTCATTTTCAGTTTCTTGGATAGTGAACAGAAATACAACTGCTTTCTGCATATTGACTTTGTGTCCTGCAACTGCACTGCATCCTCTAGTTAGTCCCAACAATTTTTAATGGATTCCTTAGACATTCATCTTTACAGTATTTATTTGAGAGGCAAGGTTATGGGGGGGAAGGAGAAGAGGGAGAAAGATTTTATATCTACTGGTTCACTCCCCAAAAGGCCTCAACAGTCAAAGACAAATGCAGGGCATTTCTGGAGCATGCTGGCCTCCCACGTGAGCGACAAGACCCCATGTACTCTGTGCATCATTTGTTTCCTTAGCAGATAAATTAGCAGGGAGCTACATCAGAATAGCCAAGACTCAAATGAGCACTTTGACAGGGGAGCTGCTGCCACCATCAGTAGGGGCTTTACCCACTGTGACACTGGCTCCCTTAAGGTTTTCTATATGTAAGATCATGTCACCTTCAAATAACAGTTAATTTCTAATCTTGATGTTTTTTTTTTCTTTCATTTGCTTGCCTAACTGCTAGGATTGGGACCAACTTGACTACAAACTCCAGAGAGTGAAGTCTGTGTAGGCTTCAGGGCCTCCTAAATGCTCAATAAATTGACTAAATAAAGTTCAGACAAGTGAGGAAAACCATTCCCAGGGATGTGTGTGTATGTATGTATCTCCATGTGATACAGAACCCTGGCTGAAGGTCTACTGAACACAGCTGGACTGGACCCCTGCCTTGTGGTGCTGGGGCGATTCCACTAAGGGACTGAAACCACTCTGACTTGTGACGAGTAGAAGGAAGGTCTTTGAAGTCACCTGAGCTGTGTGCACATGCAGCGGTTAGTCTTGGGAGGTGGTGGGTACCCATTCCTAGGGGAATCCAGTATCTGCCAGCTAGGCCATGAACTTATACACAGTTATCTCTGTCTGATGGAATCTAGATCCTAAAGCTGTTTCTCAGAAGACAGAGTTCAGCAGCCTCCTTGTTTTCCTCTAAACTTTGCAAATGGTGGTAACTGTTGGTTCACTTGCCCGTCTTTAAGGACAGACCTTGGTGGCATCATCAGTGCCTCATCGACTTCCCAAGCACCTAGCACTGGAGTCTAGCCTGGTGGACTAAAGCGAATAGCAACAAGAGGGCTGAACAGAGGTTCTTCTCCAACCTTCCATATTATAATTTTTCTAATACATTTCCATGTGCTTGTCCCCTCTGGATTATCCAACCCCTATATTCAGACTGGTTGTATAACCTGCTAGGAAAAAATATCATCAACCAGCATCCCATTCCTGGGCTAAGTTTATTGGAGTGGCCTTTGCCAATCATTGGGGTAAAAAGATTTTGAGACAGACAATTCCTGGTCTTGTTGCCCTGGGTGTCAGCAGCAGGACCAGAGCCCTGGCAAGTGGCCTGTCCTGACAGTCCTCCGGTAGCAGAATCAACCACATTCTCATAAGCACCCCAAGGCACCTCCCAGCAGTAGGGGAGCTTGTGAACCTTGTGTAAAGATTCACAAATTGAGGCCACCGGGCATACTGGTGGCAAAAAGCTCAGATTCCATGGCATTTGACGCGTCACCCATCTAGCAGGATCCAGGTAGAGAGGAGACACCCCGGCCATCAGAGTCCTGGAGACTTGAGGCTTAAAGAATTTCTTAGCCTCTCAGGACTCATCCGCAAAGGAACAGACGCCGGAAAAACGGGAATAGGACTCATCTCACAGCTTGCAGGCAAAATGGCCAGTCGAGCAGGATTCAGGGCAAAGAATTTACTCTGAACCTTTGTGGCAGGTACATTTCAACAACAAGCTCAGCAACCTGCTCCGGGATAGAAAGACCTGGCCCTCCGGAGGATGCAGCCTGGCTTTAAGAACACACACTGCCACATTTGCACTGCCAGCACCTGCTCCAGCGACTCCCTAGGGACTGGAACTCCCACCCCATTCCGCAGGTGCCCAGGTCAAGACCAGGTTTTGCAGATGGGAGCTTCTTCTATTCTCTTTCTTTGAATTACTTTTAATGACCCTCACGAAGATGGGAGCTGAACTTTCTTCCCTCCTCAGATAAAGGCAGCGTCTTTTCTTGACCACACCCCCTCGCCCAGCAGCCCAAGTGACAGCCTCGGGGAAGCAGCGCCCCCTGCTGCCCACGGCTGGACTCTGCCTCTGCCCGAGCCGCCCTCCCGCGGGGCAACACTACAGCCCTGGCCGTACTTACTGGCCAGCGTGGTGACGGTGCTGATGTTCTGATCACCGCCGACACTGCATGGAAGGAAGAGACAGACAGGGGTTCAGAGGATGGCAACTGTGAAGTGCTGCAGAAGCTTTGTGGAAGAATCCCCCTGCACCTGCTTCTAAGGAGAACGGCCCCTTGCCCCCGCCCCCACCTCTACCACTCCACCCCAAGACCTGGAACAAGACCTCCCCTGTCTCCTCCTCACTGCCGAAAGCAAACCCAGACCACAGCCCTCTCCCCTCCAATGAAGCCCACACTTGAGGCTGATTTTGTTAACGTTGGAATTAAACGTGGAGCCCCCACATGAGAGCAGGGAACTTCAACTGGACCCTTTGCACCCTGAAACGACCCTGCACTGGCCAGCTCCGTGCTGTGCTGGCTACCCCTGCAGCTGTACATTTAATTTTATCACTAAAAACACAGGAAAAAAAAGAAAAAAGCCTGCCTTGATCTTTCCTTTCCTGTTTTTTTCTTTTTTAAAGGATGTCTTTGGGAGGGTAAGCCAATTCTCAGATCAAAGCTAGGTGGGTTTCCAGGCACGAAAATACTCAGCATTCCAGAGCTGATTGGATGCCCTGGCTTCCCAGCCCCCTCCCTGCAAGCAGGCGTGCCTGGGAATATCTGCAAGGCCCGGGGAGACTTGTGGGCTAATGGTACAACAGCACCACCAGGCTGGGTGCCAGGGATAAAGCTAGTGTCAGACGCAGAGGCTGGGACCAGACTGCAAAAACCGCAGACCACCTGGCCCAGCCTGGCTAGGCACGGAAGTGAAGACCAGGCACTGCTCAAGGCAGCCAGATCCAGGCAGAGCAGAACACGCCCATGCCAGGCTTAGGACTCGGCAAGCTCCGACTCCTGTTCCCTGCCCTCCTGGTTCAAGATGGTGCCCACTCTGGGCCCTGCTTTCCCCACTGTGAGATGAAGATCCTTGTGCCATGAGGCCAGCTGCTCTCACTGCCTCTGTTGGGTCAGACCCTGTGCTGGGCCCCAACTGTCTCTCTCGTCTTTAGGCACTGTTCAGGGGATAGCTTGTCTCTGCCTCGGAGGGCAGAAGCACCTGGAAAAGTTTCTTGTCCCAGGACACACAGAGCTGGGAGCTGGCTACAGGTCCTTCTCAGATGATCCCAGAAGGGACACATGGAAAATGGAGACACAGTCCTAGCCCAAACCGTGATGTGAGTCTTTCCCCCAGAACCCTGCTTGGCTCGAATCTCAGCTCCTTTTCAGGAAACTGACAAATTCTTCTCTTCAACTGAACCCAGAAGTTATTGATGGGAAAGAGCCAGACGGCCCATCCCTTGCCTGGTCACGCCCCACTCACCTCCAGGACAGGCCTCGGTACTGAGTTATGACATCCAGGACGTTCCCGGGCAGGGACCCGGCCCCGTTGCCTGCCTGCAAGGGAACAAGAAGGGTGAGGCTTCCTGCTGTCCCATCTGCCCACTGCAGGAGGGTCTGTGTGCTTGTCCTAGCCAGGACCACCTGTGTGCGAGCCTGAGGCGCGTCCTCCTTAGCACCTGTAGGGAGAGCTCCCACAGATCTGCCTCTCTTGGAGAGCTCTGCCCTGCCCAGGTTCCAGCGAAGCTAGCAGCAGGGCTAGGAAAGGACGCGTGTCAGGCTCCTGTAGTTCATTCTTTCTTTTAATTGTGAAATGCATAAGAGAAAACTTCCTCCTCCTCTTGTATCAACATATCTCCCAAACATGCAACTTAAGAACAAATAATGAGACCCAATCCCACGGGCCAGGGCTGCAGTTGGGCGGACATGTTGCTTCCATCCTGTAACACAGTCAGGTGGCTACAGTCAGTAACAGTGAATTGGAACATCTCACGTGAGCTAGCAGAGAGGCCTGCTGAATGCTTCCAACCCAGAGAAACAGCAGATCTTAAACTCGCTGATATCTTGAGCCAATCATCGCTCACTAGGCCCAATATATGTGTGTGGGCATATATACCCCTAATATGTACAAATACCATGTGTCCATCAAAAACAAAAGGCAAAACCACAAATGGAATCCCACGTATTTGCATCCAGCTGAGGAAATAGCATGGATTTTGAAGCCACAGTGTAGACACTTTCTGCAGGTGCTTGTCCCCTGCCTGAAGCACATCTTCTCTGAGCACAGCTACACACGTGCCAAGGTCTGACCAGCGCCCCCCTGGGCAGCCAGGATGAAGGCTGACTTCCGGTTGTGCCTCATGGGGGAGGCCAGCAGGGGCCAGGAGCCCTGAGTGGTGGCCCTGGTCCCGGCACTCGCAGCTTAGGGGGCCTGGGCACCACCTTCGCCTTGCCCAACCTCACCTTGCTTGTGTTTAAGGGAAGTCACAGTTGCAGGATATCATCACAGGGCTAGTAACAAAATACATCGTGCACAGGCCACAGTCACATGCCAGCTGGTCCTCGGGGTCAGGTGGGGTGATGGATTCAGCTGGAGACTCAGGTCCAGCAGCTGAACTCCATCTAGGCTTCCCTTCCCAGGCTCTCTGAGGGCCTGGTTCTTTTTTTCATGGATAGAAGTGTGGGGTCAGGGGCTTCACCATAAGACAGGTATAGAGGTGGCCTTGAATCACCTTGGGTCCTTTTGCCTTCTCCACATAGCACCTGTTGCTGTCTTGTCACCTCCCTGGCTACTTGCCCTTGCATTTCCTCCATGGATAAAACAAGCCCAGGACCTTTGATCTTCCCTGGAGACCCTGTCCAACTCTGCCAACCATTGATGGGCTGTGTGACTTAGGATGGGTCACTTCTATTCCCTGGGGCCTCTCCACTCCCTGCCATCTCCTTCATCCCAGCATTGAGACAGAACACTGGGAGTAACATGGAAGTGGGGGAAGAATGCCAGAAGCCCCAGATGGGCAGGGAGATGGAGAGGCACTGGCATGCAGGACCAGCATTGGGAGTCTGTTTGCCTCAACTTCCCCCCTCCAAGCTCTCCTATTCATCTCCATCTTGTCTCCCACCCCTTCCTCCCACCACGTAGGTAACTCACTGTGAGGGAATCGCCCATGGCGCCTATGACCTTGATGTCAGCCGGCTTCAGCCTGTGAACTAAGCAGACAAGCAGGAGTGAACGAAAGGTGAGGTTCCCAGAAAGCATGGGACACCTCCTCTCTGAAGACAAAGAGCATCTTCCGGGCAACCAGGGAGGAAGCCATAGGCCTTGGACCGGACATCCAATCAGTCATCCTTGTCAGCAAATGCAGCCATGGTGCCAGCTGGGGGGCACTGGCACCAGGGGGTCAGGAGCAGGAAGGGGGATCCAGCCCTAACAGGGGCAGTGTCTGCTAGCATTTGGAGAGAGGCTGATGCTACAGGGTGGGGAGGGGCATGCAAGCCCTTGGCAGGCTGCTGGGAGGGAGGGAATGATGGTGGTGGAGCTGTAGCCCAGAGTCTATTCAAGGAGCTCGTGATATTTGGGATTCAAAAAATACTTTCATACCACTGACTCTACTTTTAAAATGGAGATGAAATTCATGTAACATAAAATTAGCTGCCCGGAAGTGGACACTTGAGTAGAATTCAGTGCATTTGCAATGTCCTGCCACCATCATCTCCATCTGGTTCCAAAAAGATTTTCACTTCCTTAAAGGGAGATTTTGTCCCCATTATAAATGTTCCCATCCTTCTGTCCTCCAGGTCCCTAGTAACCAGAGATTGATTTTCTGCCTCAGTGGATTTATTTATTCTGGATCGTACAATATGCGATCACATGTGTCTGCTTTTTCTCCTTTGCTTCATGCCACCAAGGTTCACTGATATTGCAGCATGCATACTTTACTCCCTTTTTCTGATTGAATAATAATCTACCATGTGGAAGTACCATAGTTTGCCCATCCATCTGTTGATGGACTTTTGGGGTTTTTTTCAACCTTGAGTTTTTCCAGCCTGTGAATACTGCAGTCATGAATATTTGTATAGAAGTATTTGACTGAAGACTAGCTATTACTTGGGGTATATGCCTAGGAATGGAACTGGGAATGACAATCCCACGTTTAACTCTGAGTTACCATCAAACCATTTTGCAAATACCAACTCTGTGCTTTCTTCATCTCTGGAGTACAGCTGCATGCTGTGGAGTGCTGAAAGAGCTGTGAGCTCTTATGACACACACAGTGTGCCCAAGGCAGCAGCTGGGTGACAGGGGGCTCGCAGCCATCAGACATCGAGATGCCTTCCCGAAGCCATAGCGCCAGGGAGAAGAGGAGATGCATCCCAAGGAGGATCACTTACAAAGAGAGGGACATGGTGGGAAGCATCAAGTACCACAGAGCCCCACAGCTGGCTGCAGGATGCCCTGGGCAGGGCAAGGATGAGAGCAGACTTCATGGAAGAGGGGGAAAGCAGGAGGAAAGATGAGAGAGAGGCAGAGGGAGAGGACCTGGTGGAGAGAAAAACAAAGGAAGAACATGGGGTGGAGAAGCGCTGAGGTCTGTCCAACAGAACTCGCCTCATGTTTTGGCTCAAGTCAAGGGTTTATGAAGGAGATTATGAAGGTCAGGTGGGGCCAGTGCAGTGGCATAATAGGCTAATCTATCCCTGCAGTGCCAGCATCCCACATGACTTCCAGTTCTAGTCCCAAATGCTCCACTTCCAATCAAGCTTCCTGCTAAAGGCCTGTGCCAATGTGGGAGATGCTGCAGAAGTTCCTGGATTTCAGCTTCATATCAGCTCACTTCTGGTTGTTGAGGCTACTTAGAGAGTGAATCAGCGAACGGAAGTGCTCTCACTCTCTCTCACTCTCGCCTTCCCTCCCTCACTCCCTAGGTCTATTTCTGTAACTCTGAGTTTCCAGCAAAAAATATATATGTAAGAGAGAGAGATAGGTTAAGGTATAGCCCTTTCATGTCTGCTAGCTACTTAGCAGACATTTAGTATATGAAGTTCCCTGCACCCATTCCCTAGTGCTGTATCTAACCCATTACTTTCTATACACAGAAATACAACTTTAAGTACATTTAGGGGACCACACCTAGAACTCCTTAAGCCATATGCCAGAACTCAGTACAAAAAAAGGAAAATTTGTACAAAAATAAAATGAAGAGATACATGCTGGCACATAAATGTCCAACTCCATGGATAATTTTCCATATTATACATTCCCCTTGAACTGTTGGAAGATCTGTCATATTCACAACACCAATTTTTTGGTACCAAAATAGATTTTCTATTTTAATGCCATTTGCCACCATCTTTTTGAAGTACCCTTCTGGATAGCTCAGCCTTTCAGGTCACAAGCTCCCCCTTATCCCCTAAGGACCTTCCCGCCCAGGCACCCGAACTTGGCCACAGCTCCAAGTCTGCTCTCAGGTACCCGCTGTTGCCACTGGTGGTGCAATGCTGCTGTTGCCCTGTGTCATTCAGACAGCTTTCATGGACCACAGAGCAGCCTAGCTTCTTCAGGAAGCTTTCTCAACAGCTTAGCAAACCTGCAGTGGAACAGAGGAGGAGACGCCTTCCACCCAACTGGACTACAAATCTACAGCTCCCTCAACACTCAAATCACACACGTAAAACCATGCCCATGTCCGAAGCTGCATCAGCACTCAAAGGTTGAGGTTTAAAGGCATCGTCAGGCTCTCCCCTCCACGCAGTCAACTTCTCTACTTCTCCCAGTGGTCACAGTGGAGAACTGCCCCTTGCACTGAGCACACACTCCCAACACAAATGTGTCCACGCCTTCCCAGTTGATGCCACACACTAGTGCACACGGCGCTGTGAATATATATGTGTGTACATTGTAGAAGCAAGTGCTCCTCCAACTTGGACTGACCTCAGGGAGTTGACCTGGAGAGCTTGTCAACACACGGGTGCCTGGGCACCACCTCAGTCTCCGATTCCACAGACCTGGGATGAGCTCAAGGATTGCCATTTCCAACACACTTCCAGGTAATACCAATACTATCACTGGGTTGGGGTACTGCCTTCTGAAAACCACTAATACACTTTCCTTTTTTAAGCTGTTGATGGCGGTCTGTTTTTGTTCCTGTGGCTAAAAGGGCAGAGTCACATTTCCTGTGTGTACACGTAGACATGCTTGTGGCTGTGGTTGTGGCTGCCATTGCAAAGCCGGAAGGCAGGTCTGTGACTCTGCCTCTTAGACTCAAGGCCCGCTGTATGTCTTTCTTCAGAGTCCTCCCTCCTCGCTCACCATGCCTCGAGTCTCCCCTTCCACATGACTGTAGTTTGTCTGGCCCTCCGCATCCATCCACAGCCACACTATGCAGTTATGAGAACAATATCAAATCACAAAGCCAGCTGCACACATTAGCGCCGGCCCACAGGGTTGAGCATAAGAACTTGAAAAGGACCTCTTCTGAAAGAAATCAGGCTATGGGTAAAAAAGGCTACAGAACAGAAAATAAAACTCTGCCCCCACCCCCACTCTTGAGTGGCTTATTTTAGCTCTTGCTGATGATCATCAATCACCACATTCTTGCTGCCATAATGCATAATTGAGTTGAATTCTATGAACACTAGCTGCTGTGCAAAGGTTAGGGGTAATCTTTGAGGCTGGTAAAATGTAAGATGGACAAATTTGCTTCAAAAGTAGTATTACTGTAGACTGCTAAAGAGACAGATGAAATTGACCATCTCTGAAACTTGTTGTAGGCAGAGAACACATGCATACCTATCTATCTACGTGTTTGGCGCAGGGTGGGTGTGCAGGACAGGGTGGGTGGGTGGAGTGATCGACTTGTGGAGGAGGGATTCTTCCAACTGATCACTTTTAAGGATTCTTAGCAAGAGATAATAAACCCAATGAATGAAGCAAGCCTTAGAATGAGGACTTGACCTATTTTTTTGTTAAGACAGGGTTCAACACATTCCACTGGTTTAATATTCCTCAGACCTTGATTTGAGATTTGCTCATGTCATTTTCTGCAACAAAAACACAGCCCAGACTGGAGATACGGCAAAGCACTTGAGCAATGGTTCTCCTTGGCAAAAGAACTATTTAGAGATAAGATTAAATTTGTATGGGCCAATTGGCTAACCATTATCTGGTACAGACTGTTCACCACCTTGAGCGAAGTTGATAAACACATCATTAACTCATCAAGATTTCTACAGAGGAGCCTCTTATCCAAGGCCAGCCATGCTCCGATTTGGAATCACGAATAGCAAGGGAACTTTCCACTAGTCCCAGAAAGTTTCACTCAGGAGAAAGGCTAAGCACACTGAGACTTAGTCTTATGTAAACTAAAAAGCTAAACCCCTGGGACCAAAATCTGAAACAGTGAATTTCAATAGTCAGCTAGGATTCCCTGCCCATCTGCTCTCTGATGCTAGGGACTGATGAAGATACATCCACAATGGTGGCAAACTGCCAGCACAGGATTGGAAACTTGCTTCTGTCATGGGAGTCTCAGGCGTGAGTTTATATGTGCACCTTATGCACAGCAGGTCAAGAAATATGTGAGCTTGAATGAAAGCTAAGTGGCTCCAGGACAGATTTTGCAGCTCTTAAAGCTTTAAAAGGTAGAAATCCTGCATCCGGGAAACATTTATCTCCATGTCTCATACGTGAATTTGAATGTGTGTAGTATCCTGGTCACATCTGGGGCTGAGCAGCAGTTCCTTTGGGACCTCATTCCTTCCTGGTTCCAGGTTCTGTCAAGTCACATACCTTATGAGCAGGTGGTAATCATAGAAATAGCTTTAGGACTTACAATACACATTGGCTTCTAATCTCTCAGGAGTACAGAATCTAGAGTTATAACCTGGGGAGATTTAAATATTAGCCTTTGAACAACTGCTAAATGAGCCAAATAAATGACATCAGAGGCTTAGAAAAGAATCAATGGCTCAGACTCAATGAATGAACCATTATGGCATATTCCAGTGGGAACATTTGCCAGCATATAATTAGCTTTGTGGATCCCTACTTCCTGAATCTGTGCATAGAATTACAAGCTTGACTTCAAGATAGCCAACTTCAACAGTTAACATCATGCCCTCTAGACCTTTATTGGCACTTCATTTTCACTTCATTCACCTTCAATGTCTGGTTAGGAAAACCGAAAGTTATCCCTGAGACCCAATATGTTTTTCTTGGCTATCTCAGCTGTGTTATGGAGCAAGCCATCAAGTAATACACAGTGATGCAAGGTGTCAAGTCCAGAGGAAAGCGCTCAACAGTCTGCCCATGTGCACTGACTGGGATGGGAAGACTGCAAGCTTTTAATGTTGACTATCAAATGGCAACTATGTACAAACAATGTTAGTTCCTCACCTTCATTTTGTTAAAAGATTTATTTCAAAGACACAGAGAGAGAGGTTATTCCATCCATTGGTTCACTCCCCAAATGGATCAGGTTCTCTAGCTAGCTCTCTCATGTGGAAGATAAAAGCCCAAGCACTTGAGTTATCTTGCACTGCTTTCCCAGGAGCATTCACAGGGAGCTGGATCAGAAGTGGAGAAACCAAGACTAGAACCAATATTTACACAGGATGCTGGTGTTGCAAGTCATGGCTTAATCCACTGTGCTGCAATGCCAGCTTCTTAAATCTCATCCCAAAGTCCCCTATGTCAATGGATGTCCCTGAATGTAATGAAAAGAGAAATGTGTCAGCTGACAACACCATGGCCTGTTCAGCTTTCTATTTTGAAACGTCATTGTTGGTGATCTTCAGATCCATGCAGCTGTGGGGACCAAGAAAAACACTGGAAAAGGCTACCACATCAAAGAGTTTTGGAAATGACTTTCAAAATGAATAGTTAACCTACAATATGTTTTTAGTAAAAATTGATTTTAGTAGAAGACATGGATCTAGTTCATTGGGAAAAAAAAAATCTTTCAATCCTGAAATCCACAATGATTTTCTGAGTTGGAAATACTCAGCAATTCAGATCAGCTCTGCATTTTCTAGACTCTGACCATTTGCTGAGTTACATAGGAAAGAGGATACATTCTTACAAAATTTTATCAGAATCAGGCCTGGTGTATGGCTCAATGGCTAAATCCTCACCTTGCAAGTGCCAGGGTCCCATATAGGCACCAGTTCATGTCCCAGATGCTCCACTTCCCACCCAGTTCCCTGCTTATGGCCTGGGAAAGCAGAGGAAAATGACCCAAAGCCTTGGGACCCTGCACCCATGTGGGAGACCAGAATAAGTTCCTGGCTCCTGGCTTTGGATTAGCTCACTTCTGACCATTGTGGCCATCTGAGGAGTAAACCAGCAGATAGAGGATTCTTGACTCTGTAAATCTACCTTTTCAATAAAAATAAATAGATCTTTAAAAAAAGAAAAAAATTGTATTAGGGAGATGGGACACAGTGAGTTAAGCAACATTTGGAATGCCTGCATCCCATATCGGGATACCTGTTCAAGGGTCTGTTACTATGCTTCTCACTCAATTCCCTGCTAATGCATCTTGAGGGGTAAGTGGATGGGGATTCACATGTTTGGACCACTGCCATCCATGTGCAAGACTCCAGTGAAATTCTAAGCTCCTGGTTTCACCCTGGCCTAGCCCTGGCTGTTGAAGACATGTGACAAGTGAAGCAACACATCTCCTTTCCTCTCACTTTGCCTTTCAAAATAAAATATCAAGAAGGCTTTGATCGATTAGAAATTGCGAAACATCATCTCCAGTGTGACTAAGCTCCACCTAAAATACATGATGATCAAAGGAAAGTCATGACGTGGCTCTATGCTATCACTTGGCCTGTTCCACAGATCGCAAGTGGAGCTGGCAGGTGCAATCACTGTTCCACAGCACCATACCAGATGCATCTCTCACTGCGCTGAGGCTGTGGCCATTTTTTCTAGAAGCCATGCTCCAAGCAGGACTGAGGAGTGCAGGCCCACACTGTGCTGTGACAGCAGTCCCCTAGGCAGAGAGAGTGGTGTTTGGATGATGTTTATCTATCTGTTGATTCAAACAACTCCTATCACCAAGCTATCTGAGGTCTTAAGGTCTTAAGATTCTTGCTCTTACATCTTCCAGCACTGATAAACACAGTCATCTTCAGGGTCGGGTGAGATTCACATTTTATCTGCCTGTTAGATGTTGAGATATGTTCTAATGGATGATAGAAATGTAATCTAGACAGATTACAAAATGCCTTCTAGGTCATTTTTTTCCCAAGCAACAAGATAAAAAAAAAAGGGGGGGGTGGTGGTGGATATCTGCTTTCTCTGTCAAGTGTATGGCTATTAGGATATTTTGATTGATAGTCTTTCCATATCTAGATGTACCTACATGTCTATTTGTATATTTGAGTAAGTCTTTCACTACTGAAGGGCCTATCCATGAAGCTGATGCTTTATTTCATCCATTAGCAAAGCAACCCATCAGAACGAGCTAGCATCAATTGCACATGTGTGTCAGACCGACATCGCTGCTCTGGTTTGATGCAGAACATCCTGCAAACACCCCAGTGCTGCAGGCTTGTTCCTCAGCATGGTTGTGTCCAGGTGATGGACACTTTAGGAGGGGGAGGCTGAAGTCCCTGGGGTACTGCCCTGGAAGGCACTGAAGCTGGTCTCTGGGAATGAGCGAGTTCTCTCCAGAGTGGGCTGGTAGAAAGCAAGGTCACCTCGCACACCCTCCCCTATCTACACACAGCCAGTTCCTGGCTTGCTTGTCTCAGCGAAGGAGGTCCTTGGGCCTCCCCAGCAACTGGATAGGCACTGAGCACCCCATCAGCCTTCTGCCTGTTTGAGCAGGTGCTTCGTGGCAGCAACAGGAGAAGGGCTGATACAGGCACCTGTTCCCATTGTTCTACAACTTCATTGCAAGGTCTTGGTGAGACAATGTTCACATTTATATCGGCTTTGTTTGAGTGTGTAAAGCCTGGAGATGTGTAAAAGCTCATCACAGCATTGATTTGCTCAACTAACAGAACAAGGAGAAAATCTGATACAAAGATGCAGATTTCAGCAAGTTTTCTTCAAAAATACTATGGCATTTTCAAACCCCATTTTGTATCTTTTATAATCATCTTGAAGCCATGAGCAGATCCATT
The DNA here is from genome assembly GCF_017591425.1 of Ochotona curzoniae. Classification (NCBI taxonomy): domain Eukaryota; kingdom Metazoa; phylum Chordata; class Mammalia; order Lagomorpha; family Ochotonidae; genus Ochotona; species Ochotona curzoniae. The sequence continues at coordinate 1,127,813 of NW_024466647.1, read as the reverse complement.
AGAATGGAAACTTCTGGAAGGTACCTGAGAGGCCTCAAACTTTTTCCAGTAAATGGATAAAGTGAGCCCATATGCAAATACATCCAGGCACTCTCCAGGGCCACGGGTGGGGATGCCAGCTCCTGGGGGACGGTGCTCAATCGTGTTCCACAGGTAACTTAGCCAGCCATTTCCACCTTCTGACTGCAGGTAGGTTTGCTTATTTTGGAGAACAAATTCACCCAGCAAGGCAGGGGAAAAGGAACGATCCACACTCGCCCAGCTCACATTGGGCTGTTTTGCAGGACATGGCCTGGCCTACAGGAAGTATCTCCTGATACTGCGCTGTTTCCAGTTGCAGCTCAGGAATTGTTTGCCACTGGCATGAATGAATGAGCACACACACACACACACACACACACACCCTTGAGTCCCCTCCGGAAGCCTCTGACCACAAGGACAGCCCCTGCCTGCTTGGGGTCTTCAGTGTGTGAGCATACCTGAGGTGGGAATCTCATTCGAGGGGTCCTTGTCCGGACATCTGAGTTCTGTCCCCTCTCTCACCTGGAAGGAGACATACAGAATGAGAAGAGAGGTGTAGCACCACCCTGGGGAGTCAGGCTTCTCTTTTGGGAAATTTCTCTTGAGGCAAAACAAACCCTTCTGAGATTTCTGTCTTCCCTGGCCATCACGCTCAGCTCCTATAACATACCTTTGCCTAATGCTCCCACCTCAGTCCCCTCCTCTCCAGGGTCCCTCGCTCAGCCCCAATCCTGGGGTCTCTCTTTCTCAGCCTTCACTGGCCTTGCTGCCTTGAGGCCTCAGGCTTCTTCCCCAGCCCAAATCCGCCCAGCATGCTCTTTCCTGTACATGACCCAAGACTGTCACTCCCCAGTCCCAGTTGTTAGGGAGGGTGGGGTTTTTGTCTATGTAGCCTGCCTTGCCTAATTCTCTTTTCAGATTCAGGGCCCAAGCTCAGGGGAACTTGCCAGAAACTCAGAAAACCCTAGAAGATGAACAGCCATGGCTAAGAACATCAACCCCTGGGAGAGGCTGGGGACCTCTGCTTCTAGGCACCAAAGGAGCAGCTGCATACCTAACCTCCCACCTCTCCTGCCCGTGTCAGCTATCTCTCAGTTGCACGTGGCAACCTCTGGCACTTGGCAGGCCCCTGTGTGCCCAGAGGCAGCTGGAGTCCCAGGACTTAAAGAACTCTGGATAATTCCAAAGGCTCAGCAAGGGGGGGTGGTTCCTGATTTATCTGCATGCTTCTTGGTCTCAGAAAACCTCTTCTTACCTCAAGCTTCCCCTTGGGTTGTGATGATCTGGACAGCTGCTTGCTGTTCCCGTAGGTGAACAGGTAGGGGTTCTCCTGCAGAGAAAGGGCGCTGTGACTGGGACCCAGAAATCAGTGTTCCTTAACTACCACAGCTCGTCACCTAGATACATGTGGGCCAGTTGGGAGCGGGACTGTCACTTTCTGGAAATGGCCACAATGTCTGTTGGACTGCTGTCAGCTCCCTAAGGGAGCCCACTCCATGCTCTGAAATCTCCCACTCTGTCCCAGAAGCTTATGGCACAGACATCTCAAGGGAGAGAGAACTTAAGCTTCCTGGCAGCCAAGGCAAAGAGGGAAATGGGGCAAACGGCATTCTTCTTATTGCCTACTAACAAAAACCGATTCACTAAGAAAGCTAAACATTTCCACAGCTGAGGGGTCCAACGTGGTTCATGACAAGGTACTCCAAACTGCCTAAGAAGCAGGAAGAGAGGTGCCAGCAGCTTCAAATGCAAACACAGGACAACCAGGTGGAAGTGCCAACTGTCTGATATGATCCAAGTATCCGGTCCATGGAATGGAAACATTGTACCATATACTGTAAAAATGAGCCAGTGTCATACATTAACCCAACATTTTTTAAAAAGTGAAAAAATTAAAAACAAATTGTTAACTGGTATTATGCTAGAGGCTCTCACTCATCAATGTCTGTTTATTTTCTCATCCAGGTATGCAGTAATGATGTGCCTACTATCCATTAGGCAAAGGTGCAAGACACACCCCCAGTGGCCCAAGTTCAAGTGCTCATCAGCTCCTCCTCCTCCCCCGGCCATGGTAGAACAAGGCCCTAGGAGGAGGTACGGGTAGCAGTTGGGGTCAGCGGCCTTGTACCCATCTTTCCACAGTTGTGGAGTGGTCTTGCTTCTCCAGAAACTGCTCTCTATGCCCCACAGGCATCAGCGTCAGCCTCAAGGCGGCCTCCTACAGGAAGCACTGCTCAGGCCCAGATGGGCAGAGCCCCGCCTCTGTAGGGGGTAGGGGGGAGGGGTGGCAAAACCCCAACACACAGCAGTGTCCATTGGCTGCCCCCACCAGCCCCTGCAATTCAGCAGGTGCCCCATCCCGTCCCGAGCCACCTACCTGCGAGGGACACTTCAGTGGCCTCCTCTCTCTCTCACTGAATGGCTCTTCCTTCCTTCCTACAGGCTCCATCTGGAGGGAGAGGAGAGCTTTAGAATGAAAAAGTCTTGCCTGCGGAGCAGCCTCCAGAAGCTTCTCTGAGAAAGTCATAAGCAGACCCATGTCTCAACAGCTGATGCCCTGGTCCAGCGACGCTGGGACTGCTGGGAACACCTTATAGGCCCCTCATACACTCCCAAGATGGGCCGGGTCTTTGGACACTCTGGGTTGAGATGCAGCGCCCCCTTCAGTGTGTTAGCAATCCTCCAGGGCAATGATGCATACTCCGGTTTGGTGTGGAGGTCAGCCTGGGACTCCAGCAGGTGCCAGGCACTGCAGGCTCCAGAGACACCTTTGTCCCTCACCTCTGTGTCCATGGATTCTGACAGAGGAATGCACAAGACTACCTAAGGAACACATGCCTGGCTCAGTCCCAGGACATGTGTCCAGGGTTCTCGGTGCTATCTTATCCCAGTCTTTGCACCCCAAGCAGTCAGGAGAGAACTTTACCCTTTTCAAGCAACTTCTCACCAGATGGCAAGAGAACCTGATAAAGAGGTGCAATCAGCATGTGGCCAAGGAATGTTGAGATATTGGCATAAAGGCTGGAGGAGCAGGCCCTCAAACTGCTTTCAGTTTTATTCTCATGGGGACTGCTCCCCGAAACAGGGCAGAGCAAGTGGAGCCCCACCTGGGCCATCTAAGGCTGTTCTCGCAGACAATGCTCACAGTGGGCCGGGGTTGAAGGCCTGGTGGGAGTACACTTAGCTCTCTCTATAACATCAAGAAAGAAAGCTTGAGGGAGCTCCAGAGTTTTGGAAGTAAGAGTGGCGGGGTCTATTTTAAGGATTTGGGAGAGTGGAAATTCACAGATCTTTTCAGTAACCCCAATGTGGTATGAGCTTTGTCCTGGAGGTGGCTGCTTGAGCTCAAGTCCTGACCCTACTCCTAGCTCCTGTTTCCTGCTTATGCGCATCCCTGGGAGGCAGTGGATGATGGCTCAACTGCCTGGGTGCCTGCTACCCATGTTGGAGACCCAGATAGAGTTTCTGGCTTTTGGTTTCAATCTGGCCCCACCAGGGACTTGGGTAGTGAACACCAGATCTCGCTCTTTAAATGATTTTTTTTTTATTTTGAAAAAGAACTGTTGCCTGCCCCTGGTCACTACCTGTTTCTTTCTTGCCTCCCCTCTACATAGCTGTTCTACCCTCTGTTCTTGGGCTGGAGAACAATATAGCTACTTTCAACCACAGTGCCCACAGCCCTGTTTCTCCCCTGTCCCAGTGACAGGCACAGACCCTGTTGCCTGCAGTGAGCTGGGCCGGGCTGCGTGCTTCCTCCACTCCCTGGGCCTTTCAGGGTGTGCAGGTGCCCTGTATTGTTTCCCTGACATCACCAGGAAGTTAACTGGATCAAGGCCATAACCTCAAAAGCCCAGGGGAGTAGGTCCCTGGTTGCTCACAGGGCTTGGCACAAGGAAGGGCTGGGGGTAGGGGGTGATGGAAAAAGGGGTTTGGGACTCATGTTCTAGAGCCAGTCCTGTAGACACCACCATTGTGCCGGAATCCCAGCAGCAGACAGAGCCTGGAGAAGGAGTCACATCCGCAAGCCAAAGCCTGCTCAGCCACACACTCAAGAGCCAGCATCCCTAGGGAGAGCCTGCAAAGAGCTGGGACAATCCCTAGCACCTTGCCAAAAGGGCGGTCATGACCACTGTGTGCTGGCAGGTGTAGCTTTCCCTTTACTGCCTCTACAAGTCGGCACCCTGCAAGAGCAGGGCTGGACATGGCCCTGGGGTGGCGGTGCAGCACATATGGTTCTGAGGGCTGCCTAGCAGATCCCCATGCCCTTGGCCAGGCCTTGTGTTGACCAGGACATGCTTGTGATCACAGGGACTCCACCAGCCCTTCTTGGCCTCCCCAATGCCATGGGAAGGCAGCCCTCACTGGGGTTGTGTATGACTATGAACACGGGTATAGGGGAGGCACAGTTGGCTCCCTTCCTGGTGAAGCCCAATGCAGCTGAGAACCAGTGGGCTGGAGGCAGTTAAAACTCTGTGGATGCTGGTGGGAGACTCAACTAGTAGACACAAGGGTTTGAAGACACCCACTCATTTGCGAGCCCTCTGACCTAGCTAGGGTCATAATTTTCTTCTTGCAGGTGGGGAGACCATGGTACCTGCCTGAAGAAACTACTAAAAACAAAACTGGAACCAGGACCTGGGTGTGCTAACTCCTGGTCCAGTGTCCTTTGTCCTGCCCTGCTGCGATACTAATTTCTTGAGAATTAAGCTGGTCTATGGGAACAACCCAGCACGTGGCCTGCTTACATGTATGGGGATAGTACGTGGTGGTCCAGGGAAGGTTGTTGAGATGGTGGCTTGGAAAAAGCTGTTGGAGGAGGCCGGGAAGGGCACCCCAGGCACACATGGCCTGATCTTGGCATCCATACTGTCTGCACACACAGCCTGGCACACCCCCTGCTGGGCCCGTTTTCTCTCATTCCTCCACTTACCTGACCCTTCCCAGCTGCACTTTAAGCTCCATACCCAGAGACCACGATTGGTGGGTCTCTTGTATCCTGCTTGGCGTAGGACAGGGTATGTCATCCAAGGGCCCTCTTGCCAGCTTGGAGAAAAGTGACATGGGAACAAGGAGGCTTGAGGTTTGACGGAGCTGGATCAACCAGCCCCTGCCCCCGAGAGAGGGTGGCAGTAGGGGTTGGGGTTCTGTCCTTTATTCAGCATAGAAGATCAACAGCAACGTGGTTTGCTGAGAGTGAGGTGAGGGGGGACAGAATCCCTACCTCCCTACAAGAATCATGGCAGCCCCAGGAAGAAGTCAGACTTCTCCAAAGTTACAGTGAGCCTCTACCACTGGGGGACCCTCCTGCCCTGCCTCACTCTGTCTTACATGGGTGAATTAGCATGTGCCAACGTGCAGCAACTGGGGCACTCAGCACCTCACCAAGGAGATAGAAGGAGGGTTTTCATGATAGGTTCCCCTGCAGTCATTGTCACAGGTCCAGGCTCTGGAAGTGAGCCCCACCCCAGTGTGGGGGTCAGCAGTTACGATCGGGGTTAGCAGAAAGGGAATTGAGACTCTGAAGCCACAGAGCTTTGAGAATCAGGGTGAGGTCTCCACCCCAGGCTTCATCACCCTTCAAATCTGCAACGTAACCTAAATGGGAGAGGAGGCTGAGCAGAGACAGTGATGGGACCAAATTGGGGAGCTCCGGGCTGGGGCAGGGATGAGATGTGGCTGTGCCCCACAGCTGTCACTCTGGAGCTCCTTTTGCACAGGCCACACCCCTGCTCCATGGGCCACACTTTAGATGGGTCCAGATTCCAGTCTGCCACTCACCATTTTGTTCCAGAGACTCAAGGCCAGTGTGCTGGGGTCTTGGAGTGGGGGCTCCGCCTACAAGAGAGTCCAGTAAGATGGGAGCTCCCCGGATAGAGCCCCGCAAGGATGTGATGACCCCCACATCACCACCACAACCATCTTTATTGCCATGGAGACAGTGGCTCTGATCCATCTGGGTTCTTTCCCTGGGCCCAGCCCCTCTCTTCAGCAACGGTGGCATTTGCAAGTCTAGGCCTGGGACCTCAGAGCAACCATGTGGTCCTGCAGGCGGTCAGGGCTCCCTACAACTGAACTGAGCAGCTGTGGCAGAGCAGCCATTTGGGGGCAGGTTTGAAAAGGCAGAACTTACGTTTCTGTTCCTCCTACCTAAACCATTGCTTCGGACATGGCATGGGTTCTGGGGACACCCACAGGAAAGAGTTGGGGTCTCAAGGGAAGAACTGTGGCCAAGCCTGGCCCTGAAGCCTCAGTGGCCGCTGAGACCTTGGTCAGTACATGGTCTATCCCTACCCCAACACCCTCCTCCATCACACACACTACTGTCCATCTCGATGGTCCCTCACTCCAGGGAGCAACGTTGGGGACCCCCAATCGTTCTCTCCTGGCTCATCACAGTTGCTGGGAGACCATGCATGCTTGCCAAGCAGCATCTGGATCTAGGGAATGACCAGGACTGGGAGGCCATGCTACCCAGAGCTGGGAGGTATGCTGGGCTCAGCACAACTATATGGGGCTGGAGCTTCTTCTGTGGGGAGTGGAGGGTGGGAGAAGCTTGTGTGGCCCAGGCCCCTTTCCCAGCCCACACTCACTGAAAGCAATGACGGGGAGGTCTCATAGAAGAAGGGCTGGAACACCACTGCGAAGGACTCCTGCTTGTTGTACTTGCTGGTGGCCAGAAGGCTGTCCCAGGCTTCCTGCAGGAGGGCACAGAGGGGTGCATGTCCATGTGGCAGCCCTCACCAGGGAATTCCCAAAGCCACTGTCACCTATCACACTCTGCATGCCCTGGCCACATGCTCCTCTGTCCCACACTGTAGGCCTCTCTGATGAATCAAGCTAAGTTCATACACATTCACTTCTGAGGTCCCAGTACCAGGGAAAACTTCAAGCTGATTCTCTAGAAGCCAAGGAGGTGCCAGCCAGACTGGCACACCACTGGCCCCAGGTTCCCTCCCAGGGCCAGGATGCTTGAGTCCTGCTGTGGGATGCCCAGGTTGCTTTCCAGCTCTGGCTCCAGCCCCAAGCTCCCTGCTACTGCAGCCCCTGGTGGGGGGCAGCAATGACGGCCCCAGCGACTGGGCTGCAACCATTCATGTGGAAGAGCTGGTCAAGCCCTGTCCATACAGGGACCCAGTAGAGGGGAGCTCTCTGCATTTCAGGATCTCTGCTGTTTTTCTTATGTGCTGTCATTTGTGAAGTGAGAAATATGCCCTACAAGTTCAAACACAATTTTCTCCTTAAACACAGATTCCGATGTTCACATGATTGTGCTTTGAGCTGTTGACTGACGGGCATTCCGGCTGTCACTGCTGCCACCCTGTTGCTTTGCAGTCCTCGGCTCACACCCACGGAGACGGAAGAAGTCCAAGATGCCATCTTTGGCCCTGGCAGGCCTGAGCTAGCTAGAGAGGTCTACGCAGGCACGCATGACTTGTTCTTCCCATCTCTGTGCCCTTGAGACACCCACCCCTGAAAGCCAGGGCTTCCGAGTGGACTCACCAGGTAGGACCACTGCGTCAGAACCTTGGCCAGCTGTGAGGTCTCCTCCAAGCAACTACAGGACTTGGTCGCTGGGCTGCAGGTAACAAACAGGAAATAAGAGATAAGGCAGTGAAGTGGGGAGGGGGCAGCATCTCAGCTAACCCGAGGGGGAAGCAGTATGGGAATCACAGCAGGAGTAAGGAAGGAAGAGTTGGAGGCTTAGAGGAGAGGGAAGTAGAGGTTAGAGGGAACAAAGGGCAGGGTGCCCTGTGGCACCCCCAGTCTCCATCTGTCCCTTCTGGGGAGCAGCGAGATGACATGGGGACATTCTTCCTTCTCCTCCATCTCCTGGGCACCTCCTCCCCTCTTTGGGTCCTTACAGCAGAAACCCACATACCATTCCTCCCCCTCGCTGACCCCACACTCCCTTGCCCCATCTCCTTTGTCGGACTCTCATCAGCTGCTCTCACACACTTTTCCACCTGAACTGCTTCCTAGGTTCAAGGTCAGAAGTCTTAGGACTTGACCGTGCCCTCCAAGTTTACATCCTCTGATCATTTTCAGAAACACTCAGGGACCACGTTCTGTGGAGTTGAACACGTTTTGGCTCTATCCTCTTCTGCCCCTTCTTGGCTCAGGGGTGCTTCGCCAAGTCTTTCCTGTAACACATTACTCTGGCATGGCACAAGCTGCCCCCTCCAAGTTTGACCCCAGAACAGCACCTGGGTGAGGATACTCTCTCATTTGTGCCACTTGCAGCACATGGGCTCCCTCATGGAGTGAATGCATAGGACGTTTCCCACCCAGCAGGTGTGGCTCTCATCCCACTTCTCTCTTTACCTTAGCTGTGATGCCTGACGCCAGCGAGAGAATGCTGCCAACTCTGAGAGGTCTACGAGGTTGACATAGGCTCTGGGGACCTGGGGTGGGACACACAGGGGAAGAAGGTGAGTGTTGGCCAAGTTGCCCCGGCTGCTGAGGAACTCAATTTTGGGCCCATGGTGGTACATGATGGGCTTGGCCAATGTAGGCAAGCTCCTCAGAGATGCTTAATCGGAGAAGTGCTCCCTCTGAGCTCCCTTGTGTTGGGCAGAGCACCTGTCCCCACAGTGCCAGCAGGGAAACAGTCATAGCGTGGGGGATGGTCATCATGGTCACTCTTGGCAGAAAGACCACAAAGCAACCCCATCCCTCCGGCCCCTCTTTGCTCAGGCTCACACAGTGGCCTTAGGAAAGAGCAGGGTTGCCAAGTATCCAGTGACAGTCAGCCCTCAGAAACATCACCTGTAAGAGGAAGATGCTCTGTGGCGCCCTGTACTGCTGGCTTGTAGCCAAGAAGTTCAACTTCTCTTTCCAAGGGTTTCACTTCTCCTCCTCTTTGTAGCAGGCCATACCCCCACCCTGGCACCCATCCCATAGGCCCTCAGCAAGCAGCTTCCCAGTGGGAGACACCTGTAAGGAAGGTCCAGGCCAGAGTCCCCAGGCCATGGAGCCCACCTCACCTCCTGCTGCAGGTAGTCCAGCGTTGCCATCAGCTTATCCATGCCCTGTGGTGCCAGCTTCATCTGTGAGACAAGAGCTGTGCTGAGTGAGGGTGGCAGGGGCAGGCCATGGGGCAAATTTGCCCTGCCCCTCATCCCTTCCCTAACCCACAAGGTCACAGACAACGGCCCAATCCAGACACCATCACACAAGCAAATGCAAATTCCCAAGAGTTCTAGTTTTTTCAGCTCATTCTATGGCCCTTGCATCCCTCCAACACTAGGAGCTCTCTGTTCTAGAGGGTAAGGGGTGATACTCAAAGCTACAGCAAGATAAGAAAGCCCCCAGAGCAGTGCTGAGGCTCACACAGAAGGACTGGCTGCTCCCTCCACACAGGTGAGCAGGCAACGTAACTGACCCTGGGCTTAAGGCCCCAGATGGCCTAGGGACCTCCACATACAGCTACTTTATCAGCCTCCTCCAAGCTACATTTGCCCCAGAAGGGCAGCACTCTCAGGGGAAGTCAGAGAGTTCCCTTGTCCCCCAAGCGTCCGCCCTTGTCTTCCACCCAGCACACACCCCTCCCGTTCCTGTAGGGAGTGAAACCAAATCAAAAATCAATCCTGGTCCGTCTTTCCCAGAGAGGAAATAAATAAGACGTACAACAAGACAAGCCCTTAAGCTGCCTGCAACTGGATGTTCCCCAAGGGGACTTGGCTCAGACAGGAGGACAAGACAGGACTCTGGTGACAGCTGCCAATCACACATGCCTGCTGCAGGAAGAAGTGTCATGGCCCCACCTTGGTTCTCCAGTACTTGTCTATGCTCTGACCCAACTGGTCCTGGGGAAACCAAGTAAGCCCTGGCTGTGGTAAAGGCAGTCACAAGGGTTCTTGTCCAGTTTGTTCTGTGCCTCCTTGAAGTGGACTCTCAGTGCCATACCCTCCCACCTAAGGACCCTGGGAGTTCTTTGCAAATACCACGGCTGCTGCCGTGTTACACTTAGCTTGGTCAACTTCCCACAGGAAATTTGCTGGGTTTTTCCTGGAGAACAAACCCTGCTTTAAAAACTTGAATCAAGGAGACAGCCCCCTCATCATTCAAGGCACTGAACAGTTACCACTTGGGCCACCAACTGGCTTTGCTTCTGAGTGGATGTCACGATGCTCTGATGACATGTTTCACTTTCACATGATCACACAAGGCTCCCAGAGCCCTTTGCTTGTCCAAAGGAGCAGGTGCATTCCCATTTGTGTCTTGCCCCAAGACTGAGAAGAATGTCTGGCCAAACACGTGCCTAACATCGAACTTCACTTTTTGTTCTAATTTATTGTCTTGGGGCTAGAATTAATCAAGTGACAAGGACAATTTTGGGTTTCCCAAACCACACTCTCACTGCCAGCATCCCTCCAAAATGCTGGCACATGTTTCTAACTGCATCAGCCATGAATAAAGGTGGATGGGGAGACAATAGAACTCAAAGATAAATTTTGGTACATAAGTTTTGAAATCCATGCATATCTTCATTATGTATTTTTAAAAACAAACTAAGTTTTCTTTTAACAAACTTTAAGATCCCTTGGATATTTCCTTGCTATGTCATCGACTTTTTCTTCCTTCATTTTTTCCCTCCTTTTGTGTTATTTTTGAAATCTTACTAGTTAATAAAGCTAGGCTTTTACAAAGGAGCAGTGAACAGCATGTGGCTGCTAAAGGCTTTGTGTCCCTGGAAAAGCCATTTATCTCTAGAACACCTGTCTCAGAATAGCTAAGAGGAGGCCGCGTCCCTGCCTAATGGATAGTTTATGATTTCACACTTAAGGCTTTGGTTGTAAGAAACCCATACAGAATAAATGTGGACACATACCCTTGTTAACTTGTCAGAGTCTGGGTCCTGGGGCTGCACAGTAATTTAACATTTCCAGGAATCAATCCCTTCCCCACTCGCCCCCAACCCTCCCCTGCCGCACCATGTGACACAGACAAAGAGGAGCTTCTCTTTGAATCTGGGTAGGGGTCTGAGGCCACCTTCCCAGACTCTGCCCTCAACGGCACCCCAGTACCCCCAGAACTCCACAGAGCACATGGTGACAACCACTGAGGGGAGGCTTTGAGCAATGAATGAATGCACAGAAGTTTCTCAGTGCAGGTGTAGTTTGAAGATGGAGACATGGCCAGAGGCACTACCAGGAAACTGGAGCCTGGGGTGGGGTTGGTCAAGGGAGACCTTGCTACAGAAGTGTCAAGGGAAGATCCAACAAGATGGACAGAAACAGGAGCCAACAGGTCCTTTGGGGGAAATGAAATGCAGTAGTAGGATTTCTTCTAGGATCAAAAGCCTGGTGTCTTTGCACAAAAGGAAAATCAAGGAATGGGTGCTTAGCTTAGTGGTTAACACATGAGTTAAGACATCCACACCCTACATTGATGTGCCCAAGTCTGAATCTCTACTCCAATTCCCAGTTGTAGCATCCTGCTAATGTATGCCCCATGAGGCAGCAGGGGATGGCTCACTCAAGTACTAGAGTCCTTGTCACCCACATGGGAGCCCTGGATCGAGTTCCTGGAGCTTGGCATTGGCCAGACCAGTCCCAGCCACTGCGGGCATTTGGGGAGTTAACCAGAGGATGGGAGTTTGTTCTTTCTCTCTCTCCCTCCCTCCCTCCTTCCATCCCTCCCTCTCTCCTGTCTCCTTTTCTGAAATAAAAACAAAGAAACAGAAAAAAAGTTTACAAGGAAAATCAAACTGGAAGAAAATGTAATACAGAGGAAATCTGAGTAGATTCTAGCAAGCACTGTTAACAATGAACTAAAATGCAGGGCACGACTTTGGACATTTGCAACCAAATTCATGAAGCCTGATGACAACTGACATTGTGAGTACTGTAGGGCCAGGTACTCTCAGACACTACATGGAGGGCGATTAGGCAAACCTCATTGAAAACTAACACACACACACCTCAATGCCAGCAGGTCTAGGTTCCAGAATCTTCCCTATGCATTTTTCTTCACACTGCCCACAGAACAAGAAAAAACATTTTCAACAGAGCCAGAGCTGGAGTGCAGTAAGTTAGGCTGCAGCCTGAGATGCTGGCATCTTATATCAGAGTGCTGTTTCAAGTTCTGGCTGCTCAACATCAGATTCAGCTCCTGCCTAATGCACCAGGAAGGCAGTGATGATGGCTCAGAGTGCTTGGGCCCCTGTCGCCCACAGGGGAGACCGAATGGGGTTCCTGGCTCCTGGCTTTGGTCTGGCCCAGCCCTGGCATTGCAGCCACCTGGGAGTAAGCCAGCCACAGACGCTCACTCGTGTGTGCTCGCTGCCTCCCTCCCTCTCTCTTCCCTTTCATCCTTCTGCTTTTCATATAAATAAGTTATTCCCTAAACCAATTTTTCTTCCATGAACCACATTTACTTTACTATATACAGTAAAATCAAATACTTGGTATTCTTACGTTTTTATTTGTTAAATTTTGGTTATAGTGCTTTTTTTAACTAACATATTTAAAGCCACAATTGGGAAATCATCATGTCTAAAGAAGCACACATGTTCATATAAACTAGCAAGATTGGGTACTGCAGGGTTGTACATAATAGTAAAAACCCAGAAATGCATAAATGCCCATCAATAAGGAAATAGCGAGATAAATGTAGCAAAATTACACAATGGAATTTTCCAGTAACAAGAATAAACTCAGGAAACTCAGTATATAAATATCAATATGTCTAGATCACAAAAAACACTGTTATTGGGAGAAATTCCTTAAGGTTATGTAAAACTTCTCATATACACTTGCAAAATAACCCTAGGATTGACAGATACACAAGTAGCTTGGAAAGAAAAAAAAGGGAGAGGATTTAGATGATTACCAAAATGTATTTTAGCTCTAACTGTGATGATGATTTTTTGTTATCTACATAAATAAAGTTTAATAAAATGGGTAATATACAATGAACCCATGTGTGCAGGAATGTATCACACACTTAAAAGTTCTTGGGCTAAGTATTTGCCACTGAGGTTTTGGCTATTGCTTGGGACGCCTGTATTCCACATTAGAGGCCAACCCTAGCTCTGCTTTCTATTCCAGGTTCCTGCTCACGCACGCCCCAGGAGGCAGCAGGTGACGGCTCCCGTGCTTGGATCCTTGCCACCCATGTGGGAGATTGAGACAGAGTTTCCAGCTTCTATGTTAACCTGGCCTAGGTTGTAATCCTTTGCAGAATGAATCAGCAGATGGAGGACCTCTCTTTGTCTCAGTCCTTCTCCTTTTAAATAGATAAAAAGTTAACAAATAAAAATATTCAAAAAAAAATGAATGCAGGAAATGTAACAATTCACATGGGAATTCTTGTGTAGAAGATACATGAAAGAAAGCATGAATGAGTGCAAAGATCTATGAATACATAAACTTTTTTTTAAAGTCATGAAACCAGCACTATGGTGTAGCAGGTAAAGCTACCGCCTGCAGTGCTGGCAGCCCGTGTGGGGGCTGGTTGTCCCTTGGCTGCCCCTCTTCTGATCCAGCTTCCATGCCATTCATGGGTAACCTGGATGAAACTCTTAGCTCCAGTCCTCACGATTGAGGCCATCTAGGGAGTGAGCCAGCTGACGAAAGCATGCGCTCTCTCCCTCTTCCTGTCTCCCCCTCTCTAATTCAGACTTTCAAATAAATCAGTCCTTATGAAAACATATCAACCAAATGCTAACACTAGCAAGTTCATCACAAATACACAGCTTGTCTCTGTAGATAAGCAGAGAGTAAATTTATACAATTGGTGATGACTGGTCGAGTGGCTATCTACAGGAAAGCAACGGTGCTGAAATGCTTGCTTGGACACTTCAACGCATGCATGCAAACATTCCTGAATGAATGTGCATTTGTATAATGTGTAACCAAGAGTAAACAGGGCATGTCAGTTTCACGTGGTGCTGAAGAAAACAGAGTAAACTGGGATAGTAAATAGTCATTGTGTAAATGTAACCACCTAGGAGAACTTCAGGAGCATGGGCTCACAGGAGGATTTTCCACCAGGAGGATTTCTCCCAGGACCCAGCATCGTTACAGGAAGAGGAGTTTGGGTGGAGGACCAAGGGAATGCAGAGCATGAGAGAAGGTTTGAACTAGGCTGTTGCAGAGTGACGCAGAAAACAAGAGGACAGAGTCTGAAGAAACTGCAGCCAGGCTTGTGCCATGGCCTCGGGAGACCTAGTGAGAGAAGCAAGGGGCTGCCCAAAGCACACAGGCCAGCCTGGTAACCAGAAGCTTCCTGCTCCTAAAAAAGAGCCCAAGTGCATGTCCATCACCACGGTTTTGGTTTCTCAGCCATTCCTTATATTTTCAATAACGTGGTCGATCTTCAGTCAAGCCTCACACCACCTAGAGTCACCTACCAGCCTGAATAACAGAGGGAGCTACAGGTTTCATGTGCCATTTCCAGGAAAGCCAGGGAGCCTGGGGGATGTGCACTACCAGCCCTTCCACCATCACAGACAAGGACAGAGACGTGACCACAAGGCTTACTTTATTTCCTCAACTATATACTCAGTGGGACTGAAAGTAGAAGAGACCAAATCATGTTTAACGAATTAGGACGCTGATCTCCCTCAGTTGACTAACAGCCATTGGACTCAGCTTGTCTATACCTCCATTTCCTCTTCTCAGAAGTGAGGGATGATTCAATAATATGCACCTGCTGCCTGTGTGGCCTGCATTTTACAGCTTTGCACACATCATCGTGAGCTTGGCTACCACCACCCGGCTTACACTTAGGATGCTAAGATTATCAGCCTTGTCCCATGTGTATTTTATAATAATAGTAAAAAGCTCATGGAAAAATGTAATTAATATTTAAAATTAAAATTCATGCATGGCTTTTAAAAATATGCATTTCCATGACATTTTTTAACTCCTCCTCTGACTGAATGTCAAGCTGTTTATACCAAAATAAACCTATGTTTTACTTCTATTTTCCATGAAGTTTTTTTGAAGTAGCCTGTTTCCTTGAGTATCCATCTACCCACCAAACCATTCACCCATCTACCCACCCACCTACGCGTTCACCTATGTGACCACCCTACTACCCGTCCCTTCGCTCATCTGTCCATCTACTCATTCATCCACCCATTCATCTATCCATCTCTCTGCCCACCATCCATTCATTCATGGCAGGTAAGTTTAACTTCCACTCTCCTCCTCAGGTGTCTCCCAGCCTCAGTTTACCTGTTGAGCAGAGGGACATGGGAAACACTGGCTTGTGTTACTGAAGAACACATTGATGAGCTTCCAGTCACGTTGAAAATCAAGTTCCTGAAGGAAAGGACAACAGCATGAATGAGACAGTGGTCAGATCTTACACAGAAGAACATCTCTCTTGTGTCTTTTAATCTTTTACACTCATCTCCTTGAAATCACATGTATTAATTGGTTTTTTTTTTTTGACAAAAAAAGAAGTGGGAGTCTAAAGTAGTATAACTGTTCTAGAAGGCAATTAGCCAAACTATCTAAAAAATATGTTTTTTAGAAAAGGGCATATTTTTAAGCCAATAATTCTATTGCCCAAACATATTTTTCAGGGAAATCAGGATACATGAAAGATTTAGCTACAAATGATGAAGTCTTATTCATAAGGATGAAAAACTGCAAACATAAATGTTGGAAACGGGGATTTAATGTGCAAACTGAGGAACACTCATCAGACGAGCTACCATGTAGTTATTAAGATGATGTTGGAAGTTATTAAATTGTCACAGGAAGTAATGTATCCTAAAAAGTAGGTTCTAAAAGTATTTATATTCAGGAACATCCCCGTTTTATAGAATATACAGATATATGTGCTTAGAGAAAACATGAGAAGCACCAAATTATTAATAGAAATAATCTTTGCATGTTAGAGTTAAGGATGTTTTAATATTTGTGTATCTGTGATCCGCTATGTTTGTATAAAACAAGTGTTCCCTGGGTAACAGGAAGGCAACATTTTGAGAAGCAGCCTGCTGTGGTTGAGAACCTGGGATTGCTAACGAGGCATCGTAGCATTTAGCTATAACCAGTATGTCACCTTGGACAGGGCATCTGGCCTTCTAAAACTTCACTGTCCTCCACTCTGAAAACTACTGGGACGGGTCAGGACCCTGACTATTTGCAGAAGCATCTCATGATTATCATGCTTTCAGAAACTCTCTCTCTTGGGGAGCAGCTCCCACACTCTGGGTGACTGGGGGGGCACTGCCAACTGCTTCACCGAGCCCATTAATGCCTGCAAGCCTGGTTCTGACATCAGCCTCCCTGTGTGCCCCACAGCCACGGCTAGACACTGGGTTAGAGGCAGTGTGCCAGCGAGCTTGCCCTAGCATAATGCTTTCCCGGAAGGCCAGCACCAAGAGATGGGAGGATGCCTACATGCCTCACTGAACACAGAGCACCTGCAGCACCGAGAGAGTGGAAAATGAGGCACTCACACGTGTGTTACAGGGCCCAGCCTAAGATCTAAACAGCGTGGTAATTCCTAATCCCTGTCATCACTCCTCCAGTGACAGTGCCAGCTTCAGACTGGTTAAGCACTGACTCCACCAGGCATATCTAACACCTTCTCGAACTCTCCCTAAACTCTACATCTCAGGCCTTTGTGTCTTCCTTGGTTCATACACGGAGGCTTAGGCAGGTGCAGTACCTAACCCAGCATCATCCAGCTAAACAAACTGAGATCTCAAACTGTTCTCAGGAGCCCAAACTCTCAAACACCTGTCCACGTGACATGCCACTTAATGCCTCTGCTGACCTTCGGTAGGACCACACAGGATACCAGGCCATCTGACAGCCTCAGGGCTAAAACTAGCATCCCAATCACTCCAGAGGTTGATGCACACTTACCTGATTCTCTTTCATGCTTCTCACCAGCTCTTGAGCTTGAGCCCACAAATCCCTGTGCAAAGAGAAAAAAAAAAACCAGTTCAGAATTCTCATGTTGAGGGCTGGGTGCCTGGCTCAGAGTCTGAGGCTACACTGAAAGACTACGCCAACTGAGACCAGCATGGAAGAGGCCTTCTAAGGCAGACCTAATTTTTAAGCCTCTTTGGCTTTGCCAGCCCTCCAGATCCCCGCCCCCCAGGCATGTTCCAGACCAGCAGGATAGCACCACCCTCCTCCCAGAGAGAGACAGAAGAGACACTTACTCTGCACCACCATGATGCAGCACCACGCTCGTCTCAGCGGGACACCGTGGGGTCAGAGCAGCAGGATTGAAATGGCTGACGATGTCTGAGAGGACTAAAGAGACGGCTGGTTTCAGGCTCTGGCCTCGACACACCTGATTCCCCACTGAAGAGCCCTCTCAGGCGGGGAGATGCTCTGGGCCAAGGCAGGCCCCCCAATGCCCTGCCCTTGGCAGCTAATCCCACAGCAGGGCAGAAGGAGTGGACAAAGCTGGAAGTGGACATCCAGCAGGTGCGTGGATGGTGCTAAGCATTTTCCATGCGTTTGCTCATTCCACTCTCTGGAACAAATACTCCCTCCCCAACCCCACTTCCTCCCATAGCAGGATTCCTTCTAGTAACATTAGGGGAAACTGAGGCTGAGACATCTTGGGCAGGCTGCCCCCGTCACTGGGACATTGAAGGATTTTTACTATCTGGGATGTCTTCCAGCCATCCTCCCTCCTCAGAGAGTGACAGCAGGGCGGGACAGCTCCAGGGAACATGCAGAGAACATGTCCCAGAGCTGACAGCCAGGGGACTGCTAAAAATAGCACTGTCAGGCACAGTTAAGTGGTGGTGTCTTGTTCCCGAGAGAGGAGAGGGCAGAGCGAGGAGAGTGTCACAGGAGGGAGACGCAGCCACCCTCTCCCCAGTGCCTCCTGCTCTTGGCCCCCACCCAGAAGGGCCTCAGGGCTCCCCTGGGAGCAGGAGCCAGAGGATGTCTTCACAGGGACTCCCCGTCAGGGCGGCTGACACCGTGCAGAGGTGCCAGGCAGCAGAGTTAGGCTGGAAGCCAGGAGCTCGTTACCTGGCTTGGAGGTTTTGAACAGCCACCCGACATGCCTGAGATTTGGTTTTCCCCATCTAAAAGCGTGAGCTTCCTTTTCTCACTCCTGGCCAGCCTGCAGGAAGAGCCTATCTCCCATATGTGATGAGCAAACAGAAAGCTCTGAGCCAAGTTCAAGGTGATAGGAATGGCATGTGCATATGCATGGCAGGAAAGAGACAGGCCAGTTGCCCTCTGTCACACGAGGAGGCAAAGCACAGCTATCCCGCAATAGGTAGCAGGGAGATCATTACTGTCCAAATCAAAGGCATCCTTGTTCTAACGCTTCATTATGATCAAACAAGAGCTTAGACCTTTTCACACAAGCTCCCGGATCAAGTATCTTGAGCCATGCTATGTTCCTTGTCTCTGGCCCCACCCTGGTTTTCTGGGCTCCCTGCTGGCAGCAGGCTGTGGGGCTAGGGCCACCTAAAATCCTACCAAGCACAGGAGGGCCTGGCACTTTCTCAGGCATCTAGCTGGGCACCAGGTGTGGTGCACCCCCGCAGCATCCTGAAGCTGCTTGCCTCTGCAGTGAAATCCTGCCTCTGACAGTTTCAGACGCAAGATCCACCCTCCTCGATGCCATGGGACTCCCTGTCACTCCGTGCTTGTTACAGGGTGGGTGAGGGAAGAAACGAGATGCGCTGAGAAATCAGGCAAAGGGGCCAGGTAATGGCGGCTTTAGGCGTGTACTATACAGCTCTCCCCTGATAGCTCAAGTCTCTCACTTCATTTCCTCTGTCCCTGCCCCTTAGAGTCATTAGGCCCAGGCACAGCTACCCAGGGCAGTGGTGGGCCTCCTCTTGGCAACTTCTTAACTTTTTCCTCTAACTGCTTTGGTGGCCCATATCCCCTCACCTATCAATCAGATCCTGGAGGGTGGATACCACCAACTGATTGGATCATGAGTTCTGAAGCTTGTGCTGGCTTCCCATGCTTGCTGAGAGCCCAATGCTGGCTGGCTCATCATGCCAACATATCAGCGGGATGGACAGGATGGCCAGGGCCCCAGCTGCCTCCCTGGCTGGCAGTCTGGGTGTCTACCTTGCAGTCTAGATCTGCTCTGTCTGACCTTGATTCATAAGCACCAAGCAGAAGGGACTAACTCCCCAACGTCTGACTCACCAGCCAGGGGCTCCAGGACCACTGAATGGAGGCACAAAGCCCCTGTAACAAGTGAGCACTTCAGCCAGCTGCTCGGGGCACAGGTTCACAGACACCTTTGTGCATCAACCAGAGCCTCAGCATCACAGTGGGACTGTACTTGACTTTCATTGTTTTCATTCCATTTTTCCCAAACCCGAGTGGCAGATTTCTTGGACAAGCAAGAGAGTTAGTAAAATGAAACAAGCTAGTCTAGCCCTGGGATCCCAGGGACCCAGCTGGCTCTTGGCCCCTCTCCTGCATCCCCCTCATCTTTATTCAGGGCCTCTTAGCTCCTCTCCACTCAGAGCTGCTAGGAGGCCTTGCTCATACCCTCCATTCAGCAAGGCACTTTTCCATACCCCAGTTTCCTCCTCTCTGCTCCCCAAATGCCTTCCCCTTTCCCCAGGCACTAATGACAAAGTAGTGGATAGAATGCCTTCTCTTGATTAGCAAAGCTGTCGCTGTGCAGGAAGCAGTGGGAACAATTAGCATAGGGGGCTTTGGGAACCTGAATCCCCCAGCTTACCTGTCATCACGCCCACACATGCCGGCTGCACCACCTTCTCAGCCCTGTAAGCAGCAAACACGTGAGGGTCAGACCACCTTGCCCTTGGCTGCTATAGTCCATTTCCTGGCAGTCCTCGACCCAGCCTTGCTCCAGTTCTATAATGATCTCTCCCAGAATGAGAAGCACCAGAGTGGCCGAAACAGGGCCTCTTCCCTTCCCTCCCAAATCTCCAGCATCAGGGCCAAAGCTAGAAAGGGCTGCCAAGCCTAATGCAGAGCGCTCCCAACACCAACCCTGCAGGATCCCCCGAGAGCAGCAACAGGAGGCACCATGGCCGGCAAGAGATCACCAGCCCCCAACTCTTCCTGCCTGCCCTCTCCTCTCATGCTGGCAAGTTACTAAGGACTTGGAGGCCCTCGGAGCATGGCACTGGGTGGCAGGAGATGGGGTGCCAGGCCCCACTCTGGCTGCAACTGCAGGTTTGCCTTGAGCCAGCTCCTCTTCCCTCCAGTGCTAAGTTTGACACAAGGTGCCTTTCTGCCATGTAACCTCCCCGCCCGCCCCCCATCCCCAGCACAATTACCCAAGCTGCTCCCCCAGGTCTTCTACCCTGGAGTCCAGAGCCTGTAAAAGACACAGGAATTAGCACCAATCCCAGAGAATCAGCACAGCCTTTCCAGGAAGCCCCTCCCACCAGCAGGAGGGCATCTTTGGGTCAAGCCTACCCACACATGCTTTACCGGGAGGGAAGAGTGCCAGTTTCCCCAGGCGGGGAGGAAAAGTGTGTGAGTGCTCTGCTTGGGGCATCTTCTGCACAGAAACAAGCTGAGTGTGGCCTTCCATCAGCTGGAACATGCTTTCCTTGTGGCCGCCCTGGCCACTGTGCAGGTGCCATGAGGACAGGGTGCCTATTTTGCACTTAGTTGTATTGCTTGGGCTTAGAGCAACACCTGACATGTAAATGTCATCCCTTGGTATGCACGGGCAAGTGGTCCCAGGGCCTTCACATAGTATTTATATAAAGCCCGCCACACCCTCTCCTATATTTCAAGAAGCGTATAATGCCCAACACAATGTAAATGTGTTGTAAATCATATTCATCATATATTCGTTTAGAGAATAAGGAGAAAAGGACTTGCCTGTGTTTGGTACAGATGTCAGGTTTTTGGCAGACAGTTTCAACCTACAGTTCATTAACTCCACAGATGCAGAACTGACCCATGCACAGGGCTGGCAGTCACGATTTAATTTTTATCTGTTATTTATCTTCAAGGAAGAAAATAAGTGGATTTTCCCCTTGGAATGATGCTAGGTGACACAGGTGCTTTCTGTTACAGAAGTTCCCTAAGCTCAGGCTGGCTTCAGTTACCTATCATGAAGGCCAAAGCACCCAGAAGGGGAGTGGTAATAATCCAGGGCTACAGACCAGCATGGACTGAGCAGTTGCCCACCTCAGGTATACCCAAGGAGTGGTCAGCTGCAGGCTGGGGAAGCTGTCCAGTCCCAGCACCCCAGAGGTAGAACCAAACTGTGGTTCTACTTCACTTACTTTTTCTAAGAGGGGATATATCCAAGACTGATGATGATGATGATGATTTGAAAGGTAAAGAGACAGACATATTTCATCCAATGGTTCACTCCCCAAATACCTGCAACAGCTGGAGCTGGGGCAGGCTGAAGTCAGGAGCCAGGAACTCAGTCCAGTCCTCCCACAGGGGTGGCAGGGACTCAAATACTGCCTCTTCTCTCATTTGCTTGCCTCTCCCCAGGGGCCAACTGCTCCCTCACTCCATCAATACTTGCACAGTCACACAGATAGAGCCACAAGTGGACCAGCAGTGGAAACCTGGTCTGCCAGATTCCATGGGCCCCGATTGGTTTCCTGATGCTACATCTCTGTCAGAGAGGCACAGTAGGGCTCTGAGCATGGAAGAAACCTAAGAGGAAGTGCTCCTTTCGGTTGGGATGGGCGGGCCAAGCACTGCCTGGAGACCAAGGGGAAGGAGGACAGCTGAAGCCTGCCACTCTCCACCTCTGCTTGCAGGCTTCCTCTTTCTTTATCCATCCTCTCCTTTCTTCTCTGGATTTTCATCTTTTTATTGCCTTCTTTTCTGGCTTTCTCAATCCTGATCACTGAGCAACAGGTATTGGGTGTAGCGGTGAGCATGTTGTTTGGGAGGACCAGGTCCCACACTGGAAATCCCAGGCGCTGCTTCCACTCCACCTCTGTGCATGAGCACCCTAGGGAGAGGGTGACAGCACAGGGAGCTGGGCCCTTGTACTCACACGGGAGGCCCTGGCTCTGGTCTGGCATAGCCTTGGCTGCTTGCAGGCATTTAGGGAATGAAACAACGGATGGGAGAGATTTGCTTGTCTATCTCTCTCTCTCTCACTGCCTTGCAGATAAAATAAATACCTTTCAAAAAATGTTTAAGGTGATACATGCATGCCATATCTATTCACAATTAAAAAGTAATTTTTTATTTGTAAAGCAGAGACATTTTTCTTTATCTCATATGCAAAAAGTTGGAGCGAGTACTTCAAAAATGTTATTGTCAAAGGATTTAATTTATCAATGAGAAATCAGAGAAGTTTTCTCACCCTGAGGTCAAGTTATGCACTCATTTGATTGGGGGATAAAAAAAGAAAGTGAGTGGGGGCGGTCAGGGGCCCTTGTGAGTTTTAGAATTCCTTCAACTCCTGAAATATTCTTTCTTAAAATGAGACAACAGCATAGTTTCCTGGGGCTCACACAGGAGCTTACCATTCCCAAACCCTGGTTCTTACCCCAAGCCACCTCACATACTCACAGTTTCCAGATTGCCAATAGCTGCCACAAACTTAATGTCCGAAGGCCTCAGAGTGTGAACTGTGAAGACAGGATCCTGGGGTGAGGTCAGAGCTACATGCCCTCAATGCAAGCCAAGGATGCCACACGGGACACAGACCCATGTACCCAGGCCTTGAGCAGCTGCTGAGGTCCAGTCTGTTTGCAAAAGGTGCAGCAAGCTCAAAGCCATGCACCCTGGGAAGCCAGGAATCCTGCTCAACAGGGGCCCACTTCTTCAGGAGGCCACATTGATAGTTAGAGTTGGGGTTCCAAACACATATCCCATAGAGGGGTTCTCACAACCCATGTGTTCCCATCACACCTGGCTTGCTTTCTACACCTCACCTCCTCCTGTCCCATGGCTTTGAATTACTGGCCCACCATTAGTAAGTAAGGGAACACAAATAAGTCAAATCATTTGGGTACCCAAAGGATACCATTAGTTTGAAAATGACCACAGAACAGTGAAGTCTGTAAAGGAACATAGACATCAGATGCAAATTATATGCAAATGATATACAAGGAAATCTCCCTAGAAACCACTGGCCATGCTTCCCAGTCTCAGTAAAGGATCATTTTAACTGCAAAGAGGCCATTTCCTAAGAAGGATTTTCGATGAAAAATGAAATGGAAGAACTTATCTAACAGAATTAGAACAACATGCTGACCTGGAAGCCCTGATCAAGTCAGGGCGACACCAACATGAAATAGTTAAATGCAGCTCATAAAGCAGCCAGTTGGTACGAGAAAGCCAGGGAAAACAACCAGTCCAAGAGCAGCATTCATCACATTAGACAAACCCAGTTCATCCATCACAGGAGAAATGGGCTTGAGTGACCACTGTGGCTGCTTTCCAGGAAGAGTGCCCAGATCCCAGTCTACACCCTCCCAACACCATCCACCCACATGGAGATGAGATGCTGGAGGTCACCCTTGCCCAGCCAGCCATCCAGGGCCAAGTGAGCTTTATCACTGAGTGGTGTCAGACTACGTCCCTCCATAGGAACGACTGAGGGAAACAAAGGAGGTGTGGTGGACAAAGGATGAGGAATAGGAAGACCTGAATGACCCAAAGGAGCAAGGCTGAGGCCTCTGCTCCACAGGGAGGGCTTGGGCCATTCCTGTTCATGACCTTGAAACACATACCTGACTCAGAAGGCACACTCACTGCTGACTTCATGGGGTTGCATGGGAATGGAAAATTCCCCAGGCTCTGTAATTGAAAACAAACGTGGAAAAACATCAATTCTTCAGAAGGGAGCATTGCATGCCTCAAAAATATGTGGCCAGGCTCTGTCGTCTGTCTGGGCTCGACTCCTGAGAGCAGCGACTATCCAGAGTCAAATACTGCCAGCTCAGCACCTCTGCAGCATCGTAAGAAGTCTCAGAACAGTGGGGTGAGAGGACAGGCAGGTGAGGAAGGAGATGAACAGTTATCTGAGTGATGAGAGAGTCCTGAAGAAGACCAGAAGTGATGGTTACACAATGAGAATGTCATTCAGGCCACCAAACATACGCTCACAAAGTTAAAATGATAACTCTTACATTCTGTACCTCTTACCACCAAAACAAAGAAATTGTCAAGAAGAGGTCTAGCCTTAAAAAATTTAATTCCATCTTATTTTTATTTGCAGAAGCTACATCCCCTTTTTTAGAACACATGCATGAGGCTGAAAACCAGCTAAACTTAAAGCCAGGAGACTCAGGTCCCCAGGCAGACAAGCTGAGGGCAGAGGAGGGATGCAGTGACCCCTGCTCAGCCCCTCAAGTCCACTCAGGGCCTCTCAGAGCATCTTTCTCTGGAGACAACGTGGAAGACTTGGGGAAGGGAGGTCCTGTATTTTCTCTCCAAAATGCAGGGTGGAAGGGAAAACCCCAAAGAGGGGATCATGTGCCATCTGTCGCGCATTCGGCTACATCTGCGTGCGTGAGGCGCGTGGCAGGTGCACTTCTCTCCAGGGTCCAGTGATGGGAAGGGATCTGTGTTTACTCTCTGCTCTTATCTCCTGTGTGTTCTGGGAAGACTTCACCCAGATGCTTCAGATAAATCAGAAATGCTGCTTCAAGGGTCAGAGATAAGGAGTCCATTTGTAACCCTCTGAATGCTTCTGGAAACGCCTCAGTCTGCAGAACCAGGAGCCCCAAATCCCAGGAGTTACCATTATGCCCTGCAAGTCTATTCTCTCCAGGACTCAGGAAATCGGGCGGAGTGTGTGAAGCATACCAACCTGAATCAAAACTTGGATTTATCCATTAGAAGAGATTCCCCATCCCCAACACACACACACACACACACACACACACACACACACACACACACACACACACACACACAGAGCCACTTGGGCAAAGCTCTCACCTCTGGCCATAGCTGTCCTTCCAATGTATTCCTTCCAGAAGAGGCTTGGATCTGATCTGCCCCTAAAAAAATAATCATAATAATTCTGGTTATTTCCCTGGAACCAACTCCCCTCGCCCCCAAACATGCTCAGCCTCCATGCCCAGCTCAGTCACACACATGTGCCTTCTGTTAGGAAAGCCCACATTCCACTCCCCCAACCATCACCTCCACTACTCAGGACACTGGCTGCCACAAATGCAGCCTGCCAGGGCAGAATCCTCAGGCTAAAAAGTGGAAACATCAGCTACAACTCCATGCCATGCTCGAGTCTGGGTCACTTTATGGGTTCCTTAGCATTGGGCAGAATCCTCCAAGAAGGGAGGATTGGCAGCTGTTGTTTGGGCATCCATGAGTAAGCACGGAAGAAGGCAAAGGACAGTCTAGAATAGTGCGAAGCGTGTGTGACCTTAGAGTTGGTCACGGGACTGCCAGCAGCCATCATGGTCCCAAGCACATGGAGAAGGACTGTGTCCCAGCAGGTCTTGCTGATTGTGAGACAACATGAGAGGAAGGCAGAGAAGTGTAAGATGCTCCCCTCGTTCTAGTCTACCTTGAGCCCTCCTTCTACAACATCTACTTCCCCCCTTCAACTTTTTTTCGTTTTTTGAAAAAGTATTCCCATAAAGCATTAGTTTTTTTAAAGCTAGCAATATCAATAGCATTCTAAACAAAGGAGGCAGTCACTCCCAAGACTGTCATTTTGTCCGTTCACACCCTGGTGCTCAGAGTCAGACATGTAATCCACACGCATGTAGCTGTGTATCTTCGCACGTCTCGCCACGAGCATTCCTCGAGCGTTCTACAATCTGGATACTTTTTTCAATAGCATTCATGGAAAACAGGGAAAACAAACACCTAAAATGGCATTTATTTTAGGGTACAAATTTTTGATTCATGCCTTGTCTTTTTTTCCTAGTAGTTAATTTTAACAAAACCTCTGATTTATGACAGTGGTATTCAATCAGAGCTGTACAGCCCTGGCTGTCTGACTTATCCCCGCTCCCGGTTTTCTGTCCGGGGTGCACATTCCTGCTAAGAATGGAGAATGCGAGAACCCCTGGACACCACGAAGCCAGTGGTGAAGCCTGACTTGTGGGAGGATGCTTGATTTCTTCACCAGCCCAAACCTTCTGCTGCAGCTTTCCTTTCTGACCCTGAAAAGATTCAGCAGGAGCCACTGTATCTCTCAATTTCCTGCCCACTGTGAGATCGCACCCTGAATTCCAATGACGAAGTTTGCATAAGGGATAGTGGCTGGAACCAGCTGCCGGCAATGTAGACCTGTAAGAGTTCTCAGAAAGCAGCTTTCTGGGCAGAAAGAGCCATAAGACGGGAAGGCGAAGAGGTGGGGATAAGCACGGAGTGCTGGCAAAGCCTGGGACCCAAGGTTTGCAAGCCAAGGGCAGGAGGGTTGTGGGTAGGCTGCAAGAGGCCTCACCAACAGACAGCAGCTGGGTTGTGGCAGTCTCATGTGCCAGGCTAGTGAAAAGGCGATTCTAAAGGTATGATTTCAAATGCTTATCCCCAGGAGAAATGGGCTGGATAATGAGCAGGGTGATGATTTAAGATTATCTTAGCAGCATTCCTTCTAAGCCTGGATTAACTTGAAAAGGCAAGTCAGCACTCTCAGCACATATATCAAATTATTCATTTCATCCTCACAATTCTTGACACAATTCGCACCAATCCCACTTTACAGATAGGAAAGCCTAGCAGAGCCAACCAACCAAACGGCCACAGTGGCTGGAGCTGAGCCAATCCAAAGCCAGGAGCTTTTTCTGGTTCTCCCATGTGGGTGCAAAGACTCAAGGATTTGAGCTATCCTCTGCTGCTTTCCCAGGCCACAAGCAGGGAGCTGGATGGGAAGAACAGCTGAGACACAAACTGTCACCTACATGAGATGCCAGCACCATAACAGAGGCTTAGCCTACTACGTCATGGCCAGCCCCAAGCTGATCTTTGACAAAGAAGCAAATGCAGGCAACATGCATGGATGTTTGATCTAGTGACAGAAATGCCACCTGAGACACCTGCATCCCATATCCGCATGCCTGGGTGCAAGTTTCAGCTCTTCTCTCAGTTCCACCTTCCTGCTAATGAGCACTGTAGGAGCCAGCAGTATTTGGTTCGCTGCCACCCAGGCTGTAGACCCAGCTTGAGAGTCGTGGAACAGTCAGCTGTCCTATTTAAGCACAGCTGGGAAAATCAGGAAAGAGAAGTCCAGGAGGGTTTATGAGGACTTCCTTCTATATCAGAAGGGATGGAGTCCAAGGGTGCTGGCTTTGTTCCAAGTGACCTGTGAGCCAGGACTAGAACAGGGGCAAATCGGTGGCCCTTGCAAGAATATCCAGCACTGCCGAAGCAATAATTGGCTTCCCATAGCATTGGTCCAAGCAGAGGCTGGGGATCAAGGTGACCTCATGGCACACATGCAGGGGTGAAGAGCTGGATCCCTTGGTCTGGCCAAGTTCTCCAAGCCTCACTGTCCTCCCTTACAAGGGGAGGAGGGTGACACCTGCCTCATGTAGTTACCATAAGGGTTAAATCAAAGGCACAGTGAGTTAAGCTGCCACCTGGGACACTGGCATCTGATATTGGAACATTGGTTAGAGTCCTGACTGCTCTTCTGCTGACTTAGCCCTACACTAATGCACCTGGGAAAGCAGCAGATACAGCCCAAGGACTTGGACCCTTGGCACCCAAGTGGGAGACCTGGATGGATGGAATTCCTGGCTCTTGGTTTCAGCCTGGCCCAGCACCTGACCAAACTACCTTTCTGCCTTTCCAGTCAATCTTTATAAATAACAAACAGCAAACATGCAGCACGGTGTCTGATGTATGGTACAAGTGAAGGGACCATTGGTTGCAATGACTAAGTTCAGTGCCAGAACAGTAGCTGTCACAGACAGACATTCAGATGCTTCCCATCTCAATATTCTGGGATTTGCACATCTCACTAAATGCTCTAGGGTTCATGTTTTTGATTTAATATGAGTTAAGTGTCACACTGAGGGCTGTCTGCAATCTAAATATTAGATGCTCACACCTGAAGATGCAGATGAACATTAAGACCCTGCCATTCTGTCTCCACTGACTCCTTGGAGGGATGTGGGCCCTTCTACCCATCTCTGCTTTCTACCAGATTCAGAAAAGAAAATCCCTGGCCTGGTTTCTCCCCAAGGTAATGGAAGAAATGGCCCAACCCTGTGTGGCATTCCCGAACCCCTGTTGTCTAGACAACACCAAGCTCCTAGATTTCTGAAGGGCTTTGAGCTCCACTTCAGCAAGGTCAGGAAGCAGTTGGGAAAAAGATGTATTTTTCCACCTTGATGAGAATGAAAGAGAAACAACTGCATATGCTCAGAGAAACTAGTCAGCCAAGCTGGACAGTCATGACCCCCAGGCTCTAGAGTAACAAAAGGCCACCAGCTTTAGTTGGGTTCAAGTTCAGGCTCCTGCCTTCTGGGAGCACCTCAACCCATGCTCTGCGCCACATATGGTCTCAGATTGGACCTGTCTGGGTGAGGCTAAGAGACACTGGGCACTATCGATTTCTAGAAACCCCCTAGCTGATGCTTCCGTCCTCCCAGGCTGAGAGGCCAACTCTGCAAGGAGAGTCCAGGAATGTCAGGCCCCCAGCTAGCTCAAGGCAGGCAGAGCGATCCCTAAGGCAGTTGAAGCAGTGTGCTCTGTTAATTTACAGGGTTCCATGATGTTTGTGCACAGGCACGATCTCCACCCTGTCCTTGTCCCTTCCTCGCGGGAAAATCAAGCACTTGATGACCTTTGTCAAGCATTTCATCCGTCTGAGCCTTGATTTGCTCATCCATAAAATGGAACTCACTCCACCTCCTTCCTCTTGGGGTTGTCATGTGGATCAAAACACAGGAAAGTGCTGCATCAGGAGGCAAGGGCTATGTACCCAACAGGCACCTGGGCTCCTAGGGGAGAGGAGGGTGCTTCCATGGGGTTGTCAAGGGCAATGCACATATGAGACTGAGGTCATACCTCCGAGGCCCTTTGAACAGCTCTGTCCTCACAGGAACCCAAGAGGCAGGGTTTATGACTGCCAGCATTTTTACAGGCTTGGAGAAGCAATAAGCTTCTGCAGACCACACCAGTCAGGGAAGAGCAGAGCCAGCGTCAGCATCACCATCCATTTAACAGTGTGTTGTAGGTTAAATGCTGGGATTGAGCAGGGGCTGAGGGCAGCCAGGGTTGCCCATTGTTTGGGTCTGTGAGCAGCTTCTGTAGGTGACCATCAGTCGTCCCCCCATATAGCAGAAAAGTGTTGCTTACACTCAAGGCGTTGCAAAGGCTGCCATGCACCTGCCTGTGACAGAGCTGCAGGATCTGAGTCAGGAACCCAGGAATTGTGCCCAGCTGGTGCTCCCACCCCAGAGCTCCAACAGCACAAAGGACACGGGATGTCAGTACAGAGACCCCTGTCCATGTGATGCTTGCCACAGTCAGGGGAAAGCGACACCGAGTAACAGAACCTTCTGCAAGTGGCCAAGTTGGGTTCTGGATGTTCACTGCAGAATTCTAGAATGGCTGAGAGGAGTTGAGCTTTGAAATTGCCTTGTTTATCACCACCAAGACACCGAGATCCAAAGAGGTTACTAAACTCACCAAAGCCTGCTCAGGAATCCCTAATGGGGACATGCTACTCGGGGCTCTGTCACTAGGCCAGCATGCTCTTCCTGGAAGCAAAGTCTTTTTGGAATATTGTTCAAGTTTTACTCTGTGTATTGTCTTCTACCCTGAGCACCTAGCTTAATCCAACCTTGTTCTTTCATCATATCTATGAGAGCCGTCTTTCAGCCAATTTGATCATCAATCAAGCTTACCATGAGGTTGGCCATAGGATGCTCCCGGATGAACCCTATCATTAACTTTGGGATAGATTCAACCCCTAGTCCGATCACATGACAGAAAGCACTATGGACGGTTTGGAAAGTCTCAACTCTACCCTCACTCTGATGGTCATGAGAACACACCATCATTGACTACAGACCAGTGCACGCCCCTGTCTTTATGCCCTGATGCCCACCTAACACCCAGCATCACACACCCTGTGCTATATGTATCCTAACCTAGTGGAGGCTGACTGGCAGCTTTGCACTTGGCCTCAGACAAGGGATATTTCATTTTTAACTATCTCTGCCCTCCTTTTTCCCCCTGGAAAAATCAAGGCAGGTACAACCTGCAAGGAGGAACTCATGCTCAAGGAGAGCCAGTAGTTTCAGAGCCCCTGCCCCTCCATATGGAGATCTTCTGTAGCACATCCACAGCTCCAGCATCACGGTAGTCCCCACAGGCCAGACTTTAGAAAGGAACAGGGATTCCCTAAAGATCAGGGTGTCCCAACAGAAGTGGATTTTCAAGAGGACTGCAAGCAGCCTTACAGTCTCCATCCAGAAAGGTCTTCTCCTAGAGACTACAGGGAGGTCGTGGTTAGCAGAAAGCAAGCACAAGAATGCAAGAGATAGGGGTTGCTACTGTGGCCCAGAGGGTTAATTAAAGCAGCATCCCCTATGAGTCCATTTGAGTCCTGGCTGCTGTACTTCTGACCCAGCTCCCTGCTAATGCACTTTGGAAAGCAGCAGAGATGACCTAAGTCATACTTGGACCACTACAACTACATGGGAGATCCAGATGGAGTTCTAGGCTCCTGGCTTCAGCCCTGCTCAGTGCAGCTACTTAGGGCATGCACCAGCAGATGCAAGATCTTTCTCTGTCCCACTTCTAATCCAGCCCCTTCTAATGGCCTAGAAAAGCAGCAGGGGGTGGCCCAAGACCATGGGCCCCTGCACCCATGTGGGCCTCTACTCCCAACCAAGCCTTAGTTCACCAGCCTGCAGTCCCTTGCAGCTCAGGACCTTTTACACCAAAGGCCAACAGGCTCCTGGTGCCCCTGATGCCCCTTGTATCCTGCCATTGCCCTTCTGGGGAGCCCAGACTAGCCCCCTTCCCCTACCTTTCTACCCATCACTTTTCACTCCAAGCTGGTTGGGTGACCTTGGGCAAGGCATTCAACCTGTTAGGGGCTCCATTGCTGTCAATGGGAAACCAGAGCTGTGGATTCAACCACTTTGGGCACCAAGTGGCACCAAGATCCTCAAAAAGGGCTCTTGTTCTGGGCTTCCTAGGTCCTTGTGTATCCAGCTCTTCCCTCCTAACACCAACCCTGTACTCCCGATCAGCCCACCCTGCTCCCTGCTCAGCATCCCGTGGAGGAAGTTCCTACTCTACTGTGGGCCCTGCCATCCCCTGCACCCACCCCTTAACTACTCTCCCCTCCCAGTATTCAAGTGAGTCTCCACGTGGACCGTCTCCCACGTTCCTCTCAGCTCTCCGACTCCTGTTATTAAAGCGATGTGCACCTATTTTCGTGCTTCATTCCTCCCCCATGATTTTATGCAGATTCTCCCCCGAGAGGTTGTCTTGCATTCAGCTCAGTCTCTGCCAGCCAGACTCAGCCCACTCCGGCATCTTGGAAGGGTGCTCAGTTAATTGACAGCAGCAAAAACTCAACCTGATGCGAATGATGATTGACAATAAAGTCCTCAAAATCTACAAGGCACAGGTGACATTCCAGAAAAATCTAACACTTGAACCCCCTAAAGAAAAATCCCATACCAGAGATTGCTGCACCCAACCGGGTGGTGGGGTGGTGGAGGTGGGGCATCATGTGGCAGAGGGGACACTCTGACACCAGATTTCCCTGGGTGGCTTGGCCATTGAGTCCAGAGTGAACTGATCTGGTCCCCTCCTCTCTCTCACCCACCATTTGACGGACATGAGCCACCAGCTGCATCTCCTAGAACACGCCCTACCACCACCTTTCCTTTGAAGCAGAGCTTTTCCAGAAGGTTAAGAGGCTTTTCCTCCAGGAAGGAGGTACAAACCCCATTCAATCTTTC
Source organism: Ochotona curzoniae (assembly GCF_017591425.1). NCBI lineage: Eukaryota > Metazoa > Chordata > Mammalia > Lagomorpha > Ochotonidae > Ochotona > Ochotona curzoniae. Next base: position 1,095,994 of record NW_024466647.1, on the reverse strand, counting down.
CCATCTCCGGGCTGGAATGCACCTCTTCGCTCAGGCACCAAGTTCACTCAGCTTTCACCTTTGGCTTTGCAGTGACAGAGCCAGCATGCATGTGTTTCCAAGGCAACGGGCTTTTATTTCCCAGGCATGACAGTCTCCTGGGGAACCTTTGACCCACTCAGAGAAAGTGAACGTGTAGCAAAACTCCAGTTTTATCAGACACAGTGGCTTCCTTCCAGTCAGCTTCCACCCATTGGTGATTCTGAGATGGAACCGGACTCCTGTATGCTGAGCCAGTTTCAAAGATGAAAATAAAGTCCAGCTTGGATTCTTTACGCCCTTGGGCTCATTTCTGGGCAGGCTGGGGGCGGAAGGCCTCAGCTCTGGGCTCAGGCTCAGGGCTGAATTCAGGGTCCTGTACTTGGCAGCTGTGGGCACGTCATTTAACATCAAGTTTTCTCATCAGTGAAATGAGAATGACGCAGGCCATCTTAGCCACCAAGCTCTGTGTACAGTTAGCCCACTGCACCTGTACCTTGCTGGTGGAGTCAGCCAACTGTAGAGAAAATTTTTGAAAGCACTTTTTACGTCTGTAAAAAATGTTTGAACATACACAGATGTTTTGCTTGTCGTTATCTCCCAAACAATTAGTGTAATGACTATTTACTAAAGTTCACAATGCATTAGGTATTACAAGTCATTCAGGAGTGATTTAATGTAGATGGAAGCAGGATGGAGTTTGGCACAGCAGTTAAAATGCTGCGTTCTTTATCTGGACAATAAGATGCTGGACTTTATGCTTGGTAGATGCTTGCAATGAAAGAATCTCAACTGAATTTGAACTGTGGTAATGCAACAAGGTGGAGGAATCCACCATGAAGGGAAGGGGGTTGGGAAGGGGTGGGGGTGGGGAAATCCCAGTGCCTATAAAATTGTCACATAATGCAATGTAATCAATTTTAAAAAATAAAACAAACAAACAAAAAATGCTGCGTCCTATGCCAGAGTGCCTATGTGGAGTCCCAGATCCATTTCCCAACACAGCTTCCTTCCTGCAGGTCCTCCAGGCCAGCCCCAGGTGTTGCTGTGTGCAACAGTGACACAGTGTCCTCACAAGGTCTTGTCAAATGGCAGATCCACAGAACTGAGTATCATTAAAACGCCTGTGACTGCCAGCCACTAAAAAGTAGTGTCATGTCCCAATCAACAACATATAGCTGACAGAGGACAAGTAAGACCAAAATTACGACTACAAAGACTATAGAAACTGAAGAGTTAATGCCAGAAAACCATATGAATTTTACACAAAAACACTTAAGCTTACTTGGAATGGGCACATTCCTACAAATCAAACTTCACAAACCGTACAGAGAAAGAAAACAAGACTAATCACAATGATTTAAAAATTGAATCAGTAGCCTAAACTTGACCAAAAATCAATATCCCATGCTAGAGGGCAAGTTCTGCCCAACATTAAAAGAAAATCCACTTGTATTACAAACTATTCCAGAAAACAGAAAAACAGTAACAAGCCCCAAGTGATTTTATGTGACTGCAACGTTGGTCCCATATCGAGCGAGCACTATGGGGCAAGTACAGTTCAATGTCATTCATAGACAAAGAAAGAAATCCAAATAAATGTTAGCAAACTAAGTCCAGCAATTATATCTCTATACAAAAATGTCATATACATACACACCTCACAACTAATTTGGCTTTATCCCAGGAACACATAGTGCACCTGATAATAATACAGAACCTGCTAAGGCAACATGATAGATTTAGTGGGAGAGAACTAAGTGATTATTTTCACATAAGCTGAAAAGACCTTTGACAATATTTAATTATTGACTAAAACACTCAATAAGGCCTGGTGCAATGGCTCAGTGGCTCAAATCTCACATTGTATGTGCAAGGATCTCATATGGGCACCAGTTCATGTCCCAGCTGCTCCACTTACCATCAACTCCCCTGCTTATGGTCTGGGAAAGCAGTAGAGGATGCCCCAATTAGCTAATCCTCTGCCTGCAAGCACCAGCATCCCATATGGGACCAGTTAGTGTTCCAACTGCTCTACTTTCAATTCAGCTCGCTTCTTGTGGCCTGGGAAAGCAACAGAGGATTGTCCAAAGCCTTGGACCCCTACACCCACATGAAGACCCAGAAGAAGCTCCTGGCTCCTGGCTTCAGATCGGACTGGCTCAGCTCCAGCCACTGCAGCCATTGAGGGAGTGAATCAGGGGATAGAAGCTATTTGTCTCTCCTTCGCTCCGTATAAAATCTTCCTTTTCAATAAAAATAAGCCTTTAAAGCGTGTAAATTAGGAACAGGAAAAGGCCAACAATAGCTGATAAAATGTAAATTATAAAAATACACTATTTAAAAAGTTATTCTAAACTTGTTTCCAGACTTTTCCACTTTGTCATTTTGAACCTTGATGGAGTAGGGTAATGGAAGCCGTGGAAAGTGAAACAACAGATAATGGTCTGCGGTGTCCAGTCCAGGGGGTCAAATCCCAAGTGCATGGCAATCAGCTCAGTGTGGTCAGGAATGGGTTAACCACTACCTTTTTTGGTTAAACCTCTGCCTTTAACTCAGAAGCAAACTGAGAAAGCCAACCATGCGTCTCAAATCGGTGACTTGAAATGCCCTGCTTCTGGTTAGCTTAATCCCAGCCACCCCTTGCCAGCAACCTCCAACCAGAGCTGATCCAAGGCCTTCCTGATTTTCCCTGTAAAGTTTCCGCTCTCTGCCATCTGCCTTTGAGTCTCACTGCCCAGAGGCCACAGCTTGCTGTCACCAGCTCTGAACACACAGCCTCTGCCTCTTCTCATCGGGGGAACTTTCATTTACCAGGGCCCTCCAAAAAGTTTATGGAATAGTTATATTTTGGAAAAAGCACCATTTCAATATTTTTTCATCAGAATAAGCTTACCTTTTAATCCCCTTTTCCATCCCATTTCTTTTTAAAATGCTCCCCTATTCCCATTAAATTGAGTTTTGCTTCATCAGAAGATTCCACAAGATAAGTTTTGCAGCAGGGGGAAAATATTTGCCATACACACAAGGAGAACTTCAAAAAGCTCATGGGAATGGAAATGAAGCGAAATGTTTTGGTGAAAAAATATGCATGGCTTTCCACACATATTAAGAGATATCTTCAAAAGTTCATAAAAAAAGCTATGTGGGCCATTAAAAAAGAAACTCCTAGACATCAATGAGGAAAAACAGACACTTCACAAGAGAAGAATCCGAGTGACTAACGAATATAAAAGTCAAACTTCCTTGGCCTCATTAACAGTCAGCAAAATGCAGCCCACATATGCAGCAGGCAAGGCCGGCATCATCACAACCACCATGCTCAACAGGTGATTGACATGTCCAAGGTGAGCGGCAGGTTGGACTCAGGACCTGGGCAGGCCAAACTCCACTTCTCCTCCTCTCCCCGTGGGCTGTCCAGGGAACACACCTTCTGGCTCGCAACCCAAGTCAACCGTCAGGAGTGGGTGGACATTCATCTTTCTGCCCCTTTTCAGCTTCAAAGATCCTGCTACCAAAACAAAGGCAGTGCTGGGGCGGAGGAGAAAGGGGACAGAGGGGGGAACTGAGGCAGAGGCCCAGCAGTCATCAGCATCAGCAGGAAGGTAAAGCTGGGGCTGGTAGCCCGTTTAGTACAATCAAGGGGCTAGTCATCACATGATGGCAATCTTTGCAGATTCATCAATGTTCCTTCCTCTGTCTTTGGAACCAACAGTCAAAAGCTTATAAATATTCATAGCAACAGCCAAATGTGTTTAGTGGTAGTCATATTTCTATGTGAAGGATGAGAAAGTTCAGGGTCCAGGGAGGTAGAAGAACTTGACCAAGGCCACACAGCACAAAGAACCAGAAGCTGGGTCTTGGGGACCCTGCCCTAAAGGTTTGCATCCCCACCAGAGTGCTGCTGCCCTCCCAAAGCCTGCCTCAACCCCAGCCCATCTGCGGGGCATCTTCTACCTGCCAGCACGAGGCAAACCAGCGCTGGGCTGTACACAGAAATGTCTCAGTTCACCCAGAGGACACCGTTCTCTGGAGAGCTCCTGGCCTCAACAGCACAGGCCGAGCCAGCTGCCATCTCTGAGCAGAAGTCACACTCACCTTGCCCCAGAAGCGGCAGCAGCCCAAGGAGGAAGATGCTGGGCCACACGGCCATGGCTGGATGCTGCAGGTGCCTCAGGCCTCTGAACCAAACGGCTGCGCAGATACTGGGTGAGCACACGTCTTCCTGCTTTTATGCAGCTCGGGGCTGATAGCGCACCTGTCATAAATCTCACCGGGTTCACCTTTGAAAGCAGGCCGTGGCTGACTGCAAATGATAAAGATTAACATTCAGGCAGAAGAATTCTTGAGCCAGATGCATCAATGATGGCTAACATATCCTGCTCATAGACCAAAAAAAAAAAAAAACAAAAAAAACCCCCAAAAAAACCCATTCATGACCTTTGACCTTCCCAGAAATTGCCAGCAGCTGTGAATTCTAGTCTGCTGGGGAGAGACCAGGTTTGGGAATCCCGCGTGCTGGGTTCCAATCCCAAACCCACCACAGCTGTGAGAACTTGGTCCTATCTATTAACTTGACCTCAGCTTTCTCAGCTGGGACCCAGGCGAGTTAAAGAAAAAAAAAAACATATAAAAAGTACTTTATAATATAATAACTTCAAGCCATAAATCCCCCTCCAAATGGGAGTTCTCTTTTTCTTAGTGTGAAATGTATGCCCACTGCATCTTAGGAGCACCGCTGGAGTCCTTGGTGGGCCTGACACGGACATTCCTGTTTCTATTCCCCACCCACGCACCTCCAAACCCACAGTGGCCACAAGAGTGGAGCTGGGGTACCCACCACAGGTTTCTCGTCTGTGGGTTGAATTGAGAGGTGCAAGCCCTTTGAGCAAATGGAGTCAGCTGTGTTGGATGGGGTCTCTACGTGGAGCAAACAGAGCTGGGATTTAAACCCTGGGAGGCAAAACAGCCTGCAGGTTAACATTTACATTTTCTCCTCAAATATCAAAAAGCCATTGCCTTCATTAATAAGAACATACTTCAAAAAAACTTCATGGATAATGGAAGTCTATTTTGATGCAAAAAAAATTTTTTTTTGAAATCTGCATATGTGAGGGGATTTTGAAATGTTCATGGAAGCTTATGTTACTAAGCTGATTGGATCCCAAATTCTCTTCTCATCACAACCTCCTTTTCAATGTGGTTTCCATGAACTTTTGGAAATAGCCTCCCCTCCTACATACCAGTCCTTGACTTTGGCCACCCTTTAGACAGCGAGGCTGAGGGGCTGGGGCCCATGTTCACTGTCTAGCCTCAGCTCTTGCTGATCTGGACAGCTTTCTCATATTTTTCAAATCACACAGGGCCAGCGTTTAGGCACAGCAGATAACTACTGCTTGTGGCATGGGCATCCCATATTGAGACTCAGCGGCTCTGCTTCTGATGCAGCTTCCTGCGGGTGAGCCTGGGAAGGAATCAGAAGATGGCCCAAGTGCTTGGGCCCCTAGTACCCATGTGGGAGACCTGGATCCTGGATTTGGCCTCACCTAGCCCTGGCTGTTGTAGCCATTTGGGAATTGAACCAGTGCACAGCATTCTCTCTCTTGCCCACTCACTCTCACTCTCCCTTTCAATAAATAAACCTTTGTTTAAAATGAAAAAATAGGGGTCAGCATAGCAACACATCAGGCTAATTCTCTACAGTGCCAGCATTCCATATGGTTACAGGTTCATGTCCCAGTTGCTCCATTTCTGATCTAGCTCCCTGCTAATATGTCTGGGAAAACAGCAGAGGATGGCCCAGGTGCTTAGGCCCCTGAACCCATGTGGGAGGTCCAGAAAGAAGCTCCTGGCTCCTGGCTTCAGATTGGCTCAACTGTGGCCATTGTGGCCACTTGGGGACTGAACTAGTGCAGACATATTCTCTCTCTCTCTCTTTCCATCTCATTCACCCTTTCAAGTAAATAAAGATTTTTTAAGTTAAAAAATAAAAACCATAACTATAGCTTTGTGAGTTTGAATTTAAACTGAAGACTAAACAGGGTTTTGTTTCTGGTTCTCTGATTTTAGGGTATGGTCTGGTCTCTCAGTCTCAGAAAAAAATGTGATGTATGGAAGACACTGATTTAGCCGTGTCAAAGGCTTAGTCTCAGCCCGGGACTGCATGACGGTCTTAGGCTGTGCCTGAAGTGTATATGCACCAATACACCCAAGCCAGGGTCTGCAGGGACCACTGGGGCAGAGACGCCCCTGAGCACTGGGACACTCATCTTCACTGCCCACAAGCTCAGCGAGGACCCCAAGCTGCTGGTCCACTGCTGAGGATGGCAGGAGGCCACCACTCCACCTTGTGGTCCTGATAGCTTTGAGGAACCTCTTCAAACCTGAGCATGTGTCCACAGTTCCCTGCTCATGCTTAGCCCCGCTGCAGGTGCAGCAGGAAGCCTGCCGAACCCCAGGCAGAACCACCCAGGTCTACAGTCCACGTCTTCACTTTCATCTTTGACTGTGTCTCTGCACAACCATCACGGCCCACCAGGGCTGGCCCCCACTCCGTCCTCTGGTTTCTTTTACACATAGAAACATTGAGAAATCACTTAAAAATCTCTATTCTCAGGAATTTTGGCATAGGACCATGTGAATTTCCTTGTAGACCAAAGACGGGTGGGGGTGGGGGTGGGAACATAACCCTTCCTAAGCACTCTTACCAGGCACTGTGGTGTCCTTATGTATATCAGCTTGGATGCAGCCTACGATCTGTGCAGTCTCTGAGCAGCTGTGAAGAGAACGGAGAGAGTCACCATCTCACACTGAGACCAGCTCCACTACTTGACAATGCATTTTGTTCTCTACTTTTGCTATAACTTGTGCTGATGAGATGGGTCTTAGAGGAAAAGAGATGCTCCATTTCAGATTTTAGCAAGAATCAGCAGGTGCTCCTTTTGGGAAAGGCTTAGAACCATAAAGTCCTATCTTTGTGTTGGTCACAAAGCATCTCTGTGGCTGAAAAGGCTGAGCATTTGCTCTTGTCCAAGTGTCCACAAGGGGGTGCTAGACCAAGCCTCGGGCCCTGGGTTCATGCGTGCTAAAGCACTCTGACTCAAGCATATAAATTCACATGTGCCCTCCATTCCTTTCTGGTATGAGCAAAGTAAGGATATTTTTGTTGTTGTTCCTTCCCTAGCATGGGCCAACCATTCCCTTTCCAAGGCTACCTTCTTCCTTTCCTTCTCAAATTTTTTGAATATATATTTGTTTTTAAGGATTAACATGTACTAACTTTGTAATGGAGAACAGAGCTTCCCCAATATTCACAATATTCCCCAATATTCATAGTCTTCCCAGTTTCTAGGCTGTAGTGTGGCTCCTCTGGTTCTTATGCTTTTTGTTATTGCCACAGTAGTAACAATCCAATTGTGATAGACAATGGCTGCCTTCTTTGGGCCACTGATGAACTCGTAAGGTGCCCAATAAGGTACTAATCCCACCCCAACCTGGGGAGACCAGAGAAGGTCTGCAAGGCTGATGACATTAAGCATGAAGAAAGGCTGTACCGCATGCAGTAAGTGACTGATTGCTGCAATCGCGCTGCGGCTATGTGCAGCAATGTGATATGTATATATTAACGCGTTACAGTTAAGAAAATATGGAGGGACAGGCATTTAGTGTCATGGGTAAGACGCAGCTTGGAACATCTGCATCCCATATGTGAGTAACTGAATTTGAGTTCTGGCTGTACTTCTCATCCCAGCTTCCTGCCATTGCTCACCCTGGGAGGCAGCAGGTGGCGGCTCAAGGACTTGGGTCCCTGCCACCCACACCGGAGACCTAGATGGAATCCTGGGCTCCTAGCTTCAGCCTGGCCCAATTTCCTCTATTAGAACATTTGAGAAGTGAACCAGCAGAGTAGAAGAGTTCTCTCTTTTTCTAGGTCTGTTTCTCTGCCTTTCAAATATGATTTTTTTTTTTAAATTAAAAGTTACCACTGGAGAGAATAGCAAATCCACAAAGAAATCCATACACCTTGAGAAATATACAACAAGGATTTATTTTTTCTTCTGGTTAGAGATACAACTAAAACTGAGTCCCTAGCCCTAGGGAATTAGCTAGAAGCAATGCCCTGGGAAGAAGAGTACATCAGGCCAAGCTGTTTAACGTTCGTGAGCAAGGAGTAAGTCAAGTCACCCTCTTCTTTCCACAAGCAAAACAATCCCAGGCACCTGGGTGGACTCCGACAATGCAACAGGAAGTACGCACCAGTAACCTGTCACCTGAGCAGGTGCCTATTGGTACTGATTTCATGGGAGAGCAGGTATGTGTCAGCACTGTGGGAAGGGTGGAGCCAGAGGACTGCCTTTCTCAGAACCATCTGCATTGGTGTCAGCAGCACCCCAGGAATAGCTCGCTGTAAGTTTCAGCTTCTCCCAGGTACCTGCTACTCCCTACCTATTATTGCTCTGCAGGTAAACAGTTCACTGTTCCTGATAGGCTTCCTGTGGGAAGGGCTGGGCCTTTTACTTCCTGCTCCCCCCCGCAGCTTCTATGCACTGCATTGACCATTGGCCCAGCAAATCTCCATGTCTTTGGTTGAGTGCTCCATCTGGGGTACAGAGGCAACTAGATGCCCTGTGCTCTCCACAGCCTGTTCTAGCCCCTGCCAACCTGGCATGTCATCCAGCGGCCAGAGCTATTACCACTGGATTTCCAATTCCAGACCTGGGCACATTCGGGGGCAAATCATGCAAGGTGCAAGTCATGGACCGCCTTAGCTCCCTCGGGCAGAGACTTCATGCAGGACACTGAAGACACCAAGAGCTTGATTAAGAAGTGAAGAAGCAAGAGCCAACACGAACAAAAGTCCATACATGTAATTTCTAAGGGGAAAATACACTTTACATCACCATCTTATCACTTAAGTGAAATACTGACAGCACATCCCGGTAGAGTTAACGTTTACTCCATGGTCTGCTTTATCTATTGTTAGAGCCCCAGGAGTGAGCCAGCACAGGCAGTCATTAAGCAGCAGATGAAGAAAGAAGTGCATGGACGTCAGAATAAAGAGACCAGGACTGCTATGAAAAACTCAGCTTAACAGAAAAGAACAGAAAACACTAAAAGAACACAAGCCATGCTTGAGATTAAGCTAAGGGCGTCCCCATGTCCTGACGCATGATGGGAGATGGGACATTGGGCTCACAGCTCTTGCTCAAGATCACACTGTCATTCTCTCCTGAGCTGGTTCTCTACCCAGGCTGCACGTGGGAACCATCTGGGGAGATTTTCACAAAACACACTCTATCCTCCAGGATTCTGTTTCAGTGCTCTAAGGTGGGGGTTTGGGCATTGGTCCTTGTTCAAGTTCACTAGTAGATTGAGAGTCACTCTTCCAGGGAACCAGAGATCTCTGGGACCCACAGGGCACCCTGCACTGAGGGACCAGGAGGGCTCCCTCTCTGCTGGCAAAGGCGAGCCAAGCCCACTGGACACAGCCCTGTACCAGGACACACGATTGACTGTGGGATGGGAAGCCCCTGGGACTATGTGGGGTGAGATGTGGGGGCTCATCTCTCAACGTTCAGCGGGCCAACGGGGCAGGCACCCGGAGAAGCCTGAGCACTGAGCATCTGCGTGTGTGGGCGGAAGCTCCAGATCCTCCATGACACCAACCCTGCCTGCAGTGTCCTCCTCTTGCTCACGCCTGCTCTCCTCCAACTCTCCAGCATACACTGAGTGAACAGAAACAGCAGGTTCATGGTGGCTGAGGAGGAGGTGAGATAAACCCCCACTTTACACCACAGGATGTCCCCCACTTGCACCAGCCTCTGGGTCAGAGCACCACCATTTATGGTAGAAAGGGCATGAGGTGCCCACAGCATGAGTTCTGGCATTCTTTGATCACATGACCTCTCTGCCTGGTGAGCCATTTCTCTCTCCAGCCCCTCCGCCAACCTCAACACCAGAAGAGCCCTCAGACATTCCGGGAGCACTGCTGGACATGGCTGGCAATTCCATTAAATTGTGCTTTCCAACCTGTCCTGTGGCATGTGGAAGATGGGGATCTTTGTACACATGGAGGGCGGACAGGAAAGGCTCAGCTGAGAAGCTCCTTCAGTTCCTCCTGGTGGTCCTGAAAGGACCCCCGGGGGCCCACCTTCATTGAGCACCTGCTAGGAGCCATGTATCATCTTGCTAATCCCGTTTATTTAGCTACATGCTTTACGAAGTTAAAAATCTCTGTAAGGTCACCAGACTGGTAAGTTTAAAAGAAGTTCTGGCACCACATCCCCTCCTTTCTCCCCAGCATGACTCAAAGCTGTGTGCCTAGTGAGAAGGCCTTCAACTGTGTTCTGATGGGGAGCCCTGACTCTGAAGCAGCCCTTGGCTCATGCAGTCAGCTGATCGGTCCCCGTGCTTCCTGCCCCCACTGTTCCAAGGACATTGAGGCAAAGAGCAAGGCAGGGCCCAGCTGTGCTAAGGACTGACCCGCCTTTGAACTCCCTTACTTAAGTCCAGTGTTCTTTGTCACTCACCACGTGGGGCCAAGTCACCACGGCCACTTACAGCCACGGTATTTTTAACCCGGTTTTGCAGAAAAGAAACTGAAAACTCAGTCACTTGCCCCATGTTGCCTGGATACTAAGGTAGAGCTCTTGCTTCATCATGGCCCAGAGGTGGCTGAGTTCAAGTTCTGGAGATGAGCATTGACCCCATGCTGGTAGAAACCCGTGTATGCCTAGCACCCACCCCACGTCCATCCTTGGAGAGCGGCCCCACATATAGAAGCTCTTCCCTGGACCACACAGAGCTGAAATTCCCTGATCTGTGGCTCACCCAAGGCCTGAGGAGAGCTCCGGGAGAGGAGGGGTGTGAAATGACCCAGCAGGTGCTTCTACCTGGCAGTTCATCCTGCCTCCACTCAACTCTCTGTCAGGGGGAGCCAGAACCTGTCTTTCCAACCCAGTGGGCATAACCAGGGACCTCAACCCCTACCTGGGGAGCTCACACACTTCAGAACACAGCAGGATGTCCCGCTCACTGGCTGCCACAACCCCGAGCACCCTATCTTGATGACAAGGGCATCTGTCCAAGAAAGCACCTGTGTGTGGCCAGGAGGAGGGGAGCAGCTCTCTAGCCCTGCCCCCTCTCTGGGGCAGCTTACCTGTAGGAATGTCCTTTCTGCCCACAGTGCACAGCCACTCCCGAGCGCAGCCTCTGGGCCTTCGGCTGTGAGGTAGGGGATTTCTATGGTGTGATGTCACCAGGGCCAACGCCACCGGCCACCCCACTGGCAACGTGGGTATTACTAACCTTGGTGATGATGTGCAAATTTGTTTGTGCTGCCAGCTTCCTTGCAAACCCCGCTGTTTTACCTTTGATGGCACAGCAGGTGGGAGGGCTGAGGTGTGACAGTGAGTGGGGAGAAGGTGGATGTGAGGTTGGCCTTCTATCCCCAGGGCATGATGGGAGAGCACCCCCACCCTGGAGGCCAGACAGACAGATCTGCATGGAGCTCCAGCCTTTGGAAAGTCTCAGAATAGGAATAGAACTGAACTGCCTGCCACATTCCCTGGGAAGAACGTCTCAACGGGCTCCATGGTGCAGGGAAGTGGGGGCACAGCCAAGCCCCCTTGGCCTGCGGGCCCTGCTACTTGACCCCACCCCTTTCTTCTTTGCAGCTGCAAGCTTAGCCCCAGAGAACTGTATAGTCGCTCATTCTCATCTGAGCCTGTGTTCCCACTACATTCCTGAACCACCAACTGCCTTAGAACCCAGAGATTTGCCACCCACACGGCAGGGGCTGTCGCGGCTTCTTCACCCTGGCTTTTCGACTCCTCACCCAGCCCGATGCTTCCTCGCTCGGGAGGCCATGGCTTGACCCCTTTGTCAATGCCCCGGGGGCCTGCTGAAGAGAAGGTAGGGCTGGAAACACACAGGGCAGAGAAGCCATCTCAGCCTGCTTTCTGCAGGCACCTGGGCGCCAGTCTCTCGCTCACTGCCTGCCTTACCTCTGAGACAGTGCCACACACGGGCCACGTCCAGTTGAGATCCAGGTTTCTGCCATTGGGGGCGGGGGAGAGGGGGGCTCTGGGGCATCCCCCCTCCCACCTAGATTCCTGCAGGTTCACCATCCCAACCGACTGGCCTGCTCCCATCACCTGCCTTCAAGGTGGCTTCTGCTTCCAGCACTCCACCAGAATCGCTCTAAGATTAATACTGGGCTCAGCCCCAAGGGAAGTGAGGTCCTTAGCCCTCCTCTCAGCTGGTTTCTCCCTCTGACCTAGGACCCTCTGCCCCTGTCTTCTCTTTCTGGCTGTTCCTTCTCAGCTTCCTCCACTAACGCTTCCTCTGCTGCAGGCACCCCTATCTCTCCCTGTCTCTCCCTGTCTCTCCCTCTCTCTCCCTGTCTCTCCCTGTCTCTCGTATGCCCTTTCATCAGTCCCTCCGCCAACCCAACATGTCTGCTTCCATTTGGCCTCTCCTCTGAGCTTCAAACTCTATAAACTCACTCACTGACTCAGCTTCCCCCACTTTCATGTTTCACAGGCACCCTGAACCCAAGGAGTCACGAGGTGGGTGATGGCCTTCCCTCACGCACCTGTGGCCCCACTCTAAGTGGCAGTGACAGGTATATCCAGAGCCAGGAACCAGCCTTGCCAACTCTCTCCCTCAATCCCATACAAACACAGGTTCCATTAGCATTAGCAGGTGCACTCGCAGGGGGCGGCTTCACTTCTGATGCAGCCTCTTCCTAATGCACCTAGGGCAGCAGCGGAAGACGGCCCGAGTCTGTGGGCCCCTGAAGCCATGTGGGAGACCCACACTGAGTCCAACTTCAACCTGGACTAAACCAGCCATTTTGGCCATTTGCAGAGTGAACCAGAAGAAACTGCTCTTTCTCTTGCTTACTCTTCCTCTTTGTAACCCTGCCTTCCAAATAGATTCCGTTTTGAAAAGATTTATTTTATTTTTATTGGAAAGTCAGCTATACAGAGAGGAGGAGAGACAGAGAGAAAGATCTTCTGTCCGATGATTCACTCCCCAAGTGGCCTCAATGGCCAGAGCTGCACCAATCCGAAGCCAGGAGCCCAGAACCTCTTCCAGGTCTCCCACACGGGCTGTCCTCAACTGCTTTCCCAGGCCACAAGCAGGGAGCTGGATGGGAAGCTGGGTGGCCAGGATTAGAACCAGCACCCATATGGGATCCCGGAGCATTCAAGGTGAGGATTTTAGCCACTAGGCTACTGCACCAGGCCCCAAATAAATAAATTCTTAAAAACAATAAAAGTATTTTCTCTTAAACTCTTAAAATAGTATTTCTGGGGGTTTTTTTTCTTCTTTTTTTTTTAACAGAAAATCTTCCATCCACTGGTGCACTCCCTAAATGGCCACAATGACCAGATCTGAGCTGATCCAAAGCCAGCCTCCTCTGAGTCTTCCATGTGGGCACAGAGTCGGAAAGTTTTAGGCCATGCTGCTGCTTTCCCACGCCACAAACAGGGTGCTTGGCGGAAAGCAGAGCAGCCAGGACATGAACCGGTGCCCATATGGGATTCTGAGTGAGGATTTAACCACTGAGCCGTTGCACCAAGCCCAAAACAGTCTTCTTAAAAACAAGGAAAATAAAATGCATACATACATACATACATGAAAAACCGGAAGAATGTTCTAGCATGTGAAATGTGAATGGTAAGCCAATCAGAACGACGCACAAGTCTCGTCCACTTCCACATCCCTACCCTAACACAAGCTCACCAGTCAGAGGCCGTCCTGGCATTTTCCTTTTTCCTCTTTCTACCCTTTTTGACAATTTTTGAAATTTGTTTATTTTATTATTTTGTGATACAGTTCGTAGGCTCTGGGAAGTCCCTTTCCTCCTTCCTTACCCCCTTGCTTCCCTGCCCCCACTAATTTCCCTTATCTCATTACAATAGTATAGTCCTTCATAAACAGTCCTAAGTTCATCCTTCTGCTGTTTAAGTGTATCCTGACATTGTAGGCATGGACAATGGCAGAGAGTGCAGCATCCTATTGTCAAGATATATTTAACAATTTCATTGGGAGTTCATTTTTTATTTGGAAGTAGAGATGCATACTGCATTGTATCTTCACATCTGGATATGATAGTCTCTACTACACAGTTACTATACATTCCCTTAAGTGAAAAGCCATAAAGCAAAATCAACAATAGGAAGAAAAATAGAAAATTTACAGCATGAAGTTAAATTCCCAGCATGAGTGACCAATGTGTCAATGAGGAAATGAAAAAGAAAATCAAAAACCTTGAAGCAAATGATGCTGCCATGTGACCTGAGTCAGTGAGGAAATCAATAAGAAAAGCAAAAACTTTATTGAAAGAAAATAAAAACAAAACTATCAAAACCCATGAGATCTAGCAAAAAATTAGTATTGAAAGTGTTATTGAACTTGCATTTTGCATGAAGGCTGCCATATACCAGAGAGAACATGTAACATCTGTCCTTTGGGGATTGGCTTACTTCACTGAGAATCATGGTCTCTAGTTGGGACCATTTGGTTACAAATGGTAGAATTTCATTCTTTTTAAAGGCTGAGTGGTATTCCATGGAGTAGATGTACCACAGTTTCTTTATCCACTCCTCTTTTGACAAGCATCTGGGTTGTTTCCATGTCTTTGCTATTGTAGATCGTGCTGCTATAAACATAGAATTGCAAATCCCTTTCTCATATGCAGATTTCATTTCCTTTGGATGTATTCCCAGAAGTGAGATAGCTGTGTCATATGGCAGAACAATTTTTAATTCTCTTAGCATAATCCATACTGACTTCCACAGTGACTGTAGTAGCTTGCACTCCCACCAACAGTGAAGGAGGCTCCCTTTCCCCCCACATCCACACCAACAGGTGTTGTTAGTAGAGTTCCGAATGTAGGCCAAACTCAGACAATTTTTAATCCCTGCTGAAGCAAGACAGGCGGGTGGTTCCCTAAGAGCTATGGATTTATAAACTTTCCATTAATTTCATCTTAGGTTTAGTTTTATTTTTGATTGTCAGCTTAGTACTTTGACTCCAATCTGGCCTGACCTGCTTGTCACTGGGACCCTGCTATTGACCAGGCATGCAGAACCTCAGGGTCTTTGAAGCTCTCTGCTCATAGAAAATCTGCCAAGGTCAGCAAAAATATCTGTTTGTGACCTCAACCCCCACTCTCTTTGCCTCAAGTCTCTGACTATTTTATATACTCGTTCAACCTGGACATTTCTGTTTCAAATTATGGTATCTCTAAGTCTTTGGCGATTGAATGACATCTGTCCTGTGTCCTATCCCTTTTGTCCTGTGTCCTAAAGTGTGATCTTGTCATTAGATGGACCATAACATAGGATGCAGGCCTGGGTCCTGGCTATTTGTATGGGCCACACAGACGGGAAAATCGGCAGTCTACTGCAGACCAGCACCCTCTGAGAACAGATAAGGAAAACTCCTACATCCTGAAGGTATTCCCATTCCCACTGTAACTCACTGGTCCCCTATACAGCAACACTTCAACAAGGATGATTAGGCCTTCAATGGAAGCTTTGAAGGAACATTTAAGTTCCTAGACCAACTCTAAGAACAAAATTAAATTCTTGAGGCCCAATGAGCAACATGTTTGGGATGGGTACACTAACAATTCTAAATGTAAATCTAATTCTAAAATTACTTCCTGATATGCAAATAGACATATAGTCCAGTGGAGTACAGAGCTCAGAAACAAACCCTCACGAATGTAAAGGAGTCAAGCCAATTCCACTACATGGTGAGGGAAGGTCAACAACTGATGCTGGGAACCTGCACCAATAAGAGGTACGATGGACCCTTTCCTAATTACCTTCAACAAAAAAGGACATGAAATAAATCAAAAGCCCAAATGTAAGACTGAAAATTCTAAAAGTCTTAGAAGAAAGCACAAGGTAAAAGTTTGATGATATTGCATTTGACTGTTGTTCCTTGGTCATGACACCACAGGTACAAAACAACAAGACATAGACACACCGATTGCTACTGCTTGGCGTGATAAACTCCAAAGTCATAGGCTGATGGATCAAGAGTTGAAACTTTCCCAAACATGACATCCACAGGTGGGCACTTGGGGAAGTAACAGTGGTTGAGCAGCAGTCCCACAATCATGGCTTTATAACAAGAGATCACATAAATACAGACAAGCCAGGACACCCCTTGCCTCTTCTTTTCCTGGCCCAACACCTGAATCTCCCTTTGTAAGCATTTCACCATTCACCCTCCTCCTCAGACATCAAAATAATGGGACTGTCTAATGTTAGACTGTGAACCTCCAAAGCTGTAAGCCAAAATAAATCTTCCTTTCTAAATATATTCTTTTGAGTACTTGTTCTAACAACACAAAATGGAATAATACATAGAGTTCATGAACATTTAAAATGTTTCTGCATCAAAAAAAACACAATCAATAGAATAAAAACATTTGCAAATCATGTATCTGTTAAGGGATTGATTCCTAACCTCAACAACAAGAAACAAAAATAAACAACTCAATTCAAAGATGGGCAAAGATGTGAGCATTTTTCCAAAAAAAAAAAAAATGCAAATGCCAATAAGCTTGTACAAAGAAACTCAACATCATGAATTATTAGGGAACTAAAAAATCAAGTTGTAATAAGACACAATCTCATGTCAGGATGTCTGCTATCACAAACAGAGAATGACAAATGTGGGTGAAAGTATGAAGAAATTGGAACCCTTGTGCTCTCTTGGTAGGAATGTAAAATTATACAGGTATCAGAAAACATCATGGTAGGCCCAGTGCAGTGGCTCAACTGGCTAAATCCTCGCCTTGCAAGTGCCAGGATCCCATATAGGCACCAGTTTGTGTCCTGGCTGCTCCACTTCCCATCCAGCTCCCTGCTTGTGGCCTGGGAAAGCAGTGGATGGATGATGGCCCAAAATCTCAGGACCCTGCACCGGCATGGGAGACCCAGAAGAGGCTCCTAGCTCCTGGCTTCAGATTGGCTTAGCTCTGGCCATCGTGACCATTTGAGGCCAGCAGATGGAAGATCCTTCTCTCTGTCTCTCCTTCTCTTTGTAAATCTGTCTTTTCCATAAAAAATAAACTGTTTTTAAAAAGAAAAATAAAACCATCATGGTGATTCCACAAAAAGTTAAAACCAGAATTATAATGTGAGCAAGCAATTCTACTTTTGTATGTATACCCCAAAGCATCAAAACCAGGGTCTCAAAAGAGAAATCTGTATCCCTAAGACCACGGCAGCATTGCTCACAATATCTGAAAGGTAGAGGAATCTTAAGTGGCTTTTGATGGATGAATGGATAAGAAAATATAGAACGAGAGTACAATGGAATATTCAGTCTTGAAAGGGAAGCTAATTCTGACATAGGCCACAATATGAAGGAAACTTAAGAGTTTACAGTAAGTGAGTGAGTCAGTCATAAAACGGCAAATATTGTGTAATTCCATTTACCCGAGGCACCTAGAGCAGTTCAAATCACAGAAAGTAGGATTTTGTTGCCAAGGGTTGCTGGAGGGTGGAAGGAATGCGAGTTGTTGTTTAGCAAACACAATGTCAGTTTTACAAGATGACAACCATTGTGGAGGTGGTTGAGGACAATACAACACCGAGCATGTATGGAGCACCACTGAATTGTACACTTAAAATCACGATGACAGGGCCTACATTTCCTGTATCGTACCACAGTCACAATATTGCAAAACCCCATCCTCTTTGAGAATGATACAAACCTTCCACCATGGAGTTTAAATCCTGGTGCAAGAATTATACTTCATCAAACATGACCCCCACAAAATGTCTACGTCTGAATTCAGAATCTCCCAAAAGCCCATCATTCGGGCTAGCCAGATTTTTCCCAGCTAAACCACACACTGGCCGGAACACCGGATGGTAACATATTAACAGATAATGTAGAATAAAGCAATCCAAGATCAACTAAAACCTAGTCAAAAGTTATCAATACAAATTTCTGAGACTTAATTGGACCTTCCGTAGACAAAGATGAACCAATGGGAAATTTCAGGGACAAATATTACCTTCCAGTAAAATGCAGGACTCATTTTCAACAGTGATCCAACAGAAGCCTTCCCATTGCATTTGGAAAATGGGGTTCAACCTGAAACTGGAGATCTGGTTTGCAAGCAGGAAATAGAGTGGGAGAGAACCTGCTGCCTGAGCCACCACATCTAAAGGAACACTTGGCCAGGGTGTTGCTATGTTGATTCTGATGTGAAATTCAAAACAAATGTCTGGCTTTGCATAATACCACATGCTGATCCTAATTCTAATCCACACCCCATCGGTAAAGGTGCCTATAGATACTGTCAACAGAAGGGACCCCAGAAATAAGACTAGGTTTATGCCACCTGGTCTCCTTGAGGAGACTCGCTTCCTCCTAGCTCACAAATCTGCCCCGAGAAGGATCTGTTCCCAAGTAACAGTTGTCCACTTGGCACTTGCTGCGGCTCCGCTCAACTGGCCTGAGTAAAATCTGCCAACTTCTCTTAGTGCCCAGGTCACCTATTGCCTATACTATGGTGAGTCAAATGTGCCCCTTATTTAGAGGCTGGCCCTCACCAGCCCTGCCAGGCTGCTCCCACTGTCTTCTGCTCTTGAGGCACCATGACCAGGGCCAAACTCCTGTGCCTCCCCAGCTACCCCACACTGCCCTAGAGAATCATCCTTCTTGCACCTGAGTCTTTGGACAGACTCTACCTACAAAACCTCCTGCCTAGCACTAGTTGGCTGCAGCCAGCATGGAAACAGGATGCCCACAAAGAAGTTAAAGAGAGCATAGAGGATCTAGTCTTCTACCCAAAATACGTGCTGGGAGAAGTAACACTAGCAGCTTGTTAGAAACGTGGGTTCTCAGAACATCCTGAGAGTAGAACTTTAGGGTCTCCTTAATCAGGAAGTGCAATGTAAGAAGGTCCACAGCGGGGTTGTATGCACAGTGTGAAAACTCCTAGCCTACAACAGGCCACACCAACACTGCTGGGACGCTTTCAAAAGTTACTGGTGGAAGAGGCCCCGCCCCAAACCCATGGAATCAGAATCTCGAGGGGTGGGGCCCAGGTGCTGATTGTGGTGGTGGACATGGTATTTTTTGTTTATTCAGAGCCCCCAAACTGACTCAGATGAGCAACTTGGTTGAGAACCACTGACATCACAACTACTTCGATTTCAAAGAAAATATGCAAGAGTGATTTAACATCCACACAGATACCCTCAACCCAGGGCTCCTCCTGCCTGCCCTCGTGGAAGTTGACCCACCTCCTGACCTTGACCCTGTCTCCCTCCCAGCTGCCTCACCTCCTGACCTTGACCCCTTCTCCCTCCCAGCTTAGTCTCAGCTGAGCCCCACTTCTACACTAACACCTGCCAGCACAGAATCCTGCCATGTTCCAGTTCTTTCTTAAAAATGTGTACATTGTGGGCCCGGCGCGGTGGCGCAAGTGGTTAAAGGTCCTCGCCTTGCACGCCCGGGATCCCATATGGGCGCCGGTTCTAATCCCAGCAGCCCCGCTTCCCTTCCAGCTCCCTGCCTGTGGCCTGGGAAAGCAGTCGAGGACGGCCCAAAGCTTTGGGAACTTGCACCCACGTGGGAGACCCGGAAGAGGCTCCTGGCTTCGGATCGGCATAGTATCGACCCGTTGCGCTCACTTGGGGAGTGAATCATCGGACGGAAGATCTTCCTCTCTGTCTCTCCTCTCTGTATATCCGCCTTTCCAATGAAAAAATAATAAAAATAAATCTTTAAAAAAAAATGTGTACATTGTTCAAAATTTTGGAAATCGTTTAATTGTTCACCCATGAGGAATGACTAAGTAAGTATGTGGAAAACTATATGGTAATGAAAGGGAGCGCAGTGGATTTGTATCTAGCAGCAATGCTTTTCAGTATAATGTTGAAGGAAGGTATGTATAGTGAGATTTTTTAAAGATTTATTTATTTTTATTGCAATGTCAGATATATACAGAGAGGAGGAGAGACAGAGAGAAATATCTTCCGTCTGGCACTCATATGGGATCCTGGCGAGTTCAAGGCAAGGACTTTAGCCTCTAGGCCACCACGCCAGGCCTCTTTTTTTTTTTTTTAATTTATTTTTATTATTTTTTCATTGGAAAGGCGGATATACAGAGAGGAGAAGGAGAGACAGAGAGGAAGATCTTCCGTCCGATGATTCACTCCCCAAGTGAGCGCAACGGGTCGATACTATGCCTATCCGAAGCCAGGAGCCTCTTCCGGGTCTCCCACGCGGGTGCAGGTTCCCAAAGCTTTGGGCCGTCCTCGACTGCTTTCCCAGGCCACAGGCAGGGAGCTGGAAGGGAAGTGGGGCTGCCGGGATTAGAACCGGCGACCATATGGGATCCCGGGCATGCAAGGCGAGGACCTTTAACCACTGCGCCACCGCACCGGGCCCTTTTTTTTTTTTTTTGAAGCCAATAAAATACTATATATTTTTCTTGTGGGAGACTGCTTGTGCATGGTAGTCCTCTCTGAGCCAAGGTGGGGGGATCCACCTCCAGTGGATGCCTAAAACTACGGAAAGCACCAAATCCTGCAAATGTTAGGCTTGTCCCTAAACACATGTACTCATAATGAAGCATTCTTTATAAACTAGGTACAGCAAGGAATGAACAATAACCAATACTACAGCAGAGCGACTGCATTCATAGGTTAAGACGTGATTGCAAAACAAGCACACATTTATTTTTCCTTCCTCGTTTTTCACAGAGAGAAAGTGTGTCCCAGGAAGCTCAGCACAAAATTTTTTTCTTTCCTTTGAAAATCAAGAACTTTTATCTATTCACTTAAAAGAAGCCCTTTGGGCCCAGAGCAGTGTGGCCTAGGGGCTAAAGTCCTCACCTTGCAACTGCTGGGAGACCTGGAGGAAGCTCCTGGCTCCTGGCTTCAGATCGGCGCAGCACCAGCCATTGTGGTCACTTGGGGAGTGAATCATTAGACGGAAGACATTTCTCTCTGTCTCTCCTCTTCTCTGTCTATCTGACTTTCCAATTAAAATAAAAATAAATCTTAAAAAAAAAAAAAAAACAAGAAGCACTTATTGGCTTCTTATGGGCATCTCCAAATTGGTAGAATTCTCACTCTTACACTTCAGCGATGTTGTTGAGTAAAACAAGGCCACACGGGTACAGCAACACCATGATGACCCATCTGATAAAGAAGCCACTGGGGACCAACGAGCCAGATGACAATGAAGTGCCCGCAAGCCAGGCCTGAAGCACAGAGGGACGTCTCCCTTCCTGGACTGGGCAGAGCGGGAGTTCATCACACAGACTGCTGAACAACTGCGAACTTGGGAGTTGTTTCTTTCTGAAATTCTTCTCCAAGGTTGCCAGGTCACTGTTGAATGCAGGTAACTAACAGAGCGAACAGCAAAACCACAGAAGCCGGGTGACTGCTGTACCCACAGGGGAGTGTAGCCATGTGCAATAAACATAGAGGCAAATGCTTATAAGGATACTGAAAATGTTATGCCAATGGCTAGCAAATTGTCCTGCCTGGGGCTCAGGGACCAAAAGACAGGATTCAGCTTTCTAATTAAGGTTTTTTTTTTTAATTGGGAGAAAGTATTGTCATATTACTTGTATTACTAGACTTTTTTAAAAAAAAAAAGGAGGAAAGAGAACAAAAAGGATGACATGCTGGCTGCCTTGGCTGACAACAATTCTGCTGTTGAGGTTTGTGAGTCATTTGCCCGGGGGAGCTTGGGTTTTCTCCTCTCTAAAATGGAGCTGATGCCTTCCCTCCAGCATTGCCGAAAGACTTAACATGATGAAGTGAGACCCCCTCGCTCCTTTGCAGGCCCCAGGTGTCTTTCCCGTGGCTCCTACCAGCTCCTCTGGCCTTCTCAACTTGTACCTGCCTCTCTCACGTTCTGAATGGGTACTGTCCCTGGACCTGCCTTTCTGCCCTGCACCTGCTTCACACGCTCTGCCTCCTGTGATGTTCCTGAAATAGGAGGGTGACGATTCTTTCGGCTGTGTCCTGGCGTCTGGGTACAGCCTGCCTCCCAAAGCCGAGCACTACTAGCTCCTGTGCCACAGTGCTGGGCACTGCACTGTGCGAAGTCCAGCAGGAGCCTGTGAGGTCAGCTAGGGCCTGTCAGCCTATCCCCCATCTCCTTCCATTTCTGGGGAGACTGTGGCACTGCCTGCCAAGGTCTCATCAAAGGAAAGGGCTCAGCGGATTGGAAGAGATCTTGGAAGACTTTGACTGGAGTTTCAGGAGCGCAGGAATTCGTGTTTACTCATCCCTTGCAAAGGAGCTGTATGCAAGAGCGTAGCTGGGTAAAGAGACCTGCCTCTTGGGGAGAACTTCACCTGCCAGGGGTTGGCAGATCAAGGAAGGGTGTGAGGACCGGTTATGGAAATGGCAGAAGGTACACAGGCCAAGGAGGATGCTGGAAGAGGAGCCAGTGCAGAACCTTGTTCTGTGATCTGCCACCCCGAGGGCACTCAGGCTGGCTACAGCAGCACAACATCAGGAATGCCCTTTCCCTGGCCCTCTACCCAGGAGCAGCCTTCATCTCCCAGCAAGGGGCAGGGCAGGTGGAGAGAAAGATGAGAGGAGTCCGCCCTTCTCTTCAGGGCCTGCCCCTCCCCAAGCCTGCAGTGGGCGGGGAGACATCTGCTGTGGGTGGAGCTTGTAGTTCTGACCTCCCACGGGGCTAGATATTAATCAGAACATCGATGGGGCTGCCTGAGGTTTCCCTGCGGGCAAGAACGGACTGGGATGGAGGTTTCTATGTGCAGGAAGCTGTGCTGTTTTCTGCTTGCATCATGTGCAGTTCCTTCAGGTGGGTGGTTACCTGTGTGTTCACCTGCCTAGGTGGGTTAGCATCCTACGTTTCAGCAGACATGAGGTGAGCCTCTGCCAGGTGCCCGGCCTGGGGCCTCTCTATCTCTCCTGGGTTTCATGCTATAGTCCAGCTTGTCTGATCTGGAACTTTCTCTCGCCCCACTTGAACTCAGGGAGCCCAGAACACTCTGGCCCCAGCCCCCTGGGGCCTAGGCAGACCCACCTCAGGGCCCAGCCAACCTAGGGCCTTCTAAAATGACAACGTGTGGATAGAGACCACCCTTAGGGGCTCAGAGACTAGCCCTCCAAGCCCAGCCATGCTGCAAAAGCCCAGATGGTGAATTTTTTCCTCTCCCAGGTCCCTCTCAGCTTCTGTCCCCGAGATAGAAAGGCCTCAAGGCTCCTTGCGGTTGTCCCAGGAAAAGGAATTAAATTCCAGATGCACGGTAGTGATTTAAAGAAAACAGAAGGACCACCCAGCTGGTGCCAAAGACCCACGGGGACTCTCCTGCTCCCACTCATCCTCTCATAGAACAGCAAACAAAACAGTTTTTCTCCCGGCTGCCCCTACCCTCCTCCCCGCTCCCAGCCCACCAAGGCCTGGTCGCTTCTTCCCTGTGCCCTGGAGCCCTGTGCCCGAGGCTGTCTCTGTCCCTGAGG
This sequence comes from Ochotona curzoniae, assembly GCF_017591425.1. NCBI lineage: Eukaryota > Metazoa > Chordata > Mammalia > Lagomorpha > Ochotonidae > Ochotona > Ochotona curzoniae. Next base: position 1,072,472 of record NW_024466647.1, on the reverse strand, counting down.
CTGGACTTCATGTGCTCCAACTTTGCCCAACACTCAGTGACCAGCCTGTACCTGCTGCACATGGCTTTGATGACCTAAACCCAGAGGCGTCCTGCTGAGATAGGAGCCACTCTGACATACCAGGCAAGGCCCGGGATCCCTCAGAACATGAGCTAAGCAAGGGGAGAGGTGTTCATTAAATAGCGTCACTACAGAATGTCAAAGGACAGCAGGGAAATATATGCCCAGGGGGCTTCTCTGAGGCTCAATTCCCAGCTCCGTGATGAGCAAGATCTCGGGGAATTCCAGGAAGTCAGGGGAGATGCAAGGCAGACAGAAGCCAAGCTGGGGCAGGAAGGGCTGGCAGGGGCCCCCAGGCCTTGGCAACCACTGGGAAACCAGGAACTTGTAAAGGGGTTGCAGGAAGGAAAGGGGCAGGACCTGCTTCTTGTTTTTCAAAGCTGCCTGGTATCTAGGTGGCATGGACAGTTGGGAGAAGCAAATGGAAGCCTGGAGCCAGCAGAGAAGCCACTATCCTCCAAGAACGGGAAGGGAAGGGGGTGAGCAGGCGTTCAGGAAGATGTTGGGGGGAGGGTGGGAACTGGGTATGCATAGAAGGAGTCTGGTCCGTGCACTGGCACGGCTGGCAGCTTACACCCTGAGGAGTATTGCCAACATGGAAGAATGTTGAGGGGAGGGCAGAAAAGCAGAAATCCAGACCCACTGAGTGGGTATCACTCTTAGGAACACACTCCGGAGATGTCATACCGGCAGGGACACACATGCATCAGAAATTCCAGAAGGTTCTGGGCTACAGCTTCATGGGAGTTGAGCCGTACGGTCATTGAGGCCGTAGTGTGAGTGCATCTTCCTTGAAAGAGAGGAGGAAGAGGAAAAAAGTCCTACCAAGCAGAGGCAGAAGTGGCAAGCCAAGTCCAGCATTTGTGCCATGGAGAAAAGATTGTTTCCAAAAGGGGGTGCCAGCTGGGAAGTCAAGGATCTGAAGACCCAGCTTTAGCAAAAGGGCTCATCGCTCACTTCACCTCAGCTCAGGGCCCCTGGCACCTGTGCCCCGTGAGGGACTTCCGTTTGCCCTCTCAGGGGCCAGGTGGTCACCATGATCCTTCCAGAGATGCGCTCCAGCCCCTGAGCTCCCCAACAAGCTGTGGGTGTGTCTTGGTGGTCCTGTTCTCAAAGCTGCAAAGCCCAAGCCTGGACAGACTGGAATCACCTCTCATTCAACACGCTGTGAGTGTTGGGGCCTTCTATGAGTCAAACCACTTCTAGCTGTTTTATGGGAGACACACACACACACAACAGTACATTCAAACGCCTTGCCATCTCTCTGGGGAGAAACATGCCCCAAAAGACAGAGTCTGGAAGCTGCCGGTAAGAAGAGAGAACACGTGATTATGCCCAAAGCTGCCAAGGACAGAGCGAGCGAGGGGTGGGTGCCCGAGGGAAAGCCGCTGAGAGCTGGCGAGCTGGGAGCCAAGTTTCTAAGAAGCAATGTGTTCTGATTGGAGCATGAAAAAAGACAGGGATTTCAGCCTCAGCCAGGGGGAGAAAGTTCTGGGCTGGTCCGACTGGTGAGAAAATGGGGACTGCCAGAGATGGGGTGATGTGGGTCAGGCTGTGTCCATCTGGGTCCACAGACACAGGCCTAGGACTTAGCAAACTCCCAAATCTACTGGCACATGGGACAGACTGCATCCTGTAGAACTTGATACCCCGAGGAAGACTGGCTTAGCCCTGACCAAGACACACACACATGGCCTCACAGCACACAGCAGCGGGAGCTGGGACTGTGACAACAATCCAGTACCAACCTGCTTCCCATCAGCCCCTGGCCCTCGTTCTTCTCCCCAGCCAAACAGCAGAGGGTTCTCACCTTGTCCGTGTCAGTGTCTCTTCTTGCTCTCCCGTGGACCGCAGAGCCGGCCTCTGGCTCTCCTTGGAGATGTGCGTGCTGTATCTGCAGCCGCACTCCACTGCCCACACGCACGAGGCCACGCCCCCACCCTCCGCCCACCCCATACACACCCCATTTTCTGCATCCTCTCCCTCTGCTTCCTCCCCTGCTCTGTCATCCCTGTTGCGTCTCTTCGTTTTGGGTCTTCTACCTCCCACCATGACACCTACCTCTGGAAGGGGCAGAAACCCCACCTCCCCAGACTCCCAGGTCTACCTTTCTTTCTGCCCTGACTTTCGAAGACACCCCCTGAGCTTGCCAGCCCAGTCTGGGGACCTCCCTGTCCCTGTGTCTCCAACTGTCCCTCCCTTTCTCCCTCTCAGCCTCTCCTGCAGGTTCTTTCCCTCCCTTCACCTGTCTCACCCTCACCTGTCTCAGGTGGAAACAAAGCAAGGTTAGTCAGTAATCTCTGATGCCAGACCTGGCCTGGCCACATCCCACTGTGCAACCCAAGGCATGTCACTTCCTCTCCCACCGAGTCTCTTCTGGGTCCCTAAAAGGACGGACGTTCCCTACCTTGAAGAGGTGAGGGTGAAACAGAGGCAGGTGTCCACAGCACTGCGCTGGCTGCTCCTCTGGAAGCTTCCTGGGGTGTTTGGGGGTGCGGCTTTTGTTTCTAACCCCCTCTGAGCAGCTGGCAGCTGGCTCTCCTGGGAAGCTTGGGATCTGGGTTAGCCCCCAGCTGGGACATCTGTGGGAAGGGGCAGATGCCTCCCAAGCAGGGCCTCTTCTTCATGCCCATGGAGGCCTCCTGCAGACGATGCTTGATGAATGGAAACAAGGATCAACCTGTACCAGGAAGAACACACTGTGATCCTGTGCCTGGAGCTGCCCCGAGGCCAGTACCTGACTTCTAGCCCCACTCTGGCTCAGCGCCCGCTCCTCCCCTGGTGCCAATGCACTCCATCACCTCCTCCCGGCTCCTCTCGGCTGAAGCTCCAGCACACAGCCCTTGGCAGTGAGCTGGGGGCATGGTGGAGCAGAGACAGCCAAAGTGGCAGCCGTGTCACCAGCTCACCTTCCACCTGCCCAACTCTGTGCTATGAAGTCTGAAGGATGCCCAGAGTCCGTGAAGTGGACAGACATGGCCTTCTGTGGCTGGCGGGGCCTGTCATTATGTGGCCCAGATGGCAAAATCGTCTATGGAGAGAGAACTCATTTTCATAAAGAAAAGAAAAACTAAATTGGACAAACTTAAGTACTGTCTGAATCAGGCACAGAGAATAACCTCTGAAAAGTTCTCCCACTGTTGACCTGCTTATCCCAGGAAAGCAGGAATCCGGGAGATGTGCTAGAAGGGGCAGGGGGTGTTTTTTCTTGCTTTCTAGAATCCTACATTATTTTTTCCCCATTTTTATATGATTATTTTAAAAACTATAAAGAAAAAGAGGGCCCGGCGCGGTGGTGCAGTGGTTAAGGTCCTCACCTTGCACACCCGGGATCCCATATGGGCGCCGGTTCTATCCCGGCAGCCCTGCTTCCCTTCCAGCTCCCTGCCTGTGGCCCGGGAAAGCAGTCGAGGACGGCCCAAAGCTTTGGGACCCTGCACCCGCGTGGGAGACCTGGAAGAGGCTCCTGGCTTCGGATCAGCATAGCATCGGCCATTGCGCTCACTTAGGGAGTGAATCATCGGACGGAAGATCTTCCTCTCTGTCTCTCCTCTCTGTATATCCGCCTTTCCAATGAAAAAATAATAAAAATAAATCTTTAAAAAAAAACTATAAAGAAAAAGAGAGAGAGAGAAGGAGGCAATAAACAAATGGCTTTAGCTTAGACTCTGCCTTTCTGGGAATTTGCTCTTCCATGACTCCCACTTCCCCCCTGAGCTATAATACAAAGACTACACAGCCTCTAGATCATTCCCTTGGAAGAGAGAACTGGATCGTGGCTCCCTGGGCAGAGTTGCCGTAATCCCACTGTCAGAACCACCCCCATTGTCTGCTGGCCTCATGACCAAGCCACACCTGCTGTCCACTTGGCCACAGCCCTTCAAAGATGGAGAGAGGAGACATTCTCCTGCTTCTAGAAAATTCAGTCTCCCTGAGTCTCTGAGCCTGCAGTCCTTGCCAGGGGCACTTTGTTGGTATGTCTCACACTCAAAGCTTCCTCCCACATACTGAGCACCATCTAATGTGCATGGTCCCCAAGGAGGCTCCCAAGGTGGCCCTGGGGCCACTGCCCAGCTACCTGTCTCCTGGCCGGCTGGAAGCTCTGCCCATGAAGAGTCAGAGAAGGCCAAGCCCTAGCAGGTCCGTCACACCTGTCCTTTGCCCAAGGATGTTGGGGTCTAGACACAGGTTGCGGCATAGCTCACAGCAAAGAAAACCTGCTCAGCAGGGCCAGTGGAGAGGCTTCCTCCCAGTCCCTCCCTCGGGGGACAGGAGCCATTGCGGTCATCCACGCACAGTGACCAGGGTGCTGTTCTCCCAGGGGACTGGTCATCACTTGGAAGTTCAGTGGAGTGGGATACATTTGCTCAACAACCTCAACAGCCTGTAGGAGTTCCTGATGGGAAGACACCCCAGGGCTCACCCATCAGCTCCTCTCCTGCCCTTCCCCCACACTGTACCCCAGGGCCTCACTGCACCTCAGGTCCTACCAAACACCCCAAACACCCTTATCTGTGAGAAGACACCTCCTCCCTCTTTCCCCACCTAGACAACGCTTACTTCATCTTAAAATGGCTGGTTACACCCCTGACACAGCACCTTGCCTTTCCCCACCCTCCCAGATGTCCCTCATCCAGGCAGGCCCAGACACACCTGTACCCCTCACCCTCAGAACGGCACTGGTCGCTGGTCTTTGGTCACAGTGCCGACTCAGCACAGACACGGAGTTCACTGTCTCACACAGTGATCCTGTGGACAGCGCACTCTCTCACACAGGAGGGGCGCAGTAAGAATCTGTAGGCCAGGATTTGAACATGGTTTGATCCCTACCGCTCTGCCCCAAACTTAAGGAGGAGTTGGAGCCTCAAAGCCCAAAGCTAATGGCATTAAGCTTTTAAGGGTATCAAGCCATCCAACTGTGGAGTTAGGATTGGGACCCTTGGAAAGGGATACGGATGAGAGGATATCATCAGACGAATCCTGGTGGCTCTGTGTGGCTCGGGAGACCACATGATACACAGTGACAGGTGCTCTCTGCCTCCTGCCATGTGGTGGCCACCAGCTTGGGACTGGCCAGCACCAGATGCACTTGCAGGACAGTGAGCCAAAATAAACCTTTTTTCTTTAAACTAGCCTGCCTCAGGTACTCTATTACACTACTGAAAAAATATGCTGACCTACCAACAATTAGATTGCAGTTTAACACCTAGAATGGTACCGCTCCCACTGGCATCAGGGAGAAGACAGGAGCTTCGTTTCCAAACTTGTCCAAGGTTTGGTTATCATCTTCCAGGCTCCAACGCTTCTTCACCTGACCCCTTCCCCACCTTCTGCCCCTCCTCAGCCTCTGGGTCTTTGAGCCCCAGATTATCATGCCTGGACCCCTCTCCCTGTACTTGATTGATTCTGCTTCAGTTCCCGGCAATGAGTCCTCCCTCCATCCAGGATCCCATGCTCCAAAAAGCAGCCACTTGTGTAGGGCTCCTTTGTGTCCGATAAGGAAGAGGGGTGGGGTGCTTGCTATAAATGAGAAGGAATAAGGGAACTAATGAGTGCCTTAGTTTTCCAGGAAAGCCCTGTGGGTTCAGAAATATTCCACATGCTCCCTCAGTGTGCACTAGACACTGGGCCCCCCATTTTTTCCACACTCGCTGCATGCCCAGCGCTCCCTCTCCTGGTACCCTGTTTGTTTTTGTCACAGTCTCAGAACCCAGGGGGCTGTGTGTGGGAGCCCAGTGTCATAGTAGCTTTGGTCTTGACTTGCTGGGAGGCCTGGCTAGATATGCCCCCCCACTCAATGCATGCTCCTTCTTTGTACCTCTATCGTTACCATCAGATCCATATGTGATCTCTACCATCTATTTGCTTTCCCTCAAAGTTAGAAAGTTGCTGTCGCATCTGCTTTTGACATAACAGAGACAACGGTGCCCAAACTCAGGAAGAAAACACAAGGCTGGTTTAGTTGCTTCTCCCTGCCCCATGGATGTCTTTTTCTTTTTAGTACAGGGGAACTCTTTCCTGGAACTGGACTTTCTCTCAGGTCTGGTTATGTAGAGCTGAGTCATGAGGTCACTCTCAAACAATCCCTGGCAAGGGAGATGGGATTTGCATGAGTGCCTCGGATCCCACAAGACAGCTCTGGGTTGGTCCCTTCTGCCATGAGCACATGGCTGACCAACATCTGAACTCCCTTAGGATCTTGGCACCGGGCAGAGAGACCCCATGCGTGATGGTGGGAAGGCAGCCAGCAGTGTCTCCCACATTGCTTACCCACAGCTTTGAGGTCAGACACACTGCATTCAACCAGAGGACAACAGGACCTACTCGGTGGGGCCCAGGCAGGGTGACAGGCAGTCCTCAAACCCTGCACATTTTACAGTTCCCACATCAATTCAGACAATCATGACAGTGTCTGATAGTGGCTTGTGATATGCATCTGCAGTTGTATCACCGAGTTTCGATCACGTGAACTACTTGGCATTCATCTGGTCTGCCAGGTTTTAAATGATGCAATTTGGGATGAATTACTAAAACTTACGGTGGCTTACTTTAGTTCATATGCTGCCCACAAACTGAGGCTTAATATTTTAAAATTAAGATAATATCTTAAAAACAATTAGTAGCTTATATTTTTGCACATTTCCCAATTTGTCTTCGCTCTCCTACCATCTCTAAGATGGGTTGCTCATGGCTGGGTTGGTGGGAGAGGTGAGGGGCAGTAGCGGTTCATTGTGCCAAGGCTTGGGGAGAACCACCTGAGTTAATGGAGGAGCCAGAGAAGCAGTGGGAAAAGGTCCAAATTGCCCTCTGCCTCACTTTACCTCCTTTGGTCATCTAGCTGGCCAAGGCCCCTTCTTGCTCAGGGTCTATGATTCATTGATCTTGAGATAAATAACCATATTTTCATTGTGTCATTGCCTGTTTAACACCTGAATGCATACACAAGCCTTTTGTGTTTGCTGTTCTGCGGGCAGGTAAGCAAGCAATCACTGGGAAGTCAGTAGTCACTCAGGGAGCCAGAGACTAGGGAAAGTCAAAGCCTCCTCCTCCTCCCAGTAAGAAGATGACCTCCCAGTGGGTGGCAGGGAGCAGTTCTGGATTCTATCCACAGCCATCTTCCAGCCCAGGCTCCGTGACTCCATCCACCTGCCCTTACAGCACATGTACAAGATGCAAGCCCCAAGCCTTGAGCTCCTCAGACAGCGCAGCTGTTTCATGAACTGTGGCAGTGATGGGAAGCTTGAGTGAAGCTTGGGCAGGCTGTCCCAGGTGCACCCAGATGACCTCCCAGCTCTGTAGGTGCAGAGCAGAGCTCCACAAGATCGGCCATCGCCATGTTTTCCTTGATCCTGGACACTGTGGGCCCACATGAGAAAAATTAGAATTAGTTGATCTTTATACATTGAGAGAGAGTTCTTCCATCCACTGGTTCATTCCCCAAATGACCCCAAACTGAGCCAAACTGAAGCCAGGAGCTTCTTCCTGGTCTCCCACATGGGACTGGGGAGCCCAAGGCCTTGAGCCATCCTCCACTGCTTTCCCAGGTACATGAAAAGAGAGCTGGATCATAAGTGGAACAGCCTCGACCCAAACCTCACTCATATGGGATGCCAACATTGTGAGCCTTGCCTTAAACCACTGTGCCACTTGCCAGCCCCTAATTTTGGCACTTTTAAATGGGTTGGTTCCTTAAAGTTTAGGCTTCTGGCTTCTTTCAAAAATATGCATGATCTAGAAACAGAGCTTAGGGCTTTAGCCATGACTGACTTAAGCGCAGTCAATGCTCTTCCTCTTAGATGGCGCATGCTCCACCCAAGCTCACCGTAGGCTCCTCCACCCCTCCTGGTCTCCCTGTTGGAGATGCTGAGATTTCCTGTTGCAGCCATTAGATACTGGCGATCTCTCAGTCCTTCTGCAGGCCAGACCTGTTCCAGAAATCCAGCTTACAGATTTGCCCCCTGGGACTGTGCCATGGAGCTGGCAGCCCTGCCTTCCCTGCTGCTCTGCTGTGGGCCTCACATGCCTCTGTCTGCTCAGTGCCATGGGAGTCTCCCTGTGTCATGCCCTCATCCCCTGCAGGGCAATGCTGGTATCCAGAGTTTGCAGAGGAACTTCAAGGGTTAGAAGCCCACCTGCCTCGAGGCAAGGAACTAGAGGGAAAAGCATGGAGAGGGGAACAGCCTGGGGATAGTCAGGGTAGAAACATGGAGAGCCCAGGCCATGCAACTCTTTCCATGAAACCTGAGAGGCCCTCACGTGAGCAAAGGCCTAGAGTGTTGTTATAAGTACCACTCTAACTTCTCAGCAGAACACTGGGAGCTAGTCCCTACCCAGTGCCTGCTACATGCCTGGCCATGTTCCCAGCACACCTATCATCAAAACTGAGTTGGCTATAAAAATTAGCAAATGGAAGTTTGTGTTATGGCACGGTGAGCTAAGCTGCCACCTGTATTGTCAGCACATTGTATCAGAGTCCTGGTTCAAGTCCCATTGCCCCACTTCCAATTTGCCTTCCTGTTAAAGTACCTAGGAAAGAAACAAAGCCTGGTCCAAGTGTATCAGTTCCTGCTCTCATGTGGGAGACCCATGTGGAGCTCCAGGCTCCTGGCTTTGGACTGGATCAATGCTGGATGTTGCAGCCTTTTGAGAAGTGAACCAGCAGATGAAAGCACTTTTCCCCCTCCCTCGTCTCTTTTTCTCTTTTCATATAAATAAATCCTTTCAAAAACAGAAAAATGGAAGCCAGAGCAATTCAGATTTACCTAATCCTCTTTAAGAGATAAACTGCCTTATCAGATGATCAGCCAGCCCTCTGTGGCAGCAATCAGAGTCTGGGCACGAGAGAAGGGTGCTCCGACCAGGTCATTCTTATGCCTCCCATTCGCCCTTGGATTCTGTGTCAATGGGTTTGACTTCAGAGACTTTCCACTGGGACTGAGTGGGGAAAGTGGGGTTTGGGGTACAAGAGTCGGATCAGTAGGGGAGCCGTACCTGTGAGAATGAGACTGGCCAAGCCTGATTGGCTTATGCGGTTAGAGTGGTTTTTTCCGAAGGACGGGTTAGAGCCCATTAGCGGGTTATGCAACCTGTTTCCTTGGCTGTAACTAGCATTTAAAAAGAAAGAAACAAAGAAAGGAACTATCAGAGCCCATCCCCAGTAATTAAAGTACAAATTGCTTCAATAATGCTCTATTTTAATGTCATGTGACCATACAAAGGGTCTTCAAGTTCATGGACAATGTGAATTCTGGATGAACTACACATGGCTTTTGAAAATATTTGACACCAGCATAAACCTAACTTTTCATTTCATTTTTCCACACACTTTTTGAAGTACCTTCTTGTGTATCTCATTTGTGTATCCACTGAGCTAGGACAACAAACCAGCAAAACATGTTTAAAGGCCACCAGCCGAACAGACATGCTGGGAACCAGCCTGCTCTGTGGGCCAGGCCCTATCTCAGGACATCAGACATGGAGCATGAAGGCAGCCAAGGGCAGCAGGTAGTGAACCCAGCTCCTGGCAGGGGTTAGGGGAAGGCAGGGGCCAAAGGTAGCACACACCCCATGGATCTGCATTGTGCTGCTGTCCTTCGTGGGTACACCTGCTGTGATGCCAGCTGTGCTCTAGACGCTTCCACACTCCGACTTCCCCAGGATGATGGCAGAGGCCACAGCCCACTCTGTTCCCCTGACCCTTCTGTCTCACCCCTGCTGCGTGTCACTCCCCCTGCCCCTCGCCTATCCCTTCAGCTCCTCTGAGCATCTGGCTGGTGGCAGAGAATAAATGGCAGGCTCTTCAATTCTTCAGCCCGCAGCTCACTGAGTGGGACCTGTCAACCCAAGGAAATGACGAAAGCAGCCATGGTCAGGTATCCACAGTTCCGATGAAAGCTGCGTGTCCCCTGTGTGCGGACCCTGTGCTGTTCCAGGTTTGATCCCTAACTGAATTCTTTTTCAGGCAACCCCCATCCCCCGTAACACAGACTAACTTTTTCTAATGTCAAAACTCAAAACTTTGCTCTACTTCCTATTTCTATCCAACTTCAATCTCACTTTTATCTTCTCTTGTATGTTCAAATTCTTGGAGCCATGTCTCCAGACTCCTAGATTCAATTCTTCATTCCAGTAAGTTCTGACTCCATCACTTGAACAAAACAAGTGTTCACTTTCCCAGGGACCTGCATGTTGCCATGGCCAGTAGTTGGTTTTTAATCTGCAGCTCACTTAAATCATCAGCCCTTGACCAATCATCAGCAACTGACCACTACTTTTTTTAAAAAATAATTTCTTCCCTTTAAGCTCAAGACCACACTTCACTGGTGCCCTCCCCCCTTCCTTTAGTGTCCATGCTCCCCTGGTCAGTTTCGTTCACCCTTTCTCACTGTGTGGAACTTTAAAGACTGCCATGCACTGACCTTGCTTTCTGGGCCTGCTCCTCTTTCACACCTGGATTCGCACGCTGGATTTTACCCACTCGTATACCTTGGCGTACCACTGGGTCAGTGCTCCATAATTTCTCTCCAGCATCCCACATGCACGTTCAACTGCCTAGTGAACATCTTTGTTGGGATGTCTAATGAGCACTTCGAAGCTACTGTCTTCAAAATAAAACTCCTGGCAGTTCTGCTTTGAGGGTATCACAGTCAGCTCCTATTTTCAGGAATCCCTACAGGCAGCAACTATAAACCCTGAACGAAAAGAACAGAAGCAGTTTCCACAGGGACTCAGCACTTGGGCAACTGGAATGCATGGAATGAGTCTCTCATTTTTTAATGGCTGTTAGCCTGAAGGCAGGTCATGCTGGCGTCACCCAGGACAGCTGTGATGACAGGTACATGCAGGACTCTAGGGGTGGAGAATCAAAGGGCAGCTACAGCCATTGCAAAGTGACCAGGAGAGGTAGATGAGGATCTGGTGTGGTCCATGGAAAGAGAGCCCCAGAGGAGAAGAATTATTAATTCTACATATAGACTCAAGCCCCATTTCAGGCAAGTTCCTGGTCCCTGCATGTGTGGACAGGCCTAGGCGCCCAGATAAGAACAAACAAACTGAGCTGGGAATTGGAGCTGTTGCCTAAGAGACAAGTTGCAGTTTGATCCTACCAAATTAATTGCCTGCTGCCACTAAACGAAACAAGAAAGTCAGCATTTTGAGTGAGCTAGAACACAGAATCCAGAGTTACCACAATCCAATTGCAATAGCAGTGTCTAGAGTATCCCAGTTATGGGGCAGAAAAAGAGAATGGAAAATCTGAACTGTTCCTAGATGAGAAGGCAAGACTGGTCTTGAGATGGCCCCGATGTTGGAATAGGCAGATCCACATGCGAAAGCAGCTGTGTTACTCTACGTCCTGAGAGAAGAGAGCTACACACATCACCCCTAAGACCTCCAGCTGAGAAACCAACTGGCTGTAACAGAAAACCAAAAAGAAATTCTAGAAAATAGAATTTTCTACCAACTTCACAAGAGAAGTGAAGACGCAGAAGGAAATGCTGATGACCCTGGTTTGGATCAGTAGCAAAATCTTTGCTTCAACAAAGGGACAGACACAGGATTGAGAGAAAACCAGAAACAGCTTCAGACACCCAGAAGACAATGTCAGAATGCTCATCATGGTTCATTGCCATCCCAGAAGAAATGGAGAGAAATCATAGGATGGGGGGGAAAAAAAGAATTTCCCTTAATCTAGTGAAAGACATCCATTTACAGATTCAAGAAACCTAATGTGCGGGGCCTGGCACAATGGTTCAATTGGCTAAATCCTCAACTTGTAACTGCCAGGATTCCATTGGGCACTCATTCATGTCCCAGCTGCTCCACTTCCATTCCAGCTCCCTGCTTGTGGCTTGGAAAAGCAGTAAAAGATGGCCCAAAGCTTTAAGACCCTACACCCATTTGGGAGACCCAGAAGTTGTTCCTGGCTCCTGGCTTCAAATTGGCCACTTGGGGAGTGAACCAGCAAATGGAAGATCTTTTTGTCTCTCCTTCTCTCTGTAAATCTGATATGCCTTTCCAATAAAAACAAAGATATTTTTAAAGCTCTAGTGAATTCCCAAGCAAGATAAATTCATAGAAAATCTCCCATAGGCACAATATAATCCAGTTTCTGAAAATCAAAGATGAAGAGAAAATTATGAAAGTAGTCAGACAGAAAATACATGGGAAATGCAAGGGGACAAAAAAAAAAACAAATCAAGCTCCTGGTCATTTCTCATTCGAGACCAGTGGAGGCTGGGAGCCAGCAAACCAGGATCTTCAGAGGACAGAAAGCAGAAGTCTCTAATCCAGGATTCAAGAGCCAGCAGAAATAGCCTTCAAAAATGAAGATGCTTCGGAGGGGAAACATTTCAAAAGAAGCAAAGAACTCGCTACCAGCAACTCTCCATTGTGAGACATGCTCTCAAGCAAATGCTCAGCTGAGAAAATAAAGTATTCAAGAGGAAAATTCGGGTTGCAAAAATAAATAAGGAGCATGGGAAACGGGAAGCAGTTAAGAAAAAAACTAAGCCAAACGGTGAATTCCCACCTAAACCTGCTTTGCTCACACATTTGCCTATCTCGATGATGGAAAAACACTGTCTTCACTGTCACCCACACAGGAAACCTTGGCATTCGCTCTCTCCCACACCCCAGCAAGGATCCTTGGCTCTGCCTTCGAATGGAAACATTTCTATATTCAAAATCCAACCATCCTTTCTACTTCTCTCTGCCTTTCTGGTCCAGGCCTGGGTTAGTGCAATCACCAATCTGCTTATCTCCACTGTTGCAATTACAGTGATTTTCCACACAGCAGCCCAAGAGAAGATTACAGACCCACGTCAGTCCTTTCACTCTTCTGTCAGCACTCCCAATGGGCTTCTTACCTCCCCAAGAGGGAGAAAGTCTTTACAATATTTCTAGTTGTTGGGGGAGGGGAGCTGCTACTTCCCTGATCTTATCCACTTGAAGCCACTTCATCCTCTTCCACTCAATCCTGCTCTGGCCACCTTGGCTTCCTCGCTTGCTTCACGTTCACCACCTCCTAGCCTCCAGGACTTTGCATATATCCTGATACCTTCTCTGATAACCACAGGACTCACTCCTCAGCTCTCTTCCAATGATACTTATCAGTGAAGTGTTTTCTAACCGCCCTGAACAGAAGGGCAATGCGACATACCCCTCCTGTCTCGACATTTACTGCCTTTATGTTCAATGAGGCATTTGTGGAATGAATGAATGACACACTATCTGCCATGCAACACTGAAGGTTCAGTTAGTTCAAGGAAAAGAAGCCATCATCTGTTGAGTAGGCTCTGTGCCCCGGTGCAGCTGGTCATGTCATACTATTTCACCTTCATTACCATCCTGTTGAGTCATTTATTGCCCTTCATTTATAAGGAGATGGCCAAGTACATTGCCAAGGTCACATAACTAATAAATGACAGCAGTAGAATTCAAACATTGACCTTAATGATTTCATTTATCTGTCCATTGCATCGCACAGCAACCAAGATTCCACCTGACACAGGTGAGGGAGGAGAAAGGCGAGAAACTAGAAAGACTTTCTGGAAAAGGTGGCATTTTAGTTCCCAGGGGAAAAGATGGAACGCTGGAGAGGTCATCATTTCTGATTTTGAAATGTACCACAAAGCTACAGTCATCAAACATTCTGGTACCAACATAAAATCGGACATATGGGCCAGTGAAACAGAATAGAAAATCTAGGAGTTGATTCATGTATTTACAATCATGTGGTTTTTAATGAAGGCACCAAGAGTGGATGTTGATGGTCTCTGCAATGAATGGCAACTGACTACACATATACACAAGGGTGAGCCTCAACATCTCTACCCCAACCCCGCAGCGTCCTCCTAAAAATCACTCAAGATGCATCAGGGACCTCATTCTAAGACCCAGAATATTGAATTATTAGAAGAACCATAGGAGAAATACTTGGAGATATTAGAATAGGGGGCCAGTGTTAGGGCAACACCAGCATCCCCCATGGGTTCTAGTTCAAGACCTGGCTTCTCCACTTCTCATTTGGTTCCCCGCTAATACGTGCCTAGGAACGCAGCGTAGGATGGCTCAAGTGTTTGCATCCCTGAACCCATACAGGAGACCTGGAAGAAGCTCCTGGCTTCAGTCTGGCTCAACCCCGGCCATTTGTGAAATTAACCGGCAGGTGGAGGACCTTTCTTCCTCTCTGTCTCTCCCTCCCTCTCTGTAACACAAACCTTTTTAAAAGTTAATAGGGGACCAGGCATGGTAGCCTAGTGGCCAAAGTCTTTACCTTGCATGCCCAGGTTTCCATATGGGCACTGTTTCATGCCCTGGTGGCCATGCTTCCCATCCAGCTCCCTGCTTGTGGCCTGGGAAAGCAGTGGAGGACAGCCCAAAACCTTGGGACCCTGCACCCATATGGGAGACTTGGAGGAGGCTCCTGGCTTCTGGCTTCAAAATGGCTCAGCTCCAGCCCATGTGACCACCTGGAGAGTGAATGAGGGGACAGCAGATCTTTCTCTCTGTCTTTTCTCTCTGTATATCTGACTTTCCAATCAAAATAAATATTTTTAAAAGTTGATAGGATAAGCAAATATTTGTCATAATGTTCCAGCAGTAGATAACAAAAGCAAAACTCAACAAGCAGGATTACATCAGGCTTAGAACATTCTGCTCAGCAAAGGAAATGACAGACACAGGGATAACCCAGAGTGGGAGGGAAAAGTTCAGAAGCAACTCCTTGGACAAAGGGGTAAGATACCCAGAATACCAGAGGACGCCCATGACGTCACAGCAAAAAGCACAAATATTCCCAGTTTAAAATGAACCAATGACATGAATAGACATTCCTCAAAAGAAGATACATAAACTGTCAACAGTTATGTGACTAGTCACCCAAGAAACACCACACAGAGCTACAAGGGTGTACCATTTTATTCCAGGTAGAATGGCTATTATGCTAATGAGAAATGACAAATACTGGCAAAGATACAGGGAAAGGGGGTCCCTTCTGTATGGCTAGTGGTAATCTAAGCTGGCACAGACATTATGGAAAACAGCATGCAGATTCCTTAGAAAGCTAAAACTGGAAGTATCAATTCCAATACTGGCTACACAAGAAATCTTCAGAGAGTTTAAAAAAAAAAAAACTATTCATGGATTTGGAAAAAATTTTGTAGCCAGATAAACTTATTTTCTTCTTTTAAAAACAGAAACCATACATTTACTTTTAAAATATTCATTTATTTTTATTTGAAAGGCAGAGTTACAGGGAAAAGGAGAGACACATAGAGAAAGAGATCTTCCATCCGCTGGTTCACTCCCCTAAATGGCCACAATAGCCAGAGCTGAGCCCATCTGAAGCCAGGAGCCTGGAGCTTCCTCCTGGTCTCCTAAGTGTGTCCAAGGGTCCAAGCACATGAGCCATCCTCCACTGCCTTTCCAGGTGATAAACATGGAGCTGGACCTAGGAGTGGAGCAGCTGGAATATGACTGGCACCCACATGGGATACCACACTGCAAGCAGAGGATTAGCCTGTTATGGCACTGTGCCAGCCCACTAAACTTGTCTTCAAATTCCATTCTGTATTCTGACAGCCCCAAAGTAAATGAAACCCTTAGCACCAAAGAGCTAATTGCACACCCATGTTCATTGCAACGGTGTTCACAATTGCCAAGATATAGAGTTTAACCAAGAGGCTCAGCAGTGCTGAAGTGGTACACTGATACACACTGGAGTGCAGCCACCACACACAGGATGCAGCAACACGGAGGGGACTGAAGGACAGTGTGTCTTATGAAATCAACCACAGAAGGAAGAATAAGCGTGTCACCACTCACGTGCAGCTTCTGCAAGGAGCTGACCGCAGGGCAGTGGAGAGTAGAACAGAGCTCCCTGGAGGTTGGACAGAAACGAATGAGAGACAGAGGGTGGATGACAGCAACCAAAGCACAGCTAGAGTGGGCTAAGGGAATTTTCATGTTATACAATGTAACAGCGCAGTTGTAGTCTACCACAATTACAGGTCCATTTCCTAAGCAAAGGGAAGAGCTGGAAGGTTCTTATCACAGTAGAAATAAGATTAAGGATATGGGCATACTGATGATCTCTATGTAACCATTCCATACAGTAAGTGCCTATCAAATTGCAACACCAGGCCCCATAAAGAAGTACAAATACAGTATATTGCATTAAACAGAAGCAAGAGGTTAATGCTAGTCAAGATATCACAGGGTTGGGATGAAGCAGGAGGCTGCTAAAAGGAGAGGACAAAGCAAGATGCCCAGTAGGACTTTCAAAAGTTAGTGGAAAATGGATAGTTTCAAGTTCACACAAAAAGTTGGGAAACTCATATTTAGTGCTTCGATCATGGGCATTTTCCAGGACCTTTTGTTTATGTATTTATTTATTTATTTATTTAAGAACAAGAGAGACAGATTTCCCACCGCACTGATTCACTCCCCAGATGTCCCCAACAATGGGTGCAGGGGAAGCCAAGCCCAGAAGCTGGGAGCTCAGTTCAGGGACCTGACTCCGGAGCCATCTCCCGGTGCCTCTTGGGGTGCATTTTAGCAGGTGTCTGGAGAAGGACGGGGATTCAAACCCAGGGACTCGGACATGGGTTTACCCCTTGTTCAGGGAGGAGAGGTGATTCCAAGACCAACCTTTGCTACCTGAGAGCCCTGCTAGACCTTGTCAACAACCACATCTTCCCTGTGTGCGGTCAGTGACCTGGGAGGCCACAAAGATGACACGGGGATGAGTGCTTATCTCTGTCACACGCACATGGTTTATGAAGTGCTTTCACAGGGCGATCTCCTTAGTCCCCATGACCGCTGGGATCAGGCCAATGCTCTTGTCCCCATTCCCCGTATCAGCAAACTGAGGCTCAGCTATGAGGTGCCAGGTCCTTTCTCTTGAAGTTCAAAGTTCTTACAAGGCATGAGATCTCTGCCCACAATCAGTCCCATGGGGACTGCAGGATCCCAAGGCCAACTGCTCTAAGTGAACTCTGAGGAAAGGCAGGAAGGGGTGCTCTGTGGACTTCATGGTTCTGGCTTAATCACTCAAAAAAATACCTTATGAGCTGTTGCTGTGGTGTAGTGGGTTAAGCTGCAGCCTCAAGTACCAGCATCCCGCAGGGCTGCCGATTTGAGCCCCAGTCACTCCACTTGTGATGCAGCCTTGGAAAGCAGCAGAGCATGGCCTAAACCTTGGGCCCCTGAACTCACACGAGAGATCTGGAAGAAGTTCCTGGCTCCTGGCTTCAGACTGGCCCAGGCCTGTCCAATGCAGCTAATGTGAAGTAAACCAGCAGACGGAAGATTTCTGTCTCTTTCGCTCTCCCTTGCTCCCTCCCTCTGCAACTTTGCTTTTCAAATAAATAAGTTCTTTAAAAAATCATTTTTATTGTAGCCAATACACACACCATAACATGGTTACCATTTTAACCATTAATTTTTAAAACTTATATAAGGGACAAATAGGCAGAGAAAGACAGTTCAATCCCTGAATGCTGCAATGGATGGGACTGGGTCAAGGGTAAAGCCAGGAGCTCAATGTAGGTTTCTCATATTGGAAGCAAGGGCCAAGTTACTTGAACCACCCCCACTGCTCCCTGTGGTCTGCATTGGCTGGAAGACAGAGCCAGGAGCTATTGCTGGGTCCTGAGCCCAGGCACCCTGATGCGTGTCAGGGGTGTGTTCCCCCGCTGGGCTCACTACCGTGTCTAAGCAGTGTGGAATACTGGAGCCACCGTCAGCAGCACCCACCCTCTGAGGTTTCCCATCATCCCAAATCCTCCAGCCACTGAACGCTAATTTCTCATTCTCTTCCTTTCCCTGGTCCTGGTAATACCTATTCTGCAGGCATCCCTGATGAGAACGGCTCTGCTCTGAAAGCTTTGCTTTGACTACGGCGCAGGAGCCATGTGCACTGAGTTTTGAAGGCTGGTCTTTTCTGAAGCTAGGGACGTGTAGTGCAATACCCTCTGTGATGCTAGGTGGCAGTCATGAGCCACATCTCCCAACCCCAGGAAACAATCTGAACAGGGCAGGGAACAGTGGGCCTTCCTACCTTACAACTTTCAAGTTATGATGGGTTTGTTAGGGAATCATCCCCTGATAAAGTAAGTGCTATCTATACTTCTGGTTTATAAACACGAACCTGATATTCTAGGTATCTAGTATAATGGGATCATATGGTACTGGTATTTTTGCGACTTGCGCATTTTCTGTAGTACAATGTCCTCGGGGCTCATCCATGTTGTAGCAGGTGTCAGAACATCATTCCTACTTTAGGATGCATGATCCTTCCACGCATGGTTTGTCCACTGATTTGTAGCTGATACAAGACAACAGCCTCCCTCACCAGAACTCTGTCCCCCTGTAGGCTGCCAGCCCTGTGGCAGGACAGCCGGCATCTTTCTTGGTGGCCCACAAGGTCCTGCCCATGGCAAATGGAGCTAGTTGCACAGGGAACTTCCTGCTTGAGATCAACTTCCATCAGGAGAACCAAGCTTCCTGGAAGTTCCTCGTCTCCTAGGGGCAATACCCTTTGAGAGGGGCAAGCACCATGGCACCATAAGTAAAGCCACTTCTTGCAATGCTGGCATCACATGAGTGCCTAGTTGCTCCACTTCTGATCCACCTGGGAAAGCAGGGGAGAAGGTCCAAGTACTTGATTCCCTGCCACCCACATGGGAGACCCGGATGGAGTTCCAGGTGCCTGGCTTTGTTCTTGTCCAACCCTGGCCACTGCAGTCTTTTGCAAAGTTAACCAGTGTGTGGAAGACCAGCCTCTTGTGCATACTCTCAGCTCTAGCTCCGCCTTTCAAATAAATAAATCTTTAAAAATGTATTACGCTGTATATAGAAAAAATATATACAATTATTTTAAAACTATAGTGTGGGGGCATGCATTGAAGTACCTCTTTGCTTGAAGAATGGGGGTGGTAGAAGGCTGTAGGTCTTCTCCCATCCCCAAACCAAAAATATAGCTCAGCTGTCTGGAGCAGGTGAGAGAGGCGGCCTGTGGAGGCCAGCCTCCGCCCACCTTCCTTCCAATGGATCGCACGGGCAGGGATGGCTAAAGCAGAACGCGTGGTGTCGCCACCTGCTGGGCACCTGAGGTAGTGCAGCCGGAGCCCCAGAGAAGTCTTCTGGGGAGACCCCCGTGCCCTCCCAACTGCACACCCTCCCCTCCCTGGGGAACAAGGAGGCAGGAAAAGGCAGGCGAAATCAAACGAACAACAAACAACGATTTTAGTCTTTTAAAAATGCATAGAACATGCAGATCTCTCACAATACAAATTTAGATGCACAGAGCGACCTCCCGTCCTGCCCTCACTTGCCCTCACTGGCTACCTACTCCCTCCTCCCTTCTTTCTTCCTTTGTTCTAATTGTTACAATGATGTACTTTCCTTTCACTTTGCAATTGTAGCCTTAACACTCCATTAGATTAAAGGTTCAGCATATAGGAAATAGGACAAAAACCCGCACTACTCCACCTAAGGAGCGCAAACGCTGTCCACCAAACCCCAGGATACCGGCCTCATTCATACAGGGCACTTTCCTGTTTTAACTCTATATATTGTCTTCCTAGATCAGAGAGAACATGATATTTGTATTTTGGAGACAAATATTTATTTTTATTTAAAGATGTGTTTAGTTGAAAGTCAAAAGCTGACAAAAGCTGAGGGAGAGAGAGGGGTCTGTCACCCACTGGTTTACCCCCCAGTTGAGTCGATCCAAACCAGGAACTTCTTCCAGGCCTCCCATGTGGGTACAGAGGTCTGAGCACTTGGGCCACCCCCTGCTGCTTTCCCACGTGCATGAGCAAGGAGCTGGATGGAAGGTGGAGTCAGGACTTGAACCCGTATCCACAGAGGATGCTGATGCTGCAGTAGATGCTTACCCCGCTGTGCCACCACACTAGCCCTGGTTTTATTATTTTCTTTAACAGACTATTTTGTGGGGAGAGGGTTCAGGTTCGCAACAAAGTCAAGCATGGTCGGCCACATCCCCCGCAGCCTCTGTCCACATGGGTTCATCACAGCCCCATTCCCATGCCCGTGCTCACAGGAGGAGTCCCCTGAGGGCAGGGGTGTCCTGTGGGTGTAACTGACATGTGAGGATGACTTGCAGCCACCACAGTGGTGGTGCCGGGTGTTCCACGTCCCTAAAAACCCTGCCTCTTCTCCCTAATGCCCCTGCGCTATGGCAACCACGAATCTCCAAGTGTTGTCTTTTTCCAGAATGTTCTCGAAGGTAGCCTTTGCAGATAATCCCTTCCCTCAGGTGCCACCATCTCTAGAATCACACTGGGAGCCTCGGTCTGTTTCTGGGGCGATGACACTATACCCGAGCCTGGAGGCCTTAGAGAGGCTCAACGAGCTCACGACCCTGTGCCTGCAGGAGCCAAGGAACATGGCGCCAGTCTCCCAGCAGGGGCTCCCTGGCCGTGTGACAACATGGGGAGAAGCAGAAAGGGACCTGGCTGTTCCCAACAGGAACTGTGCCACGGGCTGGCCTGGCTGTAAAGCAGCCTGCTCTCTCAGGAACCAATGACCCCTTTGGGAGGTAGCAGCCCTGTGAGCTCACCAGCCCCGCCTCTTAGATGTCCCCCCACAGGAACACTGCCTCCATGCGGACAGTCCCAGCACATCCTTCTGTTGGAGGACTAAACCATCTTCAAGACTAGAGGATGCGTTTCGGCCAGGTGGTTCAGCCCAGGAGGTGGGGGGACCAGAGAGGGGAAGGAGGAGAGAGAGAGACAGAGAGAGAAGGAGCGAGCACCCCCATCTTTTGGTTTAATCCTCGCTTGCCCACTACAGCCAGGGCTGGCCCAAGCCAAAGTCAGGAGCCAGGGACTCCTTCCAGGTCTCCCACGCGGGCAGCAGGGCCCCGAACACTTGAGCCGTCATCTGCTGCCTCCCAGAGCAGGAAGCTGGAATTGCAGACAGAGCTGAGCGCAGACCAAGCACACTGATGCGGATGTGAGTGTCCCAGACAGCATCCTAAACAATGTGCCAAACGCAAGGACGATCTTTTTCTTTCATATTTTAAGAAATTTTATTTTGGGGTTCCAGTGTGGTAACCTAATGGCTAAGTCTTCACCTTGCAACTGCCAGGATCCCATATGGGTGCCAGTTCAGGTTCCAGCTGCTCCACTTCCCATCCAGCTCCCTGTTTGTAGCCTGGGAAAGCAGCAGAGGATGACCCAAAGCTTTGGGACCCTGCACACATGTGGGAGACCCAGAAGAAGCTACTGGCTCCTGGCTTCAGATCGGCTCAGCTCCAAGTGTTGCAGTCACTTGGAGAATAAACCAGCAGATGGAAGATCTTTCTGTCTCTCCTCTCTGTAAATCTGCCTTTCCAATTTTTTTTCTTTATTTCACTGTTAGTAGGAATGTAGACTACTACAACCATGAAGGGAGACAGCATGGCGATTCCACAGAGATCTGAAAATAGAGCTACTCTGTGACCCAGTCATCCCACTCGTGACAAGTTACCCAAATGAGATGAAATCAGCATCTAAGACAGTTATCTGTACCCTGCCTCCCATGTTTATATCAGCTCAACTCACAATAGCCAAGATGTGGAATCAACCTAGATGCCCAGCAATGAGAGACTGGATAGAGAAGATCTCAAACACACACACACACACACACACACACACACACACACACACACACACACACACAGGAATACCAGTCAGCCATAAAAAATAAAATCCTGCGCCCTGCACAATAGCATAGCGGCAAAAGTCCTCTCCTTGAACTCACCAGGATCCCATATGGGCGCCGGTTCTAATCCCGGCAGCCCTGCTTCCCATCCAGCTCCCTGCTTGTGGCCTGGGAGAGCAGCAGAGGACGGCCCAAGGCCTTGGGACCCTGCACCCACGTGAGAGACCTGGAAGAAGCTCTTTGATCCTGGCTTCGGATCAGCTCAGCTCCCTGCTTGTGGCCGCTTGGGGAGTGAATCAATGGATGGAAGATCTTCTTCTGTGTCTCTCCTCCTCTCTGTATATCTGCCTTTCCAATCAAAATAATTTAAAAAAAATGAAATCCTGTCTTGTGAAACTAAATGAATACCAATGACATTTTAAAATTTATATTCTATTTTTATTTACTTTCACTTACTCCTGAGCTCTAACACTCAGGCCCCCCGGGCCCTCCCCCTCAGCACACTGCCGCCCAGGAAGGCTCCCGGCACCTACACTCGCTGGTCCTAACAGTGGCCGGGGCAGCCCCCATTAGATCCTGAGCCTCCGCGCCCCTTCCCCTGTGCTGTCCCCTCCCTCTGACCTGTGTGACAGCCGTCAGCAGTCAGCCTGCCTGCACACTCCCCCTAGAGGAACACAGCGGGCCCAGGCAGAAGTTCAGACCCTGTCAGCACGCAAGGCAGCGGGCGTACAACAGACCTCGTCGATGTTTGTCGACTGAATGAGTGACCCTATTCGGGTGGGTGGCATGCCCTACAGCAGTCACACCTGTCTGGGTTTCTGTGTCATCTACACAGTGGGCCGTGCAGGCTGCGCGCTCTTCCTGTCCGTGCGCTCTGAGCACCTTCGCTGGATCAGAACCTGAGGGCTTCCACCAGCTCCTGGGCGGTGACCAGGCTGGATTTAGGCAGAGCGTTCTTTCTGTGTCTTGATGTTGCTTGACATTTCTAACTGGGCTTGCAGGTGCAATGCATGCTGGGGGACTGGGAGTTTAGGGGAGAGCCTCCCCTCGAACACCAGCCCCCAGGGGGGCAGAGAGCTCACGCTTGGTTATGGTTTTATGACCCGAGTGTTTGGAGCAGCGCTGGCATACAGCAGGTGCCATAAATAGCTGCTGGATGAGTGGTAGAGCAGCACACGTCAGCCATGCTTGGCACGCGCACTCCCACTCCCGGCTAAGTGCCACGTGGTGTGCAAACAGCATAATAAGCCCTCCACGGGGGAGCCCTGCGCAAGGTGTGTGCCCTTGCCTCATCCCAATGGATCTTCATGACAAGTCCATGAGATAAGTCCCATTAAGTGTGATTAGCCCCAATTTCCAGATGAGATAACTGAGGCTCAAAGAGTTCGACCTGCCCAAGGCCACAGAGCTAGCACTTTGTGGGGCCTGATCTCAGACCCAGGTTCCTCTCCCCTCCGAGACCCAGTGTGTGTGTATGTGCGAGAGAGTCTGAGTGCCTGGTTCTGAGTGGGAGCCTCAGGCCTGAGCCAGGCTGAGCCCATGGCCCGCACGCACACTGCCAGCTGCCTGCGCTCCTGGCAGAGGAGCAGAGTGAGGAGCCGAGCCAGCCCCCTCTGTGCCCCAGCAGTGCCCCGGTGACCCTGCTGCAGGAGCATTTGGCACAACCTCATGCAGGCATCACAGCTCTCAGGCCCAGGCACGTACGGCCTCACAGGGCACGGATGCCAAGGGTGTGGGCAAACTGGTTTGTATTCCACACAAAGCAACCCAAATCTCTCTCCTCTTCCTGGCCACGGCACTGGTCCTGTTACCCTGACAGCAAGCAGGACTCTGCTCAACAGTGTGTACCCTGCCCTGCAAAAACTCCCTGACCGCCTCTCCCCAGCTCATACCCTCCTTTTTCCCTCACCCCTGACACACACACACACACACACACACACACACACACGGTGCCCTGGCCTTCTGGGACTCCCTCCTCACCTCCCCTGGACCCACACTGTGGGTTCAGCTTCCTACTTCCCCTTCTGCTGCGCCCCTGAGCCTGTCCTGGTCCCTCTGCCTGACTCTGGCCTCCGCACCTTCTGCCAGAACCACCTGCACGTGTGACGGCTTTCCGCACGATGGCCACCTTCTCAAGCCTAGGGCTCAAGTGCTGTAGGCAGGACCCACCCGGAGCGGGCAGAGGTCACGGGCAAACGCTGAACACCTCGCACCAATCCTTGTGTCACAAAGCCCCAGGGAGTCAGCAGTCATTTAGCAAGCTTCCTTGCCAGCACCCGCCAGGGCAGCGATGAGGAAATGGAGGGTGGGAGGAGGCCCAGGGCAGGTGGCAGCCCACACACTCGCATGTCCGCCACCAGGGCGCCAGTGGAGCAGAGGGCAACCCTGCAGTGCGTGCCAGGGACCTGGGCCTGCTGCTGAACCGGAGAGCAGAGGCATGGGGTCACGTGTCGGCTGTGGCCACACTGCAGGGTTGTCAGCGATTCACCCACCAGACAGTCCGTGGCCATCTGTGCACCCAGGCCGTGTGTGTCATTCCATCCCTTCCCACAGTGGGGAGAGGTCGTGATCACACGCCCCAGCTTCCATGGCACAGCTCCAGAAATGTCTATGGCCCCAACGGCAGCACTGTCTTAGAGAACCCTCCAATGTTTACCTGTGTCCTGGTTTGGCAGCCTGGTTCAGGGGAGGGCTATGTGAGGGCAATCGGGCTGTAAGATGCAGACACTAGAGGGCGCGAGTGAGCTGCACGTGGCTGGAGCAGCAGCAGCTGGAGGCAGGTGTGCAAGACTGGGAGAGGCCCTAACCTGTCTACCCCAGAGCCCTGAGACCTGTCCCAGCTGAGACTTAGCTCTGGCCACCTTCTCTCGCTTGGCCTGTCTACCCAGCACACAAGAGGGGCCCTGCCTAGCCCTCTCCTCTCCTACAATTCAATGGAGCCCAGCCTGCCAGGGTCTGTCCTAGGCTCTCCCGCAGGCCCAGTCCACCCAGAGGACTTTCCTAGAAAAGGCAAAAATAATGAATGTGAACTTCATGGGGCCAGAGTGAGGACGGAACACTGTGAAGACCACCAGATGTACAGCTGGGTTCCTGCAGCCCAAGGCAGCCAGCACTCAGGGAGAAGGGTCAGCCAACGCTCTGAGCAGTGCCAGCAGGCCCAGCAGTGCCTCGGCCCCACCCCTTCGTCCAAGTGGGAGACCTCATCTGCAGGACACGGATGAAGATGGGCGCTGCAAGGCAACCCGGGCAGCCTCAAGTGCATAGAGGAACTTTCCATCTGACGGGGATCCATGGAGGCAGTGGCAACAGCCCCAGTGGGATCACTTGTTCATTTGCTCATATGTGCAACAGGCTCCTATGTAATAGGATTGAAAAGGAGAGTCCCAGGCTTTAGCTGTGGTCCTCGGGTGATCACTCCCAGCCTCCCCTCACCTTGACAGTGTCCCCAACTGGGACTATCAACACAGTCACTTGTCTCCCGATTGCCAGATCTGAGTGCAAGAGAGACAGCATCCCAGCCCAGGGAAGCTCACAGCCCCCGGGGAAGGAAGGGGACTGACATGCAGTGGGAGAAAGTGGACAAGCATCCCCTGCCCGTTGAGAACATACCAAGGGATGCCCTGTGGTTGATCTGCCCTTCTTGGGTTCATCCTTTCATTTACTTGCAGAACAACCTTTCAGCATCTTCCACCTGCTGCATCGCTCATTGCAGTACTCTTCATCCTGCTTTGGATGCCATCTATTTATTTACATACTGTTGATCCTATTTCCTAGAATCAGCTGTTCTCATCCCACCTGTTCTCGTCACAATCTTTGCCCAGGAGGCAGTGGCGCCTGTGGTTTGGGAGAGGACTGGAGCAGAGCGGTAGGGTTGGGAGATGATGGGAGCAAGCCCACAGAGGACCACAGGCAGCCAAGCATGGGGAGGAACCAGTTCCCCACCAAAGTCAGAAGCAAGGGTGCCTGAGACGTGCAGAATGTGAGAGGCCAGAGCCACAGCCACTTCCCATGCCTACTGTCCTTGGTCCACACAGACACCAGCCTCCTCTCCTCCACCCCCACCCCAACCTTATATCCCACAAGGTTCCAAATTGGTTAACTCCAGAGCAGCCTCTGGCTGCAGACTCCTCCTAGAGGTTCCCCTGGGAGTCCCAGCTGGGGACCCAACTCCTGCTTCTGATACAGCACAGGTGACCCCCCCACCCCCACACACATACCATCCAGCCCTGGGGCCATTGCCTTACTGAGACGTGCAGCCCTGCAGCAGGGAGAAAAGGAAGGAGGGGGAGGGGATGTGCAGAAGATCGGAGCAAAAGGAGAAGGAAGAAGAAAGCCAGCAATTCTCAGAATCCAGGGCAACCGTGACCTCACCATTGGGGTCAGTGGGTGGGGTCAAGGCGTGGGTGACTCACCCTGGGCCCAGGCCCTGCAGCCAGCAGAAGGCATGCACTTAGGAAGCCAGGAATGGTTCCAGCACTTGGTTATGGAGCTACTGTTACATTCAGATCCTGGACCTGAGCTCCTGGAGGGCAAGCTCACTGCCATGGCTTGGGAGTTCACGGGCCTAGAGGGAAAAGATGGTATCACAGAGCACAGGCGTGCAGGGGGACAGGGAGGCGAGACCAAGGAGGCCCACGCCTGGCACAGACAGACGGACAGGCTCCAGGGAGAGGGAGTGGCCTGGGAGGGCCTGAGCAGGATGCCTGATGTAAGCCAAGTGGGAGGAGCAAGCAGGAGTCAGACCTGGGCAGGAGAGAAGTTGCAGGCAGCAGGTGGCCAAGGGCAGGTTTGGGGACCTGGAAGTCGTCCCTGAGGCCAGGAAGGGAGGGTAGTGAGAGGGAGATGGAAGCAGCCAGGAGACCCTGCAGGAGCTGAGAGTCATCCTCCACCCCAAGCTCACACCGGGAACCCTCCTCTCTGGAGAGGAGCCCCTGCAGAGGTGGGCAAGGGGCAGATGCCTCTAGACTTGCTAGGGAGGGAGTGGGGCTGGCTGCAGCCTCTAGTAGTATGGCTTGCACCACCCCAAGTCAACCCCCTTCCATTTCAGAGGTGGCCAGTGTCCCCATATGATGGATGGAAAGCCTGAGACCCAGCAGGTGGCAGGGCCAAAAGCAGGAACCAGGGAGAACTGAACTCTCTCAGCCACTTCCAAACTCATTCCCACTACTTGCAGGGGGCTCCTGGATCCTCCATGGGTCACAGCTCCTGCCAGGTCATTGCCAGGAACCCCCAGGCTTCACCAGGACCCTACCTATGTCTGCCCATCCAGCTTCTGCTGGCTCACTAAGCCCTGGCTGATCCCAAGCATTGCCCTCAAGTCCCAGCCTCATGGATCCCCACACGCTCTCCTGTCCCCAGAGAAGCTATAGGGCTCCCTTCTCCAAGAGCCAGACCGCAGTGGCCCCAAGAGGGAGAGGGCTCTGGGAGCAGACCCGCACCCCAGAATTCTGTTGTGAGAACCACACACAGGGCCCCTGAGGGTAAGTGGTTGCTTCTAATGGATGAGGGCACCGAGGAGTGCACACACACACACACACACACACAGAAGGAAAAGACCACTTCCACTTGCGGGCCTTACGGGCCCACATTGCCCACGCTTCGCTTCTTTGCAAGTGATAAATTCCCCGACACACTTTGGCTTCTCCCTCCAACGTCTTACCGTGGGTATGTTTCAAGGGAAATGCAAGTCGGTCTGTTTTTGATTCATACCCGCTGAGCTCATCAAGACCAGAATGATTTGGTAATCGCTGCTGGGTTTACTGGATGCCCGCCGGGATATGCACAAATCCGTGTTCCTCAGAAACAGGAAGCTTCAGCAGGAGGAAGGAGGCCGGCTGCAGAAATCAAACTGCACCTCTCCCTTGCCTGTGTGCAAGCCTTTGCTTGGCACGACCCTCCCTTAGCCAGGCAGCAATGTGTAGAACGGGTCCAAAACGAATCTTACGGGGGTCCCGCAGCACCCAACGAGGGCTGATACTACACGGCACCTCGTACCAGAGGCTTCGAAGCAGCTCCTTGTTTGCTGACACTTCTGAGAGGTGCCAGCAGGATCGAGGGCTCTCGAAGCCCCCTCCTTGGCTGGCATCCTGCTGCACCTGTGTCCTAACTGCCCCCTCCTCCAGGGACACTGGCCTTGCTGGGTTGGAGCCCACACCATCACCTCTTGACGTACTCTGTCTCCCAAGGCAGTCACCTTCTGAAATCCCAGAGGCTGGGATGGCAGTGGATGA
Organism: Ochotona curzoniae; assembly: GCF_017591425.1. Classification (NCBI taxonomy): domain Eukaryota; kingdom Metazoa; phylum Chordata; class Mammalia; order Lagomorpha; family Ochotonidae; genus Ochotona; species Ochotona curzoniae. The sequence goes on along the minus strand of NW_024466647.1, from coordinate 1,044,510 downwards.
ATGGGAACGGGAAGGGCAGTTCAGCCCCTCGTGTGAGGTCACGAAGTCATTCTATCTCATTTTCTCCTTGACATTGACTGAAGCTAGCATCTGGGAGGAGGTGGTCCAGGGAGCACTTCCTGGGTTCAGGGAGACTCTCCAGGACAGGGGAGGTCCATAGAATGGACTGCCAGCTGCTAGGATCTGGATTCGCACTGGGCAAGGCAGTCCAAGTCAGTCCAAGTGTCGCTAAGACACACACACACACACACACCTGCTCACAGGGTACGTTCATGAAGATCAGAAAATACAGCAGCGGAGCATGTGGCACTGCAGTGAAGCTGCTGGCATGGGGCACCTGTACTGCACCTGGGTGCCCTGTTCGAGTCATGGCACCTCAACTTCTGATCCAACTTCCTGCCAATGTGACTGGGAGGCAGCAAGTAACGCCCAATTTCCTGGCACCCCATCAACCCAAAGGAAAGATCCAGATTGAATTCCAGTCTCCTGGCTTTGGCCTTGACCCGGCCCTAGCTATTAGGGCCCTTGGAGGAGTATACCAGCAGGCAAAAAGAGCTCTCTGTGCCCCCTCTGTCTATTCCTGCCTCTCAAATTTTTTAAAAAATGAAAACATTAGAATTAGAATCTTTTTTTCATTAGAAATACATGAATCAAAAATTTTAAGAGGGCCCGGTGGTGTGGCCTAGTGCCTAAAGTCCTCACCTTGAACGTGCCGGGATCCCATATGGGCGCTGGTTCTAATCCCGGCTGCTCCCAGCTGCCCATCCAGCTCCCTGATTGTGGTCTGGGAATGCAGTTGAGGACGGCCCAAAGCCTTGGGACCCTGCACCCATGTGGGATACCTGGAAGAAGTTCCTGGATCCTGGCTTCGGACCAGCATAGCATTGGCCATTGTGCTCACTTGGGGAGTGAATCATCGGACGGAAGATCTTCCTCTCTGTCTCTCCTCCTCTCTGTATATCTGACTTTGTAATAAAAATAAACAAATCTTAAAAAAAAAAAAAAAGAAAAAAATTTTAAGAGAAGAGAGAAAAGGGAACCGGTGTTCAACACTGCACCACGCCTGGGCAAAAGATGTTTCCTGAGATGGCGGGCCTCTCCCAGCAGGCTTCCTGCGGGCCTACCTCCTCTAGGCACCACAGCTTCATCTTAATGTGTCTCTAGGGAGGAGGGGGCTGGGCGGTTAAAGGAGAAAAGGCGCTGGGTCAGGACCCCACTTCCCTCGGTCGAGCCACTGCTGCACTGTCTGACCCCAGGGTTCAGCTCCTTGGGCTCAGGCCAACAGGATATTGGTGTGTCTCTCCCTGGTCCCCCAACTTACCCCCTCTCTATCCTGCTCAGGGCCTCCTGGCTTTGCCACCTCTTGCCCCAGGAAGGAGGAAAGGGAAAATGACCTAGCATTGAACCTGACCCAGGGGTCCCCACTGCTAGGACCCCTTAGGTCACGGTGTGGGTCAGATGTTGGGATCAGGCTGAGCGTAAGCTGTGGAAGCTGATCTAGGTGAGAATGTGGGACCAGAGGTCAGCAGGTGCTGGATAAGAGGCCCAGGTCCTCGTCCCACCTGTGGAGGCCCCAGGATCCCAGGTGACTGCTCTGAGCTTCCTTAGTTATAAAAGTCAGACAACACCTCTGAGCCGCTCACTTGGGAGGGTCAGCGAAAAGGGGTGGGGGGTGGGATGGGTGTCAAGTCTGTTTCCTCACTCAGTGACAAAGGTGCCCCGTGGGCCTCCCTTCTTGGAGCCAGCACGACTTCTCAGCTACCTGGAGGTGACAGGAGGGCTCCTTGTCACGCTAGCTTCAGGTGTCCTTAACCTGCCGGTACCCTACCCCCAACACACATACCTCACTCCACTCCTCTCCCCACAAAGGGAAGCTCCTCCCACTTTGGAGTGAGAGCATTAGGGCCCCTCTGAACCCCATCTCTCCTCCCATCCACCCCTCACCCCAGCCAGACTTGCTGCCCCTCCCCCAGCATCCCTGAATTACTCACTGCTGGAAACGCGACTGATGACTTGGGGTGAGTAAGCGGCCCGCGCGCGTCATGGCCCGACAGAGGGTGAGCGAGTTCAGCGCTCTCTCAAGCAGGGCCACATGGGCCTGCAACACACCTCGAGGCCACAGGGACCCCGAGGGGCACCAGGCTGGGGGGCTGTAAGTTCTGAGCCCTTTTTCCCAGCCTTGAGTAATGGCAGTTTCCCGTGGGCAATGGCAGCCTCTGTCCGGGAACACAGATCTCCCCAAGCTCCAGGTGACGGTGTCTCTGACCCAGGACCCCCCCCCCCCGCCCGCCCATCCCTGGCCTTACCCCAGCCCTGCCTTGGAGGGGCCTAATCCTCAAGCCCACCCTGCAGGCGCCAGGGCACACTGAATGTGGGTGTTTATGCACTCACAGCCTCCCTCATCCACGCTGTCAAGCAGGTGCGTATCTCGGCCTGTTTTTCCTTACCCAGGTGCCCAGGGGGTCACAGAACAGGAATCCATCAGCGTGGTTCCTTTTGAAACATCTCTTGGAGTTACACTACAGACTGAACATGCTAATCTAAGCAAAACAACACGCCTGGCACTTGGTCAACAGGGCTGCAGCACCAGCTTCCCCATACCTAACATGGGCGGAGGCAGGACACAGGACAGCAAGGAAAATAACACCAGGCGGGGCCATGAAGCCCCACCTCCACGCTCTCCGCACTGAGCACCAGCTGGAACCCCTAAGGGACACAGGATTCACCCCCAAAGCCCTTCTTGCAAGACCTGCTGACTCTGTCGCTCAGAACAAGGGCAGTACATGAAATGGAAGGACTCCACAAAAGTATTTCAGGACAGAGGTCTTAAGCCCAGAACCACAGGGGGTGAGGGTGAGCGGGGTTGGTGGCCTCTGGCATCCTACATGCAGGGCTGCCACCTACGTGAGGCGACACACCCACTACCCCAGGGCGGGGTGCTGCTGCTTGCCCCTGTCCTATCAGAAGGCCCTGGGTTGCTGCACCCTCAACCTGGTGAGCATTAGCTTAACCACGTGAATGTGGTTTCTTAGAAGTTCTGTTTAACATCAGAAGAATCCCTAAGCAGCCAACTGGATGATTTTCTTTCCAGTGTCCTCACTCAGGGATCACACCTCACCTCCCGAATGGTGGAAGGTTCAGGAATGCCTTCCAGCTTCCCTGCCCACTGTTTTTTGTGTTGGCACACTTGTCTAGGAAATTCACAGAGGGTCCAGGCCCAGACCTCCTTCCACATAGGCATTTGTTGGGATGACCACTGTCCCACCCATGGTGCCTTTGGGGTGCAGCAATCACGGGGGCCATGCCAAGGCCCCAGGATCCTCCTGCTGTTTCTGAGCTGTCCAGAGATGGGGGATGGGGATACCTCAGGTCTGCTCCATCCCCTCCCTCCCAGCCCAACACATAGCTGCTGCCTCTGGGTCTCCCCTTGCTCCGCTCTCCTGAGGACTTGAGCTTTAGAACTCAAGTTGGGAAACTCCCCTCCTCCTGCCCCCATCCCCCCACCTCGCTGCCGCCTGCGCCTGTCCTGCTCTGCATCCCACTATGTCCACCTGCTGCTCTTGGTCATCAGCCCAGAACCACTTGAGTAGAGGACAAGGGTCAGAGCATAAACAGTAGACAGCATAGATTTGGGTTCAAAACTACACGACTCCATGGAGGATTTAGGACTTGCTATAAAGCTAGTATACCCATAATAACATGACATTGGCATAAGACATCTGAATTGAAGAAACAGAATATTTCAGAAATTGACCCAAAACCAGGCACTGCAAAGGCATCAACTTGATTCAGCAGGGGAAGAAAATCCTGTTAAAATGTAAATGGTGCCAGAAAAACATTTAAAATGTGCCTGGAGCCTTACTTTATACCATATGCAAAAGTATTTTTGTAGGTAAATTATAGACCTAAACAATAAACATAAGACTATAAAGCTGCCATTACCGGAGACAATATAGGGAGAATTCTCATGCCTTGTTCAGGGCAGAGATTTTTTTTTTTTAAATAAGAGAGAGAGAAAACACAAACTATTGAAAAAGAATTGATGCATTGGATTTTGACATATTCTTTAAATCAAATGGCATTGTTAGGAAAACAGGCAGGCCAGTCTGTAAATAAAAATATTCCCAACACATATCTGGCAATGTCCTCATATCCAGAATGCATAGACATCGACAAACTGATAATCAGAAAAAGCCCAGTGTGTGAGAGAGCGAAAGACTTAGGTAGGCAGGTCACGGAAGACACGGGCAGCCAATAAACAAATGGAGATTGCGCAACATCTTTCTGCTAGTCAGGAGATGCAAATTGAAACCACAGTACTAGCACTGTCACACCCACCAGAACGGCCACACTTAAAAAGACCAGCACCACCAAATGCTGGGGAGGACGGGGAACCACCGGAACCCGGATGTCGGGGAGGGTGGGAAGGCACAGAACAGGACAAGCATTTTGGGAAACTGTTTGATGAGTTCTTATCGAGTTAAAGGACATCTACCCTGTGAGTCACCAGTTCCACTCCTAAGCTCTGACTCAAGAGAAATGAAACATATTTTCACCAGAAAAAAAGAAAGAAAGAAAGAAAGAAACCTGGTCCAAAAATATTCATAGCATTTTACTGGTAATAACAAAAAATGGAAACAATCCAAACTCCACTCACCAGGGCGTAAACAAATACACAAAGGCCCCTAACGGCAAGAGCATCAAACTCACACAATGAGAGGGAACGAACAGTGAATGAAGACAATGGGTGATGACAAGTGCTACAGGAAGAAAAGGCTCATCCCATAAGAGTACATGTGATTCTGTTTCTATGATGTTCTAGAACAGGCAAAACCTATCCAGGAGAGGGACAGAGGGAGAAAGGCAACTTGGCAGGCTGGTGGGAAAAGTCAAAGTGGATTGGGCCTGTGGTTGCACAGTGCACGCTGTGCCTGAAACGCAAGGAATTTTATATGCCAGGTCTCTGTCTCTCACAGTGTATAGATCAGACCTCAACAAAAACCAAAAGCAGTTGCCAGGGGCTAAAGAGGGGAGAAGAGCTTCTGTTTTGCCCAATTAAAAAAAAAAATTGTTGGAGTTTGGTCACACAACCGTGTAACTACATCACAGGAAACTCTGAAACAGCCCAGGCAGAGGACAAGGTCCTACTGAGTGTCCAGCTTTCACGGCCACGCTGCACTCAGAAGAAAGAGGAGCTGAAGGGAGGCCTGGGGGCAGAGGGCGGAGGATCTCAAATTGTCCCAGGTGGTCCATGAGCTCTACCTGAACTGTTGCTGTCACTGCACAATCAGCCTGCCCACGCCACACCCCAGCCCTTGTCCCCATGGCAACAGTGACGGACCACAGCATGGGTGATGGTGGTGAAGTGAGAGCTGATGTCCCTGACCTCTCTGCACAGCTACCTGGCTGTCAGGCTAAGGGACACCACAGGAGCTTTCCACATTCTCTGCCCACCGTGGCCTTCCAGAGAAGAACTGGCAGCTTCAGGAGACTTGCCCCACGTGCCCCTATTCTGAGAACCTGTCTCCACGGGAGTCCAGCGGTGTCCCCAGCGCTTTGTAGCACAAGAAGGAATCCTCCCAGTGGCACCTAGGGGCTTGGCGCAGGGTCTGTGCTGGGCTTCACGGAGGAGGGAGCAGAAAGCAAGAAGTAGGGGAGGGAAGCATGGTGAGCTGGGCACTTACCCCTGCCCTGGAGACCCCATTGGCTGGTCTCTGGCAGAACGTGCACAGCCTGCGCCACCTCACTAAAGTAAGGCTGGAGCAGACACCAGCTCTCTGAAGGCCTCAGCACTGGCTGGAAATCGCCTTGCCCCCAGCTGGCTCTGCCCATCCAGGAACTGGAATGCCTTGGAAGCCTGCCCTGTAGTGGTGGGGTTATGGGAAGGGTGCCTGGGGATGGCGCACAGAGCCCCGAGATCCCCTCTGCTTAGTCCATCTCCCTGTAGGGCCCAGGAGTATGCTGGCGGAAGCCAGTACAAGGGGAAGGACAGCGACCCTTGACGAGGCATCTCCCACACATCCTGTATTTCCAGCACACTGAGAAGTGGGACTCGATATTCCTGTGTTGTAGCTCGGTTAAGGTTTAGAACGGGAAGTAAGGGGACTCCTGTTGTGACACAGCGGGTTAAGCCACTGCTTATGACGCCAGCATCCTATATAGGAATCCTCATTCAAGACACAGCTGCTTCATTTCTGATTCAGTTTCCTGCTAATGCACCTGGGCAAAGCAGTGGAAGATGGCCCAAGCGCTTGTGTCCCTGCCAGTCAAGTGGCACATGGAAATGGCTGCTGTGGCCATTAAGGGAATGAACCAGTGAATGGAAGATCACATCTCTCTCTCCCCCTCTCTCTCTTTCTCTCTCCTGCACTCTCTATTCTGCTTTTCAAAGCAATCAGCATTAGGAAGACTGGCTAGTGGACTTGTACAAGTTGTCACACTGAGTCAGGCAGTCTCTGCCTTCTCGGCTCACTCCGTCAGCCCAACCTTTCAAGCACTGACTCCCAAGACTGAGAAGATGTCACACTGCCTGCCCTGACCTCTCGGCCCCTGCCTTGATAACATTGCCTTCGGTTCCTTCCAACCACTTCCTCTGCACCAAGTCAGACTTCAAGGACACAACTGAAAATCATCTGAGGATGGAAGGCAGGACTCTAATTTTCCTTGAATCAATCCAGGAAACAGGGATGAAAATAGCAACTACAGTGCCTGGCAAAGGCAGGTGCCAGGGAAGGCTCAGCCTGGAAAGGATGTGGAGTTTGGTACTTGGGGTGAGGGAAGTGAAGAGGTTAGCATTTCCCTCCCTCCATCTTTGTAGAAAGAAGGCTGGCACTGCTGTCCAGCACGGACTGGGCTGGGGTGGCAGATGGGCAGCTGAGGGCAGAGTCAAGGGCTCAGGAGCAAGATCTCCCATGAGGGTCTGAGCCATCGGCTGAGCCTCCCACAGTGAAGTGCAACCAGGCTGACACAGGACACTACCGCATGGGTTTTCACAGATGCCCTTGCTGTGGTCTGGGTGACGCGGATGTTGGAAGTGGTGCTAAAGAAGCCAGCTCCAGCCCAGGTCCCGCTCCACTCTGTAGTCCCTCCTTTTCAGATCTGAACAGCAGAACCGCTTTTACGATCTTGGGCCTACCTGCCCACAGCTGTCCTTCCACGGCTTCCGATGACCACCAGCCAATGTATCTACACTGGCCGCCTGCAGCTGACCACAGAGTTCCTCCAGGGGCACTGGTGCCATCACAACAGGCTGCCCCCCCAACCCAAGTGCCATCCACAGTGAGGTCTGCTACAGCACAGCACATCACCTCAGGTCAGAGAGAGACACTATTTCCCTCCCCCCAGTTCCCACTGGTGCCCACACTGTACCTGGAGCTTGCATAGTTTTGGCCACAGATGCCATGATGTCTGAGGACCTCCACGAACTGCGTGAAAACCCACATAGGCTGGAGTCCCACCCTCCTGCCAACAAGCCGAGGAGAAAGCCCGGGGAGAGAGGAGAAGAGGGGGAAGGGAGGAGCGGAAGAGGGGCCAGGTGCTCCCGATCCTCCCAAGAGCCTGCACAAGTTTCTTCCCTTGGCAAATCACAGGCTAGGAATTAGCCAAGGCGGAGAGCAGGTGTCTGTAATTGAGGAAATGTACCAACTTGGTGACTAGAGGACCCTCCACACCACCCCCCACCATCCCAACAGGCATCAACTTCCCCTGGAACAGCTAAACATATTGCCAACGCAATGTCTTCTCAATATTTAGAAACAGTCTCACCACTGGCACCAAAGGTGAGCATTTGCTTTTAAAATACAAACAGAGCGAGCCTTCCCCAGCGCACAGGTGACTGTGGCACAAGCCATCTACCACCCGCATAGGTGAGACCTGCCCACAGCTGTCAGCCTGCTCCTAACAACTCCTCAGGGCACGCCCTGCTCATTAGGCTCTGGCCACACCCAGCCGCCCAGACTGCTGGTCTAACCAGAATGCCAGGAGCCGGGCGGAGGTTCCTTGAACCCTGAACAATGGGCCATGGCAGAGGTTATCCAGGCCCGGGGCTTCTGATCCTGGGGAGCCTCCCAGGATAGGCTTGTGGGTCCTGCCAAAGGTCTGACTCCCTTGCCTGCGTCCCAGTGGGCTGGGGGAGCAAGGAGCCCCAGAGGGAATGGGGCCAACCTCTGGGCAGTGTAAAACAGACTGTCTCGAGTCTGCCTGCCAGGTGGAGGCCCGAGCAGGGCAGACATTATCTCACTCCTGCTCAATGTCCCCCGAGGCGGGGAAGGGATGGGACTTGTTCCTGCTTCACACCTGCAGAACCCAAACTCAGCGCCAGCAGAGAGCCAAGGCAGCCCGCACCTGCCATAGCTGGGGCCGACAGCTGTGAGGCCCCTGCTGTTATCACCCCCTGGAAGGTGGCTCAGCCTGCCACCTGGGCATGCAAATGTGCCTGGCTAAGAAGACAGCCTGCCTGCATCCCCCCCACCAAGTGCCCCCAATCCCCGAAAATCTAGGCCTTGCTCGCCACCTCCTTAAGGGCCACCTGGGCAGGGCCCCTGCCACCATGTACCATACTGTCATCCCCAGGACACTGGGTGGCATGAGGAAGGTCAGCTGCCTGGGCCTGGCCCGGCCTCACCTGGGTGGGACCGCTCAGGGGCACTGCTTGCTAACTCAGGATAAACCGGATTGGGGTGGGGCAGGTATGCTATTTGTGGAGCTCCTGGTGCCCCGCCCAGCCAGGAGACTGCCACCTGTGCAGAGCCAAGATGGCGTCGCGGGCCACAGCCCGCCCAAAGAGCCTCCCCTACAACCAGCCTAGGGCCACGCGCAAAGGTGTCCAGGAGCCCCGACTCCCACTTTCATCAGGCTGGGCTCCCCGGCTACCAATCCCTTCTTGCTTCTCTCAATAGCCTCTATTCTAACTGGTGTTTTAGAATGAGCTTTGGTCCAGCCCAAAGGCTGAACTGAGGACAGACCAATGGAGGCTGCCCTGGGGATGCAGTCTGAGAAGCAACCCCTCAGACCCTGTCAGCCTCAACCCCAGCTTTGCCAGTCTTGCCCCGTTCTCCCAGATTGTGGAAGTCAGAGGCAAGAGTGCTTGGGCCCAGCATCCTGTTGTCCATGGACAGAGGCCTGGAGGAGAGCAGGTGGGTCAGGGACAAGCCTGGGGGCTGCTGGGGTCTACATCCTCTTCAAACCAATTTGGCCACAGACATCGCTTGGGAAGAAGGCCCCGGCCCTACAAGGCCTTTGCTTACCGTTTGGGGGGGGGGGGAGGGAGGTTAATCATCGGTCAAGTGTGTTCCAGTCCCCAGTCTTTTCCCACAGATCACGTCATTGGGTCCTCAGGACAGTGCAATACATATTTCCCCGTTCCCTAAACAAGCTAAAGGTCACACAGTGGGAGCAACTGGCCTAAGGGATGCCAACCAGGAAGTGGTAAAGCCAGGCCAGGAAGCCTGGGGGGGGTGGGATCACACCTCAAGGACAGCACACAGCAACATTTCTCCTCAGGATCTGGACAGTAGCCAGCCAGCAAGGCTCTGTGGTCAGCAGTGAGCAGGACACCCAGAGGGCCCCATGCTGCTGCCCTGGGCCCCTGCCTCTCTGCATTGGATCTGAGCCTCAGGACAAAGCTTTTCTGTTGGGAAACAATTACATGGGGACTTCTAGGTGCCTGGAGCCTGGAATTGTGGGAGAGGGCGTTAGCAGGAATGTCCTAGCATTGTCTGCAGGACCCTCCAACCAGCAAGGGCTGAAGGCGAGGAGCAGAATAGACATCACTTGTGCGAGCTAGGCAGGAAGCAGATGGGGCAGTGTAAGCACAAACTCTGCAGGCCCCAAGAACTCTTGGAGTAGGCTCTCCTTCAGCTCCTATGGGGATCCCTGATGGACTCCTCCAGGTGCAACATTGGATGGAGACGGAGTTGTCGTTGAGCTTGCCTCTTTCTCCTCCAGCCTGAAATGGAGCAAGGGCCAAGAAACAGGTGGTGGGGTGTGTGTGTGTGTGTGTGTGTGTTAGCCCCCTGAGCGGCTGGCACAAGAAGGCATTTCTGGAACTCGAAGCCCTGAAAGCCAAGACCTTTGGGCCCATCAATCTCTCCCAACTCTGAAAGGCAATTAGGACATTGCCATCGATTTGGGCGGCCCCATGGGCAGCTGTCCCCTTTGCCACAGTGACCAAATCGAGTTGTCGGGCTGGGTAGACACAAGCCCCGCCTCAGCTATGGGCACTGCCCAGCTACCTGCGTCAGGAGACAGCTGGCCAACTCACTGGCCAGCCCTGCTTTGCTACTGACCCAGACAGATGTTTCTTATTGGGACATCTGAGTATCTGGAATTCTGGGTGACAGGAGCACCCCAACACTGTCTTCCTTCAAAACACTCCAGCTGCAAAATCGTCAGCCACAGTTCCCCGAGGGTTAGGAGAGAAGTGGGTTGGATCAGCCCCTCCTCAGAAAGCCCCTGGGGTGTGCTCAGTGAACAAAGGGGGACAGTGTCCATCCTCCCAAGTCCTTTGCTGGGAGCATTTCCAGAGATGGGAGTTGGACGGTCACATCCAGGAATGGTCAGCCTGAGCCATGTTCTTCTCAAAAGAGCTACTCCCAGTCATTCCATCAGTTCTGGTTGAGACCCCATGCACCCTGCAAACCACAAGGAACAGACTACTGCCTCAAAGGATATGAACAGGCAGTTCCCACACCTGGCTTGACCACAGCTTCTGGAACTGTGAGATCAGGAATTTCTGTCAAGCCACCTACATGCAGCAACCTGGGCATTCCCATTCCTCAGAAAGCAGTGGGGCAGTCTCCGGCATGCCATACATTGCCAACATGCTAAATGTGACCGTGACATACATCATGCTAGCCGTGACCTAGAGCACTGCTGTTCACCTCAGAACCGTGGCTGCTGCACGTGGCAGCCACAGCTCATGGACTTGTCACAGCATCTATTCATCCCCTTACTGCCTTGTGAGTCAGAAGCCCCTCCGGACTAGAAGTCAATAGGGGTGCAGATCTAGGTTCCTTCTGCAGGCTCCAGGGAGAGTCCTTCTCCCCACCATTTCCAGCTTCCAGGAAGTTCTGCATGCTTAGGTGCATGGTGCTTCTTCTGTGTCCGAATCTGTCTTCCTCTGATCCTACTGCCTCCTCTTTCCAGGGGTCCCTGTGATCACACAAGGGGAGCACCTCACTTCCTGGGGATCTTAAAAGGCTTTGGAGAAGGCACACTTCTGCTGGAACTGCTTTACAACCCAGGTGCCCCATGTAGTTGGCAGGGCCCCAGTCACTTGAGCCATCACCTGCTGCCTCCTGAGGTCTACATTGGCCAGAGGCTGGAGTCAGGAGCCAGAACCCCATTGCTGAGCCAAAGAAAGGGGAGCACTTTAGCTGCTGGGCTGCTACCTGCCAGGCCCTGCCATTCTGTAGGCATTCCTCCAACAGACATAGGTGAACTGAGCTGTGTGTTTTGATGGCAAGAGGGTAGGGATGCTGGGCTGGCCTGGGTTGAGAAAGGGCATGAGAGAAGGGCCTGGAGCATGAGCAGGATCCATTCCTGGGAGGGACTGGTGAGAAAGCAGGCAGCCAGGGCCAGAGCCACCTGCAGACCTAGGCCTCCCGTGCTCCCATCTTCTAAGGTGGGTCTGAGCTACAATGAGGATTTGGCTATCCTGCTAGGTGTTGGGCTCGGAGAGCATCCAAGTGGCCTGATTCTAGACCTGGTGCCTCGGGGCTGACAAGTGGTCTCCAAGGGCTGCCTGGGACAGCTGGCCATAGACCTGATCTGGGCTATCCTGGTAGCAAGGGGATGGCACAAAACCATTGAAGCTAAGACCCCAAAGCCAGCAGGAATGCGCTTGCAGCCAACACGGAAAATAAGTGAAGAGGACTTGAACATTTACTCCTCGACCACCTTACTCTCCCAACACACAGAGAGAAGGAGGAATGCATGGGACACATGGACACTGATTTTGGCCACAGCACAAGTAGTCCAGGGGCCTGGATAGAGTCACATGACACATAGAGGCAAACTACTCCAACTTCCCACACAGAAGCCCCCTCCTCTCAGAAGCAGACAGCCCAGTGATCCTTTCAGCCTGCCTGCACATAGGCAGTGAGCAGGTGCACCAGCCAGCAATTTTCAGAGGCCAGCACAGAGCAGGGCTGGGAAGCAGCCGATCAGGGTAGGGTGTGCGGTGCAGGCTATCAATCTGTCTGATCTGCGAGAGGTTCCCAGAAATGGCACCAGAGGAAACCCAGCCCTACCCACAGCCGGCTGTGCAGCCTCGGACAAGTTGCTTCAACTCCCTGGGCTCCACTTCCTCCATGTTATAAGGTGGGAGGGGGGCTAAACAATAACAGAACCCATCAATCCCCAGGGTTTGTGTCAAGTCATGGGAGCATGTGGTCTCCCGTCATCCTCATGACAACCCTACAAGGAGAAACTGACCCTCTACGCAGGAGACAATAAAAGTTTTCACAGACGTTAAGGAGTTGGTTCCAGGTCACTCAGCAAAGCAGCGGGCCAAGCTGGGATTCGCACCCTATCGGTCAGTGCCAAAGCACCCACTGGAAGTCCTGTTGGGACCCCTAGGGTACTTCAATGCTCCATCCTCGGCTCCTTGGCATGCCATGGCATGGCTGTTTGAGGTCCTGGGGCCAGGAGCTAGCTTTGCAGGGGACAGGTGGGCATGGCTCCACCCACTGCCACTGGGACCCTGCCACACGTGGTGAGATTAAGGCCCTGCCACTGGCACAGTCCACCCTGGAGAACTTGCTGAGAGAGGCTGTGAGTTGGCCTGTTTTTCTCCCACTCAAATGGCAGCAGCCTGCCTGGGGTCTAGATGGGCCTCTTTGCAAACCAGAGCTTCCTATCTAAATCTTTTACAGAGAAACTTCCTAATCTTCCATGTAATAAAACTATCACTTCCAGAAAATTCTCTGCCCAGGGCCTTTCCCTGGGCTTAGAGCTTACAGCCATCCCAGATGGCAGAGGGGCTGAGAGCAGCCACCGTGATCACGCGCTTCCCGACAGGTGGCGAGGTGGCCTCCAACATGTTGCCCATTGGTCAGAGCCTCACTTTTCTCCCCCACAACTTGAGAACAGCTGAGACAATGAGATGCATGATGAATCTGAATGCTTGGCACATGCGGCAGCCACAGAGGAAGCGCCCAAAACCACAGTTTTTACTTTTATGTATTTTTCAGGTCTAGCATTTTAGTAAACCTAATTTTTTTTTTACAGCAGTTTTAGGTTCACAGTCAAATTTGGCATGGTTCCAGGGAATTACCATATACAAGAATACTTCAGAACACGTGTGGAGCGGCAGAGGTGAGCCACATAGGACGCCGTCATCCTGTATGGAAATGCCTGTGTTTGAGTTCTGGATCTACTTTATGGCTGAGCTTCCTGCGAATACACACCCTGGGAGGCTACGGGTTGACACCCCAGGTGGTTGGATCCCTGTTAATCATGGGGAAGACATGGGTGGAGCTCCTGGTTCCTTGCTTCAGACTGACTCTGGTGTGGCTCTGACAGGCATTGGGAGAGTGAATTAACAAAGAAAACATGTCTGTGCCCTCTGCCTTTCAAATAAATCAATCATAGCACTTAAAAAGGATTTGTAGGATCCTGGTAGTGTGGTGGAGTGAATAAAGACACCACCTGAAATGCTGGCACCCCATATGGGCATTGACTCATGTCCTGCTCTGTCCTATTTCTGATCCAGCTTCCTGCTAATAGCCTGGGGAAAGCAATGAAAGCAGACCAGAGGATGGAAGCTCTCCCTCTGTCTCTCCCTCTCTTTCTCTGTAGTTCTGATTTTCAAATAAATATATTTTCTAAAAAAAGGATTTGTGAAAAGAACGGAATTACATAGTCATTTATTTTGCTACAGAAGTTTTTAACTTCATGCATTTTTTTTTAATAATTTGAATTTTCTGGGACTTTGAAGACCCAAATAGTATAAATTTCAACTTTTTTTTTTTTTTTGCAAAAACTTTTCATTCCATTTTTCTGAACTTATTGAAGGATTCTCACATCCCTCGTCCCCATATGTGCAGTTTTCTACTATCAAGGTCCAAGCCAGGACCCGGCACAACGGCTCAATGGAGAGACCCTTACCTTGCAAGTACCAGGATCCCATATGGGCACCAATCTGTGTCCTAGCTGTTCTACTTCTCACCCAGCCTCCCCACTTATGGCCCGGGAAAGCAGCAAAGGACAGCCCAAAGCCTCGGGTCCCTGCACCCACACGAGAGACCCAGAAGAAGCTCCTGTTTCCCGACTTCGGATTAGCTCAGCTCCGGCCACTATGACCATTTGGAGAATGAACCAGTGGATGAAAGATGTTTATCTCTTCTCTCTGTAAATCTGATCTGCCTTTCCAATAAAAATCAATATTTGAAAAACATTTTTAATATCCCAGAGTAGGACAGTTTTTAGAACTGATGGGCCTAGATGGGCAAACTGGGTTCATCATTATCCACAGCCCATGTTGTATAGTCAGGTGATCCGTGGGCTTTGACAAGTGTCTAACAACCCATCTCTCCTTCATAGCAGCACCCTTCAGAGCGGCTGAGCTGCCCTTCCAGGCCTCGGAGCACTCTCCATCCTTTCCATCTTCTCCTCTTGGCCCTGACAGCCACCGATCTCTTTACTACCTCAGTAGTTTTTTTCTTTTCAACTACGCCCCACGGTTGTAATCACTTTTCAGATTGGCTTCTTTGACAAAGTCTACACATTTATGATTCCTCCCTGTCTTTTCATGGTCGGATAGAATTTTTTTAAAAATTATTTGTCTTTGAAATACAGAGATCTCACACGTGCTGGTTCACTCCCCAAACTCTTGGGAGCCAGGAACCTAATCCAAGCCTCCCACATGGAGGTCAAGACTCAACCACCTGAGCCTTCACCTGCTGTTCTCCAAGGTGTGTGTGTGTGAGCAGGTGGTGGCTGGAGCCAGAGCCAGGACATGAACTCAGGTACCCCAGTATGCAGTGCAGGAGTTCCACGCAAGATCTTCACTACTAGAGCAACTACCTACCCCGGCCCAGTCCTTTGTGGTTCTGGGTGATTCTGTATTGCCTGGATGCACCACAGTCCACCTGTCAACTACCTCCTGAAGGGACATTTTGGTTGCTTTCAGGTTTAGGCAATAATAAATAAAGTCCCCCCCCCCCGCCCACACACACACACCACACACACAAAGCTTATCTGTAGGCTTTTCTGTGGACATAAATTTCCAGCTCTGTTGGGCACATACCAAGGAGTGGGATTTCCAGATCAAATGGTAAGAGCATGTCTAGTTTTGTAAGAAAATGGTTGTACTATTTTGCATTCTCACTAGCAATAAATGAGATTTTTTTCAGTTTTTCTGTTTAAAAGGTTATTTATCTGTTTGAAACACAGAGCAATAAAGAGAAAAAGAGACACAGAGATCTTCAACCTGCTGGTTATTCCCCAAATGGTTACAGCAGACAGGGCTGAGCCAGGTCCAATTCAGGAGCCAGACTCCATACAAATCGACATGGGCAGCAAGGGGCCAGGTACTGCCTCCCTCTGCAACCTTCCCTGGCACATTAGTTGGAACCTGAGTGGGAAGTAAAGCAGCTGGGATTTGAAGAGGTGCCCTAATAAGAGATGCCAGTGTTGCGAGTGGTAGCTTAACCCACTATACCGTAATACTGACAAAAAGATTTTTTTTTTTTTTTTTTAAAGATTTATTTACTTGGAAGAGTTACTGAGAAATGGGTAGAAATTGAGAGAGCGAGCGAGCTTCTATCTTCTGGTTAACTCCCTAAATGACCACAACAGCCAAAGCTGGGCCAAGCCAAAGCCAGCAAATCAAGAACTTCATCTGGGGCATCTATATTAGTGGCATGAGCCCAAACATTTGGGCCATCTTCTGCTGCTTTTCCCATTAGCGTGGAGCTGGCCTGAGCACACTCCTTACTCACAACTGCCTTGGGGACCCGAGGCACAGGCAGGAGCTGCCCACAACAGGCGTCCTGGTCCTCATGCAGGGGAGCCCTGCTCCAGGCTCCCCAACTCATCTGTGTGTCTGGGAAGCCTGCAGGGCTCATGGACAGGGCTCTGTTCTGTGAAGATGCCAGCATCCCAGCACCCAGGTGGCTCAGGGTGGTCCTTTCTCCCATCAGAGCCAGCCCCACCAGCTGCCATCTGGCCACTTTCTGGTCTGTCCATCATTAGGGGCAGGTGGAGGCAGAGAAAAGACCAAGGGACCCTAGCCTGCACCTCTCTCTCCACCTCCATGGTTGCTCTCCTGCCTGATATGAAATTCACATGACATAATCTTAATCATCCCAAGCAATTCAGTAGCATTTACTACATTCCCAGGGTTGTACACTACCACCTCTGACTCGAAATACATCCAGGCTCCTCAAGACACCCAGTAGGCAGTCTCCAGTTCTTCCCAGACCCTGGTAGTCACCACGCTAGTGGCTGGTTTTTGAGTTTACATGGTCTGGGTATGGGTTACATAGAAACAGACAAGAGGTGGCCTTTTGTGTCTAGTTCCACCTACTTTTCTTAGACTCCATTTTCTATAACTTCCTGAGGAATGGGAGACAGACCTCTTCCGCCTGTGTCACCTGTTGCTCGTCTTTGCGACCCTGTGCCCTCGGGTCACAGTTCCCATGGCCTTGTTCATCTAATCCATGCCCTTCCAGGCTTCCTCTCCCTCCCTCTAGAAGGGTAAAGATGTGCTCCACAACTGCTCAGAGGCTGGCAGTAGAAACAGGGGAATCATCACTAAAACTGTGCTGCGGCAATGCCATGGGTATTAGAGCAAGCCCGGGGAGCCCAGAGGTAGCCTACTGTTCCAGGTGAGGGTGATGATGGGGAGCCTGGGAGCACCTAGCACAGTTTCCAGCACCCACAGCAGAGCTGAAGGACCAAGTCAAGCTAGCAGGTGGACAGTGGCAGAGGATGAATCCACCTTATCTGTGCCAGATTTTGGGGACAGCATAGCCAGGGCTGCAGGTAAGAGGGCCAGCCCCTTTAACAGGCTGAGATGAGCTTCAATCCGCAAGGAGTCTGGAGGGATAGGAGAGGCAGATGGGTAAAGACGAGGCCCGGTCCCACCGGGCCTGGGAAGCTACAGCCTGGAGTTTGGCTTTGGCTTGAGCAAGAAGAGCCGTTCTGGAGGGGCTGCGGGCAGATGCCTGTCTCTCCTCCAGACTCAGGATTAGGCTGACCGAAGAAAGTGCCAGAACAGACCTGGTTCTTGTGCCCCCCTCCAGAGGGATGGCTCACAGGGGATCACAGGTGCTTTACACAGTGAGAGAGGTCATGAATTCAACAGGGGTTCTGAGGCATGTTCTGGGTCAGGGAAATAAATCCTCAAGACAAGGAGAAAGCTTTCACTCAAAATTCAAGAAATGAACAGGAGTTGGCTGACCTGAAGAGACCAGGAGCATTTGTGGCTTGTTGGAGTTCTCGAGAAGGTTCTGAGCACCATGTGCTGAAGGAACTGAGAAAAGTCAGGGCGGTGTGGGGGTAGGGCGGTGCTTTTGAAAACCAGGAGGCTGGAAGTTGGATCTGACAGGGCTGGGGTGGGGGGGCAGAGCCAGGGGGACCCTCTTGCACATATTGGATTTACCCTGAGCAAAACAGGAAGTCCTCCCAGACGTCCACAGGATCCTGTTTTGAGAAACTGGATTCATTGTCTTTCTCTTTTGACTTTCCATATGTGTGAGTTTGTTCCTAGTTGGCTCAAACATGCCTGGGGGAGTGGAGCTAGGATTCTCAAAGAACAGAACTTAACAAGTGATTTGTACAAACTGAGAAGCTAAGGTGGACTATGTCAACCAGTGGATTCTGGAGAGATTTCATCGTGCTTGGAGTGGCAATCAGCAGTAATTTGGAATTGTTGAACTATTGAAATCTCTTGAGCAGGACCTTCAGAGCATGGCCCACATTAGGGGTGCTATTGGGTGGCTGTCCTCCATCCCAGGGTGCAGAGGCGCTTAGGAGGCTGGGCGTGGCCTCTCTCCTTATCTCTCCCCAACCCCCCATACAAGAAGAAATAAAAGAGAATGTGGAAATGGTGATCTCATCCACCTTCCTGTAGCCCTTGACCCTATCACCCTAATCAACTATGTAAAAAATCATCAAAAAACAATTAATGGGAAAAAAAATTGGTTTGTGCTTCTGCCTGCAGATGGGGACTGCTGGAACTGCCCAGAAGAGCGAGGACAGGAGCCCTACCCAGACGGTGGCAGACTAGGCTGGGTGGAACATTCCCATTTGAAACAGATAGGACTTGGTGGATGTGGGGACCAAGGAAGAGAGGGGAATAAGGACAGGAAGAACACAGGCGAAGCTAACAACAGCTCATAGGCTGCTGCTCAGTGAGCTGGTTAAAGTCAAGACCCTTGTAGGATTTTTCTGCAAGGAAGCAGAGTGTCAGGGCTGTGGGTGTGCAAACCAGACTTGAGTGGGAGGGGAGGAAGCAAGCACGGCCGAGAAGAGAGTTCTTCCAAGGCTCTCATAGTGACAATGACATGGGAGGTAGGGGTGTCCCATTTAATTTTAAAGATTTATTTATTTTTATTGAAAAGGCAGATTTGTAGAGAGGAGAGACAAAGAGAAAGATCTTCCATCTGCTTCTTCCAGGTTTCTCATGTGGGTGTAGGGACACAAGTCTATGGGCCATCCTCTGCTGTTTTCCCAGGCCACAAGCAGGGAGCTGGGTGGGAAGCAGAGCAGCCAGTACACAAACCAGTGCCCATATGGGATCCTGGCACTTGCAAGGGGGATTAGCCAACTGAGCCATTGTGCTAGGTAGGCCCTGCAGTCCCATCTTTTAAATCTGGCAAGACTTGTCCCTGCTTACTGCCAATAAGAGGAGACCTTGGAGAGGTAGAGGCCAATCATAGATAAGAAAAGGAGAAAGTTGATGGGAAAGAGGGAAAGTGGGGGACCTCAGAGTGGTATGGAGGGATGGGCCATTGGGAGCCATCACTGGCATGGCAGGTGAAGGATGCAGGGCAAGAGGCAAGTGAAGTTTGGCTCTTCAGTCTTGGCCATTGCAGATGGAGGAGAATACCTCTGCTGCCCCTGCCTTCTGACCTCACCCAGTGGAAAGTGAAGGGCATGGGGAAGGGGGTTGAGAAGAAAAGAGGCAACTTGGATGGCCCCTTCCAGGGAACCCATATGGCCGAGGCCCCGAGAAACCTGGCACCACGAATCAGTGGTGGCACCACTCAGAAGGGCTAGGTGACTTCTTCAGAGGGAAACTTCGAGCCAGGTCTCCCACCTACCCTTCCTGCAGGCCAACCCCAAAACAGAGCTCATGGTGGACCCTCCCCACCCCTAAGATCCTCCCTTGCCTCTTGGATTCTATTCCTGGAATCAGATGACCAGGAAGCTGAACTCAATGCTATCCCCATCACGACTGTCTGGGGTCTGTGAGCAGGGCCTCCCCACCCTTGCCCCACCTGCCCTGTATACCTGCTGCTTCCTTAGGTGCACCTGTGGCTGTGTTATTCCCTGCTAAGCATCTTCCAGTTCCCAAAAATAAAACTCTCATTTCTGCTAGTTAGGGGATCTCAGCAGAAATGCTATTAGTTCTGGGAAGCCCTTTTCCTCTCCCTCCTCCCCACTCTGGTCTGCCCAGATTAGGCAAACTCCTAGTGGTACCTGTCCCCAGGACACCTGCACCTGTGAGAGATCCTCCCTCCTGGAGACTGTGCTGGTGGGGACAGGAGGTGGTTCGCTGGGACCAAAGACAGGCCTTGGCATTAATAGGCTCTCAACATACAGCATGGACCACCCAGAGGACAGAGACTCAACCTCATCATTCCGGCTGAAATCCCATCATGTCCCATATCTGCCCAAGCTCGTCCAATATTCCTTCCCAACCCCAAGGGAAGCATATGCTTCTACTGCTACTTCCGCACCCCTCCTGCCTTGGTTCAGGGGTTCCCTCCATTCCAGGTGTAATTCTCCCGCCCAGGTGCTGCCCAGAGCCAGGGGCCTTCCTCCAGAGCCACCTTAGAAAGTCCCACAAGTGTCACGGCCCCAAAAGTCTGTGTTCTCCACTCCCTGCCTTTCTTGGGAATCAGTAATCTCCCGGAGGGCTGTTTCCATGCTGTAGTCGCTCATTCTGAGAGAAGCATTGGCGGGTAGAACAGAGACCCCTCACTTGTGCAAAATCTTACTCCAGGAGCACCTGTCATGGTGTCACACACTTAGAGACACAGGGCAATTTCCCCCCTTAACCCTATCAGAATGACCCTGCTCTCCTGTGTGCCAATTTTTAAAAATTTTACTTAATAATATTATTTTATGATACAGTTCCATAGGTCCTGGGATTTCCCTTATCCCAATCCCAATCCTTTCCCCTCCACTGAGTTCCCCTATATTATTACTATAGTACAGTTCCATATAAACAGTCATATGTCCATCATTGCGGGCATGGACAATGGCAGAAAGTCCAGCATCCTATTGTCAAGATATAGTAAACAGTTTCATTGGGAGTCCATCTTTGATCTGGAAGTAGAGATGCACACTGCACTGTATCCTCATATACGGATGTAATAATCTCCATTACACAGTTACTATATATTCCCTTAAATGAAAAGCCACAATACAAAATCAACAACAGGAAGAAAAAGAAATTTAAAATGCCATGAAGTTAAATAACATGCTACTGAATGACTAATGTGTCACTAAAGAAATGAAAAAGAAAATCAAGAACCTTCTTGAAGAAAATGATGCTACTGTGTGATCTATGAGTCATTTGAAGAATTTAATGAGAGTTTTGAAAAGATGAAACTAAAGAAAAAAAATCAAAATCCATGAGATATAATTTCCACTGATCTTTGTTGGTGAGATATGTCTCCTGTAGGCAAAAAATAGTTTTTTTTTTTAATTCAGTCTACTAATCTATGATGTTTGATTGATGAGTTTAAGCCATTTACATTCAGGATTAATATGAATAGGTGGTAATTTAGTTCTGTAATTTTAGCAATGGGTTGTTCACTGATTTAGTCTTCTGTTGTTCTTTTGCTGGGATGTTCTTCATATTTACCTTTCGTTTTTTTTTTTTTAAAGATTTATTTATTTTGGGCCCGGCACGATGGTGCAGTGGTTAAGGTCCTCGCCTTGCACGCCCGGGATCCCATATGGGCACCGGTTCTAATCCCGACAGCCCCGCTTCCCTTCCAGCTCCCTGCCTGTGGCCTGGGAAAGCAGTCGAGGACGGCCCAAAGCTTTGGGACCCTGCACCCACATGGGAGACCCGGAAGAGGCTCCTGGCTTTGGATCGGCTCAGCACTGGCCGTTGCGCACTCCCCAAGTGAGCGCAACGGCCAGTGCTGAGCCGATCCGAAGCCAGGAGCCAGCAACTTCCTCCAGGTCTCCCACACGGGTGCAGGGTCCCAAGGCTTTGGGCCATCCTCTACTGCCCTCCCAGGCCACAAGCAGGGAGCTGGATGGAAGTGGAACAGCTGGGATTAGAACCGGCGCCCATATGGGATCCTGGTGCATTCAAGGCGAGGACTTTAACCACTAGGCCACGTCACTGGGCCCTACCTTTGGTTTTGGTGGGTGCTATTTCTCTTCTCTGTCAAGAAAACATCTTGAAGTATCATTTGTAGGGCAGGTTTGGAAGAGGCATATTCTTTTAGCTTTTCTTTATGGTGGAAGAATTTTATTTCATTTTCAAAGACAAAGGAACACTGCTGGGTACATTATCCTGGGCTGACAATTTTTTGCTTTTAGAATCTGGAATATGTCACTTCATTCTCTTCTTGCCTGTAGAGTTTCCTGTAAGATATCTCCTGTGAGTTTAACTGGCATTCCTTTATATGTCAATTGATTTTTTTCACATGCACATTTAAGGATCTTTTCCTTATGTTCAGTTGAAGAGAGCTTGATGATCATGTGTCATGGTGAAGATCACTTTTGGTCAAGCCTGTTGGGAGTTCTGTGTCCCTCCTGGATGTTGTTTCCCAATTCTTTCTCTAGATTAGAAAAATTTTCCCTTATTATTTTATTGAATATATTTTTATTCCCAGCTTCTCTTTCTGCACCTTCTGGGACTCCCATAACTCTTATATTTGGCCTTTTAATAGTGTTTTTCATTTCTTGAGTATTTTTTTAGTTTGACCCAGCTCTGCTTCCAGCTTTTTGTTTGTTTCTCCCTGGTGACAGGAAATATCTTCCAATTCCAAGATTCTTCTGTGTCCTTCATTCTATTTTGGAGGCTCTGTACTTTTTGGAGACTGTACTTTTAATTTGCTCCACTGTATTCTTTATTTTGAATATATCATCTTTCGTTTGATTCATTTCCTGTGTGACATATTTCTTAAATTCCTTAAGCTCCTGCTTTACATGCTTCTCATTGTTGATAGCAAACTTCGTAACAAGTGATTTAATTCTGTATCCCCCATTTTCTCGATGTCTTCCTCAGTTAACTCTGAGGTTGGCAAAGACTTTTGCTCCTTTTCAGGGGAGTCTTCAGTAATATTTATTGTGCCTCTTTTCTTTTGCTCTTGGTCATTGTACTTCTGGTTATCAGATTCTTCTTCTTGGGGCAGGTTTCTAAGCTGTGTCACCCACAGGTCTACAGTTCGATTTTACTTATTGCAGTTGGTACACGGCTCTTTGTTTGCAGTCACTTGTGCCACTCCCTCCAGCGAGTTCCAGGTCTGGGTTCTTATGTTAGATTTCCACCATGGTCTCTGTAGCCCCAGCTCCTGGCTCACCAGTCTCCTCCTGTGATACCGTGCTGAGGTTGCACTGTTATCTGTACCTTTCTCCCACTTACAGTAAGAGCAGGTCCCAGGATTAGGGAGACACCAGGTGTCCTATATAGATTGGTTGGTGGAGATACTTATCTTCCCAGAACCCATAGGCCTTTAGGTCTGAGGACCACACAAACCTATTTGGACCCATACAATGCCAAAGTCGGTATTATTTTCCCTGTGGGATCAGTACAATGCACTGAGCTCAGTGAGTTCACTCCCAGCTCAGCACATGTGCAGCTCACTGTTGTCCCTGCAGTCTTAAATTCTTTACCACACTGTAAGAAATGGCACCTGATGTGCCACTACTAGAGTTTTTGATCTGCTGGCTGTCAGGTCTGAGGGTTACCCGGACCTGTCTTGGGTGGAACCATAGGATGTCATGTTATTTTAGTTCATTGAGCCAGAAATGAGTTCACAACCAGTTCAGTGCATGCTTAGTTCAGTCCCATAGCTTTTGCCTTCCTAAACAAAATGGCACCCAATTTGGCTCTAGGAGGCTGACTGGGCTGTGAAATCCACCCTGTTCTCACACTGCCCATCTGGGATCTGCTGCTCTGTCTCTGTTCCTGGTCAAATCAAACAGACCAGCAGGACGGGCAGTTCTTTGTCTGGGTTCACCTCCTGAACTCCTGGTGAATGTCCCTTTCCACCTTGCTGCTGGAGTTCAGATCACTGCTTGCTGAATGCTGCTGAGGTATCAGTCAGCGCAACACCACACCGTTGTGTCCGCTGCTTCCCTGTGTCTGTCAATTTCCAGGTGCCCCTCTGCTGTGGTGCCCTCTCCTATGTCCTGGAATGTGCCCTCTCTGCTTCACACTGGCTAATGTTTCTCCATCTGTTTAAACGTGTCTTTACCCTATTCTGCCATCTTGATTCTCTTCCTGAGTGCCAATTTTAAAACATGGTTCTCTTGTGCTTATGACGTGAAAACGTGTCTGTTCTCCACTGCAAGCCAAGTTGATGCTTGCAGATTTAACCCACCTTTGATTGACAAATGCACGTACACCTCACACAGCAGGTCCAGGTCACAGCTGCATCTGCTGAGGCCCCAGACAGGCTTCTGCATCAGAGAGAAGAGATGTCTCCCAGAGCTGACGGTTCCCAACACAGTCACACGCAGGTACACAAAAAGGGCTATAGCACCACAAGGAGGAGGACGCTATGCCACTACAAGCCACAAGTGTCATTTCCATGCCAATATCTTGGGATTTTTTTTTCTCACTTCAGAAAATAGAAGCACTGGAATTTTCAAAGCTAAGGCCTTAATATAATTGCAAAGTCAGAGAGCCCATTGGCAGCTGTCAGGGCTTGGAGGGAGGAGGAGGTGAGCAGCGGACAGGTGTGAAGGAATGGGAGTCGCTGCTTAATGGGTGTGGGGTTTCACAATGATTCAAATGACCTGGAATTAATCAGAGATGGAGGTTGTGCCACACTGGGAAGGGACTAAATGTTACTGAATGGTTGCTTTTAAAATGATGAAATTAAGGCCTGGCGCAGTAGCCTAGTGGCTAAAGCACTTGCTTCGCATGCACCAGGATCCCATATGGGTGCCAGGTTTGTGTCCAGGCTGCTCCACTTCCAAACCAGATCCCTACTTGTGGCCTCAGAAAGTGGTCAAGGAAGGCCCAAAGCCTTGGACCCTGCACCCTCATGGAAGAACTAGAAGCTCCTGACTCTTGGCTTCGGATCAGCTCAGCTCTGGCAGTTGTGGCCACTTGGGGAGTTAAGCAGCAGGTGGAAGATCTTTCTGTCTGTCTCTCCTTCTCTGTGTAAATTTGCCTTTCCAGGGCCTGATGTGGTAACCTAGTAGATAAAGTCTTTGCCTTGCATGCACCAGGATCCCATATGGGCACTGGTTCTAATCCCAGTGACCCCACTTTCCATCCAGCTCCCTGCTTGAGACCTGGGAAAGCAGTAGAGGATGACCCAAAGCCTGGGGACCCTACACCCACGTGGGAGACCCAAAACCCACTCCAGGCTCCTGGCTTCAGATCAGTGCAGCTCTGGCTATTGCAGCCGCTTGGGGAATGAATCAACAGACAGAAGATTTTCTCTGTCTCTCTTCCTCCCTGTATATATGACTTTCCAATCATTTTTTTCAAATCTGCCTTTCCAATAAAATAAAAAAATCTTAAAAAATGGATTGTTAAATTAATCAAAGCATGATTTAAATTTTAAAATGCCCAACACCTGAACAATACTGCATGTTTTCTTTCAGCGGCCTATGAGAGGAGGCGGTGCTGTGCCCCAGAAAGCACCACGGCCCCATGTTGACCCTGGGGAAGGCCTGGAGTCCCAGCAGGTCGAGGATTGCTCACGTGCTCTTGGGTACCCAGCACCACTGGCTGTGCTGGATGCCTCCCATTGGGCTCACATAAGTGCTAAGTGTTTGGTCTGATGAAGGACTCTAGCTCCAGAGGTGGAGCCTAAAGCGTTTTGTTTGTTTGTTTGGTTGGTTGTTTTTCCTTTAAATCAGTGGAACTTTCCAGAGACACTAACTCACAGGCCATGGCTTAAACCGCATAGGTTTCACTGTGGCACCAGCTCATTAGGGGGCTCGAGGAGAGCGGGTAGGGTGCTCCCATCCAAGGAGCAGAATCACAGCCCTCTGTCTTCTCCACTGTCAGGACTGGCATTAACCAAGGCCCGGTGCTCACCCTGACAGCTCACACATCTCAGGCCTGCTACGATCTCACAGGGAGGAAAGGCACTGCCGGCAGGTGCAAGAACTGAATCACCCCTCCGCTGTGTTGGGGCGGCCGTGCGGCCAGCGTCCCACCCTTCCTTTAAACAGAAGACCAAGGGAGAAGCCCAGCCTTCCTTTCAAACCTGGCCCTGGGGCTCAGAGCCCAGCGGCCATGCCCCAACCAAGGTACATTAGTCTGCTTTATAACCAAGGCCTCTGGGTTGTAATGACTGAAGTTTCCTCCTGATTTTAGCACTTCATTCCTTTCCATACGCCCTCCCAGCCATGGTCTCATTGCTCAACAGGCTGGAAAATATCAGCTCCAGGAGAAATTCCTTTTCCCTTACATAGCGGCGGGTCTAAGGAACACAGAAGGCCTGGAGACAACGTTGGATTCACCTGGAGACGCTGCGGGTCAGCAAAGAGCTGTCCAGAAACCCTTCACCAACACATATTAACTGCCGAGTGCTTGAACCCCTCACACAGCTGCAAATATATAATCAATTGGATTTATCCTCAGCCCAGGTCACCAAACTGGTTTGGACCGACACAGCCGCAGCTCATCGAGACGCCTGCCAAGTTCCCCCAACAGCCCTTTTCTTGGGTTGTTATCCCTCCATGGTTGTGTCAGCAACTGATTGAAAGGCTGTTGGATGCTTGTAAGGCTTTCCTGCTGCCCCCAGGAAGTGTGCAATCCTGCTAGCAAGTGCCTGAGTGCTAGGGATTTTCTAATTGCCATCTAGGCGAAGAGGTGCACATGTTAACAATGTGGATTTGGACAATGAAAATGGTTATTGAAGGAGCCACCAGCACCTGCTCCTCTCCGGACAGCCTGAGCTCCTGCGGCCTAGAGCAGCCAACCAGGAGGTGTGAGCAGTCTGCAGACCCGCCTCCTTGACATTCACCAGGAAGGCATCAGTTACTCAAAACAGGAGAGTCACCACAAGGAGGAAGGCCTGCACCTGAGCTGACCTACAACATGTTGGAGCAGGTGGTGTCATTTCCAGGACTGATTCTCATCCTGCTGCCAACACCACAGGCGTTCACTGATGACAGGGTTGCCTCCGGACCATTTACCCTGCAAGGCCAGAACAATCCGGAAGGGCCCCCTCATTGCCTGGTCTACGGGCCCAGGGTGCCAGGCTGACATTTCTTAAGCATTCCTCACCTGATGATGAGGAACTCTCAAACAGGACAGCCAGAGCTGTGATGCCCTCCGATGCCCTCCCGCCCTGTATGCTGATAGCCCTCTCCTGTATGCCATCTCCACTGACCGCCACGGTGACCTCGGTGATGCTGTGTCAGTGCTTTGAAGATCTCTGGGTTCCCAGACTCAACCTGTTCAAACAGAAGCCCCCCAGGAAAAGACAGCCCCCTAAACTTTGATGGCTCACATCCTGGGGCAGTTGACAGTTGGCTGCGAATTGGGCCCTGGGGTGGCGGGGGGCTGGACTGGGAGGGACTGGGGCAGAGACAAAGAGGGCAAGAATGAAAAGGGGGGCAGCAGCCCACCCCGCAGTGTTGCAGGAAGAGGTTCTGGGCATGCCCTAGCCTTGTGTTCACCCCCAGATCCCACCAGAAAAAAAAACAATTTGATTCACCAAATGGGAAAGAAGGATAGAATAAACCAACCAGGAGAGACTCGTCCATCTTCATTTATTTTATTCTACAAAATGCTACTCAACAGAAAGTGGGAAAGCCAACAACAAATAAACAACAAACAAACAAACAAAACGCGAAGGGAGGGGGGGAAAGTTTAATATGTTCTTTCTTCCATAGCAGCAAGCTTTTGCTAACAAGCTTTCTTTAGTGCAAATACTGTAGGCTTGTATTACACACAAACAACAGAACAAACAACGAAACGCTACGGGGATGCTTCGGAGTAGAGCTACTCTTCGATTTTTCAAAACTATACAAAGATTTTGATCTCCTGTCCTACCTAGAGAGCTCTGTTGAAGAAACTCCCCAAGGGACCATTTCATCATCACTTAAAAAAAAAAAAAAAAAACAGGAAGAAGGTGCCCAGAAAGATAAATTCCCCATAGAGTTACAAGAACCCATGTACAGTTCACTTCTGTCCAGGATCTCCTAGCCAACTTCACTCCACATCATTAACATATCTCAAATACAGGTGCACAAAGCAAATCACTTTCCACTATATACCAAAAGACTGTATTTACATCTCCCACTGCAGAAGACACCCTGATACCTAGAGTCTTTATACAACATCAACTATTTTCTGCCTCAGAATCAAGTAACTGCAAACTTAAAAAAAGAGAGAGACAGAGAAAGAAATTCACCTTGAATCAGAGCAAATCTGTTTTTGGAAGAGGGCAGGCTCTTTTCCTATCTCAGTGTCCACTGTCCCCAGAGGAATGAGACGGTCTTTCAAAGCAAAACGTGTTTTATACAGTTTATACAGCACAGCGCACAAATCACTTCAGAAACAAAGCTTAATTATCCTAAATTTAATTTAAAAAAAAAAAGCAAGGAAGTGAAAGAGAGGGAGAGAAGAATTGAGTATTTTTAATGCTATTCTGTTTCTATTCAGGCTTGGAACAACATAAAGAAGATGTAAACATGTAAAATAAATAATGACAATTTCTTCTCCCCTTCCCCCCTCCCGGGCCCCACCTCCTCAAAATTGGCCCCAGCCCCTTCTGAACCTGTTGTCAGCACTGAAAAAGTAAAACCCTTTTGCTGATGAACGGCCAAAGCGCCAGATGCATGAGGAGTGGCAAATTAGTAGTGGGATAACTGGGTTTCTTTTTGAAAAAAGCGTCAGCACACAAGCACGCCTAGAAATGCGCACGCGCACACACACACACACACACACACACACACACACACACACACACACACACACACACACACACACACACACACACCTCTCCAACTTGTCAATAAATAGTGATGTGCTGGCTTCTAAGAGGAATGCCAAGACGACTCCACAAGCAGAACACAACAAGACCCTTTACTTAAGTTTTAAGAAGAAAATTATACACCACATATCCTATTGGTCCACAAAGTCTACAAGGACAGAGGACACCCCTCCAGCAGTCTGAGGGGCGCGAGGAGCACAGGGGGCACCGGGGGAGGGGCCGGAGGGAGCGCCGGGCTCTGAGAGCAAATATCAAGACTGCAGGCAGTCTTACCTCGGGTCTCCGAAGGAACCGTCTTGCCTCCGTTGTTTTCCATTCCGTGAGGGGCCTTCTTGAGAGAAGGCACGCCTGCCTCCCTTACTCCTGGGCTGGATCATGAAAGTGCCTAACCCAGCACCTGGCCCGCAGGACCCTTCTCCTTCCTAAAAGGGTCACACAGATCTGCCCATGGACAAACTGAGACTGCCAGGTGTTCTGCTGGTCCCTCAAAGGGACAGAGGTGCCTTGGGGTTCCAGACAGTTCCACCTTCAGGGGCCCCAAGCCTTGGAGCCGAGGGAGAGCAGAGACCGGCGGCCCTCAGCCTCCAGGGGCCTGTGATCCAGCCAAGTGGGCACACCTGGCCGCCCCCACACCCGCCCCCACACCGCGTGGTGCCCAATCGACCTAAAGACTCGCCCCCCCCCCCAGGCAACTCCGTGCTCATGCTCGGAGCCCGCCCCGCCATTTCCTAAGCTTCACCTGGGACTGCTTCTCCCAGGACAGTTTCCCCATCTACTGAGCCGGAGACTCCAGGGGGACAAGGGCCCCCGGTGCAAGCCACAGTGCTGCTGGCTGCCCCTGCGCAGCCCCATAGCTGCCTGCAGCCCATCAGGTGGCAGCCGCACCAACCTCTCCTGCTCTCTCCCTGCTCCAGGGCTGGGGATACAGGGGTGGGGCTGGGGAGCACCCACACCTGGGGGCGGGAGCCGTGGGCAAGCGGGGGGATGGGAGGGTGAACTTGGAACACCAGCCAGGCAGAAGTAAGCGGAGGCGCTCATGATCTCTCTACCTGTACCCATTCAGCCTTTTCCCAAATGATCTCTTGCTTTGGGGAAGCCAAACAGCTTTAAAGGACAAAGCCAAGGGGTCTCGCAGGGGGGCTGCAGCTGGGAGGCCCCGGAAACCTCCGCCGATCGGCCCTGGGCTTTGCCTCCCATTGCATCTAGTGCCAACCCATTGCCAAACTGCCTTGGGAATGTTCCTGCCTGGCCTCGAATTATGGCCCTGGGATCCATGCCCTAGGAAATGGGACATAAAGGAGGTTTTGGAAAGAAATGAGGAAACAGCTTCTTTGGAGAAATATCTACATGCGCAAGACAGCAAAGGGCTCCCACCTGCCTACGAGCGTGGCTGGAGATGATGAAGCCGGTTTCTTTGCCATTCTCCCACTACTCCTGGCTGCCTTGGGCTTCTCTGATTCTTTTGAAGCCAGAAACCCAAGAGGCCCTGTTTTTTAGGAGCTCGGGGAGACAACAGTACCCCTGCCAAGGAACAGAGCATAGCCCACTTGTAAGCATTTTGAACAAATTCCTGTTGCCTCTTTGTGTGGCCAACCCTTGTGCTGCCTGTCCTATTGGGCAGTGGGGCTAGGCATCTGGGCGTCCATGCTCTGCATGTGGTGCGTGGAAGCAGGCAATGGAATTTAAATGGTGAACGGCTCCCGTGGCCTCACTGTGCAGAATGGAACAGGTGTGCGAAAGTCTCTCTGCTCTCTTGGGAAAGCCAGGGGACTCTACCAATGGCTAGGATTGATTTGGGCAGACACCATCTGTCTCCAGCAAACAGTCTGCCCTCCCACCCTCCCACAACCACCCACCTTAGAGCCAGTGCAAACCAGAGCTACAGCCTAGGACAGCCTGTCAAGGTTCTACAGGAAGCTCCCCAGGAGCCAGGCCCGGAGGAGCAAAGGTGCAGAGTGGGTGAGAAGCAGGCAGCCCGCTGAGCTGTTCTTGCTGGAAGGGACTCCCCCCGGCCCAGTCTCCCATGCCTTTGGGAAGGGGCTGCTCGCCCACATTTCTCAGCTCCAGCTTGATCAGCTGGGAAGATCCACCAGATCAAGAATAGTGTCTAAACCGTGACCTTGGCAATGCTGTTCTGCTTGCTGCCCAAGCCAGAAGCAGGTGCTGTAGTGGAACAGCATCTATGTAAAGAGAAAGCACTTGGACCAGAAGGGGCAGAAAACTGCAGAGGGCAGGCAAGGCCAGCATCTCTCCGAGGGCCCAGGAAGCACTGGGGGCCCACCTCCCACTCCCCAGTCCCTTCCACTCCATCTTTCCTTCCCCGCCTCCTTGCCCCGAGGCGCCAAGCAGCAGTCCGGGGAGGGTCCAGGCTCACGCTCATTAAATCTCTGTGGGTGGCATCACCCTGAGAGCCAGAGAAGGGCAGAGGTGGGCAGGGGCAGGGAGGGATGTGTGGTGCCTAGGCAGGGACGCCTCGCTGGGCTGGAGACAAGGGTCCAGGGGCAGAACCGCGAGGCAGTAATTACAGGGGACGCCCTGCTGGAGACACCCCGTGGAGGAAAGCTGGGTTAGGACACGCGGGTGGCCCTGTTGGCACTATTCCTGGCCTGGCAATTAGGCCTTTGGCAAACCCAACCTGTGTCCCGGCTGTCCTCTCTCACACCCTGTCTTCTGGCGGCTGGGGCTCCTCCAAGAGCCATCTCCAGGGGAGGGTTAGGTGGCCCCGCCAGCCTGTTGGCAGAAGGGGCCTCCCCTCTACTGGTTCTGGAGCCAGTAGCGTCCTCTGACATCGTCGGGGTGGGAGGGAAAGTTCCATATTGCACTTGACTGTCCCCTTCCGGCCAAGTCCACTTCCAGCGGGAAGAGTCAGCTGCTGCCCAGTGTCCAGAAAGAAGAGTTTTTTTCATATTGAGACCACCCAGATGAAATGTCATGGCAAACTTGATTAAAAAATAAAAAAAGAAGGGAGCAAAATGGACACTAGGGGGTAGGAGAGAGGAGCAACCTAAAGGCACTGCGCATGCTTGGTGGGGCAGGGAGGGACAGCATCGTGGCAGAGACCAACCACATCGTGACAAAAGGAACAGCTTCGGGCTCTTCAGAAGCCAGAGTTTGCCGCACCGAGTTCTCCCAGTCCTTTCAAGAAACAGGATTCGTTTGCAAGACGCATGACGACCACAACAATGATGACAGGAAGGCTTCCAGGAGGCTGACCGAGTCCTCCCACGCCTCTGGGCCCCCGCAGAGCCAGGCAGCTCCCTGGCAGGGCCGTCTGGGACCCTCACGGCTCTGGAGTGCTTTCAAGGTGCTGGTCCCGCGGGGGAAGGAGGTGGTTGGCGAGGACCCCTTCCAGGGCTGGGGAGGAGAGGTGGGCTGGGTTACAGAGCCAGCAGGGTCGGGGAGTTCAAGGAGTCCGAGGACTGGTCCCCGCTGCTACTGCTCCTGCGGTGGGCCTTGGAGCAGGACTCAGAGGGCGAGGCGGGCGACTCCTGCTCCAGGACGTTGGGATAGGTGAAGACGAGGTTCGAGGTGCCCGGAGTGATGGCGGGAGTGGAGGTCACCACGATGGGCGTGTGCAGGGGCTCCTCCCCGTAGAAGCCCCCAGCGATGCTGATGGGCTTGATGACGGAGCGCTGGCCCTTGTCCAGCCCGGCCGCCGAGGAGGAGGAGCTGTCTTCTTCCAGGGGTTCCTGCTTCACCACCACCGCACCGCCCCCGCTGCCACTACCACCACGCATGGGCGGTAGCCCGGTGGTCGGGGGCGACCGGCGCTCCTCTGGGCTGACCTTGCACACGGGGCCGTGGGCCACCAACATGAACTCCAACCTCTCCTTTTCCTTCTGTAGCTCCGCGATCTCCTTCTGCAGGCCTGACTTCTCCTCCTCCAGCTCCTCTGTCTCCTGCGGCAGAGAGAGAGAGAGATGTCATCAGGGAGCCAGGTACAGTCCCGAGCACGCCTGGGATGATTTCATGCAGTGCTGCAACACATTTCTGGAAGCAGAGATTATCATCAACCCATTTCACAAAGGAGGAAATAGAGGTTTGGGGAGGTTTTTAGGGATAGGCCCATAATCACTGAGCTAACAAGGGGTGCATTGCCTTGGCACCAGGGCTGTCTCCTGGGTACCCAGAGGGGTGGAAAAAGAGAGAGCCACATGGAGAAAAGATGCCAGAGTTTAGCTCTCTTCCCTCCTCCCCACCCCCCAGCTTAACTATGGCCTCAAGACTGTAAGGAACAAAGAAATACCATACTCTGAGCCACATGAAGACGGTGACATCACCTGCCTGCTACTATGTCCCCAGGGCCTAGTCCAGTGCCTGGCGTGGGCTCAGCCGGAGCCAGTATCATGGCCCAGCAGGTGAAGTCACCACCAACAGTGCCATCATGTCATATCAGGATGCTGGTTGGCGTGCCAGCTGCTGTGTTTCCCATCCAGCTCCCTGCTGATACAGCCTGGGAAGGCAGTGGGGGGTGGCCAACAAGCTCGGGGCCCCTGTACCCACAGGGGAGACCAAGAAGAAGCTCTGCCCAGCCCCAGCCACTACGGCTATTTAGGGAGTAAACCAAGGGATGGAAGACTCTCTCTCTCCCTCTCTTTCAAATAAGCAAAGTAATAATAATAATAATAATAGCAGCACATGTTCAACCAAAGTCTGGGGGCCCTGGGCCCCCTTCTTTTACACAAACTAGAGATGCAGACCCACATCCAGGCACACAGGAGGAAAAGGCAGGCGCTCCCAGCTTCCGGCCCACTTTTCCCTAACGTGGATTCCTGCTTACGGCCGAGGAGGCTCCGGCAAGCGCTCTGGGAGGCAGGGCACTGCGTGTTCGGAGCAAAAACAAAAAAAAACTTTCCATTGGTCTCAAGGGTCTGACGAACATCATGTGCCTGCAAGAGGCTTCCTGTGGAGGATGTGGCTCAGGGGCCTGGCTGCGGGGAGGCGGGGAGCAGGGTGTGTGGCTTCTGGGAGGCAGGGCGTGTGGGAGAGGGCCCTGGGTGGGGGTGGGGGACGACGCTGGGTGGACTGTCATGGGGGTCCACGCAGAAGGGCCTGAGAAATGCAAGGGTAGAAGAAGGGTAACACCCAGAGCTGCTCCCTGTGGTGGGGTGGGGGCCGTGGGAGTGACCACCTGCCAGGAGAGGGGCATCACCACCAGCACTGTAAGACCCTCGCAGCACACAGCGGACCCCGAGCTGGAGCTGCCAGCCAGGCAGAAGGAAGTATAGGCCGTGAAGGAAGGATGTTGTCATGGCCCTACCTGGGGTGGTCTCCAGGACTGACCATATCTAAGACCCTCACTTTGAAAATATCTCCCCCAGGAGAGTCAGCCCTGGGGTCTCCTGCACACACCCCTGCCTGTCCACCCTCCACTGCCCCTGATGGCTTAGAGGAAGGCATCGTGTGATGTTAACCAGGTCATGCCAGGGCCTCTGGGTCCCCAGCTGTGGGCAATGAGGCAGCAGACGAGTGACTCACAAGGGCAGAGGGAGGCACGAAGGGCTCAGTTCCAGCTCCATAAAGGAGGAAGGACCTCTGCTTCCCACCCCAGACCAGAGCATGGAAGCCAGGCTGCACCGCCCTTACTGGCAGCAGGCACGGAGGTGGTGGCTGGAACCTTGGGAAGTGGCCGTGGAGGGGGAGCAGGTCTGGACCCGCCCTGGCTCCCACCCCCGGGTGCTTCCACAGCACTGCCAGTCAGAGACACCCATCCCGAATGGAAAAGGGTGTGCTAGGCTGTCCGGTTCTCCCAGGCCCAGCCACTGGCAAAGACTACATCCCCAACTCATCAGACCAGTGCTGACCCACACGTTGAAAGGAAGGAGTGTTCCAGCAGCTGCAGGGTCTCTGAGAGCGAGGAGAGGGCTGCAGCCCACCCCGAGCCCCCTCCCGTCCCGCAAGGTTCCTACCGCCTGCAGCTTCTCCGTCAGCTCCCGGCGGCGGTTCCTGCACTTAGCCGCAGCCAACTTGTTCCTCTCCCTGCGGATCCGACGCTTCTCTTCCTCTTCAGGAGACAACTGGAAACCAAAGTCAAGGACCGGGATTAGGAACCGGGCAAATGGTCTGTCGGATATATCCGATATATATATTTATATTAAATATATATTATATATACAATATATATATTATATATATTATATATTATATTATATATGATATATAATATATTAAATATATTACGGATATATTTGCACCAAAATAAATCTAGCTGGTAATTCCGCTTTGCAATGCAGTGTTTGAAATCGCCTTGTATCTTTAAGTTGACTGCTGAGGGGAGAAGGGAAAGCAGGATGAGTTTGGACCAGCTCTCAGGTCCTGGGACACAGTGAGGTGGGTGGAGAGGCAGAGGAGGGGAGCCTCCTCATCCCCATTTGGTTAAAGGGTCCCTACACAGGTCAGAGCTGCCCAGGCAGTGGGGGAGGGCTGCCCAGGCGGCTCAGGGCTGCCAACTGTTCTCCCCTGAGGATGCTGTGCTGTACCTGGCACACATGAGGCTGCTGGAGAGGAAGTGCAGAAGAGGGAAGGTCCCCGAGGTGCCTGCCATCTATCCATCTAACAGACACTGTTCTAGGGGTTGGGATTTCTCTCTGAACCCAACTAAACAAGATCCTTCCAGCAAAGAGCCTGTGACCCAGGGCCTTATGCAGAGCCAAGTTAGGGACTGGAGACTCACACCAGAAGGCAAGAGCTCTGCCCCACTGGACAGGATCCTCCTAGAGCTGTGACCCCTAAAACTCCCCAGCCAGGCAGAGGTACCCCAAGGAGGTAGCAGAAAGTCACATCAAAGGAGGCCATTCTATGCAATGGCCAGGCTGCAGTCCTACTAAGTGCCCAGAATTTAGACAGAACCAGGAAGACTAAGACCTGGGCCCCACCCCAAGGGGCAGAGGGTGGAGGTTGAAGGGAGTTAAAGGCAGGTCAGAGTCCCAGCTCCCTACTGCCCTATGATCTGTGGCTACGATGTCCTCAACAGCAGGGCCCACCATGCTAGAAGCCCAGCCCAGCCATGTCTGCCCTGACCCATGGCCCCGCCGAGATCATGGGGTCACTTGACCAAGGTCTTGAACACCTGCTGGGCCTAAACCTGTCTGACAGGAGCCCGAGGGAGTCCCTGGGGCTGGGTGAGGCCACACCCCTGTGGGGCCCAGGCAGCCTCGCAGAGCCCTTGGTCCACTTCCAGCTTTGCCCGCCTGGAGGTGTCTCCCCATGTGGTACGGGAAGCTGGCATCAGATCTGGGGACAGCCAGATCAACGTGGCTACTGCCTGAGTGTGTCAGCACTGCCACAGACCCACCCAGAAGCCACACACACACACACAAACACACACCCCCTGCCATCCCCTGGGAGGCCCCGCCCCAGGGGGCGGAGGCTGGGAAGGCGGAAGTTCTGGGTGGCAGAGGACGCCAGTGCCCAAGCGTCCTTAAAGCTTCCGGATGATTGTCCCAGCTCCTGCTGATGTGGGATAAACTGCTCCTTGGCCTCTCCCTGCCTCCCCAAAAAGGAAGGAAACTCTCCAGACAGATTGTATTAGGGCATGCCTGCGAGGTGGGGTGAGACAAGTACAGGGCAGAGGTTCAACAAGGGGGAGTCCAGTCCTGATCCTGGCTGCCAGCTCACTGTGTCAGTCTAGACAAGACCCTGCTCCTTCTGGGGGCCTCGGTTTGCCTATCCATCAAATGGGTGCAGAGCTCTAAAAATCAGGAAAAGAAAAAAAAATTAAGGGTCCTCAGCTTCCCTTCTAAATTCAAATGTCTACACTGGGTGCAGGGCAGGCTGAGAAGAGAAAGCAGGGTGCTCAGGTGGCATCTGGCTATGCTGTTCTGCTGGCTTCAAAGAGGTCCTCCCCAACCCAAGCCTGTCCAGACCTCCTTCTGGGTCACCAACATGCTGGGAGAAGCCAGATTGGTGGGGATTACACAGCCTTGCCCCTTCAGCCGTCTGGAGGAAACATATTTGTCAGGCATCATAATCAGAGCCTCCACAGCAGTTCTCATTGCAGCTACAGAAAGCAGCAACGAGGGAGCTGGCTGGGAGCTCAGCAGGTCCCAGTGTGCTGGCTCCAAGGCCTGGCTCAGTCCTGCGAGGACCACGGCGCCTGAAAAAGCATCTAGTTCTCCAGGGCAGTGATCCCTGTGGATTCAAGGTTTGCTGGAGACTGCTGGCCTGGGGTCCCCCATCATCCACTAGGAGCCCCACTTAAAGGCCTTATCTAGAACACTGTCCCAGGGTCCCAGGGTGGAGACAGACAAGCAGTACAAAGAGTGAGGGCTTCCCAACTTCCCAGTGGGACAACAATGGTGCTTGGGCGATTTCATGACTAAAACACAGGCTCATCGGGGCATGGCCTTCCAGAAGCAGCACTGCACGGGGCGTCCTGGGAACTGGAATTCAATCCAGAATCCCACACCAAGCAAGTGTGCATCTGCGCCCAGACGACATCAACGCACTCCCTTCTCTGTACTTCTCTTCCCGAGCCCTGGAGTGGTAGGTGGATGCCGGCTAGATGCCGTCTAAATGCCGCGTACCCTGGCTTCACTCCCAGCCCGCTTCATTCCTTGTCAAAGCTAAGCCCCTCAGGGAAACAAAGAGCTGACATCTGACCTCCCCCTTCTTCTCCCCTCCCCTCTCGCCCAGCTAGAGCTGCTGAGCAGATTCCCAAGGCCCCAGAGGCATGGGTTTCTGCAGCCAGAATTTCAGACATTTGACATGGGCTCTGCTTCAAGTCAGAAGCCTGGGGACATAGGGGCAGAATGCAAAGTTCCGGGGGCAGGACCAGCCCAGGGCCGGGTGGCTGGTCTGTGCTGGGAGCACCCATAGCCAGGGCTCCTGGGCTGCTTGGCCTGTGGCCCTTCTGCAAGGAGGACACACCTGCCACATGCAAGGTGCCTCCCCACGGTCACACAGGAGGCGAGGACCCTAAAGCCCTTTTTCAGCAGACGCTAGAGCCAGACCTGACTCTCGGGTCTCCAGGCAACAAGGTAGAGGAGGCCGTCCTCATCCTCTGCCTCCTTTGTCTCCCCAGTGCTTCTAGAATAGTCACCTTGTTCCTACCCGTCTGTGCAAAGGCATTCTATATTGAAGAGCCTCTCCCTGCAGCTCCCAGCCACACTCCCAGCCACGCTCCCAGCCACACTCCCAGCCACGCTCCCAGCCACACTCCCAGCCACGCTCCCAGCCACGCTCCCAGCCACTGACCGGCGAAGCCATACCTGCTCATCTCTCCTCCTGCGGCCCACGGTGGTGCCAATGGTCTTGATCACGCCGGGCCTCGGGAGGGCCATGTGTCCAGGGACAGAGGCCAAGCCCGGCAGGGGGCTGTACGGGTGCGAGCGAGGGTAGGGGTTGGACATGGAGGTGATGACCGTGGGCTGCACCATCCACTGCAGGTCCTGGCTTGTGGTGATGGCGTTGATGGTGGGGATGAAGGCACTGCCCGAGCCAGGCATATCTACCCGGAACTTCTGCAAGGAGAAAACAAAAAGCTAAAATTGAGCCAGGAGATGCTGCACAGAGCAGGAGAAGCAGGAGTAAGGGCGGAAAAACAACCCACAGAGGATGAGGGACAGGGCTTGGTGAGCAAGGTCAGGATCCCAGAAAAGTCATGGGCAGGTCTTGCATGTACGAGTAACAAGGGGACCATAATTCTTCCTAGCGCCTCCTGTCCTGTGTGCCCCCCTGGTCTGGGCTTCTGCTGGCTCCAGGAGGCTGCAGTTGTACTGCAAATAACTTCCAGGACCCCTTGGTCTCCAGCCGCACATACTCAGCACGCCCTCTCTGAAGCCCTCCCAGGTGGACACCTGCCAAATGCAGACCAGAGCCTCAGTTACCTGCCCGTCATTCCCAGAACACAGACGCGCGACACCCAGGAAGGCGTTAGGATCCCACAGGAAGGCCAACTCCATGCAAAGGTACCTTCCACACCAAGAGCCCACAAAGTGGCAGCATCCGCAGGCTGGCTCTATCCCGCCTCCAGCCCTTCCCAGGCACCTCCCTGGGAGCAGACAGGCCACGACTATCTTCCCACCTATCTCCCAATCTGTCTGCGCTCCCAGGTGTGTCTGTGGGAGATGGCGGACTGTGTGTTCAGACTTTTCCCCCTACCCCTTCATTTCAGCTAAGACCACATTCCAGGGCTACGCTTGCACACACACACACACTCACAGCAGGAAGCAATCAATTTAGAATATAAGATGATGACAGAGTATGAAAACTAAAGTGGGCCATTCCCCTCAGCAGCTGGACTTGACTTTTCTTCCAAGGCAGCTCCTAGGAAGTGCAATGAGGAGCTAGGAGGGAAGCATCCCTTCCCCTCCCTCACACCAGCTCTTTGGGGGAAAGCCCCCCACCCCCGTTATGGAACCCAAGGGAGCCCCTCATCCTCGGGGATTCCTATATCTAGGGGTGGGCGAGGATGCAAGGACGCCAATCCCAGGGGCAACTTCCTGGGAGCTTAGGAAATGACAGACACCCCACTACTGTCTAACCCAGATTATCTCGCCGAGTCTCCCTGTGAAGTCAGAACGGTCATTATCCCCCGTTTTAGAGGCAGACATTTAGGCTTAGAGAGGATTAAGGAACATATCAGGGCTGCAGAGCTAATAAGCAGTGGGCTCAGTTTGGCCTGATAGAGAGGCCCGAGGGGCTCTCAGACCCCAGCACCACCCATGCACCCAGGGAGGCCCCCAAGGGCCTTTCTGCCCCACTGTCATTAGCAGTGATGCCATCGTGACCCCCTTACCCTCACTTCCCGCAGAGGCCCCAGGGGCCACAACCACTGCCGTCAGCTCTGGGGGTGACGGGAGGCATTCTGCGATGGCAGCAGCAAAGTTATCCAATGCAGTAGATCCTGGGATTCTGTGTGCAGAGCTGCCCAGGGCAACGGACTCAGATGCCAGGGGCAAGGCTATCCGCTATAATGCATGCCGAGATTCTAGGACGGTTGCTGGATTCTGGAAGTCTAGGAGCAGAGCAGCCACCAGCTATGGGTCTAAGCAAGTAGACAAGGACAGAGTGCAAAGACAAGGAAGAACCCAACCAGGAAATGATCTTCCCTGCACAGACACCAGCAGCTGCGCCTGGGACAGGGGCAGGCAGAGTCTGAGGACATGAGAACAGCCCGCGGCTGCTGGCTGAGGAGGCCCAGTCAGGAGGCCTGGGTCTGAGCCTGGTCTAGCTTTGCCCCTGGGGCCAACCATCCAGATGGCAGGGGGCAGTCCTAATGGGGAACTCTTCATCGGCCAAGGTGAAGATTAAATGAGCAGCTACTACTGGTAATCACAGGCTGGGGAACACACAGGTGTTCCTTCAACTGTTTTTGAAGAGCTCATTAAAATGAAAAAAAAAAAAAAAATCACCACCACCACCCGAGTCAGAGCTTCAACATTAGAGTTCCAAGATAATTCGTTTAGGGTGGAGTTGGGATGGAAGTATTTTTAAAAACTGGCAAGCAGGTTCAAATGCACAGCCAGGGTGGAGACACACTGCCCATCTCATTCCATGGCGCTGTGCATGCCCCTCCCACTTCTGGGAAGCTCCCAACTGCTTCACTCTCTTTCCCCAGCCCGAGCCAGGGTTCAAGTTGGAGTACACCCAGGCATCCAGCATTAGGGTGCCAAGGGACCCCCCCCCCAGGAAAACTCGCTCAAGAGCCTGCCCACCTGCAGCTAGGGAAAGCAAAGCAGAAAACCTTGGAGGCTCCTGGCATGCACCAGGCAGGGCCCTGGCAGCTTGGTCTAGACAAAACAAGGCAGCCATAAAAACAAGGCAGGAGGTAATGACTGCTCTGAAAGGATCTCACACACCTTGTCTCAGGCAGGAGGCAAAGCCATCTGGCTACTGCAGCCAGCTCCAAACTCCAGGAAAACAATGGCCCAGCCCCTGGGGCCCCAGAGCTGATAAAGGCAGGCAGCTTTTGTCTCCAAAAGGAGTCTGTCAGGAGAGGCTCACAACTCCTTTGTCAGGAGGGCATGGGGCTTGCCAGAACTCCCCAAGTGCCATGCAGAAGGCAACAGGACAGTAGCCCATAGCCCATTAGAGGTGAGGCCAGGAGGCTTAAAGTTCCAGAATTCCAGCCACACCAACAAGGTGCTGGGGTCAGCCACAGGTCCTTGCTGGGGCTGAATGCTGCTTCACTGTGGCCCAGAGGACATCCCGCAGGCAAGAGACCAAGCTGCCCCAGCTGCGGGTGTTAGGGCCGCTTGAACACCACCACTCCAGTGCCAGGGGTGTGTCGGCATTGAGGGGGTACACGGGGTTCCCCAGGCCCTGCTCTTCTGGGGCGTGTCAAGGCCTCCTCCAAGGCTCCTGTTCCAGGGACAGGGCAGCCTTACTGCCTGTCAGAGTTCTTCCATGCTTTGTGTCACCAAGTCACCCTGGTGACTCCTGGGTGGGCAGGAATTTGTATAAAAGGACCAAGTGACCCCACGGACCTTCCAGAGCTGTTTGTCAAACATGTGCCGGGGAGGGCCAGACAGCAAATATTTCCATCTCTGGGGGTCTCTGGGCCAGCTCGGCTCTGCCGTGAGAATGGGAAAGCAGCCCCAGATGGCAGGTAAACAGCACGCATGCCTAGGCTCCGGGAGACAGTCACAAAAATACCCAGGCTCTTAGTCGGCTGACCGCTGACCTCAAGCGTCACCGTCGTCTCCCATGCTCAGGTTGGAGGAAAAACAAGACAGATCAGAGGCACTGCTCTAACCAGGGGCCAAGGGGAGTGGCCTCTCCCACACCGGCTTGGATCTCCAGACCTTCAGTGCAAGTTCAAACCCAGACAAGCTTCGGGAGGGCGGTTCCCAGGGAACTTTGGTTCTCCTGCGGCACCTCCAGGTGGAGCTGCCTTGTGAGATGTGGCTGCTATGGGCTGGAGCGGAGCAGAGCAGGGAGAGTGGACAGGAGGCCAAGGATAGGTGAGAGAAATCCTGCAGTCCAACAGCTGCTGATGTCAGAAAATACTATTTTGCAACCACTACAGGGCCTTCTGCCCAAGGGTGTAAGAAAGAGGGTGTGCGCACCCATTTGCCATAGGCCTATGGGGCAGACAGCTTATTCCAGAGGCTGCCGAATCAGCCAGAAAACCTAACCTCTGAGGTGGACATTACAGTCGACAATGCTTCTGCAACACAGTGATTCCCATCTGGACCAACGAGCCTTCACACCACAAGCCCCCAAGGACTCCAGGAGCTGCCCCATCAGGCCAGCAGGTTCTGACTGTGCATGGCTAGGCAAGGTCCAAGCGCCTTAGGAATCCCTAGTGTAGATTCCCAAGAAGGAAAAAGCAAATTTCCAACAGCAGCCCCGAAGATGCCCCTACAGAATGGGGGCAGAGGCCAAGCCAGGGTCAAGGTTGCCTGCAGCCTCTCAGGGGGATGCAATGCAAGGCAAGGGCTCCCTGCATTTCTACCAAACTAGGGCCAGTGTCTCCCCAAGCCTTCATGCCTGAAGTTGGCCAGTCCATCTGGGCTCTGCCCTGGACAGCCCTCTGACCCTGCCACTCACGTCCAAGGGATCACCACTCTTGCCACGATGGAAGTGTCACCAACCACCCCCAATTGGCTAGCGCTTTTACAGGACACCGAAACCACCCTAGTCTTCCCCGCACTATCCCAGCCCCTGCAACAACTCCTGGGGGGGAATGCAGGAAAGCTGGGGAATAAATAGAGAGCAAGGAACTGGTCCTGTGGCTTCCTGATCGGGTCCAAGGAGCCGGAGGTGGTGGGAAGCCAGGACAGAGGGCTTAGCTGCAGTCAGAAATGTGGCAGCTGCCGAAGTCACCATACCCGGCACAGCGCCCTTAGCCGCCTCTCCTGCCTGCTTTCCAGCCATAAGCCAGAAAGTACATGTTCTGAATTCTCAAAACCACAATATTTAGTCCTGTTTCACAGACAGAAAAATAATCCAAGACACAGATAGGGGTTGGCCCCAAAGGTGGCTGCTGCGGGGGAGGGGAGACAGAGGGGGTGCTGTGTCCGGAGGAACATTCTCCCAGTTAGACTCCAGGACCAGCAGCACCAAGACCTGGGGTGGGATGGGGGAATGGGATTCTATTTTAGCACCAATTTGATCACCCTGATTTTTCATGTCAGGTTTGGCTCCAAGGATCCTTTGATGATTTGCAAAAATCCATGTCACCCTTCCCAGAATCATAGTTTCAGCTGAGAAAGGTGTTGCCACTCCAAGGAAAGAGGAGTATGGTGGATCCCAAGGGCTACGACTGTCTGGGGAGCGTGCCCGTTCCAGCGTGCCCGTTCCAGTGTGTCAGGTAGCAAAACAACACAAGGGCCCCGACCTCACTGTCAGCCGCCCAGAACAGCAAGACGGGCAGGCACGCTCTCACCGTCATGGAAATGCACTCAGGGCTTGTCAGAGGAAAATTCAGCTGCCACTCAGACAATACTTGACTGCTGTTTCACCCCATTCACTTTGATGCAAAAGCAAAGCTAGCTTCCACCATCGAGAACCAGCGGAACAGACAAATTCCTGGGATAACGTTTTGTTTGATCCTAATCTACAACATCTGGCAGATCAAGGCAAAGGGGGGGGGAGAAGCACCCAGACCCTTACTACACGCCCCCACCTCCCCTCCAGTTCTGTATGACACCCCCTCCCCAACACAAACACATCCCAAAACAAGCCTTGGGAACTTGAAAACACCGTGCTGGCATCCCAATGAACAGACACTCCCAGAAAAAGAAAAAAAAAAACCACTTCTTTTTCAACCTGGTTTTATTTAGAACAAAATAAAACTCATCTTGGAAGCAAGAAGTATCTAGTTGGCCACTGTTACATAGCTGGCATTTATTTGTCCCTAATTAAGAAGAAAAAAAAAAATCCTAAGAATTCTGAAAACCAACCGGAATGAACACACTCGGGTTGGAAAAACACATTCCCCAGAGAGTGCTTCTGCACATGTCCTGTAGGGTGCGCTAGAGAGGTGTGTTTGAGGCTGACTTGGGAATCGCAGTCATTTCTGGTAAAAGTTCTTTGATGTGAGGAATGTCCCAGCCTGGTACAGTTGGCAAAAGTTCACTCGGGGAATTTTGTGTGTATGTGTGTGTGTGCGCGCGCGCGTGTGTGCATCTTGGGAGAGGGTGGTTAAGGAAGAAGAGAGCTAGTCTGGTATTCCTTGCTTCCAAAAAGGAAATACCACCTCTTCCTCCCCCCTCGGCTCCCCACCCCCGATTTATTTTCCCGAGCTATCTGAGAAGCAGACAACTGGCAGCCTTGGAAAAGTCCTGGGCCCTGGTTTTGTTTTGCTTTTTCATTAAGAGGGGCCCAGCTGATGAAAACACGTTATGAAATGACCTGTGTTTGTGTAACTGGCGGGATTGCGTAATGGCCAGGCCCTGACTCCATAATTGTCCAGCAGCTGAGCAGGGCATATATCTGTGAGGTGTTTTCCTAGGAAAGTTAGAAGAGAGCAAACAACAACAAAAAGAAAGAAAGAAAGAAAAAAGCCAGGAGGGGGAGGTGTGCACTGTCGTTCCCGACCAGACAGAGTCACCAGTGACCTAGCTCGCAGATGAGAACGACAACTGCAACAGGAAATATTTTTCATGCTTTAAGTTCCTGCCATCTACAAGAAAGAAGCTTTTAACAAAGACTTGTCTGCCCCCCACCCCACCCCACCGCCACTGGAAGGCACAGTCCCTATGTGAGCGCAGAGGCAGCCTTCGGCAGAGGGACGCAACAAGCCGGGAAGATTGAAGCCCTCTGAGAAAGAGTCCTGGGAATAATAATAATAATAATAACCAATATCCACTTGTTCAGAGACACAAAAACAACAGAGCAGTGACTTGGACGAACTGGCCAACTGTAAGGCCAGCAAGCAGGGAAGCCCGCGTCCGCTGCCACCAAGTCTCCCAGTAAAGGAAGCGGAGAGAAATAAAGTGATTACAGGCATTATCTGGGGTGTAATAAAGTTACCATGGGCCTGGGATCGGGTGGGGTCAGAGTACAGACTTGCAAGCTAACACAAGCTTCTGAGATCACGCCTTGGGACCACAGAACACTGCTGTTCAAAGTTGGGGGCCAGGAGAGAGAAATCCTCCCCGCTCTCCCGGCCGCCCCCTCCGCCCAGCTGCCTGCATGGAGGTGCCACAGCAGAGCTGTGACCGCCTCACCGGAGCAGCAGCTAACCCTGCCAAGGCTCTGCCTTCAAAC
Source organism: Ochotona curzoniae (assembly GCF_017591425.1). Taxonomy (NCBI): domain Eukaryota; kingdom Metazoa; phylum Chordata; class Mammalia; order Lagomorpha; family Ochotonidae; genus Ochotona; species Ochotona curzoniae. The sequence continues at coordinate 1,000,021 of NW_024466647.1, read as the reverse complement.
ACGCTGCTCGGGCCACGGGGCAGGCGTCTCTGAGCACCCCGCACACTGGCTGTTGCTAATTGCAAAATCCTCATGTGTTACAGCATGCTAGGAATTAGCCAACAGCTGCTTTGTGCTTCGGGAATGAGGCCCCATTACGCTGCTGGCCTGAGTTCCCTTCCTTCTTCCTAGCACTGGTTTCCTGTCTGATTTTCTTCCAAAACAGGGAATTGCTTCCACTCACATCCTGGGCTCCAAGCCCTAGTGACACAGATCACTCAGCCGGGGCTCCGATGTCCGCTCTCACTTCCCATCCAGGCCCCGGGCAAGCGACGCTGGGATAGTTTAATGACCACTGGCACCTACGTGTTGGTCAAAGGAAGGGGGAAGAAATCTAAAGACCCCTCCCTGGTTGGGGGAGGTGGTGGGGCGGGTGGGGGTGTCTCTTACACCAGAACGAGGGAGTAGATATCACACATGACTGCAGTCTATTTGCCTAATGATCTTCCAACTGTATCGCAAGCAAAGGGGCTGGGGGAAGCAAACAGTCAAGCAGCTTTGCAGATTCGACTGTCCACGTATTTCCTCTGTGCTCCTGATGGAAGCTGCACTGAGTGAACCCTCCAGCACCTCTGTAGTGGAGGGCTAGGGGAACCCCAGGAGAGGCAGTGGGAAGACTCGGAGGAGCCACTTGGGGGACTCACCGGGTATGAGGGGTCACTTTAGAACAAGGTAACCCTTCTCTGAGACAGAAGACAGCCCTGTTTCTGTGAGATCCCCCCTCCCTGCAAGACTCCCCTCCTACCCACCCCCCCGCGCGACCCCTCCTGCCTGGCTGGTTTCTGGAACAATGCCAATGCCCCTGGATGGAGGAGTAACTCTTCGCGCAGCCAACTTGGCCAGGGGCTCCCACAGATGGGAACCAAGGTGGCTTCAAGTTGTAGTGGGCCTGGGGGAGGGGCTGCCCAACCATCAGAAGAGACAGAGCTTGGGGGAACTGGGGGCGGCCAGGCAGGCGGGAGGAAGGTGCTGCAAAGGGCAAACTCCCTACTGGCCCCTTGCTGGTATTTATAGGTGCACAAACCCAGGCACAAGCCCTCCAGTGCAAACCAGTCCGGCCGCTTTAGAAAGGAGTTGTTTTTCTGCCTCCACAACCACGCAGGGTCCTAAGTGATGTCTCTTCCCCGCCGGCCACCTAACTCCAAATAAGCCCAGACGCTCAAGGTGCGCGCGATCAGCGCTGGCGCCTACGCACCACCCCCTCCCCTCCCCACCTCCCCGCCACCCCAGCGCCCCACCACCGACCCTCACAAGGGAAGGCAGCATGAGCCAATTAAAGCCGCCTTCTTCTTCCTTCCCGACCTTCGCACCTGACTCCCAGAGCCGGAGCCGCCACCCTCGCCACACTCCGGATTTCTTGAAGGAGCCCATGATTCTGAGTGTTGCCCGATCTCTTTCAGAAATAAGCTAAGACGGATGGAGAACGGAAGAAGGCGGGGAAAGGGCTTCCCTCCGCGGAACAGGGTTCCCGGGTGTCGCGAGGCGCCAGCGGGTGCCGCGATCTGGTCCGTCCTCCCGGGGAGCCGGGGTCGATAGAGACGGATGGGAACGGGGCGTTCCTGGAAGGAGGGTTAACAGGTTCCCGGGATGGGGACTGCCGACCGTTCCAGTTGCCTATGTGAGATGCGGGATAAATGGAAGCACGCGTCGGCTTAGCTTTTTAAGCCCACTTCTCGCTCCACTTTAAAAAGACTTGCGGGTGGGGGAAGAGTAGCTGATGGCGGGGACGGCGGCAGGACAGGACGAAAATCCAGAACTTACAACAGTTACCCGAAGAGGCCGTAGTCCCGCCAAGACCGAGAAAGGGAAAAAGGAAGCAAAAAGGAGGCAGTGTAGTAGTGGAGGTAGTGGTGGTGGTAAGAGGGCGGGGGTCCGCCCGCGCCGCCAGGTGCACCCAGGACCCGCACTTACCTGCTGGCCGCCACCGCCACTGGAGTAGGACTCGGCGTGCGCAGGAGAGCCACTGCTGCCCCGGGACGAGGTGTCAAAATTCCCGGGATAATCCTGGTACATGATCCGCGCTGGGGGCCCCAGAGGAAACAGGGTGCTTCTCTTCCCCCGCCCTCGCCGCGGCCGTGCACCGGCTGCTGCGCGCTCGCTAGTCCGCCGGCAGCGCCGCGGGCTCCGCTCTCGGCTCCCGGGCTTTCACCCACGGCAGCGGTGGGGCGCCGGCGACCGCGTCCCCCGAGCGCCTAGCACCGCACTTCTTCCCTTCTTCGCGGGCGCCGCGAGACCAGTTGTCCACACGGTCCCTCCCTCTAAAAAGTCGGCGCCGCTCTCAGTCCCTCCCCTGCGCGCGCCCTCCCGCCCCCGCGCGCAGCCGGAGCCCGACCGGGATCCACGGCCACCAGAATCGGAAGGAAACAAAGACTCGGGAGCCCCAAGCGATCGTCGCCTGCCAGCTCTGGGGGGACACCCTTCTTCCCCCTGTTCCCGTCCCGAGGTGCAGGCAGGACCGACAAGGCGAAAAAAGAAAAGGCTGCCGGCTTGGAGAAACTTCTATTTCCTCCTTTGAGAAAGGGAGCCCGAGAATAAACTTCCTGTGGCCCACTGGCCGCCTGAGTTACCGAGCGGCTCGGACACTTGACTCTCGGCAGGCGGCGTGCGCCCGGCCCGCGGCACGGCGGCCCGCAGGGTTCCAGGTGAGCCCGCGCTCAGAGGGACACGGCCCCGCAGCCGCTCCGACGCCCGCACCCCTGCCCTGGCGCCCGCTCCCGAACGGGCCCGCCTCGCCCGTCCGCGCCTCTCTCCCTCTCCCTCTCTCTCTCTCTCTCTCCGTCCCCAACCAGGAGCGCCGCTCGCTCGCTCGCTCGCTCGCTCGGAGCCCCTGCGCTCTGCCCGAGATGAGTCACTACAATGGCACGAGTTCAACTCCACACTCTTTATTCTCCAGCCCCTGTACCATGTGGATTCACTCACGTCAATCTTGCTGGGAGGAGCGCGCGAGGAGGCGGGGTGGGGACCGGGCCCGGGAGGAGGGAGGAGGCGGGCGCAGCGCTCCCCCCCCCCCCAGCCCCGGCCCCGGCTCGCGGCCGCGCTGACGCCAGCCGCACGCCCCGCGCGAGGAAGGAAGGCGGTGGCGAGCGTGGGTGCGGGTGGCCCGCGCGGTCCTGGGGGGGTTGGGGGAGAGCCGAGGCGGTGCTGGCCTTGCCCACCCCCGCCCACCCCCGGGCCCAGCGCCCTTGGACTGTTCCATTGGCGCACGTTGCCAAAGATGGTCATTTGCGTTACAGGACGCGAGTGCGGGGTTCCTCGCTTTCGGGTGACGTGGAGGGAGAGGGATTCCCTCGCCCGCTCCCGAGCGCGCCGAGGCCTCCCCGCCCCGGTAAGGGGCGCGGGGCGGGGCGCCGAGAGCGGCCGCGCGGGGCCTTGGAAAATAATCACAGCCCTGATGAAGACGAGACGGGCGGGCTCAGCGCGGCGCCAGCGGCAGGCCGGGTGCGCACAGGCGCTCGCAGGGAGGGCGCGGTCGTGCGCGGCGCCGCCCGGTGCAGCGGGCGCCCCCGGGCGCGTGGGGTTCCCGCGCCGCCCTGCGGCCGGGCCTCGGAGGGGTGCGGCCGCGCCAGGCGGGGCTGGCCTGCCTGTTTTTCTCTGTGTGGCGCGCTGCCCACTGCTTCCCTTTTTGTGTGTGTGTGTGTTTTTATTGTTTTGGGTCTTACAATTAATTTGCGAGGAGTAACCTTGAAGACGAAATTAACCAATCAAGACATTCCGGCGGCCTTCCGTGCCAGGCAGTTCGGAATACATCTTGCTGGATCAGGCATTAGGTCCTTAGAGACAAACTCCAGACTGTTACGAATAAAAATAAGAAGAGGAAACCGGGGGGTGGGGGGGTGGGGGGTAGGGGTAGGGGGAGCGCATGGAAAGCGTAGCCCCGCGTGCTCTTCAGCTGTTTTAGAGCGAAGTTCAGGGCGCGGGTGGCCGCGCTCCGGCGCTTCCCGCCTCGCGGGGCGGGGCAGGGTAAAGAGCGCGGGCCGCCGAGCACGAACGCCAGGGCTGTGCTATTTACGAGCTGTGAGGTCTTGGGCGAGTCCCTTGGCCTCTCTGGGACTCTGTTTCCTCCTCCGTAATGAAGGGACTGGGGTCGATGCCCCCAGCCCAGGGGTGTTCCGGAGCGCCCATCCTTCTGCAAAGAGGAGCACCGCATTAGCAAAGAACCTGCGATTCCGGCCTGGAACGGAGAAGGGAGTGTCGCCCCATGCCTCAGTTTACCCAGATCTTAAAAATCAGCACCATCTCTAAAGCCCAGGCTCCTTATTCAGGACCAGATGGAAAGATGTTGAGGGTGTACTGCGGACTGGCGGTGGGGCGCGCAGCTGAGGACACAAGGTGGGGGCATGAGGCGATCGTCACACCCCACAGTGCGGGCCTCAGTTTCCTTATCCCTAAAATGGGAAAGAGAGAGGAAAATAACTCGGGCCGAGAACTCGACGCTTTCCCGGGGCTCTCTATATAAAGCGCTTGGCGTTTCCGGGACGGCTGGCGGCCACTGGCCGCCCCAAGGGCCCCAGATACGGTAATCCCGAACAATACTCGGGGTCATTGTTTACAGTTATAAGACACATTCTGTCCTGAGGCTCCATCCCCCAAGGACACGCACGCGGCCAGGAGAGGCCAGAAGCCTCGTGCCGGGCCCTGTCCCCAAGCCCGCAGGTCCTGGCCAGGGGTGTGAGGCAGGGGGACGTGCACCCCGACCGTGGGTGTCTCTCTCGTCTGTCTTGCTCTCCTCCTTGCGTCCAGCCTTGCCGGGGTGTTTACGCGCCTCTCCCAGCAGGACTGAGTAAATGCAGTCCTTTGACGCAAAACGGATCAGCCCTTCCCCGGCGGCAGCAGCAAAACCCAGAAACCTGGGGGTGGGGACGGGAGCCGAGCGCGGAAGACATCGTGACACTTTCCCAGCCGCCTCACAGTCCCCAAGCCGCCTCCAGGCCTTGGGAGGAGGGGGTTCTGCGACGACGGGCAGGGGCACGTGGCCGGGACCACCAGCCTCTGCTCTCCCCCGCGCCTCCCACCCTGGACGGCCGCAGGTCGGAGCAGCGCGAAAGGCGGCACTTTTGCTTTTCCTTTGAGCGGCGGAGCTGGCCACCCAGCCCTCCCCCGACCCCGCGCCAACGACAATGCGGGTGCTTCTGGGTTTCTCCCACACAGTCCTTCCAGTAATGCGGGGAGGCGGGGTTGTGGGGCGGGCAGCAGGAGCTTCCTCTGCGGCCTCCGTGGTCCCTGGCGCGCCCAGCCCCGGGCAGGCGCCACCGGAGCGCGCTGGCGGACGAGCGCACCCTTGCGCCCTGGGCCGCCCCCGCCCTGTCAAGCTCCCCGGGTCCTTTCCTTTCTTGTGGGTTCCCGTAAAGCCCCGCAGCCCCCAGACGTCTGCAGAGCATCACGGAATCTGCGCTGATGCAAGTCGCCAGCCTCCCCTTGGTGCGCCCTGGCCTGCCTGTGAGCGCTTTGATCCCAGCCTCCCCCTGCTCCACAGCTGGTGCTGGCTCTTCAGCCGGCCCGGAGGCCTCTGCACTGGGCCCTCCTCATCTTGCCCTTCTCCCAGCACCAGCTGCCCAGACCTGTGCCCTGCTGCTTTCAGCACTGACCGCCCCCATCCCCACACCCCCACCCCCGGGCAAAAAACGCATACACACACACACACACACACACACACACACACACACACACACACACACACACACACGGTCCTGGTATGCCCTGGCTCCAGTGTGCTGCTGAACCAAGAACTCAGCATCCAAGCTCGGTTTTGTTGGGGGGAGGGGAAGGAGTCATTCTAGGATCACCCAGTTAGAACAAAAAAAGGTCCTGTGGCCTGTGGGAATGGCAGCTGTTAGGAAGGGAGGTGGCCCCATGGAGTGCCTCAGCAGATGCAGTAGGCAGGACTGCAGGACCTTAGAACATGCTGAGTGCATAAACTGCCTCTCTGCGCCCCCCCAACCTCATCACAAACATTCCAGGTGGGGCTTGCTCTTGCCTGCAGTTGAAGAAAGATGAACTCTGAAGGGGGGCAGGGGTGTGGATGAGCACATCAGGGACTCCAGGGAATTGTAGCTGCATTTTCCTGGCACCCCTTTGCCCCGGAGTGGCAGGACCTGGCCACTTGAGGCCTCCAGGCTTTGTGTCCCTCTCACTTGTCTCCAGAAAGCATGAACTTGGTCTGCGCACGTTTCCTCCCACATTGGGAGGTGCTGTCCAAGTCCCTGGGGACCTCTCTGCCCAGCCTGTGCCAGTTCCCTGATTCTTGCATCTTATCCCATGGCTGCCCCCAGCGAGAAGACCTGCACCCCAGGGTAGCTGCCCACTCGGGGTTGCACTGACCCACACCCATGAAGCCCTTTCACAGACACAGCCCCGCTTGTACTTCCACACCACACCCTGCTAGGGCTGGCGACAGCGGTGGCCAGGACTATGAACTGCCAACCAGGAGGAGGTGGCTGAGGAACACAGTGGCGGGACAAGCTTCCTCAGGCTCTGTGGCCACCAGAGCCCAGAACTCGAAGCTGGCTCCCCCAGCAGACCCTGACCCCAGGGCTCAGCCACTTCCCATACATCCAGCCTTAAAAAGTGAGGAGCAAACTCCACTGCATCCTGGGACCTGAGTCCTCTGTTGGGTGTGCCTGCACTGAGCTGCCATTGGCTCCTTGCAGGTGATCGATCACACAGCTTGATGAGATTCCAACACTTATAAAAGCCAAGTGTGTCTCGTTTCTAATGGGAGTGCTTCTGTTAGCCCAAAGAACTGTGATGGAGGCAGGGGTCCACCAGCCAACAGACTGGAGGCCTCAAAGACATTGCTTCTTAGAAAGGTGTGGGCAGGGATGAGACAGCAGCCGGAGCCACTTAGGGCTGGATCAACAACCCAGGAGGCAGAGGGAAGGGGCACCACAGTGTTGCAGCCCAGCAAGTGCTGGGACGGCCGAGGGGGGTGGCCATCAGCTAGCCATCAAAATTCTGAACGGGTGAGTGGGTGGGGGGAGACTGGTAGAATTGTGTCCCAGCCTTTGCATCTCCTGCCACCCCCTCCCCCGGCACTGGCTGGATCAGTGACATCCACTGAGGTTGGGCTCTCAGAGAATGCAAATGGTCAGGGGGGAGCACCCAGCCAAGGGGGCAGTCACAGGGGGAGGGAGGCATGGGTGCTACCGTGTCCTGGATGTGTCTGACCACATGTGACGTTTCAAAACAGGGGAAATACAGGTTATTGCTGTGGCTCTCGCCCCACCTGGAGTGGGAGAAGACATGAACTCTTTGCATACGCTGCCTCTTCGACCCCCACCACACTCTGAAAATTGGGCCGACACAGGGAGGCACTGATGGTGAAGGGGCTGATCCAGAGGGAGCCATTGCAGCTGGGGGAAAGAACCGTCACTCCTTTAGGAGGGACAGAAAGTGTCCTGTGACTCCTGCTCAGCTTTCGGTGAATTCTGGTGAAGGTGGCATAACATGGCAGGAGGTGAAGGGGTGAGAAAGTGCCAGGGTGTCACTTCTCACAGGGGCTCACAAATTTCAACTCAAGCTTTACAGGGGGCAAACCATATTCAAACCACAGCAGGGACCCTCCCAGGTACGGTTTTCTGAGATGTGTCACAGATGATGCACAGGCCCATATCCAACAGGATATCCGTTCCCAGTGTGGGCTAGACACCCTGAGGAGAAACAAAGGCAAAAAAAAAAAAAAAAGAAGAAGCCATTCTCTGGAGACAGCACCGCAGCTGAGCGCAGCCCACAGCCCCTGGGCTGCCACTTCTTCAGCAAGCTCATCAGGCTCCACCTGCAGGATGATGGCATCTTATTCCCGGCTATGGGCCCTTGTTTGCTTTTCACAAAGCAAGCGAACACCAGCAGCACAGCCTTTTTGTGGCCTTAGAACACAATTCAGAGTTATACTAAAGTTTGTGCAAGAATTTTCAGGAGCTCTATGCAAATGAAGCCTTCTGGCCACTCCCACAAGGCTGCTGGGAGCCCGGAAGGCAAGAAGAGGGTACTCCCCCACCACCACAATGCTTTGTTGGGTTTTTTTGTTATTTTTTTAAAGCTGGATACATTCCAGAGATAAAATAACCAGTGTAGTTATTCAGAAATATCTTTGTGAGTGAGACAGAAGATACTCCTGGCAGGAGGGTTGGTCAGGCACAGAGAGGAAGGCAGGCCTTTACTGCCTGATTCTGAGCCCTGTACCCAGAGGCCAGCCTGGCCATCAAGCTGGAGAGTGGGGCTCCCAGTACACACCTGCCTGGGCTGGCAAAGCAAAGTGAGCCATGCCCCCGCCACACCCCTGCTAACTCCTCAACTGCTGCCAAAAACCCCAACTGCAGGTGGGGTTTGCCCCAGCTCTGGTTGGACCATCTCCTGCCAGGCATCTTTTGAGCCTACTCCCTGACTCTGTCCTGAGGACCGGCAAGCTGACAAGGAAGGGGCTGTTCAGGCTGCAGCCCCAGCTTTCTCTGCTCCTTTTCCACACTCAGGCCAGAGGCCCAGTCAGCTCCAGCCACTTGTAGGGTCCATGGCTCAGGACCCTGCCAGAGTCTCACAGCTACCATCAACCTGTCTCAGGGAGGCGCTGGGCCCCTCCTGGGAAGGAAAAGCAGAAGCCAGAGTCGGCCCTGCCCTCACGAGCTTACAGTCTAGCTCAGAACAAAGAAGAGCACAGAGGCACAGTGGGGACACCCATAAAGCCATTTTATAGGGCTCCGCTTGTACCACCCATTACTGTAATTGGGTCATATGTATTCACTCAGCTAATAGTTGCGACAACCCCATGAAGTAGTTACAATTACTGTCCACATTCAGCAGAGAGAAAAACTGAAGTCAACTCCAGTGGTGGCCAATTAGCCTAGTGGTTAAGATGCTGCATCTTGGGTTGAAGCTTGGCTTCGTTCTCAATCCAACTTCCAGCGAGGCACAGCGTGGGAGGTAGCAGGTGAGGGTCAAGCAATAGGGTCCCTGCCCACCATGTGAAAGGTCAATATTGAGTTCCTGAGTCCTGGCCTTGGCCCCTGGCCTCACCCTACTTTTTCTCTCTGCCTCTCAAACAAATAAATAAAACTTTGAAAAAGAGAGGTAAATTTGCCCAGAATTTAAGAGTTAAAAGCCAGCAGAACTGGGGCGTGAGCACAGGTGCGGCGCTGTCCCCAGTGTTCATGGACCCCCCACATTCTGACAACACTGAAGTGTTACAAACCAACCGTCTCTCCACATACACTTACAATCTCTCTGTAGCCAGTGCAGCAGACAGGAGCCCTGACACTGACCCCTTTTTCCCAGATAAAGAAACTGAGGTTCAAGGAAGGTAGATGTCAAGATCCCATCAAAGGAATATGAGAGAAAGTCAGAGGACGGCCTGGGGCCAAAGACCCAGCTGCTCATCCTAAAAGGCTGGTCCAGCACCCACATCCTCCTCCTTCAGGATGAAAACACCTTGATTTTGCTTTGGGGAACCTCTGCTTCCGCATTCCAGGTGCATGGGTTGACCTTACTCTTAAACTCTAGGGGTGGACACGCGGATACTTGGTCCATTCCTGACAAGACAGAACAGCCCACTTCCATGGCTATGTGCACTGATTGGTTCAGGGTTGCACAGATGACTCAAGGCTGATGGCCGAGAACCTGACCTTTCAGCTTGGGCCGAAACCCTTGGAAGCCCAGCACACTTGTTTCACTGCTCCCTAGAGGGAAGCAGTGCTGGGCAATGGTCACCAAGTTTCAGATGATGTTGTCGAAGCGCCTGAACCCTGCCATGCCTGCAGTCCCATCATCATGAACTTCCAAGGTGTATGTGGACACATTCCCCTCTTGCTGAAGCCAATCTGAGTGGCAAATCTGCCACTTGCCACTGCAAAGGCCCTGACTAACACAGTCATGGACACATCACAAGGGTCTACTGTGGGCACCCACTGTTCACTTAGGCATTTCCGGAAAAACAAAGGTCAGCAAGAGACAGTCTTCAGAAAATGCGGAATCTAGGACAGGATGAGAGATTCTCAAATAACTTCTAAACAAAGTCAGAAGACAACTGCCGCCACGAGGCGGCTCTGTCAGGCTTCTCTGTCAGGCTTCTCCGGTGAATACAGAATGCATGCATACATGAAGGAACTCATCCACAAGTGTCTCCTGGAAGTGGTGACAGTGAACCTGACTTCTGGGGTCAGACAAGACAGCAGGAGATGGGAGGGGACAGGGCAGACAGCACAAGGAAGAATCCAGGCTCAAGAACATATGGGTGGGGCCTTGTGCAGTAACCTAATGGCTAAAGTCCTCACCTTGCACACACCGGGATTGCATACGGCTGCCAGTTTGTGTCCTGGTGGCTTCACTTCCCTTCTAGCTCCCTGCTTGTGCCCTGGTAAAGTAGTTGGGGACGGCCCAAAGTCTTAGGACCCGATCTAGAAGAAGTTTCAGATCAGCTCAGCTCCAGCCATTACGGTCACATGGGGAAATGAACCATCAAAGGAAGATCTTCCTCTCTGTCTCTCCTCCTCTCTGTTTATCTGACTCTGCAATAAAAATAAATAAATCTTAAAAAAAAAAGAATGTATGGGTATGCTGAGACAAGAGTCAATGAAATTAGCGGAGACCACAGGAATGGCCCAGCATTTATAATCCAGGGGAGTTGGGGTGGGGTGGAAAGAGGAAGGTCTTGAGGTATCTCCAAATTTCTGACGATATTCACAATAGAAAAATAGTCAGGTGTATTTCAAAGGACCCCTGAGGGCAAAGCTTGAGGCTAGGAGCAGAGCGGATATTGATGCTGAGAAAGTTTAAGATGGTGACGCTGCCTGAATGTATGTCCGGAAGTTGGGAGTGAGTGTTCAGGAGATGCGAGGGCTGTGGGGAAGGGGCTGCAAGGGGGCTTCTGCTTCTGAAGTTCTGTGGCAGAGCTGGGAGTTTGCCACGGAAGACCTTCGAGGGATGTGGTTGCATTCCCAAGGCTGGGCTGACATGGGGCAAGAAAGGGAGACAGGAAGAGTGAGGTGACTCAGAGGGCATTTCCTTTGCACCCAATAGGGGACAAGTTAATATTACCAGATATGTATAGGATGGAGGGTGCTGTTTTCAATTTTGTTCAGGAAAATAGCATCCATTGCATCACGTGTCAGTACTGATTAGAGACACCTGCTATAGAGCTCAGGCTGAAAGAATGACATTGTTGAGTTTTTGACTTAAAATATTGCAGCAAGAAAAGAGGGGGCCAGGTGACACACAGTCCATAACACACATACATGCTGCATGTTCCAGCACCTGGTGGCCACATGCATGGTGGCACTGCCACAGATAATCTCACCCAGCCCCCCGAGTGTTTGTAAACACACTCTCCGATCACACGGTGTTGGAATCACCCCCCAGCACGTTCTCAGAACACACTACGTGCAGGTGTCCAGCTGTACGTGCCTACACATGTACACGCAGAGACATGTATGCTGTGTGTTACGTCTGTGTACCTGGCACTCACATCTAGCCACTTAGCAAACAGAATGTTGCTCAAAAGAAACCAAACACAAATCGGCATGCACTGTTCGGGCGCATACATTACATTTTGTTTAAAAGGCAAATGGACCTATGAAAAGTGAGGCTTTGTGGGAGTCTGGGTAGGGCAGAGACTGGCATGTCCTGAGGGTCCCTGGTGCTGACGGAGTTCTGTTTCCTGGCTGGGTAACAACTGCCCAGGTGTGTTCACTTTGTGAAACTTCATGGAGCTATGTGTATGATTCGCACAGCATGTATATGTTTGATAATTTAACAAACAGACCCCCCCATCCCAGCCCCTCTACACCCATCTGAGGCAGGTGGTACACCTCCTTTCACAGACAATTTCTTGAGAAGCATGGAGAAGACCTGAGCTGGCTGTATTTTCAGAGCGAGCTTTCCAAACAACTTGAAGCATGACCAAGGGACACATACTTGAGATTTACAAACCTAGCATTAAATGGATCACCTTAGTGGTGGCTAGAGGTCGGAAGAGCATGGGAAAAACCCAGAGAGGAGACTGCTGTCAGTTCAGGTGAGACACAGGGAGTACAGCAGGGCCGGGCAATGGCAAAGCCGAGAAGGTCCAGATGTCTTGCCTGGGCAGGCCCTGCTTCTGCAGCTGACAGACAGCGTGGATGTGCTCAGAAATACCCTGGGTGCAACACACAGCAAGGGTGGCAGCTGCGGCTAGACTCCCCACCCCCCCCTCCCTGGGAGCTCCCACGGCCCCAATCCCTCCCCCGTCCCATCAGCCATAGGTCAGCTGCTGGCAGGCCCTGGGCACTGACATCTGGGCCCATGTCCCACCCCTCTGAGGACACACAGGACCCGGTGAGCAGAGACTGTGTTATCTGCATCCATGAATGCATCACACAACTTCCTGTCTGGGGCACTTGAGAACTTGAAAGGGGAGGGGATGTTCCTGGAAAGAAGGAAACGAAAGAGGAAGGAAGGAAGGGAGGGAGGGAGGGAGGGAGGAAGGGGCACCAGTGACTTTTCTTCTGAGGCAGCTGTGATGTGTCCAGAATCACAGAAACAGTGGGGGAGGGATGGGAGGCTGTACCACTTGAGCTGCGTAACCCTGATGACATCACTTCCTCGCTTCACTCCTGTCAGTGATTGCTGAGTGGCCCAAAGTGAGTGGCTGCTGGGCTGAGCTCAAAGCCACAGAAGGGGACACGAGTGTGGATCAGAAAGGCCAGTGTTCGAATCCCGGTCCTGTTGCCAGATGGCTGAGATACAGGGCAGCTGAAGGAACCATCTGAGCCCACTGTCCACCCTGTGATGTGATGGCACGCACATCGCGACCTTGGCATGCACAGAACTGTCCGCTCAGCACCTGCTTCTCCATATGCATTGCTGCCTGATTCTTGAAAGGGTCTCCGTGGCCATGGGAGGACCCTGTGAGACGGGCTGGGAAGGCTGGCATGTGGCTGAGGTGAACAGTCTTGAATGCCTTTCTCTGCACGTCTCTGACCATGTCTGGCAGAGTGGGAAATTCCACACCCACACGCTCCAGAAAAAAAAAAAAAAATAAGGGAAGGGAAGAGGAGTTTTGATGGATGCCCAGTCCCCAGACAGAGGGAAACGGTGGGATACCTAGAGTTGTGAGGGCTTGGCCCTGGGCAGAGCCATGTTTGAGGGATCCTATGCCATCAGAGCTGGAAGGAACCCAAGGAGTACCTGAATACAACTCCCCTCCAGGGACAAAACTCAGGCCTCATGGGGAGACAGGCTTGCCTTGGGGTGTCCAAGGCTGCAGGGGCAGTGCTGGGGGCCACGCCCCAGCCTCCGAGAGCCCTATGGATCTGGATCTGGGAGGCTGGTGCTGGCCCCGCCCGCCAACCCGGAAGCAGGTATAGCAGCAGTCTTGTTTCCCAGGGTGGGTTCTGGTAGCTTATGGCAGGAAGTCTCTACCCATGGCTGGGGTGCACAGAGCCCCACCCTTCGCTGGCGAGACTGGTGGGCGAGGGGGCAAGGCGGGGGCTCCCAAGCAGCGACTATAACTCCAGCCCACAGCAAACACAGAGCTGTATTGTTAGGAACTCTGTCGTTGACTGCTCTCCCTGCTGGGTTGGGCATTTATTTATTATCACATCTATTTTTTTTTTCATTAACAGAAAGCAAACATTCCCCACCCTGGGGGATGGGAAGGCTGCTGCTGACCTGAGCCCAAGGCTGGGGTGTGTCCCGCCAGGCTGGCCTGGGAGTAGATCCACAGACTTGGAGGGGAGGGAAGAGATCCGGGGTACAGACACCAGGCCATGTGGGAAGCTGCTGTGTGGGCTCCAGAGCCAGCCAGAACTGGCTCGATTCTGTCTGAGCCTTCTGAATGCTAACAGGACACTTGGTTGGCCCGAGAGCTTTGTGTGCTGGCCTGTGCCAGTTTAGAGGTTGCAAGGATTCAGTATTGCAGGGGCACAAGCAGTGAGCCCAGTTCCTGGGCATCAGGCCACAATCCCAAAGCCCAGGTTCTGCACATGAGCCCCTGGGCAGCAGGTGCCCCATGTCGGTGGGGCTGAGGCAGGGTGGCCCCTTCTGGTGTCCACAAAACAGGATGGATCACAGCCCTGGGAGTGACCTCGCTGTTCTTCCAGCTCACTTTCATGTCCAAGTTTCTGCCTCTCTCTTGGGCCCAGGGTTGGAGCCCCCAGCCCCTCCTGTTCCCTCCAGAAGCAATTCTCAACCTCTGCTCCTCTTTCCTTCTGGAAGCTTCTCTTCCCTCACCAGCAGCATCTTTCCCTTAGACAGTCTCGGGTATTCTTGTTCTCATTTCTTAAGGCCCAGATTCTTTGAGATTGTTTCTCTCCCTCTCTCAGTTAAAAGCAGGAGGGTTCAGTTGAGACCTACAAGAGAAGCCTCTAGAAGACTCTGGGTCAGGGCAGAGGTTCCCCAGGGGCACGAGGTGGAGGTGAGGCCTGGCATCCCAGGGGGCAGGGCTGCGGAAATGCTGCTTCCTCCGCTAGCTTCCTCCCGCGGGTCCCGTGCCTCGGCCATGCCAGGTAGGGATAGGAGAGGCTACAGCCCACAGCCTCACCCTGCCTGTCAGAGGCACAGGAAAGGGGCTGGTCCTTTTCCAAATGCTAGAATCTCATCCTCTGATGGGTAGTTTGTTACCTCCAGCCTGGACAGTGCTGGGGAAGAGAACTGAAGAAGACAGTGAGCTCCACCCCTGGGTCTGACCTGCAGAGATTGCAAAAGCTGGAAAAGACCCCAGGCAGCACCGACACCAACGCTACCCGGAGTGGTGAGGCAGCTGGGCCGGGCGATAACAAGACAGCCCTTGATAAAGGAGTTCTGTGTTTCCACAAGCACACTGTACCAATGGGGGTTCTTGCCCTGACCCCAGGACCTCTCAGAGTCTTTAAGACACACTGAGAATAGGCTGGACCCCTCCAGGGTACAGAGCAGGATTCAGACACCCCAGGTTCAAGGTGTGAGAACTGAGGGCAGCCAAGGTCCCCGAGCTGTGGCCGCCTCACAGTACAGGGTCAACCTTGTGTCCTGACCTTGAGATGAAGCCCCCTCAGCCTTTTCCTGATTTTGTTTTTTCTCAGCCAGCAGCAGGCCAAGGTCATGTGCTTGGAAGTTTGATTTTCCGGAAGGACTTGCCATGCTCTGAAGGCAGGAGAATGAGCAAGGGCCAGTGGGGGAAGGTTCGTGCTGAGTGGGATTTCAACTCCATCATTAGGCCTGTTTTGACAGGGATGGAGGCAGTGCCAAAAGAGGTGAGCTTCTCACTACCACGAGGAGGGCAGGGTGTTGGAGAGTTCCACGTTGGTGCTAAGTGGTCACTGAGAGGGGGCACAGTGTCTGGTGGTCTCCCCAAAATGATCCTGAGTTCCTACAACCTCCCTTGTGTACCGGGGTGCTTGCAGCTGTACCCCGAGCCATGGGGATAAGCTCCCAGAGGATTGCTGTGGGGGACCCTCAGTCAGCAACACACGAGGCCAAGGAGCTTCGCATAGAGCGAAGCCAGAGATGGAGGCCTGCAGGCCGAGGACTTCCGAGCTGAACAGGCAAGTCACGGTCTCCCCTATAAGAGGGAGATCCATGCTGCCAACACCTTGATTTTGGGCTTCTGGTCTCCAGAGTTGTGAGAGCATCCATTGTTACCATTTTAAAACACTCTCCCACCCCTTCAACCCCAGCACCCCCACCAAGACAATCACAGGGAACACAGAGAAGTGGGGTGCCATTGGGGTACAGGGGGTGAGTAGGCAGTGCTGAGCGAACCCCTGGAACCTTCCAGACCCTCTCTGCCCATTCAAGGTCACCTTCACTCAGAAATGGGAAAGCTGGGCTCCGATTCCCCGACTGTCCCAGACAGGGGACACCCTAGGCAGGCGCACGAGAGCCAGTTGAGAAGGGCAAGTGGCCGGCTGAGTGGCTGTGCTCTGGTTCTCTCTCTCCTAGCTCTGCCACAGCCACCAGCCACAGTACTCGCTTTGGTCTCCCTAGCAGACAGCCCCCAAGATTCCGGAAGCTTGTACCTGCTCCAGCTGTCTCCACCAAGTGGCCATGCAGCTGGTGGGAGGAGTGGGACCCGTGAATGCCGCCAGGTGACTGCGGTAACTTGGCTCCCAGTAGCCACCACGGGGCCCTGCTGGGTCTGTCTGTCATGGGGCTCCAGCCAGGGACATGGAGTTAGTGTGATGACCCCGCCCCCACCTGACAGACACTAAGTTAGCACATGCACATACAGGGGACACTGGCTAGGCACACCCCACCCCACCCCCACAGCCTGTTCCATCGCCCTGCCCCACGCGTGCACTTTTACACGCATTCAGGAGCTCTGTTGCAACAGCCTGCATGCCCGGAGACAAGCGATAACACGCCTGCCTGCCCGCCTCTTCTTGCCTTTGGTCCCTGGCAAATTAAGACCAAACCCAAGTTGCAGGGCAAGCGAGGATCAATGAGCAGGTGAGAGAGGAGGCTGTGGACTGAAGGTCTCCCAGCCGCAGTGTGAGGACAGGAAGGAGGGACAAGCTGGTCGCCCAAAGAGGGCTGCCACTGTTGGGAAAGCTGGTGACAGTGGCCTGGTCCCTGCGGCCAGGATCCCAGTTAGTTGCTCCAACCATGGCTGGCTGGCTGCTCCCTCTACTTTGCTCACCAGAGAGAACCCAGCTGGGGGCCCCAGCAGGGGCCCCCACCCTGGCACGCCTGTGTGTGCCCTCTGACTGGCTCCCAAGAGCCCAGATGCGCCCCACCTCCAACATTGCCTCTTGACACTAGTCATGGCAGGACCCACACCAGGCACGACCCTCGGGCCACCTGTGGGGAGGGGTCCATGTTCACAGCTGGTGGGGGTAGGGGAACCCCTTTTGCTTCCTGGTTTCCCTCCCTGACCTTTCTAAATGCAGCAGGAAGACACAGCACCCACCCCAAACTTCTCCCCTTTCTAGGTCAGAAATGTTCTGTGACCAAGCCCTGAGGCTGTCGGTGTTTGCCTGTAGCTTAACCCACTGGGGCTCAGCAGAGGCGGGGCTGGGCTTGGCCCCCCCTCCCTTGTCCTCAACCAGCTCCTCCCCTCCCTTCACCACCCTAATTTCAGGCTCAACTGTGCGCTTTTGGGGCTTAATTAAACTCTTGTCTTGCTTTTAGAAGAGACATTTTCTGCCCCAGGGAGTTGCTGCCGTGCTTTGTGGGGAGGGCAGGTCTGAGCAGGCTTCTGGAGAGGAGCTGCTGGGAGAAAGAACAAGCTTTCTGGAAGCTGCCCCAGCAGTGGCAGGAGCAGAGACAGCTGGGCAGGAGGCACAGAGTGGCCCACCACAGCGAGGGTCCCCCTAGACAAACTGGGGACCTCCCCACCTCCCCCACTGCCACCACTGCACGCCATGCTCGGGGATCACAGGTTACGCCAGCCGGGTCACCCTGTTCTCTGTGCCCTGCCCCGCCCCACCCTGCCCAGCAGCAGCCTCTAAGTAGCTCCCACCCACTGCTGACTGCACCCTGGCTTCCCCATCCAGAGAGTTCACGCCCACCCCCACCCCAGCCACCTCGCCCACTTCCTGGGGCCCTGGAGAGGAGGCTGGGGACCTCACTCCCAACACCTGGTGCGATGGGCTGGTTTCAGGAGTGACTCTGGGGTGCAGAACTTTCTAGAAAAGCATGTCTAAGAGGGAAGGAGACGGAGGGCTGGGTTTGCTCCTGACTACCTTCCAGTCAAAGGTTTCCATCTTCCTGAGCCTCAATTTCCCTTTCTGTAAATTGGGGATGGCAGTAGTGCAAGGGGAGGGACAGAGAAAGCACAGGCGAGAACATGTTCAATTAAGTTTTAAAAAAAAGACTACATAAATATTACAGAATACTTCTGTCAAGGTGGAACAAGCTATGAGCAAAGCTGATAAGGGGGCTTCTAGCATCTACCCAGAAAGATGTCCACTGTGCACCGTCCACTCCGCCCCTTCTGCTCTGTCTGCACCAAAATCTTGGCACATTCTCCTCCCAGCCAGATGGAAGCAGACCCGAACACTCCGCGCCTCTCCTTTCCCAACTCCCAGGCGCTCCTCACCGGTGTCCCCATTTCTGTTTCCATGATCAGAGAAGTCCAGGCAAGGAGCAGAAAAGCCCCTGTTCAACGCACACAGCGCATTTGTGAGGTGGTTGCAGGGATAGCACCAGGTCCCCGACGCCCTGTCCAATCCCCAGAGTCCTGCTGCTGTCCCTGGGATAAATCAGCCTGGGACAGTCTTTAAGCTTGTGCAGCTGTGTTCATTCAAAACATAGCACATCCTGCAGATGGAGCTGGCTGCAACCTCAGAGGCCTCCTGGGTCATCCCCCCTCGGAACCTCAGGAGGTGAGGTGCTGCTGAAGCCCCAGCTGCCGACCTCGGGCGCCTCCATGCCCAGTCCAGATCCAGAAGGTGTCATGCACCCCTCTGGCCCAGGAGGGAGGCCCTGGAGGTCTGGGGGCAGGGTGGTCCACACAGCTGCCCCGCCTTGGGATGGGAGTGGGGAGTTACCCCACTGTTTGCACTTGAGGACCTTGCCGTGGGCTGACATCAAGCCCAGGACACAGGCGTTTCATCTTCCTCAGGGAAGACCGGGCCACTTCAAAGGCCTTGCTGCATGATCTCATGTGGCCTCACCTGGCCGCGTGGGGCCCGGGAGGTGGGTGGAGAACGGCGACTCGTGCACAGTCACACCTGTGTGCAGGCCAGGTTGGCTCTGCGGGTTCAGATCTCTCCATCTCAGACACAAGGCCCCATCGCACCCAACACTGTCCTGGATGTCTTGGTGACAAGGACAGCACTCCCCCACATCCCCGCTGATCCATCTGCCACTTGGCGGTCTCCTCCCATTTTCCCATGTCTCTACAGAGCAACGGAAGCCATGGGCAGCCACGCCAGCCCAGGGGAGAACTCTGCCGTCCAAGGGGCTGGGGGCTGTGAGTTCTAACCCACACAGGGCTGCTCACTGATTGTGTGGCCTCCAGCCAGTTTCCCGGCTTTGCTCGGTTTCCCCACCAGTAAAGGGAGGCTAATGACCACCAGCCTCCCGCACCGGGGTGTTGTGAGAATTAATTAAGGTTTGTAAAAGGCTTTGAGAGGCCCGGATGAAAGGCCTTGGAGAAGGGCACGGTGTCATTATCCATTATTAGTACTGTTATATTCCATCCGAGGATCTCAAAGCCTCTTAGAGACAGTAATTAGTACCTTGCAGGGGTGTTTTGAGGATGATTAGCTCCATTTCACGCATGGGAAAACCAAGGCGCAGGGAGAGGCTGTTAGGGGCAGAAGAGGTGAGACCCTGCCTGGTATTCCTAGAGTTAATGCTGCCAGCACTTCGACTCCAAGCCCCTGAGATACACCCATTTTTTGGACTGGCCACATTGGGGGCCATGAGAAACTGACTGACAAGATACTCAGAATAGGCACCATGCCATCTGTGTCCCTGGCTCTTTTTTCTCCTGTGGCACCACCTCTGGAAGTGAGCACTGGGTAGCCAGAGCTGGCATGGGGGATGCTTGCAGAGAGGGTGTGTGCAGGAGATGGCCATATAGCGTGTGAGTGGGTATCCCTCTGCTCTATAGCTCTGGGCACAGAACAACACTCTGCCCACCCACCCCCATTTCTTTCTTTGCTCCCTGAACTCCTGTGGTCACTTCCTGTCACTTTCAGGCTCAGCTGAAGCAAGGCCAGCCCAGCCTTGCCATTTAGGTGGGGGAAACACAATGCTGTGAGATGGCTAAGACAGGGCAGGTGCACAAGGGGACCCTAGGCCACCTGGCCTGAAGGGGACCCCTCTGCCTTCTGGGCACAATCGCAGCCCCTGGTGCATGCCATTGGTGCCAGGGCAGTCTGCCGTGTAGAAGCCATGATTCTATTAATGTTTACTTATCTTTTTAAAAGATATATTTCTTTGAAACAATTATAGGAAGAGAGAAAGAGAGAAAATAAGAGAGCAAGCGAGCTCTTCCACCTGCTGGTTCACTTCCCCAAATGGCCACAACAGCCAGGGCTGGGACAGGTGCATTAGCCAGGGGCTGGATCAGAAGCAGAGAATCCAGATCTTAACAAACCACTGCTCAAATGGGATGCTGGCTGTAGCAATAGGCAGTTTAACACACTGCACTACAATGCCAGCCCCAAAAAGAGGCCTCACCATAAAACACATCACCTTGGAATTTCTGAACAGGGATGGAGGGAGGAAGCTTGAGCTTCTAGAGTAGACAAGATCAGGAATCCGTTCATGGCGTCTCAACAGCAAATCTTGAAAGCAAGAAGACAGTAGAGCTATGTTTCAAAAAGTATGACAGAAAAATGATTGTCAACCTATACCAGGCCAAAAAGATAGCTATAAGTGAGCTAGAAAGATGAACACAGCGCATTCGGGTATTCGATCTTGCAACCATGTACCACCAATGGATGCTTCCCCTGGGAGCTCTGATGTCCTTCACCACAATAAGCAAGAAGGTGGAAGATCTAGAAAACCCAGGATCTGGACTGAGTATTGCAGAGAAGTTTGTGTGACAGTCCCAGAGTGACGCATTCAGCCCAGAGCCACACAAGCAGGTCCCCAGGAGGACTGTCTTTGCAGGAAAGGCCATGGACCTGACTGTTATCCAGTGTGCTGGACCCAGGGGTACACCCCTGCATCACAAGGTTCCGACAGGACTAACCATGCCGCAGGATGAGGGTGGAGGTGAAGCAGTCGGGGGGGGGGGTGGGGTTTTGGGATCCCTGAAAGACAGCATTTGGGTCATCTCCCATTTTCCCCTCAAGGTAGGGAAGAGATAGGTAGTTGAGGGCCTGGGACCAGAGGGAAACATTTGAAAATTCTGTCTCAGGGATGCAAGGAGCACGGACTACAGTCGAAGGACTCCGGAGGAACACTGGGTACCACACACGTGCGGCTGTGGGAAAGCCACCTGCAGGTCAGCTGGCTGTGAGGTGGCCCGCCTGCAGGTCCCCTGGGCGTGAGGTGGCCTTGTTAGTGATTCACTCTGAAATAGCTTCAAATGCATAGAAGCATCAGCACAAAGAGCACCCACCTGCTCTCCACCTGGCCTCTCTGACGTCACACCTGGCTATGTAGATATGGCTATGGATAGAGGGACATAGCATTCATAAAGTTCCTGGAAAATGCATGTTACGAAAAACTATGCCTGGATTTCAAATACATTTTAAACCAAAATAATATATAATTTTATATAACACATACATGTATGTATTTTTAAGATTTGTTTTATCTGAAAGAGTTACACACTGGTTTACTCCTCAGATGGCCCACAACAGGCAGGGTCAGGTCAGGCTGAAGCCAGGAACCCATGTGGGTGACCTGGGCTAGTTCTATTATTTCCTCAGAACAACATCCTCATTACCAATTCAGCCAAGCACATCAGGAAACCAAATTTAATTCACTGGTCAATCAATTTAGCACCATCATCCAATCCATGGACCCCATCTGAATTCCGGCCAACCATCCCAGTGCCACCTCCTGGCCTTCCTGCTCTGAGACACACCCCAAGGTTTGGAGCTGCATTTGGCTGTCAGGCCCCCTCGGTTTCCTATCTGGAACTGGCACCCATTCCTTCCATCTGTTGGGACCTTGACAGCCTTAAGGAGCATGAACCACTCACACTGTGAGACAGCCCCCAGACCACACTTGACATCCACCTTCAGGCTACACCTTCTCGGAAGGACAGCCCAGGCAGGCTCAGCAGGCTGCCCCTCTTGACCTGTCCCACCAACACTGACGCTGCTTTTGACCCCAGGGCAACCTGGTGCCCGCCAGGCTTCTCCATCACACACTCACCATCGTTCCCTTGGCACCTGACAAGCATGTGGTGGGGAGATACTGCAAGACCACATCACATCTCCGCCCACTGACAACATCCTTTGATGACTCAGCCTTAGTCAACCACGACCACGATGGCCGCCAAGAGGTGACAGTCTCCTTCCATCACGGTTTGGAGCCTCCACCATAATGTCAGGAAGCATTCCTTTCTCCCTCCTGTCTTTGCTCATTCACTCGTTCATCTCAACATGAACTCATGCATTCTTATTTTAGCCAAGGGTAATTCACTGCAGCCACTATTTAAGCTGCTGCATCAACTGTCCTGGAGTTACTTAGCCAATGGGAGACTCTTCAGGCAGGTGGCTGGGGCATTCCGACATATCCCCATTATCCTCTGGCATAAAAAGGATATGTCAGGATCACGGTGTAATTTCCCTGTTTGAACCCTGGAATCAGCCATTTCTCCAAAGGACCTGGGTTCCTGGTTGTGAAGAATGACATTTAAAACTTAGTGCTTTGTGTGTGTGTGTTTTGCTTCTAAGACAGTTACCTGGAACCCACAAGAGCTGTGATTGTTAGTCCTAGCATAAGGTTGGACAATAGTGGCTGGGGCTGGCATGATGGCTCAACTACTA
Organism: Ochotona curzoniae; assembly: GCF_017591425.1. Taxonomy (NCBI): domain Eukaryota; kingdom Metazoa; phylum Chordata; class Mammalia; order Lagomorpha; family Ochotonidae; genus Ochotona; species Ochotona curzoniae. Next base: position 977,639 of record NW_024466647.1, on the reverse strand, counting down.
ATCCTTGCCTTGCACGTGCTGGGATCCCATATGAGTGTTGGTTTGTGTCTCAGCTGCTCTGCTTCCCATCCAACTCCCTGTTTATGCCTTGAGAAAGCAGCAGAAGATGGCTCAAGGCCTTGGGACCTTGCATGTGTGTAGGAGACCTGGAAGAAGCTTCTGGCTTTGGATCAGCTCAGTTCTGGCCATTGTGACCACTTGGGGGGAGTGAACCAATCAAATGGAAGCTCTTTCTCTGTATCACCTTCTCTCTAAAAATGTGTCATATATATATATATTTTATATATATTAAAAAGTTGGACAACAATCCTGGTGTTAGTCTACACAGCAGTGTCCCCAGCATCTGAGCATACACATGGTGCTTCCAGTTGATGCGACAGAGATGGTTTTTAACTATATTAAAGAAGCATCCTTCTGGCTCCATTTTCCTAAGATATTTTGAAGAAAAGCAGGTATATATGCTGGATTTTTTTAAAAAGTTTTATTTAATTGGGAAGGCAGATATACAGATAGGAAAGACAGAGAAGAAGATCTTCCATCTGTTGATTCACTCCCCAAGCAGCTGCAATGGCCAGAGTTGAGCCAATCCAAAGCCAGGAACCCAGAGCTTCTAGGTCTTCTATGCAGATGCAGGGTCCCAAGGCTTTGGGTAGTCTTTCAGTGTTTTCCCAGGTCACAAGCAGGGAGCTGGATGGGAAGTAGGGCTGCCAAGATTAGAACTAGCACCCATATGGAATTCTGGCACGTTCAAGGCGAGGACTTTAGCCGCTATGCTGGGTGCTGGGCCTTATATGCTGGATTTTTAAAATTCCATTAAATTTTTTTTATTGAAAAGTCATATATACAGAGAAGAGAGACAGAGAGGAAGATCTTCTGTCCACTGATTCACTCCCCAAGCAGCAGCAACAGCCGGAGCTGAGCTGATCCGAAGCCAGGAGCCCAGAGCCTCTTCCAGGTCTCCCACATGGGTGCAGGGTCCTAAGGCTTTGATCTGTCCTAGACTGCTTTCCTAGACCACAAGCAGGGAGCTGGATGGGAAGCAGCACATGCAAGACGAGGACTTTAGCCACTGGGCTACCGTACCAGGCCCTCTAAGTCCATTTTCTTTGGCCTCTATGTGGAAGGTCAAATTGCTTTTCATCTTATGCCTTATTTATGTGACAGTACAATGTTCAAGGGTGTTCAGCCGCCCTTGGCTTTCCCTACATAAACTCCATCTAAGCAGGATGCCTTTTGAAATAAAATGCTTGGCCTAATGGGTCGATACTTTATTTCACCATAGTGCATGCCCTTTCCTTGTGGCCATTGTAGAATGTGAAGGTATACACAACAGAAGGCTGGCTGGGGCCTGGGCCACGTGTTTCTGGAGGGAGGGCGCACTGGGGTCCCTGAGGCACAGGGGAGAGGCTAGTGGACAGCAAGGTGCAGGGGGCAGGGTGAGGTCATGAAATCCAGCTGGGGGTATGGCACACTGAAGGAGAGCTGTAAGTCCTTCAACTGCAGAGGGATGCCAGGGTACCTGATGGCTCACCCACCTGCGTGTCGAAACCTCCCCAAGTGGAGGCAGAGAAGCTGGCTGAGTCAGTGCCATGGTGAGAAGGGGGTCACGGCTCGAGGCCCAGGGCATGGCACTTGGAGAGGAGAGGATGGCTCAGCCGGTCAAGTGGGCGCCACAGGGATGGGGTAAGGGTAGGGCAGATGGGTTTTGGTGTTACTGAGGGTGAAGCAGTCTGAGCCAGTCCAGGGCACAGCTAGGAGCGGTCGCCCTGTTCTGCCTTTTGCTCAGTTAAGGACACCAGAGCCCTTGGACTCCTGGATGCAGGGGCGGCTACGACTGTTTCTGAGACAGGGGCTGTACTCCTGGTTACAACCCTGGGACATCAGAAATGAGATCATAGATGTAAAACGCCCAGCACCTGGCTCTGCTCTTGGAACCCTCATGAAGTAAGGCAGCATTTAGTCCAATAGACAGTTCTAGGCACAGCCTCCAAGAAGGATGGCACACTCTGCTCCCAGATGAGCCCTGGCATCACTTTGCCCTCTCACCTCTTGCTTCCCTTGCCCGGATCCTTCGGGTAGCCCATGGTGCCAGCCAACCAACTCCTGGCCCTGAATGGCACAACTCTTGGCAGTACCCCAGCTGAGCAGGGTGAACTTGGACAAGCCTGGGAATCATCTGTGAAATGGATCATGCTGCCTCCTGGAGCTGGAAAGAGGCAGCAGGGCTAAGGCCACAGCCCCCAGGCAGGGAGCCTGGGCCTATCCAGCAGTGCCTGGGGTGGTAGCCGCTTGGAAGCCAAGCAGATCCCAGGGACAGCAGGCAGAGGTGGGGGGGGCACCAGGGCCTAGATTCCCACGGCCCAGAGAGCAGGCCAGTGAAGGGTCGGTCCTGCCCTGTGATCTGGCGGTGCTGCCCTCATGCTGGGAATTCCAGGCACAGGAGCCCAGCAGGGCTGAGGCCCTGGCCTTGTGGTCAGATGCGTGGTCTCTGCAGTTTCCCATTTTAACTGGGAACTAAGCAACCAGCGGCCACCACATGCCTCTATCCGACCCATTTCCGGCCCATGCTCCTAGTCCCCAAAGCCCTCACAGGGCCTGTGTGGTACACGGCCCTTCCCAGGGTCTGTACTGGAGTTCCCCCTCCCCTGGGCAGGACCCTCAAGGTGAACATGTCACAAAGCCAGTGGGGGGAGGGGGGCGGGCTGGAGGCAGAGTGGCGAGCAGGGTAAGGGACCCCCTCTGCACAGCCAGGCTCAGCCAGTGGGTCACACTGACCAGGGCCTTGGCATTCACGAGGTGTCTGGCCTAGCTCCCTTTTACAGCGAGCATATGGCCGTGCAGGGTGTAGCTTCCGTACAGTCACAGAATCACAGGTCTGGGCTGGACTTAAACTTAGGTCTGCAGAGACCAAGACCTGTGCTGTGGTTCCTTGACATCTCTGGGCTCAGGTGCTTCTGGTAGGAAGCAGAGTGGGGTGCAAAGGAATAACCCAGATACAATGCATGCAGCCAGGGTGTCGGCCTTCTGGGGGGTCTCCTAGTTGATCAATGGGAAAACTCACACCCCTGCAAACACCCCTCATCACTTCCCTGCGTTGCCCCCATTGCTGCAGCAACCCTGGGGCAGCAGGCATAGGCCCTGGGCACCCCTCCCCTGCTGCCTGGCCTGGGGATATGAGCTGAAGGAGTTCCTCGGGAAGATGGAGAAGCTGTGCCCAGAACCCAGGCAGGATCTTGGGTGCCTGCACCCATTTCCCTGCTGGGAATTTCCACCTGCCTGCCTCTGCTCAGCCCCCCAGTTTCCACCTCTCTCTACCCCCTTCTCCCCCTGCTGCCCTGTGTGCACTCACCACATCACTCCCTTTCTGCCAGGCGGCCCACCTGGATTCCTTTAGACACTGTACATTAACCCAGCTGGGTACTGGCAGAGCAAAATGCCCCTCACAAAGCGGCGCCATTGGGGAGTGGCTTTGGTTATGAAAATGAGGTGTGGCTTCCCCACCCTGTGACCTGACCTGCCTTCCCATCATCAGCCGCCCAACCTGCCCTTAACAAGTTCAAGGTGCTGTCGCTGTTGCTGCAGCAAAACCAATCCCTGCATTGTTATTTGCTATGCCTTCTGGGAAATAAGATATCATGAGCGAGGCTCTTGAGGGGTTCACAGAAACTCAAGGAGGAGAGTCAGGAGGGACAACAGGACACATGACCTGGCATTGATCCTCACTGATGGCTCCCTGTGTGACTCCCCACCCCAGGGACCCTGGTTCTCCATCCACCTGCAATTGGCCAGGTGGCCATGGAGCAGGCTGCTGCCACGGCTTGCAGCAGGAGGCCTAGGAAGGGGTGCTGAGCCCCGCTTTGCCCTCAAGCATGTCTAGCTGACTCTGGCAGACCTGCTCTGGCAGGCAGGGTTCTGGGTGGGGCTTGAAGCAAGGTTCTGGCAGCAGGTCGGCTCTGCACACAGGGCAGGCCAAGCAGAGAGAAGTGGGTCCCACTTCCTGGCTTGGCCTCTGGCGGAACGGCCGGCTTCCTCTTTCTGAGCCTCAGCTTGTATGATCAGAAGGAGCGCCCCGCTGCCGGGAGTAGTGTGGCCAGGGGCTGGCCTGGTGAGGCTCAAGACTAGGATGGACCACTGGGGTCCCAGCCAGGCTTGGCGGAGCAGGGATAGGAGGCCCCTCTGTGGGCCTGAGATGCGGCAGGTAGCAGAGTAGGTGGAAGGGCTACCAGGGGAAGTGGGTGAGACACAATGAAGGCATTGGTGGCACCTCCAACCTCCACCCCATGTGCAGAGAAATCCACATAAAAAGATAGAGAAAGTGCATGGTCCAGGAGCCCCTTCTACAGCAAGGGATAGGAACAGCTGCCCACAGCCCCCTGGTCACCCAGCCAATATGCACTGGCACGTGTCAGAGCTGTCAGTGGACAAGGCCTTATCAACCATCACCAGGCCACCTTTGCAGCCCAGGGAGGTCTTCCCATCACACTGCCTCCACCCACCAGGCCATTGCCCCTCCGATCTCTTGGCCCCTGCCTTTGCATCTGTCTACTATGAACTTTGAATGCATGGATGAAAGAATGAATGTCTCCCGCAGTGCATTCTGTTAGAGGTCAGCTGTAAGTTACCCACCAGGGGTCATGGCCACAGCCCTCCCAGTCTCCATCTGGTGAAGGACACGTTGCCTCAGCAAGGACCTATCCCTATTCAGCTACCCTCCTCCATCTTCTCTTCCTCGTTCACAGAGGCTAATCCGTGGGCCCTCCCCTACCCCTGAATCTGCTTCCTGAGCAACCCAGCCTGTGACACACAGTCTAGTGGGAATGGATACAGTAGGAACAGGCAAGAGCATGTCCCCCTTTTTTTCTAGACAGCTTTGTCTGCACTGGGCCCTGTGCCCGCCATCATCAGGCCCTTTGGAGTTGAAGAAGGGAACCCAGTTGAAACAGCTGGAGTGAGCCATGCACTGGATCTGGTAGCAGCTGTCCTCTAAGTTTCCTGCCTTGGCTGCTGGGGCATTCCAGAGTCATGACTGTGTTGGGAGTCCCTATCTGCTCACTGGGCGGCTCTGAGTGCACCGAGATCAGGCCCGGGCTCCCCCTTGTCGGGTGGCTCTGTGAGTTTCCCTTGGCCGTTCTAACAGTTCATCACAAATGTGGGTGGCCTGTATGGGACACGGTTCCCTGATGGCTGGGGAAGCTGTGTGTCTGACATCTGGGCACTGGCTGGGTCCACCACTCCTTCTGGAGCTCCCGAAGCCACAACTCTAGGCTGGGCCCTGGGGAAGCGTTCCTGGTGGCCTTGGGCTTTGTGTCTGCATCACTTGTCACTTTGTCTCTGCCATCTCGTGGCCTCTCTCCCGTGTGGCGCTGCTGTAGCTGGATATGGGCTCCAAAGCTCAAGCTGAATTTTTAATCGCCACTGTGCTGATATGGGCAGATGAGACCTTCATGAAATGATCAGGGCTACACCCTCCCCAGGAACTGATGCTGTTATCTTGAGACTGGGTCAGTTACCGCAGGGCGTGGCCTTGCTATAAAAGCAAGCTCTCCCTCTGTCATGGAATGTCAAGACCCTGCCCAGACGCCAGTCCCTAACATCCGACCTCCTCCTAGTTTTACGTGTCACCCAGTCTGCAGCTTGGTGACAGCAGCAACACAACTCTGGGTCTACATTTCTCTTTCAGAAAGACACCAGCCCAGCCCAATAATGCAGCCCAGCTTCATCTTAACTTACCCATGTATACAAAGGCTCTTCCTGCAAACAAGGTCACAGTCACGGGTCTCAAACACACCTCTGAGGAAGGCACAGCTCAATCCCCAACAGTGGCCAAAGGCTGCAGCTCTCCTCCTCTCAGCTTCGTAACTTAAGCTCAAAGACTCTCCACTACAGTCCCCATTAGGGGTTCCCTGGCCTGATTTGAGGCACCTGTCCATCTTCTGCAGCCCTGTCCCTGTAACCAGGGCAACACAAGATTCTCACCGACCTAGCCTGGGTCATGTGCTCACACGAGGACCAAGGACCTGGACCACATATCCAACAGAACATGCCAAAGAAAGTGGTTGGACATTGGGAAAATCAATCATGGGCCCCTCTAGCCCTCAGCCCTGCCGGGCACCCTGTGGGGTGGGCCCTAATTCTGTTTATCGAACAAAGCTTAGAAAAGCATAGGGATCTGCTGCTGGTTAACAGGATTAGAACTGAGATGAGATGTTCATTCAGGTCGAGCTGGTTCCTAATCGGGGTATTTCCTGGGCTGCTGAGTGCCCAGTTTGGAGGATGCCTCCTCTTGCATTGGGATAGTGAGGGAGTCAGGGACTCAGGATCCACCCACCCTCAAGAGATGAGGGAGGGGCCAGGCCCGTGGTGGGAGGCTCTGGGGGAGGGTTCAGAGGCAGGCACGCTTTGCAAGGCTGCAGCGGTCTTCAGGGTCTTGGGGGTGCAGGGGAGTCATGAAGGCTAAGGAGCGAGTGAGCAGCTTAGTCTTGAGCGTCTTTCAAGGACCACAGCAGCCGTGGCAGGGATGGCAGGAGAGGAGCAAGGAGGGCAACAGAGAGACAGTGGGGGTCTGGCAACTCTACCCCCTGCAACTCCACAAGCCCCAGCCCTCTGCCCAAATCTAGCCACAGCCCTACTGCCCCTAGCCCTCAGTATCCCCACTGCACCCCAACTGATGCAAGCTTTGTAGGCCAAGTCCCAGGACCAGCTGGGACTTCCCTGGCATGCTGTCCAGTGCTGCCCCTCGAAAAACCCTCTGGCAGAAGATCCTCGTGACCCAGGGATGACGCAGCCTCAGGGTGGCACAGCACGTCATCACGTCATTGCACCCAGCTGGTCACAGTTGCCACGCACCAAAAGGTATTTCCCTAAGCCTGAGGGGGAGGCAGGCCAGCTTCCCTGGGGCCTAGGAACAGGAAAGAGGGCTGGGGTCCTGGTGGCTCCCAGCCCAGGGACGGACTTCCCAGTGTGCTGTCCATAGCGATGAACGCCATCTGGGAGCTCCTCCCCACCCCCACCCCGGGCTGTGGGGAGACTTCCCAGGAGCTTGGGGCAAGCTTTTGGGAAGAGGGACAATGTACCTGTATGAACGTGTGTGAGTGTGAGCATATGTGTCTGTGCACACATGTCTCTGCTCCGTATATAGGTATATGTATGAAGGTGTGTGCGTGTATGTGTGGATACACACATCTGTGCGTGTGTCTGTGCACATATCCACACACTGTGGGAGAGGTTTCCATGGCTGCTGTCTCTGACGACACCTGTGTCCATGGCCACATCTAGAAGCTGTCACTCCACAGGGATCCTGGAGGAGAAGTGATCCTCCTGTCCCCGCGGGGGGTGACTCACTGTGGAGCCCCTGGCTCACCTCTCCCGGGCCGCAGCCTTGGAGAGAAGGGAAAGCCCACAAGGGAAGTGTGGGGCAGCTCTGGCATTTTTCCCTGACCATTTCCAGATCCTGGCCAGGGGGCACTGGCGGGTCTGCCGCCTGGAGGCAGCTCCAGGGCTGGGTTCCCCCAATGGGGGGCCTTGGTGGGAAGGCCCTCCCTGGCTCAGGTTTGTGGCTTTTTCCCAGGACTTTCCACCCTTGCCAAGGCTCTCAGCATCCTGGGTGGGCAGCAGCTCCTAACCTGGCAGGGGAGCTGGATGTGGGAGGTGGGATGGAATGAATAGGATGCCCCAAGCTTCTTAGAAAAGTATGGGGGAGGGGTGGGAGAGGTTCTGCCCATGGCATTGTCAGTGACTCTCCTAGGTTTGACCCTGAAAACCCAGAGAGAAGGAGACCACCAGAGCCCTAGTCCTGATCTCTGGGTCGAGACTGCAGAGGGAGCTGGCCTGGTCCCACCTGCCTGAGACAGCAGCTGCCTCTTCAGTCCCAGCCTCGTGCTCCAGGCCCAGCATACCTGTGTCCGCTGTGAGTCATCCCAAACACAAAATGAATGAATGATAGCATAGGCAGATGAACGAATGACAGCGCCCAGCAAGCATGCGTGCAGCCCTGCCCCCAGCACTCCCTACGAGGAAGATCCTATCCATGCTCCCCATTTCAGAGTCCAGAAGCTGCCATAAGGCACAGGGTGACATGAAGCTTACCCACTCACGCAGCAGTGACAACATGAAGCTGGGCCGTCAATCCCTTCGCTCCTGAGGGACGGAGGAGGAGGCAGACGAAGGAGCAGGGTGGCTGTGTGCGGCTGTGGAAGGTGGGGTAGGTGGACGCTGGCCATGTGGGCTGCAGGGTCCGAGGTGGGCCGAGGAGGCAGCCTTCCCAGCAGCCGCCTGCAGCCAGCTCCTGCCCAGAGGGCCCCTTCAGGAGTAAATGAGCGGCAGCTGGTGCTATGGGCACGGCTCCAGCCACTCGCCACTGGGCTCAGGTTGGATGGGTTCCTGGCCTTGTCGGAGTCCGGTGGCAGTCTTTGGGCACCCCGTGGCTTTCATCCGATGAAATAAAAGGCAGAGTCTGTGCTGGGGGTCGGAGAGGCTGGTTGGAGTGAGTGAGCAAGCGAGAGTGCCAGGTCTGGGAAGCCAGTGGGGGGGCTCCCAGCCCAGCCCACACCCACGCAACTAAGGCTCACTGGGTCAAGCTTTGCCTGGGCCACAGGCAGTGGGAAGCAAATGGTGCTTGAAACGGGGAGCCATTCACACAGGGCCCCAGGTCAGCCAGATGCCAGCCTGTCATACATGTCCTACACGCCCTTCCTGGGGCCAGCTGAAGCAGCACCTAGACACCTGGCTAGGCCTTCCTCGGACGGAAAAGGACCCCCAGGTATGGGAAGGAAAGGGCCACAGAGGGGAGGGAGGGAAGGGATGGCAACTCCTCTCTGAGGCAGGGCAAGTGGCAGGCAGGGAAACTGACACGTGCAGGGGGCCTCAGGAAGTGGGTGGGAGTTGGGATGCCATTCACATGGGCCCGGGGCCAGCCAGACACCCAATACATCTCATGTGACCTTTGTAGTCTCCAGGTGGAAAGTCCAGACCCAAGAGTGTGGGGTTTGTGTCCAGCCCATGGGTCCTACCCTGGGGGTCATTGCTGAGGAGGTGGTGTGGAGGCAGAGATGCCTGACCAGGAAGTGGCTGCCTCCGTGTCACCCTCTGTTGCACCTGTCACAGCCAATGTGTTCTCTCAAACCCCAGGGGCCACACCCACAGCTGTGTGGGCAACTGGCAAATAGGGCCCTGCACGGCAGGTGAGCGCTCAGGTGAGGGTCACCCCACTGGCTATGTTGTCCCTCTGCTGATCGGGGGTCTGGGTTGAAACCCCTCTGTCTTCCCCAGATGGCCCTGACCAGAAGAAGCTGGGCTCCCTGTCCCTATGTGCCCACAAGTGGCTGCTGAAAAACAGACATCACCGGGCCGCCCAGCTCATGGCTTTGGGCTCTGTGGTTGGCCTCATGACGTCACTTTCCTTCCTCCTGATAAACCAGAAGAGACGCCAGTGACTGCTCCAAGGGCCTGGGGAAATGGCACCTGCTTCTAACGCCCTGAAGATTTTGGGGTTGTGGTCCCCTCTGACTCTGGGAACTAAGCCACATTTCAGAGACAACTGGCACCATGGCATTTTCAGCACGGTGCCCAGAGGCCTCGAGCACATGCCAGGGGTTGTCTGAAGTCCCCCCTTTGCCCACCCACCAGCTGGGCCCTTGTGGCAGAACACAGGGCCCTTAGCTAGTATCTATAACACCAGTCTGAGGAGATCCCTCTCTCTAGCTGTCAGTGGATGAGGTTCGGGATGAGCCAGGGCAGGGCAGCTCTTGGGAGCACGCATGGCTCACCTCAGCTCCAGGCTTTGCTGTCTCGCTGCTGACGGAGTGCTGTTTCCCTGGCCAACTCCGGGCTCACAGAGGTTTGGGACCCACCTGGGGCTGCAGTTTTAGCCACGGGCCTGGTGCACAACTGATCCTCTGGAAAGTTCGATTACCATTAAAGGAAGCATGGCGCCAGCTTTGCTCAGAGCATCAAGTCGGAGTCATCAAGATTTACAAGACAGTTTCTGCTTGTGTGCACCTAAACTCAGCTGCCACTGAGGGGTCCTGACTGGCAGGAGGTGACACATGGAGATCTGTTCACTGCTGGGACAGGAGATGGCCCTTGTGCCTTCCTGGTGGGATTCCCAGGACCTTCCATTGCACTCAAATTCCAATTGGGCCCCGATGCTGCCAATCACGCTTACTCTGTAGACCACTGAGAAGAACAGGTAGTGGGCGGGAGGGGAGAGATCACAGAGACTAGAAGACAGAAAGGTCCCTCCTCTGTATCCGGGCATTCACACTCACGGGTCCCTAGCACTGGTGTGGGGTGTGACACACCGAGCCCCAGTGCGAGCCATACCTGTGTGGCATTCGGTCCTGGTTAAGCACACTTGTGAGTGGCCATGCTCATTCCTGTTGTATACACATGATCCCTGAGCTCCGGTCACCCAGCTACGGAGGGACAGAGCTACAGACAGTTGGGCTGGGTCTGGGGGCAGAGAGCACCAGGGATTGAGCCCTGAGGCAGAAGGATGCAAATTCCAGAAGGGGGCGCTGCCAGGGCCCTGGGCTCCAGGGCAAGTGGGATGTAGACTGTTAGAGGGGAGGCTCAAAGCAGTCCCAGGAGAGGGACTCAGCCCAGCCAAGGTCTTGGGGCAGCAACCAGGGAGAAAGCAAGCGAGCCCACGGCCTGAAGGGGCAAGAGCCCAGGGTCTAGAAAGTGAGACAGACCAGGGTAAAGGGATTGCCAGTACCAGTTCTGAGCCCCAGCTGCCTGCCCCCTAGCTCAGCCCCTGGCTCCTCCCTGAGGCCCGTGTCCTCAGCGCCCAAGGTCAGTCCCAGTGGCTGCTGCCCTGTCTTCTACTCCAAGCCAGCCTCTCCCCTGGGGGCCGAGATGCTGGCCATGGTCAGCTGCTGGGGCTTAGCAGGCCCAGCAAGGCGGGCCCCAGCCGCTCCCAGACAGCTGGGCTGGAGGGCTGAGCTGGAGACCTGCAGGCAACTCCACACTGCTGCAGCCCACGTGGGTGGTCTCCGGGAGAGCCTGGCAGGGAACCAGCAGGGCCGGCCTTGTCTCAGGCTCAGCCAGGCTGCAGGCTGCAATGGCTTGGAGCCTCCAGACGGCCTCTCCCTACCTCCACATTGTCCCGAAGTCATCCATGAACATTAGAAGCCACACCTCAGCTGTCACAACACCCCATCTGCCCCTGCTGTCCTATCCCCCCATCAACTTCCCTGCCTTTCCAGTGTGAGCACACGTGGGCACGATGTGGAGTGGGATCTGTCAGGCCTAAGCGGGATTTACTTGGTGGTGAAGAGAGGCCATGGCTGCAGGGTGGTGAGCCCAAGCCCCAAGCCAGAAAGATGCCCCAGGGACAGTGCTTGAAGTGGCCCTTGCCACTTTGCACTGCTGGCAGCAACCGGGGCCTCCCAGGCTGATGCGTGACTGGGAAGCCTCCTCCTGGGCCCTGCTCTGGGTGGGAGGGGCCTTGGCAGCAGCGGTGTGGGACGTGGCCAGGCTGTGTGTGGCTGCCAGGCATGCAGAAGAGCCGTTTTCTGCTTTAAAGCCTCTGGATGGAGGTCGCAGGAGGCCACGGCTGGGCCTTTCCCTGCTTCTGTCAAGTAGCTTGGGCTGGTGGCTTCCAGGCTCGCAGCTCCCCTCCTCCGGCCCTCAGGACCCTCCTAACTTACCCTACTGTCGGGTGGTGAATCAGCTCTGCAGACTGTTCTGGAAGCAGGCATGGTATTTCTCCTGCTTGCCCAGCTGCCCTCTCAGGCCCTGCGGAGAACCTGAGGGGAGCCACCATCTCTAGGACCCTACTGCCATCTCTGCCATGGATGACAGGGTAGAAGGGTTGGGGGGCAGGGAGAAGATATCCCATCTGTTAGCCACAATGGCCAGGGCTGGACCAAGCTGCAGGAGAGCCTGGAACCCCGCCCGGGTCTCCCACCTGATGCAGAGGCCCAAGCACTTGGCCCATCATCTGCCACATTCCCAGGTGCATTAAAAGCAAGCAGGATGGGAAGTGGAGCAGCAGGGACTCAAACCAGCACTAGTATGGGATGCTGGCATTGCAGGCAGTGGCTGAACATGCTGTACCAAACACCAACCCTGTGTTTTCTGGTGTTTCCAAAACAGTTCCAGACTTTATATCCTCTTATCCATAGACAGTTGAGTTTTTCTCTCTCTCTCTCCAACAGAATGAGGAACTTTGGTGTTTCTTTTTTTAACATAACTACCATGCCAATTGTTAGCAATTGTTCATAGGATCACAATGATTTTACTTCGTAACACCAAATAAGCCCCTGTTCAGGCTTGCTTTTTGCTGACGTTTGTCCTTCCAGGAATAGCAGTGGACTCTCTTTCTAAGTCAGGGGAGAGTCCCAGTGGGTGCAGCCCAGCCCATGGAATGGGCAGTTCAGCCAACTCCTCCTGGCACATCTGGCCCTTTGCAGGCAGCAGCCCTTCCCTGAGAAGACTAACATGGAAATGGCTCAGACGATGGCCACTGCAAAGAAAAGCTTCTTTTGGACTAACCTAGGGCCCAGGGAGGCATAAAACCTCCCCGCCTCCCCCATGGCCTCACGATGAGGTGTTTCCTCAGGGACCCCACCTGCTCCAGGCCCTTTCTCCCCTTCTGCCGCGTGTTTGCCTTGTGCAGTGCCAGCTAGCGGGGGGACAGGCCTGACCATCAAACCTGGAATGCAAAGCCCTTGCTTAGAGGTCCCAGCCCAGAATACTGACGACCAGTTCCGTGAGGCCATTGGTGGGCCTGCACCTGCTGTGTCCTGGTGCCCCTAATTGGTCCCACACAGCTCTCCCCACCAGTGACTGTGGGTGTGCAAATAAATGGGTGAGTGAGAGAATAAAGGCATAGAGGGGTAGAAAAGTGGCTGGGAAACTGAGAATGGGTGAATACCAAGCCAATACTCTCATCCATCTCCAGATGGGAGAACAGGTGGAGCTGGTGAAAGTGTCCGTGCCCCAGGGCAGGCTGGGAACAGCATGGGGCGTGCAGCTCCAGCCCAGGCCCTGCGCTTGCTGGTGGAGTCTGTTCACACTGGTCATCTGGTTTCAATCCAGTGAAATCTCCAATCTTTCCATGGGAACGTGTGTTATTTTGAGCTTCTCCCGGATGGGCTGGACAACTCAGTCCAAGCAGGCTGGGCAATGAGAGGCTGTGGCTGGGAGGATGAGGGTGGGAGCCAGCCCCCTAACAGGCCTGGCCTGGGGACTCCCAGACTTGCCCAATCTCAGCTTGGACTCATCAGTGACCTTTAAAGCAAGTCCTTTCTTCTGGGCTTTTAATTTCACATCTGTACTGTGAAGGGTTAATGCCAAGTTGTGGGCACCCCTGGTTCATGCCATGGCACCCCCCCCCAATCCTTCATCTACCATGGGAATAACTTGAGGAGATGGGATGACATTGGCTGATGCCCATGAAGTGCTCTGCCTGGTGCCTGGGACTTGGCCTGAGCTGGCACACTTAAGGCTGACCACTACACACCCAGGTTTTCCAGTTGGAAAGTCCTGAGTGTGTGAATTTCCATTGAACAGCTTCCTGGCTCTTCATAAAGGTGGTGGTATGTAGACCCCAACACTATACAGAACCCCAAGAGCTCTGGGTCTTTCTAAGTTGTGACAGCAAGCTCACAATGGTGGGCTTTCCCAGCTGGAGATGAGCTGTATGTTGGCACCAGCGTTCATCTGGGTAAAAGGGTGGCGGCCCCTGCAGACTTGGTCCCTGTTCCTGGGCACAAGCAGTGACCCGTGTGCAAAGCCCATTTCTCCCCTCCCTGGCTGTGGTTTCTTCTGCACGGGTAGCTCCCACCCACAGCCACACATCTGGACAGGGCAGCCCTGACACCACCCTCATCCCCTGTGGACACCCAAATACTCTGTGCAATGTCACACAGGTTGCCCCTCAGGGCAGGCCATCTGGCCTGGGATCCTGAGGCTGAGGGCTCCCCCCGGCCACACTCTCTGATCTGTCCATCTCTTCTTCCCTACCTCATCCTTGTCCCATGGCCCTGCCCACTTGGGCTCAAGGTTTTTGGGCTCAGGGCTGCATGGGGCAGAGGGAAGAGCTCTTTCCACTGAAGACTCAAGATCAAGGGTGCAGTCTGGGCTAGCTGTCCCCAGGTGATCCCCTCTTGTCCTCAGTTCCACAGTAGGGGCCACAGCACCCTGTTTCGGGGTTTGCAGGGCACACCCACAGGCGCCTCCTGTCCTATATGTTTGCTAAGGTGGTGACAGCGGCAGCGTAGCAGCCCGTGGTGGAGCCAGGCTTCCTACCTCCAGGTTTAGTGCTGTCCTCACCCTGCCCCCTGGCAGCCACTGCTGCTGGCAGCTGAAGCGCAGCTAGAGGCAGATGAGCAAGCAAGGGCAGGGTGAGAGCTGACCCTCAAGTCTCCGGCGCTGGCTGAGGGGACTCCCATAACACCGCAGCTGCATTCTGACCAAACATAATGAGCAAACTGGAAGCAGGTGGCGGGTGGGTGCTTATCCAAGTGCTCTGAGCTTCCTGCCGTAGCCCTGGGCCAGCCCACCAGGCAGCTGGGATGGTGGTGGGGGAAATGATAGGAGGAGCAGGGTAGTTTCAGCCCCAGGTAATTCTAAGATGGCCTGGATTCTCCCAGCCCCAGGAAGTCCAGTCCACCTGCCATGACCCCAGCTACTCAGAGAAATACTCCTCTCCCTGGGGGCCTTTTGGGGCCAACCAAGGTGGCACAAAGCATGAGCATCAGGCTTGAAGGCAGATGAGAATCAAGAGCCCTAGGGCATGCAGGAGAGACGCCAGCCTCTGCCATGCTCAGTGCACAAATGGCTGATGGAGATGGAGAACATCAGAAGGGTCGTGGCGCCAAGCCCTGCTCATTGGCCCTGCTGGCCACTACTGAGTGTTCTGGGAGCAGGGATGACCCCACTGAGGGGAGGAGGAGAGCCCCGCCCCCTCCAGTCTTGGCTCCAGTGTCACTTTTCCACTTGGGCCTCCCTATTTTACTTACCTTTTTTGCGCTTCCCTCCTAACGCACCACACCATCTCCCATGTATCTTGGTCACGCTGTCTGGAAAGAAGTAGAGGCCCCGTGAGGGCAGGGCAGGGCTGTCAGGCTGCAATCGCTGCTGTGCCTGCCATGGTGCCGGGCATAGGGCAGCGGTCCATGAATGCCCAAATGCAGGAGAGCGACGGGACATCGTATGCCACTTGGCCCAGTGGGCTGTGATGCTCCCGGCCCACAGTGTGCTAGCTGTTGGTTAGCTGCGCAGATTCGCTGTTCTTCCCACGGGGCTCCTCTCCCGGGAAGCTGCAGCGGTCAGAGGCAGGCACATGTACACCTGCTTTATCTTCCTGGCTCTCCGGGTGCAGGGCTCACCTCATCACCCAGCAGCAGCCCAGCACCCACCATGGGGAAGCTACTAAATGGCGAGTCTGTCTGATATACCTGTGGGATTCAATTTCCGCTTCTAACCGGAAGCAGACCTCCCTCACTTCCGGCACACATAAGACTCTTGCTGAGCAGGTACGAAAATAGAAAGATGGGGACGGGGCTTGGCATGGTAGCCTAGCGGATAAAGTCTTTGCCTTGAACTCTCCGGGATCCCATATCGATGCCAATTATAATTCCGGCCGCCCCACTTCCCATCCAGCTCCCTGCTTGTGGCCTGGGAAAGCAGTCGAGGACGGCCCAAAGCCTTGGGACCCTGTACCCACCTGGGAGACCTGGAAGAAGCTCTTTGCACCTGGCTTCGGATTGGCTCAGCTGCAGCTGTTGCGGCTGCTTGGGGAGTGAATCAACGGACGGAAGATCTTCTCTGTCTCTCCTTTCTGTATACCTGATTTTGCAATAAAAATAAATAAAACCTAAAGAGGGGGATGGGGAGAGAGAGGAGAAAGAACGATGGGGACTCATTGCTGTGCCTGACCCTGTCACAGCAGAGACTGCAGGACATTTGTGTTCTGCTCACACAAGCCCCATCTTTGGTCAAGGTCTTTTGGCTCCAGAGTGTCCCGGCGCCTCTCCCCACAGCCCTCTGCACACCGTGCTGTGCTGCCATGGGTGTGGAACAAATTGTATGGTCTTGGGCCTGTCTCTCCACTTTCCAGTCTCAGACCAGAGAGGGACAGGAGACTGGTGGGGAGCAGCAGCTGTGTGGGTGGTCCCAGGTTCTATCAGCTTCTCCAGTCAGTTTAGGAGCAGCCCCCAGCCTAGGGCCTGGCCTGGGGCAGGATGCGGCTAGAAATAGAAAGCTGGGTGCTGGAGAAGGGTAGTCTGGGAGTGAAGATTTGAGGGACCCTAATGCCTGTCTGTGAAAGAAAATGAGGCCCTGGCTGATACGGTATTCTGGATTTGACAGGAAATGTGCCACTGCGTAGGGGGTGTCAGGAGGTGCGTAGGGGGTGTCAGGAGGTGCACCCAGCACCCACTGGAATCACTAGCAGGTATGAACACTGATGACTCCGGCAATGGACACAATTTTGGGGACAGGGTCCTAGGAGTTAGAAGGGTGAGCAGCTGGGTACTCCACATACTGAGGGGTCTCTAGAGGCGAGGACGTGGGGCTTGGGGACTGGAGCAGCCTTGGGCGGGGGGCTGGAGAGAGCTAGCGGCCAGGACACCAGAGGTGCAGGAGGGGCAACACTTCCACGAGGATGCAATTAGGAGAGGTTTGGACTGGTTTTGGTTTTCACCAATTGATGTTTAAGGGCAGTGAAACTAAAAGGAAGAGGCAATAAAGGGCCAGAGGGCAACTTATGCCAAACCCAAAAGGCAATGACAATGCAGCCATTGGGCTTTGGTAAAAACAAAACAAACAAAACACTTTCAAAGGCAGACACACTGCCCCCCCACCCCCCACAATCGTACATCTCCTGATTCTCCCTCCAAATGGCCACAATGACCAGGGCTGGGCCAGGCTGAAGCCAGGAGCCAGGAGCTTCTTCTGGATCCCCCATGTGGGTTCAGAGGCCCAAGCACTTGGGCTATCCTCCACTGCTTTCCCAGGTGTATTAGCAGGAAGCTGGATGGCAAGTGGAGCAGCAAGGACTCACACTGGAGTTCCTATGCGCTGCCGTGCTGCACTTTCCCCACTGTGCCTCGAGGCTGGCATCACACAGATGTTGTATGCCTTTATCCCTGCATCCTTGAGTTCAGCATCTGGGCTTCAGCTGACTCCAGAGCAAGCATCTTGGAAGGAACTACACCTGTGCTGAGTGAGGAACCTTCCTCTCATATCCCCAAAGCCACAAAGTGTTAGCAGTAGTTACAGGGTGGATACCTGGCATGAGATACACAGTGAAGTCACCATGGAGCATGAATGGAGGTTCTGGGCCCCACCTTACAGAAGGGGCTTGAGCACACACGGATGTGTAACTAGGGGGTCCTGGCACCAGAGCCCCTCAGACGTGGTGGGGGCAGCTGCATTCCACAGGTGCTGGGCACTTCGCACAGCCTGCCTGCCAGCTTCCCCGGGGGTGAGGGGAGGGATCCCATTTGGAAGGGGGAGGGAATGATAGCCAAGAGGCTTGCTCAAGCTCACAAATCAGCAGGTAGAGGAGCCAGGGCCTGACTCAGGCAGGCTGGCTACACAGCCCTCAGGCCTTGAACAGGCCAGTTAGCCAAGAGCTTGGTTTCCCTGAAGTCAGGCTCTAGGCGGGTGCTGGTGTTTGTGAAGGGGGTCATAGCATGGAAGGAGCTGGAGGAGGTACACAGGGGCAGCAGTTAGAGTGAGCCAGGCGGGAAAGCCACTGGGCCTGGATGGGCTGGGGTGGAAGCAGGTGAGGCAGAGGAGGCGCCCCAGGGGCCATGGGGTGTGGGTGCGGGTAGAGAGGCAGGAGACAGGCCGAGGCTGCCATCTGGGTTGTGCAATCCTCGGCCCACGCACCCCTGAGCGCTCCTGGTGTGGAGTTGCAATGGGAAGCCCTCCTCTCCTCTGGCGTGTGCTTAAGTTATTGGAGGGGGCACTGAAGCAGAATTGGGAGGATTTGGTCATCCAAGGCCCCTGTTCTGTGTGTGTGTGTGCGTGCACACACATGCAGATTGCAGATTCATGGGCAAGGAAGGAGCCTGGCAGGTGACTGTCCCGGGGCTTGCCCGGCCGTGAGGCTGACCTTTTGTCCCAGCCGGCCTGACCATGAGCTTAACATCAGTGCTCCCCTCCTGATCCTGCCAGAGCTGACCTGGCTGAGGGGCGGACTCTCCCTTTGGTTACCCCAAGAGCTGCTGTTGCCATCCTGGCGTGCTCGGCAGGGGTCAGCAGCATAGGCAGGTGATGAGTACACACTGCCATGTATAGGGCCCGCCCACCAGGCTAGGGGGTTACGGGGGAGTGGGCAGCATGGAGGTGTCATCCCTGGTAACACCTACCACTTGCTGCTTTATTTCTAGTTGATGCTCAGCACTGTCCCTTCCCTGCAATCCCTAGCCTCTACTTTCTGGGCATCCGCACAAGCAGCCAGAGAGACCATTGAGGGCTGGCAACTTTGTTTTGGGAGCAAGCAGAGCTCCTGGGGTCCACAGGGCCTGCTTTGCTTGGGCAGTTCCTAAAGGGGCTCAAAGCACAGGTTCCGACAAGGATCTCTGAGGAGACCCCCGTGGAGGGGTCCCACCCTGTGGGTGTTTTAAGGGAGGGGACTGTGACCTGCTTTGGAGGACTGAGCTTGCCATGCCCTCCATTGTCATCTGGCTCACCCCAAGGGTGTTGCAAGGCAGCTGGCCCAGGGCAGGGAGGGAGTTCTGCCTGTCTCTTGCTGCTTGTGGCTCCTTTTATTGCCGTGATTAGCCATGACTTCTTGTGACCCCAAGCATGACCTCTGAGGCTTGTAAAGTGTCATTCTTTCAAAGGCTTCGGGAAGTAGTGAGCAGCACACGCCAGCCCCCGAGGAAGGAGCACGTGTGGCCTCTTGGGGTTATCTGCTTTTTCACCCAGAATCAGTTCCTGGACCTTGCTCTGACAATACTTGGGTCATTTTCTTGAACAATTAAAATTTATGAAAAATTGTTTTAAAGGCAAGAGAAATGGAAAGAAGAGAGAGAGAGAGAAAAACCCATCCAAGTTTCACTCTCCAAGTAGCCACAATGGCAGGGGTTGGGCCATAGCTGGGAATGGGAGACTCAATGCAGGGCTCCCAGGTGGGTGGCAGGCACCTGAAGCATCCCACTGCTTCCCAGGGTCTGCCCTGGCAGGCAGGCAGTGTCTGGCGCTGGAACCTGATGGGCGACCCAGGCACTGTGGCATATGTCCTTCATCACCAGGCTAAATGTCTACCTCTTTCCTTGCCAATTTTAACAACTATTCTCATCTTTTTATTTCTTCTTCATCTGTTAGGTCATGATGCAACCAAGTGTATTTTGGACTGGAATCCACACTTTGAAGTCAGATTTTTTTTTAACTGGTGATATGGATTGAACCATGTGACACATGTGGGTATTTCTACATATGCAGGTGCAGTTCCATCCAGCTGTACCCAAACAAAGGCCACTTCCAAGTACCTTGCCGCTGGATGTGTGCAGATACACAGGATTTCCTGGGGTACCAGCACACTGGGCCTGGCCCCAGCTCCTGTGGTCAGGCCTTGCGACGCCAAGCTCCTCTCACCATGCAAGGAACTGCCAGCAGCAAATGGCTGCTGCTAAACTACACAGGACCTTGGGCAGGATGACTGCTTAATGCAACTCTGACCTGCAAGGGGAGCTGGGCACTGGCAGTGCCAAGTGTGTGCGAGTCCTGCTCATGATAAGGAAGAAAAAGGATGGGAGAGATGGAGAGTGAGCGGAAGGGCTGAGTGAGTGAGCTGACACCTGGCCTTGGGTGAAGGATTTAAACTTTGCAGGGCTCTCATTTTGATCTATGAAGCAGGGAAGACAACACTGGCAGTTTTTTGGGGGGAGGTGGTGGTTACAGAAGGCAGGGCGTGCCCAGCAGCACCCTGGGGCCAGCACGCCTCGGCTGGCGGCGCCTGAGCACTAAGAGACACAAAAATGAAAAGATTTCACCACTGCCTGATTCGGAAATCATCTTAGAGACAATGACAAGACCACACATAGGGTTGGAGGGCATCCTGCCACTGGATGATGCCCCCAGCAGTCATGCAAAGGGGAGCCCCCGGGACAGGCCTGCCTCTGTGAACTGGGGCACGGTCAGCGGTTGGCTCTATTTATAGATCCAAGCGAGGTGAAAACTCGGCAAGGCTGTGACCCCAGGACGCAGGCCTGTGACCCTCAGGAACTGAAACTGAGCCAGAGGCTAAGGTGAATGGCCCGGCTCTGAGTCCCTCGCCCGTGAGAAAGCAGGGGCCGGGGTGCAGAAACAGGTCAGCGGGTCGGCTGGAGCCAAGGGTGCTGCCGCTGACAGCAACAGTGAGACCTGCCAGGTGGGAGCAACTCCCACAAATGCTTCTCATCTCTCCTTCGGGAAAATTCGAGGTGACTCACCATCTTGTCTCCCCGGCAGGGTAATCCAGACAGCGACACCCTTCCAGCGGTCACAGTCATGGGCAAGGTCTTGTTAACAGGGGTGCTCTGACTTTCAAAAAGAGGTCAAAGTCAACACCACAAAATCACTTTTCCGTTTTGCAGCAATAATAGCCACTGGTTATCAGCCCCATTCTTGGTGCTTATCTGCTTTCCTTATGGAACCCTCACAACCCTGGGAGGTGGCTCAGAGGCCCATCTTGCAGATGAAACAGCCCAACTCAGATTTTTAAGTATGGGGACAGGGAGAAGTGTGGCACTGTGGTGTGGTAGGCTGATCTTTTGCCTGTAGCAGCAGCATCCCATGTGGGGGCCAGTTTATGTGCTGGCTGCTCCATTTCCCATCTAGCTCCCTGCTTATGGCCTGGGAAAGCAGTAGAGGATGGCTCAGGAACTTGGGCCCCTGCACCCATGTGGGAGTCCTGGGAGCAGCTCCCAGCTCTCAGCTTCGGATCAGCTTAACTCCAGCTTTTGTGGCCTTTTGGGGAGTGAATTGGTAAAGGGAAAAACTTTCTCTCCTCTCTCCTTTCTAATAAAAATAGAGAAGGAGAAACACACACACACACACACACACACACACACATACACACACACACACACACACACACACACACACCTTCTATCTGCTGGTTCTTTCCTCAAATGGCCATAACAAACAGGGCTGGACCAGGCCAAAACCAGGAGCTTTTTCCTGGCCTCCCACATGGGTGCAGAGGCCCAAGTACTTGGGCCAGCTTTCTCTGTTTTCCACATGCATTACCTGGGATCTGGATTGGAACTGGAGCAGCGAGGACTCAAACTAGAACTCTGATACAGAATGCTGGCCTCACAGGCAGCGGCTTCACCTACTGTGCTACATGCCAGCCTCCCTAACTCAAGTAGGGGTATTTCTCACAGGGTGCCCCCGTGCTGCTCCCAGTTCTGTGTTCAGGGACTCCCTCATGTTGATGTGAAAATTGGTGACAATATTACACTGCGGAGCCTGGCACACGGGACAGGTTAGGGCCCTCTTCCTTTTCTTTAAACTAACAAAGATCTGGCTGTTCACTCATTACCAGACAGCAATGAGCCAGGATTCCCATGGAAGACTCTCAGCCTCTGGCTAACTCTTTCCCAAGCTCCTGGGTTCAGGGCAGCACCATGTGCCTGCGGGCAGAGTGGCTTCTGGTGCCCTGCGGGATGCCCACTCTGCTCCCGGGATCACCAGTGAGCACATCCCACAGACTCCACTTTGGTGATGGAGCTGAGCTGCACACGGTCCTTCCGAGGCAAGGAGAACTGCTCTTCTGCCTCCCATCCCCCACTCAGCCCACCGAGTCCTGGGTGCGACCGCAGTGTTCACTACTGCCGCTGCTGCTGGGCAGGCTGAGCTGGCTGGGGCTGCTGGAAGCCCACCTGCAGGTGCTGTTGGAGAGGATGCCAAGTTCTGGAAACCCTGATCTTTCAGTCTTGGGCATTAAAACATGCAATGGCTGTTGGCACTTTCTGTTGGTTAGTTCCCCCTGAGAAAAGCAGCCCACCCCTCTTCTCTAGCCAGGGAAGGAAAGCCTGGGGAAAAAGCCCTACCTTCTCACCCTCACAACCTTGACTTCGGCTCACCATCCTTCTCCAGAAAAGGAAAACTAAGCCTCAGTCTGTCTCACTGAGTGCCGGCTGGCTGGCGATCATGGGTAACTTGATTAACCTCTCTGGTCTGGTACTCAGGGGCAGCTGTCAGGAGGTGCTGGGCAGTGGGATAATGGCTCCCTTAAGGTCCAGCCTGCTTTGCTGACATGCGGCTGGTCCTGAGCACATGTGGACATCCTGTGGCTGGCAGGGCCAGGAGGGTGAATAGCCCCGCAGCTCCCACTGCCCACCACTGATTACTATCACCAATGAACATTGCAGAATTTCTCCCCAGCCCCAGTGCTAGCCACTCTGGCTGCAGCTAGAAACCCTACTGAGTCTGAAGCAAACCTCGGTCCCGTCAACTTCCAGCTCAGCAGGCAACAGAGCCATACTCGCCCGCTGCGGCCACGGTGATCTTAAGACTGTGTCGTGGAGTTCAGGGGCAAGCCCTCGGGAGGGAGATTGGAACTTGGCACACAACAGCCCTGAGCAAAAGGGCATGCTCCTGTAGGCGCCAGAGGGGCGAGGCAGGCTGGGGAGAGCCAGCGTGCTCAGCGGGTTATAACCACATGTTCGTCGGAATCACCTGGGGACCTCTGAGCAATGTGAGGACGGCAGAGCTGCTGGGAGCCAGGCTCAGATTCAGCAGGACCTGCAGTGGTACCCATGGGTGGGAGTTCCCAAAAGTGGCCCCCTGGGGAGTTCTCGGGAGCTATGGCTACCACTCGCCAGCCTGCACACTTAACAGGCAGGGAGGGCCTTCCTCATGCAGCTGGGCAAAGGCCGGGCAAGGGTGTGGACGCGGGACACGGGGTTGTTGGCTGCCTGGGGATTCCCAAGGTTCCAGAGTGCACGAAGACTGGCACAGGAAGGGACGGGCCCTCCTGCTGCCCACCAGGCCCACACTTGCTTCCTTTCCAGCTCACATTGGGGGCTCCAAGAGCTGCAGGAGACCAAGGACCCCTAAAGCTGGACTGTGGCCAGGAGGGCCTGACCTCACTGTGGAAGGGCTGCTGGGTGGGCCCAGCTCTCAGCCCTTTCCTTCCTTGGGGGGATAGCCCTGCTACACCTCATGCACAAGCTGCTGGGGAAGTTGAGGCAGGGTAGGTGATGGAAGCAAGAGGCTAGGCTTTCAGGCACCGGAGTTGCCTGTCTGCTGGGAGCGTTTCTGCAGCTCTCAGCCCAGGTTCTCCCCTCTATGGAAGGGGGTAGCTGCAGGAGCTGGCAGCGGCTGTGAGATGCTGTCTGGCCCTAAAAATCTCCTTGTTGCAGCCACACTGAGAGGGCACAGGCTGCTTTCTCCAGCTTGAAGGGATGGGCTGGAACCCTGGCCCATGGCCTTCTGGCAACACCTGCACAGAGCTGAGTAAACCCCCTGTACTCTCCCCTCTGCCCTCCCAAGGGGACAGGAAGAGAGGGCAAGTCAGGGCTGCCAGGCACGCGGCACACAGGGAGCTGGAGGGTCTGGTTGAGTGGCTGGAACCCTGCAGGCTGGGCAACTTCCTTCGGGGCAGCTCCCTTCTCTAGAGAAGGACTGTGCTGAACGGGAAATGTTCGGGACCTTTCTCTCTCTCTCACACACATACACAGAGGCATGCCACTAGTTTCAGGAAAATACAAAGCCACAGAATGTTTAATCTTAAACTTTTAGTTTCTGAGACAAAGGCCGTGGGAGAAGGGTGTGTGCACTGATGACGTCTTACTTTCCCTGGAACACGACTGCATCCTGATTTGTGAGTTTATTTCTTCCAACTAAGACACACAAGGAAGGAAAGAAAGAGGATGCTCCCAGAGCGAGGGGCTCCGGGTCTCAGGCTTCTGCCAGCCAGCTGAGTCTGGGTTCCAGAGGAGTGGGGCTGTCTGGGGTGCATAAAGCTGCTGTGTGAGCAAAATGCCGCGTGGAGACGTTCCAAATGGCTTCCAGGAAGCAGCCGTGTGTGCTGACACGCGTGGGGACTGAGCAGTCTGGCTGGCCAGCTCTTGAGACGGGTGTTTCCTAGAGCTTTCCATTGGCAAAGGCTGCCTCCTGGAACTGAGGCACAAAGGTTTTGAAATACGCCCTGGGGGGAAAGAAGAGGGAGGGAACAATGTGGTTAGCACAGGCGACTCGGCAGAAAGTGCGATGGGCTTTCGTGCCAACGCGGCCCAGTGTGACTGACTGTTCACCCGTCTTGGGTTGGATTTTCCTTCTCTGCTGAGGCCAAGCCCTCCGGACTTCTCCAGAGGAGGGACACACAGTACACTGCTGTGTTACCTCTTGCAGAGTTAAAGTGTGTGCAGACAGGCAGGGTTTCCTGGCTGCCAGCTCCCATTAGACACCATACTCAGTCCTGCTTTGCTTTCCCAGGACCAAGACAAGGGATCTGAATTCTGGGACTGGCTGTGTCCCCATTCAGTTGTATCTTTGCCTGTATGCAGTCAAGGACAGTCTGACGGTGTTTCCTAACTGGTATCCACTCTCCACCTATTTCCAGATCCATCTGCAGTGTGGTCACTGGAAGGAGAGCCAGGCTGGGTGTTAGGAGAAACTTTCCTGGCCAGGCGGAGTAGCTATGCGACATGGGACAGATCAGGTGTGGCCTTTCTGACCCTCAGGTCCCTAATCTGTAAAGGCAGGGTCATGTTCTTTGCCAGACAGGCACGTACTGAGCTCACCCTGGGCCAGGCACGGTAGGAGGTGCTGGGGTGCTGAGATGACCCAGGCGTGACACCTGCCAATGCAGGAGGTGCCAAATTAGAAGAGGAGGCACGTTCAGAGATGGGAGAGAGCATGTGGGCACCAGCGTGGCTGGCAAAGAGTGGACATTGTGGCTCGAGGATGCAGTAGGATCAGAGGTTTTTTGTAAGCAGCCAGTGAAAGCTCTGCCAGAACAAAGCCAGCTGTTCTGAGAGGTAGCAGGTGGGCTAGGCTAGCTGCCTGGTGCCCCGAGGCTGACAGCCTCGAAATCATATCTCGCTTGTGTATGCAGAAGTGGCTCGCCCAGCAATCTCTTCCCTGAGCAGTGACAAGAACCAGGAAAGTCCACCAATCAGCACTGTGCCCAGGGAGAGCCTCCCACATCTGTTTTGTTTAGGATATGGGTCTAATAGGCCTGGCTCTCCAGGTTCTGGCTCTGGGAGTGTCAGGGCCAAGCTCCAGGCAGGAGGCAAATTTGCCAGAGCAATGATGGGCAACAACACACAACCCACCTGCGAGCAGCTGACAGAAAGGCACTCGGGGACACGGCAGCTCTAATGGCACAGGTGTTGTACAGGGTCTCAGGCAGACCAGGCTACATGCAGCAACTGGTCTCATGCCTACCCTCCGCCCCTGCCAGGCCACCTAGATCACTTGCAATCTTCTTTCCAGTGGCGCCACTCGGAAACTCTCCAGCTCCTTCTCCATCTTAGCAGCACTGCCTGGAGTCCTCTGTCCAGAGGCCCTCCTGCCCTGCAGCTGCTGTGATACGCTGCCTTAGGCCTCCCACTTCTCCCTTCCTTACCCTCAGAAACAATCTTTCCTTCCTTTTTGCCCTCCACTCCCCCTCAGGCAAAGCAAGGTCAAGATCAAGATCACCATTACTCTCAGGCTTGCATGGCCTTGAGCAGAGCATTCCCTGGGTCAGGGCAGGTGAACTTCCACTTGTACCTTCCCAAGCCTCCATGGGACATTCTGGCATGAAAGCTGCTCTCTCACTCGGAGTCCCTGTGTTCAGGTGGGCATCCTCCTCACCGTGAAGGACTAGGGAGTGCTCTGATCAGTCTGGACCCCATGCTGTAGAGGCTGCTGCTCCGTGGGTTCAGGCATTCTTTTGAGAAGCTAGGAAACTAAGGATCCTGACCCTAGAGACACTGTAGATGAGATCTCTCCCCCGCAATGCACATGTCAGACACAACCAGGGGGTGTCACAGACCCCTGTGGCTCACCCACACTCCAGAGTCTGAGTCCTGATCGACAACTTTCCACCCACAATGAGGCCCCCTGCTCCGGCCAGGCTCCACCTGTGTGCAGGCTCCATGCCTTCCTCTTGCCAACCTCCTGCTGGTCACTGAAAGGTGCTCTCCTTGCATGCACCTGGTGCTTTTTCAGGGCATTGGTGCTGTGTGTGTGTGTCCTATCTGCCATGCCAGCCTGCCAGCCCTGGGAGGTGCTTGGTGAATGACAGCCACCGGTTTGCAAAGAGTAGCACCCAGCATGCCCAGCTGCTGCTTAAGAAGGTGGGGAGAGGACAACAACTCCCTACTCCCCAGCCAGGAAAGGTTATACTTAGGGGAAAACTTGAGTCTGCTCTCACTTGTGAACCTCTGCCAGGGATGAAGGAGAGAGAGGGACAAGGTATCATCCGCTACCCTGCCTAAGCAGCATGCCCGAGCCAGCCAAGCCGTCACTATCCCTGACACCTCCATGACTGTGTCCTCAGGGCCCAAGGTGGGCCATGAGGAGTAGCAGGGATGGGGTCCTGGATTTAAAGAGAGGTTGCATGGGGCTTCTGAGAGTAGGGGCAGGAGCCTACCAAGGGTGCCATGTGTGGGAAGAGTCAGTTGCCACCCACATGTCAAGTGGTCCTTCACCATGTGTCACCTGCTGCTGTTTTCCCACCAGTGTGGTTGTATAGCCTGGGAGAGCTCATGGGCTCCTATTGGGGCAGGGACAGAGATGGACTGGGTGCTGTCTCAGCTTTCCAAGGACCTGCAGGTACCATGAGGCATGCTCCACACCAGCACCCACTTACAGGTGAGAGAGATGCTAAGGAGACAGGTTATCTACACGGGGGCTAACAGCATCTGCTGAGTGAGTGAGTGGGGCCAGCAGCTGGTGTAGGTGGCCAGAACCAGGGTACTGGTTAGGTGAGCAGTGCTGTGTGCTGTGTGCTGTGTGCCCCAGGCCTGGACTAACATGGGTCCTGAGCTCATCTCACCAGCTCAGCTTTTCTTGTAAACTCTGCGATGTTACAAGATCCTGACACACAGAAAATTCTTGGCAAGAGCTGGAGGCTGTAAAGGTAAGCTGTTTCCTTTGCAGAAAGTTCTAAAGTTGTCTGTTGTGCTCTGGGCTTTCCCCGCCAGGGCAAACTGCAAGCTGTCGGGGGGGGGGGGGGGGGGAGGCAAAGATAGGCTAGTTGAGGGCAGGACGCTCCTAGCTGTTTGCAGTGAGCATTTCCTGGTCAGGAAGCCAGCGAGGGGAGGGAACATGGGTACTAGTTCCCACCTATTTATGTACATAAAAATTCTTTTAAAGGAGATTTTATTTCACGTTTTATCCGGAAAAACGAAGAACTGCCTGCAGAACAGCTTGCTCAGGGCACTGGTTATCTGTCATCTTTGAAAAATAATCTTTGACCCAAAGACTAGGCATGTGGGGCTCTGAAGGCACAAGTGTCTCCTGCTGCTCTGTTAACTGGCCACTTGGCACCCACAGGAGGTCTGGCATGTTCCTGGCCCGTCACACCCACCCTGGAGGAGAACTGATTTTTAAGCCAATTTAGAGTCTGGGAAACCTTACAACAGAATGGCTCTGATTGCCGAGGGTCACAGAGCCACAGTGCAGTTCTCCATGTCTCAGCCAGGAGACTGACATGCAGAGATTGGTTCCCAGCCCGAGGCTGGGTAGGTTCTGCACAGCTGGAGCACAGTGGTGCCAGCCCAGGCCTAACCTCATGGTGGGACAGGAGGAGGGTTGCAGCAGTCCCCGGACCAACAGTCATGGAACCAGAATGTGTCCTTTGCGTCCACATTTCCATGCCTTGGGCCCAGGACTGTGTCCCCTCTCAGGGTTTTAGCTCCCTCATCTATAAGGCAGGGAGCTGAGCCTGAGAGATTCCAGGGGCTATGGCTGTGGACCAGGTGGCTCAAGGAGTGTAGGTAACCAACTAGCTTGTCTCTTCATCCAGGAAAGGGGAATAATTGCTCCTATTTAAGGTACTTTTTAAATAAATAAATAAATTATATATATATGAAAGACAGAGTTACAGAGTATAGGGTAGAGAGGGGGAGAGAGAGAGTGAGCTCCAGTTTGCTGATTCATTCCCCAAATGGCCACAACAGCTAGGGCTAGGCCAGGCTGAAGCCCAGGAGCTTAATCCAGGTCTCCCATGTAGATGCAGGGCCCTAAGTACTTCGACCATCTTCTCCTGCTTTCCCAGGTACCTTAACAGAGGGCTAGATCAGAAGTGGAGCAACCAGGACTCAAACCAGCATGCATACAGAATGTTGGCACTATAGACAGTGGTTTAACCAGTGTGCCACAGCACTAGCCCCAAAGTGTTCTTGCGAGGACTAGGTGAGATGGTCCAAAAAAGTCTTTGGCATGATGCCTGCCTTAATAAACAATCAATAGGTGTCCACTATTCCCATGGACCAAGCTGGGTCTAAAGGGGTGAGTCTGGAGGAACAGACTACGTAGACACACGTGTCAGGAGGGGAGTCCTTGGTGGAAGGGAGGTCTCAGGGTCCTTGCTAGCAATTCCTCATTTACTATGTAGTTTCTTGGATCAGGCCCTTCCGTCCTACTAAATACAGGGAGCTGGCATCTGGGGGCACAGAGATGGCCACTTGGAGCCAAGCACTCAGCCAAAGTTATCTGGACAGTGTGTATGTCTTAGTTCAGGGGCTCTTGCCAACCCTTGTCTGTCTTCTGTTCAAACTCTTTGTGCGGTGTTGGTCAAAGGCTTGGTCAGGGAGGTGGCTAAAGCTGCTGGTTAGATGGGTATGTGAGAATCACAGGGCTCTTGGGGTGGGCACTTAGTCTAGCAGTTAAGATGATGGCCAAGACGCTCTCATCCTGTATCAGAGTACTTGGGCTCAGTGCTTTACTCCATCTCCTGATTCCAGTGTCCTGCTAGTGCACATCTTGGGAGTAGACAGAAGTAATGGTGCAAGTAACTGGGTTTCTGCCAACAGCAACGTGAGCCCTGGATTGAGTTCCTGGCTCCCTGTTTCAACTTAGCTTATGTTTAGCTCTTATGGGCATTTGGGGAGTAGACCAAAGATGGGAGCACTCTCTTTCTCTACCTCTCAGAAAAAAATGCCTCCAGGCTGTGAGTGCACACAGTTAGGGCCCTGTCTGTTGACCAGGTGGTCAACCCAAGCTCTTTCTGTCTGGGATGCCACGTGTTAAAGGGGAGGCCATGGCGGGAGCAAGAGGAGGCAGACCAAACTACCCAGGTCAGAGACTTGGGTTCCTTGTGTCTAACAGGAGATGTGCACTTGATCTGTTGTGGTCAGAGATGTCATCCTGTGACGTGTCTTGATTTTTCATTTGCCACAGGGGGACTATAGGAGTTGTGGGTCACATTCCCCAAGTGACAGCTAAGAAACTGGGAGCTCAGCAGCTTCCCTTCAGAATTTTAGCTGGCATTACCTAGGGCAGCACCACCTGGAGAAGGCCCAGGTCTCGCTGCCTGTAGCCTCCTTTCTTCTTTCACAACAGCCTCAACAGCTGCCTTCCTCCAAAATAGGGCTTGAATTCAGGAATCCAAAATGTGCTTCTCTGGGTGGTTGTAAGACGAGCCTTGTGATGTTTGCTAGTCAGGCCCATGTGGCAGGGTTAGGGTAGGGTGGGAGAGGTGGTTTGGAGACACAGCCCTTCTGGTAAGAAAATCAAGGATGCATAAATCAAGTCAGAGGTCATTTTTTTCTTTTCTTTTCTTTTTTTTTTTTTGCGAATGGAGGCAAGTTTCAGATGCTCAAGTCCCATTGCTTTTTCCAGTTCTTTTCTGCAGCTGTGACTTCAACTGGCACATGTTTTTAATCTGTCATGAAAACTGATTGTGGTCTAGAAATCACAGCAACCCTGTAAATAGTGGAAGACGGCTCGCTAATCATGCCTCATGGTCTCGCCTTGTCTTCATTGTCCTGAACCACCATTGCACATGTTGACTCATGTGGGGTCACTCTCCTCAAGTCCAAGGGTCACCCTCACAACAGCATCTCTACAAAGAGACCTGGTTCTAGGTCAGTGTCCTTTATCCTCAAAGCTGCAAAGGCCCCCGGGATGACGGCACCTCCAACCTTTGTCTGGGTGAGCAAGTGGCTGGCATGCTGGGCAACTTGTCCTGTGGCCATGCCTTGGGCCACAGCAGCCTGGCCACAATTCTGGTGCAGGCTTTTGGAACAAACATGCAGCTGTAGCTGATCTGCACACACAGTCATGCAGAGGCCTGGACTACCTGCTGGGGACCCGTGCCTGTACAAGGTGGTAATTCACACATTCAAGCTGCAAAGGCTTGGGGACACCCGGGGAATGCGGAGTATTGCATGCCCACGGCTGGAGCTACTCCCCACGTTGCCTTGCGTTCTTGATGTTTAGACTGGTGTCTAGACTTGGCCCCACACAGCTTGGCCTTCCTGCCTGTAAGAAAGGCTGGCTCCGTCATAGTAGATGCTGAATTAAATGAAATCAAATGCTGTTTGCAGAGAGGACTTCAACAATAATCGGCTGGAGTCTGTTTCCAGACATCAAAGTATTGGGATAAAATGTGGTTCCTGCTGAATCACAGGGTATTTTGAATGCTTAACAAAAGGGATCACAACTACTTAGCAGCTCTCTCTCCCACAGAAGTCACGGATGGCCTCCTGGAGCTTGGCTTGGTACTGTGGAGCTAGAGCAGCTTGTAGCAAGTTTTGTCATCCCTGGGGCTGCAGGTACCTCTCCTACCTGGGCATCCTTTCATGCAGGAGATGGGGTGGCAGCAAGGCAGGCCAGCTGGTTCAATGAGAGGTGGGCACAGAAGGCCTATCACACTCCCTGAAACTCCAGGGACCTAGGGCTGGCCTCCTCCCTGCGGCCCTGTCACCTCCTGACCACTTTCCCACTCCAGATTATATGCTCTTTGATGGCAAGACTATCTTCTCACACTCATCTGTCTTTGTTCCTCCAGCCTCAAGTGCAGATCATGTCCAACACAGCAGCTCAGTACAAACACAAATCTTTGGCTTATGTAGAGATGGACTTCTGTAATGGGAGCAAACCTCAGAGGTGAAACAGTCTTATTTCAGAGAAGGGAAATCTGAGGGCTGGAGAAGCTACGGCTGTTCTAATGTGATGTGACTAGCTATTTCCACGGTAGCACAGACCTTCTCTGTGAGCCCCTCAAGGGGAGAAATGGCCTGTCCTTCCTACCCCTGATGCGTACTCTCCTCACCTACAAGGTATTCACTTTGTAGCAGGTGAAGGTCAGGATGGAGCATAAGAGGATGTCTACTCAAAGGGTTGACTGGAGTTGGTAGGCAGACTGAGACAGTCCTCCCATCTCTGCCTCACAAGCTGACACCGTCTCCATCCTAACTTACCTGCTGCGAGGCTTGGATGGTGGTGTGGCTGCATGGCCAATGAAAAAGGCTGGACTAGGGCTGGGGCCAGGCAGAGGCCAAGGAACTGGTGCTACTCTCTGTTCACCCCATCTCTCCTTCTGCACCTGCCTGGTGTGCTCAGGTGGTACCTTCCCTTCTTGCTCTGCTCAGAGTCATATTAGCAGGAATCAGTGCAAGCCATAGTGTGACAGGGCCAGGTGGACACCCCTGAAGGGTTTGGGAATTTTGCCGCAGTCCCAGCCACCTGGCTGGGGAGCAGCTGGGCTGCATGACGGTGAATCACCGAGGTCACAGACCACCACCAACTTATTAGTCAGGCCAAAGGGGAAAACTAGCAAAGGACAGTCTTCAGTGGGGAAGTGCTGAGGGTGCCAGCAGGGCAGACCATGTGGGTCCAAGTCACACTCCAGCTAGGACTGTACCTCAATGCTCCCACTCAGCATGGGCAGGCTCAGAAAGGACAGAGGACCACTTAGGTGGTCAGCTCTGTGGGGTTGGAGCACTCTCCTGGCAGCAGATCTAGATTCCCCCACTAGACCTTAGTTCCTAGGACCACAGTCTGCATTGCCCACAGCTGCCCTGGCCCTGCCTGCTGGCAGCACTCTAGCCTTCACCCTCCTGGCTGAGTGTCCATCCATTTCTTGGGAAGATCTGGAGGAGCAATGGCCAATGGCCCTCTTCTTTCACTCTCATTCCCTCACCACATAGCTAGAGTTCTGTCCCCAACGTGCATAGAAAAGCAGCACTGGCAGAAGTGACTGGTGACAGGGGAGGTGGGGTACAGCTTCCCTGCTGAGGGGTGACAGTCTTCTAGAGATGGGAGGCTTTGGTGAGGGGAACAATTCTTAAACCAGGAGCTTCAGGTGGGCTCTGCTATGGTGGGGTGTGTGTGGGAAGGGGGCTTCACAGACCAGTTGGGGCAGAGGTTTTGGCAGGTGGGAGCCTTCTGGGTCTCTCCAATCATGACAGGTGCACTAGGGAGGCTGGGAGAGAAGGGCTCTGCAAATCCACTGGGCTCGTTCCACTCTGAGCTAGCCCAGAGTCAGGTCCTGGGAGCCACTCATAAAGGGTAGGGTGGGGAGAACATCCACAGCACCCACATGGATAGAAGCATCCTTGCTCAAATAGTAGCAGCAGCCCATTAGCAGGCTACACTCTGACCAGCTTGCAAATGAAGAGATAAAATCACAGGGCATCACAGGCGACAAGGACTCTGTTGTAACAAATGCAAGTATACTGGATTGGGATGTAAAACAGGTACCTGGTGCGCTGTGCTGTCAAAAGTCAACAAGCTGTAAGTGTGTAGGAAGGTGTCAGCGACATGCTAGGCACTGCACTGTCTGTGACTGTCTCACTTCACATTGACCCCTCCTGACAGGCCTGCTACTGCAAAGTGGGGTCTTTAGTGTTACCCAAGAGAAAAGTACCATGCAGAGACGCACAGTAACTTCCCTAAGATCTCATGGCTAACAGGAGGCAAAGCTTTTTGTGAACCCAGAGCCGCATGACTCCACGGAGCTCACACTTTCCACAGGGGAGCTGGGCCCCCTCCTGGCTGTGCCACACACAATGACTCACCCTTCTTCTGCATCTACAGCAGGCAGCATGAGAGAAGGTTCCTAAAATATTTTGACTTGGTGGTCTTCCCCCTTGCCGCCCCCAAACATCGCTCTAACTGTGTTTCTGTCTCCTCCACTCAAAATTTCACGGTGATTGCCAACAGCCAGTAACAAACCGCAAGAACAACTGACTGCTGCCTCTCATCACACCTACAGTGGTCCTTACAAAGGGGAACAGAGGCCCCAGAACGGCCCTCTCTCTTACCAGGCTGGGTACCCAGAGGCTCTACCAGCTGGATTAATCCTCATGTAGGGATCTGCACTGGGTAGCTTCTCAGTAGAATTATGATTGCAATAACAAGGGACAAAAGTGTTGAACTTGACCTCCCTCTTGCTTGCTAGTACACCTTAATGAAGAGCAAGGAATACTCTGAAAGCCAGGGAGAAGTTCTCCTCAGTCTGCTCAGGAGAACAGGGAGGTGCTGGCAGAACTGGTATGAGTCTCAGGAGAGCAAAGGTCACTCAGAAGGTTACTCTAACACAGGTGTGGCTCAGCATCCTTGTGAAGGCTGCTAAGAACTTGTCCTTGGTAGTGTCAGGATAACAGCCTGGCTAATCCCCTTCACCTAACTGGGCCCCAGATGTCTCTTGGCTGCCAAGGTCATTGCTGGCTCTGATGTACTATTTACCTTCTTAGCAGTAGTACTGTTCTGGTATCCACCTGAGCTCTGCAGTCAGGGAATCAAGTGGAAACTGATCTCATAACTAACAGAGCCCCCAAGGAGCCTCACTGGAAGCACAGCACAGAACATGTCTGAGGTTTCTATTTATCTCCCCATTTCCACATCGGACTTAGGACCCCATGAATGACAGCTGCCACTCCTCCTGGCCCTCCTCCTCCCACCCCCACACTCCACACAAGCATTCATACTCTCACAGAGAGCTCCTGCCTCAGTGGTGGGCTGACTCCTGGGAAGACAAAGAGAAGCTGCTGAGCAGTACCCTGGCCCTCAGGACATACACACTTGACCACCAGAGTGGGGACTGCACGCAAGCCCTGGCAGGCAGTTGGGGAGGTCTGAGATCAGAGTCCAGGGCCTGGCCCTCCTTGGCCTCCTCCGCTTACTGCTCTTGAGCAAATTTTCTTTTCGGCTTAGAGTTGTGCCAGGGCATTATCCACATTATTCAGCAGGCCAGACGTCTAGTACCTTTAATGACAACAATAATAATTTGCATTTATACAAGGCCTTTCATCCGGGGATCTTAAAGTGTACCACAAACAATAATTAACTCCCCTTTGCAGGTTTGTGAGCCAGCTCAGTCAGAGCCCCTTGGCTTTGTAGGTGAAGGGTACTTTCCTGGGCCTTACAACATGTTGGGGGCCTCCCCACACACACAAAACCTGCCCCTCTCAAGACCCGGCCTTAGCCACAGGCCCTCATGGGGTCCGCTGCTGCTGCCACCCCAGCCACCAACTCTTTGTCCTGCCTGAGGCCGATGGTATGAACTGGAGAGCCCCTCATTCCCTGCAGGTGGGAGAGGCAAGGCCCACCCTCCTAACACTTCTCAGAGTGGTCCTCCTGATCTTCATGCATGAGCAACCAGCATGAACTGTCATGGCTAACAGAGCCTGCTTGTTATCTTCTGTCTCCTGAACTACAATCTGTCCCAAGGAGCTTCCACCCTCTGGGCCAAAGCAACCCTACCAATGCTGGGGGTGTGGCTGATGTCTCTGATGTACAAGCTGCCCATTCTTGTGGCTACCACTGGGCACAGCTTGGTGGCTCATTGGTCACCACAGTTCAGCAGCACCTTGTGAACGAAGTGGTTCATGTGCCCTGGGTCCTGAGGCTGAACTGCTTTCTCTAGCACTGGGTATGGTTTGCTCTGGCCCAGTCTCTGCCCAGCTCTGACCACAGCTCTTTAAATGACCCTGTCTGGGACGGCACTCTCTGGAGACTTGAGTTCATCTTGTCACTGCATCTCAGAGACACAAACGTACCCACACTTTCTGCTCTCTTTTTCTTGAAGGCATGTGACAACTGTTAATGACAGGGACTGGTTTTTGGAGACCAAGGCAGTGACAGATTTATTTTATTTTTCATTCTTCCTTCTTTCTTTTCTCCCATATTTTATCAGAAGGAATACTTGGGGTTAAACTTGAGAGGAGGATATATTATGTTGAATGGGAACTGACACAAAGACACAGAACTCCATGTCTTGGGGAGCTATAGGCAAAGGAGGCAGCAAGACTGGGGTGGGGGCAGACGGGAAAGCATAATCCTTTGCCAAGTGTATTTTCAAAACCTTTACCAAGTGTATTTCCAAAACCTGCCTCCTGTGGGAAAACCATATTCTCTAGAAGGATTTCTAGGTTCTTGGGGGTATGTCTTATGCTTCTAAAGACACCTGTCCTGCCTCTGCCCAGAGCTCGCTGTTTGGGTGAGCTTTTTTCCCCTAGGGGCTGACCATGGGAGAGATTCCAAACACACACAAAGGGCTGCTGTTTTCCTAGAGCCTGACCCATGTACACATAAGGCATGGTTTGCAGGGACATAGCCCCACCTTGCTTGGATTCTGCACAATTCCTACTCTATGGCCAGGAAGAAGGGTAGTCACTTGCGGTTTTCTAACCTGAGGGATTCTCAGAAAAAGAAAACGTGACAGATGCTCCTGGAGCCGAAATGTGGAAAGACTACACCACACCCAACCCCAACCTTGAGATGAAAATGCACATCTTGGAGGGAATGGAGGCACATCTGGCTCCATCATTGACTGCCTGTGGGGCTGGGAGAAGCCTGAGTTCCCATTTAGTCTCCCAGGTCCCATCTTGATATGTTGCAGAGTAAAGCACTATGTCCCCAGGACTCTAGCCAACTCTTACTGTGACAGCACATAGCACGGCTCTAGACAGAGAGGAGCTGGAGCTGTAGTCCTTCTTATTCTCAGAAGATTTTTTAAAAGACTTTTTTACTCATTTGTTTGAAAGCCAGAGTTAGAGAGATCAATCTTCCACTTGCTGATTCGCTCCCAAAATGGCCACAAAAGCCAGGATGGAGACAGGCTGAAATTAGGTGTCTTCAGAACTTTATCTGGGTCTCCTACATGGGTGGCAGGAGCTCAAGCACTTAGGCCATCCTTCATTGTTTTCTCAGGCACTGGGAGTTGGATCAGAAGTGGAGAAGTTGGGACTAGAACTGGTATCCATGCGGGATGCCAGTATTGCCAGCTGTACAACAACGCTAAGCAATACCCAAACCACTTCAGTACTTTCTATAACAGAAATGGGACAAGAAGTAGCCATCAGGTTCTTTGGCTATTGTGGGCTCTTAGATAGTCATTCTTCTTGCTTTGGCCTCTAAACTATTGGGAGTTTCTAATGGATGCAGGATGCAAAGGGTAAGAAAGGAATATTTCAAACTCTGTCTACAAGACTGGTCTCAATAAAATACCCCGTGTGAACTAAGGGGTGGGAGTCAGACATGAAGACAAGGCAGCAGCTCCCATGGGGAGTCATCAGAGACTTCTCAAAAACCACTCAGGCAACACACCTGCAGGAGACAGGTGTCCTCGCAGGTTGGCACCTTTGCACACGCTGTGCAGCCAACAGCCCAGTATCTAGGGAGTGAGGTCAGTCCCCTGCAAAGGAACCTGTCCATTCTGGCCCTCGGAGCATACTTCCTTGTACTGCTAGACTGCTGTCTCTCAGAAAGATCTGAGAGGGTGGACTCCTGAAGATGGGAAGAAAGAGCCAAGGGCCTGTGCTTTCTAAAAGTAATCCCTGAGCTGGGCCAGGGCCTACAGTGCCCATGGCAAGAGGACCAAGCCTTTACCCTCACCACATGGCACCACCTTCCAGGCCTGGGCCTTAGTGCTGCATGGGGCAGGTTTGAAGGGGTAGGAAGAGCTAGCCCAGGCTGCTGAGCTCTCAAAGATCAAGGCCGAGCAGAGGCAACTTCTTGCAGGCCAGCAAGGGCCCCATGATATGAGGAGGGGCCCCAGGAAAGGTTGCTGCCCCCCAGGGACCTACACCCAGAGGAAGAGGGGTAGCTTTTGCTTTACTCCAACCCAAAGTGGCTGTCTCTTCTAGCAGCTTTTGGCGCGGGGGGCGGGGGGGTAGGGCATGTGCAGGGAGCAGGGGGATTCTGCATTAAGCATCTGGTGCAGAACACAGGAACATGAGTTCATCGGGATGCAAGTTCTAAAAATGACAACCTGTTAGGCTTGGCTTTAAGGGAAGTTGGTGAAAAAGATGCGCTCCTTTCTAGCCTGCATTGGAAGGCCTCTTCAGACCTTGTGCTTGTGTCTCTTTCTACAGCCGTCACAGCTGTGCTTCCTTCTCCACGGCTCAGAGGTGGAAACCAAGGCAAATGCGGACTGCCGTGGGAATACTGGGGTTTAGGAAGCAAGAGAGGCTCCTGAGGACAGTGTTTTGGTTCCATTCGGCCGATACATTTATCAAGCAAAAGACAGCATTCAAGTAAGCATTCTCTACTTCACGGGCACAAAGGAGTGGCCCACTTGGCTCCAGGCCACTGAATCCAGCCAGCCCTACCCGGGCGGGGAATCTTCTTTCCAAAACTAGTGAACAGGCTCACTAGGTGTCCAAGCCCTCAGACTCATAAACAAACACAGACGCACAGCAAAATAAACAGTGTCAAGAGACAGGGCCGCCACCCTTTGTGGAATTCAACAATCTCAAAGCATGCTTTGTACTGCTGTCTGCCACAGGGGATAAGGAAGCCCTGTATTAGCTTCTTCAGGAGTTCTAGCTGGAGAAGAATTGCCACAGTGCAAAAGCCACAGAACATTGCACTTGAACCCCTAGACTAGTAGTCCAGGGATCAGCAAACTTCGCTACAAAGGGCCTGATAAATATTTTCTGCCTTGCAGGGCAGACTCTGCCTCAAATGTCAACTCTATACTTAGGGAGATAACAGTCACAGATAATATGAAAATGAATGGGTATGTCTGTGTGCTAATAAAACTTTATTTATAAAAAACAGGCAGCTGCCTGGTTTTGGCCTCTGGTTGCTGTTTGCTATTCGTTTAACCCGGTCCCAGGGTAAGTGGGACAAATAACTCCTTCACAGCCACAGGGCCATCTGGGTGTCTGCCCAAGACCAGGCCCTGACTAAAGTCCTGCTACAGGTCTGAGAGCCACCAATGTGGAGGCAAACATGGACACTTGGAGAGCTAGAGAGCTTGACTAAGTCAGCTCACTTGGCTAGAGAGGACTGAGAGGTTAGGGGAAAACCAGAGGCAGAAATCTCTCTCCAGCTTAACATGTGGTAGGGTTGGGAGAAACGGCTGCCATGGCAAGCATGGCTCACAGAGAAGTCACCCGGGCTCTAGCCTCACCAGTATTTATTTGCTGTTCGTGGGCATTCATCGGTCAGACTTGGGGACAATCCTGGAGTATCAGGCCAAGGGCTGGAAAGGAAAGGGAAGGAAACAGGAAGTGGAGAGCCACTGGCACTCGTCTGTGAACAATATGAGAAGAAAACAGCAAATTCATCTTTTCCAGTCAGCAGCTGGCAAGGCCTGGAACAGGACATACGTGGTCAGGGAGAATGAACCCCCTTGCCCAGGGAGGACAGGTCGTCGCGACTGCCAAGCATTTTCAAAACAAGTTTTCTCAGTCTCATGACAGGTTGTGGCAAGAACAAGAAAACAGAAAGAGTGGAAGATCCCACGATCACTGCTCTGGGCTCCCACATGGGCAGGCTCTGCCTACACTGCCAAGCTCACTCCCACAGTGAGAGTGGGAGAGTGGGAGAGTGCAGAGAGCTAGTCTTAGGGTTAATAATACTGCTTTGCTAAGGACACCACTTAATAAAGTAATTCCCCTAAGAACTTTCTGGCAGCCAGACAACCATTCTATCCTGGGAGGGACAGGTCAACGTCACTCTTAAGCCTAAGGTTGCTACTCTTCAAATTACACCCTGCTTTGTTTGAATTTTTATCTCATGTTAGGAGGGCAAGGAATCCCCCGGAAATGCAGGTTAGAGGCTATCACACTCCCCTGAACTGCTTAACTCTGGGTCAGGGCAGGCACAGGGAGCAGGAAGTAGATGCTGACGGGCAGGTGAGGATCGCGCTGGCAGAGGAAGCGTCATTAGCTCACCAGCATTAGTGGGCTCCCTGCTTCGGGCTTCACACTCTGCCTGCAGGAGTCAACTCACAGAACTGGGCATTGTGGAGCCAAAGGACACAGAGGCCAGCTGAGGGAACACCTGTCATGTAATCCAAAGATAACACTCAGAAACCAATCCACTAGTACGTCAGGGGTCCCCAAGACCCTTAAATGATTACTGTAGAACCCAGGGCTGTAGACAGAGACCTAGGCTTCAGTTCAGACTCCAAGTGTCACAAGGTGAGGTGCCTGAGCCCGCTTTCCAGCCCAAAAGTTGAAATCTTCAGATTACTAAAGGGGTGTGTGCTTAGCCTGTGACCTTCACCCCACTCCCACACCATGCCTTCCTACACAGACCTGAAGAAGAAGGCCTCCCCATGTCACTCTCCAAGATATTGGACCACCAGGCTATCTTCATTGTGCCAATTGTGTGCAAGAATGCTCTCAAGAAAGGAAAGAACATTCTCTTTAAATTGGAGGAAGTAGAGGCTGATGTGTGTTGGGACCTGGGGGGTAGAGAGGTGGGAAAGTGTGAGGGTGCTACAAAGAATTCCTCCTGCTCAAAGAATTGGGAAACAAGATCCAGGAGGGACACAGAACTCCTAATAGGCTTGATCAAAAGTGATCTTCACCAAGACATATGATTATCAAACTCTCTCTCTTCAATTGAACATAAGGAAAAGATCCTTAAATGTGCACATGAAAAACATCAATTGACATATAAAGGAAGGCCAATTAAGCTCACAGGAGATCTCTCACAGGAAACTCTACAGGCAAGAAGAGAATGGAGTGACATATTCCAGATTCTAAAAGAAAAAAATTGTCGGCCTAGGATAACATACCCAGCAAAGCTTTCTTTCATCTTTGAAAATGAAATAAAATTCTTCCAGAGTAAAGAAAAGCTAAAAGAATTTGCCTCTTCCAAACCTGCTCTACAAATGATACTTCAAGATGTTCTCTTGACAGAGAAGAGGAATAGCACCAACCAAAACCAAAGGCAAACAGGAAGACCATCCCAGGAAAATGACAACAGAAGACCAAACCAATGAACAACCCATTGCTAAAATGACAGGACCAAAGTACCACCTATGTATATTTAACTCTGAATGTAAATTGCTTAAGCTCAATCAAACATCATAGATTAGTAGACTGGACTAAAAAACAAAACCCATCTGTTTATTGTCTGGAGGAGACACACTCCAACAAAGATCAGTGGAGACTCTATCACATGGGTTTTGTTGTTTTCTGTTGGTTTCATCTCTTCGGGACACTTTCTTCTGATTAAATCATTCAATGACTCGTAGATCATACAGTGGCATCATTTTCTTCAAGAAGGTTCTTGATTTTCACTTCTTCAGCTACACATTGGACATTTAATAGCATGTTGTTAATTTCTTTTTTTCTCTCAAATGTTGATTTTGTTTTGTGGCTCTTCATTTAAGGGAAGGTATAGTAGTTGTGTAATGGAGATTGTCATATCTAGTAACATGTCATTTAACTTCATGGCATTGTGAATTTCTATTTTTCTTTCTATTGTTGATTTTGTATCATGACTTTTCATTTAAGGGAATGTACAGTAGTTATGTAATGGAGACTAATAACCAGATAGATGTGAGGATGCAGTGTGATATGCATTTCTGTTTCCAGACAAAGATGGACTTACAATGAAACTGTTTATATTATATTTTGACAATAGGATTCTGGACTCTCTGCCATTGTCCATGCCCGCAATGATGAACATATGACTGAGTATGAAGAGCTATGTGTTAGTGATGATATGGAGGAACTGGGGGAGGGGGGTAGGGAATTGGGGAGGGGATAAAGGAATATTGAACTGTATCATAAAATGATTGCAATAATAATAAAATGTGAAAAAAAAAGAAGATCCCTCTTTGTAACTCTGCCTTACAAATACAAAATAATAAAACATTAAAAAACCTTGGGAAAAAAAAAGAATTCCTCCTGCTGCCCAAGAAAGGATTAACAGCTCCTGACCCCTGGTCATACAAAGCATCCCGGATGGGGCCTGCAGCACCTGAGAGAGGCCACATGGGCTCCCTCCTCTGAATCCACAGACTGCTCCTGCTCTTTTCTGGGCTGCCCCTCAGTGCGAGATATCCAGGAAAGCTCAAATTTGAAGTAGACAGAAAATTTTCTTTTACTGTAAATATGCTCAAAACCTCATTGAGGCTGTGTTTCTATTAAATTATTTGTTCTTTATGTGAAATTTAACTTTGCATATTTCTGGCCAAAGCCAGAAATCCTAACTCCAAGAACTACCATGGCTGACAATCCTGGGCACTGAGGTGGCAAGAAGGGATAAAAGGATCAAGTGTTCTATACTTGTGGCCCTGAACTCTGTTGTCATTGCCTTTATCAAGACCTGCATGGCCAAGGTGGATCTAAAATAATTGGTATATCTATCCCAACTACTAGATCCATACGCACTCTCTTAGTGAAACCTTTACTACCTGCAGAAAGAGATGGTGTGTCCCAGCCTGGCAGGCTAACCAGAGGCACATGGGCACCATGTCAGGCATTTTACGGTCATGGACCAGTTTAATACTGCAGATCCCTACTGAGGGAAGACTGAAAACCTGTGGGGAGATGAGAACACCAAGGTCCACAGAAGCTTTCTCTCCACCTAGGAAACCTGTTCCTGGCCTACTCCCTGCCCCCTCCACTTCCTACTGCCGCCCTCTGCAGTGCTCACTGGCCCACCTGTGGCCCCACCCGGTTGCCCATTCTCTGGGCCTTTGGACATGGCAGCGTCCTCCTCCATCTCAGTGCATGGAGTCCTCCTCTTCTTTCACGGTCTGCTTCCTAGATCTTCGGAGAGAGCATCTCCTTTCCTCAGGACCCTCCCCACATTTTACCAACAACTGCACCTGAAACAGAGTCACCTGCATGGACTCCATCCCCTCCTCTGGTTCCTGGAACTGTGTCCCATGCAGTATTCCGTGCTGTTCCCAACTCTGCATCAAACCCAGCTTGAACTTAAAAAACACTTGTTGAACAAATGAATGGAATAAATGCTAGTGACCTGGGCAGAATCTAATCAAAGGGTTTGCAATGACAAATCTACGCTGGGACTGGCCAAATCCAAGTGTCAATCAGGGAATGAAGGCTGCCAGTGTGAGACAGACAGGTGGTACAGTGTGGTGCAAGAGCACAGGCTAAGGGCTGGGGCACTAATTCCTGTATTTTGTTATTCTGTGACCTTCACCAAGTCACTTCACAGTGCAGGGTCTCAACTACATAAACCATACAATAGGAGTACAGTGGCACCAATTTCACAGGGGTCTTGTTAAGAACTGCAGAGTTACAATATACGAGTAGCTGTGTTGGTACATTTTAAGCACTCAACAACTTCTCACTATTGGTAGCATCACTACCTAGAAGATGAGCAGGAGGGACTGGACAGGCACTAGCATTCAGTTAGAGAAAAACCACGAGCATTGCTCTTACATGCTCATGAACACACATTTCACTTTTCTGAACAACTGGGATCATGACAACTTAAGAATTGTCTAATTCCCTGAATCAATTATGGAAAAACCTTGGTTCTCTAAATTTTGATTTCCATTTTCAGTTTTGGAGAAACCACATAGTCCATTCCACTGCAACTCAGACTCACACTTACTCTGCTGAGTAAGTAATGCCACAGATAGCCCTCTCATCAGAAGAAAATCTCAAGCAAGGGCAGACCACTCCAGAAACTGGTCAGCCCACTTTGTAGGTGGGACTTTTCAAAATACGTGCAGGTGAATTTTAATATTCAGAAAGGAGCCATGGTGTGTGCATGTACATGCAAGTACGCACATATTTTGGACATACTTTGTAGGCAATGAGCTCTTACATGGTTGCTGGGTGGGTGGGCTCAGCTGCACTCAGAGAGTGCTGGACTGACCAGATGCTTGTTAAGTGCGCACTGGGAAGCCACTGCTACACTCTGCTTCTTATAATCATGGCTACTCTGCACATGAGGTGGCAAATCACAACTTTTCATTTTTCAGCTCAGATGTGACTTTAGATTAAGGACTACCCCAGATCACCCCACCGTCACTTCTGCTTTCTTGGTTTCCATTTTCCATCAAGCATGACTAAGCACCAGAGGTTCCGTCTGGGAATATAGGAGTCACTGGAATTTTCTGTTCCCTTCTCTGTGGGTAACCTTCCTGTTGGGTTGGGAGCAACTGTGCAGCATCACCTTTCCTCCAGCCTGCTCCTTTAAAACACTCTTTTCCTTGTTTGCCCATAGGCCCTTGTGACAAGTCTGGCTTCAAGAACATTCTACCTGTTCTTAAAGGTCCTTGGTGCTAGGTCTGTAGACCCTGAAGAGTTAGTTCTGCTCGAGAACACTCCAGTTTTCCTAAAAGCCATGGTCATGTTTAGCTTCTTAGCTGAGCCACCAGGGAGAAGCCCATGGCACTCTGGGTAGGAAGGTACATGCCAACGTGCAGAGGCAGGCTGGCTTCTAGCCCTTGACACCACTGAGCTGCTCCTGTGAGCAAAGGAGCAGGGAAGAGGCCAAGTAAACATGAGAGGTGAAAGGTAGCTTGGGTTGGGCCCCAAACCAGTAATCAGGGGTTCAGGGTTCTAATCTTGAACAAGTCCTTTCAGGAAATGAAGATGATGGATTGAATGTCAACCTATGCCAATCACAGCATTAGAAGTTTTGCTTCAATTGCTTCATTTCATTTCCATCCCAATGGTTCTAGCTTGCCATGCGTGGCCCTTTGGAGTGCTTCTGAAGTTCCTTCCATGTTTCGTGTTCTGAGACTGCCCCACTGCCACCCTTACCTTCCTCAGATGCAGTTCTGCCTGGTCCCTCAACTCAGCTTTGTTGTTGGCTGTGAATTTTGCTGGGCCACTGCCCCAATACCCGTCCCCATGTTAGCTCACTTCTATGGGTCAGAAAGAAGCTGGCTCATGTTCATAGGTGGCCCTTGTACTGCATGATCTGACAACAGAGCAGAGAGAACTGCGTTTCTGCAGAAGCAAGGCACTGGTTTATTATGGTGGTATGCACAGAGCAGACAGTCCTGATTGTTCTTTGATACTTCCCCACCCACTTTTTTTTTTTTCTAGAATGCAAGCCCTAATGAGAAGTGATAAAAACAAGCAGCTCGGCCCTCCTGCCTTTGCTGAACTCCACATCACACATGACAGCCTGAAGCAGCCCTGGCAGCACCTGTCAGAAGCAAACATGCACATCTGAACAGTCAAGCCTAATTCCCAAGAAGCTGTTTGAACTTGACATCAGAAAATGTACTGCAACTAGAATTACTGCACTGGGTGTGTGTTCAGGGCATATGTGTGCATGTTCCACAACTGAAGTGTTCTATAAATATCAGACACAGGCTGTACAAAAAGCATCACGTACATGGTGTACTTAATTACATTTAGTAATGTTTTCAATTTGTGTCTGACCTCTGGCAACAGAGATGGAAGCTTTTCAACACAAATAAAAAACTGTGCTGAGTTACCTTAAATCTGATTCTCATTGAAACTTGTAGGGACGCAGTGGAGCTTGGTGATCACCAGGTAGGTACTAGCCCAGGAGTAGGGGGCTTTGAAAGGATCATGGAAATGTGCATTGTGCAAAACAATGTGTGGATTTGAAATGTTTTTGCATCAAAACAAACTTATCTTTTAATCCCAATTGCCCATGGACTTTTAGAAGGCCCCCTGTGCTTTTAGAAAGGAAACCAAAGCTCAGAAAAGTAACACGTGTTCCCTTGATCACACAGGAATTACG
This sequence comes from Ochotona curzoniae, assembly GCF_017591425.1. Lineage (NCBI taxonomy): Eukaryota > Metazoa > Chordata > Mammalia > Lagomorpha > Ochotonidae > Ochotona > Ochotona curzoniae. Next base: position 932,852 of record NW_024466647.1, on the reverse strand, counting down.
GGGTTTGGATGTGACCCTAGCCTCCCATCTACTAGGCCACTATCTTTGCATTTTCTCTCTTCCTATTTTTTTTCCTTTCACCAGTTCAAAGGCAACACTGACTCCATTCATAAGTGCAGGTTTCTAATTTGGTATATTACAAAAATCCCAGACTCACTAGCCATTCCTTTCTGATTCTCTAAGGCATCTGTATATTTTTCTAAGAGGGAAAACATGGGACAAACAGAATACTAGCTACATTGGCTTGCTCCATTCTCCCAAGGGCAGTGGTTGTTGGTAGGGGGGTGCCCTGCCAGGAACCCAGGCTGGGGCATTCAGCAGTCCTCACAGGGCACCACTAGTCTGGCTTCCCTGGCAAAGAGGTGCTGACCCTTGGTGACTCTTGGTGACTCTCCTGCTTGGACAAGTTCAACGCAGCTTCTTGTGGCTTACGTGGCTAGGGCTGAGGGCAGGCTCTGGTTTTTCTCACTTCAGGGAGCTGAATTGTCAGGGCATATGGTCCTGAAAGCAGCCCTCAGAGGAACTCAAGGGGCAGCCCTAGGGACAGGCACCCAGCTCCCTGGACAGGCAGGGCAGCCAGTTCTGCAGGTGGAAGGAAGTGAAGAAGCTCCATGCTGGGGACAGGGCAAGCAGTAAGCACCGGCCAGACTTGTAACGAACAGCATATGTTAGGACCGATCTTCGCTCTGACCTCTACAACTTGGAGAGGGTGCACGCATCAGGAAGATCTGGATCCCTCCCTGTGCCAGCTGCTCTCACTTCTGGCAGGGAAACAAGCCTGAGGCCTTGAAGGCACTTCAAAATGAAGCGCCTGGAGAGTCCTGGCTCCCAGCATGGCTCTGCAGCTGGCATCTGTTTCTTTACTTCTCATACCTTTTAGCTCTCCATGCCCAGGAGCGCAAGCCCTCTGGGACATGTGAGCTTGCTTAGGCACATGTGGGAGGTCTTGGGGACCTCAGACTTTGGGGTCTCCCCACAATGTCTCCTTTACTGTCTCCCTTCAGGGTGATCTGACTTCTCAATTATGCTGGCCCAGGCCTGGAAAAATTCCCTCTTCTCTTTTGAGGGGAGTTCAGCTGAGACAAGGTAGGGATTTTTTTTAAAGGGAACTATTCCTAGGAAACTTGGAGCAAAACAGAAGAAAAAGAGAAAATGTGTGAATCATCCTAGCAGTTGGGCTGGCATCCTAGCAGTTGGGCTGGCAGGTTCTGATGCTGAGGTCTGAGTCCAGAGGGGTCCCCTGGGGCAGAGTGCACTGGGAGCCCAGCCCTGCCTTCTCTGCTTGCCTCAGCCCATCATCCTTCTGGCCCAGAGTGGTTCAGGTCTGCAGCTGCTCCCTCTGTGGAGGGAGTGTGGGCAGTGAGCAGTTAAAGCTGGCCATGATTCTTAGCTTTGGTTATTCCCCTCACCCTTGGGTGCCAGAAGGGAGTTGCAGGAATACAGACATGAAGGAGAGATAAAGGCTGGGGTGACTAGAAGAGCTCCCACCCTGGTTTTCCAAGATTCTGTGTGGTCTAGAAGAGGAAGGTTAAAGAGAATTGAGGTGGAATTACTTCTGAGGCTGGTCCAGTGTGGGATCTTGCTGGTCCACTTACCAAGTGCTGGCACTGCAGGGGGAAGGCTGGCACAGAGACAAAGCACCCTGAGAGCCACTTAGGGGGCTACCATCAGGGAGGGAAGACACGAGTGATGAATTCCTGGGGCAGGAGACATGAACAGGCATGTGGTAGACCACTCACAATTCATGGACACCTGCCCCAGCCTACCCTGCTCCCCAAAGAATTCTCAGGCCATGCCCTGAGGCACTCTGCTAGGAATGGGACCTCCATACTGTGTTGCATGGAGTCCTAGAGGGACCTCACACACCAGCCTCTTCACACACCCTGTGATCAAGGGCAGGGGATCTATTTTATTTAGAGGGCTACTGCCCAAGGCCAGTATGACTGGCATCTGACTGGCAGGAAGAAGTTTGGAGAAAAGTGTCTTCAGAATTACTGGGATATTGACAGTGAGAAATAACTGAAATAGTCCAGAATGTGCAACCAAAATATTCTTGAAAGAGAAAACTAGTCTACAGAGCCAGCTAGATGACAAACGATAAAAGTATGTGCTGTGACAAGCAGCAGATGGGACACTACGGACCACTTCGGGAGGGTGTGGATAGCTTCCTGAGTAAGAAAATCACATCTTTTTCTTTCTGACCCTGAGGTGAGAAAGGAGACAAAAAAATGTTACAGGAGGTACATGATGAATTATTCCTGTGTGTTGACTAAGAAGCTATTTCTTTGAAATATCCTTTGGTGACAGTTTTTGTATTAGGGATTTAATGTGTGGCAAGCCATGCTAGTAGGTGGTTTGGGGGTTACTTTCTATTCTAAGATCTTACATAGTCCTCTAGGATCAACCTGATGCTTTATGCACTAAGACTTATTGAAAAGTCACTTCATCTATTCGCTGATCTCTCAGACGAGAAAGTATTACACAACATCATGCAATGTGTTCTTCTAGACAGGTCTAAAGCTAGATACAAGGCACCAAGCTAACTAGCATGCAAATTTTCTTTCTAAGGTGATGATTGATTTTTTTTTTTTTTTTACAGATTAAGCAATTAAAGGACAGAATTCTACTTTTCAAGTTGGCTATGTTGCACCAAGAAGACACAGCATAGGAAAGAGCAGCCCATGGATGGGGCAACTGACAGCTTTAGAATCTCTGGCCAGGCCACTGAGGTCAAGAGACTGTTCGCTGAGATGCATGTGCTGGTATCAAGTTGACGTTACTATCTTTTACTTTGAAATCCTCTTTTCCCCTTTCAGGGACCCTGTTGCTGATAGTTAGCACGTCCTCATTGCATGCCAGACATGTCCTGAACGCCTCAGCTGTACCATCTCATGCAGTAGAGTTCTGTGATGACCCTCTAGGATGCTCCACCCTCTATGCGGTGCCAAGGATTGTGACTATGATGGATTTCATTCTGGTTTTTAGGTGGAACCATCCGGCACAGTTGACTTTTACAAGGAATAATAACTGACCTAGTTAACTGGACCCTTTAAACCTGGGTCTAGGTCTGAAATGTGAATGATAGAGTACAGGACCATGAGAAGAAGCACCAATAATGGCTTAAGGATGGAAGGGACCATGTGGCAGGAAATGCTGGCAGAGTCATTGATCAGTAAGGTAACAGAAACCTCAGTCCCACAAGCACAGGAATGGAACTCTATCAATAACCTAAATGAGCTTAGAAGAAGAGTATGAGTCTTAAGTGAGATCATGGCCCTAGTCGATGCCTTGATTTTAGCTGTTTGGGATCCTGCACACAGAAAGCTGAATGGGATACCCAACCCACAAAAGCTGTGAGATAATAAATTTGTGGTGGTTTAAGAAGGTAAGTTTATAGAAACTTGTTCATCAGCAACACAAAACATCAAACCCTCCATGTGATATCATAATAACCCTCTAAATGAGGTTTCACCATTTCACAGGCAAGGAGACAAAGATTCAGGAAGATGATGAATTCACACAATATCACAAAGCTAAGTGTGGCTCAGATAGGTTTAAATGTGGCCAAGACTTGACTTCAGGGTCAAGGCTCTTAACTGCCACCTGCATTTCCTTTCTGGATGTATGTTACTCAAGTGGTAGGCCCCTGACAAAGGAGGCTCAGAGTGAGGGGACAGCATGTCTGCCTGGGTGTGGCTGAGCAGAGATCACAGGATCTGTATTGTGCCCTAACTTCAGTGAAAACTAGCTGTGTGCCCTTCAGAAAGCTACTCATCACTCTGGACTTCAGGTTTTGCTTCTTCTTTCTTAAAAAATTCTGCATAATGAAAAAGCAGGAATTCCTATAATGCATTTCTCACAGAGCTCTAGTGATGAGTTCACAAACACGTGTGAGGAAAAACAGCACAGTCCTCGGGGGCAGGTAGGGGTGTGTGGATGTCACAGAGACGTCGCTTTTTGATGACTGCAAATCTCAGTGTCTTCTGCATTCAGGTTGGCTGCACCTTTCTGATGCTTCTTTGGAGGAAGACATTTAAAAATGAGTGCTGGGCCTGGCACAATAGCCTAGCAACTAAAGTCTTCTAAAGGCATGCTCCAGGAACCTATATGGGCACCAGTTCTAATTCTGGTGGCCCCACTTCCTATCTAGCTTCCTGCCTGTGACCTGGGAAAGCATTTGAGGATGACCCAAAGCCTTGGGACCCTGCATCTGCATGGGAGACCTGGAAGAGGTTCCTGGTTCCTGGCTTCGGACTGGCTCAGCTCTGGCCGTTGCAGATACTTGGGGAGTGAATCAGTGGATGGAAGATCTTCTTCTCTGTCTCTCCTCCTCTCTGTATATTTGACTTTCCAATCCAAAAAAAAAAAAAAAAATCTTAAAAAAAAAAAAAGAATGCTGATTCTGGAGAGTATATGCTTCTCCATTATATGTATCTGGAACTTACAGATTAAGATTGAATGAAATCTTTTTTTAGATTCTTTTAATCTCAGTTCACTGTTAAAAAAAAACAAAGTAATATCTACTAGTACATAGGCTAATAAAGGTACAAAGAAAATAATGAGTTTTTTTTTTAAATATGAGTTTGAAAAGTAAATCATTACAATATTAATTCATAATAGTTTGTGATAAGTCAGGGATATAATTTTGGTGCATAACTACCTGCAAGAACATATGGCTAAAGAGCCAACAGAATAGGATGGCACACTCAAGAAATGCTAAAACAACCAAATGGATATGTGAAGTGAAGAAAGAAGAAATAAAGAACAGGAGAAAAACAAACAGCACAGCCTTTATTGTGGCATAGCACCGTCTTCAACACCAGCAGCCCATATAGTGCCACTAAGTTCCAGCTATTCTAGTTCTGATCCAGTTCCCTGCCTACATGCTTGGAAAAGCAGAAGAGGGCCCATGGTTTTCGGGTCCTGCAACCAACATGGGAGATCTAAATGGCGGTCTAGGCTTTTGATTTCTGCCCAGCCACACTTCGGCTGTTACATTAATTTGGGGAGTGGATCAATGGATGGAATTTCTCTCTCTCTCTTTCTTGCCTTTCCTTCTTGCTCTGCAGCTCTGCCTTTCAAGTAAATAAACTGAAATCTTAAAAAAAAATCAAGTTGTATTGGGGCTGGTATGGTGGTGTAGCAAGCTAATCCTTCATCTGTGGCACTGGCATCGTGGTTATTCTACTTCTGGACCAGCTCCTTGATAATGGCCTGAGAGAGCAGCAGAGGTCCAAGGTCTTGAGTACCTGCAGCCACATGGTAGAATTGCAAGAAGCTTCTGGCTCCCAGCTTTAGACCTGTCCAGCTCTAGCAGGTGTGGACATCTAGGGAATAACCAGCAATGGAAGATCTCTCTCTTTCTGTCTTTCCTTTCCCCCTACCCCCTTAACCCTGACTTTAAGTAAAATAAATAAATTTTTAAAAAAATCAAATAATAAGATAATCAGACTTAAATCCAATGAAACTATTAAGTGTAAATGACTCAAATATTTCAATTAAAATACAGAGATATTTCAGATCAGCTATTTTAAAAACTTTAAAAACTATTTTAAAATCTACCAATAGTTTCCTTAAATTATAAAGAAATATATAGGATTAAATCAAAAAGGATGAAAATAGATACACCATGCAAATTTATGTACAGAAGGAATTAGTGCACCTTTGAGTATTTTGATACTAAAACAAAGTAGACTTCAAATAAAGGAATATTTATTACTAGAAATAAACAGTCATTCATAATGTTATAATATATGAATACATCTTACTAAAAAGTATATAGCTATTCCTTGACTTATGTTCTGTCAAACCCAACATAAATTAAAAAGTCAAAACTACATTCAATACAACTAACCTACAGACATCACTGTTGAGCAATCCAATACATCATGGTACATCATGTTTACCCTATGATCTTAGACCCTATGATCTTTACCCTATGATTTTAGCTGTGACTTGCTGTTGCCAAGCAAGGAAAGAAAATAGTGACTATCACCAGCTCAATAAAGGTCAAAATTAAAATCTGAAGTATGGTTTCTACTGAATGTGTATCCTTTTGAAGTAGCTAAAAAATTATATGTCGACCCATTGTAAGTTGGGAATTATCTATACTTAAAAGCTGTTCATTCCATTGTAAATTGCATTGTAATTTTCAGTGGAAATCTGTCCAACTCCATTACAAATTACACTACGGTAAAAAAAAAAAAAATACATGTGAAAAGCCCTTGCCTTCAAAGAAATCACAACTTGGTTAAGTAAAATGACATAAACAAAGATATGCAAAATCAAAAAGTAATACAAAAGAAATTCAAAGCAGTATGGACCACAAATGAGAGTGGGAAGAAGGGGGAAAGAACTGCCTGCGAGCTTGAACGGATGGGAAAGCCCATATGGAAGAAAGTTGTTGGGGAAGTACAGCTACGGGGACAGAATGAGGGTGGGAAGAAAGTGTTGGGTAAAAGTATTGAGGGACAAGGCAGAAACTAACCTCCAAGTCCTCCCGCAGTTAACTCACTGATATTGACCGCTCGGAACAAGTCCACCCAATGGGAAGGAGTACAATCTTGTTTCACTAGATGAAAGTTGCAGATATTAAACTCCTTGCCTAAGGCTGTTGAACCTATAGGACTGGCTCTAGTGCAAGGAGCTGCGGGCATGTCAGACCCCAAAGCCCGAGTTGCTCCCAGGAAAGGGCATTTTCTATCTGAGACGACATTTGTTCAGCAACCAGCAAGCAGCTCTGTGGGAAAAAAAAAAGCCCTGGCCAGGTCCAGAAAGTGTCTTTTCTGAATTCACATGTTGAGCATTTTGCTCCACAGGAGGGAATAAACAGCTGACTCCACTCAAAGGGCTCTACTGATGTTCATAAACCATGAGGGTATTTATGTCATGGGCAGAGCTCCCCAAGTGAATTACAGCCTTTTACGCACTGTGTATGGTATTCACAGGACAAAGAAACAGGGCGTGTAAGGAATGCCACACTGACCCACCTCTCTTTCTGTGCTTTCTTTTTAAGCTTCTCCACCAATCTGAGACCTACACGTATGGGTAATTCTTTGGTTCTGTTTACCTATTACCTGGCCTTTTGACACAGTCCAGAGCAGTTACTCGGTTTAAGAATGGAGCCCTTAAACTAGCACGAGCTGCTGGCTTTCTCCTTTATTACAATTAGATGGATCCATCTTAGCTACAGTTGAAAGCAGATTTCTTTCATGTTACTTCAGATGTTTTCTTTAGGCTGGTGCTAACATAAAGCAAATGTCTCTTGAGACTCTGAACCAATCTGTTACGATAAACAGGCTTCGCTTACGACTTTCCTACACTGAAATCACAGGCTTGTGGTCTGTAACTCCTTAAAGACTCAGCTCATAATGCTTGAATGTCCACATAAGAAACACACACACACACACACACACACACCCCAAGATAGCTTTACCATGGAAACCACAAAGCCGTGTCTGTCTGAATCAGACTCCAGAGCACATACCACAAATAATGGCCCATCTTTTAAGGGCAGATTCTATGTATACACAGGGAAAGCCCAGAAAATTAAACGATTGCAATATTTCAAATATAAGACTTACTTTATGATTCCTTCCTTCAAACGTTTTTCAAGATAGGTAAGTCTTAATCACTAGTTCTCTTTGGGCATATTTAGGTTTTCTTTTTCCTTAGAATTTCAGATTTTGGCACCATGGAAAAAAAAGGAAAATACAAGGCAGGAAGGCAAAACAACTCACATCACTCTGGTGGGATCTGGATTTCTAGAGAAAATCCCATTGGTTTTGTTTAAAAGAGTCCCAAGTCTGTTCTAAGTGAAGGTCTCATGTTACAGAAAAGTATGAGAAAAGGCCTCCCAGGGAAGGAAGGAAACCAGGGGAGATGGAATAAAAAGCAAGAAGTCCTAATCAAGAACATTCTATGTCTGGAAGGCCAGGCTTTGTTAGTTGGGACTTTAAAATGTCAAAAGTTTGCTATGATAAAGGTTTTATCTCTCCTGCTGGGCTACAGATTCCATGAAGCCATGGACAATCTCTAATTTGTTTCTCATTATACCTCCAGCATGGAGCACGGTGCCTAGGACATAGTAGATGCTGGATTGTAAATACCGGGTGGATGACTGAATGAAGAGGATGTTTAATCGTCTTCAGTGATGCGATGCTTTGGATCTGATTACCCTTCAGCTGGGCTCACAGGTGTGAGCATATGGTTGTTCAGATGATACAGTAATAATCATATGCACTCTAGGATCTATTTTTGGAAACTATGATTTTGATCTACTGCCGCTTCTAATCTAGGAGGCCAGAGTTTGTGGAGACTGATGATACTAAAGTTTTACCTATGAAAAACACTGTTTATTTTCATATTTACATATTTCACATGATTGAGGGGGCAACCTTATACTCTGGGAAGTTGGTGGGCAACGGCTATATCCATAAAGTCCAAACTCCAGGTAGCTTTAACCTCCATCAGACCAACTATTTCCCTGGTGATTTTAATGGCTCTAAGCAGTCCAGGAATAAAAGGTCCCACTTTGGGCATTGGCTGTGGTTCATAATATAGAGATACAATGAGATAACCAATTCAAACAGATGTTCCCTATGAAAAAATGACTACTGAATTCAAGTATCATCTAATTAGCAACATTTCACTTTTTGTTTTTATCATCACCTGCATTTTCCAATTAAACATATATGAAAGGAGCTGCCCAAATTTTCATCATTGCCACCACCTACCCATAATTTTAATTCCTATTTTTAGTACTTTTAAATAATAATTTCTAATATTTAATACTTCTTTAGAGAGTAAGATTTTCCATAAATTCCACAATCCATTTTTAAAAGCAGTCATGACTAGTTTTAAAGATCAACAGTAACAGTAGCAAAAGGAAACCCTTGCAGATGTAGGTCAGTTTCTTCCTGGTGAGGTTAGATAAGGGAATTGGCAAACATTTTCTGGAAAGGGTCAAGCAGGAAATATTTCTGTGCTGCAGCCATGTGGTCTTTGTTGCAACCACTTTCTCTGTTACTGTAGCATGAAAGCAGCCACAGGTGATAAGAAACCAGCATTGCTGTGCTTCAATAAAACTTTTCTTGCAAAAACTGGCATGAGACAGGATTTAGCCAGTGGGTAGTAGTTTGCCAACCCCTAGAGTAAAAAAAAAAAAGTTCCTCCGTATGGAAGACCATGACAGGTTGACTTACTTTGCTCTTTTGGCCATTTCATTTCCATCCCATCTGGGGCTGTATGGATAATTTTTCTGAGCTTGGGAGTAAAGCTGTCCACTGTTGGTAAAATGATAAACGGACTGAAATGTGAGAGTTGGCTGGTCTCGAGGGAAAAACAGGGGCAGGTCAACTGTAAAGACAGAAGAAAAGAGAGTTAGATCTAAAGCACTTCTTATGGCAGTGTTTTGCTAAATTACAAGGTTGTGTACAAGACTTATAAGACGGTATTTGAATCACAAATACTGGTTGAGGTTTAGATAAAAGGTATGGGGAAAGGACCAAGAAATGTAAGGGGTCTTTCCTGCTACTTTCCAAAATTTTATCATCTCCAGTGGCAAATGTAACTCACAGGCTAGTGTAAGCATCAGAAGGTGTGGTCTGCAGATGCGGACAGAGCACTAGAGGCTCAGGGCAGAGGTAGGACCAACACCCCTGCCTTCCGAACTTCTCGATCACTTACCTTGTCCAGTATTCTATCTCAGGGTTAGCTGGGCTCTTGTTTAGTATCTGTAATACTTTAAAGGGCTGTAGAAGATCTTCCTCATCTAGAATTTGATGGAGGAAGTGGGCTTGAGGCTGTTTTCAAAGAATGAGTTTGAAAAAGGGCAGGTGAGGGCACGTGAGGACTGTTCTATTTCACAGGACATGACAACTACATCACCAGAAAAGAAAGTCACCACTCTACTTCCAATCAAGCTGCACATTTTGATACTCAGCAGTTTCCATTTTCTCCCATATGCGCTGCCACGTGTATTTATATCTCCTAAATCAGTGGGAGTTCCTGAATGGAAGGCAAAGGTGGCAAATCTAAGGCACTAAATACGTCTCCTGTCACAGTGTAGGCTGATTCTAATCTTTGCTGTTAACACATATTACGTGTCTTACCTTTTCATCTTGGGGTTCCTTTAAACTCAATTTTTAAAAACAAGGTGACTTGCTATTTTTAGTTGAGGCAAACCATCATGAAAAACCCAGATTGCTTCAACAGCACATGCTTAAATATGTATAATGTGTATTCATGTGATTGCTACACATTTGCAGGACAAAGAACAGCTACATTATTAAAAAATAACAAGAAAATATGTACAGTAGCTTCTAGTCTCACAGGGTACTTTAATGTGCTTTATCTGTTACTTAAAATTCCATGAAAGAGATATTATTTTGCCGTCTGCATTTAACAGATGAGCAAACTTGAGACTTCAGAAAGTTTTTTAACTTGCTTGTGTTATGGCTATGCAGAACTAAGACTCAAATCTAGTCTCATGAGTCAAACCCCAGGTTCCTACCATGCCACACTCCCTTCTCCTGGTTCTGAAGCCGCAGGTGTGACTGTTACAACTCACCCATCATGTTCTAATCACAAGGTTATAACTGAAGGGAAGTCTCCACTGTGAAAGATGCACAGGTTTGTCTTATCGGCTGAATGAAGTGGAAATATTTTTAAAATATGCCCTATGCACTCTAGATAATTCTGTGTCCATCGCCGTTTGGACTAGGCCCTCTATAGTACTTAATATGATTCTTTAAGGAAAAGGTTTACAGCCAGCTTTTAAAAAGAAAAACCAACCAAAAACTCCCAAGAAGCAAAAACTGTCCAGTTGGTAGGGCCTCCTTGCCCTCTGAGTATACTTGACTCTGATGATGTCTGACTCAGCCCTGCAGGGGGTTTCTACAGATGAATCACATTACAACCAAAGAAAGGAGGCAAGATCGTGAATGTCCACTGTTTAGTCACATTCTTCAAGTGCCCAAAATAAGACATTCTTAGTCTATCTATTTATATCCAAGAAGTTTTCAGAATATACAGGAACAACAGAAACCATGAAACAGAGTAATTCAAAGTCTACATATTTCCACACAGAAACCCCTTTTTGAATCCTTTAAAATCACAAAGCATAATCTGTAACATCTTCAGTCACTCTGAACAAATAGAATTTTTGTAAGTTCTTGGATAACTCATTTCATGTCCTTTGATTCATTTTAGGGGAAACAGTGCCTATCCACAAAGCTTTCATTGTTGTTACATTATAGAGAGTTCCCAAATACAAGATTCAGATAAACTCCAAAATAACCATTAGTAGCAGGAAAGTGTTTAACACGTGAAGTTCCCTATAAAAAAAAAAAAGCAATGCTTTTAAATACCAGAATCCAAAGGCACTTATTTAGAAAGTTCAAGTAAAAACAGTCAGTGCTCAGGACAAAAGCAATGCAGGCAATGTCACAGGCTAGATGACCTCAAGCTACCAGCCTTGGGGAGGCTTTAGACTGCATCACTTTTTGTTCTCACTGCTTTATAGAGAATGAATTTGCTGGTATTTGTATTTGTTATACTAAACAGTAAATTTTCTACCTGTTTCTGAGACATTTTCTTTTATCCCCCCCCACTCAATTAGCATCAGAAATCATTCAGAATGTGAATAAAATTCACATTACATTCAAATTCACATTATGTGGCCAAGTGAGTTGTCCTGATGCTTTAAAAATGGCAGCAAGCTACAGGCTGATAAGCACCATAATCAGCTTCCCCCAAACACTGATTACACAATTTTTTCCTAGAGAGATTGATCTAACTAAATGGTTGAAACCAGGACCAAATTTGAGTACTTCTGCCACTGCAGTACATTGGGTCAAATTGCAGCATCCCATATGTACACCAATTTGAGTCTTAGCTGCTTCACTTAAAAAAAAATTATTAATTATCATTATTATCATTTTATGAAACAGTTTCATAGGCTTTGAGATTTCCCCTATTCCCACCCCAAAGCTCCTCCATGGGTCTTAGCCACTCTGCTTCTGATGTGGCTCCCTGTTAATGGGCTTGAAAATGCAGCAAAATGGCCCACGTGCTTGGACCACCACCTTACATGGAGACCTTTATGGAATTCCAGGCTACTGGCTTGGGTTGGCTCTGCTCTGCCTGTTTTGGCTACTTGGAGAGTGAACCAGCAGAGGTAAGGTCTTTCTTTCTCTATCCATGCCTTTCAAATAGATACACAAGTCTTAAAAAGAAATAAATCAAATACTTTTTCTGGATACACAGTAACTGATTAGGTAAACAGAAATGGATAGAGCACCTCAGAGAGTCAATCAACAATTCACCTGTGACTTCACATTAGGAGACAAAATATACAGAATATCAACTATTTTGCTCAACTTCAGCTGTACCTTATCTATATCATTCATAAAAATGTTTTATTCATAAGAATGAGTTAGCATCTAATATCATAATGAGAAACAGTTTTTCTTACAGAAACAATTCAGATGGTATGGACTAACCCAAATTTTTAAAAGGAAAAGCATGTTTTATTTATTCCTAAATATTTGTGCCACTTAAATTTTGCTTACAGGTTCACTTGTGATTTTATCATGCATAGTTAAGTAATTACCTTACACTTTGACACAGCTAACTTACTCTGCAGGAGCAATTTGGGCTCATATCTCTATCAACATCAAACAGTGTTATTTGCCTCCTTAGAACCCACTGGCTCCAGTTTGATTCCTGGAGTAGGATCCTTCCCTTTGGTTCAGTTACTTATGTGTAGGTATTATTTCGACAACCGCTTCTTACTTTCTTTCTTTTACATGGAGGTAGGAGTTTGGTCAGCTCTCTATCCCAGGAGGAGTGGTCCTTGCTTGTTCAGTAGAACGTCAACAACCATTTCTGAAGCACAACTCTCCTTGAGGACTTGTTGAAACAAATCCCACCAGACACTGCTGGTTCTGCACCGACTGAGCAGTTCTCAGGACACACTCCCAGCGCTCCCGTGGCCCGGGGGAGGTGGAAGGAATCAGCTCTGCAGCCAGTCTTATTCCAGACAGCTGCTGTTCTTGATGGTTCACTGGGTGCTGTTGGCACTCACAGGCAATGACCAGCTGGGCAGCTTTCATGGGAAGCTAAAGGCACTGAAAAATTGTGTTGTCTTAGTTCCAGGGGTGGGGAATGTCTGTCCTGTGGCCAGTGTGAGGCCTGGGACATCAGGTGGGTTGGCCTGGCTGAGGCAATCACAGGTGGAACTCAAAATTTAACACATCTTTGACAGGCTCATTTTTAAGTTGACCGTTTTGTATGGTCTGGGAATGATGTTATAAACATCCAAATGACCCTTGGCAGAAACAGGTTCCTCACTCCTTCAAGGTGAGGCTCAGATGGCTGACTGCAGTATTAAGCTTCCTTAGTAACAAGCTCACTGCCCCTAATCATTCACTGTTTCACCATAGCAGATTCCAGTAATGTATATCTAAGTTTAGTGATGCTTAGCAACTCCTCACCCCTCCAGAAACTTCTGGAATTGAAAACCAAACAGAAAGCAGTGAAAAGAAATGCCACACCACACAACTCACTCAGGGGATAGTCTGTCAGCTGCTTACATTTCTAACAAGCCTAGTTATATGATTATTACAGGAAAAAAAAAACATGTTAATAGCAAGACGAGAACAAAGTGCTTAAAGGCAAGTACTAAGAGCTGGCAGTCTTGTACAAACAGGAGAACCTAATGGTCAACACAGAAATTATAGGGGCAAAGAGAATCCCAGGCTGCACCCCTTCCTCCTCAGCTAGGCCGACAGTGACCCTGACCCTAAGGAGTCTTGGTAAATGGCAGACACCCTTGGGTGTCTACCCAACCTTTTTCTCCTTCCTTCTTTCTGATCAACAGTGCCCTTCCTCCCACCCCAGTTTCAAGGGGTTGAGTCCTAATGCCCTTACACCTTCATAAACCAAGGCATGGAAATGTGATTCACTTCTACCACTGGGACCTGAGGGGAAGTCAGCAAGGGGTCTTCTGAGAGCTATTTTCCTCTCTGGTTAATGACATGTGGAAGCAGCAGTCCCCACAGCCACAGATCTCATCATGTGAGGTCTCGAGGCATGGCACTATTGTACCCATCTTACGAGCAAGAGGAGATGGTTGGCTTGGAATCAGTGAGCTATGCACTCTTAGTCCCTGGAACTGCCCAGCTCTGGGTTTCTTACTGATTGAGACAATTCCAAGTTTATTATTTAAATCTCTTTTAATCGAGTCTTCTCACATTTGCAGTCAAAGGCACTTGAGGAAATGTTACTTCTTGTAGTTTCTGTCCAAGAAAGTGGAATAGTTGTATAGTCTACTTCAGAAATATTTCCACCAAGCTTGGGTAAAAAACACTCAAGGCATGCATACAAATGGGAAAGTTTGAGCTGTATGGAAAACTCAGTTTTGTGGGATAGTTCAATCCTTGAAAATGCCAAACAAATGAGGGGTTAACCATAATTGCGTCCCTGGGAGTCACATCATCAAATATTTCCATCATTATTCACAAGCAGCCATTGCTTTGATTTGGCTGACCTTGCACACCATGTATTCCTGTGTCTCTTTTGTATTCTTGTGTCCGTGGGGAAAGCTTTTCACAGACCCACTCTGAAGTAGGGGTGGTTCCCATTTTCAGGTCCCTCCAGTTCCTCGAGCCTCACGCTGAGCTCTGAGTTTTAAACTCCTGCTGACTTGTTACAAACACATCCTCCAAGGATCGCAAAGGAGGCTGCTTCCTCCCAAGAACACTCAGCGCACATCTTACTCCCAGGCTGCCCCCACAACCAGCTAGTGTGGGAAGACTGCCACTGATGTACTGACCACCCTCCCATATTACAGCAACAAACTAAAGCTCTGAGACATGCATCACAACCACCAGAAAACTAAACACCACAGAGCCACAACACTCACTGACAAGAAATATAAAAGCAAGATTTTCCAGTTCAGAAATATCCGTATTCAAGGCACTGTGGATCAAACAGTGTCTCCTCTTATCATCACTGCCTTTCATTTAAAACCAGATTTTTGTTAAACCGCTTTAACTTAAATTAGCTTTAAATTTTTCACTCTTCTCCTTTATCTGACCAAAGAAACATGCCATCTTTGGAGTTTTAATGTTGTGGCATCTTCAGAAATTGCAATGGTAAATGTGTATTATGAAAACACTATGGATGGATTTAAAATTTTTTTTGCACTAAAGGCAAGTTAGCGTTTAATATTTTTTTAAGAAGATTTATTTATTTATCTGAAGGCAGACTGATAGAAACCCAGATTTTTCATTTCCTGGATTCACTCACAGGTGGCTAACATTTAGGTCGAGGCCAAGCTGAAGCTACGAGTTTCATCTGGGTGTCCAACATGGGTGGCAGGGACTCAAACATTTGGCCATCTTCTGCTGCCTTTCCTAAGCTATCAGTAGGGAGCTAGTTTAGAAGTGGAGCAGCCAGGACCTGAATGGCACCCATATAGGATGCTGCTGGCGTAGGAGCTGGCTTTACCTGCTATACCATCTTGCCAGTCTCTCTCCTTTATTTCTGTTTCTCCTTTTTAGCCAGGTCCTTCACCCACTGGCATATCTCACTGAGGCTAACCCTGCCTAAGTTAGGGTCTCCTTTTATTGCCTTGTGCCTCTCTTTCATTGTCTTCATTCCACCACATCTTAGTTGCTGCATTATAGGGCTTAGTTGACAGCATAATCCTAGAACTGCGAGGCACGAGGCTGATGGTACACAATGCAGTGTGGACTTTGTACTGCTTTCCTCGGGTCCAGTTCAGGGACTGGGCATTCCTTGTGCTGCCTGTTTCCTTCTTTTCAGGTTTAAAACTATCCTGAATAGGTAAAGTTTTAGGAAATACCTTAAGAACAAGGGCTGTGAATTAGCTATTTTATTATTTCTGATACTGGCACAGAGAACGACACAAAAGACATACTCAAAAGATGCTTACTGAACTAAAGGAAGGAATAGAAAAAGGGAAACTAAAAACTCAATAGAATTTAATTTTGTGCCAACAGTGAAGGCTGTGGAACATTGGCAATTCCCATTCAATGTGAAGCAGAATATAAAATACTATAGCCTCTGGTTTAGTAACAGTAGAGATGATTGTACTCAGAATAAGTCCATGGCCAAGGAACTGCCAGGAGAAAGACTGTAACAGCATAGTGTATGACAACGTAAACTTGAACCACCTGAGTGGCCCACCAACAGATCAGATAGATAGATCATGGTATATTCTTTCAATGGGATACTTTAAAAAATAAACCAGGGGCTATTTTTGTGGCATAGTACGTTAAATTGCTGCTTGAGGCACTGGCATCTCATACCGAGGCACTGGCTAAAGGTCCAGCTGCTCTGCTTCCAAACCAGCTTCCTTCTGGGAAGGCAGTGGGAAGATGTGGGAAGCCAGTGCACAGATGGTACAAGTGTTTGGACGCTTGCCACCCTCGTGGGTAACCGGGATTGAGTTCCTGGCTTCTGGATTCAGTCTAACACAGGCCTGGCTATTCTGGCCATTTGGGGAGTGACCCATTAGATGGAAAAGCTCTCCTTGTCTCTGTCACTTTCCCTTAAAACAAATGATGATTTTTTAAAAAGGGAAAATCTAGAGTGATATGTACATATACAGATGGTTCTCAAGGATACATTATTCAGTGAAAAAGGCAACTTACAGATGAATGCTGTTCAATATACACTTGTAAAGTTCAAAAATCATGTAACACTATTACTTACCATCTATGAATGTCTACGAAGTAGAGGTACAAAACTTTGTGGGAAAAGAGAAGCATCAAATGAAGTCTGGTCTAGATTCTGTCTTGTCTGGGAGTCATGGGAGGAGAGAAGGATGGGAACAAATTGCAGACAGACACTCAGGGGGTTCTGACTGAACTGAGAATATGCTGTTCTGTTGCTTTTTAAAAATCAGTGGCACTTGGACACAGCATGATGGTCTAGTGGCTAACTCCTGTCTTTGCATGCCCAGGATCCCACATGAATGCCAGTTCATGTCCCAAATACTCCATTTCCAATCCAGCTCCCTGCTTGTTGCCTGGGAAAGCAGCAGAGGATGACCCAAAGACTTGGGTCCCTGCACCTGCATGAAAGACCCAGAGGAAGTTTCTGGCTTTGGATCAGCTTAGCTCCGGTGTTGCAGGTGCTTGGGGAGTGAACCAGTGGATGGAGGATCTTTCTCTCTGTCTCTCCTTCTCTCTGTATGTCTACCTTTCCAATAAAAATTAACAATTTTTTTTTTAAAAAGTGGCAGTTAAAGTAAAACAGTAACACTTAACTAAGGTGATTATGCTTTATATTCTTTATATATATTGTGCAAACTTGAAATAGTTATCATTTCAGAAAGTTTTAAAAAGCAAGGGCATTAACATTCAGAGCAGAGAATAATCAGTATGTTTCCCTTTATATAAAATTTAACCATAGAAAAGATGATATATTGTTATTATATATACATCTATCCCGTGGTAAAGCTACTAGGAAAAGCAGGAAAATGATTAACAGAAAGTTCAGGGTAGAGGTTATTTCTGGGAGAGACACATGGCTTCTAAAGTCCTGGCATTCTTCCAGTGTTTTAAGTTAGGGTGGTGTTCTATTAATCTTTAAAGTATGCAAGCATGTTTTCCATGATCTTTGTATATACAAGGGTACTTCAAAAAGTTTGTGGAAAACAGAGATGAAAGGTAATTTTATTTTGGTGCAAATTTTTTCCCCTAACTTGGAGCATGGATAAACTTTTAGAAGTGCTTCATATATATTCAAATAAGTGTAACTTAAAAAAGAAAAAGGAGAACATTTTTTTAAACCAAGAGAGTCTGGAAAGCTGAATGACCTTCAGGAGAAAAACAAGTCATGTCTGGGGAGTCCCAGGACGCAAGAGGGTGTGTGTGGTCTTGAGCTTATGAGCTGGAGGAACAGATGGGCAAAGGTAAAGGGTCTCCCAGCTGGGCATACCCAGGGGACAGTGGAGGCACAAGCAGGGTGCACACTGCGAAGGAAGAGAACCACGCCTAAGGCTACAGCTCATGAGATGGACTTTGAGCTGATTCTAGAAGGTTAAAGACTGCATTGGAATTATAGGCTGGGAACACTCTGCTGAAAGGGTAGATGCAATAATTTCCATCGTTCTTTTGCCTCCTTTGGTATCCCGTATGTTTTATGAGGAAGAGCTATAACCTATTGTACTTTACCAGTCTTGCTTTCTTTCCCACTTCTCTCTTGACCTTTGCATGTGTGCAGAGAAATGGGTGACGCAAAGCTGACAAAAGCACCTTGGGAGCTTCACAGGCCAACCTGCTCTCCCTACCTGGAGGGCTCTCCTTGCTTTCCTGGGCTAGCCTCATCAGGGCTGTGGCAGGAAATGCTTCTATCCTGGAACTCGGCATGCTTTCAACTGTGTTCTGCAGTAGAGTGTGCTGAGTGCCGGAAGCAAGGGTATACTAATGGCTGAGGCTGGAACCCAGGGGGTTCAAGTACAGGAGCCTTGTCCTAGGCTTGAGTGCTCTGGAACCCCTTGCTTCATGTGTCACATATCTGGGCTACACTCCATGCTAGAACCCAGGTCCTTGCCTGCTGAGGCTGGGCCAAGTGCTGAAGCTGGCAGCTCCTGCCTGCTGGGCCATTGGCTCTTGAGGCCTCTGGATAGCACCCCACTTCAACCCTGGTGCCCCTGGAGTCCTGATACTCTCACTTCCTCAGAGCTGGCTCCTGGTGCAGTCCCTACACCTGTTATTGTTTCCAGCTCTGTTGTACAGTCTAGGCACCGCTTTCTTCCAGAAATCTTCCCTCACCTGCTCTGTGATTTCTCCTTCATGGCTATTCACATCACCCACTTCTCAGCTGGGCTGCTAATGCTTAGCGAGTATCCACCTTTGTGTTACATCCTCCACAGGGGCACCACCACGCTAGATCTGTACTAAGGCAGTGTATCCACTAGCTAGATACATAGGAACTAGCTGGCACAGATCATCCAACTGAAGAAATGTTGACTGCACCAGACATATAAGAAACACTTTTATGAGATGCAGAGAGAATCTAGTGCATGAGAGAACACCATAAATAGCATTCAGTACTGTTTTAACTTCTATTTTTGAAAGAATTTAGTCTCAATAAATACATTCTTGGCCTGGGAGGATTAAAAAAAGAAATCTGGCTAAATTAGGGAAGAGTTTGATTAAAAGAATCCTTAAACAAATTAAAATATATTCAAATACAAAATTCCCAGCACTTACAAACTGGGCAAAGTTTTTAAATAGTCATAATCTTTGAATTACAAAACATGTCTTGGATAATGTGCCAAATGAAGGTGATTGGGGAAAGAGGACAAATATATTTTCTTTGTTTAGAGCAGGGAGACTAATACTAGTAAGTTTAAATTCCAGTCTTGAAAAAGCAGAACAAACCAGTTACATACAAAGGATGACTAATGAAGGAAAAAAAAAATTCCTCAAACCACTCTAGTTTCTAAAAAAAAAAAATGATCTACTTACGACGTTTGTATCCTAAAGAAAACACCATGGACCCAATCTGACAAACATTTCCTGAGCTCCCAGCATGTGCCAGCTCTAGAGAAGGTGGTTCCTCCTGGCAGTGCTGGCCTATGCTCTCCGGCAGGGAGCCCCTGCTGAGGCTGTGATGGAGGCAGTCACCACCCCAGGGCTCAGGGGTGGAAAGATGCTCCAGCCAAGGGCTCTGCAGAGACCAACAGGGTTCAATGGCTTTGCACAGGCTCTGCGAGGTCAAATTTTTAAAAAACTTTCATTTACTTAATTTTATTTTTCTTATTTTGAGAGGCAGAGAGACAGAACTCTTATCTCCTTGTTCATTCTTCAGATGCCAACAATGGCTGAGACTGGGCCAAGTCAAAGCCAGGAGCCAGGAATGCAATCCAGGTCTCCCACATGGCCTGCAGGAACCCAAACACTTACACCATCCCCATTGCCTCCAGGGTGTGCAACAGCAGGAAGCTGTAATTAGGAGCAGAGTCAGGACTCAAACCCAGGCATTCCAATGTTAGATGTAAGTATTTTAATCGCTAGGTAAAATTCCTGCCCCAACATTTAAAATTCTGATGGGTGGTTGCAGTGGGTGGATTATAATGGGGAAGACAGTGGAAAGGCAAGGAAATCCAGGCTGTGAAAATAAAACAGAACAGAAAAGTCAAGAAGGATGAGGATCAGGGCGATTAGGGCAGACTGATATAAGCTGGAGGACAGGAGGCTTTGCAGAGGAGCACTGGATAAAGATGTCAAACTATGGAATGTTCTGAACTCAAAGCAAGGGAGTTTGGTCATTTTTCTATGAGCAGTGTTACTCCTAAACATGTATAGAGATAAGACCCTGCCTGTGCCACTCATTCCAGTGGCACAGATATTTTTCAGTAATTTCAGTGACTCCAGCAGAGTAGAAATTCTCCAAATTGGAGAATACTGTGGAAAATACAAAGCACAAATCAGGAATAATGTAGGTATAATGAGATGAGCACAATCATTTACTTCTCATGATAGGAGCCAATTCCTCTTTCTTAAACGCTGCTTTTAGACTTAGTTGTCAACAAAGTTCTGAGTAGAAAGCCAGACAGGGAGCTGCTAAGAGCTCTTTTCTTTCTCTTCCCATGTGAACAAGCTATACAATTTGGGACTAAGGTTCTGAATCATACATTTGATAGATTGATTTGCTTTTGTGTTGCTTTGTAAGACAGGGTGAGGACCCTGGATTGCCATACCACCATTATTCTATGCTAAACATTCATTTAACTTTATTCAAAAGATAAATTTATTTTACAGACAGAGAAGGACACACACACACACACACACACACACACACACACACACACACACACACCCTTCTATCCTATGCTCTATTTCCCAATCATTTCAATGGTCCGAGTGGGCTGGCCTAAAGCCAGGAGCCAGAAGCTTCCTCCAGGTCTCCTAGGTGGATACAGGCACCCAAGGATTTGGGGCATCCTCTGCTGCTTTCCCAGGTACGGGATCAGGGAACTGGACCTGAAGTGGAGCAGCTGAAACTCAAAGAGGATGCTGGCACTGCAGATGCAGGCTTAATGTACTGTGCTATGGCACCATTCCTTCTAGTTTTAAATCTGCATTATAATTTCTAGGCATCCTACATTCCAGATATATACTGCATAGCAGTACTAAAGGTATCTGAAAATGTTTGACCCAGGAGAATGGGCAGTGTGAGGTATCTTTCCCAGAAATGTCCAAAGATAAACCCATTCTCTGGTTGCTTGGGGATCAGTTCAGACTGTGAGCTGGAGAGGACAGCTTGTCTAGGGAAGTTGCAGGTTCCAGGGAAGACATGTGCCCTGGAGATGGGGGCCCTCAGTTCTGCTTAGTAATCATACAGTTCTGGCAGTTGGACTGACCTCTCTGAGCACTGTTTCTCATCCATGAAACTGGAAAAACCCTAACTTGAGGGGGTTGAAAATAAATCATGTCAGGTATGCACTATGATGTCTGGCACACAGAAAGCACTCGATAAATGAAGGGTGGAACCTAAAGGAATGCACTAATAGGAGAATATACTGGAAAGAATACGGGCCTTGGAATTCAACAGATCTGGGCTTGATTCTTACTCTGCCAGTTACAACCTAGGTCTACCTGAGGCAATTCACTAAACTCTCTAGAGCCTGGGTTTTCTCATGGGAAAACCTACTCTGCAAGGCTGTTAGGTGGCTTATATAATATAATGAATATATGGGTAGAATACCTGGCATATAGCAGGTCTTCATAAATGATACCTATTATTATTTGCTTTTCTCTTAGAAGCAATTAAAACAAACATACAAACCTGAACTGAATCTATACAATTTTTTTTAAACCTGATTTCCCACTGAGAAAATACTGAGTCAAAAGCGACTACTTTCCTTCAACTGAGCTTCAGACAGTTTTAATTTGAGCAAACTCAGGAGTCCTTAGGATTTCTTCACTTTGGGGACTAGTGTTGCAGTCCAGTGGGTTAAGCCACTGTCCATGACACTGATCCCATAGTGGAACACCAATTCATTCCAGCTGCTGAGCTTCTTATCCAGCTCTGTTACATACATGGAAAGGCAGTGTGTTATGGCTTCAGTAGCTGAACCCCTGCCACCCATGTGGAAGACTCAGATCAAGTTCCAGGCTTCTGGCTTAGGACTGGCCTACCCCTGGTTATTGTCATTTGGAGATGCACTCGTGGATAAAAGATCTCTTTCATTCTCTTTCTCTCTCTCTCTCTCAGCCTTTCAAATAAACTAATCTTTAAAAATGAGAAATTCTTCACTTTTAACTCTACAATCTTCTTTGTTTACATAAAGAAGCCACAGCTCTATAGCGCTGAGGATGGGGTCTTGTGACAAGAGCTAACCACCAAGCCAGTACCTCTGTAGAAGGTGCTCACTGAGCAAGTGGAGGGACAGCTTTCTGTTGCGTTCTGAAGAGGAAGTATCCCCCAGTTAGCACAGGGGCATCCACCAAGGTACTGGCTTCTTCTGTTTCTGCTGAATGCCTGATTTGAGTAAAGACGAAGTATCAGCATCTTTGTACATCTACCTGCTTGGCCTATGAATTATCCAGGTATTTTATTTACTTTATTATGGCTTTCTGGCCAGCATCTCCCTTCTCTCAAAGTGGCTTGGTGGGGAGTAGGTGTTAGGGTACAGTGGAGCAATGTAAATCAATTAAGGCTCTTTGCTGGCAAGGCCAATTAGAAACTTCAATTGAAATAAAGGTACGATTGTTGCCTAAAGTGATGTTTTTTGAACTGTCGCATCAGTCTCATGTCTTATTGGAACTAAAGAAAATAAATGGTACACAGAAAAGGGGATCATGTTGAGGCGTATCCCAACCTAATTGAGCTGCCTGACTTGTGTATCCAAATTTAAAGGGATAAGACAACCTGTAAGAGAAAGTATTGGGTCATCAGCAGTCTAGGAAAGGTGTTATTTACACTAGGCAAAACATGCCTGGTCCCTTGGGCTTTCCAGATAACGGAGGGTTTGTTCCTCACTTGAAAACCTTTTTCTGTTGTTGCTGTTTGAACTGCTTGTGATTCCAACTCTTCCAAAGTAGACTTTATATTTACTTTTCATGTATTTCTTTATTTTCATGTATTCCTTTCTAAACGACTCACAGTGACCACAAACTCTTACAGTGGGCCACACAGTCACTGTGTGGGAGACCCTCCCTGAGCTCACTTTTGCTTCAATCCATCAGGTTATTCTTGAATTTTAATGGTTAGTGCAGTCGCACCTCGGACTCCCTCTAAGAGGCTAAATGGCCAGCCACTTGGGAGCCAGCTGAGGTTTGTTAGAAGGTGTGGCAGTCAGGCCTGGGTAAAGCATTCAGTTTGTGACCCCTCTCCAGTTTCTTTTGACATATGCTTACAAGGTCCAGCTGAGTAGGAGGCAGATAAGCTATTTAAAATTCTCCCAGGTGATGGTTCAGCGAGGCAATTAAGGCTACCTGGGGCATCACAATCTGGATCAGAGTGCCTGGGCCAGGCCTGGCTCTGCTTCTGATGCAGCTTCCTGGTAATCACACCAGGGAAGGCAGGTAGCTCAAGCACTTGCATCCCTGCCATGTAGATTGAGATCCAAGATCCTGGGACCCACCCTCCTTGAGTGTGGCATTTGGGGAATGCAGAAGCAGATGGATAGCCTCTGCTTTTCCAATGAATGTTTAAAAAAATAATATGATCTTCCAAGTTTTGTTACTATGGAGGGCACATGAGCCAAAGCACACTTCAGCAAGGAGTGGCAGAAATCATCCTGCATTTAGAAGGAGGTGGCATTGCAGCATGGGGAGTGGCTTCAACTGCTTCAGCAGCCGCAGACAAAACACCAGTAACCTCCCTGCAGGAACCAAACAAACAACAGCACAATCGCTGCTTTCACTGTGTGACTTTGGGTTCTTCATTAACCACATCTGAAAAGTCTCTTCGTACAGGCAATGGCTAGGCACGGTGGTTTCTTTTATTTGGTTTGGTTCTTCAAGTTATTCCATGCTTTAAAAAAAATGCTACAAGAAAGAATAGAAATGGACATGCACTGACTACCGTAGGATTAAGTCTTGCCCTTCCTGCTGGAGGATAAACTGCTCTGGGGACAAGCCAGTGAACTGACACAAAGCTGGGGAGGCTTCTGCTTGGGTATTCGGCTCCTTGGCTGTCTCAGTGGGAGTATTCCACAAGAAAACAATTTGTCTGACCATTGGTCAAGAGGACAAAAAAAAAAAAAAAAAAAGACGAGAGACTGACCTATGCAGTTCTCATGACAGCAGGAGGAAGACAATGGATTTGTTTTCCAGACAAGTCAGGCTTAAGGGCACGACAGCCTCAGACTTGAAGAATATTTATCTTTGACATCCCAGTTTTCTGATCATGGTATCTCTCCTGCCAGGTAAGTATAACATCCTAGTTTCCTCGTTTTCTTCCTTTCGATCAGGAAGGTATTTTATGGTCATACTGATGGCATGTGAGTGCCTTTGACTCTGTTGCTCACTTTTGTGTGTCTCCCAGTTTCCATAACACCGTGTTGATCTGTTATTTCCTCTTGCAAATTTTACTACCTCCTTTTCTCCATCTGCTTAGCACCCCCTCACTCCCAAAGCTCAGCTGAAGGGCTTGCTAACTCTGGATCTTGGTCTTTTGACAGCTACTTCCACGAGGCTGAATTCACATCTTGATGACTTTAAATCCTCATGTCCCTCCCTGACTGTTCACCTGGAGGCCCAGTCTGGTCAACACTGTAATTGAAACCTTCAGGTATCAATAAGTTTCACATATATTTCTCTGTGGACATACTGCCCCATTTACATGAGAACAGTACAACCTGGACCAGAAAGAGCTCATGAAGAATAGTGCGACAAGGTCTGCCATGATAGCCTAGTGGCTAAATCCTGGCCTTGCATCCACCAGAATCCCATATGGGCACCAATTCATGTCCTAGCTACTCCACTTTCTGTCTAGCTTCCTGTTTGTGCCCTGAGAAAGGAGTTGAGGACAACCCAAAGCTTTGGGACCCTGCACCCACGTGGAAGACCTGGAAGAAGCTCCTGGCTCCTGGCTTCTGATCAGCTCAGCTCCAGCCATTACAGGCACTTGGAGAGTTAACCAGCAGACAAAGGTCTCTCTGTATCTCCTTTTCTTTGTATATCTGCCTTCCCAATAAAAATAAATAAATCTTAAAAGAAAAATATACTGAGACAGAGCTGGCTTTACCTTTGGGCCTGGATCTTCAGATTTTAAGTCCACTGGTTCCCATGCCACCAGAAGGTTCTATTCCCAGCTGGGGGCATCACAGTACAGGTCTAAAGCAGAACCCATAGTTTACTCACCATTCACCACACATCAGGTCAGGACTCACTTTGCCAAATGCAAAACTTTTGTGCCATCTTAGCTCCCACTATTGCTACTATTGCTGCCTCCTTCTCTGGAAAGCCCCACCCACCCAAAAGGGCTGACCACTGGATCCTGTCTTCTAGGAGGGCCTGCTGGGGCCCACATTCACTTCCACTATGGATCAAGACATGGGAAAAAATTGCCCTGCTTTACACATTTCTGGTTAAAACTAAAAATATCTGGGAACCTCTGTTCCCCCACCATTTCTCCCCCTCACTTAGCTCCACATAGAATCCATTAATACCAGAAGTAATTCAATAAGGTTGCTCTACCTCCAGGAATTGCCTTTGTAAGTGTCCTACACATTGATATCAGGTTAATTACCTTAATTCGACTCCTTGTCCTATAGGCCATGGGAATTAGCCAAGGTTTTCTGGTTAAAAACACAATTCTTGGGTGCTGTTAGGCAGTTCAAGGGATGCCCATCAAGCCTTTACTTCTTGAAAAGATGTTGATGTAGCCCCATGAGCTCAGGTGAAAACACTGTGACTGGAATATAGAAACTGAAGTTCATGAACTCATGAACTCAGGCACAGATGAAAAGAATCAGATTAGAAATTTAAAAAAAGAAAACCAAGTTCCAAAGGACTTCAAAATAAAATACCTTAAAGCTGGTCACACCTTAGCAGACTCCACAGTGAAACGCCACAGGTAACCCTGTCACACAGCCATTCTCACTTGCCCCACCTTATCCATGACCCCTACCAACACTCTCTGGTGGAAAGCTCTTTGTTCCTAGAGGCCAGATGGTTCATTTCAGGTGTGCTATTAATTGGTTCCATGGAAAAACAGGTTTGGTTCTTTAAATGTTCAACTTGCTAAGGCATTGCTCAATCTTAGGTCACGGAAAAATCAAGCTGAATTCTACAAAGGAGTGCCCGAGCAGGCACCAGCAGAGATCACAAGGAGCGTGTGCTGTTGAGATCCATGGGAGTGAGTGACCCAGGGTTGTACAGAGATACTAAATGTTCTGTAGCTAAACACATGGGTGTGCATGTGTGTATGTTTTTGGTTTAAGGGAATAGTGCATTGTAAGATCTACACAGTAAGACAGAGTTGCTTGTCTGAGATTTGAAGAAGGTGTCCAAGAGCTTTCTTGACTACAGGACTTCTGACCAATAGAGTCACGGTAACTTCTGGCACAGTGTAATGCTTGATGGGATTTCAACTGCATAAAAGTCTACTAGGATTTGGTTGACAGGAGGATCAAAAGCATGATCAAAAATCAAGGTTAAAAAAAAGAGTATGTGAACTTGTGCAATCTTTTCAAAGGCCTTCACATGCATGCAGCACACACGGACCTTCTATGTGAGGGGCAGAAAATTTCAAGGTGATGCTAAAACAAAACCTTTCTTGAAGGGCTCCTTACTGGCACAGTCAGTAAACAAATCACAATGTAGTGTGACAGGGACTAAAATAAGAGGCTGCATTGATTGCTGCTGGGCTTTGGAGGACTAGAGACTAACTAGCTAAGACTTGGGTTCTGTTTCCCTTTCACATACTCTACAATGCGCCATTTTCATTGAGTAGATAAGGAAAGCAGAGATCACACTGAGTAGATGGAAGGTCAAAGGCCTACCCTACTACTGTGCATCCCCACTAACCTGCCCTCAGTTTTCTGGCTAAGCCTCAGGCCAGGGCCAATGGTATTCTTCCCCATGAGAACTGTCTCTACACCCAGAGAAAGAAATGCCAAACTCCCCAGTGGTCCCAGCTGCAGATTTTATCTTACTGCCATGTTTGGCTCTAGGGGGACTGAAATCCATGCCAGAAATTTCCACAAGTCCTGCACTGGTTTCTTACCATCATGCTGTAGATCTTCACACCCCCAAAAGCATGCCTTTGCCCATCATCCCTTCACCCCTCCTACCTGTTGCCTTTCACTTTTCCGGTAATTCTGCAAACTCAGAATGAGAGGACTGCCAGCTAATTCAGTAACCACTCACTCCTGGCTTCACTGCATCTAACAGATTGTATTCTTTGACTGCTCTGTCCAGACACATCAGAACCACTACTAAAACAGGTGCATTTTAGTCAAACCTCCCTCGCTCTCCTGGTACTCATCTTAGCCCCTGATGTTTCTCAATCTCCAATCAGAATGTTCTCCTGCCCTCCATTAGCTGAATCCATAGAGCTCTTCTCTGTCCTTTCGTTTCACATGCTCATCCCATAGGAATCTCATCAGTGCTGCAGCCTCCAAAGCCACCACGATGTGGGTCATGAAGCTGAGGTCTCACATTTCTGGCTACCTACTTAATACTTCCATTTGTTTACCATGCAAACAAGGCAAAATGCAATACACTCATTCTCTCACCTACAATTTCTGGAGCTCTTCTTAAATGTCCACTCTTCCCTCAGCTACTCTAACTAGGAATTAAAGAGCAATGTGCATTTCCTTCCTCTCCTTAAACCCTTCAAATCTGAACACTCCCCAAGTTCTGACTCTACTCTGAAGAATTTCTAGAAACCACCCCCTCCTCCTCTTCTCTTCTCCCATTATCTCAGTACCTCAGATTCTCCTGCCTGAACTAGCTCCAGGTGTTTCTTCTACCCTGGGTTCTTCCCACTTGAATGCATCCTCTATGCTATGTGACAGCAAAACTGGGACAATGCCATATCCCTGTTTAGAAAGCTTCCAAGACTCTCCACCAGGATGGGACATATTTTGAATAACTTACAATGCTTTCCCCAGTCAGACACATTCCTTTCCTGCCTCGTCTCCCCATTACTTCCTTCACTCACAGGATTTCCACCCTGTGAGTATTCCTGACTTACACAATGTGCCACCTAATCCACAAGCACACTTTCCTCTCTGTCTGGGACATTCTTTGTTCTTTATTGACCTAGCAAGCTCCTATTCGTACTCAAAGCCCAGCCTCTGGGCCATTGCTCTGGAGCTCTCGGGGGGGTGGGGGGGTTTGCAGACCTGTGGAGTGCGTCTCCTGCACAGTGTTAGTATTCATGGTTTGCAGGTCTGTCCCCCAGACCTGAGCACACACTCCTTAGTGCCATGACCCATTTCTGGGAGCACAAGGCCAGAACACAGAACTTAGGCCATACCAGATACTCGAATGTCTGCTGAGTTGACTTGAAGGTACACGAGGTTTTTCTTCTTGACAGCAGGACCAAGCTTGAACCTCGACAAGCTCTGACATTCTTAGTAACAATGCTACAGATGTTAGAGGAGATTAAAAGTCATGGGGGCAGGGTTCTCTCACTTTCCATGGTGTGTCTTTCTGGATCATTTGCTTGTGTTGCTATACTACTTTTTCTTCGATAAATGTAATAAACAGCTATGAACAATCTCTTGATATTTCTGCAACCTGAATATGTGAAGGCATAGTTCTATTCCAGGATAGGTAACCAATGTGTGTCTATGACAAGGAGGGACAGCTCTGGACGAGGCTGCACTTGGAGAGCCCTGGGGGACAAGGCAGTGGCCCACAGAAGACACAAGCACTTACGTTGACAAGTGTGCCGACCCATGAAGGTTGCTGATACCACAGTGTATGCGTGTGGTTGTGATCAAGGATTTGTAAGAAATGTAAGAAAAATACTTAATGAGACTGTGATTTAACTCCTTTTTTAAAAAAAAATTATTTATTTTTTATTGGAAAGTCAGAAATGCAGAGAGGAGGAGAGACAGAGAGGAAGATCTTCTGTCCATTGATTCAGTCCCCCAAGTGGCCGCAACAGGCCAGAGCTGAGCCGATCTGATCCGTAGCCAGGAGCACAGAACCAGGAGCAGGGTCCCAAGGCTTTGGGCCGTCCTCCACTGCTTTCTCAGGACACAAGCAGGGAGCTAGATGGGAAGCGGGGGCTTCTGGGATTAGAACTGGTGACCATATGGGATCCCAGCACATGCAAGGCAAGGTCTTTTAGCTGCTAGGCTACTGTGCCGGGCCCATTGACTCCTAATCTCTGATATAGGTCAGTGTGGTATGGAGGAGGTCTTTGAAAGCTATATTCACCAATTTACAGAAACAGAATGTTAACATTGTGGGCTGTGGATTCTCTCTCTCTGTCTCACACGCACAAGTGGCCCTTCATGTTGGATATCTTCATGCAGAAAGGTGCTGTTGCTCTTTCTACTGAGGATGGTGGAGTCCTGGGGTCAGGAGGCAGGAGCAGGCTGAGCTGTGTGTGCAGCAGAGGCTGAGAGCCAAGCTGCCCAGCACCATTCCCAACAACGGCCTCCCAGGGCCACAGGTGCAGACAGCCAGTCCTTGCTGAAGAAATACCCAAGGG
The DNA here is from genome assembly GCF_017591425.1 of Ochotona curzoniae. Lineage (NCBI taxonomy): Eukaryota > Metazoa > Chordata > Mammalia > Lagomorpha > Ochotonidae > Ochotona > Ochotona curzoniae. The sequence continues at coordinate 903,185 of NW_024466647.1, read as the reverse complement.
CTGTGTGGCACGGAGGCACAGACTGCTTTGATAGGTAACTTCCTCCATTCTTAAAGACAAAAGCGTACCAGAACTGAATGCTAGGGCTCCGGCTAAATGGAGCTGAGTCACAGGTACCTCCGTGCTGTGTCTGCAGCCTCAAGTGGATGAGTCATGTCTGTAAAATCCGGAGAGAAAGTACCAGGCGACCCCTTGCTGAGTCATCTTTTGCATGGATGCTGGGTTCATGAGCTCTGTAAACTATAATGAGCGATCTAGCCTTTTGCCATGCCTTTATTCTTTTCTAAACAGTACAAATTACATCTCTAAAAATAACTTCATCTACGCTGGTGACTCACTTGGACCTAACAAGCTTCCACAAGCAGTTACCCAGCCAAACTGCAATATTTACTTGTGAAGGTAGAAATCTGGCCATATTGCACCCCCACCCCATCTTTTTTTTTTTTGAGGTAAAAATTTGGTAGATGTTGGGGAGGGCAGAAGGAAGCCTCATCAAATGCTTTAAAGGAAATATGGCTAAATCCTACCCTTGACATAGATAGGGCTAGAGATGGAGGATGATATTCCTTGAAAAATTTTTCTAAAAACTTTTGCAAAATAGAACTGTAATATTTTAGGATAATTAGGAACTCCACACTACCATTTCAATAAAGGGTGCTTCCTATTGGCTACTGAAAGAGAAAGATCAGTGATCCTATTGATTTTTAATATTCTGAATTGTGAATTAATGACATTTTTGACAAAAGGTCCAGCCACGCTAATAAATGCATATGTGTTAAATATTAATCTTTGCTCTCCCATGAGCTGATCCCTTGCCACACCCTGAATTCTCTATATACACAGCTAAGCTTTGGAACTCCACCCATTTACTGTGTAGCTTTCCACTCCAGGCCTGCACCCTGGACTGCAGCTTGCCTTTCTGGACCTAGTGCTGCCAGCTCCCCCAAGCCGCACCCCAGACCTGCCCCAGTTGGGCAACAGGAAAAGTGAATTCACCTGGAGGCACGTGCAGGCTATCTGCCCAGGGCTTATGCCTTCACAAGCCGGGCAGCAGGGATGCCATATCAGTCTATACCCGGAGTCCATTCAGAGAAAACGGGAAGGGCTTTTTGTCCATTTGGCCAGGAATGGAATTACTGACGCCACAGCCAATATTTCAGTTTTTTTTTTTTTTTTTTGGAGAGATCACCCACTCCCCTTGGTTGCATTCAGGCAACTGGATGACAAACTCTGCCATTTTGGGGTTGTGCCGGGGTGGGAGGGGGAATGGTGTGTTTAGAACAGAGATGAACTCATTGGCCCATCAGAAAATTCCCTGGGAAATGGGCTGCAAAGTCTACTGCCTGACTCCAGCCAGGGCAGCTGAGTCACCTACAGTCCTGCTGGCTCCCACTCACTTGACTTGTACCAAGTAGGTCAGCAGGAGACCTGTGGACCCTACTCTGCAGCCTCAAGGGCAGCACCCCCTGCAGTGATGTCCACTGTGCTGGGTGGGGCCGGTCACGTCTTTGAGGGCTTCACTAATTCAGCCAAAGCGATGCGCCAGCTTTGTTACCAGCAGGAGCTCTCCTTCATGTCTCCCCTTGACCACAGGCTTCATTTTGGCTCTCCTGTGGGTTGCAGAGCCACACTCTCGTCCTTTCAAGTCAGAAGTTTAGCATTACATAACTTCTCTAAGCTGCTTTTTCTCATTTGAAAAGAGGACAGGATAGCACCATCTGCCTCTCAAGGTTGTAATGAAGAGGAGATTCTGCAAACGCCAGTGCTTTCCACACTGCAAGGCATTCTGAACACGCAGCTCTTGCACTTCATCAGGTGGCACTGTGCACAGCCATCAATAAAAACTCAATTCACAGGGCCTAGCACAGTAGCCTAGTGGCTAAACTCCTTGCCTTGCACATGCCAGGATCCTATATGGATGCTGGTTCTAATCCCAGTGGCCCCGCTTCCTATCCAGTTCTCTGCATTGGAGGATAGACCAAAGCCTTGGGACCCTGCACCCATGTGGGAGACCTGGAAGAGGCTCCTGGTCTCCTGGCTTCAGATCAGTACAGCTCTGGCTATTGCAGCCACTGGGGAGTGAATTAACGGATGGAAGAGCTTCCTCTCTGTCTCTCCTCCTCTTTATATATCTGAATTTTCCAATAAAAACAGAATAAATATTTAAAAAAAAATAACACAGACTTAGTCCTGGACCCAGAATAATGAGATATACACACATGACCATTAATGAAATACATGCTCGTGTCATGCAAGTTTGTTAATCAGGCCAAATGTGTGGCAAATGTGAGAGGTGCCCAAGGCAGAAAGCAAAATGGGGGGCCCAGTGGCATAGTCTAGTGGCTAAAGTCCTTGCCTTGCACACGCTGGGATCCCATATGGTCACCGGTTCTAATCCCAGAAGCCCCTGCTTCACATCCAGCTCCCTGCTTGTGGCCTGGGAAAGCAGTGGAGGACAGCCCAAAGCCTTGGGACCCTGCACCCGCGTGGGAGACCTGGAAAGAAGTTCCTGGTACCCAGCTTCAGATTGGCACAGCACTGGCTGTTGCGGTCACTTGGGGAGTGAATCACTGGACGGAAGATCTTCCTCTCTGTCTCTCCTCCTCTCTGCATATCTGACTTTGTAATAAAAAAATAAATAAATAAATGTTAAAAAAAAAAAAGAAAGCAAAATGGGAGCCAGGTTCCAAAAAAAGTGAATGGCAGGTCAGGGAGAAACAGCAAGGAGGGCTAATAACCCAGAGTCCAGGACTGAGAGGGCGAGAAAGCCTGAGGGGCAAGGTGAGCCTGTCTACACAGACTGACCCTGGGACACAAGTGGTGTCGCCAAGCATTACTGCAGTACATGGCACACAGAGGCACATGAGCCAGGAAGGCATGGGAGTGGCAAACATGGGATAGCTTCCAATTTGTTTTCATATGATTTACTCTTCACAAAAGCCCTGTGGGGCAGGCAGAGTAAGTAGTCTTCCAGAAGACTGGTTGAAAGCACTGCGACCACGGGGACTTCCTGGGATGAGGGGTGCCTGCACTGCCCCAGCTCCAAAGGAGCCCTGGTGCTGCTGGGCTCCACTGCTCTCCTCGTGTCCTGCAGCTCTCAGCTCTCTGCTTGCTCTTCAGCCATGCCACCTGCGGGTTACAGGATTCTCTGTAAAGCTTGTCCTGGCTTCTGCAGGCACAAGGTGCCCAGGACTCTGAAAGTCCCTGTCACACTGTTGGCTTTCTCAGTCTCACAGACTTAATGAGTAACTTGCCAGCAGGTGCCACTTGAATCATCTTACACTCCTGGCATGAGAGGTTCAACAGGCACTTGTGTGCTCTGTGTGGAGCCCCGGTGTGGCCTTTTGTTACACCTACATGGCCATTCGGAGCAAAGGCAGATTTCTATCAAACGATGCCTTCATTTGACGGTGATAATGAACTTTTCTGATAAACCACATGCACCTGTTTCTTACCTGTGGGCCTTTGCTAAACAAAGTTTCCCATTTTATGACACACAGGATTCCATCTTCTACTTTACTGCCCACCCCAAAGCCACAGGTTGTAGAAGAATTTACCTAAAGCAGCATTTTCTCATGAGATGCCCTAATTGCTAATCCAGTTGATTCTAATTTCTAAACCTCAAATAAAAGACTTGGCATTTCATTTAGCTTTTGTAATTTTAACATGGAGAAGTGCTTGATTTCTACTAGGTTACCGAGTAACAGTTCTGAACACAGTATGACCACAGTCTGCCATGGCTGCTTTTGGATAAAGTGATTTAAACACGGGAAAGAATCTCTTATGTTCCATTCATAATAGCATACCCCACCTGCAAAGTGGAATGCTAAAATCACCTCGTCTTGGATGCTTCCCAAAGAACTCTCCCAGTTCTCTACTGGCCAGCACAAATCCTCTCCCTTCCCCTCAAAAGGTGTTGGTAATGGGCCCAATGTGGTAGCCTAGTGGCTAAAGTCCTCACTTTGTATATAATGGGATCCTATATGGACAGGGCAGTGGTTCATGTCCTGGCTGCTCCACTTCACATCCAGCTCCCTGCTTGTGGCCTGGGAAAGCAGTAGAGGACTGCCCAAATCCTTGGGACCCTGCACCCACTTGGGAGATCCAGAAGAAGCTCTTAGTTCTTGGCTTCGGATCAGCTCAGCTCTGGCCACTGTAGCCACTTGAAGAGTGAATCAGCAGACAGAAGATATTTGTCTCTTCTCCTCTGTGCATGTCTGACTTTTCAATAAAAACAAATAAAAATCTTTAAAAAGTTTTTTAAAAAAAGATGTTGGTAAGTACCACATCTGTGCTTTTTCTCGATCTACATCACAACTGAAACTCACAGTCCTTCAGAGCAGGAACCAGCTTCAAATTCTACCCAGTGCCCAAAACTACCAAATGATCATTTAAGATGAGTAAATATCAGTGATTAACATAAATGTCACAAAAATAAGGGTCATGACCAAGCTTGAGCATAAATACCTATATACAACAAAACCTGAGAAGCCTTTTTAAACTGGGCACTTGCAGACTGACACGCCGAGTAAGCAAATACTACATGGGACAGCCAACCCGTCTGGCTGATCCCTTCCCTGTTAACTAATGGCTACTTCAGTCCTTTTATCTTTATCTAAGATCTTTCTCAAAATCATAGGATGGTTTCTGGTTTGACAAACGCAATGGAATAAATAATGTAAGGGGCATGGATATGTAAGAGTCTTGTTTACTTCAGAAGGTATAGACAAGATAAATCTCAAAATCTTTTTCTTTGAAAAAAAAAAAAGAAGAAGAAACAAAACAGGAAACTCTTTGAAGACTGTGACCACATCAATGCACTTGACTGCACAGCCAATCCCCCGAGACCCTAAGTCATGAGGAGAGGCGTTTTCCCAGGTCATGGGGAGTTGGTTCACTGCCTGGGTGCGGAGACCTTGAAGGAACAATCTCCCCGATGCAGGAGGAAGTTGCCCTACTTGCAGGTGGTGGCTCTGATCCAGCGTAGGGCCCTTCAACTGCTCTGCACTTACAAAACTCTACTGGTGGGAAAAGAGATCCTGTGTTCTCCTGAGGAAATCCATGTGTGTGAAGCAGCCACTCCTGTTTTAACACCGCCGAGCCAGTAAGCATTCTACTAAGGTCTAGCTGTGTGTTCTGACAGGTGTCTCCTAATCGGGCGAAACTAACTGAGATACTCCACATCGTTCTTGCCTCCGCGGCTCTGGCAAACACCTGTGCATGTCAACTCCGAGTACTTGCAGTTTCTGCAGACTCCTGAATCCTTGGGAAACAGAGCAAGATCATAACACAATAAAGATCAAGAAATAACAGCATTACATCATTGTGTGAATAAGATAAAGTAAGGACAAACAGAAAGAGCTGAGTGAGTTTGTAAACTGGGACTGGTTTAAGTCCAGTTCTTCATTCACCACCTGTGGGATCTCAGACAATTTACTAATTCTCCCTGATATCCACCTCTCTAGCTGGAGAAAGCCACCGTGACTAATTTCTTGCAACGTTTCTTAAATGACACTTCACTGGTCTGAGTTAAAGGCCAAGACTTCTCTCCCATAGAAACCATAGAAGGTATCAACAGACTAAAGGGACAGTCATGCCTTCTGAGCGAAGAGCAGGGTGACTTTTAGTTCAGGAAAGCCCAAGGTGGAATCTGGTTTAGGAACAGATAAATGACCCGGGACAGCAGCAGCCAGGACCATGTCTAGAGCATGGAAACCACAAGGTGTCCACGCAGGCACCAGCTACCACCATTTCAAGAGCTTGTCTCACACCTTATTCTTCTTTGAGAGATAAATGAAAGATTATTTTCTGGAATGGTGTTACACAAGGGTGACATATACAGATGATTTTCTCATTTTAAATGTCACGAGAGAGACCATATAGAGTGCCTAGGCCAACATAGGCATTCAAGCAAGGCTATTTCTGATTAATTGTAATAATGGATTTACTCTGTGTCTCAGCACAGAGTAATGGAAAATAGCACACATGCTGTAAATAACATAAAGACAACATCCCTTCCAGGATTTACATAATAGGTATTTTTAGCCAAGTACGACTAAGTACTATTAGTCAAACACTATTAAAGACAATGAGGTGGTCTCCAATGTTAAAGAAAAAAAGACAACAGCAGCAAAAAAAAAAAAAAAAAAAAAAATCCCAAGTATCTTATGATTGTTTTTATTGATTTTTTTTTTTAATCTTTCCACTACCCATGTTCACATCTGTGGCCTCCCTTTTATGGGCCCCACAGCTATAAATCTGAAAGAAGACAGATAAGGTAGGAACCATGTTAAACAAAATCCCCACCAAAATGACAAACATTCAAACAGGAGTGGCTGCTCTTTATCTCGTCACCACCCATTTTTGACGGAGTCTGTTTCCCTTTCACAAAGGGTTGGCTGTCTGAGAATTGAGCATTTTTTCCCGGGTGACCAAAAGTCACTCCCCAGTGAGGTAGTTCCCAGAGAGGCTGAACTGTGTGTTCCAGGATGCAGTTGCTGAGCTAACTATCGGGGTGCTGTAAAGTGCCTTGATTTTTATCTGCAGTTGGACTGATCAGTGCTTTGATAACCTGAGTGCATTTCCCCGGCTACGTGGGTTTGCATCCACAAGCTGACTCACTGTGGGTGCAGAGAGCACAGAATCCTCTGTGGAGGGTAGGGAAGGCCAAGGAAGAGAGAAGAGAGAGCTGCAGCCTACAGACTGTTCTGGATTGATTATTTACAGACAGTTCGCCAGCAGCCAGATAAGGGATGGATCTTGGCTGGCAGCAGTTACAGTGGTGGGTCTTTCAGGTCTTTCGTTGTAAGATAAAAGGGATCTGACATGTTTATTAAGTGATTTGGTTACCCTGGAAATTGGGCATGTACTTCTGGTGAGAACTGTAGAGCAATTACTCTGTTACAAGCCCCGGCTTTTGGTTGCTGGAATGCTGGATTTGGTTTCCTTTTTGTAGGTAGGAGGTGCCCTTACAGGGACAATGCTTCGTAGATGCAGGTCTGTAAAATCCGCCTTTCATCGGATAAGATCACAACATAGTTTTGTAGAATTTCTGTGCAGGGAAAAAACTGCCAGAGTAGACATCAAGACACATAAGATTCCTGAAGATCACTGCATCAACGAATGAGTGCAGCTGATTATGGGGACGAGGGATAATGTAAAAAAAATCGCAGAGAATCAGAGTAAGGACCAGGGCACTGGAGTTGATCAACACAAATCAGAGCCAGTTTCTGTGATGGTAGGTAGGCCCCTAGGGACCACTGCCACGGTGTTGGGAAAACCAAAGGATAAGAGGTACTTTCTCAAAGTGATGGTCCTGCTCCTGGTCGCACAGTTAAAACTACAAAGATTCATTTTTATTTCTACTAACTACGGCATTTCAGCTCATTCTTTAAAAAGCAAAACAGGGCCCGGCGCGGTGGCGCAAGTGGTTAAGTCCTCGCCTTGCACCCCCATATTCTAATCCCGGCATTCCAAAAGCAGTTGAGGACAGCCCAAAGCTTTCTGCAAGACCCAAGATTATCGGCATTCTCTGTATATCCGCCTTTCCATAAATCTTTTAAAAAGCAAAACAAACCAAACCAAAAACTACTACCTGCTATCTGACATATATCAAACCCAACCTGTAGCATTCAGTTATTTTCTGACATACAACTGCAGGCTGCAATGGTTGACTCTGCCTCGCTCCCCAGAAAGAACCACGATCCTAAAAGCCCCTTTCAAAAACACCTGGTTTGATTTTTAGGCAGTAATAAGTTGTCTGGCTTGGCTTGCTTTTGATCTTCGTATAGAAGAACCTATCATATTGTATTATACTCCTTCTGTAACTGGCTGTTTTCAATCAGCATTAGGTTTTTCAGATTTCATCTTTGTCATGTGCAGATATACAGTTCATCATTTTCACAGTTGTATAATGGTGTGGATTTAGTACTATGTAGTTATCCATTCCCCAGGTAGGAAACAAGTTTCTTACAGGTTTTTCCATAACCAACGCAACCATGATATTCAAATACCCATCAACATTGTGGTTTACTTATTTCTTTTTCTCTAAGGTATGGGCAAGCAAACTTGCCAGTCTTCCAGGGGAAGAGAACTACTTCAAAACCCAAATCCCACCATGCCTGGCATGGGTGTCTGAAGCAGAGGATAGCGTGGGGAGTGCTGAGGTGACAGGGGATGGGGCAGCTGCTGGCCAGAAGAAGCTGAATCCCAGAACGCCTACAGGATGCAGCAACCTCCTCCCACGCCTGCCTGACCTAACAGCGCAAGACATTAACCTTTATTGTGTGAGCCAGAGATGGGGATGGGTAGCTTGTTAGATCTGTTAGGCTCACGTGTGACCTGAAAAATTAACACTACTTCTTAGGGTCCTGAAGCTAACTTTGGGTGTTTCAAAGACTTTTCTAATTGTTAAAAGAGTTACACTCGAGAAGCTCAAATCAAACAGCACTTCTTTTGGACTGGGCTGGGTTTGTGTCGTCCCTCCACCTCTGGATTCAACGGAGCTACGAATGGCACTGGAGTATAAACCATCTGTGAATTCAGCATCAGGGTCCCCTCGTTCACTCTCTAGACTCCAATGAGTCAGAACTCTTGGCCTACTCCCTTCCCAGAAGGATGGTTCTCTGGAAGTATCCTGTCCTTTTGGTTACAGGCCAACTGAGCTTGTTTTCATCTTTGTGTAAATGAAGGGTTCAAGCAGTGTGCCATCAACACGGGCTCAACCTTTTCATTGACTTGCTGCAGTGAAACACTCAAAATTGAGGATTTGCCCTTGCTCCGTTCCTCCAACATAAAACGTAGGCTGTGTCACTTGGAGATGCTTTTGTTGAAAGCACAATTCACTTCTGAGGTCTTGGTTACACAAAGAGCTTAAGGATAAGCTTTGCAAATTCTTCCAATCCTTTGGACACAGGAGACAGTGTACAATACATATGAAGTTTCCAAGCATGCAGCCAAATAAAAATGAGAATTATTAGCTTAGCCAAAGAATTAAAAAAAAAAAAGCCTCAGGGAGTCTGATTGTTCATTTCAGCTGTGTCTCTGGTAGTCAGCATGGAACCTGGCCCAAAAAATATGCTGTAGTGTTCATGGAGTTAAACTCCGATCTCACCCTGGAGCACACACAAAGGCACACCCCATCTCTGCAAAGGCTAAGACCTACAGATCTCAAAAAGATTCCAGGTCTAATCAGAGAGACTAACTGAGAAAACACATGAAAGGAAACTTCTATCTTTCTTGGGAAATAAAGCTGAGTAGAGACAATGGTTTAGGTCATGAATTGCTGGGTGATAGGCATCTAAAATGTGAATGTAATTGCTAATTCCCTGGCCTCAATCACACGGATAGATTCCTTTTTGCAATTATCTTCACCAAGCTCACCTGTATGCAAAACTTGCTGATCACTGGCAGGTACTATGGTTTCCCTGGAGACAGTGATTCCTTAATCCTCCTTTTCAACACCAGGGAGAGTTCAAAGGCTCACAGTACAAAGAGAGAGCCTCACAGATGGAAGTATCAGAGGCAACTCTGGGTAGTGCCTCATATGCAGACAGGAACTGGAAAACAGTTCCCCCTGCCCACCCTGCCCACTGAGGCTGGGATTCCTCTGGCCATATCCATATGTAGGGTCTCCCACTATTATAGAGGAGGAAGTGCAGCAGAGGTAGGATTGCCAACCTCTTTCAAATCATGGGACTTATCCAGGAAGTGGTACTGCTCTATGGCATGCTGGGAAAAAAGAATGAAGCTGGCAGAGGTCACTGATTTGGGGGCTCCATTCACCACCAGGACAGATGGATCAGTGATCTGTCTGTGCCTCCCCATCCCCAGAAGTACACTCATGACACAAGCTTTAGAGAATTGTTAATAAGATATGGGGAACCTAAAGGTCAAACTCAAAAACTGCCTGCTATGAGTTCAGGGAATTCTGCCAAGTACTTTGCCTCCAGCTGCTTTAGTTTTCTCTTCTGTAATATGGACATGGTTAGGACCCCAGCCCCACAAAGTTGTTGGAAGAATTATATTCACTTATGAACATAAGGTTCTGAGCACAGAACTAGGCCTACTGTGAGCACTCAGTGAATAACATTCTTTATACAGAATAATGTTATTAACTAGAGGTCATTTCTTATAGCCTCAGCAAGACCTGAGACTGGATCAGAGGGAGGAAAAATGGCAGAGTGACTGAGCCTGAAGAGAGGGTGCCGACCAGGTGTCTCTTACCAAAGAGGTGTGCTCCTTTATTTTCTCATTGTAAAACTGGTAAAATGGAACACACTTCCGCCAGTTTAAACATTTTACAATGTAAAACTTGTTAGCTTTAAGTGCATCCCCACTGTTGTGTATCTAACACCCGCTTCCATTCCCACAGTTTCCATCACTCCAAACTGAACTCTATACCCGTTCTTCCCCTCCAGTCTGTGGCAGCCACTGACATACCTTCTAGTAAGTTGCATCCTCTAAGTGGAGCATCTACCCTTCTGTGAGATCTCCACCATACTTCCCTCACAGGAGGGCAGAGAGCTAGGCTTAGCTGAAGGTCACTTTCAGTTCTGAAGTCACACTGTGAAAGTCTCATTACATTTTAGGTCTGGACAACTCAAGGACTTGGATGACCTCTTTGGGAGGAAAAGTATATCAACAGGGTTTTGAGTCACAGACCAGATGCTGTCCACATGAAGTATGACTGCACCCCATGGTCAGGCAAGGTCACAGAGTTCAGAAGAGCAGACCAAGGGGACCATGGGTTTCTAGTTCAGAATGGCCTCCAGCTGACTGTGAGGGGCTTGCACTATATCTGCTCCATGTGAATATCACACACTCTTCTCTCATCCACATGTTGACAGGCTGATGAAACTCAACAGTTCCTAAACTGGACTCAACATCTTCAAACCAGCTCCTCCTAATATAATCCTGCCTTCGCTTGTGGCATCACCAGCTACTTAGATGCCTAAAGAAGAAACATAGGAGCCATCTGGATTCTTCTTAGTTCCTCATTTTCTAGTTGGGACCAGTCACAAAGTTTTGCCAGTTTTATATCTGAAATGTTCTCAAAACACCTGTGAGCCTTACTATGACTGCTTTAGTTTAGATCTAATCATCCTTTAGTTTAGACTATCTTCTTAGATCTTTTGGTCCCTACTCTAAACCATCTTCTATGTAATCTCAGGACAGTCTATTCTTAAAAAGCAAGAACAGGCATGTTCTCTATGGAGCATTCTTCAGTAACTGCCTGCTATCCTTGGGATGAAGACAGTTTGTCAGACAAGTACATAGTGCTCCGAATGCCACTTTAGCTCTAACTCTCACTCCTCCCTAAAACCTAGTAAGCATTCGAGAAGTTCTAGGCCATATCTAACAGTTCCTCACACACCCCCTACTTCTTCCCACAGCGGCTTTGTTTATGACAGCCCCTATGCTTGATATGTTCTTAACAGCTTTGCTGCACTACCAGGTTAGGTGTCCCTGCTCTGGATTCCCATTAACACCTGCTGCACACTCAGTATTGTTCTTTAAATAATGTTTCATTACTATTTTTATATGTTCATCTTCTCCATTAGTCTGTGAGACATTTCTGAGCAGGTCCCTCTGCCTGGTATCCTTGAGTAATGACCGTGCCTGAGCAAGAGCAGATGGCTCAATACTTCATGAATGAAGAAATCAATACACAAATGAACAAAAATATTGCACAGGTCAGGTCTGGGGCCTCCTGGAAGGAGAGATGGGAAACACAGAGGGAAGAAGTCAAATTGTATTTGCAGATGACAATGTCATGTACACAGGAAACCTAAGGCATTTACTAAAATTCAATATTACAAAAATTAATTGTATTTCTACCTACTAACTGAGCAATTAGAAAATGAAAAAATTTTAAATTTCCATTCACAGTTTTAAAATAAACTTTGGAATTAATTCAATAAATAATGCAGAATGCCTATGTACTGAAAACATTGTCATGAATAAGATAAAATATAAGTGAAAACCTATAGCATGCTCATGAACTGGAGAACTCAGTACTTCTAAAATGACAATTCTCCTCTAACTAAGGTATGAATTAAATGCAATCTCAATCATGATTTTTGTGAAGAAATTGCCAAACTGATTCTAAAATGTAAAATGGACAGGCAAAAGATTTATGAAGCAGCAGTTATACTGTATGATTGCAAGATTTCAAAGTGAAAGGACAGACACATAGATCAGTGGAAAAATCACAAATACAAAAACGGGTTCACACTTAACTAGTCAATTGATAATTGCTAATTGTCCCAAGGCAATTTCATAGGAGGAAAGGACTGTCTTCAGCCAGTGGTGTTGGAAGGGCTGGCTATCACAATGAGGGAGAGCAGATAATCATGTCCCTTACCTCCTAACATGCAGAAATTAACCTGAAATGGAACACAGCCCTTCATTTAATACCTAAAACTATAAACTTTCTCAATAAAAAAAAAACTAAGAAATTATCAGGGAACTGGATAGGCAAAAGTTTCCTATGAAGGACACAAAATTAAGAACTGGGGAAATGGACTTCCTCTCTGGAAAACACAGTTAAGAAAATGAAAGGGCTCCATAAATGCTTGCAGCAAATGTGACTGACAAAGGGCTGTGTTCCTACGCAGAAAGAACTTACACCTAAGTGTAAGTACAGGTCTTTGGGAAACAACATAGCAGTGTTTTATGATGTGACGCACACATATATTGTATGCCCAAGATTCCCATCTCTAGACTTGTGCTAAGAGGAATAAAAATACAAGTCCACACACAAACCTGCATTTGAATTATGTTCAAGGAGCACTGACCTTAATAGTCCAGACTAAAAACAAAACAAAAATGTCAGTCATCTGGTAAATGGATACACAACAAAATTGGAGCAATGATTACTACTCAGCAATAAAGAATAGAATAACACACCCAACAACATACATGGGTCTCAAAAACACTACACTAAAAGACATTAAATCCAAAAGACTGCCTCTTGTATGATTCCATTTTTTCTGAAACTGGTAACAGTAAACTCCAGTACAGAAAGTTGCTAGTGGCCATGCAGGGCTGAGAGCAACTGCCATGGCACACTAGGAAGCTTCCTAAGGTAAAGAAATCCTTGGTGGCTTAATGATGATGCTGGCTTTATGACGACTTGTGGTTGCCAAAATTCATCAAAACACTTACTTTAAATGGGTGACTTTTATATAATGTAAATTATACCTCAAAAATATGAGAAAAAATAAGCCTCATGAACTCACAAAAGCTGAGACTGAGCATCAAGATGCATAATACTTGCAAATGGAAGAGTTGTTAGAGCTGAGTGTTATTTCCTGGTATTTTGCTTCGGCTGAACATGAGTCAGTACTCCAGGCTAGTACCGAGACGTTTGCAGCACAATCAGAACCTTAGAACTGAGCCATTCAGATCGGGAAAGCTACTTAACTGCACTGTAAGAAGCCTGGTTTCTAGTCCTGTTTTTCCTAAGCATCATGAGTGACCTTAGACGAGGAACTTAGCCCTCCTCCCTAAGTCACTGCTGGCACCTCTCAATCTGAGAGCTACACATCCTGAAAGAAGCCTTGGAATTTAGACAGGAAGATGTGATTTTTTTTTAACTACTTTTAACTGAAATTTAGCATTTCCTCTTGTTAGAATTATTCACAATCATTTGTAGTAGTATTAACAGTTCCTGGATTTAGTTACCAATAGACATCACAGATATTTTTATATCAAATTCTAAGTGTTGCCCATATCAAAATATTATTTACACTTATCACAATTTTGAAATTACAGGGGTTATTAGATTTGCCACTGGATATTATTATTTAATATGTTAACAAGGAAGTTCTTATATCAGAGCTTTAAAAAAGATTTGATAACAGAATTTTATATAATTGGTTTTTTTGTAGTGAAATTTATCTTTGGTATTTAAAAACTGCTCCCTAAAGTACAGAGAGATAGGAGTCACCAAAGGCATATTTAGCACGAAAAACATTACAACTTCTTACAGCCAGGTGATCTTTACCCATCCTATTGCTAAGAATTGTAATAAAAGCATGAAAACTCATATTCTAACTGAAACATTCAGAAGTATTTTGAAATTGCAAGGTGGTATGCAAACATAAGAGGTTGCCTTACGTAGGCCCATGAATTAAGCAATTTTTTAAACAGCTTATCAACTAAATGTATTTTTAAAAATACTTATTTGAAAGGCAGGGTAGAAGAGAAAGAGGGGAAGGTAAGAGAAGGAGAGGGAAGAGAGAGAAAAAAAGAGTGAGAGACCTTATCTATCTGTTGGTTCACTTCTCAAATACTTGCATTAGCTGGGGTTGGGCCAGGCTGAAGCCAGGAGCCAGGAACTCCACCTGGGTCTCCTGCTGGGTGCCAAGGACCCAAACACCTGCGCCTTCACCTGCCGTCTGCTATGTACATTTATTGGAAGCTGGATCAGAAGCAGGGCAACAGGGCACTCAAGCCTGGGCACTCCCACTTAGCATGTGATGTGTCTGAAGTGGTGGCTTAACTTGTCACACCACAATGCCTAACTAAATGTATTTTCTTAACTAGACTATGGGGAAAAAAATGAGAAGCAATGTCCATTATGTGGGGTCTCATCTTTTCTTCTTTTTAAAAAAGATTCATTTATTTGTTTGAAAGGCAGAGTTACACAGAGGGAGAGAGACAGAGAGATGCAGATGGCAGTAATAGCCAGATCTGGGCCTGTACAAAGCCAGGAGCCAGGAGTTTCTTCTAGGTCCCTCGCCTGGGTGCGGTCATCTTGCACTGTTTTCACAGGAGCTGGATCGAAAGTAAAGCAGCAGGGACTAAAACTGGCACCCACATGGGATGCCGGTGCTGTAGCGAGCAGCTTTAACCACTTTGCCACAGTGCCACAGTACAGGTCCTGGATCCTAGCTTTCCTAAAACAAGGCTTTCAAGATTGAGATCCTGACTTGTCTATACTCTGATTTTAACAAACTGTAAAAAACAGAAACAAAAATAATGCAAAACACATGTTTGAGAGAAACAGGAAAATCTGTCAAACATTTAACATATTATTTGACATTAAACAATTAGATTTAATAGTGTTATTATGGATATACATATATTTGTAAAAATCCTTATCAGAGATACATGTTAAGTACAGGTAAAATGATTACTTTCTTTCAAAATATTTCAAAAAATTAAAAAAAAAAGGGATCAAAGAAACCAGGTAGACAGAACTGCAGTGTGGGTAATGAGCTTTTGGAGTTGATCATGTATTTCCTTTACTTTTATATTTGTTTGAAATTTTTAGATGTTTTGTTTTGTTTTTAATTCACAGGCCCTCAGGATAGGTCTAGCTCAAAAATATTTGAATTGTACGTAGGTAAGAAAAGTCTAACAAGATTACGTTAGCGAGCACGTGGTTTAAAACAGTTCCTACTCCTCCCTCTTGGCTTAGAATCTGTGCCACTCCCAATTGAAGTTCACTTCTTTGCTTAAGGAGCCACTTGACCTTGTAGGTTTGTATGCACTTTGTATGACAAACTACTACCATTCAACATGCACATTCATTGTTTTTATTTCTTTATCTCTTTATTTCTGCACTTATTTATCATGTGTGATTTAAAAAAAATTTTGATGCAATTCCATAGGCTCTGGGATTTTCCCTCCCCTCATTCACCGTGTTTAAGCACAGTAAATCAAGAGCCAGCAGCAGGTTGATTTTTCAATTGGGCCACTTAGTTTTGCTCTTTCAGTGACACAATGAATCCCTCCATGGCAAGGAACTGCAGCTGGACAACCTGTGGCCATCACTGAGGAGGCTTTCCTGTGTCACTCCTGGCTGTTATCAGAGACAATGTTGCCTGTGGTGAGACATTTACTCCTGTTCCTGGGAGCGGAGATCTCCTGCCTCCCTGGTCTGTGTGGGGGGGACCCTGACCCTCTGCTCTTGTTCTTGGAGCTCACAGGTCCTCTGTGAGGTTCTGCACATCCTACACATCACTACACATCCTCTCACACTTGGGGATGCTGCTAAGTGATGAGCTGAAGGAGTAAAGTAGCAGTTTGGCACATGGCATCTGGAATCAGTCCCTGGGTTATAATTCTGGCTCTGTCCCTTCGTCTTGCTGTTACACAGCTTTGTCCTTCGTCAAGTGGAGTAACAGCAGGCACTATCCTCTGAAGGAACATTACCAGCATTCAACACCATATGTGCCCAGTACTGAGGACAGTGCTTGGAACATGGTATATACTGAGTGCTCAAACTCTAAATCAAAGCAATAATGCATGTTTCATCAATGTCAAAGGAACTCTAACATCAATTCTGAAATAAAAGTCACAGTCAACTGTATCAATGCAAAAAGAGTTACTTTTGGTCAACAGTTTCTTTCTTGAGTAAGATGCCTTCAGCCTTACCATCTGTCATACAAAAGTACCTGCACATAGATCAGAATCACTGAAAGAGATGGTCTGTGTGACGTGTTGGATCAGAAGGACTCACTTGGCAATGACTTCAATAAACACAGCTTCTCAGATCATACAAAATATAAAACACTGCACGATTGTGTATCTGATCTCCAGTCTCTTTCCTCATTATGAGCCCTTTAACAGCATTTAAAGGTGTCGTGTAAACATAAACTACAATGAGGAGAATATTCCCAATGAAGGTTAATGACATCAAGTCTTAAAAAAAAGTGTCAGAAATTACAAATGAAACTTTCTGAAAGTAAATTACAGTTGAAAGTGTAGTTTCAATCTGAATCAAGGCAGTGAAGGCAGTTAATAGGGGACCAAAGCTATATGAGTTACATATGTGATATGGGTGTGTTTGGCTTGTGTGTGCAATCGCTAATGAAAATTGCTGAGCCTGGTAAGGCAAACTACCTTCCAGGAAGTCTCAGGATAAAAATGAGCCTGCAGCTGGTGCTGTGGCGTAGCATGCCAAGCCTTTGTCTGCAGTGCCAGTATCCCAAATGAGTACTGGTTTGAGTCCTCGTGGTTGTACTTCTCATCCAACTCCCTGCTAATGGTCTGAGAAGGTAGCAATAGATGGTCCAATCCTTGGGCCCCTGTGCCCACACACAACACTCAGAAGAAACCCTTGGTCCCCAGCTTAGGATCAGCCCAGCTGAGGCCACTGCAGCCATTTGGGGAGTGAAGCAGCAGATGGAAATCTCTCTGTGTTATCTTCTAACTTTGTCTTTTAGATAAAAACAAATAAATCTTTTTTAAAAAATCACTAAAATGTTTCAAGTAACAAAAGGATCCAACAGTCCTCATAATTAAAGCAAAACAGATATTCTGAAGGATTCTCTTTTTGTTTCTCATATTTTTTTTTGTTATTTTAAACAATGTAGAGAATAGATTGGTTTACCTTTTGTTCATAATCACTTTAGTTTCTGTTACTCTGGCAGTTATTATTAAAGCTAGAAATGATAAAATTAAACTAAGAATTTCTATATGGTCTTGATATGAGGTAAATCTGCTGATTTGAAATCATGTTACAATTTTTACAGATTTTATTTGAAACAAATTCTTTCCTAATTCTAACTACATTATTAATTCTGCTCACTTGTACAAAAATCTGACTTGTAGCCAAAGCAAACAAGCTTTGTGTTTTGTTTGTACTGCATTACCCAGCAGCCATCTTGTTTATCACCTGCTAACTATTTTACAACAAAAGCTTGTTTCTGTGCACAGGAGACCAGATTCTGTATTGCCTTGCCCAGGAGCTAAGCAGCTGATAGTATGTTTCTGTCTCTTAGTGGTTAGATGACAGTGTGACACCAATGCAAATAATTTTCTGGGTTTTACTAGGAATCCCATGGCCTGACATAATCAGAACTTGGAAGGGGCATTTTTGGTAATAAATAGAAGCCTCTGATTTTCATTTAAAATGTCAAAAGTTGTCCCAAGTTCTAATTTTTTTAGTCTTAAAACAGGCCTATAAGCACAGAAATTCTGAATTAACTAGAATTAGTCTGAAGTTGTCAACTTTTCCAGCTTAAAAAAAGCAAGCTGTCAGAAACTCAACTCTAGAAAACAAAGTAACTGTTTTCTGTATTTAATGTAGGCTTCTGAACAATGCAGAAAAGGATATCAAGTTGCTTGTATGAATGCTAATCATTTAAAATAAGTAAAAGCATCGGAGTAAAAGTGTATCATTCACTCGATCACATAAACCTGACACTTTTGGCACCCACAGTCCTCAGAGATGTGCTGGGAATGACGGGAAGAACAAAACATGAACAATGCTTTTTCCTTTTCTTCTAAAAACTTAAGATTATTTACAGCAGTAACGGAAAATGCCACATTGTTGTATTTATATTGTAACATATAACAGTGTCACATATCTGACAATTAATAGCACTAACAAGAAAATGGTAAAGGAGCCACAATGTTATATATATATATTTTTAATGGAAAGTCGGATTTACAGAGAGGAGAGACAGAAAGATCTTCCATCTGCTGGTTCACTCCCCAAGTGGCTACAATGGTCAGAGCTGAGCCATTGTGAAGCCAGGAGCCAGGAGCTTCTTCCAGGTCTCCAACATGGGTGCAGGGTCCCAAGGCTTTGGGCCATCCTTGACTGCTTTCTCAGGCCACAAGCCAGGAGATAGATGTGAAGTGGAGCAGCTGGAATACAAACTGATGCCCATATGGGATCCAAGGCAAGGACTAGCCACTAGGCTAATGGGATGGGCCCATGATGTTACATTTTACAAAGCTGTTATTGTTTTACCAGAATGAAATCACTATTAACTTGAAGTAGAGTGTGTTAAGCTAAAGACGCATACTGCAATCTCCAGAACAAATCCCTAAGAAAAGAACTTAAAATACGTAGCTAAGAAAAAGGAAGAGAGAAAAAAGAAAGGAAGGAAGGAAGGAAGGAAGGAAGGAAGGAAGGAAGAAAGAAAGAAAGAAAGAAAGAAAGAAAGAAAGAAAGAAAGAAAGAAAGAAAGAAAGAAAGAAAGAAAGAAAGAAAGAGAAAAAGAGAATCCACAAAGGCCAAACCTCCCCCCCGTTCACTGAGCCCCAGCCACACTCACTCGAGCAAAGCCTTCTGCTGCCTCTCCTTCCCTGGCTCACTGAGGCTGCTGTAAGGTTTCAGCTGAAGTGTCGCGTCCTGGGAGAGGTCCTCTGTAACTGCCCTCACAGCAGCCCTGCAGCTGCTCTCACAGCCCTCTGGCCCCTCATGTGTTTTCTGACTTCTCTATCATCCGCCCCACCTTGCATATGTAACACAGGAGAATGTCCCTTCTTCATACATCATTTTGTGCCTTCACTATAGCAGACAACTCATAAAACATTTGCTTTTAAGCCTGCTCAGCACTGTCCTCCACCTGTATCTGATCTCTTTTGTCACTAGAGGCTGTCACACGTCATTTCCCAAGGGGTCAAGTAGTAAAGACTGTAGACTTTAGAAGACACACACCAGCTCTGCTGTAGATTCCACTCTTTTTAGTTTGTTTTTCAACAAGTTTAAAAACGTAGAAACTATTCCTAGCTTAACAGCCACACAAATGGGTCCAGTGCAGTAGCCTAGCAGCTAAATTCCTTGCTTTGCAGGGGATCCCATATGGGTACCACTTCTAATCCTAGTGACCCTCTTCCCATCCAGCTCCCTGCTTGTGGTCTGGGAAGGTAGTTGAGGACGGCCCAAAGCCTCAAGACCCTGCACCCGTGTGGGAGACCTAGAGGAAGTTCCTGGCTCCTGGCTTTGGACTGGCTCAGCTCCGGCTGTTGCAGCCACTTGAGGAGTAAATCAATGGACGGAAGATCTTCCTCTCTGTCTCTCCTCCTCTCTGTATATCTGACTTCCCAATAAAAATAAAATAAATCTTAAAAAAAAAAAAGAGAGCCATACAAAGACAGGCTGGCAGTGGGTCTGGCCCCCTAGCTGTGCTTTTCCAGTTCCTTGTGCTGTACCTCCCAAACTGTCTCAAGGTCAAGGCCAAAGTACTTTCATCTTCTAATACCTTGCACAGTACTGAGCATACAGTAGGTTCTCAGTACCCTCAACTCAAACGGATGGGGGATAGAACACAGAAGAGAAAAAGTGTTCAGGTTGGCTCGAACAGGCATTGTAATAAGATAAACTGTCTGCAGTCCAGGCTGGATGACTCAAAGGTCACTTTCCAAGGATTCCCTGTAGTGAAAAGACAGTTTGCCATACAGTCACAGGTCCCTTCAACTACTTACAGTCACCGATCCCAATAGTCTCCCCTCTTGAGTAGCAGCTCTGTTACCTGAGGCAGCTGCCTCCTCCCCTGTCTGCTCAAGGTGCAGCTAACTGGAGCTCCGGAAGCACAGCAGAGGCACCAGTGCCCACTTCTGCTTACTGTGATTTTACCTTGCTGTCTGGGCCTCCTGCCATCCAGCTTCTGAAAAGGCTGGCTTAAAGACAGTGTCGATCACCAGTGCAAAGAACAAGTTCGTAACTATGAAACTACCTAGTCAATCGCTATGACGATTCTTAGATGATGGCCAAGTCCTGAGTTATGCTGCGCGTGGATGGAGGAGGCAGGGAGAGGGTGGTGGTGGACAGGCATCTCCACAGGAGTAATCGTGGTCACAAACCTCGTGAGCTGACAGAATGCCAGGATGCTGTAGGTCTCAACAGGTCCCACAGCCTGTACATCATTTCTCCTGGGCACACTGGCCTCCACACATTCTGGCCAAATCTGAAGTCAGAACCATTTGCTCAAGAGAAGGGTGCCTCTTTCCTCTGGCATCCTAAAGTCTCAGAAGGACTGCCAGCAGTGGTCCTGCTGCCAGCTGTCTTCCTGGGCCTCAGAGCAGAGAGGCAGGGCCCAGCACAGGTGCTGTCTCCTCTCCTGCTGCATCTTCAACTGCCCCGAAGAGGTGGAGCAGTCCACAGAAATCTGCCTCTGGTTCCAAGTTCTTTTTTACCTCTGAGATTGCACAGTCATTCCTGGCAATGTTCTCTATTGCATCTCTGCCGTGCCATATTCACCTCCTCATCTCCATGGAAAGAGAAGAGAGAACAAATGGTCCCTTGGGCATTATAATGAAGCAAGCAGATGCTACGAAGGGAAGGTAAGTGTCAGAGGCTGTACTGCATGACTGAGGAAAACAAGTTATCTAACCAATCTTCCCTGGGATGTAGCAAGTTCTATGTTTCAGAGAAGAAGGAAGAAAATGGGTGGAAACAATGTATGGAAGGCAGGCTGGGTTAGTGATCCAGCAGGAAACAGCACCAATGTCCCCTGATTCATACCCAAGTCTTTTCTGTCAGAAGGACCAGAGTGTGGGCAGTGATATTAAGATACAAGGAGCGAACTACAACAGAGAGGATGGCTCGTCCTAGTGGTTGAACAAGGTGCAGTGAGAGGCACACACAAGATTCAAACCTTTACTTCTCCAACTCTGCTTATCTGTGCACACAATCAACACAAAGTGATATGCTTGTAATCTCCAAATGCATTAGAAAACAAGGCCCTAATGTATGACAAATTATTGAACTCAATACAAAGTAGTATGCAACAAAATGGAGCTGTCTGGGCAACACATAAAAGATCAACTAACTCTCAGTTGAACTTAAAAATATTTTATCTCATCATTACACACTGTGTATGTATTTGTCACACCATACTTCATAAATATGTACAATCATGTACTGATTAAAAATAAAACTATCTTACAAATGTTATTTAATTAAAGGACATAGAAGGAAAGAGATGGAAGAAGGAAGAAAGAGAGGAAGGGAGGAAGGGTGAGAAAGAGAAACAGGAAGGATGGAGGAAGGGGGAGAGTCCCTGAGAAAGAAAAAGAGAGAAAGTGGGGGGGGGGGCGGAAAACTATCTTCCAACCATTGGTTTACTTCCCAAATGGCTATAATAGCTGGGTATATGCCAGGCTAGTTCTAGGAGCCACAGACTCCACTGTGGTCTCTTTCGTATGAGTGACATACTTGGGCCAGCCTTCCCAGACACATTAACAGGAAGCTGGATTCAAAGTAAAGCAGCCTGGACTTAAACTGGCATTCTGATATGGGAACTAGCAAGAAGGTGGAGGCAGAACTATTTTATTAACCTAAGCAAATCACAACCCAGAAGAAAAACCCCCGAGTCTATAGTGGCTAAAGCCTTGATCAGTTTTTCTCCAGAACAATTCTATATACACTGAGTGAGACTAACTCAAATCCACTGCTTTTCTGTAATTTGATGTAGGAAAACTGTCTTTGCCTTTGGCTTAAGAAGCCGACACGGTACATACTAACCTACTTATAAATGAAAGCTTTGGGTTACTGTTGCAGTATATCTGGTTAAACTGCCACCTGTGATACTGGAATCCCATATGGGCACTGTTAGAGCCCTGGTTGTGCCACTTCTGATCCAGTTCTCTGCTAAAGTGCCCTGGAAAGCAGTGGAAAATGGAGGCCCTTGTGGGAGATCTGGAGGAAGTTCCTGGCTTCGGGCTTCAGCTTGGCCTAACCTGGCCATTGTGGCCATCTGAAGAGTGAACCAATGGATGAAAGATCTCTCCCTTTCCCTTCTTCTCTCTCTATAACTCTCTCTTTCAAACAAATAAATTAATAAACCTTAAAAACAAAGAAAAACAGAATAAAGGTCTGGGTTGACTTGCCATTTGAACCTGTCATCATGGGTCACTGATACTTATGTAACAAGGGAATAAACAAAAGTGCCTCAAAATTATCCATCAAGAGAAATCTGGACCAACGTGTACTATCATAATCCAATAGTCATTCAAATATGTCTGCCATGTGGACAATAGTGAGTGATGTGGGGGATATGCTAAACTATTGCTTTTCTTTGAAGTTATACAAAAGGATACTTCAAGAAGTTTGTGGGAAAGTGGAATTAAAAGATAAGCTTATTTGGGTGCAAAAAGTTTGAACTTTTATGCAGCAATTCTTTGATAATATGCATTTCCTACAGACTTTTTGAAGAACTGCCATATTACATACCAGCAAAATTGTACACTTTTTACTCAATGCAAGGTAATAACTAAATGATCAAAGCCAAGTATGTTTTGAGTGATCCTGAAAATTTTGAGACTTGATACTGATAAGAGTTTTTAGGCAGAAATCTGTCTGCAACGGGGGTTCTCCAGCCTGGCAATACTGGTGTTTGGAATCCAGGATTTCTTGTGTTGAAGGTCTCACTCCTGTGCACCGCAGGAGGTTCAGCTGCATTGCTGACCTCTACCCACTAGATGCCAGTAGCAAGCACCCCCTCCCCATCAAGGCAGTAAAAGATGTTTCAAGACGGTGTCAAATGCCACCTAAGGAGCAAAATCATTCTAGTGGTTGAGTCACCTGGTCTAGAGACATTTTCTTCATAAATAAATACACGAACCCAGAATGTCTCAGGCTGATTATGACATGTTTAGAATGTTTTAAGTGCATGCTGACAACAAAAGTATACTCACTGTGTACAAGGAAGCAGAAATCTTTCCACATCAGCAGGAGAGTGAGTTTTGTAAAGCCTTCTGCATCATATTCCACAACACCGCTAAGTAACAAAAACATGGAAAAACAGAAAGCCCTCATTAAAAAATAAGGCAGAAAAGGGACACGACCAAGAAAAGAATATATTCATGAAATCAGAGT
The DNA here is from genome assembly GCF_017591425.1 of Ochotona curzoniae. Classification (NCBI taxonomy): domain Eukaryota; kingdom Metazoa; phylum Chordata; class Mammalia; order Lagomorpha; family Ochotonidae; genus Ochotona; species Ochotona curzoniae. The sequence continues at coordinate 879,619 of NW_024466647.1, read as the reverse complement.
TATTGAGGCTTAGATGGAATTACAACAAGGAAGCAAGACCACGGGAGGTGTGGGCTTTGGACTGAGAACACCTAGATTGAAGCCACGGCATTGCCATTTACATCTGTTATGATCTTAGGCAAATCACTCGGCCTTTGGAGTTCAGTTTCCTCATCTGTCAATCAGGTCAATAGCATCTGCAAACTTAACTACAGAACTGTGAAGCAAATAAGATAAACCACTAAACGAGAACATCTGTTAGTTACTAGCTATGAATAAAAGGACAAATTCAGCAATCAGGCCTGCACAATAGTGTTAAATGTCATTTTATCTTTTCAGGGATTGCTAAATGTCATTTTCATTGGGTATCAAACAGTTATGAGCAATGGCAAAATTACTAAATTTGGGATTATATGTTAGTTTTCTCCCAAAGTGTATGTAGAATCCTTTTGTTTTGAGCCTTTCCCCCACACTCAAGAAAAGGCAGAAGGTTAGATGGGTGGGTGTTGAGTACAGATGGGAGAAGCACCTCTCTTGTGAAATGACTGGGCAGAATTGTGGCAGGCTCACTTCATTCATGTCCCTCAAGAGCCAAGTACAGCATTAACCACATGGCAAGGGCAGAACTGATTTTTTCCTTCTGTACAGGAGGCCTTTGATGTTCTTAGTGCTGCCCTTTCCTTGACTGAATTAGGCCAGTCAGGCCATCAACACTCATGATCTCTAAGTTTAAGCAAGAGACAACTAACTACACCGCTTACAAAGGCAAAGAAGCAAAGACACCAAAGCCTGGGTGATCTGTTCCAAGATGGTTGGTATTATCACCTAGAACTGTTGGTTAGGTCAATTCTACAATTTCTATTTCCTTCCACCTGTGAATCTATAATCACTCCAATATTGTAACATGGACGTCTAAACTTTTTAGATCTATAGCCCACAGACAAAAATAGGCATACAGTACCTTTTAGCATGAATTCAGCAAGTGGTAAATATAGTAACACATTTATAGTTTGACAGTGATTCTATAGAACCTCTATTACGTATATTATGGCCCTACATGCTAAAAAGACACCCAAAATATACATTTAAAAAGAATTATTTTGAAACACAAACGCAAATGCAAATGCAATTTTCACATTCCTTTGACCCTCAGTGGAGAGGGCAAGAGAAACCCTAAGGGTGTGTATGGAGGTCACTGCATGAGTTTCTTCATTTTCAGTTATAGATATTAAAAACAATATTACTAAAAATTAGAAGATCAGTGGAATCATTTATCAACCACTGTTTGTATCAAAAGTGCTTGGTCAAACTTTTATAAATAAAATTGAGAAAATCTTAGGTATTAAGGACTCAGAGGAAAGATGGTTATACACTTTGATACTGACACTTCTGGAATATAAAGAATTTTTTATGGATAATGAGAACAATTATTGACACTGTTTTGAGGAATCAGAAATTTTGTTGCAACTATGACATTTTTAAACTACCAGTTTAAAAATGACATCTCAGGGCATGGTGAGCTTTATTTTTTGTTATCTTTTTTTTTCTTGCTCTCGGTTTCCTTCTGTCCTAAGGTCTTCACTCGCTGCTTTACAACTTTCCTTTTGTGTTTCTGTACACATTTTTGCATTATTTATAACCTCCTCTGGAATAAGGTAATTAAAACCAGATCATTAAAACTCTCGTGGCTTTGCGCCACATAGTGAGAATGACGAGACTGCTGGAGACCACAGGAAAATGCATGGCGTGTCCTGCTGATTTAAGCCTGTTGAGGTCTCCGACAGCATTTAAGGAACAGGGATGCATACCCACAGCCCACCAGAAGACTATCATCCAGGACAGCAGCAGCAGGAGAAATCACTCCACCTGCAGTCACAAGTTCTCTCTCCTCTCACTGCCACTGCTCCTGTACCATCCCTTTCCCAAATCCGGGGTGGTACCTGAGGCCTGAACAACTGAGGTCCTTGACCTGGTGCCACTTCTTCTACACATGTGACTTCCATCAGGCTACTGGACTTAACCAGTTTCAGGGCTGCCTTCAACAAAATGTTTCAACAGAGCCTTCCCAGCTCACCTCCTGACTACTGTGAGGTGATGGAGAAGAAAGGGCTGCACAAACTGCTCACTGCTTTGCAGCCACGGGCACTGCTACCACTGTCACTGGGGCACTTGGGGTTTGCCACGCTGCTGCCCCAGGAAAGTACTGAATTCCACTTTTGGATGGAGAATGCTATGAAAATGTCTTCCCAGGAGCTTTGATGACAGCAGCACATGAAAATGACACCAAAGCTACTGTCCTAACCAAGTGTCCATGTGAGAGTCAGCAGCAAGTGAGGGCACTGGAGCTTCATAGAGCAGAACTTACGTGCCAAAGTGACTGAGGAACGCAGCGATGTACTCTCTCCTTTTGTGATAGCCTTGAATCACATACTGCACCTGGAATAGGAACCCAAAGCTGAGCAGTGATGCAGGACACCATTAAACGCTTTATTATGAATAATTCCCCAGATTCAGAGAGGTAGACATAGTAAAATGAACACTAACATTTCCACCATCTATATTCAACAACTGAGAATATTTTGCCTAGCTGCTTCATTAAGCCACCTATCTACCTACATATCAATCAATCTTCCTGAAACATTTCAAAGGAAATTAGACACATCATGACAGTTTGCCCCTAAATACTTCAGCAAGTATCTCCAAAAAAATAAGATATTCTTTGATATAACCACAATAGCATTATCATACCCAACAAACTTAACAATTATTCTCTGAATTCATCTGATACCTCATCCACTTTCAATTTTTCAACTGTCTCCAGAAAAACTTTTTTTAAATCAGTATATAACAAAATGATATTTAATTACTTTTTAAAAAAGATTTATTTATTTTTATGGCAAAGTCAGATATACAAGGAGGAGGAGAGACAGATCTTCTATTTGATGATTCACTCCTCAAGTGACCACAATGGCCAGTGCTGTGCTGATCCAAAGCCAGGAGCCAGGAACCTCCTCCAGGTCTCCCAGGCAGGTGCAGGATCCCAAGGCGTTGGGCCATCCTCAACTGCTTTCCCAGGCCACAAGTAGGGAGCTGGATGGGAAGTGGAGCAGCTGGGATTAGAACCAGCGCCCATATGTGTGTGTTCAAGACGAGGACTTTAGCCACTATGCCACGCCACTGGGCTCAAATTTTTAAAAAGATTTATTTTAATTGGGAAGTCAGATCTACAGAAAGAAAAATCTTCTGCCCGCTGGTTCACTCCCCAAATGGTCACAATAGCCGGGGCAGATCCAATCCAAAGTCAGGGGCCAGGATCCTCTTCCAGGTCTCTCACACAAGTGCAGTGTCCCAAGGTTTTGGGCCATCCTCGACTGTACTTCCAGGCCACAAGGACGTGGAGCAGCCAGGATTAGTAACAGCACACATATGGGATCCCGGTAGACACAAGGCAAGGACTTCAGCCACTAGGCCAATGTGCCAGCTGTCTGTTTTTTTTAAATATAGAATTACAGCATCTCACTAAGTGTGCATATGTGTATAAGTGTGTACCTGCCTGCACATGCATATACGGCATGAATTTTTCAAGGAGATGGGGTTAGCTGCCCTGTATCATAATCCAATTCTCTGTTTCCCTCCTCTTTCCTCTGCCCTGTGTATTTCCTAAAAATTGGAAGTTAAAGCCAAATTCATGACCAATCTCAGGTTAAATGTTTTTGGCAAAGAAATTTCATAGGTAGCCCTGGGCATGATCACTTGGTTAAGGTGATGACAGCGTATCACCCCAATATCAATGGAAGGCTCTCTTTGCCATATGAGTAAAAACAACATCTATCTATGTGTCCATCCATCTACCATCTATGCATACCTACACACACATATACAAATATATACCATGGTGAGTAATCAACAGGAATCTTCCTCAAGGTCTAAAAAAAATACAGTTCTTCATCAACTTATGGTTTGAGTATCTACTGGGAAAGTCTTATCTGAACCAAATATTTCATTAGGATATACGAAAGAGTGATTTTCAAATCCTATAATTTCTTTGCAAGTATCAGATGCCATTCTGTAAAGAACAGCTTTTTCACATCAAATAAAATTTTCTGGTTACCTTGAACTCCTATTGAAAAGAGAATAATGCTTAATTCTTTCTTTTTGAAATCCTAACATTTAGAATAAAGAGTGTTACAATAGGAGATTTCTAGTTTTACTTTTTATATTTCCTTGTTATTATCAAATGACAGTTTCTATTTAAAAAAAAACCTCTGAACTCATTAAGTTAGGCATATGGAAGTTAGTCATTTATTCATCAGTTTTAAACATGCAAACACTTTTCTTATAATGTGTTTGTAATGGATGAAAGAAACAATGGGAAAGAGAGGCACCCCCCTCCCATCCCAACTGTTTATTTTGGCTGTAGCCACACTGAGTTTCCATGGCTAACAAAAGCTCAAGATAAAGTACTTGGAATAACCTTGACACAATTGGTAGTGATAGCCATGCTGTACCCTTTAAAAATGAAACAATTCTATTATGTAATGGGGGGTTATGTCAATTTATAAAAACAGTTCTTATTTTGCAGGCTTAATGTAGGATCAGAAATGTTATTTTCAAAAAAGAAAACAGATGATAAGTTTGCTTAAGTGGCTTTATTTAAAACAGTTCTGTATACTTGATTTTAAAAACAGAAAACCATTTTAACAGAAACCCACAACAAAACTGGCTATAAAGATAGATTCCAATGTAATTATGGAAATTCATTTGAAGAGAGCGTTTCTAAATGCAGCCTGCACTGTCCTCGTTTGTAGCAAACAGAAGAACATCAATTTTTAAAGACAAGTAAAATTAATGAAAGGGAACCAAATAAGAAAAAATGGAATGGTTCTTGTATTTCTGGGAAAACATTATAAAAAATTTTTCTTTTCTTGAGGAAAATGTAGGACTAGAAATTAATCTCAATAGGAGAGCTTTAAAAGACTTTTCTTCTCACTTCTGGAAGAGCACGTTTTCATTTTTCTTTATGGTTTTTGGGCACAGATTTTAGGGCAGTGCAAGACCTTGGACTGAAAACAAAAATTCTGCCATGCAACTAGGTTTTTTGGGGGGTGGGGGGAGGGGGAGGAAGGAAAGGCTTGGTCTAGCGAAAAGCCCATTAAAGTTTGGAGCCCTGGAACCTGGGCTGGGTCTGGAGCCTGCCGAATTGCCAGACTTGAGTTTCTATTTGGGAAATCAGACTGAAGCCTCTAAAATATTATTGTACTTCTAAGATACTTTTTGTATGGGGATTAGCTATATTTTGACTGAGAGAGACAAACAAAAGCTCTAGTTTCCAAGCCAATGTGAATAAGTCAGCAAGAGCAAGAGACATCGTGCTGTAACAACTAAACAAATTAAGTCACAGTGCATGTGGGAGGATAAAGAGAACCAGTGTTGCTTCAATACCTTTAGGTTTCAGCTGAATACCATGGCTGGATATTAACAAGTATATTTTTACCACTTGTCAGAAACATCTGAGGACAACTATTACAATAAACCCAGCGACTTGCCAATGTAATTGTTGATCAATGAAGCTAAAAGAAAGCTACAGAGAATCTCTGTGCCTGGGTAGAACAACTGACCTGAATTTTGTCCCCATGGAGTCAGGAATCTACTCCTAGAAATTATATAAAGATATCAGGAAGTGACTTAAAAAGTGAGGTACTGCAAAGCAGAAAGAAATAAAGACAGTTTTAATGAGTTATCCTGATATGCACCAACGGTAAACAGGTGTGGCTACATGTATGCATCACATGAGGGGGAAATACACGGGCTCCAAAATGAAAAACCCTAGGAAGGTACAAGACCTAGCAAAGACTTAGGGATAAAGAAAATTTGGAAGAGGGGTGACTAAACTTCCAGGTACAAGAGGGGGAGGTAAGACTGGAATAGGAAGTCAGAATCCTTAAAAAGGAAGAAGTAAAGAAGGAGGACAAATAAGGTGGCCAACAGATGGACTTTAGCAGATGTCAGATGGAGGTTGAAACAGGAAGATGACATGAGTAGGAAGACGGTCCATGTACAGTGAACTGGGCTCAGGGGCCCCGGAAGAAGCAGTCTCAGAGATGCAGCAGTCAGAGGACTTGCTTTTACCTTGTTGGTGAGCAGGTGGCACACTTGAGGAACATAATCAATCAGACAGCCTCCTCCTGGAAAAGCTGGGATGTGAAGAGCAGAGGAGCCTCCAAGGGCACTGAAAGGACAAGAGCACAATGGACAATTCTTTTAGGGCTCAAGCAACTCACACCCCAGGCAGATGCGGCTTCTCTCATCAAAATCTAGCCACCAGCTGCCATGGATTATGATAATAGGAATTTCCTTTATGAGTAAATTATCTTGATTTCTTGTTTTAGGCTAGTATGCTCCCATTAACCATCATTAGTGATAATCAAGGACATTTATCACACAATGGTACAAATCACCAAGCTTTGATTGGCACAGGTATATGTTTTACTGATATTAACATGCTACGTATGTTATTGAAACACACTGTAATGCTCTTCAGTATGGTCAATTCAGCATAGATGAGTCATTCAGTAAACAGTTGAGCCAAACCAAAATAAACTGACCTGGCATTGTAACAGTGTACTGAAGAGGCTAGTTCTGCAGCCAATCAGCTGTTACCTTGAGTGCTAATAGGTATAAGACGCAAGGGATAGTCAATATTACTGATTCAAACACTAAGCTAAAATACTGATTTTGAAACAAGGCTCTAGAACTTCCCCAAGGGAATTCCTTTTTTAGTTTAAATTAACCAGTAAATAATTACTACAAGAAATTGCTTGAAATTTCATGTCACGTATTTAGCTTATCGCCTCTGGTGTTGATTACATCTTGTTTTCTTTGACTTTTCTTGTAGTTTGCTTTGATTATTTTATTTTAATATATATTTCTATTAGCTCTTAAATCCTTTCTGTAATTTAAAAAAATCTTTAAAATCCCTTAATCCTGTGATTATTCATTACCCAAGTTTCCACACTTACAAGGTTGTAAAAAGAAGAGGATGTTGCAATCATTTCCCAGAAAATCATTCCTGAAAAGTTTAGGGCAGGTTGACCCAGTGTAATAGTTTACGATACACAGAATGCACATCTAACTACTGAAAGAATTCCAGACCCATACTAGATTTATGAAGTTGAATTTTTCATAATTTTTTGTTGTTTTTATGGGAATGAAGAATCTCAACAAGCAAAAGAGTCAATCTGAAGTGGAAATTTCTGACACTGGTCTTTTTCTACTTAGATGATCCCTAAAAGCACAACTCCTCTGACAACCAAGAAAAAAACTAAGACAGCATTCAACTAAGTTCGACACCACTGAATCAGTTGCACTCTGCAGCTACATAGAACACTGGCTGCACAGGGCAGACACTGGATTAAATTTAGTCTAAACTCTGAAGGAGCTAGGAAAATTCCTATGACTTGAAGGGAGGACTTTTGTCCCTTTTGAAACCACACATGTCACTGGAAGGTTCTAATGATTCCCTTAAGATGGAAAAGTGATTAGGAAAAAGATTCCAATATTTACATCATGTAGTTATTGGTTAAGATCTGTGTGGCGGGGGGATGCCAAGACCCAGGTTATTAACAGTGTTCTCACAGAAACTTGGCCTAATGAAATTACAAGAAAGAAAATAATTTGGGCAGATCTTTGGGCTTAATTATAACGGACTTGGACTTGTATAAAAAATACAGAATAAGTTCTTATTCATTAAAATGCATCAAGCAAGGGAATTAGTTTGTGGAATTATCCACAGACTAAACCAAAACTTTTAAAAAATTTTCCTCTTTCACAGCTTGAACTGCATCATTCTAAAATATGATCATTAAATAAAAGTCACCTGTAATGCTGGGAAGAAGCTGAGTGGTGAAGAAATGCAAAGACCAGTGTTCTACTGTCAGGCCCACGTTTCTGCATCCCACCTCTGTGATCGTCAAGAATGAACACATATAGTTAGGTACCTTACCACAGCATCTAATTTGACTCTCCCCATGAGTAGGTGAGGCCAGAATGGTCACTGGAATTTTACAGGCAAAATTGAAGCAGAAGGTGCCTCTGATTTACATAACCAAACAGGGGTGAGGCCATCCGACCAACACAGGTTTGCCTGTACCCCAGCATCCACTCTGCTTCTAATGAGATTTGTTGCCTCCCTAAGAACAGAGTGATGGGGATGGGAAGGAACAGCAGCGGTGCTCCCTCCCAGCTGGTCAGGATCCTGACAAGGGTGAAGGCTGCTGGAGACACAAGGACCACCATTTCATAGACTCTGCAATGCACAGCTCACTTTCCTTTGTAGTCTTTCACACAACGGTAAGACTCCATCAAACAATCAGATACACCTGACCTCAGTTGGGATGCCCTGACCACCCTGTCATGTCTCATTCTCTAAGACTTAGTGATTGCATAGAGCGCATCTCAGTATAGGAGGCACCCTGGTGCTGAGAAGGATAGTGTGCACTGAGAGTTTATTTTTAAAAAGATGCTTATTTCATCCTTTGGTTAACTGCAGTTTCTTGGGTTGTAAAAGTGCAAAACCTAACATACAGTGTCACATACTGATAAGTGCCACTGATTCATGCATAAATATCCGCCTCATGAGTAAATATTTAACAGGCTTGCTAAAGCTCACTGTTGCCCTGATCATGCTAAATAAACAAAGTCAAGTGCTGTGAAATAAAAGAGCTATTATATTTTTAGAGGGTGGAAGATGGAGGTAAAGGCCTTGTGATCACTAATTATTTAATATTGACAAATCAAGAGCCATTGAGCTGAGCATGCACACACAACAGGAGGCTCACCCTGTGAGGAAACTCCAGGGTTCCCGCAGGCATCCCTAGGAACATAGGGCTGGCTGGAGAGGAAGAAGGGACTGACCACCCCTCAGGGGCTGAGCTGGGGTGCGGGCAGGAGGGACGAGGAGATGAAAGGGACACTCGGCACTGCCTGGTCTGATTGCTAGCGTGGTGCAGTGAGGAGTGGGTGAACAGGGGTGATAAGGTGAAAGCAGAACGTTAAAGTCAGACTCCCAGAGTGAACTTGGGGGAGAAAAGAGTGAAAAGGGTTCTTTTTTGACAGGAAATAGATAACATCTATTTCTTCGTGGCCTAATAACTATCAGTTGATAATTCTGAAAACTGAAGTGAAATTTGTGGAGGGAAGTTAACAGAATAAGGCCAGAAAAAGTTTTAAAAAGATTTCCCACAGTGAAGTCCATTAAATAGACCAAAAGTATTTGTTGGATCATCTCATTGGCTTTAGATATAAGTGAAATCTAAGATCTGTCTATGGGAATGTATTAACATGGCCCCTTTCCATGCAAGTGATGATGATAAAGCCCTCTGTGAACCCTGCTCTGTCTGCAAACATTCAGAGCATCTATAATAGTGAAGACTATTCCATGGTTGCAGTGTGACAGCAAAAGGGAATTGTTTTTGAGTATTTTGACATGGAAAAATGCAGAGTTAGCCTGTCTGAAAGTCTGACTTGGGACAATGGGGTTTTAATTTTGACTGATTAAGGAAAAATAACCCTTCAACCACATGGGGTTTTTACCTTACTAATTGAGTAAAATGGGAAAAATACAATGAAACAATGGAGAAAACCAAAAGGACCCATGATTCAATCACAATGAGTGCTTCTGTCAAGTTTCCCCTCCTTGGCTGCAACCCGATTTCCTTACCAGTGCAGTGACAACAGCGTGCTACTCTGAAAGACAGTCCTTTCTTGAGCATTAAAAGAGTCACATAATAATTAGAATGATACCAATATGAAAACAGCCTCAAGCACTCCAAGAGAGACACTGTTTTAGAATTTTTCTAGTTTGGGTTTTGTTGTTGTTGTTGCTGTTCCAGAGTCATGACAAGGCACTGTCACAGACATGTGGGTCAGCCTTAGAGTCCTATTCTTGTCCATGAATTGGGTTCCAATAGAGAGGAAGTTGACCTAGCTATCTCCACCAAACTACAATTTAGAAGGAATGCAGGAGGTTGAAGCCAAGAAATGTGCAGGATGGCAGACGGAGATAAATTGCCTCTAACCCCTAAGCAAAGGAATTCCTAAGTGAAGGATGCCAGCTTCAATCCAATTCAGCACACACTAACCATATGCTTGTTTAAGGTCTTGAAGTCTTCATCCTGAATACGTGACTTGGGCACCTTTAGTAAGTTCCTTTGAGGTGTAAGAACGTCAAGAACCTTAAGAATCTGAACACTTCATGATAACAGAAAATGTTTCCTAGTGGCCTCCCAGGAGACAATGAAACCAACAATTCATGCTCACTGGCTGAATAATCACCTTTGTTGTAGACCCCAACAGAGCCTCCATGAACCTCACAACCACTCTTCCATTTGGTTTAAGCAGTCTAATTTATGGATAAGAAAATGGAGGTTTTAAGAGTTTCAATGTTCTGTCTGAGATAGACCAGCAAATAAGTTGCAGACACTGTCTGAAACCAGGTCTTTCTAGTTCCAAAGCCCATGTCCTTTTTTGATAGGAATTCCTTCACAAAAAGATCATGTGGAATTTTACAAGTCTAATTGCTACATACATACTCAAACAGTAGTATAGATGACTGAAGGTTTTCTTCAAAGCTTAACATTTTTAGAAATTTACTATTATTTCTCATTTATTTGAGAGAAAGTGAAAATGAGAGAGAGAGAAAGAGAGCATACACACTCTCCAATTCACTAATTCATATTCCAAATACCTGTAATGGAACATGGGTTGATCCAGGGCCAGAGCCAGGAGTTAGGTAAACACCCTAGGTCTGTTTTATGTGTAGGAAATCAACTACTGGAGCCATCACCACTGCCTCCCAAAACTGCATTGGTAGGGAGTTAGAGTCAGGAGCTAAGACCAGGAATTAAATCCAAGTACTCTGATATGAGACGGGATGCTAACTGCTAAGATAAATGTTTATTCCTTTATCCATAAAATGTACCCCTTAACACCTCATTTTTATTTTTTTTTAAAGACTTATTTTTATTTATTTGAAAGGAAGAGTTACAAATGAAGAGGGACCAAGAAAGAGATCTTCCATCTATTGGTTCACTCCTCACATGGTTGCAACAGCCAGGGTTGGGCTAGGCCAAAGACATGAACAGGGAGTTTCTTTCAGGTCTCTCACATGGGTGCAGGGGCCCAAGAACTTAGGTTATCCTCTGCTGCTTTCCCTGACGCATCAGCAGGGAGCTGGACTGGAAGAGGAGAAGCCAGATCTTATCAGCACTCATACAGGATGCCAGAGTCACAGGTGGTGGCTTAATGGGCTGCACACACACCAGTCCCTCTCACATTTTCTTATTTTAACATACAATTGTGTAACAAGTTAAAATTATGAACTTTAAAAAAAACTGTATAGGGGAAGTCATTTGGGGCAGCAGTTAAGATGCTGGGTGGGATGCTCACATCTCATATTGGTATACCTGGTTCAAGGCTCAGCTATGCTTCCTGCCTAGCTTCCTAGGAGGCAGCAGATGAGGGCTCAAATATTTAAGACCAAAACCCCTGGGAGATGTAGACAGACGTTTGGGCTCTTGGACTCATCTAATATAGTCCTGGCTGTTATGAGCACTTGGGGATTGACCTGTCAAATAAAATGGAAAACAAAGCAAAACAAAACAAAAAAAAAACAAACCACAGATTTTAAGACTCAGGGAATATAAATATTAAATACAAAATGGCTTTATTTTTTTTCCTAATTAGATTTTTTTTCTGATCAACCACTTTCTAAACTCATTGTTAGCTTTCACCTCATTTTTTGGATCAATTTTGAGTCATTTTGAGTCTCAACTATTTAGCTAAACAAAACCAGGGATCAACTGGAAAAAGGAAAATCTTTAAAACACACACACACACACACAAAGAGGGGGAGGTATCTCGGTGAGTTCACTGGGAGAAGGAGATAAGTGCCCAGAGGAAGAAACCATGGGCCACACGGGGGTGGACTAGCGGAGGCACTGCACAGGACTGGCTGTGCTACATGGGTGACAGATTATCCCAGTTTTCCCATCAGCTCAGCTCACAGCATAAGGAGTCTTCTTTCCAGTGTAGCATTTCATTCTTTGTTTCCTATTTTCAGAGGGAACATATAAAGTGAAAATATCCTGAGACAACGGCAACAGTGAATAAATGTTCAGAAAATGTCCCTCTACGGAGGTAAGTCTAAAGTTACATTACATGAGATGACTTACAAGGCTATTATTAACTATCTTTAAAGTGTGAAGACACACTGTATGGTTACTTTTGATCAGCTGTCCCTTGCTTAGGTACAGCACAAACAACAAGAGTTTTAAAAAGGTAGTAAGATGGGGCTTTGGTTTGCAAGTGAACTCTCTATAAGCAGAGTAGTAACAGCAACTCTTTACTAAGCATTAAGTCTGTAGCAGACACTACACAACAAGTGCTTTGCCAATATATCATTTATTGTTCACTCCGACTTATGAGTCAGGTGGTCCCTTACAGAGGAGAGAGTTGAGGTTAGAGATGCTGCATAACCTCCCTAGGGTTATACACCGGGAATGGCAAACAGGCATCTAACTCCAGGTCTCTCTGACCTAAATCCAGCCCTTTCCAGGGGCTTCGGGGATCACGTCCATGGCTTCCAATCCTTACCTGCAGACACCACATTCAGTTCCAGGCCAATGCCTGGGCCGAGCAGGCCCTTGAGGCTCTTTCTAGGTCAACTCACTGAACTTATTCAGGAACCTGCACTGAAGCCATCACGCCAGTTCCAAAAGGAACTCCTGTAAGTTGGGAAGAGCTCTGAGGGCCAGGGGACTTGATGGATATTTTTCAGCAGAAAGGAGGTGGAGTGCTGGCAAGCACACATAAAGATGGGAGCATGGCAGTAACAAACAGAACACGCCTACTGACGCAGCCACCGGCCAAATCTGTGTTCAGGAATATCCTCCCTCAGGTTGTTAATGTCTCACAACAGCATCCTAGAGGCAGTGATCTTAACAGATGTCTACCATCAGGGCTTTGGTAGTATGTGGAAAGTATTCTAAGTTCCCTAAAACAACCGCAGACTTAGCAGATGTTCTAAGATTTGGTGGGAACTGCTGAGAACATGCCCAGTCTGTCAGGATGCCTACAGGATAAGGGGGAAGGAAAGCCCTGCCCTCCTGCTGCATCTCAATCCCAGGTGGAACTCTCTGCAGTTGATTCCATCACTGCTCTTTTGTTTCAAAGAAATGAAACTGTTTTTGAGTGCACTGACTGTTTACTTGTTAGAAATGTCTAACTTTCATGTTCCAACAAATGGCTTCACTGTTCTGCTATTAAGAAAGGGTCTCAAAAACTTCATGGAAAAATATTTATTATGAGAGAAATTATGCAAGTATGTCAAAATTTTTTCACATCAGAACCAGCTTATCTTTTCATTCCATTTTCCACAGACTTTCTGGAGTACACTTATAGGTTTGGGTTACTTCATCAAGAAGTACGTCTTAAAATGCTTTCACTGAAAATGAAAGTCAATGCATACAATTACTACTCTAAAGTAAATCTACCAACATGCTCCTCATGCCTTCCTTTCCACTGCATGTGAATTTGAATGATGGTTGAAGGCACATGCAGAGAAGGGGGAGAGGAGAACCCTTCTGCCTTACAAGGCCAGAGAAGAGGAGTACCAAGTGTCCACAGCTGGGATCTACTCTGAGTTTAGGTATAGGAATGGCACTGGATCACTGCAGCATGCAAGCGCGCAAACACACACACATATACACACACAGAGCTGGATTCTGTGCTCAAAGCAGTACACTGCTGGAAGCTCGAGTTTGGCTTGTGCACAAATGTGAAGACAGCAGGGTAGTGGTACCTAGTATTTCACAAACTGGTTCCCCAGTGCTCCTTGCTTGTCTTTTTTTTTTTTTTTTTTAAATTCAACATCTTTACAAATCATGTAGTAGGTACTAATATACTCATTGTAGAGTGAAAAACAGGCTTGAGGTAGGTGACTTGCCTAAGGTAGAAATTGTGGAACCGGACTACCATCTTATCCATCCACATTTGCCTAAGAATAATCTGAGGAACTTGGCAAGTGGCAAATGAATTTGCTCCAGGGGGCCTGAATTTGGACCCGGGTAAGCGACATTTTAACCCATTCTCTACTAGATGCAAGTGGGTGTCAAGCACATTCTGAGTACTACTATCCACCTGGCTCAGATGCTGCACAATTGGGCTGCGAATGGGGAGAGGGGTGTGGTGACAGTAAATCTGCTTCCATCCCTGAGGTAGGAGGCCTGTGACTGTCTGAAAGGTATTATGCACAACAGGAAGCAAAGAAAACATAGACGTACTCTTATAAAGAGATTTACTTTATTTGAAAGGCACAGTGATACATACACACATACAAAGAGATCTTATTTAGAAAATACTGCAATCACCAGGAATGAGTCAGGTTGAAGCCAAAAGCCAGGAGGCTCCAGTCTGTTCTCTCTCATGGAGGTAAGGGTCTAAATATTTGAGCTGTTACCTGTTGCCTTCCTAGTCAAGCTGGCAAGAAGGTTCAGTTAAAGCCATTGTCTGCAACATCAACATTTAATATGGCCACCAGTTTGAGTCCGGCTGCTCCATTTTCAATCCAGTTCCCTGCTATTGGTCTAGGGAAAGCAGCGGAAGGTAGCCCAAGTCATTGGGTGCCTTCTCAATTGGCCCAGAACTGGCTGTTGAGGCCATTCGGAGTGAACCAATAAATGAAAGATCCCCCTCCCTGTCTCTGTTGCTCCCTCTCTAACTCTGACTTTCAAAATAAGTAATGTAAAAAAAAGAAGAAGGAAGAGGTAGCAGAGGATAAGGACAGAAGAAAAGGTGTGCAGAAGCAGAGTACACCAGCACTCCAATATGGAATGCTGGCGTTGCAAGTGCTGGCTTTATCAGGTAGATCACAACACGGGTCCCTAAACATGTTCATAAGGTCAAGCATGGGAATAAGGCATTTAGAAAAAACAGAATCAAGGAAATTTTTGTTAACTGTACATATAGACAAAATGAAGTATGGTTGCTACTTTCAAGTAATCAGTAGACAAGGGAGCAGTCAGTTTCAGATGAGGGCTAGAAGTAAGAGGGACTTGGATATAATTTAGGGAGGTACCTGTGGACAAGGGTCAGGAACTCAGGGTGGTCAGCAGACCACTGACCCAGAACCACGCTAAGTGGTGTTCTGCTCTACTGGGGAAAGCACATCTCTGACCTCATGGTGCCCAGGCCACCTAGCGCCCAGACAGGAAGCAAGAAGAACAATGGCAGATCTTAGTGCAGTGCGTGTGGTGACATGGAAAGAAAATACAAGGTCAAAAAAGAGTTGGTGTGATCACAGCAGGACAGCATACTGGAAATAAGGAAACATCTGGGTTTTGAGATTGAATCTGTCTCACT
This sequence comes from Ochotona curzoniae, assembly GCF_017591425.1. Classification (NCBI taxonomy): domain Eukaryota; kingdom Metazoa; phylum Chordata; class Mammalia; order Lagomorpha; family Ochotonidae; genus Ochotona; species Ochotona curzoniae. Next base: position 864,223 of record NW_024466647.1, on the reverse strand, counting down.
GCCTAAAATTTCTCCTGAGAACTTCTAAATTTAGATCTCCAGTTCAGAATCTTCCTGCAACCAGGACCCCAATGGCCAACTGCCCACTTAGCACTTCCACTTGGATGTGGAAAACACACTTCACAATAGCAAACTGCCTGCAAAACCTACCACTCCAGCACACATCCCATCCAGTCCCATTTCTTGGTTCCAGACCCAAACCTTCAGTCCTCCTTGCCTCATCTGTCACTCCTCACATTTCCATGAGCCATGTCCAATCTTCCAATCCTTCTCATCTGGGTTACTGACTCCAGAGCTATGCCAGGGCTGCTCCCATCACAAGAATGGGCTCCATTCACCTACTATTTCCTCTGTCTAAAGCTCTTTTCCCAGACATGTGTGGGGCTCACACCCTCACCTGCATCAGGCCTTTCTCACATGCTATGTGCTCCTGAACCACCTACTTCAAATAACCTGCCCCCATCTCTTCTTTTGCCACACTTCCACGGCCCACACCTCCATAACATGTTCTGTCAAACTAGTATTCACCACCCACAGCCTTCACTAGAATGACAGCACCCCTAGAAAGGGAGGGAATCTTTGTCCATTTTGTTCACTTCTCTACCCAAGACAAGGACATGCCAAGCTAACAATTAGTTATCCATTAAATAGCTGTAGTATTAACACTGAATGAATTTAAAGAAATATATGGGGCTAAATATTCAAAAACAGACATTACAAGACAAGAAATATCTTCTGAAATGGTCATAGTAGAAGATAACATCAAGGCTGGGCAGTGGCAGTGGACACTGTTGGTTTTACAGCCTTAGGCCTTTGTTGCACCTGCTTGATTCCGTAGCTGCGGACAATATGGAAGGGAACTAATGAGCACGGCTATGTTCCAGCGCAGTTTTCCTTATGGAAGCTCACATCTCCTACAATACAACTCTTAAAAGTCATAGAACATTATTCTTTTTATGTTTTAAAAAGCTTAACAATCCTTCCTTAGCTCATCAGCTGGCTTTGCTTGTTGACTCTTGATTGAGAATTACAAAGCCACTGGACAGTTCAACAGATGTTGAAAAAGTAGGGGAAAACATCTGGGAGACTTCAAGAAGTTCATGGAAAAAGTTGAATTAATAGTTGATTTTTATGCAAAAAATTATTTTTGAAATTCATCTGTAGTTTTCTCATTATGCACATTTTGGATAAGTTTTTTAGGGACAATTCAAATAGGCAAAAGAGAGACCTAGATTAGGTTATTAAGCAAGAATGAAGAAGAGATCCTTTGGCCAAATCTCTGAAAAATCCTATTCTGTCAGCAAATAAACCAGAGGCACCAGCCTTTTCCAGGCAGTGGTGAGGTGAATCTAAGGCAGCTCGCGGCCCGTGGGAGTTCTCACAATGATACTGGAGTGTAACTGTGCAAGAGCCAGCTATTTATATGGCTGTGAACGAAGCTGCAGGCATATTCTGGGGCTTTTTTACTTCTATGTTAGGTGAAGGAGCTGCCTACAAAAGCCTTCCTCCCACCCAAAATACTGGCTGTTAGTGACTGATCCTCCGAAATATTAAGATGAATCATATATGCTCTTTTCACAGTGCGAAAGGAGATAATTTTAAAACTCAGAAAATGCCACATTGGGTAGAGTAAGAAGCCACACAACAGAAAAGCTGCCCAGCCTGAAAACTGTAAATAAATAAACTGCAGCTCCTGCGTGGCAACCTGCTTCCTCATTGAAATGTTGGTGCTTCTCTAAGGGGCAGGCTGGTGTTGGGACATGTTCAGTCACATCAGCTGAGGCTGGAAGGCAGCTTTGGCTCCACTTCTCTCTTCCCCAGCCCATTCCTTAAAACCTCCCGCTCCTGGTAACCCATGGCCTTCAGCGTGCCTTCCTCCAGCACTCTCTTCTCACCTCCCGGCAGCCTGTGGTCTCCCTGTCACCACTGAGCTCTCTCAGGGACTGACCTGCGAGGTGCCAAATGACAGCCGGGCTGTCTTCACCCACAGACGGAGAGAGGACTCCTGTGTTTCTTTTTTCTTCTTTTTTCTTCCTGCTTGGAAAAGCAGGTAATTTCTTCTTTGATTCCCGTGCTCCGATTTGTTTTCTTTCTCTTTTTGTTACCAAACAGTGCACTCCCTACTCCCCTTCCTTTTTTTTTTTTTTTTTTTTTTTTGCAACATCATCATTTTTCCACATTGCACCGTTTGGCAAAGGAGAAGGAGGGAACCACATCAAATAAAGGAATGCAACCACAAAAGCTGCCTTGAGAAGTAAGGCCCCAGACTTTTTTTTTCTTTTTGTCAATTTACCGTTTTTGGACTTGTTCTCCCATAATCAAATCCTCCCTATCGTGTTAACAATGTGGTGGTGTGTCAAAACTTTGGAATTTTGCTTCAATCAGCAACCCAGGGCTTAATAGGAAAATGAAGCAACAAAACATCAGTCTCCCTGTTAACCTTAGGCTAGGCCTGTACTTAGGATGGGAATGCTTGCCTCTCAACAGTGCCTGGGCCAAACCTTCAAAGTCTTGTGCGAGCTCCAGGTTGTCAGCAGAGGCCTAAAGCTGTGATACAAGCGTCACTGAAGCATGCTTCTAAAGCAAGAGGGGCACTCTTTCCAAGTACCACAAGATGAAGCCCCGAAGTTTCATAAGCCAGAGCAGACTGCAGACAGATTCCTCTTCCTGGCAGCAGTCCTTGGGTCTGGTCTGGGACATGCATGCTGTCTGCGGTAATCACGAAAGAGCTCATTTCAAGTAAATGTGGCTTTAGTTTTTTTTGGGGGGGGAGGGGTTGTTGTTGTTGTATTTATTTCTTTTTTGAAGGAGGCTTGTTTTTTAAATTAAAAACATGTGCCCAACATATAAATCATTGAAAGACAACAATAAGGTGCACTAATTCCAAGCCCAAACATTTACCAGTCCCTTTTCTGTGCACTCAGGATCTCTGCCTTACGGTTAATGTTTAAAACTCGTCACCACAGGAAATACCAGGCACCTTCGATTTTGTGATTTCTGACTTTCGCGAACAACCAGGTACATGAAACTACTCACGGCATGGAACCAAATGTTTTGGTGTGATACATCTTGCTTGCTTGATCTTGAACACTGTCAGTGTAATCCATTGGTGTGAACTGAGGAGGCAGGGGGTGGGACCAGGGATTAGCACATGATGCACCATCCCCAACCTGCCGCCAGATCTGTAGATGACAGTGGAATGCATGGAAAAAATAAAGCAAACAAGACAATCATATAGAATCACAGGATCTCATATGGATTCACTGGTCAGAATTCACAACTGCCCCCAGCCAGCATGAGAAACACTGTGCAACGTATAGAAGGAGGAGTCTTCTCTCCCGAGAAGTCAAGATCTTCTCAGATAATGGGCACAACTGCTGTGCCTCTGATTCTGGCAAGACTCAACCTGGCACCAGCTCTACCTTCAAGAGCCAAATCGCACGTCATTCTATTTGCCATCCATCTTCCCGCCTCTTCTAGGGCTGTCCCCTACTTTGCCCTCTTCTTGGCCCCACCACTTCAACAGTCTGAGAGGACAGAGACTGATACAGTCAAGACAGAAGGACACAGCTTATAAAGATGGCAGGCAAGTGTTTATTTAGGACTCTCTCTCATCCATATCCTGTGACTTCAGCTGGGGTGCTGAGGCCAAGCCCCATCCACAAAGAGGAATTTGCAATGGTTCTGTGCTGCCAAAGTAGGGTACAAATCCTGGGTGGGGATCCATGCCCCTCCACAGAACCAGCACCCCTCCAGGCAGTGTCCACCAAAAGTACCTGGCCATTTTCTAGAGCAGTCTGAGGGGAAGATGATGAGAAAGGACCACTGGGAATTCGGGAAGGTGAAGGACTCAGGGGACTACCTATGTCAGCAGTATTACAAAATGAAGACGTTTTCAGTAGATTTCTGTCATTTAAAAAGAATTTGATCTGGCTAAATAAATTGTTTACTTACTAACAGAGAAAGTGGGAGTTCAGTTCTGTTAATGGCCATCTGTGCAAAACTGGGATTCTGATTCTGAACATTATAATTTATTTACCTATAACTTACTTTTTTAAAATAGCCATTAGTTTCAATACTATTTTTATCCAGTTCCCTAAAACAGATGATTCAAAACAGCTGCAGCAATCAGTAAGGCCCTCACATTTCCATACAGTCTGCTGGGCAGGCATGACCGGAATAGTGAGACGCTATGAGAACAGGGGGCAGGCGTGCAGGCCCAGGGGAGCTTGGCCTTATTGGCCAGGCAACCCTACAAAGTGGATGTGATGACGTTTTTAAAGCCAGCAGCCCAGGATGCAACAACAGGAAAAAGGTTTGGTACGGAAGAGCATGTGCTCCGGGAAACATAGGCAATGCCAATGCCAGAACTGAGGCCAGCCTAACTTTTGGAAGCCACTGTGTTGGTTACTTGGGAATTTTCGTTGCTATCGTTTTCTTGGGCTTTCAAAGCCAAAAGTCAAGATTCACTAATGTAACATTATTAACATCATAAAGAACACTGTAAACATCACATATTTTTAGTTGTATGGCTGCCCCATGATTGTTATAATATAACAATATTATATAATTATAATATTATATAATTATTTCATCAGCGGTCTCAACGGACCCAAGGCACTATCATGTGGCTCTACAGGGAAGAACATGCAGAATGGACTTGTTGGCATAACAATTCATTTCAGGACACACCTTAGTATCACGAGTCTTGGCACTTGCCTTGGATTCTTCAGAGCCACAGCCAGTCTCAGTAGAGAAACCCATGGATGGGGCCACAACTTCTGGGCCACCTGGCAGCCCTAAACCTGAGTGTACAAGGTCCACCCCAGAACTTGCGCCACTTTGGAGGAGCCCCAGGCACTCTTGCCTCACATTAGCACCTCTCTTGCCCCACCAAACCAAGGCTGCTTCTTAAAACAGACTGGGACTCACTGAGAACGTACTCCCCTGGATGCTTCCTCATTGCACCAGGAGCTAATTTGGGATCAGAGCCTCTCTCATGGCACATCCTCAAGCTATCAAGCTGGGAGCATGCTCATCTCCACAGCAGCTCACACGTCAACTGTCCTTTAGGTTCAACACACAGACCGTGCCTTTTCTTAGCCACCTCAGTCTCCTAGGAAAGGGGACGCCTGAAGCCAAAACTTGGAGAGAATAAACAGCAAGTTCATACGGGTAGGACAAAATCCCAGAAGTAAACAACGCATTTCAAAGAACAATCTAAATACCTGTGGGCTGAGGAGCTGAACACATCATAGTGACTATAATGTATGAGTAATGTACAAGTGAGTACCATGCAGTCATCAGAAAGAATGGGAATAATCTATAAATCTTCACCTAGAGAAACAGCCATGCTGTATTGTTATAGGAAAAATGCAAGCTTCAGAATGCTACATAATGTATTTTCACTGTAAAAATAAAACATTAACAACAACAAAATTAACATATAACCTAAACTGATTTAACAGCAACAACATTGCTAAAACACTAAGTCTATATACCTGGTATTTCTTAGTGCCGATGTTTCCCTTCTACCCTCCCTTTCAAGACTTGGGGCTCTCTGTCTCTAAGAAAAGAGAGTGGATAATCCCACCCAAGTCAGAGACGGGCCCAGCATAGGGAAGAATGACCTAGTACTGGATGACAATGTGTCCAGCAAGCAGAGAGGTGAGAAATTCAGGGAACAGGACCAGAGAAGTTTCTCAGAGAAGTTTCTCAGGCCTTACTGGACACTGTGGTGGGGTTGGGGATAGGGAGGGCATGGGTGGTGGAGGTGCTGGAAGCTCTAGAGTAATTTCAGGAAATCCAAATAAAGAGTCATTTCCAGTCCAATCCTCACTGGGGAATTGAGGCGGTCACTGTGCCAAGTAACCTCCTCTTTACTCCTTGGAGTAAAGTGGAACTCCAATAGGACTCAGGGCTTATATTTGACCTCGGGTACTTTGCTTTTTAAGAGTAACAGAAATTTAGAATTTGCTCGTTATTTTTGTAATATCTGCTTAGGGCAGGGGAAGGGACAAATATCAAAGTTTAAAAACACTGTTTTGTTCTGGAGTTGAGCCTTTTATTCCCAAGTGTACTGGACTTGTGACTGCTGACCTGGGATCTACTACCATTTGGAAGAAAAGTGTTGACAGTCAACACATGAACAATTTCCATAAGCTAGATTTTGCACTGAGATCTTTCATTTGTTGTCTTTGTTTAATCCCTAAAAACCCTTGTGAAGTTGCTATATTCCACACATAGAAACAAGACTTGGCAGGTAAAGTCAGTGAATGACTGAGGCAGTAGTAAATGATGGACACTGGATTGGAGGAGGAGGCCATTTAACTCCTGAATGAAATCTTTCTGCCAGTTGGTCTTCAGCAATCACTTAGCTTTTTCTGAATCCAGCTTTCTCATTTGTGCAATGAAGCTGGGACTCTTAGATGCCTTCTAATTCTATCACTACTCCGGTCTCAGATGGTGGTATGGCAGGTATATATTTCTACTGAGAAAGTTAGGCATATGCCCTATTAAAGAAAGCTTCAGAAAGAGGTGGGACTTTGGCCTTGTGCTTAAGAGGCCTGCATCTCTTATTAGAGTGCCTGGGTTTGATCCCTTGGTTTGGGTGCAGATTCCCTTCTCCCTTCCTGTCAACACAAAGCTTCGGAGGCAGCAGGTGATGGTTCAAGTTGTTGGGTCCTTGCCACCCATGTTGGGAGACTGAGATCCCAGCTCCCAGCTTCGGCCTGGCCAGTCGTGGCCTTTGAAGGAATTTGGGTAGTGAATGGATTGGAGCTCTGGCTCGTCTATTTCTGTGTGTGTCTTTCTGCCTCTGAGTTAAAAGACAAAAAAAAAAAAAAAAAAGAGAGAGAGAAAGAGGTCAAGGAGAGGGAATAAGAGGGAGGAAGGGTGGAGGAAAGAATGGAAAGAAGGAAGAAAGGAAGAAAAGATTCAATCTTAATATATAAACATTCCTGGCACAAAAGGAATAGAGCAAGGTGGTGAAAGTACGTTAGAAAAGGAGGTTTTTACTAGCTGCTGTGAAACCTGAGGGACTGACCGGATACAAAGCCACAGACTTATCCAATGTGATTCTTCTCATGCTTGCAGTCAGTATGTGCCATGGTTTCACTCTATAACAGGGACACAAGCATAATGCCCTGTGTACATACTTGGTTTCTTAATAGCTTGCATTGTTTCAGAACTTCTGTTACAACTGTGCACTTTCCGGCCCACTGTGATAGCCTAGTCGCTAAAGTACTCATGCATGCACCGGGATCCCATATGAGCGCGGTTCTAATCCCAGCAGCCTCACTTCCCATCCAGTTCCCTGCTTGTGGCCTGGGAAAGCAGTCAAGGATGGCCCAAAGCCTTGGGACGCTGCACCTGTGTGGGAGACCAAAGATGCTTTAAAGATGCCACATTTGTGATAGTTTACTACAGTGGCAGCACTCCACATAGCATTCAAAGAGTATATTATTTTTTGAAGGAAACATGATGAAATGAGGTTGTTTTTTGTAGATAACTAAATAAATAATGTTAGTAATGGTTTATGTCCTATTGGATAAAACAAAATCAATATACTCTTTTCAATCTGAATGTGTAAGTACGTAAATAAGTAAATGAGAAAAGCTCTTTCTTAAAGTATAAAACAAACCAATAAATTCAGAGGGAAAGAAGAAGCTAAAGAATCATCAATGGGCATTAAAATTAGGAGCCAAGAGTCTGAAAAGGATAGTTACATATGAACACATCTTCTCACTTATTTCTAATTAGTATCATTAGAGAATAAAATCTTGTCAGTTTCACCTGAACTACGTGATCAAAGTAAACACTATCAGTTCTAGGACAAAGTAACATCAAGTGTCTTCTTATACGATGTCCCCAGGACACGACAAGGTGTCTGAGGTATGTTTGGCAAAAATGTGTAACATGAGTCTAATCATGAACAAACATCATGGAACGAAAACTGAGGAATAAGTAACCAGTGTGTATACTTCAAAAATATCAAAGTCAAGCAAAATAAAGACTGAGAACCTCTTTCAGACTGAAAAAGAAACAACCAGAACTGGAGGCAATGTGGGGCTGGACTGGATCCAGGACCCCCATTTTTTTTTCCCAAATCATTTTTTAAAATTGATTACACTGCATTATGTGACACAGTTTTATAGGCACTGGGATTCCCCTCCCCTCTCCCCAAACGCCCCCATGGTGGATTCTTCCACCTTGTTGCATTACCACAGTTCAAGTTCAGTTGAGATTCTTTCATTGCAAGCATCTACAAAGCATAGAGTCCAGCATCTTATTGTCCAGATAAGTTCAATGGTTTCTTGGGGAGACCGTCTCTGGTCTGAAGGTAGAGCCGACAGAGTATCATCCCAATCAATTAAAAGCCCCGACATTACATCAGTAACATTTATAATGGAATTAGTTGACATGGTATTGAGTAACCAGCATGTTAAAAGAGAGAGACAGGGAAAAAAAAAAAAAGAGTGCAAGTTCTGAACCACATCCTATGACTTCTACATTGACATTACAATTATTAGTTTATATACAACTGGATTCTATACACCTTAAAATGGCTATAGATTACTATTCAGCTGTCTCATGTCTATTTTAATTTTAGTATTTAGCAGTTTATAGCGTTGAAGCATAATTTTGCAGAACCTGGCTGTTTTTCGAGTACTCTATAACTCTAACAAGACATAAGGACCCCCATTTAAGAAAAAACACTAGAAGGGATATTATTGGAACAAATGACAAAATTAGAATATGGATTATGAATCAGATAATAGTAGTGTGTCAGTAACAAATTTCATGATTTGATAACTGCACTTTAAGAGAATGTCCATGTTCTTAGGAAATACATTCAGCAGCATTTTAAATGTGAAGTTCACCATGTCCCCAAGGTACTACAACAAAGCTCAGGAAAAAAAAAAGGCATGACATCTAAGTATAAATACAGAGAAAATGGTAAAGTAAATGGGTCAAAATGTCAGGGACATTTCTCAGTCTCTCTCTCTTTTTTTTTTTTTAATAAAGACTTATTTATTTATTTGAAAGGCAGAGTGACAGAAGGGAAAGAGATCTGCCATCAGCTGCTTTAATTTCCAAATGGTCACATTAGTTAGGGATGATCCAGGACAAAGCTGGGAGCCAGGAATTCCATCCAGGTCTCCTCTAGGTGCGTGCAGGAGCCCAGACACTTGGGCATCCTCCACTGCTTTCCCAGGCACATAACAGGGAACTGGACTAAAAGCAGAGCAGAAGGGACTCAAACCAGCACACCAATATAGGATGTTAGTGTCAGTGTGGTCTAATCACGCTGTGCCAGAACACTGATCCCATTCAGTCTGTTCCTGTATCCCATAGGGGTGCTGGTCTATATCCTGGCTTTTTCATTTCTGATCTGGCTCCCTGGGAAAGCACAGCAAGGTGGTGCAGTGCTACAGTCTCTGTCGCTCCACAAAAAACCGAGACAATGCTCCTGGCTGCCAACTCTGACCTGGCTTACAGACGACTGTTACAGCCATTTGGGGAGTGAACCAGCAGATGGAAGATCTCTTTCTCTCTGTAACTGTTCTTTGAGAAAAATGATTTTTTAAAAAATGTTACTTCCTAAATTCTGTAAATTATCCTGTCAACTCTTTTGTTATATTGAATCTACTGTTAAGTGACACAAATAGAGAATTTTATGGAAACTATGGTTCAGTAAGTTTAATTTTCTCTTAATGTAAAAAGCAACACATAAGAGTACTTCAAAATATTTGGGAAAAGCAGAATAGAAAAATACATTTATTTTTGTGCAAACAAAGCTTGAAATCCATGTTCAGGTTTTTCATAATATGAATTTTTCATCATCTTTTTGCAAGACGCTTTATATGCATGGATTTCAAAATACTTTTGCACCAACATAAACTTATCTTTAAATTTCTTTTTCATTTAAATTATTTATTTTTTTATGATACAACTCCTTAGGGTCAGGGATTTCCCCTTTCACCCTTTCCCTTCTCATTTCCCCTTCACTATTTTCCTCTAAGATTTTTTTAAAATTGGAAAGTCAGATAAATAGAGAGGAGGAGAGAGAGAGAGGAGGAGAGATAGAGAGGAAGATCTTCCATCTGCTGATTTACTCCCCAAGTGGCTAGAACAGTGGGAAGCGGGACCACTGGGATTAGAACCAGCAGTCATTTGGGATCCCAGCATATGCAAGGCGAGGCCTTTAGCCTCTAGGCTGCCATAACAGGTCCATGTTTTCCCCTATATTGTAACAATAGTTCAGTCCCTCAACAATAATCACAAGACCATCATTCTATCATTTAAGCGTACCCTGACACTGTAGATAGAGAATAGTATAAAGGCCAGAATTATGGTGTCAAAATATATTTAACAGTTTTATGGGGAGACTATTTTTTATTCACAAGTAGAGATCTACCTCCACTTCATGGTATACTTGCCTCCATTATACAGATCCTTTAGATAAATCTAAGTATACACATGCTTACCTATATATCTATTGATCTTATATTTTGCATTAGATCAGAGATAACATTACAAACTCTTTGAAGTACACTCATGAAAGTGGGTAGATGACTTTCCAGATAATATTGATAAATTTATCATGCTGACATGTCTGGTATGCAGTAGACCAGTATTGTACCTATCTGTTAACTGAGCATTATGCAATTTAGGTTTAGTACGGATACCTGTGTCCTAAACATTAAGATAAGGAAGATGATATGACACAAAAACTTTAAAGATCAGCTAAAAGTATGATCAAACTAGAAAAAAATGATTAAGATCTCTTGCTCTGAAATTGGACAGGCCACCAGGGCTTGAAATTCAACCCTATCCCTTCATGCTCTGACCTTAGGTCCAGTTGTGTTAAACTTGCCTAAACTTCAGCTTGCTTATCTGTGAAATGCTGATAATAAAAATGATTCCGGCACTAACATGTGCTAGTCAAGTAAAGTATTTAGTGGCTCACACATAATTTTAAATGTAATTTATTCTTATTATCAGTGTGTTTTAATAGTCCTGTTGCTAGCTTCTTTCATCAGAGAATCAAGATTCAAACACAATTTTAAAAATTCATCTTGTGGGTATCTACTACCAAACGTTTGAACATCAATTTTTAATCAACTTTAAAAAAATCAACTTTTCCTAAAGAAAAGTGGTATTAAAATAATTTTTTATATTTAACTCACGAGTTTAATTAGCCATGTTTCCTCCACATCATCACCATTACCTCACTTGAATTTCTATAGAATTAGTTAGGCATGTTAGACTTTCTAGTTTCTTTGCGTTAGACCCTGTTTACTTTCCTTAAATCCTTTATTTCCTTATTATCTGTCTGGCCCGTGTGAATCATTTCCTTAACGTTCTGAATCTCACTTATCTAGATTCTTCTATGGTCACCCTCCAGGTATTCTCTTCCTTTCTAGTTAAACTGGCATTTCAGATGAATTCTTGTTGAACAAATGATTGCTGATGTCTGCACGGCAGCTATTTGTATGGATCATTCCTCACACATAAAATGACTTCTGGTTTTTATTATTGTCCAGTTATATCTATTACCCTAGTCAAAACACTTATACAGGTGTTATGCAACACAAGCAGCTTTTCTGGATAACCAAGAAATTCCACCATTCTGATTCATCATTCATTCAACAAGTATTAATAGGCAGGACACTGAACAAGACAAATATGGTTCTATCGTAATATTTGCATTCTAGTAAGAGACAAATAATAATAAGATGATCATAATGTAAGAAAACCAACTATCATAATGCCAAAAGTATGACTGTGTATGTGGGGTTTTTCTTATTTTATGGTCATCTTATAGGAGGCAACTTGAAGGCAATCAGGCAAATTAATCTTAGAGAAAATGAATTTAAACTGAGGTCCAAATGACAAAGGGGAACCAAACATGTAATCATCTGGGAAGAAAACTCTTTCTGGCAGAGCTAAGAGGAAGTACAAAAGCCCTGAGGTGAAAATGAATGCAGGATGTTTGACGCACAGAGGAGGCCAACGTGACCTCAAGGGCACAGGTTGGGGGTGGGAGGTGGAGGAAAGGGCCCAATGCAAAGGCAGAGGCAAGACAGATGATGTAACGAAGGTAACGTATACATTTTTCTTTCTATGTCCAAGACAGGGCTCGGTATTGTTACTTTTTTTTACTATGGACATTTCATGGGCTTATATAATAAAGTGCTTAATGAACACTTCACATGTACATAAATTAGAAAAGAAGCTAAACTTGGCCAAGACATTGGGTGATGGCTACAGTCACTAACATGGACATGTGCTCCATCAACTTTAACTTCTGATCAATAGGCCTGGTATATTACAGGAAAACAGAATTGTCATGACATCTCTAGTTTTCTAAGCAACGAGAATGAACAAATGCTGCACTTGCAGGCTAGTTTGGCTCTTTGAAATACCTGCAAGGATTGCAATCTTCTACAAGTTGGAACATTTAGTACAGAGATTACACAATTTACAAACAAAGGGGGTTCCCAGAGTTGGCTTGTCTGGGAGAAAAATGAATTTTCCTCTAGGAATAATGTAAAGGAAGTCAGACTCTCAGGCCAAACCTAAAAAGCTTTAAAATTTTTTTTTTCATTATAAAAAGTATTTATAATAAAAAGTGTTTCTTATTTCAGTTTTTATTCCAAATAATTCCTTTTCTCTTGTCGAATTCATCACTGACTCATGGATTACATGGTGGCATCATTTTTCCCAAGAGACTTTTGTGTTTCCTTTTTGTCACCCATGTGTTGGTTACTCAGTGGCACGTTTTTTCATGGTGCTGTAATTTGTTGTTGATGTTGCTGTTGTTGTGGTTGTTCTCATACCAGTTGTTGACCTTGTTTCATGGCTTCTCAATTATGGAAATGTATAGTGATGGAGTACTGGGGTCTATCATATACAGATGTGGGGGTATAATGGAACATGCATCCCTGCTTTCAGATGAAAGATGGATTCCCAATGAAACTGTTGGACATGTGTAGACAATGGGATGCTGGACTGTCTGATATTGTCTGTACCAGCAATGTTGGGGTACACTTAAATAAGACTAACTGAAACAGGATTCCTTATAAAGGACTACATCATTGTAGTAAAATGAGGAAAATCTGTTGGGGGTGTGAGAGTTTGGGGAGAGAATCCCAGCCTATACGAAATTGCACCACATAATTCAAAATTCAAAATAAAAATATATTTTAAAAAGTTCATACAGTGGCAGAAATACTATAATTCTGCATTGAGAATATAATAGAAATGAATTCTTTCAGAATGTAGAAAATAAAAATTAATTTGAGCTTTTCATCTTTATTTATTTTGTGGCTGTTACTTGAAGAAAATAAAGTTTAATTAGGAAAAAATCAAGAGAGAAGTGAAGAGTCTATTCAGGAATTCTGGTTACCTATAAGGTTCCAGGAGATTAATGTAATTAATTTTTAAAATTATTATCACTTTGGAGTCAAGTTATCTCTCTCACGCTTAGTGCTCATCATGGTTGCTTTGGCTCAGAAACAGAAGAGCACGACATGAAAAGGAGCTGCCCTAAGGTTCCTGGAGGAAATGGAAGGGAATAAAGAGAAAAATGGCCCAATACACAATCAGGGGAACTAAGCAAAACAGGAAAATGGAAAAAGGAAATGAAGAAAGACAAAGAGAAAATTCCCACAAAAGTAGGCAAGAATTGATCACTAGCAAAAAAGAGGGATATAAGAGGGGCGGGGGAACGGGGTGAAAAGGGACAATGGAAAGGAGCTGAAGGTAGTGACCAAAGACTGATGACTCATCTTGAGTCGGAAGAAGAGAACAGAGTTTTCACTCATTTATTCAAACATACGGGTTATTTGAAAATTACATGATGCATTCTTCTAAGACTGAATTTGTACTTCACATAATGCTGTGTTATTCCAAATGGTCACAATGCTTTTAATGTAAGAATGTTTAAAAATTCTTATTAAATATATTAGTATTACATCAGACAACGTGCATTAAATACTTATTATCTAAGATGCATTTTCTATGCATTATCTCATTTAATCTCACAAAATGAACTGTTATTAGTTCCATTTTACAAAGGAGGAAACAGACAAGTTAACAAGGTCCCAGATGGCTACTAAATGATAAAGGCCACCTTGGAACAAAGTCTGATTCCAAAGTACAAACTGTTAACTACTTTGCTCTCTATTTTCCTCAAGAAACACTACAATAATGCTAAGAAGAGAAGCAAAGACCAGGTCTCCAACAGGTATCCAATCAACGCCCTTTGACATTCAGCAATGTAGAATCACCAATAACATGAGTTCAGATCTCAAATTGCTTACTCCGGATTGTTTCATTTCTTTAAACAACCATATTATCACTAGAATATGAGGCTTGCAAGGGGCACTTAGGGAAAGCAGAAATTACAGGCTGATTTCTCTAGTCACACTTACATGCATATCTATAGATGTAAGAAAAGTATTTTGTAAAATCCAATATTCATGATAAAGAATTCAGAAAACTAGAATTAGAGGAAAATTTCTTCAACTTGATAAAAAATATTTATAAAACTCTTATAGAGGCCCAGCATTGTGGCAGAGAGATGCTAGTTCAAGTCCACGTTACTTGGCTGCCAATTCAGCTCCCTGCTAGTTTCCCCTGGGAGGCAGTCACACACTGACTGTTTGGGTCCTGCTGTCCACATGTGAGATTCAGATGGAGTTCTTAGCTCCTAGCTTTTGTGGTCATCTGGCAAATGAACGAGCAGATGGAGGATCTCTTTCTCCCTGCCTTTCAAATAAATATAATAAATCACTTTTAAAATCATAGAGTTAATATTATACTTAATGGTAACAGGCAATACTTCCCTACTTCTGAGAAATAATGCACAAATATCTACCCTCACCATTCATGATCAACACAATACTTAAAAGTCCAGCTAATGTAACAAGAGGGAAAAATGATTACCAATCAGGAAAGAAAAAATAAATCTGCCTTTATTTTGCATATGATGTGATTGTTCACTCAGAAAATACTAAAGAATTTAAAAGAAAAAAAGGAAAGCCACAGGACTAACAGATGAGTTCAATAAAGTTGTGGGATCTAAGATCAATATACAAAAATTAATTATGTTACTATACATGTAATGAAGATACAGAAACCAAACTTTAAAATACAATACTATTTCTAATTTTCTCTTTAAAAAGGAAGGAAAGAAGGAAGGAGAGCGAAGGAGATAGAAAGACAGAAGGTAGCATTATGGCACATTAGATTATAACCAGCCACTGCCTATAACATTAGCATCCTACATTGAAGTACCAGTTCAAGTTCTGGCTGCTCTGCTTTTGATACAGCTTCCTGCTGGTGTTCCAGGAAAAGCAGCAGATGACAGATCAAGCCTTTGGTCTCCTGCTGCCCAGGAAGAGACCCAGTTGCAGTTCTTGGCTCCTGGCCCATCCCTAGCTGTTTGGGGCATCTGTGGGAGTAAAACTGGAAGAGAAAAGATATCTTCTTCATGTTTTTGTGTTCTTTCTCTCACTCTCTGCCTTTCTAATAAATACTAAATATTTTTTCTTTAAAAAAAAATAAAGAGAATGTGCTGTGGTGGGTAAAACTGCTGCTTGTGGTGCTGGCATCCTATATGGGCACCAGTTGATTCTTGGCTGCTCTACTTCCAATCCAGCTTCTTGTTTATATGTCTGGGGAAGCAATGACAGATGCCCAAGCCCCATTCATTCATATGGAAGACCTGGAAGAAGCTCCAGGCTCTTGGCTTTGAACTGGCTTACCTCTAGCTGTTGTAGCCATTTTGAGAGTGACCCAGAGGATGGAAGATCTCCCTGTCTCCCTCACTCTATAATTATACTTTTCAAATAAACAAAGAAAAAAGATAGCCCTAAGCATAAATAGAAAAAGGTGGCACAAGGAAGTTCTTTTGTAGTAATGTAAGAATTCTGTGTCATGGTTAGAGTGGGAATCAGACGAATCTATTTATCTGATTAAATTGCATAGACCTATTCAAATATATACCTAGACACTCAAAATCAAATGAATGCAGTTTAAAAAAGAGAATTTTGATCAGATCTGCAGCCCACCTAGTTACCAAAGTGTACCAATGCCAACTTCCTGACTTTGACATCGTATCACAGGTATTCCAGAGTAACACGTCACCACCGAGGAAAGTCAAGACGGCTCGAGGAACTCTGTAGTGTTTTTCCCCCCTAACATCTTACTTTTTTTTAACCAAATCAAATGTTCTGTTTCTAGAATAGCTCTGAAAAATACAGTGAACTAAATGAAATGAATTTCTTCTATTTCCCTATATAGATAAAGAGACTCTATACGTGGGCAACTGGCGGCAGAAAGAAGCCTGAATAAGACAAAAGGGGCCAGTGTTGTAGCATAGTATGCTAAGTCAGCATCCGATGGGGGTGCCAGTTTGAATCCTGGCTGCTCTACTTTCAGTCCAGTTCCCCATTAATGGGCTGGGAAACACAGCAGAAGGTAACTGATGTCCAGGGGCCCTTGATACCCACATGGAGACCTGGACGAAGCTCCTGGTTCCTTGGCTTCAGACTGGTTCAAGCTTTAGCTACTACAGTCATTTGAGAAGTGAACTGGTGGATGGAAGATCTCTTTTCTCTCTCTCTCCCTCTCTTTTCTCTTTCTTCCCCCTCCTCTCTTTCTGTAAAATCTGCCTTTCAAAGAAAAATGAATCTTAAAAAAAAGCAAATAAACAAGTTAATTACATCTAATATGTGAAGAAATTAGTTATAATTTATTAATATCATGTATTCTGCCAGCTTTCAACATATGCAGCTTTTCTACCCCTCATCTCATTAAATACATTGTTAATATATATATCAAATCACTGGAAAACCATTTTTTTTACATTTCAAAAAAAGCTAGGTCACAACATCTATTTGTTATATAAGGGACCTCCAAGGATCAAGCAAAGCTCCCACATGGCATCTAGAATTCTTAGCAGCCTTTTGTAGTATTCAGTCTCTCTTCAGCTTCCCAGACAGATCCACACATTAGTATCTTCTGGGGGTCCCAGGGGCTGCAGCTCAAATGACAAGTGACAAGGAATTACAATTTTGAGTAGAGTGTTAGGAGCTCATGAATACTGACTTTAATACTGCTGTCAACAATGCTGCTCTTGCCTAACACAGGAAAACCGTGTTCTAGGACAGAAACCTGTATTATCTTATCATTTAAAAAGTACACTATTGTTATCTGCCCCAAAAGTAGACCAGTGGATAAGGAAGAGAATAATAAGTAAATAATACAGGGTTACATGGTTTCAAGGACAAAAAGAAAAAAAACTTTTTAATGTTGATCGTAAAGATGAATTGGAAATACTGTGTGGAAATACATGCTCTAATTACCTTATAAATTTAGAAAGAAATTTCCAAAACAAATTTCAGAAACTAAAAATCTTATTTGGAATTTGAAAGTGACAAGGGTAAAATACTTTTCTCTATCTGTTTTTAATGTTTCTTGAAAGATTTAGTTTTTTGGATTAAAGGTGTAGCGATGGGGATGGGAGGGGGAGAGAGATATTCTACCTGCATTTCCCAAATAACTGGAATGGCAGGTGTGCCAGGCCAAAGCCAGGAGCTTGGAACGCCATCTGCGTCTCCCACGTAGGTGGCAGGGTTCCAAGTACTCAGACCATCTGCTACTAGTGCAGGTGTGTTAGCAGGGACCTGGATCTGAAGGGAGCAGGCAAGACTGCTTCAACAGCCGTGCTGCAGGAACTCAATTCCGACCACCCATGTGGGTGGCAGGGATCCATGTGCTTGCATCATCATCTGCTGCCTCCCAGGGTGCTCATTAACAGGAAGCTGGATCAGAAACGGGGGAGCCAGACTCTGACCAGACACTGTGACACAGAACTTAGTCACTGCAACAAATGCTGCTCCCATTTCATATATATTTTAATTTGTGTCATAATTTAAATTTAAAACAAATGTTTAGTTTTCCAGACCAAAATTAGTGCTAAGAAAACAAATAACAAATAAATTCAGCACCCAGAATTGTGCCTGACACTTGGTAGGCACTCAAATGTTTGTTTGAGTGAAAGAATGCAAGATTAATCACAGGGCTGAAATTAATTTTAATCAATTTATGCATATTTCTAAAAGTGAAATGATTTTCACAATGGCCAAACCACCCCAATCTACTGGAAACTGAGGAATAGAGGAATAAATCAAATATCACCACAGGGAAGCAAGGAGACACCTCCAGAAATGAGACATTCTATAGGACAACTGACCTAATTTCCTTAAACAAACTGGCGGGGGGGGGTAGCGAGGGCAGTCAGTAAAAATGGTTCTGGTTTAACAGACTTACGGGGGAAAAAAAAACAACATAAGATACTGGGCCTGGAATAATGGTTCAGTGATTAACTCCTTGCTTTGCAAGTGCCAGGATCCCATAACGGCACTGGTTAATGTCCTGACTGCTCCACTTCCCATCCAGCTCCCTGCTTGTAGCCTGGGAAAGCAGTAGAGCATGGTCCAAAGCCTTGGGTCCCTGAACCTCACACAGGGCACCTGGAAGAAACTCCTGGCTTCAGATTGGTTCAGCTGCAGCCACTGTGGCCACTTGGGGAATGAAGCAGCAGATGGAAGATCTTTCTCTCTATAAATCTGCCTTTCCAATAAAAATAAATAAATATAAAAAAACAAAAACAAGAAACCAAAAAAAAAAAAAACACCAAACTAATGCTGTATACTGTTTGTGTCCTGATTTAAAGAAACCAAATATAAAAATACCTACATAATGGGGCAATCTAAATGTGGACTTAGTTTAAATGGTATTAAAGAGAGAACTTATTGTTACATAAATGGTCCTTTATTTCTTATTGACACACATGGAAATATTTAAAACAGCAATGTCTGTGATGGGTTTTAATATACTATAAGTCCATCCCCCAAAAAAAGAGGAAGAAAGGAAATATGCGGAAGAAAGGATAAATGGATAAGCATGACCAAATGTTATTAAATATGGAGAGTGTCTCTCTGGGATCCAATTTCACATGTTTTCTGGTTTTATGTATGCTTGAACATTTTCTTAATCAAAAATTATTTTTGACTTCCAACTAAGCTACAGGTAGGTAGCAGCTGACCTTTTGGAGTTTCTAAGTTTACCTGAAAACTCTCTCTTCTGCTGGCTAGTAGGAAATCTAAAAAGAAATTCCGTGTTCCTTGGTGAAGAATGTTCCTATTACTTGTTTAGGAAATACCAACTCATTTTAAGTTTGAGCCAAGAAATGTAGATGGTTGACTTGGAGCACCAGATCACTCAGAACTCAGACTGAAAATATCTGCACTGTCTTCACCGCTGTCTTCCATCTGCAGAGGAATGAAGAGTTATCTAGGGAATGAAATCACTCCCTATCACTGTTCCAACATTCCTGTTGAGTGTGCAGCTTCAATGTCTGAAATGGTTTATCTGGCAGGAAGATAATTACGTCCACACGTCTGCACTGAGGAAGCACATTTTCCCCTGTTTTTGGGAGTTTCATCTCCAAGAGAATGGTCCAAAGCATGTGTTGACAAAACTTCGTCACTGGACCTCACTATCACTGAACCTAATCCAGGAGCCGTGGCTGGCAGCATCAGGAGGTGGCAAGCTTACGTGCTCTGTTTCCTTTCTCTTGAATTTACAACTCTCTTCCTTAAGCACAAAAACAAACAAAATTTTTCACTTTTTCACTGTAAATAGTAAAAAAAAAAAAAAAAGAGTAATTGGAGAATATGTTTTCAATGCCTTTCTGTTTTCTTGAGTTGTGAAGCTGAAATACTACCTCCTGTGGCCACTTCTGCCACCTGAAAGATGCTCAAGCCTTCCTACCTTACACAGTTGCCACCAGACCTCTGTAAAACCTCAGTCCCTACCTAGCTCTTGCATTCCTCTAGGGCACTGTGCTCATGCCTCAAACCCAGCACACCCAATGGTCTGGTGTAACTTTATCTCATGTGTAGTTCTCCCTCTCCGGACCAAGGCAGAAGTACATCTTTCTCAATGATCTGGCCATTTACAGGACCAGGCTCCATCCCAGGCATGTACCAGTTACTGGCTACCATGTAAATTATCAGGCAGCTAAGCAGGGAGGAAAACCAAGGAGAAGAGGTGCTCTCTTCCCTGGTTCCTGCAGGCTATTCTTTCTTGAGAAGTAAAATGTGAAGAAAGGGAAGGACTTGCAGAAAGCCACAGTTACATCTATAAGCTCAGAGTTCCACATTTATGCATGGAAGTCAAGAAAAAATGGGCTGTCTCTCTTTAAGACTCTGGAAATGGGAGTCACAGGATACAAAGGATAATAGTTAAGGATATGTAAAGTACCTAATTATACCTAGACCTTTGCTTTCTTGGAGATTTCTCTCTAAATTGACCACTTTAAATGTAGATATCTAGCCTTAGTGTTGAAGGTTATCTTAAGTAAATAATTTTATTTCCAAAGAGAAAAATCATACTGGAATCTGTCCTAGGCAAAACATGTCTCTGTTTCAATCCCTAGGGTTGGATTATGTAGGATAGCCAGTCAAATTACTGCTACCTGAGAGCCGCATGACAATAAGAGTACAACGACTGCTGCACACACATCATATTCTACCAAACCGGCCAGCCATCCCTCACCTCTCTTACAATGCTGATAATTTAGTGTTCAGAAACTTTAAAAATACTAGTATTCCTTATCAAAGGAACCCTTTTTACCCAGACCACACCTCCCACAGGGAATCTGAAGACCAGGCTACAGTCCAAAGTCTCTTATTGACAAGGTCCCCACCTTCAATTTGTGGGAGGCTAATCCTAGAAGATTGCTAATAAGTAATCACAAACTTCTCCACCCAGTACAGCTACTATAGAAAACAACATTACCTCAGAGATAAACAAAGTAATCATCATCCCAACTCCACCTCCACTCCAAGGAAGAATTAGAAGATTGGTGACTTCCTGCTATGGCCACTCACACCCTGCTAGCCCATGATTAGCCACCGAAAAGACTTCCAAGGAGTGGGAAGCGACAGCAATGGAGAACAGCTGAATGCTATGAATATCAAAGCTTATGATTGCAAATAACTTGCTGGGGTCCTCAGACCTAATTTAGTCCTCATATACATCTCAGGCAACAGGGCCTAGGCACATGGAAAGGCTTGCCTGGCAACCAAGAGCCTGTGAACACAGAATTCTGATCAGAGCCACCTGTGCTTGTTTTCTGGTTTCTGGGAGAAAAGGGGACTCAAGAGCCAAGAAGCAAGGTGTGAAGTGTATAAGAAAGGGGTGAAGTCTACAACCAGCTCTACAGGAAGTGACGCAGTCACACACGGTGTTCAAAATCATCAAAGCTGAATGTCAACTCCAGCAAGCCTGCTCACCCAGTAGGTCTGTCAGATGCTATGCAAATACCTAGAGGCTCAGACTGGGAGTAAAACAGAATGATTCAGAGGATTTTTCCAAGACAGTCTGAGGAGTAAGAGGAAAGGGTGAGCACTTAAGTATTGAAGAGGAAAAAAAAGAAACAAACTGTAGCAAAGTTGGCTACAGCAATGAAAGGTTATGCCTGGAAGGCAGTGTCTCACAGGCACCCCTGCCAGGCAGCACAGGAAAGGCTGCTCAGGCAGTCCCAGTAGGTTGGGTTCTGACTCTGAATTGCAGAAACTGGGCTAGGAACTTTTTGCTAATTGAAAAAAAAAAAAAGCAAGCAAAAGTTTCAAAAAACAGTCCCCTACACTACTCATAAATTAAACTTAACAATGTCGCTTCTTTTCTTTAAAGCAGCAGCCAGTGAGGAAACGGTTCATGAACATAAATAACACAAGAGAACTGCTCTACACCCAGCATCTGGGGCTGGGATCCTCCGCCCCACCCTGGGTACCAGCTGACAGCACCAGGCTGGTCTGGGCCCAGTACCCTGAGGATGGCAGTATCTCGATGTACCCTAGTCAGCTTGGACAATCAACCCAATTCCCTCAGGAGTAGGTGTACATGCCTCTCCTTGCCCCTTCCACTCATGAGTTTCAAATGATGACATCTTCAGGAAAAATGCATTTCTCTCTCTGTTCCATTTGTGAAGCAAAGAAACAAAACAAAGCAAAAACAATACCAGCAGAAACCAGAGTCCTAAATCACAGAGAAGCACCAGTAATTAGCAGTGCACTAGACACACTTGTCTTAGAGAAGAGGAGTGAAATTAAACCTGCTTATCCTACCAAATGTAAAACGCTTTCTAACTATTCAAAAATAACCACCAGAATTTTCATGAAAATCTCTCACCATGAGCTCTGATTTCATCTTATTTTTTTTTTCTCCGCAAGCATTCAGAATGCTTCTACGTACAACTACGTTAAACAGTTACAAACACCATCAAGACAGGGCACTACTCTTAAGTTGTCCTTTGCTCAAGTTGGCTAACTTTAAACCATCTTTGTTTTTGTTTTACTTGGCTTATACTCACATACGCATTCAGAAGAGGAAGAGGCCCTTAGCCTACTCAGTTGCCCACATCCCACACTGGCATACCTGGGTTTTCATTCCTGGTTTCCGATTTCAGCTTTCTGCTAATATAAACTTGCAGTAGTGATGGCTCATGTGGTTGGGTTCCTGCTATCCATTTGAAGACCTGGATTGAGTTTCCTGAATGAAGCCTAGTTGCTGCCACCATACGGGAAGTTAATCAGTGGATACAAGCTCTTTTGGTCTTTCTCTTTTTAAATAAAAATTTAAAATATGTGTACACAACACACACACACACACACACACACACACACACACACACACACCTGGGGGGGGCAGTGTTGCAGCACAGGAGGTGAATCTGCTACCTGGGATGGGTACAGGCTCAAATCTCAGCTGCTCCATTTCCATGCTAGTTCCCTGTAAAAATTTCCGGGAAAAGCAGTAGAAAATGGTGTAAATTCTTGGATCCCTGCACTCATATAAGAGACCACAAAGAAGCTCCCGGCTCCTGGCTTTGACCTGGTCCAGCCCTTTCCATTGAGCCCATTTGGGGAGTAAAGATCTCTCTCTCCCTCTCCCACCTGCCTTCCCTCTGTCTCTGTCTCTCTCTGTGCAACTTTGCCATTTAAATAAATTTAAGACAATCTCAAAGAAGAGTATTCCAGGGAGATACTAGTAAGTGCTTAAGTCCTGAAATTTACAATCTGAAAAAAATGGTTCCAATCCCTATCCAACCATTTAGCAAGTCAGCAAGTATCTACCTCACAGGGAGATTGTGAAGATAGAATGAAGTAATGTGTGTAAATTACTGAGCACTGTTATAACACATGGAAGCACTCAAGAAACGCCTGTTGCTATTCCTTCCGTCTTCGCAGCAGCAGCAGTAATGTGAGTGCTAGTTGTAATGGCAGCAAATGGAGGCCAGTAGTGCTGGATGTCTACACAATGGCAAAATCATACAGATTTTTAAAGAAAGATTTATGCTACTTGATTTCTTATTGAAAAGGCAGACATACAGAGAGAAGGAGAGTCAGAGCAAAATATCTTCTTTCTGCTGGTTCTCTCTCCTAGTGCCTCCAATAGCTGGAGCTGAGCTGATCGGGAGCCAGGAGTGAGGAATTTCTTCCACATCTCCCACGTGGGTGCAGGTTCCCAAGGCTTTGGACCATCTTCTATTGCTTTCTCAGGCCACAAGTAGGGAGCTGGATGGGAAGTGGAGCAGCTGCGATATGAACTGGTGCTGATATGGGATCCTGGCAGATGGAGGGTGAGAATTTAGCCACTAGGCTATCGTGCTGGACCCCAATATCATACAGATTTTCTGTAGAGGTAGGACTAGAGGCAAATTCTAGAACTGTCACTTAAGAGGGCTACTGCAGGCACAGAGGTAATGTTTATGGGGATTAGAAGAAAGATGTTATCTATGGAATATGAAAGACAAAAATCTACCCCCTCTTTGGGATTGAGGGATGGGCCAAGGGCCCGTAGCATGGCGAGAACAATGGGACATGTGGAGCACTTGCTGAGTTTCACCCCACTCACTATCTCACTGGTTAGTATCACCACCAAGACCCCAGAGGGAAAACAAGGATCAACACATCTGGGTACTGTCCACTGCTAAGTGTCCTACATTCTCTCTGTCTAATGGAGTCTCAGTCCACAGCCATGATCATGGCAGCGCTCTTTTCAGAAGTTTCCTGGTGCCCCACTGGTGGCTGTACTAAGCACAGACTTCCACAGCTGGCATTTAAAGTTTCCCCAGGTTGCCTATGACCCTTTTGGCTTCATTTCCTGGATATAACCCGGCAGCTTTGCAAATAGCTGCCCCATTCTTGGTTAGATTTTCTACACCATAAGGTATCAGCATTATTCAAATATATATCTCAAGCACCCAGAAGAGTTACTGGACGATCACATGCTTGCTCCCTATAGGCCCTTTCCCAGGAAAACCCATCCAGCCTTTAAAATTATATACTTCCTTTAATGCTGCCTACAGGAAAGTTTCCCTGAATCCTATTTTATTTTTCCATGGAATAATAATAACAAAAAACTGCCTGATTTGAAAACAAAGTCAGAAATAAGATTCTTCATATTTAAAAGCAGAAACATTGTAAAAATATTTACTTCCCTAGAACTAGCTAAGTTATTCTAGTGTCCCTTAGGAGAAACATAATTTTATTTGCCTGTTATTACTGTAAGACATATATTTATGTAAACATCATCAACTGGTAATGTTTACTTAATGAAAACAGGCAGTTATTTATCTTCAATCCACTCTTTACAAGTGATTTGTGACCTCACCTAGTTTAAATTTAAGATCATGTCAATTTCTCAATAACTGCACTTAAGTGAAGTTCTAGATCTATATATTGGGAGGAATTTGGGCAACTCTGTGCGCTTGCTTCATCTGTAAAGTTTGGACAATGCTAACAACTGCTCCAGTAGTTAGGATAGATTAGCTAATGTCAATTCAATGTTTCCTCACAGCACAAGCATGTGGAATGCCTACTGCATACACCAACGACTACCCTAGGCACTTGTCATCAATGACTCAGTGACCTAGGTTGACTGAAGAATAGTGACTAAAAACATGTTTTTGCTTTTTCTTTTTTACCTCTTTTTTTTTTTCAAAGAGGCTTTTGACCAACCCAACTCTGAAAGTGACAGTGTCAAATCTATTCCTGTGTCATTGTTGAGACTGCTTACGGATGCATGGCCCTAGCCAACTACAGGGTTGGAGAAGTGCAGTTTTTCTGTGTTCCCAGAGCAGAGAAATATGAAATGAAATTTGATAAACTCTGAAACATTATTTTTATTATACATACTTTGTTAACATTCAGACTAAGAAAATTAATGCATATAAATTTGACACATAGTAAATGTTCAAAAAATGTTTTACTAAAACTAAAATACAGTTGCTACTACTCTTGGAATATAAGATTTTTATTTAAAAAGTTCCTTATTGAGTAAAATTCAGGGTTAGAATTTAATGACTGATCTGTGCACTTGGCCAGACATTTGAAATGATCCCACGTCTAAGCACTGTGTGAAAAGATATTCCAAAGAACCATTACTGTTCCCATAAGTGACTCAAGTCCAAGTGCACGCAGGCTTTGGGTAACCGTTGGGCCCTTCATGCTTATTCTTCCCCTGAAAGTCTTACGAAATGCATTCTGCAAATTGTTTTAGTTTCAGAGATCAGACTAGCTCTGGAATTCTCTAATGTCTTGGTCTAAACATCCTGTTTTCATACCATCTACTGCCAGTCTCTAGCTCAAAGCAAACTCAAAGCTATATTTTTTTTTTCTTCAGAAAGTACAAAATTTAAGTGGCTTTATAAATAATAAGGATTTTTGTTTGAAAAAAAACACTACAGACAAAAGGAAGAATTTCTAAAGGAGAGATGGATGTCAACACACATAAGGAACTTCAGAAAATAAACAAGACAAGAAATACATGTAAAGATGGTTAGTAGGCAACTCACAGAAGGGGAAATGTCAATGCATAAAGGTAAATAAAGCAATGGATAGTCTATCAGCAGTAATTAGAGAAATACAAATTACTGCAAGATACCATCAAGACCGGTCAAAGTTACAAATTCATATAAAACAAAGTGCTGGCAAGGATGTAAGAACATGAGCATCTGTAACCATTGCTGCTGGGATTCGGGAAGGACAGTCTGGTGGTGCAGTAAGAAGCTCAACACAGTAAGCCAGGGCAACTTAACCGTTTATCACCACGGGGGTGGGTACCAGCTGGGGAACTCCAGCTAAGTTCTTAGAAACACAAAATCAAGGGAATCTAAGAAATAGGATGAGCGCCTTAGTATATCACCTACGCAATTTAAAAGCATCTCTGTGCAAAGTCCACCAAACAACACAGTAGGAAATTATTTTTGAAGAGCATATAAATAATCAAGGATATCATGAATGGGAACGGCAGCAAAGTGTAGATGGAGAATGAAGAAGTAAAAAGGGAGGAAGGATTAAGGAAGGAAGGAAGGGAGGGAAGGAAGGAAGGGAGGGAGGGAGGGAGGGAGGGAGGGTACGGGGGCAAAACAAGGTTTCACACAGTCTGATATGCTGTCATTCACAAGGTCCCAGAGATACCTACATCACCTTCCCTCCAAAATAAAGTAAAAAGCCATTTGTAGAAATTAGTTTATTCTTATCCACACAGCTCTTCCTAAAATTCCAGACTGCTGTATGTAGATCAATGGAATGAAAAAGGCTGTGTGTTGATAGGGGCTACAACAATCTGAATTGAGGTTCTGTAGCTTTCTCAGTAGCCATTATAAGGGAGCCCCTTTCTTACAGAATCAATTAGTCAACATTTTTAAATGAGAAACCTATATCCTAAAATTTAAGGCTGTCCTAGCAAAACATAGCCAGAGAGATGTGAAAAAAGTAAATTGTAAAAGAAGTAAATTCATCACAAAGTGTCAAAGTACAACCTGTCACTGACACTTTATTTTGGCTTTCTTATTCCTAGTATGTATTAATTTTAGCATGTCATCACCCTGTGCATGAGACGGGATGTTCTGCACAGTGAATCATCAGCAAGAATGTATTCCTTCTGAAAGGGTGTGGAAGGTCACAGGTGAGGTTAAGGGACAGAGTACAAGCTGGCATTTTGTCATCATCAACTGCAATGAAAAATGCAAGGAATCTTTCTGTGACTAAAGTACTCAAGCACATATTTGCTCTGTGGCAATGTCTGACAGGCTTCAAATTGTATTAACTGTTGATTTAACTGTGCAAGGGTCTTCAAAAAGTTCATGGAAAATGCATACTATGGACTTCAAAGAATTCTGCACCAAAAGAAACTTATCTTCTAATTCCACTTTTCCACAAACCATCTGAAGTACCTTGTAGTTAAGTGTCTCTTTTTTTAAGTCTAAAGAAAAGATGAAAGTTCTGATTATCTCCATTCACAGGGTCAATTCTGATGCAGTTTATTTATTTATATTTTTCATGAGACAGTTCCACAGGCAAAGGGATTTCCCCTTCTACCCCTTCCCCAATTCCTGCTCTATTTCCCCCCACATTATTACAATAGTATAGTTCTTCAGCAACAGTCACAAGTTCATCATTCTGCTATTTAAGTGTATCATTATAGGTATAGAGAATGGCAAAAGTCCAGCATCCTATTGTTAAGACATATTTAACAGTTTCATGGAGAGTCCTCCTTTGATTTGGGAGTAGAAATGCACATTGCAGGATGTCTCTACTTCCTGGTATGCTAGTCTCCATTATACAGTTCATCTAGATGAATATTTATATATGCTTGTTTACCTAATATCTATTGATCTTGCACTTTGCATGAAGGTTGCCTTATGTCAGAAAGAACATACGGTATTTGCCTTTTTAGGATTTAGCTTATTTCACTGAGCATCATGGTCTCTAGTTGGGAACCATTTGGTTGCAAATGGTAGCATTTCATTTTTTTAATGGCTGGGTAGTATTTCAAGGGGTAGATATACCATAGTTCCTTTATTCATTCCTCTTGAGATGGGCATTTGGGTTGTTTCCATGTCTTCGCTATTGTAGATTGTGCTGCTGTAAATATAGGGTTGCAGGTCACTTTCTCATATGCAGATTTTACTTCCTTTGGATATATTCCCAGGAGTGGGTCGGCTAAGTCACTTATAGATCAATTTTCAGTTCTCTTAGCACCTTCCATACTGACTTCCACAGTGCCTGCACTAGCCTACACTCCCACCAACAGTGGAGTAGGGTACCTTTCTCCCACATTCACAGCAGCAGGTATTGTTAATAGATTTCTGAATGTAGACCAATCTCACTGGAGTTAGGTGGAACTTCAATGTGGTTTTTATTTGTATTTCCCTGATAGCTAGGGAACCTGACCTAACATGTCTATTAACTATTTGAATTTATTCTCTGAAAAATGCCTGCTCCTTTCTTTCACCTGTCTCTTAAAAGGGTTGTTTGTTTTCTGTCATTGGGTTTCTGCAGATCTGTGTAAATCCTGGATTCCATATCTGGTGTGCAGTGTGCAAAGATTTTTCTTTCAATCTGTTAGTTGCTTCCTCACTTTGTTGATCATTTCCTTTACTGTACAGAAGCTTCTTAATTTGATATAGTCCCATTTGTTTACCTTGCTTTTAATTCTCTGTGTTTAAATATACAGTATGGACAAGCTAAATAATGCTATTTCCTCCTCTATCTACAGGTACTCACTTAGCAAGAGTCCCACTGAAATGTTCTTATTGCTTAAAGCAAGAGCAACGGTACCAGGCTTTCAGTGTTTCTGAAGCAACTACATTTGGAATCAAAACAGATTTTTCTATTATCTGATGTTTATTTTATTCAAATAGTATATGAATATAAGCAGTCCTTGAGAAAGCAACTTGAGAAAAGCAACCTTGAATGGGAAGAGAGGTAAGAGGACAGGTCCAGGTAGAAAACAGGGGTGGAGTTGAAGGGTGAAAGGGGAGGGGTCAAAGTTGAAGCTGATAAGGACAGCAGGGCAATGCTAACACGACTCAATATTAGGAACACAGTAAGTTGTCCTGGTCACAAATTTCGCTCCATAAATTAGTGTTAATCCAAATCTTTTACCTTCTCTAGGCTTTACTGTTATTCTGACCCAGTAGTGCTTTTCTAGCTAATCCCACACTCCTTTATCAAGAGTAGAGGTGTGAACTGCAGCATCCTTAGACTGTTCTGGGATCTCTGAGCATTTTCAGCTCTAAAAACTGTTAACATCCCTGGCAAGGGTGCCCCTAGTCTGTTGTTCCCAACGGTCCTCCTGACCATCTGGGCTCATGGTTCATCCTACATGACCCCCCCACAGAGGCACACCCCACTCATGCATCTGCACTGTGACCACAGTGATCTTCCACCATTTGGGGTTTCATCTGCATTTTGTGGTCTGGCTCTAGTAATCCTCCTGCATCTTGCCAGAGGCTTTGAATTCACTTTGCAACCTGTTCTGCTGATGCACTGTACTTTCTTGCCAGTGTCTCTGTAAGTCTCAAGACTTAGGAACTCTGGCAAGAAGCTGTGGAGGATTAGTTGAGACTACAAAATGGAGATGAAATTTCTGACAGAGCCTAATCATAAGAGTTTGGCCAAACTGGTTCTTGATAGTTTTTTCCTCCTTTCACATTAAACAGAAGATCTTTTAAGCAAAATTAACAATGGTTGCCCAGTGACAACCAAAGCTACAAACAAAAGCTTCTCATCATGCATGTAGTATTTTAGCACACCCTGAAACACTCAGCTTCATATTCTCTCTGAGTGGGTATCAGCTTCTCCAAAAATATCAATTCTCTTATTTTCCCACTTTAAGGTGCGCTCTCTGTGTGTGTGTGTGTGTGTGTGTGTATACACACACAAAATACCAATTCTCTTATCTTCCCACTTTAGTTCTCTCTCTCTCTATATATATATATAAATAGACACACACACACATATATATATATAACAAATGAAAATATGCACATAAGACAGAAAAAATGTTGAGGAGACTGGGTTCACATTAGCCATATGGCATTTTGTTTAAAAACAATCATTATGTGATATTAGGACCAAAACAAGAAATTAATTTTCATCTCCCAAATCTGCCTACTTGTTTATTTCCATTATCATCTTATATATCGGGATCTCTTTCCTTATACTAAAACCCTAAAAAAAAAGGATTCTAATGCAAACAATTAAGCGGCACATAAGACATGCCTCCTTGGTTATTACTGAGATTTAATACCCTTTCCTCATCCAAGGAAAACTACATGAAAAGTTAGTAGATTTGTAAACAGCTTAGAATTCAAAATAACAAAAGATAAACTCTATGATACCAAGTCTATTTTTGGAAAGGTCAATAATACTACCTGTCATTTGAATTTGATTGGCTGTTCCAGTCAAGTGAGCAAGAAGAGGAAGTTATTTAAACTATTATTTACAGATGATGAAGCAGATTAATTACTGAAGTTGCCTCCCAATGTGCATTTCACCAACTGACTAATTGAGTGTGCATGCATATAGATGGGTAGCTTCTGGTCTTGTCTTCTCTCTGAAATAACAGATTGCTTTTATCAACGAGATGACAAGAAGAGCATTGATATCTATCGGTAATATTATATCTCACCCAGTTCTGTAAATATTAGCCTTTTTAGACTTTCATTAATAGAGGTTACTAAGAGATAAATATATTCAATGGAGAGATACTTCAGATTTAGTGAGATGTAAATGTTGATGATGATCTGTGAAAAATGAATACAGAAGACTCAACAGTGACTAATAAGGGAAAGGAGTTTAATGGAAATATCCAACATCCTGTCCTGTCTTCTCCTACTTCCAGTGTTCTCTGTCAAGAGCCTTGTGCATGGGCAAGACTGTTTTGGAAAGTTGATTCTAAGCCAACTATGAAAACAACAAACAAGAATGAAAATGCATATTCATTTCCCTAAAAGGCACAATTCACACATTTGCTAAAGATTATACAAGTATAAACTGTGATTAACAGTGTATTTTTGTTGACACACATAGAATATAAAGGGGCTTCCTAAGATTTACTCTAAAAAATAACAGTGTTAAGAACTGTCCACTTCTACCCATTCTGCATTACTATCCATCTGGGAGAACGAACTTGCACCAAGGTCTTACGGTCTGAAGCATTTTGTTCCCAAACTGCTGACAATAGCTCTAAAATTTTGTAGACAAATCATTAGTCTATAGGTTCTTCAAATGTCTAACTGTTGTCCATGGCTGCCTTCTTAGAACACAATCTGTTGACCTTGGTCCAGCACATGAGTTGGTTTTGTTCCCCACCCATTTTACTGCTAACTAAAGGAACAACATGCCTTCTGACTTCCTCACAATCTTAGTCGAGGACGCTAGTGTTCAGGCAACCTTATCGCCTCAGGTTAATGGCCTGAACTGATATCACTCTTGTATCTTTACTGCACTCCAACCACAGCCTATACAAAATAATAATGTGATCAAGAAATTTCTTAAATGCTTACTATTTGCCAAGTATATTGCAAGGAGTTGGGTGCATGGTAATGAACCCAAGTCGTTTGTGAGTTTTTAAATTTTAGAAACAAAGATAGTAATCTGCCAGAAAACCCCACAGCTGCTAAACAGCAAACACGGGCTGGGAACAGGAAGAGCTGGGTGGTACTGGCCTGCAGAAGCCTGGCCAAGAATATGCACGTAAAGCATGCAACTTGCTACAATCATGTAATGAAAGAGCAAAGGATGTGTGTCAACTAAAAAGTCAAACTCAGCACATCATGTGACATCAACCACCTTGCTTCTGGGATTATACCAACTAGCACAAGGTTTCTAGAATCAATTGTCTGCCCTCCCTGCTGATCCAGCAAAGGGATTAGCACTGCATTACAAAAACAAATGAAGAAGTACCAAAAAAAAAAAAAAAAAAAAAAAAGGCCCTTAAATATATGCTGAGATGCTGGGATAGAACCATAGTAACAAATACACAACAAATGAAAAAGTCTACATTTTAGTAATCTAGGTAAACAGTGGGCATTTCCAGGGTGGAAAGTGGGAGTAGTCCTGGGGATCTCAAGGGCAGTCACCTACTTTTACTTCCTTCAGTTGCCCTGGGCATCATGTTGCCCTGATAGAATCTCTCTCCCTGCTGCCCAAGCACTCACACTCTGAAAGCATACCCACAGCCTCCCTTCCTAGGGCAGGCCTGCTTTAGGTATTTCACAGTCTGAGACGATGATGTTAACATTCAAATCAGTTTTGGATACAGTTAGGGCATTAAAAATATGTCTTCCTATTATTTTTCTTTTCCTTTCTTTGTCTCTCCTTTCCTCCATATCTCGCTCTTATCTTCTCTTATCTCTCATATCTTCTCTCTTTTTCCCCCCCATCTGATTTGTTACCTGTAGGATGAGACTAAAGGTTTTAATGCCATGGTGAGACTCTGCTTACCTAATGGGCTGAACAACACTGAAATTAATACAAAATACCTCAGCCATTATAACCTCTAGTATCTAAAGTACAGTACAGACCAAGTCTCAGGCTTCTTTGGTACTCAAGCACTGGAGTTAAAGGCAAAGAAGACACCTGAGGGTGCCAATAATTCAAAAACTATAAAGAAATTTCTCTGGTTGAAAGTTTTCAGCTTTTTCTGATATAAACACAAGCTGAAAAACTAAAAGCTGCACTTACAGATGTGGAAAGTCAACAGAGGTATTTTTCCTCCCTTCTACCTAACAACAAGGTCAAGACAAGTACGTTTTCTGCTAGACAGATTGCTTTCTAAGTTGTCTTACATGGAAGGTATGGTAATTTGGAGTTCCAATTTTATACGGAGTGCTCTTACTTGACTTCCCTACCTCCAGAAAACGCTTGGATCTGACTCCTGTTCCCTACTCCCGTTGGGTAATCAGAACTTAAATTCCAGCACTCTCTTGTTATCTAAATGTTCAGGCTTCCTGAACATTTCTAGATTACTGCTTAAACATTATTTCTGGCTTATGAAGTAATATTACTTCCCAGCAACTCTTTTATCTTCTTTTGCTCTTAGGATTGTCTGAGAGAGTAACAGAGATCTAACTACTTGAGCCAACTGTGCGACTTCCTGGGGTGTGCATTAGCAGGGAGCTGGAATTAGATGTGGAGCTGGGACTCACACCCAAGCACTCTGGATGGTGGGTATCAAGTGGCCTCTTCACCACTATGACAAAAAATTTTCCCCTACATACATATGCTTAATGTATTTCTGTGGCCTGCAAAGGGGGCATACCATCCACAAGATTATTTTTAATGTCAACGCAGTCTATACTCTTCAGGAAAACAAAAATAGAAAATCAGCCATTCTACTGTTTGGTAGAATGTTTGCACTCAACCTTGTAGTTGTCCCAGTGTTCAAATCTTCCTAGTCTTTTTCGCTAGAGCCCAGTTTTCTCTGTGACATGGGATTCTCACAGAAATGTGCCTTGCCATGATAGAACAGATTGTGAGGGAAATGCCAAAAGTTATGGTTTCACTAATCAGTGTAAGTAATAATCACTGTTTATTCACAGAAGCTTTGCTTTCTTGGCAGAAAACCATGTAAGTAAAATCAACTTGGTCACCATAAACTAAGTTCTGTCCAAGAAAATCTAGCCTAGACAGAGGGCAGCAACCTTCTCCATCCTGAGGACCACCAACACGGTTTCACAAGAACCCGAAGCTGCAGGCAGGAAGCCTTTCAGCTTCAACAGCGAAGTGGCAAGTGGATCATGTCAGTTTTCTGCTTAAACCCCACGTGGCTCCCACTGCTCTTCACATAGCTTACCAGGTCCCCAGCTCAGCCATCCCTGGAACACCTCGGCACTCTTCTCTCAACTGCCTTCACACTCCAGCTACAGCACATTACACTCTCTTCCTTGCCTTTTGGGCACACTTATTCTTTTCACTGAAATACATTTCCTGTTCTTTGCATGAATGATCCTTTCTTATCTCAGGTTTCCTTCCAGATCTGGGTTGGGGGTACTCCTGGGTGCTCCACAGTTCCCTGTCTTTCTCCAGGCATACCACTCATCAGACTACATCACAACTCCCCACTGCAATGCCAGCTTCTCACAGACACTGACTCAAGCCTTCTTCTTCCATGTTTCATTTCTGTTGCCTACAGGACCCAGCAACTGGCAGGAGCTTGGCAGTATCTGCTGGCTAAATGAATGAAGAAGAGGGTCAGAGCTGTAGTACAGTGGGTAAAGCCAGTGTGTCATATGGGTACCAGTTCAAGACTCAGTTGTTCCACTTCTGGTCCAGCTCCCTGCTAATGCATCTGGGAAAGCGATGGAGGATGACCCAAGTGCTTGGGCCCTGGAAGAAGCTCCGGCTCCTGGCTTTGTCCTGGCCTAGCCCTTGCTGTTACAGCCATCTGGCAAGTAAGCCAACAGATGGGAGATCTCTTCTTTCTGTAGCTCTGCTTTTCAAATAAATAAAGATGAAGAAGCAAAAGAGGGAAGAGAAAAATATGAATGAGTGAGAAAAACTACGTTTGCAGGAGCAGGGTAGTGTGCTTGGGGCAACAAGGTCATAATGTAATTGAGTGACATTACCTATTTCCTCACAGATTTATACTATAACCTCATGTGCCTTCTTTTAAATGACAAAGATTAGGTATCTTCAACTTTCTCAAGTAACAGATAAGCTCTAAGGTCTCAAGCAGGTTCATGAGGGAAATAATAATCATCTACCTCGTTTTTACATCACTTGATGTTTTTAATTTTTTTTAAAGACATATTCATTTATTTGAAAGGCAGAATTATAGAGAGGGAGAGATGGAAAGAGAGATCTTCCATCTGCTGGTTCACTGCCCAGAGCTGGGCCAGGTAAAAGCCAGGAGCTGGGATGAGAACAAATGCCAGCATTGCTGTCATTATATCATAATGCTAGCCCCAATTTGATAACTTCTAAAAAATGTTTATGTGACTCTGATTCCAATCCTGGGTTGCAGCTATTATCATTATTCTCATTTACATACGGAAACACTGAGGCTCAGTGATATGCAGCTTGTCAAGGTCTCATATTCACTGAGCAGCAGCCAGAGCCCTAGATCCCTTGAGTAAGGATGTAATAGGCTCACTTGAGCACAGCACCTGAGCCCAGCAGCTTGTTGATCACCTAAGGAACAGGCGCTCAAGAACCCAGAAGTATCAGTCTTTATCTCAAGCAAGTTAAAATCAAATTCAAGTCCAATTTCATAATGTGCCTAATCTATTCTCTGAAGGTACTATAAACAGAAGAAAGGCTCAAGAGAAATTTGCTTAAACAAATGCAAACCTAAGTTAAAACCAGTAGCCACAGACCCTGTCAAATTAATAAACACCCACAACTGTGATTGCTTCAACATTTCCACCTGGTTTAATGTACAACCTCCTATCAACATCAACAGGGCACTGAGCTGATGTTGATTCCTGTCACCATGCAAACATAACCAGTTTGACAATCAATCACTTTTCCTTTTTTTCCAGCTTTGAGAAATAACTCATGTGCAGGAAACTGCATATTTTCAAAATGCATCCCTTTAATCACTTTTGACATATGTATACACCCAAAAAACCATAATCAGAATAGTGAACATATCCAGCACCAACCTCCTCCCTCCCCCAGCCTCCTGAGTTTCCTTTTACTCTTTGTAATCTCTTTTAAACAACTACACTGCTCCTGTCCCTGGGCAACCTGCTCTGCTTTCTGTCATTACAGATTAGCTTGCATCCTTTGGAATTTTATATAAATGGAATTAGGCAGAATAAACTAATTCTTCTTCGTCCAGTTTCTTTTACTTAGCATTATTATGTTGGGATTCTCCCATGTTGTTGTGTGTATTAATGATGCATTCATTTCTACTGTAGAATAATATTCCATTTATGGCCATACCACAATCTGTTCAGGCCATCCATTGTCAACAACTATTAGGTTGTTTCTACCTCTTGGCTGTTACAAATAAATCTACAAGTCTATGTAAATATATGATTTTACTTCTTTTGACTAAGTTCCTGGGACCTGAACAGATGCATTATGTGGAAGATGTATGGAACTTTGTATGAATGGTCTGACCTTTTCAAAGTAAATGTACCATTTTATATTACTCTTGAAAGCTGAATTTTTTCTATATTCTTGCTAATACTTCTTTCAACAAGTCACTATGCCAATGAATGTAAAGCATCAACTCATTTCAGTTTTAACTTGTATTTCCTTAATGATTACATATCTATTCAAATCTTCAGCCCAAATTTCATTGAGTCTCGTGATTTTCTAGTCTTAAGTTTTTGACAGTTCTTTATATATGCTGGTTAAAACTTCTTCGTCATTTTAATTCTCTTTAGTCTGCCAGATTATTTTGAAGAGCTAAGATTTTTATTTTGATGAAATCAAATTGATTGATTTTTTTTCTTTTGTATTGTCTGTGATTTTCTGTACCATATTTCAGAATGTTACGCTTAAAGTCATTAACATTATTTCCCTATGTTTCTTCCAAATACCTGTTGTGGCATGAAAGTTGGAGTGTCCCCAACATTCATTATGTTGAAAGCCTTCCTTCTAAATGATGGCATGAGTAATCAGGGTCTTTGGGAAGTGATCAGATCATGAGGATCTCTGTTGTTATGGGATCTGCGTCCTCTTAAAAGAAACCACAAAGAACTAGCTAGGGTCTTCCAGTACATAAGGTTACAGCGGTAAGACTTTCCCCTGTGAAAGAAGAGGGCCCCTGTATACCCTCAGTTTTCCTATGACTTGATCTTGAACTTTCCAGTCTCAAGAACCATCAGAACTTCCTTCCAGGTATTCCACACAGGTACAGGGTCCCAAGGCTTTAGGCTGTCCTCCACTGCTTTCCCAGGCCACAAGCAGGGAGCTGGATGGAAAGTGGGGCTGCCAGGATTAGAACTGGGCTCATATGGGATTCCGGCACGTTCAAGGAGAGGACTTTAGCCGCTAGGCCAACCCTACCAGGCCTGACTTAACTATTTTTAAAAACAGTTTTTAGCTACTATTGGTCCTTCGCATTTCCATATACATTTTAGATTTGCTTGACAATTATTACCAAAAGTTTGCTGGCACTTTTGCTTATTTAATGTAAATATCAATTTTTAATTTTGGAAGAGCTGATGTCTTTTATTGACATTTTTTATCCAGGACAATGTAACTTCACTATATTTAGGTCTTCTTTAATTCGTTTCTTATATAAGTTCTTTTTTTTTTTAAGAAAAAATAAAATTTATTTATTTTTATTGGAAAAGCAAATTCACAGAGAGAGGAGGAGAGGTAGAGACGTCTTCCATCCACCATCACTCTCCAAATGGCTGTAATAGCCAGAGCTGAGCTGATCTGAAGCCAGGAGCCAGAAGCTGTTAAGCTAACAGCTGTGACAATCACATGAACACCATATTTGACTAATAGCACAAATTCACTATAGATAGTATTGGAGATATTCTATCTAGTGCTTTCTTAAAAATGAAAACAGTGCAATTGGGCATCTGATGAAGGTTAAGACACCACTTGGGATATTACAGCTTCTGGTCTGAGTCCTTATGAACTTCCAATTCCAGTTTCCTGCTAACGTATACTCTGGAATTAGCAGTGATGGCTCTAGTAGTTGAGTCCATGCCAGTCCGATGGGCGACCGGGAATGAGTTCTTGTCTCCTGGCTTTGGCCTGGTTTAGACCCAGCTGTCAATCAAGGGGAATGCCTGCTTCTATCTTGTCTCTGTTTCTCTCTCTTTCTTTCAAATAAAATGAAAAAAAGGTAGATACAAATATGGAGAGAGAAAAAATACGAATATTTAGTTACAGACATTTGAAAAAGAGAAAAATAATGCAGCTGTCATTATAGTACAATTAAGAAAAATGAGTTCAGGGGCTGGTGCTGTGGCTTTGTGGATAAAGCCACATCGTGCAATGCCAGCATCTTAGGAGAGCCAGTCAGAGTTCTGGCTGCTCCAGTTCCAGCCTAGCTTGCTGCAGATGGACCTGGGAATGCAACAGGAAACTGTCCAACTATTTGGGCTCTTCCACCCTTATGGAAGACTTAAATGGAAAACTAGGATCCTGCCTTTTATGACCTGGCAGAGCACCAGTTTTTGCAGCCACAATGGGAGTGGACCAGTGGATCTTTCCATTTACCTCGCTAATTCTTCCTTTAAAATAAGTAAGTAAATAAACACATAATCTTAATAATTCAAAACCAGTTATGTTTCCTTATACAATTTGATATTTAAATACCTAATAAAATGAACACTGATGGTAGATTGATATTTTTTGATTCCAAGCAAACTTCAGGTTCAACTCCAAAGAACTCATATAGCTCTACCTGTGGATCTTTTTTAATTATAAAGGAGTAAAGCAGCATGTTTAAAAATTATTTTTGAAAGGTTCTGTTATAGAATAGAAGAATTACTTTATTGTGTGTGCAAGTGTGCTTTAATTAATCCTCTTGCTAAAAATTAGAGGCTATTATCAGAAAAGCATGTCAGACTGCAGATAGCTAACTAACTAGATGTTAAACTAAAATACTTAAGGCACAGAGCACTCCACTGTCCGTTCCTGTGACTCTGCCTTGTCTTTAAAGTATTCTGCTGGGGAACTCTAGGTGAAAAGGGTTTTAGAATTCCTCTTCCACCTAAATGAGAATTCTACAGAAGGAAGAAGCTACTCATTCAGCAAAAATGGGCCAGGCACTGTGGGAGCTCCCACAGAACAGACACAGCCCCTGTTCTCAGGACACTCCATCTTCTCACCATTCTCTAAAGGACCCTTTGAGTTTAGCAAAACCCTTTCTGTCACCTGCAAAGGCAAGATTCAGGTTGAGTTGCAGAGACACTCATGAAAAATTAGTGGGTTCATGCAGTTCAGTCAAGGTTCATCTGCCATAGCTATCAGAGACAGGCACAATCAAAACTCTATTTCTTCATTGCTAAAAATTCTGTGATTCCTGGTGTTTAATAATGCAGAATAATGGGACAGGCTACCACCTGTACTTACTACTGCTTTGCCTTTGCCTTGCTTCTCTCCTTCATTTTTTCAATCTTTAGAACGTACTCCTTATCTTTTTTGCTCTCTAAGTATAGCAGCAGTAGTTTCTAAAATGCTCCCCTAGGCACAAAATTTTTAACTAGACATTTTGGATTTGCTTCAAAATAATCCAGTGAATTAGCCTGGATAGTAACTGAGTTAAAGGACTGATCACAGATAAAAGGAGTGGAACATGGTTACCTGAAGTTATTACATTACTGTATTTTATAAGTTTTTGCAACTCTATAAAATGTTCAAACAAAATGAATACATTCGAGAAAATCTATCAATTTCATGTATTTTATGTTAATCCAAATTTTTTAAAAAAAAGATTTTTTAAAATGAAAAATATTACCATATCGACATTTTCCCCTGAAAATACAGTGGTAAGTTACAGTAGGAATTACCCATGGACTTGCAAAAATGACAGAAACATATTAACGTGCATACATGAATCACTCCGCTTTACATTAAGACACCCTGTCTTCAAGCCTCTTATTCCTCTTGACCCCTTGCCACACTAAATCCTGCCTTAATATTTTACAAGTTGGGCATTCATACCAGCTTTTAAAGAAAGAACTCGGTGATAGTATGCCTAAGAGCAACTCTTTCAGCAGACACTTTAACCTGTCACATTTTAAAATAGCTTTTAGGAACAAAATATATTTAAAGAAAAAGAATAAATAACATTTCAAATACTTCTGAAAAAATTTTAAAAAGTGGTGACCCAGGGGATTTACTTCTCAAGAGCTTGTTTCACTCCTCTTCCATAACAACTGGGAAAACTTCATACATTAACCTTGCCTGGGGATTATGAAGCCACCAGGATACATTCTACAGATGCTTCACGGGAAAGACTAGGACCTGATTTACTCTAATTTTCAGTACGACTGAAGTGTAGTGCCCCAGGAATTCAGGCCAGCTCTTAACCAGTGTCCAGCTATGCTTCTGGCAGACATGAATTCAGGACCATCCATGAAGCTATTTAAAATTGCTTGACATGTTAACACGGCAGATTTTCAAGATCAAAACACAGGTGTGTATCAGTGTTGCACAATTCTGTGGTAAGGGAGAACATGAGATCATCCCACCTAGA
The DNA here is from genome assembly GCF_017591425.1 of Ochotona curzoniae. Lineage (NCBI taxonomy): Eukaryota > Metazoa > Chordata > Mammalia > Lagomorpha > Ochotonidae > Ochotona > Ochotona curzoniae. The sequence continues at coordinate 824,164 of NW_024466647.1, read as the reverse complement.
AACAGACCCAAACACAAACACCCACCTGGGGTTCAGGTGGATGGCTCTGTCTGCAGGCAGATGGCTTCATTCCTGTTATTTTGATCTGGGGTAAATGTGTCCTGATAAAAAGCAGGGCTTTAATGTACTGACGTGTCTCCATACCGAGTGAGTCTATTTAGCTGACACTTTTTACGCCTGCCTTTACATTATTTTTAACCTCTTCAAAGACCTATTTCTCAGCATAAATGGATTACAGACACTCACAATTTTAACACCCTTATTTATTCTTTCCATTCTCCATAAACATGGGACATGATTTAAAAATTTCAGGTTTTAGGATTGCAGAAATATAAATCTTCTCTATTTTACTGCAAACCAAGAAAGAAAATTATTGTGATAAAATCTTAAGAAAATAAGTGACTTAATTAAAGCCATCTCACACAGTAGTTGTATGCCACTTCATCCAATGACTCATTTCACATTAAAGAGTTCCTATGTAAGGCATTACCCAGTAATGGGTTCTTGAGTGTGAAAACTTCTGGGCTGGGAGAAAGACAGAGAGTCCAAGGGGGCGAGAGTGAGATCTGGAAAAGTAAACAACAGAATTCCAGATGCCTCAGTGGCCATGGATTTGGGGATAAAGTGTTCACAAAAAGCCAGAGATTTATCTCATTTGCAAAAGAAGACTAAAACTAGCAAATGTGTTAGTGATCTGATTGAGCACGTGTACATTTATGTATCTCCAATGCCCAAACAGAAATATTATTGTTCAACAGACCAAGTTTTGTGTGCATTAAGAGCACAATGAATTAACGTGTGTGTCTCTGTAACTATACTGTGGCTCCCTAATATGAAGCCTTTCAAAGAGAAATAAATCCATCCTTAAATTAAAGCAAAACAAACTATGAAAAGGAAGTACACATGCACAAACAGGAGATGCATTCTGTATACCACCACCATTTGGTTAGCAGATGTTGGTGCCTATCCTCAGCTTTTACAAATAAGTCTATGCACTTGATTTTTAAGCAGCATTATTTTATCCAAAAGGAACATGAAATGCTATGTGGTTGGTGTGACAGAGTGTCTGCAAAATCATAACAGAGAGAACACCTGTCAAGCTTGTCTAGGTTCTGTCTGAACTGGTGGTTGGTCCACAGTAAGGCGGCTGCTAGTCTGGAGACATGTTCAGTCTTTTGGAAAGGAATCCTGGACATCATCGTTTGTCAAGTTGTGTAGCAGTGATGTGGCTTACTCATGTCTGACCTTCATGTACAGGAAGGGAAAAATGTATTTTGTCAATTTTCCTAATCCACAGGGATGTTCTGGATTAATGTGAATGGTGAACATGATATACGTAAGAAAAAATTACAATCTTGCCAATCCTATGGAAGCAACTCCTTTGGATTAAAAAAATTTTTTTTTTAATTGGAAAGTCAGATATACAGAGAGGAGGAGAGATACAGAGGAAGGTCTTGTTGATTCATTTCCCAAGCAGCTGCAACAGCCAGAGCTGAGCCAATACGAAACCAGGAGCCAGGAGCCTCTTCTGAGTCTCCCATGTGGGTGCAGGGTCCCAAGGCCATCCTAGGCCTTGCAAGGTCACAAGCAAGGAGCTGGATGGGAAGCGGGGCTGCTGGGATTAGAACCAGCACCCATATGGGATCCTGACATGTGCAAGGTGAGGATTTAAGCCAACAGGCTACCAAGCCGGACCCAATTCTCAGGATTTTAACCTCCTAGTCCATAAAGTAAGTAGAGGGTTTCAGCTAAATTTGCATTCCCCAATTTTTTCCAGCGTGAAGGACATTTTAACATGTCAAACCTCTGTCATACTAATCTCATGTCAGCAGTTGTACTTTAAGAATCTGTGCAATGAAAAGCTATAATGACAAAAAGATACTTTGAATGCAGTGACAGCTGAAAATAAAATTCCAATTTATTAATCATAGTGGAGTCAACATTCAATTTTAGAGTAATGGCACACAGATGTTAGACATTATTTAATTTGTCTACAAACAACAGTTGGTGCACATAAAAATCTGCAGTCCTTGCAAGAACTCTATAGGAAACTCCACTGCTCAAAGGCCAGGAGTCCTGTACTACTTACAGATGCTTCAAATCCTTTCTGGTGCTGACACTCCACAGTCTTACCACTACCACTGACTTGATCTTGTGACTCTGAACACAAAGAGAGCATTTCTGTTCCACAGTTTCCAACCTGTGGCAGGAGGAGGGGGCTCTGGTGACGTGTCATCACAGCACTATGAAGCTGTGAGTTGGTGTGGTGCATTTTAAAAGCAACTCTGAGCTCTTCAGGAGTGGCCTACTAGAATATCACACAATCACCCCACTCAGTGCCCTGGTAATGGTTCTATATGGGCCCTGCAGCATCCTCCTGCAGCAGGAGAACCCTGTGCCAGGGCAGGAGGTCATCAGCTGTGATACATCCCTACACATTCCACCCTCTCCTGAGAGACAGGGCAGGGGTGATTCCCAGGGAACAATCCTAGAACCTCAGCTAACATCTGGGGTACTTGCACATAGTTTAAAAATTGTGGCAGTGGGTGAAAAAATTGAATGAGGGGGATGAAGGAGGTTGCTGTGTGACTCCAAAGAGGTTTATAATGCTTTTATCTCCATAAGTTTAAAAAAGGATCTAGTTTCAAATATCACTGAATTATTCGAAGTCCTAAAACTTTGAGGCCACATAAAAAAGCACAGATTAACTGAGTCTGTCTTCTACTTTCACAGGGAATTTTATTATTCATATTGTTATCCAGCACAGATTATTAACTGATAGGTATTGCTTGGACGAATCAGTTTGGCTATAGCCATCCTGAAGAACTTTCTCAAAAATGACAAGAGACAAGACTGCTTAAACAGGCCCTATTCTTTGAAGAATAGAAATCCTGATTCTTCGGTTTTGGTGAACTTTTACTATTTCTACTTCCTGCCAATGCCTTTGCAGTGCAACAGATGATGACTCAGCATGGGAGACCAAGAGAGTTTCTGGTTCCTGGCTTTCACCTGGTCTAGCCCTGGCTGCTGTGCAAACTTGGGGAGTGAGTAAGTGGATGGAAGATCTCTCTGGCTCTCTTTTTTCTTATTGTCACTCTGTCTTTCAAACAAATAAATACATAAAACTTTTTAAAAATAACTATTCTTCTTCACTATTGGTGGGAGTGTAGGCTAGTACAGTCACTATGGAAGTCAGTATGGAGAATGCTAAGAGAACTGAAAAACTGATCTGCCATATAACCCAGCTATCCCACTTCTGGTAATATATTCAAGGGAAATGAAACTTGGATATGAGAAAAGGATCTATAATCCCATGTTTACAGCAGCACAATCTACAGTAACAAAGACATGGAAACAACCCAGATGCTTGCCAAAAGAGGAATGGATAAAGAAACCGTGGTGTATCTACTCCATGGAATACTACTCAGTCATTAAAAAATGAAATTCTACCATTTGCAACCAAATGGTCCCAACTAGAGACCATTATGCTCAGTGAAATAAGCCAATCCTAAAAGGACAAATATCATATGTTCTCTCTGATATAAGGCAACCTTCATGCAAAATACAAGATTGATAGTCCTTTCAATACTGTTTGTGCTACATCTCATGGGTTTTAATATTTCTGTTTTAATTTTCACTCCTTCAAAAAAGTTCTTTTTTTCTTAAGTTCCTCATTGATGCACAGGTCACACATTCGCATAGTTTGCTTCAGGAAAGTTTTTCATTTTCCTTTTCATTTCTTTGGCAACACACTGGTCATTTATAGCATGTTATTTAACTTCATGCTGTTGTAAATTTTCTGTTTTTCTTCCTGTTGTTGATTTTGTTTTATGGCTTTTAAGGGGATATATAGTAACTGTGTAACAGAGACTATCACACTTGTATGTGAAGATAAAATGCAATATGCATCTCTACATATAAATCAAAATGGACTCCCAATGAAACTGAAATACATCTTGATGCTAGGATACTGGACTCTCTGTCACTGTGCATACCTATAATGTCAGGGTATACTTAAATAGAATGATGGACTTATGACTATTTATGAAGCACTATGTTACTGTAATAATATAGGGGAAATCAGCTGGGGGGAATTTGGAAAGGGCAGAAGGGAAATTCCATAGTCTATGAACTATATCATAACAATAAATAAATAAATAAATAAAAATAAGATTTTAATTTGTATACATACTATACATTATATATAATAGAAATGTAATAATCAGTTTGTATCACATTAAATTTGTCAGTTATTTTATTAAAATGCACTGGGAAACTGTTGAATGCTTTGTTTTTAAGGAGAAGATGAATGTCATTTTTGATTCAATTTACAAATTGGAAAATACCTTCATCAAAAGGTTGTCAGAAGATATCTATATCGTCATAGGCAAAGAGAGAAAAGAAGACTGATCTTTGACCCACTGATCCACTGCCCAGATGCCTGCAACAGCCAGTCCTTTGACTCAAACTCTGCACCAAGGTGGTGAAGCACCTTGCCATCATTTCACATGATGGCATTAGATGGAAGGCAGCTAAGGGGGACGCACAAATGGGCACTGTAAGCGATAGCTTAAATTTCATGGAGTATATTATCAAATCTCTTAAGATTTTGTTTAATCTGTTGATATATATCATTTGCTAGTGAGTTGCTTATGCAACTGTCTTTCAGACATGCAATGAAACAATGAAAATAATGAATCACAGAACTTAAAGTGTAGCTTTAAAACTGAGGGCTCAGTTGCTCTTTTTAAAATTTATTTTTTTTATTTATCTTTTGACAAAAGGAGATGATAGAGAGAGAGACAGAGAGTTCCTCCGTCTGACTGATTCACTCCCAAGTGAGCATGACTGCTATAGTCTGCAAGCCAGTTCTCGCAGGACTGGTCTGTGACCCAATCCACTGCCCAGATGCCTGGCCAGCTGGGTTGTCCCCAGCACCTGAGCTGCCTCCCAGGGCCAGCAGGCATGGGGAGTACTGTGATAGATTTCAGAGTTGCAATGCATGATCATGGGCAAGTGAGCAAGGACCAGGTTAACTGCTTTCCTTGGAAGGGAAGCAGGGCTGCCGGGATAGAACCGTCGCCCATATGGGATCCCGGGCGTGCAAGGCAAGGACCTTAACCTCTTGCGCCACCGCGCCGGGCCCAAAACTGAGAGCTCTTTTGACTGAACTAAGTCAGGCTAATTTAATCGGCACGTGTAACATTACAGCCTGGTTCTATTATATATTATGCCTAGTCAAACAAATGGGGCCCCAGGAAGCAGAAAGTCCTATAATCTAAGGAAGTAAAAAGAACAACCCTAGCAATAAGACAAGTGCTGGAATGCACCAACGGCAAATTATCACTCCTGGCCAAATCTGTGGAGGCTGTTCTCTAATTTTCCAATTTGAGTAGAAACAGCTATGTTCACTACTAGAGACGTTATCAATGGCTGCTTCTGTACTACACCGGCAGAGGAAATGGAGAGCCGGAGAAATGGAACTCAAAGCAGAACTTCTTTGCTGCATGGCACTTTACATAAATTGTCTGCTCATCTTTGAAATACTCAGCTTTACCCCAAGCTGGTTAACGTTAGAGCTTTGGGTCTTAAGACTTTGTCTTTTCTTTCCCGCTTGTTCTTGTTCACAACACATATTCACCTGACTTCATAGGTTCTGCCTTCATAAGTTAAATGCCACCGTGTAACAATATTTCCTTGTAGGTAACCTCCAGTCCAGACCTTTAACGTGACCTTCAATTCACACTTCCAACCACTGAATTTAGGTACTTTTTTAAAAAGTTCATGGAAATTGGATTAAAAAGCTAAGTTTATTTTCATGTAAAAATCTTTTAAAAAATTTACTTTGTGATATACCTCCACAAGCATGCTTTGTCCAGATCGCGCCACTCTTCTGCTAGAGTAGCCTTCCATGGCCCTCATTTCTCTTCTGCCTTTCCACACAGCGGGACCACTGCCCACCACGGAAGACTCTCAGCAAGCTCCCAGGTCAGGCCTGTGTGCTTACTGATTCTCCTGCCTGAAGCACTCCTTCCCCAGAAACTGTCATGGCTGCTCTGGCACTTTCTTAAGCTCTCCTGCCACAGTCTCGGCAATGCTTTCGCTGATCCGCCATGTAACCTCAACCTTATTCTGCAGCCCAGCTCCTTTACTAGCTTTCTTTTGTTTTACTGACTGCCCCTATGTACTTGAATAGGATCTCCACTAGGACGTGAGTTTCTGTTTCCTTCACTGCCTGGTCCCCTTTGTCTAATGAATGAATGAGTGAATGGCTTTCCCTAAGGTCCACAACACAGTCTTTAGGAAAGCTACATTTATGGTTTTATTATAGACTTACTAGGAGAATTAAAATTCTTTCAAGAAATGTGCTTTACAAATTGGTTGGAAGATACCATTCTAGACGAAAAGTGAGGGAGTTAATCACTCAGATACAGTTCTGTGGATCACTTGGATACCTACACAAGTAATAAATGTATGATTAATCATTGTCTTTCTCTTCATGCCCTTGATTTTCAACTCTTATAAAACCCAGTTCTCAATACTGTCTTCATCTTTTTTTTCTGTGTTCTTCTGGATTAAATCCAAGGCTTGTAAACTAAAAGGTCATGTACCAACCTGTAACACAGAATGCTTTAAGCTGTCAGAAATTTTCACTGGCAATACAGAGCAGTCACTGATTTCTTGGCAGCACACTGTCAAATGATACACTGATAAATCAACAGGAAAAAAAGCAGTTGCACATTAATCTAACATCAAGCCTAGTTTGAATTAAAAGTCTCAAAGTAGCCAGGAAACATCAGTGCTGCTGTGCTCTCAGCACAGTCAGCCTGCACACATGGCAGCTACACTCAGCATGACCCAAAATCCTGCTCCCTGGTGCAGCTGATGTCTCAGGAGCAAATTATAGGGTCTCTGTGATTGCTTCCCCCCCTCACTCCCGTGGTTGGTTTTAATAACTGCCAAGTTTACCTTCCAGGGCTCTGAACCCTTGGACACGCTATATACCTAATTTTAAAAAGTTTCTTCCTTACCTTACACAAGCGTTCTTTGGAGCTGAACGTTCTGACAGTCAACCTATTCCTGAATTAAAGTCTCATGAGAACTATACATTTAGATTACATAGTGAGTTATTTGCACCAAAGGGAAAAAGGTAGTCAATTACTTAGGAATCATGCATGTGTTCTCCTGTATTAAATGGTTATCTGTACCAGGGAAAGTTCTAAAAAACTAGTTCATGAGAGACATTATGAAACGAATACTTGTATTCCCCCAAAAGTTAAATGTTGAAGTTTTGCCTCTTACCCCCTCAGTGTGAGGGTATTTAGAGATGGAGCCTTTGGGTAAGGGTTACATGGGGTTGTGACAGGTAAGCGCTGGTCTGATGGGATGAGTGCTCTCATAAGAAGAGATGCCAAAGAGCTCATTTGCTTTTCCTCTGCCATATGAGGATACAGTGAGAATGTGTGATCTTCAGGCCAGGAACCAACCAGACTGGCACTTAAAACCCAGAGAACACAGCTTCCAGAAGTGTGACAAGCAGTTTCTTGTTTTATATGCCAGCCAGTCTATGGTATTTTCCTCATGGTGGCCTAAGCCAACATAAGGTTAGAGATTTTTGGAGTTACTTTCAATAGTCTGGTCTCAGAAAGCATATTCACAGCTTTCTGTTGAAGGCACTTTGAACTTGATTTCTTCTTCTGCTCATCAAGAGGAAAGAGGAACAACTGCCCATCCCCCCACCCCCAAACACAAAGAAAAGACCCTGCTGATAAAGTTTTCTTTGCAGGAAAATGGAAGCTGATGGAAAGTGCTGCTCTCATATAGGAAAACAGGAAAACAGATTTGCCTGGGCCAAGTCCCATAGCCCTGGACACCTGGCCCTGTCACCATACAGTGAATGCTCTTTGTGTCTGACAGAGTCACAGAAGAACAGGGAAGCAGATACACTCCAAATGTATTAGGCTAAAAGTAGGTGGGCTGGGGGCCAAGATACACACATACATCTCCAGAGAGTCTCAAATCAGTAAGAATTTGTTCGTGTCATTCTGATCAGAAATAATTGATACAATGAATAAAAAAGAGGAGAGACAAAACTGCAAACTATCCTGTAGATAATGTTCTTCCAACTCCTGAACCAATGCACTCATCAGATTCAGGAATAAAGGGACAACATTCTATTCAGTATGGTCAATTAGGTAATGTTTGCATGCATGCACACGCACGTGAACACACACACACACACTCTTCAAAATAAAACAGAAACACAAAAGTGATAGCTAATGTTTAGCAGGGGTTACATTCCTGAGTTCTCTGGTTTCTATGCCCTTTTAATCACATCTCTGAGCTAAATTCTGTAAAGCATTAACATGCTAAGAAATCCCTTTGTTCTATAATTACACACACAAAGAAATCAAGCAGTCATAGTTTCTGTTAGCTAAAAAAAAATTTTTTTAAATCTAAAGAAAATAAGATCTTAACCTATAATCTTCTTGACATGCTTCTTAGAGGTTGCTAAATGCTCCAGGTGCTACACATACTAAGGAGAGTGAGGCTACATATCAATAAAATAATTTATTAATTAATATGGAATTATAAGTGTAGCAGGGGTGGGGCTCAAACAATGGATAAATGAAAATCTTAACCACAACAGTCTAATTAAAAACATGTATAAAGTACTAAACACAAAAACAATTGGGACACAGATTTGCCTCTTCTCCCTAGTCTTCAAACAATACTGGGAAGAAAATCAGCAGCTTTTAAAAAATGCCTTCATGACGGAAGGATCGATTGGATAGGATGGCAGCAAAGAAACACCATGCTCCTGAAACTCCCTCGCCAAGCCCTCACTCCCAACCATTCAACAATCAACCCTCTCTTCACAGCAACCTCATGCAAACACTCAGCGGTTAACTGGCCCGAAGAGTGGCGAGCTAACCATTTCTGAAGGTATTTCACTGCAAAATAAGTAAGCGAAATAAAGTAATATGTAGAGAAGGGTTTTGAAAATTGTCAAGTACTCTGAGAATATGAAAACCCATCATGGCCCTACATCGTTTGACAGATGTGATTGCTAAAACAGTAGTCTTCAGCATGTGTACAAAAATACTTTTTGTTGTAATAAGACTGAAAGGAATCCATCTGTCCATCAGTAAGAATACGGGCACATAAATCATGCTTTAGCCATCCAGTGGGTTTACATGGATCGATATAGAACAATTTCCAAGACGTGCTAGGTTTAAAAAAGCACAGGTTGTGGCATGGTGTTTACAGCATGTTACTACAGAAGCTAGAAAGAACAGTTCATGTACACTTACACGACAGTTGCAGAGCACAGGGACCCAGAACTGGCTGTTTTCTCTGTGCGACAGAGAAAATGTTTCTTGCACTGTACATCCTTTTATATGATGTCTCTATTGAAATATTTTAAATACGCACACTTTAATTCTGTTTTGTTTTATTTATGTTGAAAATATGTAAAAATATGAGAAAGATTTCTTGCAAAGCCAAAATTCTTTTCCTCTGTAGCTACTATCATGAACCTATTTAATCTTCCAGAGAAGAAACAAAACAACCATAAAAAGCTTCACTAAACCCCCTACTTAAAGCTATCTATTCACTTTCTACAATTCTGCTATCACTCAGAAACATCTAGAAATAACATTTCAAAATGATATACAGTCTGGCACACATTTATAGCTATTCTGGGGGAGAAACAGTTCTTAGATTTTAATAATGCTTATTACGACATTAGTTACTTTAATGATAATTAAAGTGGATAGAGCTAATTTTCCTAGTTTTTAATGCACACCAATTGTGATACTTTTGGTAAGTCAAAATATTGGCTCTAATTTTGAAGTATTTAAGTAACATTTTTCTGACTAGAAAGTAGTAAATATTAACTGTGAAAAATCTGAAAAACAGAGGTAAGCAAAGGGGAAAATTAAACAATAATGCTGCCATCACAGTGAAAGGTATTATCAACATTGATATAGAGCCATGGCCGTCCTTCACTGCTTTCCCAGGCCACAAGCACAGCATTGATATAGAGCCTTCCAGTCATACTTCCAATGTATGCATGTGTGTTTCATTTAACAAAATAAGAATCAAGTTGTATATACTGCCGTAAAAGTCAGCTGCAAGAAACGAACATTTGTACTTCTGCTGCATAACTTTTAAGATTATAAAATATGGGAGAACATTCTAAGTTTTCTGGGCAGTGAAAAGTCATGCTGATTTTGGGGAGGGAGCAGCAGTGAAGGAAAGGCACAGAAAGCCTTTCCTGGGGAAAAGGGCAGTTGTAAATCTACTATTGAAGGAGGATAAGCATGGATGGTGTGGCTGCAGGGCAGCAGGCAGGTTTGCCGCTGGTAATGAAGTTCTGTGGACATGTAGGATGGGTAACATTAGTTAATGTGGAAGCCCTCAGGATCACATCAACTCAAGTTCAGGTTATGATGGGAATAGAGACAGTGAAGTCCCTGCAGGAGGTAGCAGGGGTGAGGGGCAGGTATTAGTGTGCTCCCACCTCCCGAGCACCCAGAAGAGTGTGCAGAAACAGCCATCTTGGTGGGAGCCTGCATCAGTCAAATCAGCTGGCAGAGGCCTCAATGCTAGAATGGTGGAACACACGACAACAGCAGTGACCCCAGCACACTTCTTTTCAAGTATTACTTCCTTTTACTTGAGAGGCAGATTTTACAGAGAAGGAAGAAGAGACAGAAAGAGATGTTTCATCGCCTGGTTCCAAATGGTAGCTACAGGAGTAAGGAGCCAAGGTGGAGAGCTCACAGCTGGTTGGTGTGGGAAACAGACTGCACTCCATGGTTGTAGCTGCCTCATGGGCTAAGTGGAACCTCAGAATTCTGTGACTGTGGGAGTCTTGTACACAAAAACTGTGGGAATTTTGACTGCATGATAATGTATAGTGGGTAGCTGGGTCTCAGGGCACACAGGAAACTGCATGTATCTCATCCATGGTACTTGTGCTGGCATGAACTGGGATTTCAGCTATGCACCCAGTGTCAGGGAACCTGGCTACTTAAAAAAATGTTAATAGATCCACAGGGAGACACAGACTCTAATAAAATAGTAATGGGAGATTTTAACACTTCATTGTCATCAGGGGACAGATCACTAGGCAGAAACTAAACAGCAACAACAAAAACCCAACAGATTTAATCTATACTATCAACCAAGTGAACATAACCAATCTACAGAACATTGCATCCCAGTTACATAATACACTGTTTTCATCAGCTCATAAACCTTCTCTAAGATAGACCACATGACTGACCATAGAACAAGCCTCAGCAAATTCAGAAAAATTGAAATCACATCAGGTATCTGCGCCGATCACCAGGGAATTAAGCTAGAAAAGAACAACTCAAGAAACTCCAGAGAACACAAAAACACACTGAGAGTATACAGTGTGCTACTAAATGAACAGTGGGTCACAGAAGAAATCAAAGCAATCCTGGAAATAAATGAAGATGACAGCACAACATATCAAAACTTATGGGATTCAACAAATGCAGTGATAAGAGGGACATTCAAAGCAAAGACTGCTTATATATTAAGATATCTGAAAGGCATCAAATAAATGATCTATCAATGCATATCTAGGATCTAGGAAAAAAAAACAAGCCCATTCCAAACCCAGAAAGAGAAGAATAATTTAAAAATTGAAATAAAAAAAACACAATACATAAGGTCTGGCACAGTAGCCTAGTGGCTAAAGTCATCAACTTGCATGTACCAGGATCCCATATGGGTGCTGGTTCTAATCCTAGCATCCCTGCTTCCCACCCAGCTCACTGCTTATGGCCTGAGAAAGCAGTCAAGGGCAGCCCAAAGCCTTGGGACCCTGCACCCATGTGGGAGATATGGAAGAGGCTCCTGGCTCCTGGCTTTGGATTGGCTCAGCTCCAGCCATTGCAGTCACTTGCGGAGTGAATCAGCGGACAGAAGATTTTTCTCTTTGTATGTCTGACTTTGCAATAAGAATAGATAAATCTTTAAAAATACATAAGATTAAAGGATGGAAGAGCTAAACTTTTGAAAAAATAAAATCGATATATGATTGGTCCAAACAAAAAAAAAACAGAGAGAAGACTCAAATCAACAAAATCAGAGATGATAAGAAAAACATGACAATGGACACCACAGATATACAAAGAATCATCAGGGATTACTACAAACAGTTTTAATACAGATCATGTGATTGTCTAGATAGGGGAACTAAAAGACTCTACTAAGAGACTAAATCTGTAAGTTTGGCAAGGTTGCAAGATACAAAATCAATACACAAAAATCATGGCCTTCTTATACACAAACAAATCCATGGCTGAGAAAAAATTCGTAAGATCAGTATCATAAACAATAGTTGCAAAGATATCTTACATAGCTTGAGGGAACTTCAAGATGAAAATTACAAAACATCAAAGAAAGAAACACAAGACACCAAATCATGGAAAAACCTGCCATGGCTGGAGGAAATAACATCACCAGAATATCCATATTACTCAAAGTAATTTACAGATTCAATTTAATCTCAACAAAAATACATATCACATTCTTCTCAGATCTAGAGAAATAGATGCTAAAACTCACATGGAAATACAAGAGACATGGAATAACTAAAGCAATCTTAAACAACAACAATACCAGACTTCAAGATATGCAAAAGAACTGGTGCTGGCACAAAAACAGATATGAAGATCAATGGAAAATAACAGAAATTCCAGAAACGAACCTAAACATTGGGAGCCAACTAATTTTTGACAAGAAAACCATAATCAATTCGAAGATAAAGGACAGTTTTTCCAACAAATGGTGCTGGGAACACTGGGTCTATACTTGCAACAAGACCCCTTAATACCTAATACAAAAATCAACTCTAAAAGATAAAAGTTCTAAATCTGTGATCTGATATCATTGGGAACATTAGTAAAGGCAAAGAATTCTTGGAAAAGGCCTCTGAAGCATGGACAACGGAAGCAAAAAATAAACAAATGGGATTACATCAAGGTAAGAAGCTGTTGTACTGCAAATGAAACCATCAACATGGTGCAGATATAGCCAACAGAACAGCCATATAACTGATATACAGGATAATGTTCTGGATTTAAAAATAACTCAAGAAACTCAACAACAGCAATACATTCCAGTTTACAAATGGGCAATTTTCAAAAGATGAACTTCAAATAGCTAAAACACATAAGAAAAAAAATGTTCTTGTTCTATATCTATCAGTGAAATGTAAATAAAATTCATAACATGGTTCTATTTCACCCCCAGTGAGAATAGTTAAAATACAGAAATCAGAAAATAATTAATGCTGGAGAGGATGCTGTTGGTGAGAATGTAAATTCATGGAACCATTATGAAAGATAGCATGGAGATTCCTGAGATAGGTAAAAACAGATCTACCATAGAATCCAGCTATCCCTCTCCTGGGAATATATCCAAAGGAAAAATCATCATATGAGAAAATCTTTGGAACATTCATGCTTATAGCAGCAAAATTCAAAATAGCTAAAATATGGAATCAATCTATATTCCCATCAACTGATAGCTGGGTAAGGAAAACATGGTATATAAATACCATGGACTATTACTCAGCCATAAAAAGAATGCAATCTTATCTTTTAAAACTAAATGGATCCATTTGAAAACTATTATACTTAGTGAAATAAGCCAGTTCTTAAAAGATAAACACGTTTTTTTCTGATCTATGACAATTCATACAACAGAGCGTGAAAAATATAACCTCTAGAAATGAGATTAACATCTTTGGATTTAATTAATGTTTAGAGCCTGTGTTTATATTCCTGGGTAATAGTAGGATTTCTACTTTTTGTCCCCCTCTACTTGTTATGTCATGATATCTTTGCCTATTGGAGTGTGAAATGAAAGGAAAATATGGCATTGCAATAATTTGGGGGAAAAGTAAAGTGGAAGGGAGAAACAGAGAAGGAGGAGGGGAAAGCAGGAGAGAGGGACCCCTATGCTTCTAAATCCGTATGAGGAAATACAAGAGTCTACTCACTTTGCATAAATAAAACATGAAAAGATTACAAAATACACATTTCTCACATACTTTCAAACATAAATTTTCAATTTAAAAAATTTTAATATCTGTCAAATATTAACAGAAGCAAGGAAATTTAGAAACTATTCAAAATACTAAAAAAAAGGAATTTAAATAAACTTCCAAATAATTTTTTCCACAATGTAAAGCATTTATAATTTCTAAAGTTGGTACAGTTTTAAACTGCACTTACAGAAGGAATAAATATGTTCTCAGGGCACAGTTTTTTCCTTTTTATTTATTTAAAAAACAAAGTTACAGAGAAAGACACACAGAGAAAGAGGGGAGAAAGAACCAGAGAGAGTGACTCAAAGGCCAAGACTAGAGCAGGTTGAAGCCAGGAGGCTGGAGCGTCCTTGGGGTGGCACAGGTATAGGAACTTGGGCGATCCTTTGCTGTTTCCCAGGGTCACTAGCAGGGAGCTGGATCTGAAGTGAAATAGCTGATGGCTTAACCCACTAAACCACAACACCAGCCCCCAATTGTTGTTGTTGTTTTTTTAATAGCTGACTGAATTCTATTACATTGGTATGCCATAATTTACTTATATAATTCCTTATTCCTAGATATTTAAATCATTTCTCTGTAGAGATCACAAGAAACAGAGATAATAACAAATGCTGGTCAGTTAAAAGCACCATAAACTGGTTAGAAAAATATTAGCACACTGAAACTCTGAAATAGTACGTACCTTTAAAAATTTTTTATTTTATTTATTTCTTTTTAATAATCTTATTTAGTTGATTAGGGTACAAAGGGTCAAAGGCTACAGAAAAATGGGTAAGACCATTGTTTCCACACTAATACCCTTTTTTCCCCCCTGCATCTGGAGTCAGGGGAGAAACAAAGGGAGAAGTCCCACCCAGCCTCCCACCCATTCCAGGTCCCCAATGTGAGGCACGCTCCGAGGGTCCTGCTCAAGCAGTTTTGATAGTTCAACAGGTCTGAATTGCTGCCAATCTCGCCATTCCAATCGTAATGAAATCTATTCAGAATCCACTGGCTGACATAATCTCTTCATGGTTGGGGTTCTGAGATCAGCAGTTCAGTTGGAGGGATCTCCAAAGAAACTTTGTCTGAGGTGATCCCAGACCTGATTCTTGTGTGTGCTTGCCAGTACAGGGTCTGGCACCATCCATCACCCCAATCAGCTTATGCACATGCTGGTGGTTGTAATTGCTGGGTCAGTTCTGTTTCCAGCCCTGTCTTCCACACGAACTGATGGGTGTTGCAGTCCAGCCCGATCCTGCCCACTTCATACTTGGCCCTCACGCAAACCAGTGGGAGCTGCAGCCTAGTTGGGGCGACTCCCCATAACCCCCATCATATTTTTAATAATTTTAACACATATTGTCAAATTATTTTCCAGAATGCCTAAACAAGGAACAATATATTCAATATGGGCAATTCTTAGGAGCAAAATAAAAAGGGTCTTTAAAAAGAAAAGTGATTCCCATCCCCTCCCCTTAACCAAAGACACCTACAACAATAATTAAAGTAATACATGTCAGGCTTACTTTGTTACCACAGTGTGAAACAAATTCTTATTTTGTGGTTCAGAGAAATTCATTTAAAAACTGACCCACAATCCTTATTGGAATTTGAAAGATGTTTTAAATAAGCCCACAGTGAAAATGTAGTTACCCCGGTCTTGAACATGAATGTAAAATAATAAGCAGCCCACAAATTGCAGCTTGGCTGCACTTTCTGCCGTGCTGCTCAGAGCCCTGCCATAGAAGGAAAGAGGTAATGTCCAACCAATGAGTGACCAGCTCATCAGACTGAACCCCTGCCTGGTGTTACCATCGTCCTCAAAGTGTGGTGGAATTCACTGCTTTTTTGGGGAGCACAGGTGAGATTAAGTCTCCTGGGTCCTGGTAGAAGCAACCAGATTTGTGCCTGCATCGGGCCAGGAAGGAAGAAAATGTGAGGACACCAACACCTTGCTGACTTTTTCAGGACTGACATGAAACCATTCAACTTCTACGTGGGTCCTTTTCTGCATTTAAAAAGTTCACAATTAAACTTCTTGTCCTCTGAGGACGATAAATATACTGACAATTTTAAAAAATGCATTGGATAAAAATGTAATAAGGTATATATATATTCTTTTTTAAAAAAAGATAATAATTGTAGGATATTGCCCCCTTGATCTCTGCCTGCCTAGCCCACACTGGAGGCCATAGGCATATGTCCCCAGGGGAACCCCTGATGGAAGTCTTGGTTAACCAAGACCCCAACATGGCCTATTCACTGGGCATGCAACAAGAACGATGGGCTGCACCCCAGTCTCTCTTCTCTGTCTCTTTAAGGAACTGTGCTAGGACTTCCTTGGTAAACAACTCTAGGAAGTCAAATGTTACATTCATCCTGCTTTTCAGCAGGTAACAAGTTTGCCCTGAGACACAGCTTCCTGTGCTTCCTGACCTTTAACTTCATTGGAGGGTCCAAAGAGATAGACATACCTATTAGCCAGTCACAATGTGGAAGTACTGTTGGGACCGCCCTTCTTCCTATATCCTCCCCCTATTCTATATCAGCCTATAACTCTTCCAAATTAACAGATATTCCTCATCACCAGTTTGTCTCTGATCTTTTCTGCTGCAGAACACTCCTCAGTGGTCTCAGGGCCTGCTGGACAGAAGACTCCCGAGAAATAATGACCTCTAGCCATAAAGTATTTCATTTCTGCATCCTCCTTGCCATTCAAAACCCCTTTTTGGGAGGAGAATTTGGATTAAACACACAAGGAAAAATTCACAGACACAACGGAGTGAAGGTGATCCTACAGGCTGGCTGTAGCTCAGCAGCAGAGCAGGAATGCAGACTCAAGAACCAAATGGACTATGGTGACACTACAGGAGCCTTCCAGGAAAATCAAAGCTGGGTGGATTACTCATCTTGGAGCTAAGTACACAACTTTCATACCAGCAAAGAACAGAAAGGAAATATCTTATCCATGCTACACAGGCGATTCTGGCACTCTGTGCTATAATGGTTCAACTGCGAGCTAGACCTGCGCTAATGTTGTCTTCCTATCCTACTCTACAGGAACAAGTGCTTTGCGCTGAACTCCTTGAGCTCTATAACAAAAATGAAGTCCTTGGCTGGGGGTCCAAGACAGTCATGTTAGGTTCAGTGAAAACTCATTTTTATCCAGATGAATAGAAGATTCTGGCTTTGATGTTTTCCAGCTGTGTGGTCATGGGAAAATTACTGACTTCTCTTAGCATCTGTTTCATCATTAGTAATAAGAAGATACTAAATAGCATCCATTTCATGGAACAGCAATACAGAAGAAATGGGATAGCAGGAAAACACTTACTGGAACATTATTATTTTCTAAACTTTATAGGTAAGATAGACTTTCTACTTCATAATATATAAAATAGGGCTGGTGCTGTGGTACATCAGATTAAGGGGCCACCTGTAGTGTCTGCATCCCATTTGGGTGCTGGCTAGTGTCCTGACTGCTCCACTTTTGATCCAACATTTCATCTAAGATCCTTTTATTCTTTTCCTATATTCTTTACATCTCACCTATATGTTGATACTAAATCTGTGTCCAGTCTCAAGCTCTTTTCAATTTTCAACCTTAAGTTTCCACTATCTCTTAGAGATCTGCATTGGATGTCCAGGAGGCATTTTATAAACTTATCATGGCAGGAAAACAGCACATTAAAAGGGAGACTTAAGACAAACTTTATGAAACTGTAAACAGGGTCAGGGAAACTACTGGCAACAGCAGAAAGATGTTACATCTGGGCTTGAGTCAGCGAAAACTGATTTGGAAGAACCTCCTAGTGGAGTGGCAGGCACAGGGAAAAGAATGCATCTATGGATACACCAGTGCAAAGCAGAGGGTGCAGTGCGACGTGAGGACTCTTTTTCTCATTCTCCCCTTTCTAATTTCCTTCTGCATAACCCATCCAAAGCCAGATAATGAGAAAGCTCATATTTACAGTCAACGTAGATCAGCCATCCAGGGCACAAATCAAAGTGAAGTGTTTCAAATCCTTATTTACTATTTCGGCACCTACCCTCTACTCCCCTCCCCAACTGTCCATGATTCTTGTGATTCACTCACACAGTCTTTGGTCTCTCTATTCTTGGATCATTAGCTAGACTATTGTTAACAGCCTCTTAGTACTTTACTGCTTTTCCTACTTCACTAGTCTTCTCTCTAAACTGGCCACCACTTTACAATACAAACCTGACAGTTGTTCATCTGCTAGCACTGCCACCATGCAAAGCAGCACAGAGTGGGGTCATAAACAGTTCTGGAGGCTGGAGGTCTGTGATCAGTGTGATGTCAGAGTAGGTTTCTCCTGAGGCTGTCTTCTCCTGGGTCTTCACAAGGTCTCCCCACTGTGTGTCTCTGTCCTAATTCTCCCTTTTTGCTAAACATCAGTCAGATTTGATTAGGGTCTACCCTATAGGCCTCATTTTTTTTTTCTAAAATTATCTATCTATTGATCTATCTATCTATCTTTCTAAAAAGCAAAAAAAAAAAAAAGTTACAGAGAGAGAGGAGAGAGAGAGAGAGAGATCTTCCACTCAGAGAGAGATCTTCCACTCACTGGTTCATTCTGTAGGTGGTCACAACAGCTCAACTGGGCAAAGTCTAAGGCCAGGGCCAGAAACTTCTTCCAGGTCTCCCACATCATCTGCTGCTTTTCTATGTGCATTAGAGACCTGGATCAGAAGTGGAGCAGCTAAGACACAAACCAGCATCCATATGGGATACTGGTATCACAAGGTGACAGCTTTACCAGTTACATCAAAAAGTAGGCCCCTTCAATTCCTAAAGGCCTTATTTCAGAAAACAAAGGCACATCAAAAAACTTTGAGGCAAATGCACAGTATCTTTTAACTCCATTTTGCATGAGCTTTTTAAAGTGTCCCCATACAGTTATGCTGAGCTATGCACCCAGAGAAAACAGTTCAGCTCCTAACAACGGATATTTCTCCTCTGCCCTAAAACCTTCCCAAGCCCTCCATTGACCGTATAATGTATTTGGGATTTTTAAATCTGGCATGCAAAATGACCTCAAAACCTTGGCTGCCCAACTTACTTTTCCAGTTTTATCTCTTTTTGGGCACTAACTACACTGAACCAGGAATCACTTTTCAAAACTTCTTTCACAGGTTCTTGTCTCTCTATCTGCTGTTCTCTCTGGACTCCAGCAAGTTATTTTTGTTGCCTGAGGCACAGCCATTACCTCCTTCCTATCCCTTAACGAACCCTGAGCACCCTACTATTACAGCATGTATCACCTGAACAGTAACTAATTCTTTACGTGTTTTTTCTCCTACTGTAATGGGTATTCCTTCAAGGCAAAGACCACGTTTGCTTTTGCTTATCACTATTTCCTCTACAACCACAACAGTACTGGGTGCACAGTAGGAGCTTAAAAAGAACTTTCTTCAATGCAGGAAATGAAAAAATAAGTGAAAACATGACTAAGCCCCAAAAGGGAGAGAGTAAAATTTCTTTTCCAATACTCAGTATAGGGGTCTGGGACTTCTTTATGTGATTAATTAAGGGCTGCTAAAGAAAATACTGAGCCACAGAGGAAAACCTGAGACAACAGAGGAATATGTTGTTATTTACTTTATGAATTGAAGCTGTGGACACTTATTATCTTTGGGGTAAAAAGAAAATGGATTTTAAAGACTATAAACTTCAGGGAAGATGTGCCAAGACACACGTGACAAGGCGATCTGAACTTCCCTCAGATCCAAGAACAAAGAGTTCCCGGCTTAAGCTATGGAAGGGTCTGTTCCAGAAAGCAGCTGGGCAGAATTTCCTCACACGAACAGTTCTCAATGTATGGGAAAAACCAAAAAGCAAAGCAAAACAAGCAAAGACAGCAAAAGGGAATAATTAGTATAAACTGTTTAGGTTTTTTTCTTTCTTTCTTTCTTTTAATGCATTGGACAAACCCCAAGAAGAAAAAAATGTTGTGGGATAAACATCTGTTCATTTGGAACATGGCAGAGCCCCTGACAGGCTCTGCGGCCTGTGCGTGTCCTTATGTGCCCGAGGTTTATATTTGGGCTTCCACTGCTCAAATAGCTGAGAAAGTGGCCCAAGGAGGGGCTTGCTCCAGGCCAGGATGCTCTCTGCTAACTCCATATTGGGGTGCAGAGGCAACTCTCACTAGGTTGTATTTGACACAACAAAACAAAAACTACATAGGGGGTTGGATGAGCACTTGATGTAGTACTTAAGACACCAATCAAGACATTTGCATCCTACAACTCAGTGCCAGGGTTCCACCAGCTCTGGCAGAACCTGGGAGGCAGCAGTTGATGATGGCTCAAGAACATGGGAACCTGTCACCCATGGGGGAAATGCAGATTGAATTCCCAGATCCCAGCTTCAGCCTAGCCAGTTGTTGTGAGCATGTTAGCAGTGTGTCAGCAGGCAGGAGTATTTCAGAAACACACACATGTGCTAGCACACGTACACACACTCTACAGAGCAGAAGAATGAATACCAGTTGGCATGCACAAGTGTTTTCCTCTATTGGCTTAAGTTCCAACAATATTGTGTCTTACTGCTTATATGGAAGTGAGCTGGCATCACACACAAGGATTAGGCTTTGTTCTCCATCCCTATGATCCTCAGCATCAAGATATTTAGCATAAGCTGGAGGAGTCTGCTTCTTTGTGCCAGATGTGCCCCATTATGATCAGTGAGTCTAGGAGTCTCTGCTAAGGCAGGAACTCCATGGAAAAGTTCTCCAATTTTCAGTTTTACCTGTCCCTAGATTACAATACCTCACAGCCTCAGACCACCTGTATCTAATTCTTGAGGCCTCTGACCATCTCAGCCCATCTTATGCAAGTTTCACAGTATAAATCTGCCTTCGCTTTATCTTCCTTTCTAGCTGTGTTTCACATCCTCTCTTACTGAGTTCCACCTTCTCCCCACCCCCTCTGTCTTTCTGAGGCCCTGAGCATGCCATCTCCCTGTCTCGTAGCAGTCATGTTTCATGCCGGCATGTGGTGAAGCACCTGGCAGAGGCGACTGCTGTTTGCTGTTTCTCCAGTGTGAGCCACACAGGAATGTGGTACGGGATCTGTGGTACCCCGGGCCTCTAAGTACAGGAGGTTTCTGTGACTTGTCTGATATCCAAAAAAACGTTCCTTTCTTTCTTCCATGGGCATGTCTCTGAAGACACCCAAGACAGCCAGCTACTGACTTACATCTCATGTGGGATAACACAGGGGCCACATTCAACAGAATTATTTTGAGAGTGGCCAGTTGTGGATGTTAAGAAAGCTAATTATAAAACATGTCCTGGTGCACCTGCTGAGCTGCCAGAAACAGCCCCAGGACTTAGAGCTTCACACTCAGAAGAAGATCATGAAGAAAGTGGAGGAGCTAGCTGTAGCCTGAGAGGCGACCAGGGCACAAGGATCTATCCAAGCTGCCCCAAGCAGACAATTCCAACATCTTTACCTTGCAGCACCCCAATTCATCTGTCTGCACACCCCAAATCAAAAACATTAAAGAGGTATTTGGTGCCAATTTTGATTATCTACAGAACTGCAAATAAAAATGAATACATATATATTCTCATACATAGGTATTGAATGGTTACTCCACAGTTTAATTTTATCTGAAGGGGGTGGGGGAACTGACATCTAGCAGTTAAACAAATCTTTGTCACCAGAGGGCTGTGACACACATCTTGGTGATATTTTAGGGGAACATGTATAGCTCTTCTTCACTTGTGGCTATAATTGCTGCTGGAGAAGCCCCAACATGTAAAGGTTGATGCTTCTGAATGTGCTGAAAGATGCTGGAACCAAACCATGCAATGACAGCTATCAAAATGTCACCAATGCAGTGTCATATTCAGTCAAGATGCTGAAAAATTTGAATGCTTGAGCTTTGCAAGGAAGAGAACTACCTGGCTTGTTGCAAGGGAAATGAAATGAAGGAAGGTGCATAGCAGCACATAGAACGGAGCTTGGCCCTGAATGGACCAAGCTAGGAAGAGCTGCCATTCCCTAGGTATTGGTCAGCTGCAATTCTCAAGTGTACCTGCTTTAACTTTCACAAACATGATGTAGGTACTGTTGTTATGCCTGGTATACACGTGACAAAACCAAAGCTGAGAACCACTAATATTAAAGGTAGAAGTCAAACCCAGGTCTTTGTGACTTTGGAGTCTCTGCTTTAACCACCAAGTTCTAACCCCTCCCATGCATCCTTCTGTGAAAAATGGAGTGCATCTCAGGGGCCCCTGAACAACATGGTCCAGGCACGAGTCATGCATGTCAGAGCACTATACTCTATGTTCCTCCTGGCTACTTGGTCATAAACTGCAAAGTCTATATTTGATGTCATACCCCTATAAATATTATACTTTCTTTGTGCAAAGTAAGAGGAAAACTACATTTTAAGTAATTTTATTTGAAATAGCTGGTATTCATTCTAGGAATTAAAAACTGCCTTGAAAAGATGGCTACAATAATTACAATTTATATTTATATTAATTGAGGGCACAGAAAAAAATATATAATCTAGTGACATTTTGAAATGGAAAAGTAAACAAAAAGATGCCCAAATGTTTAGTCTTGGATCCAATCTCAAGATCTCATCCCTCAGTTTACCCTAATTGGAAAATGTAAGTGGTATTTCACTCAACAGATGAGTGGTTAAATTAGCTGCAGCTGTGCCAGCCTGGCATTCAGTAACTGCTTTCAAGACTCTGACCATAAAGAGCAAACTGGTGGGGGCAAGGCAAAGTGCCCAACAGGACACACACACACCCATGAGTGCTCCCCTGCTAGTACAAATACAGGGCTCTGGTGCTATTCAGGGATTTCAGGGTAAGACCTTGCATAGCTTTGCCCCTGACTTCTGGATAACTCTTGCTTGAAAAGCTACATGAGTGTTTTGGTTCTAAGTAGTTCAACTTCTCAAGAGAAGCAAGGGTCCCTGTAACAGTTTGGGAGGCTGAACCAAACCAGAGTCTCTGGGGGAAATAACCTTGAGTTTTCTTAAAGGTCTATGTCAAATTTCTGCTTCCCACCTATTCCCAGCTCAACTCTTACTCCCTCCCCTGCTCCCAAAGTCTGGAGTCATATGGGCTAGAAACTCTCTCAAGTTCTGATTGGATCACTGGCTGCCTAAAACACCCACACTCCTGGAGCCACCTCAGGAGCCCTAAGGGCACAGAGCAGGCCTGGGGTTTGGGCAACTCAAAACAAGAATGTGCCAGCTAGCACTACACCCCAAAAAAGGGCAATGGTTGGGCATGTGCGCTCTGCTCCACAACGGCATTCTTCAAATGCTTTTTAAGCCACTTAAAAAGAAAACGGCCTACCAGAAATTCTCTGAAGATGTCTGGCTGGTTTAAACAATTTCTCAGTTATGTGCCTTTCCTCTAATGGGAATCTGTCGGAAAGCTGGCTCTACACAATTGGAAAACTCGGGATCTCCCGAGCTAATCATTAATAGATTCACAGGGAACTTCCCTTCGTGGATTGATTTTATAGACACCTCCAGAAATTTGAATAAATGATGCTGAATATTTCTTTTTTAAGCATGGACAGTTGAAATGGCTCATGTATCAGATCCTAACAACTGTTACGCAGACTTCAGATTTCCGTACTTTCCAAACTCTCCAATTCATCCTTCTGTCTCTTTAGAGCACCTGCCAAAACAAACTGTTTGCTCTTTTGTCCACATCCACTACTTCCTGACCATGTGCCGCGTACCATGTCTTTTAAAAGAAAAAAAATGAAAAAAATCAATGTATGTGTCTTTTTCCGACACTATTTCCTTCAGTTATCTGGATAAATGTGTATGTGATAATCACACGGCTACATGATAGTAGTGCTCGTGTCTCTAGAAACCCTAACAAATATCTACACCATCAGGCACTCAGTAACATGTTCTTTAACTTCATGGCAGTGTAAATATCTATTTTTCTTCCTGTTGTTGAGTTTGTTTTGTGGCTTTTCATTTAAGGTAACATATAGTAACTGTAATAGAGACTACCATATCCAGATGTGAGGAGACAATTCAGTACGTATCTCTACTTCCAGATCCAAGATGAACCCCCAATGAAACTGTTAACTATATCTTGACAATAAAATGCTGGACTCTCTGCCATCGTCCATGCCCACAATATGAGGATATACTTAAACAGTAGAATGGCAGACTTATGACTGTATATGAATTAAAGATTTATTTGGGTGTAAAAATGTTTTTAAATCCAGTACAGTTTCCTCATATTTGTCTTGTCCATGAACATTCTGGAAACTCCGTGTAGAAGTGGTTTATTTTTGGATCTCTGATGTCTTCCTCTTACAGCAGCCTCTTCATTTTAGGTTTCTTTGTGTAGTTTTACTATCTTGCTGATTTCAAATTGATGCAAACATTTTGTTGCTTTAATTTTGGATATCTGGATCATCAGCTGAGGGTGAACATTTTTCTGCATTCACTAATTGTTTCTTCTTTTTAAAACTGAATGATATTACTCTGTCATATTAAATATTGGGATCTTAAGTGTTGTGATAAATGTATATGGATACGCTCTATTTGTGATCACTTTCTTTCCATTTTGTTTTAAATTTTTTCATGATATTTCTGAAGCATAGAGACAAGTTTTATCTGAATGGCTGGATAAATCACAAATCATGATTTCACTAGCAGGCAGCTGAACCCTATGGGATCCCACAGCCCGTGTCTTTAATCATTTCAGGTGCCAATTTTATACATGACAGGAAGTTGTGCATGCAGATCAGATTTTTGCTATTATCACAGCTGTCTTTCTTGCCACTATCAAAACCTTTCTATCCATAGCGGTAGGCTGGCCATTAACCTGGTGCTTCATAAATGCTGTGGGTATAAAAATAAGCTAATCAGGTTAGCCAGAGCAGTGGCAAACAAAATAGATGCCTGCATTCTGAAGATAAGCATTTTAGCTATCCAGACCCCTCTCTCTGAGTCCAGGTAACAAGATTCTTTTTCAGAAATCTCATTTTTGGGTATCACAGTAGGTACTTTATAAACAATTGTTAAAGATGATAAAATATCTTTCTTCAGCTATTTTAATTCCTAAGGATAAGCTCTTCCAGTCAAGACTAAAAAGATGGAAATTTCCTATCCACAGAGGAATAACTGAAATATTATTTTATAAGGTAAATAAAAGTCTTATTCTTTTTCATTCTTACAAAAATCTAAAATGTTTAGACTGATACATTTATTTTCTAAAGAGAAATACGCACATAACTTTAAATACAATTTACTTATTTATTTATATTTACTTATAGTTATTTATTATTTATATTTACTTATATTTATTTATATTTACTTTAAAAACATAACTTTAAAAACAATTTACTTATTTATATAAAAGAACATCAGACAAAAGGAAAGATACGTACAGAGAGACAGAGAGAGAGAGACCATTCCATGTGTTGTTTCACACCTCAAATGGCCACAACAGCCAGATTAGGCCAGGCTGACATCAGGATTCGGGACTCATTCTGGTCTCCCAGGTGGATGGCAGGAGCCCAAACACTTGGGTCATCACCTGCTCCCTTCCAAAGCACATCACTAGGAAGCTGGATCAGAAGCCAAGCAGTATAGACTTGAACTGGTACTCTGACACAGGATGTGGCAGTTGTAAGCAGCAGCTTGACCCATCACACCACAATGCTAGCTCTCATAATTCACTTTATGGGAGAGTTGGTTATAAAACAGATTTCTTTCAATTGAATTGAGCAGAGTGAATCATATTTTCCCATTAAGCTACAATCAAATCTAGCCTGCTATTCAAAGATGTCCCTCAACTACTTAAAACTCATTTAAGGTAAAAGTACCCAGTTTGTTCAATTCAAACAATAAACACTGTATTTCAAATAAGTCACTAAAATCAAAATGTTAAATTTGCCTTGAAATTTGCTACATCAATTGCATTGAGACACCTATAATGAAAGACAAAACTTGAGTGGTCCTTGCAATTCATACTATAACACTTTTCCTGTAAGTAAATGTTCCTTTCTAAAAGTTTTCTAAAACCTAATACTTTGTAGGATAACTCTTGATAGGTTTATTTATAATTCAAGGGTAAGACCACTCAGAAACTACTAAGAATTTGGTATTCCCTAAACAGTTTACAAAAAACTCTAAGTTACAAATATTTATAACTTGCTTAGTTTAATACCAGTATCTCCCAGGTTTTGCAGCCAACAGTTGTTACAGTTGTTACAGAAACAAATAATAGATGGTTTCAAGAATCTCTAAGATACTGGCAGGGATAACTAGAGAGAAAGGTAACTATAATTCAACAAACAACAACTACTTTGAGCATAAACAGCCACACAGGAGTAACTCTGGCTGTCAGGAGATGAAGAAAGGTTTCTGAGAGGGGGTGACATTTGAGGTAAATTCTGAAGGAGCAGAATTAGAAATCAACGAGAAAGACAAGACTAGAAACCGGGAAAATACAAAATTGCCTCTCTCATACTGTCTCTTAAATCTGGGCACACATATGTAGAAACACATATGTGTATTCACCCTCAAATGTGGAAGCATCAGAAGTGTACTTCTAATAACTACCATTATTTCATTAACAAAGCTAATGTAGTCCTCGCCTTTCATACTAATCATGTGGAAGCATAAGACCCTGCAGTGTACTTCTCGGCATAGTAACTCATCACATATATTTCCATTAACAAAGCTAATCCAATTATTCTACTGAGGGGCTAAATCTAAAGTAGTAAAGTGCCACAGTAAAACTATTTAGCCTAACACACAGAGTTATCTATGAATCTAATATCACACTTCCTTCCCATTCTGCAATTCCACTAGAAGCTCCTTGCAACAGCAACTGAGCTGCCTATGGTTGACAGCTCCATCTAGTGGTTGGTATGAAGAACCTTGGAATACAGTTTTTGTCATGAATATGCCATTTTATCCCCCTATCTCCACTTTCTCACCTCAGTACACAAGTATTTGTCTGTATATCCAATAAACATTCATAAAACTGGATTGTTCTGATGAACAAATCATTTGACATAAGGTTTTTATATAGTCTTTCATATTCTCAAATACTTTTGCATTCATTATCTTGGCACCTTAGTCTGGCATCTCACCAGGGTTCTCAAACTCTTTAGAATATGGCATACTCTATAAGGAGATGATCTTTCTCTGCCAATCAGCTGTCTGCTGAATAAATGAATAAATTTTCTATCCAATTCTTGACCAGTTATCTTTGGAACTGCTTTTCATTTTGTAAGGCAATAGCTGCCATAAATAACTCAAAGGACAGTGCTAGTTATCCACATGCTTGTCAGCAGACAAATGGAGACTAACGATTCTGATAAGATGGGTTGCTGTGATGCCTACACTAGTCGATCCTCCATCTGTAAGTGCCGTCATTCCATATTGGCACTAGTTCGTGTCTCAGCTGTGCCACTTCCCATCCAACTCCCTGCTTATAACCTGGAAAGGCAATAGAGAATGGCCTTGAGAACCTGCACCCGCAGAGGAGACCTGGAAGAAGTTACCAGGACAACTCTGGTTGTTATGGCCAATTTGGAAGTGAACCAGTAGACAGAAGAGGTTTCTTTGTCTCTTCTTCCCTCTGTAAATCTGCCTTTCCAATAAAAATAAATATTTCTAAAAAGATTCTGATAAGAAATATTATTAATTTCTATGTGTGTAGAAGTTGCTAAAATACTCTTACATTTTCCAGAAGCCTGCAAGTATTTTTCCCCTAAACCCTTTAATTAAGCCTATCTTTTTCCAAAACATTTAACTTTAATAGTTTTTTTTAAACATTCATTTTCTTTTTCTGGAATATTGGATTATTTAGGTTATAATAAGTATTAGCTTAAAAGGCACTAGAGGGTTGGCTACTGTGGCAGAGCAGCTTAAGCCCCCTCTTGGGATGTCCTCATCCCGTATCAGAGGGCCTGGAACAGAATCCTGGGTCCTCTGCTTCCAATCCAGCTTCCTGCTAACATGCAGTGGAAGCGGCAGATGATGCTCCATGTGACTTGGTCCCTGCCACCTAGGTGAAAGAGTTCCTGGCTTCAAGTTGTTGTGGGTATCTAGGGAGTGAACCAGTAAAAAATTTCTGTCTCAGTCTTTTTCCTCTTTGCATTCCCCTGAGTTTCAAGCAGAAATGAATAGATAGGTAGATAGATAATTATTTTAAAATGTGATAGAAAAGGGAGATGATAGGAAGAACACATATAGCAAAGAGAATAAAGAAAGAATATTATAGGGTCAAAAATCTAGGTTTAAAAAAAAAAAAAAGAAAAATGGGACAAAAAAAGGTAAGAACTAAAGCAGTGTCCACAAAAGACTTCAACTGATTCTCTGCTCTAAATTGTGCCCATCTAATATATACTTGTCTTGAAAAGACATAAGCACATGGCATTGCTCTTGGCACACCTCCTACACCATACTTCCTGGGCCATTTTGACCAAATCTTTTATTTAGCCTTTTTCTACTCTTAAATATCTTGTCCTATAAAACAAAGTGGACTAAATGATCTTTAAAGTTCTAGCTGGTTGTTTATTATTGTTTTCAACATTCTATGAATCTACAAATGACTTACAAATAGATTTTAAAAAAAGGATAAGCGAATACAAGAGCCAGAGGAATATGCAATTTAACATACAGAAATGCTAGCAAGAAAAACGATGGTGTTTTCCAAACACGTCTGGTTATTAAAGCATTAATTAGAGTAACTAAATACAGCTGTTTTCACTCAGGATATATCCTGTGATGCTAAAATAGCCATTACCACTCCCTTGTTGCCTTTCAAAATCACAAGTACTTCCTTCGCAATATTCCTGTTCTAGGCTGAATGTGTCATTATCCAAGAAAAATGTCTAAGTTTAAGTTTAGACTTCACAGTCAGCTTGAAGTTCCCAATCTACAAAATGGGGAACTTAACACTGACCTCTCTTGCCAAGGTGTTGCATACTTTGTTTAATATGACACTTAAGGCCTTCAGTTTAAAGACACTTGGAAAGTACAAAGTATCATTATGTTAATTACTATTATTATCAGGCTCCAGCGCTTAGACTAGCTACATGCTAATGTCTAATGTACTAAATAGTCATCTATGACCCTGGAAGGTGATTTCCAAGAGCCATGTGAAGGTCCATTGTACTTAACCACCTCTAAAGAGCTACATGAGACAGGTTGAAAGGGCTAGTTCACCCTTGGCTTCAGCAAGGTCCCTGAAGGTCAACTCTGTGGAGCATTCTTTGCGGAATTCAAATCAAATATAGACTACACAAAGGCTTAAACACCATGCAAAGCCTGCAGAAAATTAATAATTCCAGAATAAATAAGTCTCAAGCCAACTTCAAGATAGAAGTTCTCAAAGTTCAATTTGTGGTCAACTATTCGTGAAGCCTGTGAAAAATATACATTTCTGAACTCCTTAAACTCCCAATTTAGCCAGTCTGCACTGGATTTGCGCAATCAACAATAAGTTTCCAAAACCAATGCAGGGCAAGCATTTGAGAAGCATGACTTCAAGGTTTCAGAAAGTCATCCAATGAACAGCAAAAATTCTAAGTTTACATGCTCAGCAGAGATGCAGAGAGTGTCTTACCTTTAAAATACTGCTTCAAAAAGACAATACCAAAAATCCTACATGGATATGCCTTTTAGATAGCAAAAATTGTTGTTACACATCTTCTATTTTCAAATACACCAACTTGCAGCTTGGAAAACAGGTGTGACAAACCATGGACCAATTTGATGCCCATGAGAGAAAATGTATGATCAAAAAAAAAAAAAAAGCCATTTGAAAATAAGCCTCGAAATAAGGAGGAACATCCAAGGAACAGGATCCAAAACCCGAATGTGTCTTTACATTCTTAAATGCTAAAGTCACGGGAAAAAACAACTCCAAGTGAAATGTTACGAGGTGTTAATGTATCAAAAGTGTTACCCACTAAGAATAACATACAAAACTGCTCAAGCGATTACTGCAAGATTTTATTACAAAGACAAACAGGGATTTAAGACATGTGGCTGAACATGGAAGATGGGCAGAATGGCACAACTACAGTCATCCATCTTGGTCCCCAATTAATTCAAAGACTGAAATACTGGCATGGGCCAGCACATGACCTTTATGTAAAATGTAACATACATCTGCTAGAATAAGCACTAGCCAAATGAACCAGGTCTGTGTATTAGCTGGTGACTATCCTGTAAGACTCAGCTCAATCACATCTCTTCTCTGGAGCTTTACTTTATTAACTCACCAAGACAATTTTGCTGGTGTCTATAATACTGGCTTTGGTAGTCTGGTACCTGTATATTTATAAACCAAAATACCAGTATTTCTGTTGATTATGTAAAGGAATTTGATGTTCCAAGAAGGGTCTGGAAGCTCTGCTCTATGGGAAAAGCCTTGGCTTGGATCCTTCGCTTCACGAAACCCCACCGATGAGAACAGGGGAGCGTCTTCACTCATGTTCAGCTCCCTGCACATTTTCCTCAGCGCCTATTCCTGTCTGCATAGCCAGTCAGCTGGCACCGCTGTGGCCCAGTCCCAGAGTCTCCTTGTCTTGCTCCCCAAAAGGTCCTGTCATCTCTCTTCCCCACAACAAGACCAAGGAAGGCCAAGGCTGTGCTTGGGTGAGGAGAAGGTCTCCTGAAACGCCATCGAAGTTGGGGTGGAGGCCACTGTCCAGCGCTGTCCAGCAGTGGACCTGAGAGGAGGTCACTGTCAGGGAGGGAGCTGACACATGCTGAGAAGATTCCCCAGCTCTACCACCTGCTGCCTGGTAAGTCCACAGCCCAGGGCAGAGACCTGAGGATCCATAGCTTTTCCCTCCTAAACTTGTGAAGGGACAGAGAAACCTTGAAGAAGTGGGTTGCTGAGCTGAACCCGTGATCTGCGAGCTATGCACAGACTTGGACAGCCTTTCAAAGGCTTCAGGGAAATGGAGTTTCTCAGCATATTGACTCTTACAGATTCTGAACAGAAATCTACTGAGATGATTCATTTTAAGATCATTTTGTAAATGTGAAAACAGCCCTGGGCAAGGTGAGGTTTATCACTTACTATGGCCCTGTGCAAATAATGTAGTCATTGCACCATATACCCCTGCTCCCTCTAGAGAGGTGTCAACACTCACAAAAGTGGACAAATCCGTGTGTGGAGACCGGAGACACCCCAGGGGCCCTACTGACCCAAGAAAGGCCTAGAAGCTTTTCCTCTCCCAGATGAGATCTGAACTTTCTACTGAGGGAAATTCAGACATGTAGATCACACAGCCAATGGGAAAATGTTAAGTATTGAAGAGAGGACTATATTTCATCAGCATATGTCTAACCACGCTTCTCTAAATTATAGTTGTTCTCCTGTTTATTACCTAAACATGAGTAATTAGTTATTAGCTGTAGCCCACTAATTAAGAATTACGACAGAAGAACTTGACTGAGTAGTGGAAAGGAAGGCAAGGCTCCTTTCTTCCCAGTTACTCCATGTGTCAGGAGCAGTCTGGCTGGCTGGAGAACAGAGGACTGCTGAAGGCCTCCCAAGTCACCCTGAGTCAGCAGAGCAAGCTGCACACGGTGCCCGAGAAACGTCAAACCTCCTCAACTTCAGTACCTATACAGGAATGCCAAAAACTACAGGTATCATTTTAGATCCTGTCTTCCAGATCCTGCCCTTCCCAACTGCTCCATTCCATGCAGCTCCCTGCCTGCAGCCTGGGAAAGCAGTGGAGGATGGCCCAAGTTCTTAGGCTCGTGCATCTACATGGGAGACCTGCACAAAGTTCCTGGCTCCTGGCTTCAGACTGGCTCAGCTCTGATCATTGCAGTCATCTGGGAAGTGACTCAGTGGAAGGAAGATCTTTCCCTCTGTCTCTCCTTTTCTCTGTATAAATCTGTCTTTCAAATAAAAATAAATCTTAAAAAAAAAAGATCAAGTAAATTCTTTAAAGATGGTCTACTTGGTTTTTCACATTTCACAGATGGAAGAACCCAAAGAGGTAAAGCATAGAAGACGCCACGGGCACTCAGAGATGGGAACGACAGCAGGAGATCACGTGTGGTTGGCCCAGTGCCTCACCCTGCGTCTCCCTGCCTGCCCAGGAGAGCAGCACAGCAACTGCCAAGCACGGTCTCCCTGCTCAGCAGCAAATAACAGCAGCAATCAGGCCCTTCCTCAGCAGCTACAGAAACAGAGACAGCTCTGTTAGCTACCTTGGTTCAACTTAGCTTCAAGTTCAAACTCACGTCAAAACATTTGTCAAAGGTTCCCTGATCTTCAGAGAAAAGGGGAGAGGAGCTTGAGCCTTTCTGGCAGCTGTCAGAAAAAATAACCAGCAGTGCTGCCGCATCCCTTCCCGCCAATCACCACCCGTACAAGGCATCTTGTTGACCCTGCAGCCCAGAGTCAGCCACCCAGGAACACAGAGAGCAAGAACACGAACCCTAGAATCAGACAGTCAGATCTTAAATGCCCTCTACTTGTCACTTGCAGTGTAGGTTACTTAGTTTCCTCCAACTAGCTTCTTCAATTGTGAATGTCAATGGTTACGTACTTCATAGGATTTCTGCAAAGCTGACGTGAAATTATACATGTAAAGCACCTAGGATAGTGTCAGGCCACATGAACTCTGGGAAGGAACTAGTTTCCTTCTCTTTTCGGCTGTTATTGTTAAGACTTTAAATAAGTAGTTAAACAAGTAGTTATACAGTCTTCCCTATATAATGGAAGGTAATACTTGTTTCTGATGAAAAGACACTATATAAAATAAAATATGATTATTAACCACCAAGATGAATACCTGAAGGCATTAATTCACTTCATAAAGTACAAATAGGTACCCATTCAGTCATATGCCATGACGGGGGCTGGTCTCAAGGTACCAATTTGCTGAAGAGAGACAGATGTCAGAGCCAGACCAAGAACAGGGACTAACAGGTAACCACAGGAGGAAGGTGTGCTCCAACTAGAGGTGTCCAAATAGAGCAATACTCACCCACCCAGAAACAAGCAGAACTAAAGCTAAAAGGAACAGTAACAGGATGGGGGTGATTTAAAAAGTTCACCAAAAAAAAAAAAATGGAATTAAAAGATACATTCTGAGACCACAAAACAAACCACAAAAATCAACCTGTGAAACCCATGGAAATAAAAGATTCCCAAGAATTCCATTAAGAATGTGTAATTAGGGAATAGCACAATAGCCTAGTGGCTAAAGTCCTCGCTTTGCATGTACCAGGATCCCATATGGGTGTCAGTCTGTATTTTGGCTGTTCCATTTCTCAACCAGCTCCCTGCTTGTGGCCTGGGAAAGCAGTGGAGGATGGCCCAATGCCTTGGGACCCTGCACCCGCATGGGAGACCCAGAAGAAGCTCCTGGCTCCTTTGAATTGGCTCAGCTTTACTGGGGAATGAACGAGAGCATAGAAGGTCTTCCTCTCTGTTTCTCCTTCACTCTGTAAATCTGACTTTCCAATAAAAATAAAAGTCTTTTAAAAGTTAGCATATTACTTGGGTTATAATGCAAAAGACAATAAAAGAATCTAAGTGAAAGATGTTTTAATATATATGTGTGTATGTGTGTATATGTATTTATGGGGCCAGCATAGTAGCATAGCCAAACTATTTCTCCTCCTATGGCACTGGCGTCCCATATGGGTACTAGTTCTAATTTTGCTACACCACGTCCAATCCAGTTCTCTGCCAATGACCTGAGAAAACAGCAGAGAATGGTCCAAGTCCATGGGTCCTTGTATCCATGTGGGAGACCTGGAAGAAGCTTCTGGTCCCAGCTTCAGACTGGCCTAGCTTAGGCCACTGCAGCCATTTTGAGGAATGAAGCAGCAGATAGAAAATCTCCACTTTTTTCTGTCTCTTTCTCTCTCTGATTCTCCTTCTTTGTAACTCTTTCAAGTAAAATAAATAAATCTTTAACAAATGTATTATGAAAAAACTATGCATGGCTTCAACTTTTTTTCTGCACTAAAATAAAGTCATCTTTAAATTTCACTTTTCATAAACGTTTGAAAACGTCTTTGTATCTGAACATGCAATGTGGTATGGTGAAGGGAGCACAGGAAGACAGGGCCCCTGGAAGCCCTGGTTTGCCTAGACTGGTTGAGAGAGTTAAGTCTCTTAA
This sequence comes from Ochotona curzoniae, assembly GCF_017591425.1. Taxonomy (NCBI): domain Eukaryota; kingdom Metazoa; phylum Chordata; class Mammalia; order Lagomorpha; family Ochotonidae; genus Ochotona; species Ochotona curzoniae. Next base: position 789,924 of record NW_024466647.1, on the reverse strand, counting down.
GGTATGTGAATATTAAATTTAACTCTGGGAAACAGCGATAACAATATCCCTACTATCTGGCTTGCAAAGATAATAGTTAAGAATGTACTCTGTAATATTAAGTTAAATTATTATTACTATTACTATTACTAGCCCAGCATACAAAGATAGAAAACAAAAGATTAAAATAAAGAAGCCACAAAAGGTAATGACAGGACAGGATAGTAGAAGCCATCATTCGACAAGAAAGATACCAAACAAAGGCTCCAAGGAAAGGGACACCACAGAACAACAGCTCATTACTGCAAAGCAACAAGCAGGCTCTCACAAAATACAACTCAGTACCATTTGGCTTAATTTCGCAAAAAGATCACAATAACAATGTTATTAACCATTTCCACTCTCTAGCTTTAGAACAGTACAACAGAACTAAGTGTTTTCTCGCCTATATTGTGATGAGTGCTAACAAGGGAATGCCTTGTTACTAATACTCAGGTACCCAATCCTGGGGCAATGAGCTTCTGTGGCCAGGTCCTACATTCAGGGCAAGCTGCCAACCTTCTCTGGGTGACAGGGGGTTCACACAGACTATATATTGCAGGGATACCTGGAAATTCAAGGGAGAAAGGAAGGCACTTCACCTGTACTGCACTGATCTTGACTCAAAGGCTCCTAGCTCTGGGATGTGGAATGCGTTCTCACAAACAGTAAGAGAGAACTACTTAGTGCTATTCCAGATTCTAATCTAACTGAGCGACAGGTCAACTGGGTTTTTGGGATATCTGGTTATAAACATGTACTGAGCATACCGTATACAGCTCTGATCTGCTGTGCCTGGGTCACACCCAGCCTCTTCCCAGTAAAAATAGGTGACCAACTGATAGACACCAAACAGAAGGGAAAAGGAGTTGAATTTAGTCCTTCAGGATGTGGTTACATGTGCCAGGCAGTATGGCTTGATGGATTCTTCAGTACATCCAGTTTCCTTGGTAACCTAACTATGTACTAAACTGTTTCCATGGCAAAACATGTTCCAGAAACCAAATAATCAACCTACACATACAATTTGGAATGTCACTTATTACTGGTGGGGTGTGGGGAGGCTTGGAGAAATAGGGAGGGATAGAGCTTCCCATCCCCCCAAATTAGGAAAGGTTGATAAACAGTCCTGGTAGCCTTGGTGTGGCTTCCATGAGCCCCTAAAGAGGGCTCCATATCAGGGGTGGGGCCAGGAAAGGGGAAAGCCACACTTACACCATGCCAGACGGTGCTGTGTGATGGTGTCTTTGCTGTATGCATTCCAGATGAGATCCTGATCCGAAAGTAATAGCCCAGACAACCACAGCACTGTAGAAATCTCTTCTAAGAACAGAAATAAGATTCCCAAACCACCTAACAAGATATTCAGTTGACAATCTAGAATTTAAAGAAAAAAAAAATTACTACCTTATTCCTCAGCTGAACTGATACCCCCTTAAGGCCTTAGGGAAGTGTAGGGAGTTAAGTTCAGTGGCCTCACATCCTGCTGGGTTAGTCACTCAGGCAAGAACCAAAGACACTAAAGTCCTTACACTACCCAGGATGCACACAACACAAAGTGAACACGATACGCATGCTGAAAAATGCATCCTATGTATTACTACAAGTATTCCCTAATGAGAAACATTATAAATTTTAACGCTGTTTTTGTGATTTGTCGTCCTAAAGCAAAACTAAAAAGGAAGAGGCAAATAAATTTTACAGTCCTTAGTCTGTTCATGGAAGGCATTATATCAAAAAGATGTGGCTTCAGGTCAGGATCTGTGTAATCCTTTCACTCTGTAACTATTTGAGACTTTTTGTCTTATATGTGAGCAGTTAGTAATTATGTAGAAGACAATCATTAACTATCAATCCCTCTTTTAATATCCCCAGAAAGGCCTTAAAATTTGGGGAATCTAGGTTGAACATAACTTCTGGACCATTCTCTGTTGTGAAACCCCTAATATTGCTGCTGAGACAATTTGTTAAAGTTACAACATTTCCTAACTACCTTTAAATCTGGACTAAACTAAAATGGTCCATGCTGTTTTTTTGAGTATTTCTGGAAACCCTGGAGATTAAGATCCAAGCCAGAATTAGAAAGAACTCACTGGGGCCTGAGCGGTGGATGTGGCATTAGCTGAGGACTTGGTCTTAAGATCCTAGAGCCTGAGCAACACTGGCCGCAGTCACTTAACAGCTCCACCCACCCACACTCCAAGGTGGTCCTCTGGCAGTAGAGATCTTTCCATATTTAATCAGTCACTCCTGCTTCCCTACCAATGAAACCTGTTCACGGTATTTTGCCCATTTTTATACAGGATTATTTGCCATCCTCTTAATTTTGAGATTTATTTACTCTGAACATGAATATCCCATTAATTAGTTTAGGTTAGTAATTCATATTTTTACTTAAAACTAAGAAATTACAATTTGGGTCTTCAATCAAGAACTCGAATTACTGAATGTATGGAATATTAATATGCACATTGGGAACCTTTAAGGTACTGTTTCAGTAGGAAGCCGAAAAATACACTAGCCAAAAGAAACTTTAAGAATAAAGCTTAATAGTCAGCTGACTTTAAAAAGTGATATTAAGGAAATTAAAAGACAACACCAAGAATGATAGAAAATACTTAAGAAATAGTATAACTGATAAAGGTCTAGTATCCAGAATATAATTTTTAAAATATTAAATATTTTTATTATTTTATGATACAGTTCCATTGGCTCTGGGATTTCCTTCCCCACATTCTCAGATCTCTTCCCCGCCCTGATTCCCCCCATATTATTACAATAGTATAGTCCTTCACAGTCCTAAGTCTGCCATTCTGCTATTTAAGTGTATCCTGACATTGAAGGTATGACCAATGGCAGAGTTCATTATCTTATTGTCAAGATACATTTAACAGTTTCATTGAGGGTCCATCTTTGATTTGGAACTAGAGATAATTAATTAATTAATAATTTAAATAACTTTGAACGATTAAGAAAAAATTGTTTAAATGTGCAAAGATTGGAAAAAGCAAACGTCCAAGGAATTTGAAAACATACATATGCATAAAAACTTCAACAAATATAATTCATAGCAGCATTATTAACAGTCAAAAAGTGGGAACAATTCCAATGTCCATAAACTGATGAATTGATTGATATCTATACACTGGATGATTACTCTGCAATACACAAAAATGAAGAATAAAAAATGGCAAAACTTGAAAATATCGGCCCCAACGCGTTGGCCTAGTGGCTAAAGTCCTTGCCTTGCACACACCGGGATCCCATATGAGTGCCAGTTCTAATCCCAGCAGCTCCACTTCCCATCCAGCTCCCTGCTTGTGGCTTGGGAAAGCAGTCGAGGACGACCCAAAGCCTTGGGACCCTGCACCTGCATGGGAGACCTAGAGGAAGTTCCTGGCTCCTGGCTTCGGATTGGCATAGCATCGGCCGTTGCGCTCACTTGGGCAGTGAATCATCAGATGGAAGATCTTCCTCTCTGTCTCTCCTCCTCTCTGTATATCTGACTTTCCAATAAATAAATAAATCTTTGAAAAAGAACCTGAAAATATCATATGATAAAGAAGTCAGTCACAAAAGATAATAAAGCATATGATTGTGCACATGCCAAATGTCCAGAATGAGCAAATTAGCAGTTGTCGGGGCTGGAGGATTTTAGAGAAATAGGGAATAATAGATGATGAGTATAAGATTGGTTTTTACAGATGGTTTGAATGTGCTAAAATTGATTGTGGTAATGGTAAACCACTGAGTTGTACACTTTACATAGATGAAATATATGTGAAGTCTGTCTCATCAAAATTTCTTAGGAAAAAAAAAACAGAATTAGGCGAAGGAAAACAGTGTCCCTGCTATGGTTTGAATGTGGTTTGTGCAGTCATGAAGGTTGATGTGCTGGAAGCTTAGTCCCCATTACAGCAATACTGAAGTGACAGAGCCTCGAAGCACCATCCTAGAGAAGAGATTCATACAGGGCTCATGGATCGAATTACTGCCCACAAAATACGAATTGTTTGAGCAAGCAAGGCTATCACGATTCTCCCTCACAGATGCCCTCTGCACTGCACACAGTCAGTTGCCTTTTTGCTTCTCTACCACATTTTGTCACAGCCAGGCGAGCCTCATCATGACAACATGTTGTTTGGACATTCTAGACACCAAAATCATGAGTTAAGTACATCTCTTTCTTTATAAAGTACCCAGCTTCTGGTATTTTGTTTTTGTTCCACAAGTGAAGCACATACAGAGTCTTAAACTCAGGGTGACAATTTCAGTTTTCAGCTGCAGTGTTTTCCTTTGGGTCTCGGGAAGGGTAGGTATCACTCAAAAAAGAGCAAAAAACACAGCTTGTAAAAGGCAAGTCAGGAAAAAAGAGGTAGTATAGGAAGCCAGAATTCAATGTTTCAAATGTGGATCCCCTGAGATAAAGTGAAAGGGACTGATAAGTTTAAGCTCCATCCGTCCCTCACCATTCTTCTGGGTCAGTTCTAACACCCTCTGTAAACTATCTCTTATTAGAAAACTCAGGGATTCTAAATGTTTAGTAAGTTGAAAAATCAACTGAGGAAAAACAGAGGTTCTTAAACCCCATCCTCTGAACTTCCAACTCAGAATGGAGCTGGCTCCATGAATCTAATTTCAATCAAATTCCAAGCTTGTGCCAATGCAGGTGCTCTAAGAACCACACTTTGTGGTCTGTGGCTCAGTGATCCAGAGATTCTACCAGGGAAGCAGTTCATAAAAAGCCTACGTATGGATTTCAAGAGTCTTGCATCAGAGTAACAATATTTCAATTCTATTATTCTATGTGCTTTCTGAAGTACTCTCACACAGAGCTGAAGGATTTGGAAGTTGCCAGACCTGGACTTGAACCCAGTTGCAGCCATATATTTATCAGTGACATCTGACAGTTATTTAATACCTCTCTGCCTCAGTATTTCCATGTGTGTAAACCTACTGCACAAGTTTATGGTAAAAATCACACACTCAAATGTTTGTAAAGTGCTCAGCACAGCATCTGTCATCCTGGTGCTCAAAATCTTCTGCATTGTTCTCTGCCTGTTATTCTTGTCATTAGCCAACTTACCCACTAAAGTGGCCAGTGAACATGGCACTAGTATGATAACATGAAATTTTAGAGAAAGAGTTCTTCATGCAAGGTCTGGATTTGTTTTTTTTTTTAAAGATTTATTTTTATTATTTATTTATTGGAAAGGCGGATATACAGAGAGAAGAGACAGAGAGGAAGAGCTTCCGTCCGATGATTCACTCCCCAAGTGAGCACAATGGCCGATGCTATGCTGGTCTGAAGCCAGGAGACTCTTCCTGGACTCCCACACGGGTGCAGGGTCCCAAAGCTTTGGGCCGTCCTCGACTGCCTTCCTGAGCCACAGGCAGGGAGCTGGAGGGGAAGCAGGGCTACCGGGATAGAACCGGCGCCCATATGGGATCCCGGGGTGGCGAGGACCTTAACCACTGTGCCACTGCGCCGGGCCCAAGGTCTGGATTTGTATACCGGAAAACCTGTAAGCTGTGTGGAGAATACATAAAAAGTCTATGGAACAGAGAAGGTCAGATGGTGGTAACAGCTATTGTGAGATTCTCAAGTTTGGAGTGAGGTTGGGGCCACAGTCACAAGCCATAAGAAAGATGGCTCTTGAAATGACAGAGCCTCTCTTCCTTCCTTTCAAAAAAAAAAAAAAACTGCAAGAGAAGGAGCGACAGATTCACAAGAGGGGCGACAGAAAGATCTTCCACTTGCTAATTCATTCCCCAAATGTTCACAACCACTGGCGCTGAAACAACTCAAAACCAGGAGCCAGGAGTTTCTTCCTTGTCTCCCATGTGGGTACAGGGTCCCAAGGCTTTGGGCCATTCTAGACTGCTTTCCCAGGCCATAGGAAGAAATCAGATAGGAAGTGGAGCTATTGAGATTGAACTGGTGTCCACATGGATCCTGGCACTTACAGGAGAAGGATTAGTCAATTGAGCCATTGTGTTGGGCCCAAGCTTTTCATTTTTTGTCTGTTTTTCAATTTTTCAACTAACTTATCCGAAATGGTTTTATGTGCAATACATAGAATTGGGAAGGAATTTTTAAAATCAGGGTCCCTGATCATACTATGGGAAGAAGGAAGCAGATGGTAATGATGATAGCAAGAATAGGAATGGGAGTCATGGCAGAGTAGGTTAAGCTGATGCATATAATACCTGTTTCCTATATTGGAGTGCTGTCTGGAGTCCCAGTTCTTCTATTTCTGATTAAGATTTCTATTAACTAGCCTAGGAAGGCAGCAGATAAATACTCAAATATTTGCCTTCCTCCCATTTCTTGGCTTCTGACATCAACCATTTGGATAGTGAACTGTCACTCTGCCTATTGCAGCCCTTGGGGAAGTGAACTAGCAGATGGAAGATCTCTCTGTTTTACAAAAAAAAAAAAAAAAAAAAAAAAAAAAAAAAGAATAGCAACTTAGCGTGTATTAGGTTTATGCTTTTTATATACATTCTCTCGTTTAATCTGACCAAAAGCTCCACGAGGGCAACAGATAACAGATAAAGAAAGTATGAGTTATAGAGAGTGATGTAACTTACATGCAATTGGAGGGTGGCAGTCAGGGCTCTAAACCAAAGCAATCTTATTGTAAACCGTGTCCTAAACCAGTGTTTACCTTTGCACCTCACCAAGATATAATCAGGATGGGAGCCACAGGAGGGCCCAGACAGGGACAAGTGGTTGTTGAGGGTAGAGGTGAAAATTCCTACTTTTGGTTATACTATGTTTGTTCCTTGAAGACAAAGAAATTGGGCTTCATGCCGTGTTGGTCTTCAAGATAGTTAGTCTTTGGACCTAGAATGCTAGGAAGTGACAAATCCTTTCAATGAGGTTATAGAAGCAGTCTAAAATGTAAATATGCAAATCTGTCTGATTCACAAAAGCTGTACTGAAACTTTGAGCTGAATAGTAAATAACTGTGGAATGGAAAGAAATGAAGTGATAAACGATACCAAAACAAACTCTTTAAATATGGCAGTAAGTAAAGAGTTATGACCTTCTTGGGACTAAGACAAGACAGGAAAGGAGACTCTAAAAGCAAACTGGATACACAGTACACATAGCAGATACATATACTGAAACCTTTGCATTTAGAAGAAAGATAGGGATAATTGGAGAGTCCAAGGTTTCATCTTAGTTTCTAATTGCTGGGGGGTTGGCATCACGGCACAGTGTGTTAAGCCACCCAAATGCAACACCAGTGTACCATATGTGCACTGAGTACATGAGTTTGAACCTGACTGTTCCACTTCCAATCAAGCTCCCTGCTAATGTACCTAAGAAGGCAGTGGAATATGGCCCAAGTGCTTCGGATCCTGCCACCCATATGGGAGACCCAGGTGTAGTGCCATACTCTTGGCTTCAGCTTGGTCCAACCATGGGTATTGTGTCCATTTGGAGAGTGACTCAGCAGATGGAAGATCTTTTTCAGTCTTCCCTTCTCCCTGTAACTCTGCCTTTTCAGTAAATAAATAAATTTTAAAAACAAATCCTAATTGCTATACATGATCTGGGCATGGCAGTCTCTTCTTAGACTAAAGAAAATGTGTTTGATGATACAAAAGGCATTCTAAAGCTTAGCACAGGTAAAGCTAAATTCCTCTATGTTTCTAGAAAAGTGACAGATTGGTGCTTGTCAATTGGAAATGACTTTGTCATGTCCTTGTCCACTCATGGGCCACTGTCCAGATCCTAAAGACACTACTGATTGTAAAGACTGGAGGGTTGATGGATGCCAGGAAAATCTAGTGCACAGCGGTCAAGAATGTTGTTAAACATCTTTTAGTACAACGGAAAACCTTCCAAAAAAAGAGAATTATACAGCCCAAAACGTTCAACATTACCAAGGTGGAGAAACCATGTAGTAGTAAAAAAAAATCACATTTGCATTTCAGACAATTACCAAATGCCAGCAAGCCCAGAAGGAACACAACTCACCACAGGTGGGACAGGACATTGCCTAAGTCAGTACTTACTGAGTAAATATTTAGTAAATTTCTTCCCATCTAATTCTATTTGTGTTTTACAAAATTGTCTTAATCTCATAATTAAGAGTCTAGATTCACCCTGGAAAAAATTGAAATATTCTCAATAAAACTAAAGTTCACTTTGATCTCTGCTGCCAATCCTGCCAGCATCACCCCTCTAGATTCAAATGGTGCTACAGAGCTTGTTGGATGTGTGCCATGGGTAACTTTTTCATCCTCTTTGAATCTGTTTCTTCATTTACAAAATGGGGAAAATAGTAGTTACCAACATCACAGGATTGCTTTTAAGGATTGAATGAATTAGTCATATGCAATACTTAAAAGATGTGAAATAAATGTTCTTTAGTGTTATTAATACCCAGGAAACACATATATTCCCATAAACATGCATACTTCTCTGTAGAAATAGATACCACAGTTTGGATTTTAGGTTTTATTTTTTAACGTATATATTTAAGATGAACATGTTTTCAGCATACATAATAAATCAATTACTACAGTCAAGCGAATTAACATATCCATCTTCTTCTATAGCTATTTGTGTGTGTGTGTAAATCAAACAGCACATAAAATCTACTTTCTGAGTAAAGTCCAGGTATTTGAAAAAAAATTAACTTTAATTCTCATGCCATACATTGGCTCTCTTTATGCACGTATCCTATCTAACTGCACATCTGTATCCTTTGATGTACTTCTCTCGTTTCCTCCTTCTCCCTGGCCCTGCTAACTACCACTGCACTCTGCATTCAACTACAAAAATTCCACATATAAGGGAGGTCAATTTTCTTTCTGTGTCTGTTTTCACTTAGCAACATGTTCCCCAGTTCATCCTTGCTGTTACAAATGGCAGCAATTCCTTCTGGAAAGGCTGAACAATCTTCCACTGTATACACACACCACAGCTTCCCCAGTCCTGTACCCACTGATGTTACTCTCTGAAACATGTCCATCTGAACTTATAACATGAAATTATAAGACCAAGTCTATCTATCTTTTTAAGAAAGAGATTGCTTGTCTGTACCAACAATGTTGGAGCACACTTAAGTAACAGACTGATGGAATTATAACTCTTTATGAAGGACTATGCTATTGTAACAATATGGGGAAAATCAGTCAGGGGTGGAATCCCAGACTCTACGGAATTGTATCGTAAAATCCAAAAGTAAAAGTAAAAATTTTAAAGAGAATTTGAAAAGCAAAAAAGGAAAAAAAAAGTAAGTTTGCAAAGAGTAAATGAACAGGTTGTGATGAAAAACCCTAACAAAGTGAAAATAACACGCTAACATTCTGGGTTCTAAGTGTATGATTAGAAAAATCAAGAATTTAAAATAACATGTTCTATAATGTACTTTCTTCTTTTTTATTTATTTATTTTTTTTGCAAGCAAGCATGTACATTATAGTTAGCAAATCCTTAAAAGCTTTCAACATCATTTTCCTTAGCTTTAAAACACATTAAACTAGCCACATTAAACTCTCACAAAGTTAGGTAGGAAAAATACACTAGGTCAGAGGAGGAAATGAAAACATGGAAGTGTTATCACCATTTGGTCACAAATTTATTTTCTCAGAGAAACATGCCCATAAAAATCTGTTCCAGGATGAAAACCTGGCACAAAGCAACCCAACATTACATCATACTTTTTAAAGATTGGGGTGGAGTAGGAGAGGAGGGATTAAAAATCCAGAGGGGAAAATCCTTGCATGTAGGAAAAAAAAAAGGTTGTTGGTAAAATATATTTTCCACTGAGGTGTATAACTTCTTCAAATTAATGGCTTGGTTCAGCTGAAATTTGGCAAGGTCACAGATTTTCATCTTTTTCAAGCATACTCTCTATTCTGTTAAGCTGCCTATAAGCATCATTTTAGCAAACAACATGTTCACTCCTTGCTATAGACCTGCTGACGACATCGTGTTAGCTCATCATTTGTTTGGTTTTAGCCAAAGGCTTCTCCATTTATTAAGTCATTAGCACTGCTAGTGAAAGACAGCGTCTCTGAATTTTAACAAGTACAGAAAAACTCTAATACAATCATTATTAACCTTCTATTATGGGACTCAAAATCAGACATACCAGGATCATATTACATGTTCTTTAATAAAACTTCACACAGTAAAACCTGGTAATTTGGTATCAGACCTTTCCTCCAACAACAAATGTATAAGGAGTTTCTCTTTATATATTAATTTTACAGTTAAGAGCCTTAGTCATTACGTATATATACCAAACACTTGTAAACAGGAACCATACCATTACTTTAGGTATTAAATAATTATACTTTGAAATCATGCTGTGGACACAATATACCACTCATTTTTCAGGGAGAAAATGAACTAAAACAACCTTCATTTTAAAGCCCAACTGACATATCCACCCATCCACACCCACATTATATTCTGAAAAATAAGTAAATGACACTTTTTTTTTAGCATAATGGACCAACTCAAAGATCACTGTGCAGACAGAAATGTGTTTATAAGAGAAGATGATGCAAGATCTGAGAGGCAGGAGCCCTCGTGTGAATCACATGAGATTCGTGCAGGTCAAGGCCCAAAAACAAGAGGAACACTCCAAAGGGTTCATTTCAATACCTGTAGCCCTGTCCCTGCTAGGGGTTTCTGACCCTACCATGAACTAAGTTAGGACACTTAGGTATCTGTGTTGGGCAAGAAGGCATGAAAGGGCAGGGCTCTTTACTTTGAGACAAAGCAATGGTATTAAAAAATTGTTTCCTATTACAATGAATATGTTTGCTAATTTTTTTAAAGAAAGATGTTAAATGGGCTCTAATTGAGGAAAACACCAATAAATATCAACAACAAAAGTCTTGAAGAAATGATTACTCATTGTATATCCCTTATAATAAATGTTCATAATCTACTGGCTTCATGACACATAGGCCCTGCGGCTGACAGAATGGTTTTACTAATCTAGTACACATCAAGCACTGATAAGAGACAGAGAGACATACAAATAAATGTCCTATGCACTGAATGTTTGTATCACTTCAAATATTGTAAGTTGAATCCCTAATTTCACAATGATGTATTAGACGATGGGGTGGTGGGGAAGCAAGTAGGTTCAGATAAGGACATGAGGGCCAAGTTCCCATGATAAGGTCAATGTTCGCATTGGAGAAGGGAGGGGAATATCAGAGCTTCCTCTTTCTCTCTCTCTCTCTCTCTCTTTTTTTTAATTGGCAAGTCAGATATATAGACAGGAGGAAAGACAGAGAGAAAGATCTTTCATCCACTGATTCACTTCCCAAATGGCTGCAATGGCCAGAGCCAAGCTGATCCAAAGCCAGGAGCCTGGAGCCTCCTCCAGGTCTCCCATGCAGATGCAGGGTCCCAAGGTTTTGGGTCATCCTCAAATGCTTTCCCAGGCCACAAGCAGGAAGCTGGATGGAAAGTGGGGCTGCCAGAATTAGAACTGGCGCCCGTATGGGATCCCGGGGCATTCAAGGTGAGGACTTTAGCCACTAGGCCAGTGCGTTGGGCCCAGAGCTTTCTCTTTTATCACGTGAAGGTACACCAAGAAGGTGGTCATTTGCCATTTGAGAAGAGGGTTCTCCCCAGAATCCAAATCTGCTAGCACCTTCGATTTTCAGCCAAAACAATGGAGATAAACAAATTTCTGTTCTTGAAGTAACCCAGCCTATGGCACTTTATTATAATTCATGTGTATGAGCATGCACATACACACATGTAGTTATAGACATGTGTGCATATCCACATATGTGCAGCATACACACAATGCAGAAATATGTACCCATTTTTTCAAATATATGTATATGTTATAGTGACTAACTCCATAAAAGGCATTGTGAATTTATCATTTGATGACATGAAATGCAGTAGTAATTTGGTAAAGAATAAGGTTTATGCAGGCACGAAACAGGGATGATGAAAGGATGGGCAATCCATGTAAGGACATGTGGATGTGAAACTGATTGGCATACAGTTTAGATTTTGGAAACACAGAGGATACTCCAGCAGGAAAACAGAGTAGGACTTAAAACTCTAGGAATGAAACCGAGAAGAATCCTCAAATAAAGTTAACGCACTGGCTTTGGGTAGGGGAGCAACCTGTAACACTGAATTCAACTCTGTTGCATGTGTGTATTTTCTAGGTAAGGTATATGGCTTCACCGGGTTTTCAAAGGAGTCTGACAATCTACTACTCATTAAACATGTTGTGTTAACTTTGGATACTTCTATTCTTTAGTATTCTGCATCTTCTGTATGATACGTCTGCGCATTAGCTTCGTACTTATCCTGTGTGAGAGATTCACTCTACTTCCTGCAACTGAGGGTTGATATCTTGCCATGAGTTCTAGCACATTCTAAGTACTTTCTCTTCTACATTCTACTGTCTCTGCTCCTATGTAACACGGCCTACTATTTTTATTAACTGCCACTCTCCATCTCAGACTTTCCACTGGGAAAGGCTTTCATTCTAGTAAGTGAACTGAAACAGAAACTGCAGTGAAACAGTAGAGATTAGTGTTCAGAACTGTGCTGTTGAGACAGTGTTCAACTGAGAATCATAACTTTCTCATCTCATTGCAGAGAAAAACCACCCAAAATGCTTGAAATGCTTAGCATGGAGGTGAAAGGCCTGAGGTATTAAATAAAGACATGGTATTTCTTACAGTTCTAGATGAATTATTATGCTGCAGAGAAGAAAACATTTGAGAAAATTAAAGCGCAGAACTGCCCCTGTACACAAATAAATCCAAGACAGACCTGAAGGGGCAAACGAGTTTAAGAAACATACACTCTGAGATGTGAGTCATCACAGATTTATATACATCTTCTTCCTAAACGTATATTTTCTGCCTGAAAAGAAGCCTAAATAAAAACACTGAGATATCAGTGGCTGGAGAGGTGGAGTTCCATACAAGAATGTTGCAAAAAATAAGCAATTTGGGGGTTGATGGATTTTCTCCCCCAACTAAGTTCTGTTCTGGTCTTTCTCTCTTTTTCTACTTCGTCTTTCTCTTTTCTTTTCTTTTGGTAATATTTTAAAGCAAAGGCTGAGCTCTTGATCTTTCAGGAGGCACAGGCAAGACAAAAGGCCAAACTCACTAACGAAAACTTGCTGAACTTACTTTTCAGAATTCCATCCTAAGTCACGAAGAACCCTATTGGCCCCGCTCCCAGACTAGTAAAAAGAACATCTCTAGTCCCCAGAGGCTAAGAAAGCTCTTTCCACTAAAACCAAATACACATTTTCTCCTGACAGCTGGTTGTCTTAGTGTACTCTGAACTGTGTATTTATCAAAGGGAAAAAAAACAACTTCAGGAGAACAATATTTATTGTAGGATTATCAGAGTGACTCAAGTAAACACAAGTAAGGCAAAATAAAACCATGCTTACTATGATGTTCTTGAACTTAAACCCTGACACAAAATCACCCAAAGAGATTTGGGGGTCTCTTTTTGGAGACAACTGATAAAGGACATTTTTAATGGCAAGGATTATCTTTGTCTTCTATCTGTGCTTAGTTATATAATTTTGCTAATCTAAGCATCTTTTGAGCATCTAAAATGAAAACGTTCCATTCTGCTAAGATGTTGCATTTTGTATTAAAGTTAAATTAAATTACAATATACTAAATTTGCTTATTGCTAAAAATGTACTTAATCTGACTCATCCGGTTTTAACATCTTTACCATCTTGAATATCTTTTAAGTAGTATTATTTAGATTTGCATCTCTCCTTATCCTTTGCCTGGATCTCTTGGTCAATTTTCAGTTTATCCCTTTGTGGATTACAGATTAACAACCAACTGTATCAAGAAACTGTGTCTGTTGCCAGCACACTGGGGAACAGAAGCAAGGAAATGAGGCTGGAGAGATCATAGGAGGAGTAGATGAGAGGTCACATGAGACCAAAATCTTGTTTCTCAGCTCAGGATTCACTATGTAAACCATCTCTATAAAATAAAGCTCCAGCTCTCTCTACTTACCAAGGGACCATGAAGGACACTAGCCCACTGGCTACAGCAGGCCCCAAGACACTAGCAATAGGAAATGTCCATGGGGCACACTTGCCTCTCCAGGTTATCTGTCCCTTCAGGGAGCCCCATCAGGAGGGGCTGTGCTTGAGCTCAGGAAGGGCTCAGGGCAATACTAGCTTGGCAGAAGCTGGGCTTGCCTCAGTGGACCTGAGCTGATGGAGATAGAGACTCAGGTTTGGAGCAGGTGTTTAACCCATCAGGAAACATGACAATAAAGGCACACATACACGCACAGGAGAGAAATAAGTTGTCCTGCTGGGTGGGCAGATAGCAGTGGTCAAGAAAATTTCCACAGAGAAGATGGTGATTATTTCATTATTTTATTTAATTCAGAGTACTCCTTTTACTCCTCATATGATACAATGGCTGGGGCTGGCTGGGGCTGGCTGGGTCAGGTCAAAGCTAAGAGCTGTGAATTCAATTCAGGTCTCCCATACAGGTGGCAAGGACTCAAGTACTCAGGCCACTGTCTGCTGTCCCCCTGGGCATGTATCATCAGGAAGCCGAAATCAGGAGTGGGCACAGTAACTGGAGCAGGGACTTGAACCCAGGCATACTGGTATGGTACACAAGTGAGTGCACCAAGTAACTTCCTTACTGCTAAGTCAAATAACCATGCCAAGGAAGATATGACTGAGAAGTCTTTAAGAGGCAGGTTAAAAACTTTAATAGACCCTGCAGGGGAAAGAAAACAAATCTGGCACTGTGGTACAAGAAGCAGCCTTAGCAAAGGAACAGAACAGAAATAAACACCAGGCGTGTTCAGTTGATCATAAAAACCCTAGCTTGGATGATCAAGAGAATACATACCTAAGAATCCAGACTGAAAAAGCAAGCTGGCACCATAACCATGGCACTGTCGGGTGCCACACTGAGAGTTGTGTACTCAATTTGTTGACAATAGAGAAATTGATGGTTCATATGACTGGCACTTACCTAGGAGACAGTGACAGAACTGCACACACTGGAACTGGGAGTCAGCAGAAAGTTAGACAGAAAGTTCAAAGGCCCAGAGAAAGGGGCCTGCACTGTGGACAGTGCTGAAGCCATTGTCTGTGCTGCTGACATTCTATTTGGGCGTCTGATTTAATTCCAGCTTCTCCACCTCATATCCAGTTTCCTGCTAATGCACTGGAAAGCACTGGAAAATGGCCCAAGCACTTGAATCCCTGTCAATCAGATGGGAGACCCAGAGGAAGTTCCTGGTCTCCAATTGACTCAGCCCTGTTCATTGTGGCCATTTGGGGAATGAATTGGTGGAGAGAAAAATCAATCTCTTTCTCTCTCAAATGAATACATAAAATCTTAAAAAATAGTAACAATAAATAAAAGCCCAGAGAAGATGCGACAACTAAGGCAGGCAGTGCAAGTTGAATACTGGGCCTGTGCACCTTGTGCTCAGCTTTCAAGACAACACAACACCACAAATGGCTAGCTAAGGGGTAAGGGTGTGCTACCTGCCCTTGAATTGCAGCACCCAATCAGTGAAAATGATGACTGTCATGAAGAGAAGCTGCCTGTGAGGAAGAAACGTACTGGAGCAATGACGAATTTGGTTTTAAGCAGTTGTCATCTAAGTCGTCAACTGAAAACACACACAGGTATGTCTACTACTTGATGAGGAAAGCACATCTGTGGGTCATTCACAAAGAAAGCAAGCCATGAAAACAGTCCTGGATGCAATCACAGGACACATAACGGAATTTAATGACTTGAAAAAAGGAAAAGGGAGTAGAGGCAGAGAGAGAGACCAGGGAGGTTGTCTAAAAACGTGGGTTTAGGTGTCTCTCTCTCCCTCCCCTTTCGAGAGGCGCCCCACCTCCCAGTTTTCTCTCCGGAGCTGCTTTCCCTTCCCTCTCTCTTCCCTGCTCACCTGGTCCCTTCACAAGGAAACTTTTCTGTCTGCAACAGAAAAAAAAACTTGGGTTTATAGGGAAAAAACCTGTTCTATAAAATAGATGCTGAGAATGCTGTCACAAGGATCAGATGGGATGGCAAAGTGAAACCAGCTTCTGGACATTTTAAAATACTAAACAAATACCCTTTTATGATTGCTGTAGCGTTACACAATTATTCCCTACATAAGCCACATTACAATAGAAAAGCCAGGCTTCCCTGAATCTTCCAAAGCCCGTGTTCTACCAAGCCTGATGGAAACGAGCTCTTCCCCCTCCCTTGGACTCTAAAAGTAATGAGGACGCCTACCTTCACTCTTTCTGCAACTCAAGAAGCATAAGCTGAACATCAAAGAAGGTCAAGTACCACAGTGTGCCTTTCACGTATACAACACTTAGAGAAGATACACTGAAACTTAAGTTAAGGAACTGCAGCCCAGATAACTGGCCAGTAAGGGATGCAACAGAGGGCTTCTGATACACTAAACCGCAAGTTGCAATGTGCCCTGTTTATTCTTACCCCCTTCCTATATCACAGGCAAATTAAGGCGTGGACCATATTTCACTTCTCTTGTTAGCCTCTGAAGCACATAGCATAAGGCTGTACAATTGGCCAGTTCTCACTTGGGTTTCACTGCCTGACAGGAGGAACACATGCATGCTAGCAAACACGCAAGCCTCACTAAGAACGAACATTTATGGGCTGGTAAGCTTTGAGGACTTATTTCCGTGCTGGCCTGCAGCTTAACAACAAAAAGTTCTAAAAACAAATTCAGTACTTGTGAAAGATGCCACCTGTCCTGCCTCAGGGGCTGCAGGCCTCTTTTTATACACCGAGTGGGAACAGTACAGGGAGTGAGGAAGCCAGTTTTCCTCAAGCCACACCCACAAACTAGCTGGAGCCAAGACAAGGGCCCAGCCCTTTGGGGAAAGAGCACTGCTCACATTTAACCTTTGGTTTCACTGCTGAAACTGCCAACAGTCTGGGAATGAGGCAAGGTAGAACACACTGAGTGCCAGGTCTGATGATGTAACGTTAAATTCTCAGCTCTCCTATCGGGTGATAAGGAGAGGCCAATGATGTACAATTTTTTTTTTCCTTCCCTAATATTCAACCAAAATCACTGACTACTAACTTTTTTTTTTTTTTTGCACAACTCACCAATTTAAGAAAAAAAAGTATAGAATTCAGTGTCTAATTCCAGTGACTGATTTCAGTTTCAGAAAAACTGAACATATAGGACCTGGTATATGCTTATTTCATACACATACCATGTGCAACAAGAGCACAACAAAGTTCTCAGAAGTATTGAATTTCCAAGTCACAACCATGTGTAATTAGGAGACCAGAGAACAATATGCATCTAAACACCAGAAGGGCATACAGCCATGTGCACCAGGGCTGTCAGGGACACCAGACAACTATTCCTGGACCCAGGAAAACAGACTTCACCAGTGGGATCACATTTCAGAGCTCCAGCAATTCATAAAACACTTGGGAGTTTTCTACCAATATATCTGACAGATGTTGTCTTTTGTTGGGATTATTTGAATTGGTATCCATGCTTTTGAGACCTTTAGGATATAACAAAGTGATCCCTTCTCCCACATGTCCAAAGAGATCTTCTTTTCTGAATGCTAGGACAAACAATATGAGCATGATATCCTTGTCCATTAGATGGACCTGGTGAGACAGAGAGAGAACAGCAGGACTGGAAAGAGCTTCTCTGGGCTCAAGAGAGCTCTGCTTCCTGCCTGGGGCCTGAGTTGCTGGGAACTCATGGTTCTCCTCATGATTTATACCTAACATGAATCAAGCTGTTGGCATCCTGAGGCTCTGCCTGTGTAAGGCACTCCATTGGGCTTACAACTTCCTAGAAAGAGTCACAGAGAAGCCAAGAGGAGAGCAAGCCTGAGTCAGGGCAAGGGCCTGGCATCAGCTTTGGGCGGGTCCGCATCGCATGTTTTTCCCATGACTCCTGAAAGAACTCTCCAGCTCTGGGTCTATAATCAATGCTGGGAAAGCTAAGAGTTGACACAACAATATGACACACAGGTAACAAATGAGAACTCAACATAAAAACAGTACCAATTCCTAGTCATTCACTCGTCAACTATAACCATACAAAGGCAGGACCTCTGCTCTCTGTTTCAAACTCTGCAAGAATTAACCAAAGGCATTAGCGTAGCCCTCCCTTTCTATAGGGACACAACCAAGATTCCCAGCAGATGCCTGAAACCTAGGATAGTGCCAAACCATTTTTATTCTATGTTTTCGCCTATAATAAATACCTACAATAAAGTTTAATTTCTATGTTAGGCACAGTAAGAAGTTAACAACAATGATAAAGTACAACTATTATGACTTCTGTAGTTTGAAGAGTAACAACAAAGCCAGCAGAAATTTCATCCTCCTCCTCTATAATTCCATGGAAAAAAGATTCATTCTTATATCAATCTTAGTGTTCAGTTTCTTGTTTTATGTTAATAATTTTTGCCTAACTTAAAAAGAGCACTTTTCAGCTCCTCTTTATCATAGCTGATTCACCAACACCACTACTTTCCTACTTGCGAGCCATTATCAACAAAAATAAGAGTTACTTTGACACAGCATCATTATGCTGTGACAGCTGATCTAATATCTGAGTGACAACTAAGTGACTAACCAGCAGGCCGCACATACAGTGTGGTGACGCTAGACAAAGGGATGATTCACATCCAAACTGGCACACTCGGGGAACCAAGAAAACCACCATGCTATCTGCAACAGAATATAATTTAGAGTTTATAAATTTTGTTTATTTCCAGAATTTTTCATTTAATATTTTCAGACTATAGTTGAACAAAGATTAATAAAACCCTGCAAAACCATGAGGGAGGGGAGGGGCATTGTAATAACTTTAGCAAATATATAAGTCCTTACAAAGTCATGTCCCAAGTGTATTTCTTTGCATTCTAATCTTTCTCTAAAGCCTACTTTTTTTTTACCTTTGAAAACTGTTAAGAATACAACAACTTTTGAAAATCTACTTTGGGATTTTATATGTATGTAGTTTATATGTATATAGTAAAATGAATTTGAATCAACTAAGAAAAATATCACTGTAGCATTTTCCAATATTTTTGTGAGAACTGTTTATCAAACTAGAAGACTGCTATGGGACAATTATTTACTATGTACTGCATTTGTGCAATGCAAAAGAGAGGAATGAAAAGATTTGTTCTTTACTTATTAGAAGTCCCTTACTCATTAGTAGTTTGTAAAGATTCAAACAAAACAATAATGCATCACCAACCAAAGTTATAATGGATAGCTTACAAAATAAATATAATAAATTCAGTGCTAAAAAGAGCTCATGAAAAGCCAGACTAATTGTGTACAAGAAAATGGTTAGTAGGGATGAAAATTGAATAAGGTTGTAGAAAATGTACAATATTTCAATAGAAAGAGGGGCTAGAGAAAGGCCTTGTACATGGAAGGAAGTTTTAGTAAAAATATAGAAAACATGACAACAGGCGTGAACTGAGCAAACTGTTCAAGTGTAGCTAAAGGACAGGCAATGAGAAGGAAATAACAGAAAACAGACTGGAAGGAATTGCTGTGACCAGTTCTTAACATAAAGAGAGGAGGAAATATGGAAAGCTAAATTTAGGAAATAAGAAAAATGACTTTAAATTATGCTCTTCTCAAATAATTCTGCACATCATAGTTTCAAATTTTTATTTGTACATGTTTTTAAAGAATATTTTATTTACCAACTTATTTGTAAATTCAGACAATAACCTCAAACATTTTTTTCTAAGCTAGCAATTTTTTGCCCACAGCTTAACTAATATATTCCTGCTATCCCTATCTTGAGATTGTTTCATTAAATCTCTTCCCGTTAGTAAAAACCTTCTTAACTCATTAAGTACATAATGGATAGCTACTCTCAAACTAGCTATTTACTCACTTACTTAGCCATCCTCTCTCCCTTTCTGCCCCAACTTGTCCCTGCTAACCACTGGCTCACCCATTCTTCTCCTATGAACCACATTAATAACAACATTAATAGGCAATACTCATGGAGTTTTTGATTGAGTGCCAGACACTGCAATTCGTTCTTCATCAATAGTATGCAATATATTCCTCAAAACAACAATGTGAAATGCATATTCTTGATCTCTATTTTATGAGGAAACAAGTTCAGAGATGTCAAATACCTCATCAGCTGGAAAGTGGCAGAAACCAAGGGGAGACTGGGTCAGCTAGAGTCTGCCACACTGCCTCTCAGCACTCCATTTCTTGTCGCCAGCACCTTTGGACCTTTACTAGTATGAGTCAGGATTTCCAGGTCAAAAAATTAAAACATCCACTGAGCATCTGCTACCCCGCTGTATAATCCTGTCCTAGGTGCTGCTAAAGATAAATAAATAAATGAGAGAATGCCTATAGATGGCTGATGCCCATAATCTCCCATATTTCAGTACAAATAGTTGTATTATATTGGTTTATAAGATTATGTGTCCATGATTCATAAACTAGAACAACCAAGGCCAGAGGGGATGAAAATGGATGGTGACCACATCTCAGAGACAGACATTAGCCAGCCTCAACTAAATGACTTATAGAGAATTTTAATAACACATTTCAATAAGAGTCTGTAAAAACTTGTGCTGCCAATGAAAAATTTGTCCTGTCAGAAATTCCCAACCAAATCTGTTTATAATCCATTTTCAATGAATTTCAGCTTCCTTTGAAGTAGAATAAGCTACTAAAGCACTTAGCCAACAATAAGCACATTGTGAAGCCAGTCATCACAAAATTCATTACTGATGAGAAAAGTCACTAGGTTAGAACACAAGTGTATTATTAAACTCCCTCTACCACAGAACTGGATGCTGTATAAAATCATATGCATCTATTTAAACACAGAAAGTTAATTCAAACACCCATCTTTTAAAGCTATCTACTTTTAATACTACCTGTACTATCCTCTTAATACAATTCTGCTTGATATTTTAAAGAGAGTAGTTACATTTTCAAAAGTAACTCTAAGAATTACAAATACATAGGAAATTTAACCAGATGTTGCTCAGCAATTTTGTTCATGCTATGATCACTTGTACCCTAGGAAACATCTAAAAGATATCACTATTTTGGATTTACTGTTTACTCTTTACAAGGAGGCAAACTGCATAGCAAGGACTCAAAAGAATACAGTGGCAAATCCAAACTGCCTTACTCTGCAGCCTGAACTTCTAATACAAGAATTTTTTTGTTGTTGTTAAGGAAACAGACATTAATATGAAGAAAGAATGTCAAGAGTCACAAATGGCAAAAGAAAGAATACAATGGTTGAGCAACTAGAAGCACCACAGTACACAACATTAGCGACACTGATACTTACTGTTCAATTCGGGGTGACAAGTACAGCTTGGGGTATACTTGGGTGGCTTCAGCATCCTCAAAGCTGACAGAAAGGAGGGCCACATCTTCGCCAGGATCTTCATTTACATCCTTAAAAAGGAACAGAAAACAAAAACGATCAGTACTTGTTCTTCTCACCTCCTGTAAGTGACAAGCTCATGTCCCCCAGCATGGCGGTCATATTTGAAGGTTCTCCTTGCTCCAGCTGAATGATCCAGCATGTCCTCTGCCACTCAGCATGTTATTCCACTCAGAAAAAAATGGTTTCGAAACCTTCTGGCCAAAGTTTATCACGCCCAGGCAAAAGACCACCACCTACCCCACTTGTTTCCACATTCAAGGGTGGTTGGAATGAGTAGTAAGGTTTTAATTCTTAGAAAAGAATTAGAAAACAAACAAACAAAAAATCCCCAAACATCAAATTGCAGTTAACATTGCTTTGAATATGATTTATATCTTAAAACACCAAAAAATGTTATACTACCGAGTAATTCTATTATACCTTGACATTACGTTGTTACTTAAGTTGTTACTTAAATAGCAAAAAATTGATAGGAAACAGATCACTATGAAACAGTCCCCACACAAAGGACAGGGGAGGTAGGTACATATCTGCCTTACAAAATGATTATGGATGATTCTCATTTGAACCATAAGAACATTCATACATGTCTTGGAATTCTAATTGTAAGATTAAAAAACATTGTCGATCCAAGTGCAAACTAATAAACATTATGAGGTTAACCAAATAAACCACAATAAACTAAACTGATGACAATAAAGCTAACCTTACTGTGATTTATAGTTAATAATCAAGAAGGGTGGACATTTAGCCTCATAATTAAAATGCTGGTTACAATGCCTGTGTCCCAAGTACCTAGCTTTGATAACAGACTGCAGCTCCTGGCTCAAGCTTTTTCCTGGGAAGAGGCAATGGTCATGGCTCCAGTAACTGGGCTCACGCCACTCATGTGAAAGGCCTGAATTGGATTTCTGGCTCCTGTCTTCAGGCTAGCCCAGTTCCAGTCACTGTAGGGATTCAGAGAATGAACCAGGAGATAGGAATATACATACTCTCACTCCTTTCTCCTCTTCTCTCTCTCTCTCTCACATACATAAACAAATCAACAGATTTCTTTAAGCTCAGGAATAGCAACGATTTAATATGATAGCCAAATTCAGTTAGCACTAATGACACATTGATGAAGTATCCTAAATCAAGATTGTGGAACTTAGAACTGCATAAACATACTTTACCATTATTGCCAAGCTTCAAGTGTCTGCCAGACATCTGAAGAAAATACTTAACTAGCATAGATCTAGTAGCATATTGATCTTAATTTGTAAGGATCAAATTTAGTAAGGATTAATAACTTATTTTTGGTTGGTAGTAGTTTCAAGTAAAATATGAAATTTGAAAACAGTTAATAGACTTGCACATCATTCACAAGGACTGGTAAGGCCTGACCTATACTTCTGGATCAGTTTCTACATCTTCAAGTGTGCTCACTAGGCTTCCAACATGGACTTCAGAATTCACCAACCTCTGAGCACTGGGAAGTTCAGTTAAGAAGTCCTTTATCTTGACTCAACCTACTCCCTCTCCTTCTTTTCTTGCACCCCAGGAAGCTGGCCACCATGCTTACCTTGCTTAGCTCTAACAACCTCAGTCTCCTTGCTCTGTAAGATGTGGTGGTATGACATTCACAGTCACACTAGTCTTTCATCCTAAACAGCCAAAATGCTAAAAGGAAAGACAAGAATATTGCTGGACTCTGCTTAGTCTCTGGGATCTGGCTCATCTCTCTCCTCTCCGAGTTCTCTATGCTTTCTCTCCGTCACCTTCCCTCCTATACGTCCCTCCAGCTCCATACAAACAGCCTACTCACAGTGCTCCTTCTTCAAGACTGCTCCTACTCAGATATCCTAGAAAACATGGCAGACCCATCTTTGTCCTTTTCTTACATGATGTCTAAATGTGATGAAGACAATCTCCCATCTCTAGAAACTCCTTTTCCTTGATTCTAAGAAACCACATTTACCAGATATCCTCTTTCTTTGGCCATTTCCCCTTCCTTTCACTTTGACTCTTCAATATTGATTTTTTAATTGTTCTGTTTTACATTACAAAATTCGGGCTTGTTTAAACAGGCCAAACTACATAATGTGTATGTGTGTACATAAGTTTATAAAGAGGAAATTCTCCCACCTCCACTTTACCTTCCGCTTTTTGAGGTAACCAAGGTTGGTGGTGTATGTAAATTCAAACAGCTCTGGCCATGCTTACAAACACACAAGCATGCAGGGATACAAGCTTGCATCTAAATAGGTACTTTAACTTACTGTTTTATTTTGCCTAATGGGATCATATCATACATATCACTCCACAAAATGCTTTATAAAGAGTCACATAATATTCCATGGCATGAATTTATTTTGACTAAATCATTTCCCTAGCAACAAATATTGTAGTAGTTTGCAATTCTTATCTACTTCACAGTGCTGCAATAAATATTTTTATGTGAATGTGTATATATGTCCTTTAGTAGTGGGAGGTCTATTTCTGTTTTTATTTTATTTTTGATGATATTTACACAGTTGATTAGGGTGGGAAGGGCCAAGGACCAGGGAAAAGCAGATGAGACAATTGTTTCCAAATCTTCTTCCTATATCTGGGGTGTGGAGGAAGTCAAGAGGAGAAGCCACACCTAGCCTTCCAACCATCTCAGTACCCAATAATGGAGAATGGCCACCCAATGTCATCCCAGGGTCCCTGATGTAGAGCATGCTCCAAAGGTTCTGCATGAGTAGTTTCAATAGTTCTGAAATACTGTTAGTCTCACTGATCCAAGGATGAGTAAATCCTTCCAAGGTCCAATGCCTGACATAGTTCACCTTAGAGTCTCCATTCGCCCAGATATTTGCTGTCAGTGCTGGGATAGTTGACCAATTTGTTCTGCCCTCCTTCCTCTGCTATGGTACCAGATGTCCTCTGTAGGCTCCAATGGACTGCCAAATCTTCCATGTGCATCTGGGTATGCTGTCCACTGCACCATCTTCAGTAACTGAGGAGGCCCCTTTCAGACACAGGCACTCCACAGTGTCAGACCACAGGTGCTGCCACTCTTCCCATGGTTTGAGTCCTGAATCCAGTGGTTCAATTGGGGGGTTGCCCAAAGAAATCCCGTTTGAAGTGACCCCAGTCCTGAATTGAATGTGCTTGCCAGTAGAGTCTGGCTTTTTCTGTCTCTGACATCAACCGATGCATACACTGACAGGTGCAATTGCTGGGTCAGTTCTGCTCCAGTGCCATCTCTTACATAAACCAATGGATGCTGCAGCCCAGCCCAATCCTACCCACCACACACTTGGCCCTCACATACACCAGCGGGAGCTGCAGCCTAGTCATAGTGACCCTCAATAACTCCCTATTGGCCTGCCCCCAGCCCTGGTTCCTGTGCTTACCAGTATGTGTAGCATACTTGTCTAGTTTGTCCCATTAGCTTTCATACACACCAATGGGTATTGAAGCCTAGCTCATCCTAAACAACCCCACTATTCAGCCCATACTCATGCTGGCTGTGTCTATGCAGGCCCATACCCAGCCCTGGTTCTTATGCTCACCAGTGGGAGTTGCAACCCATCAGAGAGGTCCCCAGTTTCCCTACTGGACCCACTCCCTATTCTGGATCTTGCACTCTCTAGGTGATTCTACAGTCTCACTTGATGGGATTTGCCCTCAGCCCCAGCATTGCCCGCTGATGCTGGGCAATGCCCAAGCAGCCTGCTCTTATTCTGGCCTACACTCGTACCAGTGAGTACAGTCAGTTAATCCTGTCTGGTTCTCCCCTTAACCCTGTTAACATGCAGGCCAACAAGTATTGTAGCCCTGCCCATCCTGGTCTGTACCTGATCCAAGTTCTCACACTTCCCAGTGGGAGCAGTGGCCCAGTAGGGGACCCCCTGAAACATCTCTATCATAGTTGCATACCCCGCACCCAGGTCTCACATGTGTGCTGGTGGGTGCTGTGGTCCAGTCTGGCATGGTCTGCCTCACCTTGATATTTGGTGGTGGATGCTGTAGCCTGGCCCTGCCCAGTCTGCTCCCAGTTCCAGCTCATGGCAGAGGGTGCTACAGCCTAGCATAGCCCAGCCAGCCTCCAGACTTGGCCATGCACTCACCTGCAGGGAGAGCAACTTGCTTCCCCAAGTTTCTTGTTGTCAGGTCTCCTTCCAAGTGGCAGATTTTGTGCACAACTGTGGGTCCTTGGACCAGAGTGATTTAGTCTAACTCCTGTCCTGGCAGGAATAGTGGCCTTGCCCAACCGGCCCACACCCATTCTGGTTCTTACTGTTGGGTGCTACAGCCCAGCCACACCTGGTCCACGCCCAGACATAGCTCTCACATGGTTCAGTAGGTACTGAGACCTAGCTAAGCCTGTCCCACAACCTAACTGACTCCCATGAGCACCAGTAGGTGCTGGAGTGTAGCCCAGTCTGGTCCACCCCAGACTCAGTCCACACCCATGCCAAGGGACACTGCAGTCATGTCCAGCCTAGACTGTTGCACCCATTCTAACTCTTGAGCTCAACAACAGGAACCACAACTCAGCCAGGGTATCCCCTTACCTCCCCAGTCAGGTTGTTCTCAGCCATAGATGTTGTACATGCCAATGGTTGCTCTGATCCTGCTCAGCACAACCTATCCCACATCTTGGCCTTTGCTACTCGATGCTAACCTGACCTGTGCCCACCCACTCTTAGTCCCAATTCTTGCTGGTGAGTGCTACAGCCTAGCCCTGACCAGTTTGCTCCCATCCCTGGCTTTCATGCAAACCTGTGAAGTGTGTCAGCCTAGCTCAGCATAACCTGTACTCCAGCCTAGCTTCTGCATATGCCAGCGAACTAAGGTTGGCCCAGCCCTGTCTGGTCCACCCCTCCAGAACCAACCCCCATACTTGCCGATGGGCTAAGCTAACTTGAATGGACTGACCAACTCCCAGGTCTGAATCACATGCTCACCAGTGGGAGCTACGGCCCACCAGGGAAGTTTCCCAAGTTCCCCCACCAGGTCCCATTCCAAAACCCAGATCTTGCATGTCCTGGCAGGTGTTTTGCCCTTACCCTGCATAGTCTGCTCCCTCTTGTTGCAGCCTCTATATGAGCTGGTAGATGTTGTGGCCCTGCCTGCCCACGTCCTATTCTTGGGTGTGCCTAT
This sequence comes from Ochotona curzoniae, assembly GCF_017591425.1. NCBI lineage: Eukaryota > Metazoa > Chordata > Mammalia > Lagomorpha > Ochotonidae > Ochotona > Ochotona curzoniae. Next base: position 763,314 of record NW_024466647.1, on the reverse strand, counting down.
GGGTGCTACAGCCTGGACCAGCTCGGCCTATTCCCAGCCTCAATATTCATGAGTATCGGACTGTACCATGGTCATACCTAGCTCAGCCTGTCACTACCTCTAGCTCTTGAGCGCAGCAGTAATTGCAGTTGCACAGGGTTGGGCCCACACATTCCCCACAGAATCTGCTCCAAGACCCAGTTCTCTCGCATGCTGGCTGGTGTCATGGCCCAGCCTAACTTGACTCATCCCATGTTCCAACACTTACTGGTTGGTACTATAATCTAGTCCTGCCAGCTAGGTCACAGCCCTAGCTTTTGTTTGTACTGGTATGTGGTGGTTGGCAGTGGTAATGCTAATTAGCCCAACTCATATCTCCCATTTGCGCGGATACATCAGTGACACAGAAAGGTCCTCCAGCTTCCTCCCTCCAAACTCTCAGCCCCCTTGCTTACCTGCAAGTACAGTGGCCTTGTCGGTAGAAATCCCGCAGAAGTCATTCTTTACCTATAACATTCTCCCTCAGTAGTCCTCCCTCCTTCACATCCCCGTACCCCCTTCCCTGAGCAATCCATGTGTCTGGGAACAAATGGATTCCCCAGTCAGGTCATCCCAAGCCCAGTCTTCTGGTTGGGTGGTGTGTTGGCCTGAAGCTCTGCCCACCCATAGGAACCCAAGATCATAAACGGGTTCCCAGGCCCTGTCCTTCAGCATGCATACACATCTTGGACCTCACCTCACCAATCACCTGGGACACAAGTGTGTGCAGGAGAAGCCAAGTATGGCCCATGGGCACACTACCCTAGCTGGGGCCTTTCTCTCCACTCCTTTCTCACTGGCCTTTGGAATCAAAACATGTGCACAATCTCAGGCGTGCTCTGACAGCCCCAGCAAGAGTCCTCAGACCCAACAGCTCACGGAACAAAGTGAAGCCACTGGTGGCTCTGGCTCCACAAAGAACCTTTTCTGTTTGTTTGTTTGTTTGTTTAAAAGCTTTATTTTTCTATTTTGAAAGTCAGAGTTAAAGAGAGGGACAGAGAGAACTGATACACTTTGATGGCCACCAATAGCGAGCAATGGACCAGGAGAAGCCAGGAGTTCTACTTAGGTCTCCCATGTAGGTGGCCATCTTCCTCTGCTTTTCCCAGTTTATTAGCAGACAATCAATGTAGGATGCCAGCATTGCAGGTGGCAACTTTAGCCTGCTACACCACAATGCTAGCCCCGGGACTCCTACTTCCTTTATGCCTGTTTTGTTTTTATGGGTTTTTTTTGGTATTTGCATGCACATATGCCTTTCTTCTTGTTTTCTTTTATTTCTTAATAAAATAAAAAAAAAAAGAAAAAACTAAAACTGAGCTTGCTGGGCTAAGGTGATTAGCATTTTACATTTTGATAGAATTTAACAGATTGTTTTGCTGACATCTGTGAAGTTAGTCACATTTGGTCACATGCATTCTTATCAGTAGGAGCTGCTGCTTTCTCACCCAGAGTAACTGGTTAATATTGGTTGTTATCACTCTTTTTTTCAATGAGGTTGACAATCTGGTAGCTAGAAACTGTGACCCATATTGACTAGACAAGTTTTCCCTTGATTATTGGTCATTAATCATTTCTTTTTAAATTTCCTGATCCAACCCATTACCCACTTTGCTCTAAGGTTCTTGGTTCTTGCTGGCTTTATTAGATTTGTTAACCCTTTACTATTACCTGTGTTATAAATTTTGTCGTGTATTCCAGCCTTTGACTTTCTACTACAGATACTCTTTTGTAGAAAACTTAAATGTTCAGTTAAATCCAGTCAATAATTCTGAGTTTATATAACTGTTTCTCTAGTTTTTCACCTAACCTCATTATACATTTTATTTTTTCACACAAAATAGTTCTGGAATACATTTTTAGGTTACATGACATAAGAAATACAGTTTGGGTTTTCTGTTTATGCCACACTGGAGTATAGAGTAGTGTGTGCCTGGATGGATAAAAGGACCTGGCATACTGAAACTATTCAATGTTAACTAAGAGCAGTGACAAGTGCATATTTTTTCTTTAATTTTATTTTTATTGGAAAGGCAGATATACTGAGAGGAGGAGAGACACAGAGGAAGATCTTCCATCCGATGATTCACTCCACAAGGGACTGCAACAGCCAGAGCTGTGCCAATCTGAAGCCAGGAGCCTAGAGCCTCTTCCAGGTCTCCCTCGTGGCTGCTGTGGTCCAGGCCACAAGCAGGGAGCTGGATGGGAAGCAGAGCCTTCGGGTTTTGAATCGGCACTCATATGGGATCCTGGCACGTTCAAGGCAAGGACTTTATCCACTAAGCTACTGCACTGGGCCTGATAAATCCATGTTTCTTTTTCTTTGTTGGGGTATGGAGATTGAAAGCTTTGTTTTACTTTTTTTTCCAAAGAAACATCAATTCTGAACCTTTTTTTTGCCTAAATCCAGTGATTTTTTTCAGGAACCCATTATATAAAAGTTGCAGCCATCAATCATATCTCATCAATGATATCTGGAAACTTCAGTGCTAAATCTTTGCTTCAGCACACAATAATACATGAAGTTCTTTTTTTAAAAAAAGTAAAAGATTTATTTATTTTTTATTGGAAAGTCAGATATACAGAGAGAATACACAGAGAGAGGAAGATCTTTCATCTGCTGATTCACTCCACAAGTGACTACAACAGCCAGAGCTGAGCCAATTGAAGCCAGGAGCCCAGAGCTTCTTCCAGGTCTCTCATGTGGGTGCAGGGTCGTAAAGCTTTGGGCCATCTTTGACTGCTTTCCTAGGCAATAAACAGGGAGCTGGATGGGATATGCAGCCATTGGGGCAAGAACTGGCACCCATTTGGGATCCCTCCTTATGCAAGGTGAAGACTTTAGCCACTAGACTACCACACAGGCCCAATACATTAAGTTCTTTAGAAATACAGTAATCTTTTTTTAAAGGATCTATTTATTTTTATTGCAAAGTCAGATATACAGAGAGGAGGAGAGACAGAGAGGATTAGAACCAGTGCCGATATGGAATCCCAGGGCGTTCAAGGCAAGGACTTTAACCGCTAGGCCACAGTGCCGGGCCCAGAAATACAGCAATCTTAAGACAAGAGAACACTTGGGAACCTGACTTAACCTACCATTTGCTGATTTAGAAATGATATTCAGCTTTGCAATTTTATTTTTGCAAAATGAAGGAAAATTTTGGGCCCAGCACGAAGGCTCAGTGGCTAAAATCCTCGCCTTATATGTGCCAAGATCCCATATGGGTGCTGGTTCCTTCGCAGCTGCTCCACTTCCCATCCAGCTCCCTGCTTGTGGTCTGGGAAAGCAGTAGAACATGGTCCAAAGCCTTGGGACCCTGCACCCATTTGGGAGACCTGGAGGAAGCTCTTGCCTCCTGGTTTCAGATCAACTTGGTCAGTCGTAGCCACTTGAGTGAACCAGTGAACAGCAAGTCTGTTCATAGAACTCCGTCTCTCTGTAAATCTGCTTTCCCAATAAAAATAAATAAATCTTTTAAAAATGATAGAAATTTTTTTTCTTTTTTTATTGTTATTAACATTGTATTATGTGATACACATTTATAGGCACTGGGGATTTCCCCCCCCCCATAGTGGATTCCTCCACCTTGCTGCATAACCACAGTTCAAGTTCAGTTGAGATTCCTTCATTGCAAGCATATACCTAGCATAAAGTCCAGCGTCTTATTGTCCAGATAAGTTCAGTGGCCTCTTGGGGAGACCTTCTCTGGTCTGAAGGTAGAGCTAACAGAGTAAAGTTCTGGTCAGTTAAAAGCCCCAACAAAACCTCATCATCAATATACAACATTATGGAATTAATTGACATAGTATTGAGTAAACAATATGTTAAAAATAATGCAAGTTCAATTCTTCAAAACATCTGGGTTGAGACAGTATCAATGACACGTTCAAAAAAATAACAACCAACCAAACAAAAATTACAGGTTAAATCAAGGCAAACATGCAGTATCTAGCCTTTTGGGATTCACTCATTTCCCTTAGCATTATAGTTTCCAGTTGGGCCCATTTAGCCACAAAGAACTGCATAAAAATGATAGAAAATTAAAAAACACTCATGGTTCTCAACAAACATAAACTAGTTATATATACTATAGAACCCATAAAACATCTGAAACTAAAGTTACATAACCATGTACATAAATACAGAGACAAATTCATTTTATAATCTCACTGTAGAAGTAGTTTCTTGACAGACTGATTACCTTAACAAGGACAAAATAACATTGTCTTTCACATACTTGCCCAACCACTGAGTCTCCTTGTAAAAGGTCAAATGGAGGTTATGAACACAAACCACAAAGATTTGCCAAAAAATACACTGCAAATAGTTACAGGCCAATGAAATGCTTTCTAATTAGTAACTTTACCCCATATACTCATGACTAATTTTTCTTTTCCTATTTTTTAACTTTTCATTTCACTTCTTCTCTAGGAAAGAGTAGAAATGATTAAGGCCAATCCTCCAAATCAATGGAATGACTCTAATTAATATAAGTCCCATTTATCATCTGACATCCTGCAAACAGTACATAAAACATTAGTTTATATTCAGATTCATATTCAAACCTAGTTATTTCCAGAAGTTTGCTTTAGGAACAACTGTTAATCTTTTATTCTTAGAGTAACACATGAGTTTTCAACAACACACGAATTGTTATTTGATTCTTAATGGACACCTGAGTTTAATTTCAAGTGCTTAAATAAATCCAAAAAGTTCCAAAAATATAAATCCGTGCAGTGTTCTCCCGTTTCTGTAGCTCTAACAGGCTAGTACATGTGTTCCCTCCCATCTGGGAAATTAGAAAAGAAGCTCTTGTACCATGGTTCTTAGAAGCTAACATTACAGATGATTATTGTAACCACTAATGGCAGCATTTGGAAAACAGGGGATCGTTATAGCATAGTAGGGGACTTTTTAAACAGTACAACTATACATTTTCAGGGCTTTCTATCTGCTCTATTTGAAGTAGCAGCAAGCTAAAATAGGGGGGAAGATGCCAAATTTGCTAAAACTCCAGAAGAATACTGCCTTTTGCTCTTATAAAAGTGGGTCAGGCACTGACATACATATTGTGAGGCAACAGCGGCCCGATGTTTTACTGAGAGTTAACAGTGGATCTGGCCTGGCACTTGACAAAATGGGAAGGGGGTATCCCAGTTCCACTACAAGTGATTCTCTTACAGGTGGGGAGATTCTTCTGCTAATTTTTGCACGCACAGTATCTGGAACATGACAGATTCATAGCATATTGGCAGGAAAAAAGAAGAAAAACCTTGAATTAATGCAGGAATGACTAAAAGAATGAGTAAATAAGTAAGATATTTTACAGTTTAAAATTTAGAAATATCTGGGTTTCAGGATTCATGGTATAAAACTGATACAATTAAATAGAAATTTAAATATCTATTTCTTTAGTTTTTAAGTCCATTATTGAATATTCCATTAAGGAAACCTCAAATCTGATCCATGTAGCCAGTGCTGCAGCACAGCAAGCCAAGGCCTCCACTTCAGGTGCTGACAGCCCGTATCAGAGTGCCAGCTTAACTTCTGCTGCTCCATCTCCAAACCAACTCCCTGCTAATGTGCCTAGGAAAGCAGCAGAAGACAGCCCAGCTGGTAAGGTCCCTGTGACCTAATGAGAGGCCCAGTTGCAGCCTTTGCAGCCCATTTGGGGTACAGAGAGGATCCATCTCTCTCTCTGTCTTTCTCTCTTTTTCACTCTCTCTGCCTTTCAAATAATAAGGTTTGAAAAACAAAAACAGATCCATATATCACCCAAGAAAAGACACATCTGTGAATCAAGAACCATCATTTCTGGTTGTATCACTGATTCACTTACGTAACTATACTCAACTGAAGTTCTTTGCAAATATCAAAACGATATAGAAGAAAACAACTAGTCTTAAAAATAAAAGTAAGCACAAGTACGATTTATCATTTCTCTGTACTCTTTTGATATGCTAATTATTCCAAGAAAAGATAACAGCCATTAAACAAACTACTATATATTGAAGACATCAGTATCAGTATAGTCAGAAAGGCATGCACTACTAATTAACTAATTGCTGATAAATGTTAGTTAAACCATAAACATTATGAACTATAAGATCATGTAGGGAGACCGTAAAAAAAAGTGCATTTCTCAATTCAGAAAGATTTACAGCAAAGCTATAAATGTTACTAGCAAAGCCAATCTGTTGCCATAAATGATTGTAAGGCAGCTATTATGTAGAATATTAAAAGCCAAATGTCATTTCAAATTACATTTAAAATAGTATTGAGGAACCAGCATTGTGGTACACTAGGTTAAGCAGCTACTTGCATTACTATCCCATATCAGAGCACCAGTCTGAATCTGATCCTCGCTTGGATCCAGCTCCCTGCTAATGCATCTATTAAGGTAGCAGAAGAAGGTCCAAGTGTTTGAGTCCTTGCCACTCACGTGGGCAATCGGAATGGCGTTCCAGGATCCTTACTGGCCCAACCTCAGCTGTTGTAGACATTTGAGAAATGCATCAGAGGTTGGAAATTCTTTCATTCTCTGTGTTTACTGACACTCTGCCTTTCAAATGAATATTAAAAACCTTAGAAAAACAGCAGCAGCCTACATCTGGATCAAGTCCCAACCCTGCATTCAATCCAGCTTCCTGTTAATGCCCACCCAGGGAAGCAGGGGATAAGGCTCGGATACTTGGGTTGATACTTGGGTTCCTACTATCCTTGTGAAAAACTTTCAGGTTTTTACTTCAGCCAGGCCCAACCCTGGTGATTGCTGCTAGAGAATGAACCAACAGACTTGAATATTTGGGTCTGTCTCTGCCTTTTAAATACACAAAAAAAATAATAAATAAAAATAAAATGGTACTAAGCTTGACTTGGTATTAAATGACTCCCACAGTTATCCAAAACTAGGTTTGAGAAAGCACTTCATTTTGCGAAAACTATCAGTTTTTGACCAGCTGTATACAAACTTAAAACTTCCCATACAGAATCTCACTTTAAAATATACTGAGGTTATTTCCTACAGGTTCCAGTTCTCCAATAACACAGATCCATCACAATCAAATTACATAAATTTAGATATTTCAAATCAAGTTTTTTTCAAGGTGGCAGAGATTATGATATATTTACCAAAAAGTAAAAGATGTAGTATGCTACAAACATTATGAGGAAAACCTAAAGCAGGCAGAGCAGATAAGGAGGGACAATGAGACTTTTTAAAAGGGGTCAAAAATAAGCACATGGGGCCCGGCGCGGTGGTGCAAGTGGTTAAGGTCCTCGCCTTGCATGCCTGGGATCCCATATGGGCACCGGTTCTATCCCGGCAGCCCTGCTTCCCTTCCAGCTCCCTGCCTGTGGCCCGGGAAAGCAGCAGAGGACAGCCCAAAGCTTTGGGACCCTGAACCCGCGTGGGAGACCCGGAAGAGGCTCCTGGCTTCGGATTGGCATAGTATCGGCTGTTGCACTCACTTGGGGAGTGAATTGGACGGAAGATCTTCCTCTCTGTCTCTCCTCTCTGTATATCCGCCTTTCCAATAAAAAAATAATAATAAAAATAAATCTTTAAAAAAAATAAGCACATGAAAAACGAGCCATGGTCCTCCACCACTTAGGATAAATGTAGTTTTTTTTTTTTTTTTAAAGGCCTGAGCCTGGAGCGGTAGCACCTTGAATGTGCTGGGAGGGGTCCCAAATGGGTGCCAGTTCTTGCACCAGCAACCCTATTTCCCATCCAGCTCTCTGCATGTGACCTGAAAAAGCAGTTAAAGATGGACCAAGGCTTTGGGACCCTACACCCACATGGAAGACCTGGAAGAAGCTCCTGGCTCCTGGCTTCAGATTGGCTCAGTTCTGGCTGTTGTAGTCACTTGGGGAGTGAAATCAGCAGACAAAAGATCTTTCTCTCTCTGTATTCTCTCTGTACATCCGACTTTCCAATAAAAGTAAGTAAATCTTTTTTAAAAAATCCTTTTGACTCACATGATGGACTATCAATATAAGTAGCCAAAATCAAAATTTGAATTTGGAGTCAACCGGAATTAACTGACAATGAATATAGTATGAATGGAATTGAAGCTAAGCAGAAGAAATGTTTGAGAACAAGGAAAATATTGTAGAGAAGACCTTGTTCTTACTACTAACTTTTATCTGTCCTATAATGACACTGATTCTTTCAGAAATTAGATCATTTCCTTTTCATGAAAGTGCTAGGAAATGTGCAAGAGTCAGGGAAAGCACCATACTCAGCAAAAACAATCCAAAAATAAAGGAGTCAAGTTGAGCCAAGTAGATGAGGAAGAGCATAAAGGTCTCCTGTGGCTGGCCCTTTAGCATTGGGTGTGACCCTAACTTTTCTATGCTGTAGGGTTCTGTAACACCGTAACAAGTCATGCTACAGTCTATCATATGTTGAATTCTTGTGTTATTCTGGTACCCCTTGTGAAGGCAACATTTACAAGACTTACTTCTGATTCAATTTATCCAAATGGAAAAGGGAGTATAAACATTTTCCAGGCCTAATGCTGACAAAACTGGATTACTCCCCATATATTTTAAAGATCTTGCCTAACACTTGGGCATGCCCCTTATCAGAAAGTTCTTACCTTTCCTTAGCTAATGAGGCTTTGATTTCTTTCATCCTGGTTCACAGTACATTCACTTGCCTGTTCCGGGTCCTTTTGGACTGTCACCTGATCTATGTCCTTCTTCAGTGACTACGACCGCATTGCCTCATGAGATCCCACTGTTGTTGGAACAGTATAGATCTGCTAATCCACATAGACTGCAACCTTCTGATGGCAGCGTACAGATCTATCTCCCCCTTCTTATTATGCCCTGCAATAACAACTAACATTTTTGCAGAGTACGGTTGCTTTGCTTTAGGCTTTATACGAATTATCTCATATCATCTTCATAACCTCATAAAGTTAAGAAGTACTATTGCTCTCACTTGGCAGATGAAGAAACTGATGCTCAAAGAGATTAAATCAGTAAGATAACTTTTGAACCCTTGCAGGTTGACTCAGAGTTTGGACTCTATATGATGCCACAATCCCCAACTAATGCAGGTTCCGAAGAAACTCAGCATAAACACTCAAAACACTTGGAGAAGCACATACCACAAAGAAGTCAGATATTTACTACACATTTCACTTGTTCTCCAATTAGTGTCTAAATCCTTTATGTTCCAAAAGACCATGAGCAAATAATTTTTTTATTCTCTTTTTACACAGAATACACCATCCTCCTGTACCAGATCGCACGATGGGTACTCAAACAAGACTGAAAAGTATACACTGCGTGTTAAAATTCACTTTCAGAAACTACTGAGCAAAAAATCTGAATGCTTGAAGAAATACTAAAAGGCTACAAGAGTTCACCATGCCAAATCATTTGACATCTCTACACAGACTCCCTCAGGGAAGGAGGAGGGTTTCTATGAGGACATTGATGAGGATTGCAGAGTTCCAAGGCCATAATATCAACCTTCCCTCAATAATGCACGGTTGGGCACATTCTATGATTAACTCACTATACTCAGTGAGAAGAAGTGCTGATTGTCAGGTCAAGAAAGGATAACAGCAGTGTTCTTGAAATAGCCACCTCTTCACAGGGTGAGCCCAGGACACCAGGACAGAGCTGTCGCCACCTGCCCATCTTCCAAAACTGATGTCCTGAGTTCATTATGATGAGATGTCAAGATGCAGTACAGGGTCAGGTTTTTTTTTAAAAAAGATTTGTATCTTGCTTATTTTCAAACAAAGACCATTTCACAGCTTTCATTTATTCAGGAATCTGCTTGTGAAGCTGTACTTAGCCTTATTATGTTGGTTATAGCTGCTGTTTATAAAACTAAATTGAAACACATGCTGTACAAACAAACTTTGGGAGAAAAAAATTCTGGCTCTTTTAAAATACTGATGATCAAGATTTTGTTGGTCAAATATTATCCCATCAGTTATTATACCTAACAGACACAACCCGGAGGAACGCCAACTTTCGCTGCATAATCACAGCACTACTCTGAAAGGTGTGGGAAATGGAACCTCTTCTCTGAGAGCCTCTCCCAGCGGGGAAGCCTGGGTGAGGGAGAGGCTCCAAGTGCAGTCGGGGTGCCCACTGCCAGCAAGCAAAGTTCCTTGCTCTACCAACCTCTCTACTCATTCAAGCAGTTTTGCTAAAAATGTATTAACATTTAATACATGGATTGGTTGGGACATATTCACTTGGTCATTAACAGACAGTCATATGTCACATGTGAGGGTATTTCAAAATTTTTGTGGGAAGTAGAATTAAGAGGTATTCTTGGCCAAAATTTTTGCAGAAAGAATCTGGGACATGGAGCTGCTTCTTCTGCCTTAGGAACTGTGTAGTAGTGCCAGCATAATGGCTCAATTGGCTATTTCCTTCCATGTGTGAGCATACCACATGGGTGCTAATGCATGTCCCACTGGCTCCACTTCCCATCCATCTCCTGGCTTTTGACCTGGGAAAGCAGTGAAGGATGCCCAAAGCCTTAGGATCCTAAACCCACGTGGGAGACCTGGAAAAAGCTCCTGGCTTTGATTCAACACAGTTTCAGCTGTTGGCGGCCACTTTGGGGAATGAACCAGCAGAAGAAAGATCTTTCTCTTTATCTCTCTTTTTTTTTTGTAGACCCGCCTTTCCAATAAAAAAAAAAAAAGTTTTTTAAAAACAACTGTTTTCTAATAAGTCTGATAAGCCTCTTGTGGACCTATTTAAAGCAGCAATTTTTGCAATTATTTAAAAAATTATATTAGATTACATCTCTAGACAGTTCTGAGTGCATACACATCGAGTGATACAAACTCTATGCATGCTTTTACCCAAGAACCCAATGAAATAAGTTAAGACAATAGGGAGTTTTAATTTACATACATATCAAACAGCTATGAACACCATTTGCTACATCCTTAAAAACGTATGCATAACTGAAAAAAAAAAGTTATCTAAGGTTTTTACCAAAGTTATTTATTCTTTGTGAGGGACAGAAAGACACAGATTTGAAGTGGCAGCTGGATGTGTTTGATGTTCCTTGCCTAACTTCCTCTCCTCTATCATGAAGTTCTTGTTTCTTGCAGACCTCACCTTCAGCCCATCCTCACACAGGTTGAAAAAGCTGCCTGTTCCTAATCTGTGGGAAGAGCTCGTCCGTTTTCCAAGCATGAAGACTACCTGTAGGCCAGCCAGTCTCTCCACAGAAGCAGAACCCATGCTTCCCAAGCATGCAGGACAGGCTGCAGGAGAGGAAAATAAAGCCAACCACAGAGAACACTGGGGAGGAAAGAGGCCAGCCTTGCCAGCATTCAGCCACTGAGCTCCCCTTAGCTCCATCCACTGTGGTTTGGCTACTCAGCCTTCTTCTGGCTTTAGAAAACACATAAGCTGCCCCATATGCCTAAGTTGGTTTGAAGTGGTTTTCCTTCTCTTATGACCAACATTCTCTCTTGTAAATTATTAAACTGCCGAATATAGATGATACCAGGGCAAATCAACATCTACAGAATCATGTGCTGCACAGGGCTTTTATCCCTGGGTTATTTGAGTAGCTTCCCAGACTATGAAACGCTGGACCCTAATCACAATCTAGAAGGGATCCTTAAGACAAAAAAAAAAAAAAAGTGCTGCTGCAGGCTTCCAGACATACCAGAAGAAAGCTCTGCTAGAGCAATCTGCCTGCAGCACCCAGTGCTGGCTACAGCTGGGCCATGTTTCAGGACTTGTTGCCACTCATTGTAGTAGAAATGAAACAGCACTCTAACCTATTCAAGGTTTGAGAACACACTGTACAATTGGCTGCTCCTCATCCACTGAGCAAAAAGATGTAAGAGTGTCAATACCAAAGGCAGGCAATCTATAGCAGCATTTTATTTGAATTCAGAAAAGGTTTTGCAAGTTTCTTATGCAACTTAAGCACTGTCCAAATATGGTAATCTTTTCACTATAGAAAAAAAGATATTTTCAAAGGGATGATTAATGTTTGTTTTTCCCTTATGATTTGACAAATATGGAAGCTATGGCCAAATAGGTGAGGAAACAGTCAAGGATCACATAAAAAGTCCAAGACAATGTCTCTCCCAGGACAGCCTCCAAAGCTTCACTCAGTTGCTGGGCACAACAAACTACTACTACCACAAACTACCACCAACAGACAGCACCAATCAGAAAAGAACAATACAACTGCCAGCAATGGCATTGCCATATTCATCGTATAACATTGTAATAAAACTATCATGACAGACATTCCCCCTCCCACCACGTACTTGATACCATGACACCTTTTAGACTTCCTAACAAGCCAGAAAAGGGACAGCCAGGAAGCTCCTGGTAAGGAGTTCTACCAAAATCACCACTCCTAAAGGATGTTCCATTTTCCTATTCCCATAAAATGATTTAAAAAGGACCACCTCAAACCTCATGACACTCAATTCACTCTTTAGCATGCCCTCGCTCCCTCCTGCATGTGCACTTTTCGCTTCACAGATCTTAGTCCTCCAAGGACCTTACAAGTGTTCCGGGTTTGAATTCCTTTTGGTATCACAGACAAGAGCCTACCTGTACCACCAAGACAACAACGGGAAGCAACAGACTTGCTCAGCTTTTGTAAAAGGGTGTGGAAGTGTCAGGCAAAGATGTTCAACAAATGCAGTGTCACTTCTATTCCTTCCAGACTCTTGGTCTGATATCCTTCATATTGCCACACTTTCCTGCTGGTGAGGACAGGACCTACTCTCTCCTTGCCAGGTTGTCTGGATTCTGGAGCTTAGTGAATTTTCTATGGCAATTCTGTAGGTAAGGACAGAAGGGAAAAGCACCCCCAAAGCTCATAAAACCTTTGCACCAGCCCACCTCCCCAGTAGGTCACTTAACTCATGCTATCCGGTATCCATAGCAACTAGGAAATTGATTCTTTCCCAGTTTTGTCACCATACTTTTATTAACACAAGCCATCCGGGCATGTGTTTTAAAACAAAACTGGAAGCAACTAGAGGTTCTCCCCTCTAAGGCATTAGTGATCTTTGGATTTTGCATATTGATCTCACTTGCAGAGCCCAAAGGGAATTGCTCCAAAAACAGAGATAGACTTGGGCCATATCCTTCTGGAACTAGCTACAGAAAAAGGTCCTGTGCTGAAAATGAGCTGTGGGACCCAGTGTGGTGGCCTTGTGGCTAAAGTCCTCGCCTTGCATGTGCCAGTATCTCATATGGATGCTGGGTTATGTCCCAGCTGCTCCACTTCCCTTCCACCTCCTTGCTTGTGGCCTAGGAAAGCAGTTGAAGATGGCCCAAAGCTTTGGGACCCTGCACCGACATGGGACACACAGAAGAAGCTCCTGACTTCAGATCAGATCAGATCAGCTCCAGCCACTGTGGCCACTTGGGGAATGAACCAGCAAATAGAAGATCTTTCTGTCTCTGCTTCTTTGTATATCTGCCTTTCCAATAAAAATAAATGAACCTTTAAAAACAGAAAATGAGTTGTGAGAAGCAGATAAGTACTGTACCTTTCTCCAGCCTCAAAAACCCTCCCTCATTGCTATGACTAGACTACAATTTGGTCCTGAATTCATGCAGGAGTTTAAATCATAATGTAATAAATTAACGGTACTAAAAGGATGGAAATTTAATCCAATTGTGGGGGTAAAGTGTGCAGTCTTTAAGGGGTATTTAAAATAAGGCAAGTAAGTACATAGGGTGCAGACCCCATGATTAACTCCTAGTGGCTTTATAAGGAGAGAGGGAAGTGGGAGAATCAGAGACAGACAGATAGGCAGGCAGTATCGACAGATACAAACACTATCTCTTGCCAAATGGCATTATGGCCACCTCAAGCTGCCAGCAAGGAGCTTACCACATAAGGCCCTTCATCCCTGTAGCTTCATGACCAGGAGCCCAGAAAAGGCCTCCCTTCTCTATACAGTTACCATGCCGTAAGCATTTCATTATAACGAAAAGCTGACTGCTGCACTTCTATACAGCAACCTGCCTTTAGAGCTCCTTCTAATTTTATTTTTTCACTACCCTGGTTAGTTTACCCTAACTGCAGCAGGTCCGCACACTGCTTTCTGTCAGCCAGTCAGCCCCTTGCCACTTAGTCTAACTGCCTTCTCCATTAGCCTTTCCAAACTAAATCAGTGGGTGTAAGTTTGGACATTTTCCTCCCCACTCTCCGATTCGGCATATGTCCTAGAAAAAGAAGAAAATTCACGTTCATACATGCAACAGAATGGTAAAACCAAGAAGTACAGAACAGCAAGAAAAACTGTTTGCTATCTCATTCATTCTTTCGGAAAAAAAATTACAATAGCGCAACATTCTTAACCATTGGTTTGACTAAGATATAAAGCAAAGTCTGATAAAAGAAAAAACAGAATATTTGCATCAATACTGAGGCACACAGTCATCTATAATCATACTCTGATTTCTTCAAATTTGACTCTTAAATAATACTGATTATTTACCAACCACAGGCAATAGACTGTGATAAGCATAATATAGAAGAATCTAAAAAAATAATTTTAGGGCCTAGTGCAGTAGCCTAGTGGCTAAAGGTCTCACCTTGCATGGGTACCAGTTTGTATCCTGGCTGCCCCACTTCCCTTCCAGGTCTCTGCTGTGGCCTTGGAAAGCAGTATTGCTGTCATGCTCATGAGTCAAGTCTGAGGTCACCCCGGGTGAGATTTGTTAGGGGACTACCCAGCTAGTGATGAGAAGGGTAGTAATGTTTGCACATCAATAAGAATAAACACATATAAACGGTAAAGAGAGCATCCGTAGCATATTCCAAAACCAGATAAAATAGAAGAAGAAACATAGTAAAACTGGAAAAAAAAATCCTGAAATACTCTTCTTACTACTCGCATCCATACCAGTTGTGCAGGAGTTGGAGGAAGCAGCTAGGCAGAGAAGGGTGCATTAATGAGACTGGTGTCAGCAGTGAAGCTATGTCATTGGTTTTCACAAGAATGAGGGATAAAGAAAGTCAGAAGATGTTAAAAGTAAAGAGGATCTCAGGATTCTGGTCTAGCTGTCTAGCAAGAAAGCACACCTTGAGAGTACATGTTTTCAGAGTGGTACATAGCTGATCATTTGGTGCAGAAACTAAAACATCACTTAGAATGCTTGCATCCCATATAGCATGCCTGTGTTGAAGACCTATCACCACTTCCCGTTCCAATTGCCTCTCAGTGTTCAACTAGAGAGTCAGTGGGTGATGGCTCAAGTAGTTGGGCCCCTGCCCCCCATGTGGGAGACATGAATTAGGTTCCTGGCTTCCAACCTCAGTCTGGCCAAGCCCAAGCTGTTGAGGGCATCTGGAGAATGAACTGGCAGATGGAAAGTAGCCTCTTGTCTCTGTCCCCACCTTTCAAATAAGAAAGATAACAAAATAATAAGGATAAGTATTTCTTTTTTTTTTTTAACAGAGGAAGAAAGAGAGAAGCCCAGGGAAATCCCCAAGGATACCCTCTAGGACCTTGACCCTCCCTTGACTGGAGTGTTTTTTTATAGTAATGGGTACTGGCAGGAAGATTTCACTAGGTTTCTAGCATATTATAAAGTAAAGTTTGTAACCACTGTTTCCAACATGCATGATTTTTCACAGAGAAACTGAGACAATGGACTTGATCTATTCAATATGAAGGGCTAATTTAGTCGCTCATAAGGCTAGAACCAAAACGCGGGACAGGGACAACTTATTCCCACAGTAATGCTTTGTGTTAGCTTCAGCATCCTGCCATATCCAAATTTGCTTTGAAAATTCTTTGTCATTTACTAAATGAGGCCTGTATGAATCAAAAAGGAAACACAAGATCCCAAAGAGGAAGAGAAGATCAAAAGTGTCTTTACATCAAGTTACAAAGACTAGAAATATTCATATGAGGAAAAATGCATTGTATTAATAGCTCCATAAATCAAAAACTATAAATGTTGGACTTAGTATAACTATTGAGTAGGTGGCTTTGTTAGAACTTTACTAAATATAGAAGTGCTACTGCTAGATTTAGAAGGACTACAAATTCAGTTAGACTTTATCATTGGTTTAGGTTAGTGAAGAATCTTTTTTTAATTTCTAAATTAATAGCAGATTTTAGATCGATTGACGAACATTTGCAGTTCTGTGTTTATGAAAAGAAATGGTGACATTTCACGATGCATAAATGATGAAAAAGTATGGAAGCATCTTAGCAAGTAGCAATTCTCCAAGGAAACTATTAACAGCTTAACATTTCTAATTCTTACTGGAATGTGGATTCAACTTACTGAAAAAAGTTGATACCAAATAGGAATGAAAAGTAAGATAAAAGACCAGATTAAAACCTTAGGCTGGATTTCTTAGGTCTAGCACTGAAACAGATGATGGTAAGTATACAAAAATACATGAGTAGCATTTTAAAGCAGGCTTCACAGACTATGTTAGCAAACATCACTACGCCAGAAAACAATCAAGAGCAAACAAAACTAAAAACTTCCCAAAGCCTCAATAAAACAACTGAGGTGCCTGTTTACCCCTAAATAAACCAAGCTAGCTCATCATCACCTATGTAACCTAGCACCCTAAGCAGTGAGTTCTTGTTCTTTTATTCTGTCTTCAACTGTTTTGACTCTCCTACTCTACTCAATGCAGCATTAAAGCTGGCTTCAAGATACAGTAATATAGGATTTGTTCTACCAACATGTATTAATGCCATACTACATGTTGTGCAACAAACAGTAGGTGTAGGGGTCTAATCCCTCAAAACTTGCATAGTTGTCCAGGAAAAACAACCATCATGGTTTGGAGGTGATTTGCTCCCTAAGAATCGTGCTTTGGTAGCAAAGGTAGGAAATGGAATGGAACTGTTCAGAGGTGGAGGAACCTTCTAGAGGTCCTTAGGATGCCATAGGAGCTGTCCTCATAGGACATTAAGATCACTATCAGGGTACTCGAGCTTCCATAGGCGCAAGTGGTTTAAAGAGTGAACCCAACCCACGTCCCTCTCAGGATTACTGTTTTCAATGTCCACTCTTCCTCTTGCACACACTCCAGCCATGCACTAACTTTGAGAAGGCAAATGAATGAGGCCATCTGATTTGAATTTCCAGCCCCCAAAGTGTGAGCTAAAAAAACTTCTTTTTGTTATAAAGTAGGCTGATTCAGGTATGTCATTACAGTAACAAAAATGGATTAATGCAAAAAGTAAACTGTCTGTAATAAAAGTGGGTTATAAGATAGGTGCATCTGTGGCAGGACAAAGGAGGGTGCTAAAGAGAGACTAAGAGTCACTAGAGGGAATGATGCTGGTTGAAAGCAAAGCAAGTGAGAAGAGGGGATAAAAAGTATAAGGGAACGGAAAAAATAGAGAAAAGTTCAAAGGAAGATGCTTACGTATACTGTCAAACAGCATTCTGGGGAAATTGGATAAGTTTATGCGCCAGACCATCACCAACCTTCATGCAATTTGGCTAAGTATTTTATCTAAAGAAGAACCTAAAAAGGGATTGCAACATGGGCAATGCCACAGTAAGATCACTGGGCAGTATCCAAAAAGTTTTGCAAGACTTGACTGAAGGACCCGGCATGACGACTCAATTGCCTAATTCTCCCCTTGTAAGCACCAGGATCCCATATGGGTGCCAGTTCATGTCTCGGCTGTTTCACTTTCTATCCATCTCCTTGCTTGTGGACTGGGAAAGAAGAAGAGGATTTCCTTGCCTTGGGGCCCTACAGCCACGTGGGAGACTCAGAAAAAGCTTCTGACTCCTAGATTCAGATCAGCTCAGCTCTAGCCATTGTGGCCCTTGAGGAGTGAGCCAGCAGATGGAAGATCTTTCTGTCTCTCCTTCTCTCTGCATATCTGCCTTTCCAAAATTTTTTTTTTAATCTTAAAAAAAAATTAGCCTAGGCTGCATATGCAAAGGGAAGGAGTTCTACAGGGCCCTGCACAGTGATAGGATACTACATAGAAAGGCATATGGGGCAGAATCTGAGCCCAAGCATAGGGAGAAGGGGCGCATACGAGACAGGAGGCAGCAGCAACAATGCAAAGACAGGTTAGCTACTGGAGACAGGTATGACACATATTTTATATGTAACTTACATGTTATAACAATTTGATTTTTATTGAAGGAAATTATGAACATACATAAAAAGAGAAATAGATTGTGCCCAGAATTTTGTACTGGAACTGAAAATATCCGAATAAACATGGTTATTCAACATATACAGATAGGTGCAGAATATTGAGCACCAAAATAATGACAATGACTGAGAACAGTCTATTGGATAAATAGGAAGTATTAAGCCTAATAAACTGAATAAGTTTAATGCAAAAATGAGACATTTGTGATGCTCCAAAGTACCTTTACAGAAACTGCTTACTAACGACAGAGTAGGAAAGAAAAAATAAAATCACAGGAAAGAATCTGACAGACGTCACCCAGAACAAGTCAATGTAAACATGAAGCAATACTAAGTCAAACAGGTCTGGTGCACGCTTGAGAAAGCAGGCAGTAAACAGACAGCATTTCTATCATATTCCTGCTATGGATATGAAGTGGAAATTGATCACGATTAAACATGAGACAAGAGCAAACTCAGAGAGATTTTATAGACTAACTGGCCCATAATCTTCAAAAATACTGGAGACGTCAATGACAAAATGAAGGAGAATAATGATTTTAGGAGACACAACAAAATTTACTTCTTATTGGAAAGGCAGACTTACACGGAGAAGGAGAAAAAAGACCCTCTGTCCACTGGTTCATCAGAAGCCAGGAGCCAGGAGCTTCTTTCAGGTCTCTCACACGGTTGCAGGGTCCCAAGGCCTTGAGCAGCCCTCTACTGCTTTCTCAGGCCACAAGCAGGGAGCTGGATGGGAAGTGAAGCAGCCAGGACACAAACCGGCACCCATATAGGATTCCAGCACCTCCAAGGCGAGGACGTTAGCGCCCAGGCCCAGCATATAACCACATTTTATACATGATTATCAACTGAAGTCTTGTTACTGGGACATCAGGGAAATTTCAGTGAGTTCTTAGAACTGGAAAACAGTCATGCATCAATGTTAGTTTCTGATTTTCATTACTACATCATAATTATTTATGAGACTGATTTTGTAAGAAATGTACATTAAAATGTTTAAAACTAAAAAAATTATTCCAACTTGATCACAAAGGGTTTAAAAAGTATTTCTACTATGTTTATAGGTTTATTTTATTTTTATTGCAAAGTCAGATAAACAGAGAGGAAGAGAGACAGACAGGAAGATCTTCTGTCCGATGATTCATTCCCCAAGTGATTGCAGTGGCTGGAGTTGTGGCTATCCTCAGCCAGGAGCCAGGAACTTCCTCCAGGTATCCCACGCAGGTGCAGGAACCCAAGGCTTTGGGCCATCGTCAACTGCTCTCCCAGGCCACAAGCAGGGAGTTGTATGGGAAGCGGAGCTGCTGGGATTAGAACAAGCGTCCATAGAGGATCCCGGCTCGTTGAAGGTGAGGACCTTAGCTGTTGGGCCACCATGCCAGGCCTGTATTTCTACTATTTTTACATTGCTATTGTAAATTTGAATTTATCTCAAAATCAAAAAATAAAAGAGGAATAAAAGGAAAGAAAGAAAGCTGCGATTTAAATAAGAAACCCATTTCTATATAACTGTACAGTAAAATGTATAATTCTCAAATCAAAACATGGAGTTAGTAATTGCCCAAATATTGCTATTTTTTCCAAATGAAAAAATCCCATCAGCTATGGTCATAGCGATTTTCCTGGTTTAGAGCTGGCATTGTAGCTTAGTGAGTTAAGCCACTACTTGTGATGCTGGCATTCCATATGTAAGTGCCAATTTAAGCCCAGCTGCTTTTGTGTTTCAGATCCAACTCCCTGTTAAAAGTTTTGGGAAAGCCATGGAAATTTGCCCAAACACTTGGGCCCCTGCCACCCAGAGGGGAGAAACAGCACAGAATTGCCAACTCCTCTCCAGGCTGTTCAGGCCATTTGCATAGCAAACCACCAAATGAAGGCCACTCAGTTTCCTCCATACCCCATCTCACATTTCCAAATTTACCCGGATTGGTTGGTCTTTCCTTGAACCTTGAACTCAAGAATTGATGTCCAAAGCAGTCAGACCTAGGCTAGCCGCATTTCACATAAAATCTGCTTAAAGAAGCTTCTTTCTACAGGGTGAGACACATTACATCTTAACTTACACCACCCACAACCATTCAGGATAAACACTATTATTTTCTCTTTTTTAGAGATTTAAAAAGCTTCTCAAAGATTGAGCACAACATACACTGCCTTCAACTAAGCAAGAAACAAACTTGGGCTTTTAGATCATAGCTCATGCGTTTCCGACTGTAATTCCCCACCTTCCTAGGTATCATGCTAGTCACTGCAGGAAATGGGTTCTCAGAGAACTACTTTGCCCATCACCTCTTTTTCCACAGCTGGAATTTTCTGCCTTCCCACTAGCCGTAACTCTTCTACACACCACAGTGTTCAAATGCAAAGGTTAAAAAGGCATTCTTAGTGTTTTATGTTAAATGAGTTTTTTGAGTTTTGATCACTAAATCAACTTCAAATGTAAAGAACAAATGATGCAGGAACAGTACAAACAAATAGCACTGCCTGCATATCACTTAATGCTGAATAAGAAAAGCCAAGTACCATATCAAGACACATTAGGAGTTGTAACCGGGAGTCAGCAGTTCACTGGACAAAGAACTGCTGACTGACTCCCAAGCTTGTACTGTTTCATTTGGTACAAGAGATCACTACAGACGCTCTCAGAAAAGTGAAACCACACCCCTGCCTAGGGGAAAGGGGACTAGTGAACTCTGAAAAACCAACAGGACATTGAACTTTTCATCTCTGAAGATGAAGACACTTTTGTCATTTCAGTGTTACTTGGAAATGAAATGACTGTTAGATAAAAGCAGAGATACGGGAACAAGATGCCATTCTACTAACTAAGTAAACAACTTCATGCTACAAAACAACTCATATTTAATGTCACTTCTATAACTCTAGAACACCAGCTATAAGGACCTGACAGAGTTCTGACCAGGTCATACATACATTAATGTTACCATAAAACAAAAATTTTACAATGAAAGATACTACAAAAGGCTCATTAAATTGCCTTCAAAATTTTAGGGCACAGGTTCTAATCCCGGCAGTTCCACTTCCCATCCACCTCCCTCCTTGTGGCCTGGGAAAGGAGTTGGGACGGACCGAAGCCTTGGGGCCATGCACCTGCGTGGGAGACCTAGACAAAGTTCCTGGCTCCTGAATCCTGGCTCCTGGCTTCGGATCGGCTCAGTTCCAGCTGTTGCACTCACTTGGGGAGTGAATCATCGGACAGAAGATCTTCCTCTCTGTCTTTCCTCCTCTCTGTGTGTCTGACTTTGAAATAAAATAAATCTTTTTTAAAAATTCTAGGGCACAGAAAGAAGGAATCCTCCTCATAAGCAAAACACAACAAAAGTTGTAGATTGTTTATAGAGTATTCTAGTTCACATCATTTAGGAATGATTTCAACATGGAAACTCACAGGAAAATACAACGCCATCGGGTTTCTTGTTGCTAGCTCTACGTCAGGGAGCACAGCAGCTTTGGTTCACCTCCAATGGTCTCTCTCAAAAACCCCAACCGACTGTGTCTATTCCTGGAACTGCGCTAACCTCCCCTAGCAGTTCATCCTGTCACACACACTCTAATGCACTGGGAACAGTGGCAGCATGTGAAACAAGTTCAAAGATCCCAAAGTGGAAGACTCTGTTTTCCTGCATCCTACCTACTGTAACTGAAAACTGGGAATTTACTGGAATTGAGGATTTATTATGAGTCAGATGGCTGATAGCCTTTCCAACCAAAACATCTGCTCCACAAAAGCACAGCTGCTACAATCCATTTCCTCTTGGATCTGGAGAGTGACCAAGTTGTCCTAAGCCTGTTCCTTAAAGACATAGGGACATAAAATGAGAAACAGAATATAAGTAGATAAGGTGACTTCCAATTTCAACTGTTCTCATGAATGACACGGAAAGTATAACAAAATGTGAAACTCAATCTAAGTTTTACACATTAAAAACTGCAGTCAATTCAGAGAAATATGTGAGGACTCCCACAGATCATTCAAGTGTTGTAGTAGTTCAGCTGGCAATAATTCTTTAGTATTTCAGAAAAGGAGACCCACATACTATTCAAGCACAGTGGGAAAAGTGGGTGTCATTCATTCATCCAGCAAATACCTTAAGTGTCAGCTACTATTTTAGGAACACATGATGGGCACACTAGAGAATGGCCCTCCTCTTGGAGCTTACCTTTCAACAGGAGATAATAAACAAGTTCTGTGATTCATAAGCTAGCCTCAAAATACTATACAAATCTGCTATCGTGCTGCCAATCATCTGCTTATAACAACTGGCATGAAAATTTTTTCTAACAACTACAAAGCAGTACAATGGGTTTTAGAGACATATGCTTCCTAACACAGGGGTAAGGGCTTGGTGCTTATTTAAAGAGATACATTCCTGAAACCTACCCAAGGAGCTTGTGAATCATACATGCAGGTAAACCAAGGAAATTGGAACCTTAAAAAAAAAAAAAACAGAACTTCTCTAACAGATTGAACTGCCCAACATGTTTGGAGTCTATTGCCGTAGAGCACCTACATCCATACATTTAAAACCGTATTCATCAGTAAAGATTTTTTTAGATTCCCATCAATATATTTATATATATTTATTTATAAGCTACATACATGAACTGCTATGGTAGTCCACTGTAAACTTCACTAAACATGCACAGGAACAGTAGCACTTCTAAGAGTAGAGATAAATATCAACAAATACTGTTTTCAACAACCAGGTGGCTTGTCTGCAACTCCCCCCACAGCCCACCGAGTAGACAGCCACAGGTAAGGCCCTTATCCTCACAGCTTGCAAACAAAGATTCTCAGTTCTCTGCTCTAAATTCACACACATCACTTCTAGCATAAGTGCAAAGAAACAGAAGAACACTAGAATTGTAATCATCTCAGTGACAGCAATTTGGGAGGCTCTGCCTCACACACCTGCCAGTTCTTATTAACACAAACTAAGCACTGAAAAAGCAGAGCTGAACGAAAGGCAACCTGTGTCCCAGGTTCAGCAGCCATAACCCTAGTGTGTCACACATTTCAATCATGTGTGAATGTGTCTGTGCATGTTAGATCCCATGCAATTTACAACAGCAGAAAGATTATAATCTTGTTAGGCAAAAACAACTCCACTGCTTCCTTGTTAGGTCAGCTTGGTTAGATAAGTTATTTAAAACCAAGATAGGTCTAATTCCTCCACTGTAAAATGGGAAGAATTATATAACCATTGCTATCTATCAGTAACAGTAATCAGCTTTTGGCCAGCATCACTTTGGACAGTCTGACCCACCTGGTCCCTGCTGTCTGCAGTTGTTGAGCCCGGCCCATTCCTCTAGAAATGACCCCCATCTTCACTCCCTACACATGTTAATTTTGTTAGCAAATCTTGACATGCTTGTACAGAACCAGCTTCTTGTTTCATTTGATCACATGAACGAACAGCCCCACAATTGCTGCCTCCTTCTGGTCAGGCCCACATATATCCTCTTGAGTTTGAATTTAAAGTTATCTGTCATGGAACAACAGCTTTCACCTGCCTTACCACATGTCACTGAATGCTCTACTCCTCATCTCTTGGCAGGTACTAAATCTCAACAGGTAACAAGCATCTGCCTTCCAGTCATGGTTTCCTTGCCAGTGTCTCTCATTTGTGCTTCTGTTATTATTCAAATAGGCACATGTAGTGAACATTGATTGAATTTGAATTAGAAGGCAATACTCAAAAGGATCCACTCACACTGCAGAACTAGACACATACACACACACACACACACAAAACCATTAGGAGAGTAACTGCTTCAAGAAGTTTATAGAAATGGGATTAAAAGATAAGCTTTATTTTAATAAAAAATTGGTGCATAATTTTTAATAATAATCATTTTCCTATGAATTCTTTGGAGATCATTTTTATATAAACCAAACAACTTTTTAAAATTGGGGAATTGAGGAAAAGCAGAACATTTAGAGAAAAAAAATTCCAACCCTCTATTACTAAAACAAAAAAGAAAAAAATAAGTGTTTTTAAAAGCAATAAGAGCAACTAATTAATATCAAACAAAAGAGCAGAAAGAACTAATGAGCAAATGTATACATCAATCAACAGAGAAAAAACTGTGTTAAATTGAGACTATAAATCATAAGACAGATTTTCTTAAAACTTAGGGGCACTATACAAATCTGGGTTGCTAGAAATTTAATAATCATATAAAATGGATTAAAATTTAAAATTAAAAGAAGATAAGGAGGTATCAGAAGTAGTAAGCCTGAATGGTTGATTTGCAACAAAAACATGTATTAGTAGGAATTACTATATTTAAAATGTCTATATTCAATAAATTTTTGGAAAATGTTTCTAACTTTTAAGAATGTCATGCTTTACAAAATACTTTATAATGCAAATGCAGTTTTATTTTCCTAAAGCAGACAAAATAGGGACAATTTTTTAATCAACTTTTTAAAGAACTAAATATAGTCCCTGACAAACAGAACAGAAGATCATGGTAAAATAATTTGCCACTACAAACAAGCATTCTTGAACTGCATGACCAGATGCAAGGAAGAGAATATGAGTAATAATTCATCACAGCAACAGGGAAAGCATAGGTGTCATATCATTAATACAGCAAAAATTTATAGAAAACTCTAATATTTAGTCAATGTAAACACAACAAAACCAGGTTACCAGCTCTCCTACAAAGGTCTTGGGGAGTGCAGTTGATATTCACTGTGAGTTTAGACTTTGTCCTAAACCTCCTGGGTCCAGAAACTCAATTCATACCAATCCTCCCCCATCAAGTGCTGGTTAGTGCTCTGGGTGTTTCACTTCGGTCCAGTTCCTTGGTTATGGACTGGGAAAGCAGTGGAGGATGGTCCAAAGCTTTGGGATCCTGCACCCAAGTGGGAAACCTGGATCCCTGTTCCTGGCTCTGTTTGGCTCAGCTCTGGTCACTGTACCCATTGGGGAATGAGCCAGCAGATGGAACATCTTTCAATCTCTCCTCTCTGTAAATCTGCCATTGAAACAAAAGTAAATATTTAAAATAAAATTTTATATTTATTTTATTTATTTGAAAAACAGAGTAGAGGTAGGAGGGATGAGGACACTCCCTAAGTGGCCAACAATGACCGGGGCTGGATCAGGCCAAAGTCAGGAGTCAGGAGCCTCCTCCAGATCTCCCACATAGGTACAAGGACCAAAGGACTTCAACCATAATCCTCTACCTTCTCATGCCACCAGCAGGGAGCTGAATTGGAAGTAAAACAGCCAGGACTCAAACTGGTACCCTTATGGGTCACTGGCATCACAGACAATGGCTCAATCTGTTACACCACAATGCTAAGACCAGGAATTACATTTTAACAGAAACTGATGCGCCAGTCTCTTCCCAGGGATAACCACATCAGCAGGGTGAAAGTGAATACCAGGTGTCTTTTTTTTTTTTTTTTTTTGGATAACAATGGATTAGTTACAGCCAATTTTTTGGTTCTGTAGCATTCTTTATTTCTAGTCTTTCCCTAGCTTTGGTACAATCGAACCTTTTTTAGATACATAACATTCACATTCAAAAAGGTCCAATCTTGCTCATCTAGGATCAATTTCATCTCCCAAAGTGAGTATCAGGTTTGTAATTTAATCAACTTATGTGCTTGCTACAACTTTCACAGGGTAATCTGATTTCTTTATTTCCCAATTTTAGGGAAGCATAGTTAGGAAACTGATCAGACAATGAGGAATTAGAGAAGGAAGAGAATCAGAAAAAAATTTTTAAAACTAATCAGAACAAGAAAAGAAATTTTATACACGATATAATTCTATAACTTGAAATTATATGGTTATACACTAAGATCAAAATAAATAATTGTAACATTACATCAACAAAGTTATAGTATAAAAATTCACTTTAAATTACTAAACACCTATGTAGTACAGGCTACAGAAAGAAAATGTATTGGAAGGGACTCTATATATAATGCTGACCAAAAAATTCAATAAATGGGTATTAATTTAAATCAGAAAATTAGAGGCTTACCCAAAGATGACAAAGTCTGACAGCAGAATTACAGAAGCACAGATAAATGGAGAAATATAATTTGCTCCATGCTGGGAAAACTAAATATAGTAAAGATGACAACATTCCCTAAATTATTATGTAGATTTAATAAAATTCTGATTTTATAGAACATGATATTGGTACTAAAATTGGCTCTGGGTCTGGGTCCCCACAAACCCTCGTGGTGACCATTAGGATCGCTCCAGAAACTCCTCAAAACAAATGAACAAACACACAAATAAACAACAATCTAGAATGGACAGATAACAACAGGAAAAGCTTAGAATCAGACAGGAACTGGCCAGCGTGGATCCAATCATGCCTCACTAGGTGGGACACAAAGATTAGTTACGCCTCACTGGGGTATTGGGGATTTCTCTGCACACCCATCCCCCCCAAAAATGTTCTGTACCTGAACTGATAACACATGTCTTGCTAGAGTTATAAGCCAGTTCAGACCATCCAAAAAACAACTAAGTTCAGCAAAATCATGCTTCAACACTATAAACAGCTAAATACAAAAATAAAAATAGACGAGACAGCTGAATAGTAATCTATAGCCATTTTGAGGTGTATGGAATCCGGTTGAATATAAACCAAAAATTGAAATGTCTATGAAGAAGTCACAGGATGTAGTTAAGAACCCACATTTTCCTATTAACATACTGTTAATCAATACCATGTCAATTAATGCCATAAGGTTGTAAATGGTTGTTGATGTTATGTTGGGGCTTTTAATTGATTGGAATGATACTTTGCTGGCTTTACCTTCAGACCAGAGATAGTCTCACTAAGAAATCATTGAACCCACTAGGATAATAAGACATTGGACTAGGGCCCGGCGCCGTGGCGCAAGTGGTTAAGGTCCTCACCTTGCACACCCAGGATCCCATATGGGCGCCGGTTCTATCCCGGCAGCCCTGCTTCCCTTCCAGCTCCCTGCCTGTGGCCCAGGAAAGCAGTCGAGGACGGCCCAAGACTTTGGGACCCTGTACCCGTGTGGGTGACCCGGAAGAGGCTCCTGGCTTCAGATTGGCATAGTATCGGCCGTTGGGCTCACTTGGGAAGTGAATCATTGGACAGAAGATCTTCCTCTCTGTCTCTCCTCTCTGTATATCCGCCTTTCCAATAAAAAAATAATACAAATAAATCTTAAAAAAAAAAAGACATTGGACTTTATGCTTGGTAAATACTTCCAATGAAAGAACCTCAACTGAATTTGAACTGTGGTAATGCAGCAAGGTGGAGAAATCCACCATGGGGAGAGGGTTCAGGGAGGGGTGGGAGGAATCCCAGTGCCCATAACACCGTGTCACATAATGCAATGTAATTAATAATAATAAAAAAAGAAAACAAAATATGTATTGGGGAAGCAGACAAAAATACCAAAAGAAAAACATTGAAATTACAATGGTTCTGGTCAAATTCTAAAATGTTATAAAAGAAAAATTATTTGTAGAAAAAATACTTGGTTGAAACAAACAAACAAAAAATCTGAAAACAGAATTATGAAATAACTATAAAGGGTAGGACAGGACAACCCAGAGAAATCCTATCACGGACGGGTGAGATGCTAGTAACTACTAAGTGAACAGTAAGACAAAGAACCAAGAGCCACCGGCTCATCCAAGATGTGCAGCCTGGAGAACAAAAATACGTAGTAGAAAACAGAGCAGCACATTTATTCTACTTGTAGGGAGAGAGAATTTTCTAACTATCCAAAAAAAGTCAGAATACAATCAGAACAGTTCAAGTGTTACAGAAATCTCTATGTTCCCCAAACACATCAAACACAACATTAAATGTCAAAAGTAAATGAATGCAGAAGAGCCAAACATGACTAATGCAAAGGATATACAACTATTCAATAAAAGAGTCAACAGTCAGTTTTAAAGAAAAAAAATCCAAACAGATGATCCTAGAACATGCAATTTGACAAGACAATGAGAAATCACATTAAGGTATTATTCCTATCAACCTAGAAAACAAATAAATAAATATGAATGCCAGAAACCCAATGAGTCCAGAGTTCTAGTATATAAGCCTTGTCTTTGGGTCCCACATTCTTATCTATCTTCCAGCTAGCCCCAGATTTCAGTATTGGTTATGTTTCCTGGTCTTCAACTCATGGTCAAGAACTAAGTAACCAACAACACTTCTCTCAAACTTATTTATTTATTTGAAAAGCAGCATCAAAGAGAGATGGGGAACAGACACAGAGAGGTCTTCCATCTGCTGGTTCAATCCCCAAATGTCCATGACAATGGGGAATGGGCTACGATAAAACCAGGAAATTCATCTGGGTCCCTCATGTAGGTGCAGATGTCTAAGTATCTTCACTACTTTTCCCAGGCCATTAACAAGGAGCTAAATCAGAAGAGGAGCAGCCAGGAACCAATATGAGACGCTGGCATTATAGGTGAACTTTTACCTGTTATATTACAATACTAGATACAAAAACTCATTTTCTATACATTCTAATAAATAAATCCAAGTTTTATTTTTCCTGTCTTCATGTTTCTGCTGTTAGGCATTGCAGTTTACCCTATAAGTATTGCTTCACCTGGCTCTTACCTATGCTCTCTGCCAATTACTGTAGCCAGTCACTCTTTTTGTGAGCTTGAACATCTTGCTAATTTTTGGTTCTGCTGCCTTTCTGAGCTGACCAGCCTACTCAGTGGATTGATTAACTTTTCAAGGCAGGATGTTTTGCCTGAGTCATCCCACAGAAAACAAAGGAGTGATTAAGCATAGAGATACATTTTCACATTATTGAAAACAATAATTGATCTAATTTTTCTTGAATACAACCTGGAAATTTATAACAAGCTGTCTTTATCCTTGAACCTAACAATTCAATGCTGGAGAATTATCACAAGGAAATAATCTGAAGAAAATCAATAAAAATTATTTCAAGATGCTACTATAGTAGTACTAGAAATAAGAGAAAGGGAGGAGAGAAGAAAGGAAGGAACAAAAGAAGGAAGGAAAGGAGCAAAGGAGGGAGTGAAGGAGGACAAAGATGGGAGAAAAAAAGTCTGATTTGCCATATTGTTCTTATTAGCACCTAATATTCAATCTACATTTAGCCCTTCAAAAATCTGTACAAGCTTGAAACTACTCTTATATTACACAGCCTGTGGCATATGAGGCCAAGTACACAAGAGTTCTCACGCTAGCCCCCTGCTGAAACTCAAGTTCAGTTCTAAACTTCAACTCACGTGCTAGGCTGCTGACTGCCTCACTCAGAGCATTCAACTCTATTTCCAAAATCTTTTGCACTGCTTCACAAATGTTTTCATGACATTGCTACTCCTTGGAATGGGCTCCATGGAAATTAACATCACCATGCTTCTAGAGGCATTTCCTGGAGAGCAGCTCTATAGTTCTAGAAAGGTACAAACTTTCAGTTAGCTGGGTTTATCCTCATTCATAGGTCCTGACATGCTTGATCTTTCATATGAAGGCAATCCCAAAAGGAGAAATCATTTGTGCTATCTCCTGGGCAGGGTATTCACTTTTGGACTCAATTGTATTGAGATAAAATCTACATTATCTTTGTTTTAACAATCCCCTTTCTCCCTCTCTGTAATGACATAGAGCAATCCCCCACTCTTTATGAAGTCTTTCGTAATATCTAAAATCAGAATGTGTTGTGTCTTTTCCTAAATAAACAGCTTTGGTTCTTGGTAGAGATTCACACAGCTCCTTAACTGATCATTCAATATTAATCCACTTTTAACCTATATGGCCCTTTTGCATCAGTACCTAGGATTATGTAACTTAAAATGTCAGAGATAGATATCATAATTTTCACCTTCATTTTTCTGGAAACACCACTTGCACTAAAGAAGATGTGTATTAGATGTTATTTTAGACAACTGATTACCAAGTCTTTACAGGCAAACTTAAATAGCCTATCTTTTTCACAAGGTAAGTTTCCTACCTTCCTTCCATTCTCCCTCTTGTCCCCTCAGAACAGCAGGTTGTTCATTAGAAGAAGTCAAGCTTTTGGTTCCCATACAGCCCTCCCATAGTTAATGTCAATGTAGTTGTCCATGTGATTTCAATGGGATCTTACCCCACAAACCAGCCTGTCCCCTAAGCTGTGGTATCCTACCCAACACTGTAACAGAGCTTTCTCTTCTCCAGAGGGAATCACAAAGCAACAGCTTGGTTCAATTACAATCTTTATCTTTTACCTTAATACTGTTACTGCATTCTGAGGCAACTCTCATTCTTCATTTTGCCCTCAAGAGAGAAAGCAAAACAAATATCTCTTAAAACAAAGGTTAACACCCTCTAAAATAAACAATCATCAAGGTCTCAGCTCAATGGACAGATGCCCACTACTGGCATATGATATAGATGATCCAATGATCTGCTGCTCACCCTAACACAGCTCAAATCATTCCTAACAAAGGGGACAGGGCTGGACTGTGCCCAAGCCCAGGAGCAAAGGTCCTTCCTATAGCACACCACATCCTGGATGAATCTTAACTTTCACATTGTAAGCATGGAGAATGAAGAAAGTACAAATGACGGATTTTCTTCTGAACACACACTTTAGCCCATCACTTAAATGGCCCAATGCTCACTTTTGCTTAGGGAAATATTCTTTCCTTTTTTAGACATCAGGATTAACAGTATTGCTGAAACAACAAAGGCATATGGGGGGAGTCAGGAGCATTCCTAACAACTTCTTAACAGGAGGTCATATGCACAGAACGGGGGGAACCCCAGAGTGGAGCAGGTGGACAGGAGGAGGCTTGTATCCCAACCCTGAAGACTCCCATATCCACACCAAGGACTATCAGTACGAGCATTGAGAACTACATCCCAACTGCCAAGGAAGCCACAGGGAAATGGAGTGCCTTCGGAAGCCAGTAACTCTGAGGTCACCCACCCTCATTTGGATCTACCACTTGGGATGGAAGAAGCCCAAACCCTGCCTTGCGGGATCCAAGATCATCAGAACAACAACCAGGAGCCCTGAGCGGTCCGCAGAAACAGAAGGACAATAAACTTCCTTCAGGACTAGGGAGAGGAACTTTCTCTGGTCCTTGCCTGGTTCCGACTTTGGGTCCCCACCCTCTCTCGTAATGACCATCAGGATCGCTCCAGAAACCCCTCAAAACAAACAAAAAATCTAGAACAGATAGAGAACAACAAGGAAGGCTTGGAATCAGACAGGAAATGGTCAGCGGGGATGCACTTATAACTCACTGGGTGGGACACATAGATTAGCTACTCCTCACTGGGGTACTGAAGATTTCTCTGCACACCGCTCCTAAAACTGTTCACCTAAATTGTTGACATATGTCTTGTCAGAGCTGTAGAGTTAGACTACCCGAAAAACAGCCAGGTTCAGCAAAATCCTGCTTCAACGCTATTAACTGCTAAATACTAAAATTAAAATAGACATGAAACAGCTGAATAGTAATCTGTAGCCATTTTAAGGTGTATAGAACCCAGCTGTATATAAACTAATAATTGAAATGTCAATGTAGAAGTCACAGGATGTGGTTCAGAACTTGCATTCTTTTTTTTCCTCTCTCTTTTAACACATTGGTTACTCAATACCATGTCAACTAATTCCATAATGTTACAAATTGTTACTGATGTAATGTCAGGCTTTTAATTGATCGGGATGATACTCTGCCGGCTCTACCTTCAGACCAGAGATGGTCTCCCCAAGAAACCGTTGAACTTATCTGGACAATAAGATGCTGGACTTTATGCTTGGTAGATGCTTGCAATGAAAGAATCTCAACTGAATTTGAACTGTGGTAATGCAACAAGGTGGAGGAATCTGCCATGGGGAGGGGTTTGAGGAGGGGTGGGGGAATCCCCTTGCCTATAAAACTGTATCACATAATGTGATGTAATCAATTTAAAAAATTAAAATTAAAAAAAAAAAACAGTATTGCTGTTAGGCTTCCAGCTACCTGGGCCTCTTTCTCCAAGTGTGTCAGTAAGCTGGAAAGCCAGAAGAGTCTGAGTCTCATACACAGAGCAGACAGGAGCTCCCCTGCAGTGATCCATCAAAGGATATCCTTATCATCAATACCCTCTTCAGTACTGTTTAAATGTTATCTATCTATCTATCTATCATCTATCTATCTATCTATCTATCTATCCATCTATCAATCTATCTAAAAAGGCAGAGTTACAATGTGAGAGGGAAAAACAGAGAAAGAAATCTTTCATCTACTCCCCAAATGGCCATAATAGCTGGAGCTGGCCAGTAGGAAGCCAGGAGCCAGTAACTTTTTTCAGGTCCCCAACATGGGTACAGAGGCACAAGCACTTGGGCCATCTTCTGCTGCTTTCCCAGGCACGTTAGTAGGGAGCAGATCAGAAGTGGAGCAACAAGGACTCCAAATGATATAGGATGCTAGTGTCTCAGTCAGCCTCACACTCTATGAAAAAGTGTTGGCGACACTCTTCAGTCTTTAAGCCTCCATAACCGTGAGCAAGCAGCACTTGGGGTCAGTCACCAAGGGAATGTTCAATGGTACCAACCCTTCCTTTTCCTGGATACATTGATACATGCCTGGTGATGAATATGAAAGCATATAAGCTCCAATCACATGGTAGTTGAATTTCCTAAATTCTTCTGCCCAGTGAGCTCTCTAGGGCACACAAAAGAGAAATCAGAACTGTAAAAGAAGATAATATATTTTCCTTTGTAGTCAGACAGGCTGATATTTTTGAACTAACCATCTGGCATAATAGCTGTGACTTTAAAGTTGGGGGCTGGGTGCCCAATTCTTGTATTTCCTGAAAACATTTTGAAGCTTCAACAAAGAAACCTTAGAGACAGAATTCACTGAAATGGACCAGGAAAATGACCACAGAGAAGAGGATAAATTAGGGCATGTTTTATGTAAGAAAGAGAATAAACACACACACTTTGTATTTCCATAAACAAATCCTTTAACAATATATAATAAATAGTATATATAGTAAAGGAGATTACACTCAGAGGACTAGAGGAGGGGTGCAGAGCATAAAGACAGGACAGAGAATGAGATTTTTTCAGCATATAACTCTTACATTTTTTAGTCTTGTGCATGTGTTACTGATTTCTTTAACATTCAACCAGATCATTTGTAAAGTTCTTCTATGGTCAAAGAGCTTTGGCATTTTATCTACATTTAACTTTATAAAATCCCTCTAAACATATTGAAATTCAACAAGTTTAGTATATTGAACATTACATTGAGATTGGCATGGACATCAATAAGATAAAAGGTCTCTGACTCAAACAATTCTTTTTTATTTTTTCTAGATTTTTATCTATTTTTATTGGAAAGGCAGATTTACAGAGAGAAGGAGACACACAGAGAAAGATCTCCCACTTACAGATTCACTCACCAAATGGTCGCAATAGCTGGTACTAAGCTGAACTGACTTCTAGGTCTCCCACATGGGTGCAGGGTAAAAAGGCTTAGAGTGATCCTTCACTTCCTTCCCAGGCCATGAGCAGGAAACTGGATCAGAAGTGGAGTAGTCAGGACATAAACCAGCACCCATATGGGATACGGGATGCTAGTGCTAAGAGGTGGAGGATTAGCTGGTTCAGTCACCGTGATGGCCCCCAATCAATTTTTTTTTTAATTTATTCACTTATTTGAAAAGCAGAGTTAGAGAAAGAGCAGGGTTAGATAGAGAGGTCCTCCATTTGCTGGTTCACTTCTCAAATGTCCACAACAATAAGGCCAAAAACACAAACCAAAACTCAATTCAAGTCTCCCATGTGAGTAGCAGGGATTCAAGTACTTTAGCCATCACCTACTATCTTCCACAGTGAGTACCTGAAGAAAGGTGAAACCATGGTGGGGCATTTCAGCATGCTATGCAAGTATGACAAACAACATTTAACCATATCATCAAACATCTGACTCAATAACTCATTTTCAATTCCAACCTTGTATTTTGTACTTCTGTTAACAATTTGTTCTAAGTCATTTTGCAGATTCATTAGATTATCCAAATATATAAATATACTGCCTACCAACATGAACAGCTTTTTTTTTTAAGATTTTATTTACTTTTATTAGAAAAGTAGATATACAGAGAGGAGGAGAAAAAAAGAGGAAGATCTTCCATCCGATGATTCATTCCCCAAGTGACTGCAATGGCTGGAGCTGAGCCAATCCAAAGCCAGGAGCCAAGAGCTTCTTCTGGGACTCCACACGGGTGTAGAGTCCCAAAGCTTTGGGCTATCCTCGAATGCTTTCCCAGGCCACAAGCAGGGAGCTGGATGGGAAGTGAAGCTACTGGGATTAGAACTGGTGCCCATATTGGATTACAGCGCGATCAAGGTGAGGACTTTAACCAATAGGCTGCTGTACTGGGCTCTAGTTTTTTTTTCTTAACCTATGTTCATTTTATTTAAAAGGCAATACACACATACCCACACATATACACAAACACAAAGATCTTATACATACACTGGTTCATTTTCCAAATACTTGCAATAGTTAACACAGGGTCAGACCAAAGTCAGGAGTCTAGAACTTCATCCAGGTCTTCCACTTTAGTGATAGGGATGCATAAACTTTAGTCTTAATTCACTGCTGCCACAGATGCACATCAAACCAGGCACTCCAATAGGTGATTCAGGGGATCCTGGCAGCAAATTAACCACTGGGCTACAGGTCCACCCCAACAAGAGCAGCTCTTTTTTCCAATCATTACAGCTTTTATTTATTTTTCTTGTCATATTACACTGGTAAGCATAACCAGTACAATGATGAATGTCAACAGCATACAGGAGACTTCAGAAAGTTAACAGGAAACGCATCCAACACATTAAAAATTTTCATCCCATGCCTTTTTCCGATCCTAGGAAATTGTTCAGTATTTCATCAGTCAGATTGACATGTTACCTACTCTACTCATAGCTTACTGCAAGACTTTATTTTCCTTTATTGTGGATGGATACTAAATTTTCCCAAATGTTCTCTGTTACTATGGAGATGACCATGTGATTTTTTTCTCCTTCATTTAATTTACATAGTGAACAACATGCTTACTGAATGCTACGACAATCTTAGGTTAAACCAATCTTGTACTGCAGGGGAAAAATTCTACTTGGTCATAGTATATCATTATCTTTAAAAACTAATGCTCATTTTCATTTATTAACATTTTGCTAAAGATTTCTGTATCTATGTTAAATGTTGGCAGAAAGTGGTTTCTGATTTTCTATTATTGTAATGTCCTAGAGAGATTTTAGTATGAAAAATTACTCTGATCTTATATAAGTTGAAATTCAACACTGATTTTAGCAACATGAAACATCAAGAGACTGGTTGTTAAATTTTATATGGAAGACCAAAAAAAAATCTAAATAAATGTAATATGAAAGTAGTCACTGGCAAAATACTATTTCTACAAGTTTATATGAAGTCCATAGTTCTAATGCCTTATCACACACAAAGAACTGCTCCTATATTATTGCATAAACATTCTATATCTCGATACTTCTCTGAGTTTGAGAAAGACAACTATTACTGTTTAGTTCAACTACCATTATCTCATATTCTATGGATATTCAGTCACTGATTCAACACATTCTAAAGTTGGGAAGAGATTGGGAGATTATTTAACATTTTCAAAATGTTAAAGAGGGTTAACAAGCCTAGGAATGACAAAATATGTGGCACAATACCATCCAGACCATGGGCACTACAAGCACAAGCAGACTTGGGACCACAGGCTTATGTCATGGCAAAGTAAGCTAATCCTCCGTTTGTTGCTTCTGTACCCTAAAAAGGCACAGTTTATGTCCTGATTGTTCCACTTTCCATTCAGCTCCCTGCTTGTGGCCAGGGAAAGCAGCAAAGGATGGCCTAAATCCTTAGGACCGTGCACCCGTGTGGCAGACCCAGAAAAGAAGCTCCTAGCTCCTGGCTGTGGCTCAGATCAGTGCTGGCTATTGTGGCCACTGGGGAGCAAACCAACAAATGGAAAACTTTCTCTGTTTTTTTTCTCTTCTGCCCTTCTAATACAATTAAATAAATCTAATTAACAGTGATAATAATACAGTAAAATCTCAACATCATCTCTGAATTTGGCTAAAAGATTTTAAAGAAGCTACTACACCTATCACATAATTTCAAACCAAAACAGGATCCTGAATGGCAAAACGTCACATTTTAATCATTTTAGGACAAGAAAACAAGATTTCTGATGGACAGTGAAATTAACATGAAAACAAGTTAATTTTTACCTTTTTATAAAATCTGAAAATTATAAATTCAATTTATAAAACTAGCATAACTGCAAAAAATATAAAAGCTCAGCAATTAGGAAAATAATATGACAGAAGAAAAACAACAATAGCCAATATTTATATAATTTTTGGCAGCTGAAAAATGTTTTTCAAATATCTCATTTGAATCTTCCAAAACTTAGAAAAAATAAAAAATAAATAATAGCATACTAATTTTCATGCTGAGAAAACACGTTCAGAAAGTTAAGTAACTTGTTCAAGTTTACAATAACAGTAAATGGTAAATCTGGGAATCAAGAAAAGGAAATCATTTTATCACAGCCAGGATTACATATATGAATAATTTACACATGAATATGTACAAAAGTGAACCAGATGTAAATCTGCCCTAAAACAGAGAGACCTCAGGCATTTAGTCTAGTGGTTAAAATGCCCAGTGGCACAGCAGACCACCTGGGTTCAATTTCCAGCTGCAGCACTTGACTCCATCGTCCTGCTAATACAGATCCTGAGAGGCTCAAATGATTGGGTTCCTGACATCCACAGGAGAGACCTGCCTGAGTTCCTGGTTAATGCTGTCACTCTTCTTTTCCCACTCTCTATAACTCTCTTTCTTTCCCTCCCTATATTTCTCTCTATCTTTCTACATGTCTATACCAGGTTTTCTCAATTTATTCCTCTTTCAAATAAAATAAATGAATAATAATTTTCCAAAAGAAATGTAATTCCTTGAGAGTGATCCTACACCAGAATCATACCTGTCTAATGAAAACCCATAATTAAATACTCTATTAGCTGATATCTTCAGGAAAGACAATAAGGACATAAAAACAACAACTAGAATACAAACCATAAAAGGTAATTTACTTTTGTGAAAGGTCTCAGGTCTTTGTACCAGATATAAGCAGTGTCATTTGGCCATCTCTTGATTACAATCTTTTACTCAAGCAGAAAGAGGTAAGAGGTTTTAAGTACAATTTCTGCTAACAAAGACTGGAAAAAATTACTGTATGGTTTTCTGAGCACTGATTGCTGAAAAATGCAACCTAATCTGTTTTATCTGTCAACTCATATGAGGACACAAAATTTCTCTCAGAGTATCATTTGAATCCTAAAATTATTCTGTAAAATAATGTTAACATTAAACACAGACAAAGAGAAAGAGAGAAAACATTACAGAATTTAACAATGGTAACTTCTAGTTTAATTTCAAAACAAACATGAGTAGCATTGAAGCTAACTTAGCATGATTAAAGTTTTATGAAACTTTTATCCTTACTATCCTAATTCTCGCTTCCCAGAACCACTATGCCTTTACATGAGTGACATATTAAACTTTCTTACCCATAAGACTGGAAATCAGAGGACCTCAAGTGAAGTCCCAGTTGACTTACTGGTTTATAAACTTGGTTAATTTCATAGAGTACACTAACAGTGTTTTACCAGACAGGCTTGGTGGCACAGAGGTTCAGCCCAAAACCTGACTGTAATGAAAGGAATGCAAATTAGGGCCTGAAAGCTGCATTTGAAGGTCATTTAGAAACATCAGAAAATTGGTTAAACTAGTCTCTGGACCTACGTAGCGTGGACAATATTATCTAACCATTCATCCTTATTTGATAGAAAACCAAATCTGGTCCACAGTGATCTGCACTTTTCCTACAGGGATATTTGCTATTTTTCTGCTGGTTTGGCTCTTTTGAGAACATTAATTTGGACACAGCCAATATAGCCCTATGCAAACAGGAGACACTAAAAACACGCATGGCGCAGGGATGCAGAAGAGGTTTTCCTTACTGAATCACAGATACCTGCGCATGGTGGAATTTTTATACCTGCACCTCCAGAAGAATGCCACATCAAGCCCAGATGTTAGGCAATCCCGACAGAGTTCTCTTGTTATTGTTTTCACTTTGTTTAAATAATTTGAAATGTAGCAACACAGATAAAAGCTTTCATCTGCTACTTCACTTCCCAAATGCATACAACACTTGGGTCTAAGCCAGACCAAGGCAAATTAAAGCCAGGAGACTGGAACTCAATTGAGGTTTGTCATGCAGGTAGCAGGGAACCAGCTAGTTGAGTCTGGTAGGAGCTTATTGACAGGAAGCTAGAACTGGGAGCAGAATCAGGACTCAAACTCAGGCATTCCAATCAGTGATGTAGGCATCCCAAGTGGTGTCTTAACTGATACACCAAATGATCACATTAGTACTAAAGTCTAATTACAGGCACAATTTATTTTCTGTGGGAATTCTCTTAATCACTGTTTCACTGATAGAACTGTAAAAAAAAATTAGACAATGCTAATATAAGGAAAAAATTGTGCAAAACTTATAAATTGCCTATGTGTAGCTTATACTTTTTTTTTCCAGAGTATAGATCACTTAAACTACACTTAACAGATTTATATTGCACATTCTTTTTATAATAGGCTATTTTCAGTTACCAGTATGTTGTGGTAGAGACTTCTGGTTAGGATGATAGACTATACTCTAGAAAGCATTATTGAAGAGAAGCAAAAACTCCAACTGAGGTTGTACACGGGGAAGACAGAGGTGTTAGGCTCTTATTCAAAGTCCGTGTAAGTTTGAAGAGGGCACAGACCCCAGAGCTTCATGTTCCCATTGGCCTCAGCCTTCAGCAACTCACCAAAAGGTTTTGTTAATGGGTCAGTATTGTCGTGCTTCAGGATAAGCCACCACAGGAAAAGGAAGAGCTCTCTGTGTCTCATTCTCTAGTCCTGTTGCTCTGCCTTTCAAATGAATAAAATTTAAAAAAAAAACTTCTAGTTACATATAGTCAAAAAGCCATCCAAAAGCCTTCACTGTATGTGAACAAATACTATGTCCTGGCTTTCACTAAAAGCTCTTGCCTAAAGGAAGTTGGCCAATTCCTGTGCCCTTGACACCCCTGTGGGAGACTAGATGGAATTCCAGGCTCCTGGATTCAACCTGGCCAAGTTTCAGCTGTTGCAGTCATTTGGGGAGTGATCCAGCAGGTGGAAGATCTCTTTCTCTGCCTCTTTCCTTCTCTATGTATCTCTGCCTTTCAAATAAATAAATTATTTTTAAATGTAGCAAATGCCCATACAAACTAAATACCCCAAAAGTAAGATAAAAAACATTCACTGTAGGAATATTTCAATAAATATATATGTATATATTTAAAAGTTCTTGCCTCTGCCAAGATTTTGGAATTTTGTTCTGCAATCTTAGTCCTTTTACTTCTCTCTCTGTTAAGGTTGTGAA
Organism: Ochotona curzoniae; assembly: GCF_017591425.1. Lineage (NCBI taxonomy): Eukaryota > Metazoa > Chordata > Mammalia > Lagomorpha > Ochotonidae > Ochotona > Ochotona curzoniae. The sequence goes on along the minus strand of NW_024466647.1, from coordinate 723,601 downwards.
AATTAATCTGCTTAATTTAGCTTCTTGTGGTAAGAATGGGGCTTATGTTATCCAAGTATTTTACATCAAAGAGCTGAAAACAGAAATTCATTCACAGCCAGGCCTACAGGATCTTATATCCCCTGCATCACAAGGCAGACCAAATGTGGATCTTCTGGAGAAACAGAAAACTTCTCAAGAAAAGATCTATCAATACTAGCAATTGAAGCTCTCACAATAAAGATGACAGCTCAAAATCCCAAACTTACAGGTGGCTTCATTGCTAATTAAAATTTACTTAAACTGATGGTGAAATAAATTTGAAATTCTTAGAATAAAATAAAACAGGAGATTACTAACATATAGTGAAAGATCAAGAGAAAATCAAAATGAATGTTTTCTTCCCTAAAATTACAAAATGGGTGATTAAGAGTTGACTATGTAAATATTTTTGAAGAAAATAGGAAACAAAGCTAAATAGTCCAAGAAACTATATTGGACTCAAGAAGATACACTGCTAATTTTTAGGTGCATTTTTGTGTTTTTCTTAAGAATTTCTGAAGATCTGGTGCAGAAGCCTAGTGACTAAAGTCCTCATCTTGCACATGCCGGAATCTTATGTGGGCACTTGTTTTAATCCCAGAGGTCTCACTTCCTATCCAGCTTCCTGCTTGTGGCCTGGGAAAGCAACTGATGGCCCAAAGCCTTGGGTCCCTGTACCTGCATGAGAGACCTGGAAGAAGCTCCTGGCTGCTGGCTTCAGATCAGCTCAGCCACTTGGGGAGTGAGTCAGCAGACAAAAGATCTTCCTCCCTGTCTCTCCTCCTCTCTGTATATCTGACTTTCCAATAAAAATAAGATAAACCTTTTTTTTTTAATTCTGAAACTATTAACTTGAAGGAGAAACAAGATATATCTTGAGTTCTTACACTGTGATTTCCAAATGTAGTTTTAAAGTAGTTAAATAACAGAACCATGGGACTACAAAAGTAGGCAATTTCCTTAAAAGCTTATCACAATATTCTCCTCCTTCCTTCAAGCAAAAAAAAAAAAAAGTTTCACACAGCCTGTAAAAGTAACTATACATCATGTTAGACATGAAAATTTTTGACCATTAAATAGGTGTTTCAAAGGTATTTCACAAGCATTTGTACATAAACTTACCTATCTATAAAAATGAAAACTGAAATTTCACTAAAAGGGAGGCACATTTAATTTGGAATCAATTAACTCACTAGGTTCAATAAGCAATTTAATTCAGAAAAAATATTCTACATATAAATAAAGGGGTAATACATGGTTTTTAATGCCCAATCCTAATTTTACTAATATTTGGGGACTGTATAAATGTGTTAGTACACTGGGTCACAGGCAAACCAATATATTTTTGACTCTGTGCTTCTCAAAGATCTAGTCAAACTGTTAGCTCTGTTTGTCTAAGATGGAACTTATATTTTTTTGTACTTGGGTATATCTTGCCTATAATTTACAGACGGACAAGTTCATTCTAAAATTGACTAATTAAAATATATTGATCATAAAATATGTACTGTTATCTTTTTCCTTTAACACATTTTAAAGCGTATAGCTGAAAATGTATATGTTCTTATGCCTGTGCAGCATAAGACAAGAATATAATTCAATGAAACCTTTATAAAATGTCAGATTAATTACATTTCTTCAGTGCAGATGGATTTAAGGAAATCATCTCTGAAAACAGTACTTCATTTAAAGTAAAATAAAGACAAAATCTTCTCTGGTAAATCAATGTGTAGGATTTGCCAAAATATTAAAACTGCCATATATTAAAGAAGCTTTGATACGGATTTTTAAAATAAATACAAGCAGTGCATTTGTGACAGTCCTAAGGCAATGCCCTACAAACAGATTTTTACAGATGGCACAGCAGGAAGGATCAGTTGCATGACAGAAGAAATAAATGCAACCAATTAAAAATAGCTAAATCCTAAATTTTACAGAGGTCATCTATATATACGTAACATGTTACATACTCATTCACTTAACGAACCTTTATTGAGTATCTGCACTTTGTAGGAAATCAGATACATCTGTATTGAAACTCAAGTTAGTACAAGGTTTATCACATACACAAAGTTTACCTCTTCCTCAACATAGGTCAGCATGACATTTCTCTAACATGACTTTATGAGGTTTTGAAATTCAGTGCCATAAAACTCAGATGCATAAATCACTTCTGAAGAATACATTTGTAATGCACCATTCATTGTGCAATGGCTTCATGTTTTGGTGGACTTAAGAGATTTACTGTTTCTTGAGTTCAACATTAACAGAGACAAAATCTTTATCTCTTTGCCCAATAAGCTTAATATGGACCTTAAAACTATTTACATCTATGTATTTGTTAATATGATACAAGTGCTGTTCTATTCATCCCAAATTGAAGTTTGTTGTTTAAAACATTACCTATGCTACATCTGACTAAAAATGGTATTTTAAAGCAGTATTCAAGTTAGGAAACAGACAAAATAGAGAAGTTGAGAGAGTAAAATTGTAAAACTGGAAGAGTAACATTTTCCTTTTATTGTTTCTATAACTGGTAACCTTCATTCTACAGGAGTTATATTTTTAGTTATTTTTAAGTCCAAATAAAAAATAAATTGATTTCATTTACAGGTAGTGATTGATCACTCATTGTCTTTTTAAGTAAATTACATAGGACTGGGAAATTGTCAAAAACAGGGACACTGAAGGTTACACAAAGCTCTTCTGTTTCATGGTTTTCTAACACAATCAGCAACCAGAGTTCCTCAGGCCGAGTTCCCGTAGATGATGGCCATATGCTTCTGTCTTGGGTCTGTCAGGGAAAGCCCAGAGCTTTCCACATTCCTTAAACGGATCAAATCTGCTGGACCCCTCCCTTCAGTAACAGAGTGCAACACTCACAGCCTGTGTAATAAGGCAGCAACACCATCTCTTTGGGAAACCACACAAAATGAAGACTAAGGACATTAGTCTGATAAACATTTTTTTCTTCTACATACACTTCGGCTCTCTCAATGTCCATAATTCTAGAGAAAAGCAAAGGAATTGAGCTATAGTTACCAGCCGATTTGTACTTTCAAAATCAACTGAACACAAAAGAGGTGATGTACAAATTCTACCTGTGAGTGTATACCATGGCTGACATTTACATTTTTCCAAGAAAAATGCGTCAGGTGCTCTCATCTCCCAGCCGCGTGGAGGCTGCTCCCAGACTCGTAGCTGCAATTGCCACTCACCTCTCGGACAGGTCCCTTGCATACCCCTTCACCAAACGGAGCCTCTCCTGTCCAAGCCTGTCTATGATTTCCCTCCTAAAACTCTCTGCAGAGGCCTTTCCATGCCCATAGTCTAACCTATGTGGTGGCTCTTACTACTTCTCCATCTTTGACCATCTCTAAGTCTTCAACACACTGTTCTAGTTCTGTACGGCTGCTGCCATGTCTCTGTCATTCACATGTCAACAGCAACCTCACAGTCTGAAAGTGGGAAGAGAGAGGCAGCCACACTATCCATGATACACATCTTGCCCCATTCACACCATAAGAAAGGGCAGATCTTTGAAACCACCCCAATTCATAGTAAACACCAAAGGTATCATAAAAATTTTTCACTTAAATTAAGTAGGTTCCCCTCCTTCATCATCAATTCATGGAAAATCAGCACAGGCTGCATGTTTCATTACTCTCAAACCATTCTTACTACCAACTTAATCTGGAAGATTGTACTTAATAAATGCAGACAACTGGACTTTCTTTCTGTCACTTTCCAGTGTCCAAGATGTCAAAGTGAGGACGTGGAGGGTTCTCTGGTGCCAAATTCCAGATTTCCCTGGGTCTCACCTGTGGGTGCCATGATCAACTGTGCCAAAAATATAGGAGCCAAAAATCTGTAAATCATCTCCATGAAGGGGAGCAAGGGATGGCTGCGCAGACTTCCTGCCACTGGCGTGGGTGACATGGTGATGGCCATGGTCAAGAAAGGCACACACCAGAGCTCTGGAAGAACATAGATCCAGCTGTGGCAGTTTGACAACAAAAGCAATACTGAAGAAAAGATGCTGTGTTTCTTTATTTTAAAGATAATGCAGGGGTCATAGTAAACAATAAACATGAGATGAAAGTTTCTGTTATCACTGGAACAGTTGCAAAGGTGTGCAACCTTGTAGCCCAGGGTTGCATGCTATGCAGGCAGCACTGCTTGATTCTTCAGTGTATTTGTAAAAAATAATAACCTATTAAAAACTATTTGCTCCTAGAAAAAAATTAATGCAGACCACCAATGACTAAATGTATAATTTCAAGTAAAGAAAGCAAAAGATGCTCACTTTCTAGGACAAAGACAAGAATTAGATAACTGGTTACTAAGAACCTGAGTCAGCCCTCAGGGCAATGATGCTGCCACACCACATGATATATTAATCCACCAGTCTCCCAAGGATGGTGGGAGTACACAGACAAAGCAGCAAATAAGACCAAAAGTCTCAGGAGTGTAGGAAGATCATCTCCTAAGAGAAAGGTAGGGCCTGTTAGGATGAGAGGCATAGAGGGGATGAGAAATCCTGAAAAAAGAATCTTAATGACTAACAACTCACTGTTTAACCACAGTAAAGCCCAAAATGAAACCAGAATCACAAATTCATAATGGGCCAAACAAGTATAGGTCTAAGGATTTCTTTCAAAATGCAAAGTGGAAGGAGACAAGTATTGTGGTAGACAAGGGACATGGAAAGGAGTGCAACAGAGCTGGTAGTGAAGTAGCAAGTCTTTGCAGACAGGGTGAAGCAGGGACCTGGCGGTGTCTAAGAGGGAAAAAGTGGCTAAAGGCCCAGACCCAATCCCACAGATGTGAAGAAGTGGAGGAGGCAGATATTGGGAGCTGTCGAAACAAACGAGAATATTCAGATCTTAGAAATAGAGCACTAATGATGAATTACAAGGCCTGATAAAAACAGGAAGGTGGGGACCAAAGAGGTAAGCGGAAAGAGACCAGCATGCTGAGATTCAGGGAGAGCATCTCCCATGTGCCGAAACTGGTGAGGATGAGGGCAGAGGATGGAAATTAGATACGACCTAGGTACTAAGGCTGTCTAGCAAGGTGGAAAAGAGCTCTAGGGTTGACAGAGTCAGGTGAACACACTGTTATTATTACATATTTCCCAGTGAGTGAGAGAAGCCTCCATAGCAATGGGAAGAACTAATTTTCACTTAAGACAAGGGGAGGAATCTGTACAAAGGCAGAACAATGACAGAGAATAAGGAATATGTCCCCTAAGCAAAAAATACTTCTCCTAGCCACTGCCATGCTGTGTAGCTTAATCATACACTCTACTAATACATTTCCCTGAAAGGCTTGAAACTAAGGAACCACAAAAAACAAAAACAAAAAAATCATTGAATATTTCAAGTCCATCACTGTCAGAGGATTTACATGCTAAGCACCCTAGGAAGTGTTTTCCTGCAGTATTAAATTTCATCTATATAGCCAGAATGAGACTATACCTGGACTGTGAAATACGTATTATACTCACTTCAGAGAAGAGGATATAAAGGCATAAACAAGGAACCTGTCCAAGATCAGAGTCAGTGACAAAGTGAGGACAGGAACTCAAGGGTAACTAGATAGCCCTTTCTATGCTTAACCACTAAAAGAATTCACATGAGTGTTTTTTCATCTGAAATTTCCGACCTTCATTCTTTTATCTTTGCAACATTTCTTTGAAAGCTATGCAATACTGATTCTCAACCACATCAGGGAACTACTACCCCACACCCACAAGTATTCACATTATATTGAGTATGTGCTGAGATGCCTTTCTGAGAAATACATTAAAAAACTAGAAAATGTATTATTCTTTTAAAAAATCTGCTTCTCATTTTCAACTAGCTAATATCCAGCTCAATAATTTATTTTGTTTCTTTTTCTCTACAGCAATATCCATAGTCATATCACAAAAAATCTTACTTACTAGTTACAATGTTTCCTCACCTCAAAAGAAACTATGCACTTTTAATTGATTTCCACTTTAAGATTTTTATTACTAAAAAGCACAAAATATGTTATTATGCATTATTATCTTAATTCTTACATACTACATATTGGTTTTCTTTTTTTTTTTTTGAAAGATTTCATTTATTTATTGGAAAGTCAGATATACAGAGAAGAGGAGAGACAGAGAGGAAGATCTTCCGTCCGATGATTCACTCCCCAAGTGAGCACAACGGCCGGTGCTATGCTGATCCGAAGCCGGGAACCAGGAAACTCTTCCGGGTCTCCCACGCGGGTGCAGGGTCCCAAAGCTTTGGGCCGTCCTCGACTGCTTTCCCAGGCCACAAACAGGGAGCCGGATCAGAAGTGGAGCTGCCGGATTAGAACCGGCACTCATATGGGGTCCAGGTGCATTCAAGGCGAGGACTTTAGCCACTAGGCCACGCCACCAGGCCCTACATATTGGTTTTCAGAAAAAGTAACTGCATGTAAAAATATCTTTAGAACATTTGCTAAAGCATCCCATGCCTTCCAGGTGACTTGGTCATTTCCACACCAGGAGAATGAGGCACTCTTGGTCTTCAAAGAGGTAACCGACTCTGGGAAAAACTTAAAATATTACAGGGCTCTTCTAATTAGGATTACAAAGAGATGTAAAATGATTTCTTGTCATCAACCTAAATTCTTCCAGGGCCAAAATAAGGAAAACAGGAAAGGAGGTGCAAGTGGGATGGCACTAGGAAAAGTGACAAGGGAGCTGTTCTCCTATCTCACCTGAGATCATCTTCTCATCCTTTACACGATTTTGAGATCAGAGGGCTTGGTAGAGAGGAAAAATTGATCTGCGTGAATAATAAGTGCAATCTTCCCACCACAGATACAGCAGTGTGTTTAAAAAAAAAAACTTTCAGAAAATAGTGGGAGGAGGAAGGAAGAGAGGGGAAAGGAAAAGCTAACGGAGAAGGAAGAAAAGAAGTAAGGGAAAAAGATTGTCCACAATATTAACGTTGCTTCTTGATACCCTAAGAGCACTATTTTCAATGTTGCATAATTTTCCTCACAGACTGCGGCCTTCTCCTCACAAAAGATCCGTGTCTGGTCTTAGCCACAAAGTGAGAACAAGCCAGTGTGGCTGAGTCGGTACTGGGCACAAAGTGTAAAGTTGCCTCAATAATGCAGGGATCTTCTTTGGTGCTGGTTCCTGCCCTGGCTGCCCTATTTCCCAGCCAACTCCCCAACAAAAGCAGAGCAAGATGACCCAAATGCTTGAGTCCCTGCCACTCATGTGGGAAACTAGAACAAAGTTCCTGGCTCTTGGCTTCAGCCTGGCACATAACCGACTTGCAGCCATCTGGGGACTGAATCAGTGGATGAAAGAGATCTCTTTCTTTCAGTGTAATTCTTTCAAAATGCATAAACGTTAACCAAAAAGTGCAGTGTGGCTCTAGCCCATTTGTACTAATTATCTGTATGATAGTCTGACAAGTTCCTCTTTTAAAAGTGAGGAAGTGACCACTTGCCCTGCCTAATTTTTTTTTAACTGACATATAAAAGTGGTACATCCATTTTAAGGGCTGTGACATCTCAGTGGAGCTCTGCCAGTCTTACAGGGCTGCAGAGGCACGGCAGACAGGAGCTCTGCCCCAGGTAGAGCTGCAAACATGCACTCAGGCAGCTGCGAGAAACAGGGGCTCTGTGACTAGCCTGGTGCCAGGGGCTTTGCTGCCTTTCCTTGTCCCCTTCTCCCTACTATAAGAAGATTGTTTTGTAGGCTTAATATTGCTTCACCAACAGCTAAGGAAGGAAATATTTCTATGTAATAAAAATTCTTTTGGTGTTTGTTACTCCCTTCTCCTCCATGCAAAACAGGAAAGCATGACATGTTGCCTTTTATGGTTACAAAAGATCCAGATGAAGGTTCTCAATGTTCCCAGACAATCATGCTCTCAACAGTACCACAACACTTTCCCAACTTAACGCTGTTTGCAGAGGGGGAGAATGTCTTACAGGCTCCAGGCTTAATATATCTCCAGGGAAGACAGAATCTGAGAAATGTTTACTAAATCAGGTCAGCAATTGATCAAATAGGAAATTCACGGAAATAAAGCCACTAATATGCTTGCTGATGCCTTCGTGAAATAAGGATGAAAAGTTAATTTTAAGTTGTTTTAAAAAGCATTCTTTCAAATACTCATACATATTATTTCAAGTTCTTGCACCAACATAAACTTGCAATCCCATGTTTCCCAAACATTTCTGAAGTCTGCAGTATCTGAACCATTTTCTCTGGTAGGGCACTGACAAGGATGGACTTCGGAAAGCTGTTAAGATGGCATTAGACCTTCAGTGCCTGTGCCCATGTGGAAGATCCAAATGAAGCTCCTGGATCTTGGTTTCAGCCTGATCTACTGATGTCTGTTGTGACCATTGGAGGAGTGAAACAGAGAGGAAAGACAAATTGAAAGATAGACTGACTGATCTAAATTTGCCTTTCAAATAAATCTTAAGAATTATAATTAAAATTTTTTCACTTTGTAAAGTAACTGGCCACAGGGTTTCTTTTTCTTCTTTTTTTAAAGATTTATTTATATTTACTGTAAAGTTAGATATATAGAGAGCAGGGGAGACAGAGAGGAAGAGACTCTGTCCAATGATTTATCCCCCACCCCCAAGTGGCCACAACTGACCGGTGCTGAGCCAATATAAAGTCAGGAGCTTGCTGCTTCCTTTGGTTCTCCCACGCAGGTGGCAGGGTCCCAAGCCTTTGGGCCATCCTCACTGCTTTCCCAGGCCAAAAGCAGGGAGCTGGATGGGAAGCAGGGATGCCAGGACATGAACTGGTACACTTATGGGATCCCAGATTGTACAACGCAAGGACTTCAGACATTTGGCTACTGTGCCAGGCTCCATAGAGTTTCCTAAGAATTCTTAATTAAGAATGGGGCCCAGCGCGGTGGTGCAAGGGTTAAGGTCCTCGCCTTGCATGCCCGAGATCCCATATGGGTGCCGGTTCTATCCCGGCAGCCCCACTTCCCTTCCAGCTCCCTGCCTGTGGCCCGGGAAGGCAGTCGAGGACGGCCCAAAGCTTTGGGACCCTGAACCTGCATGGGAGACCCAAAGCTTTGGGACCCTGAACCTGCGTGGGAGACCCGGAAGAATCTCCTGGCTTTGGATTGGCATAGCATCGGCCGTTGCGCTCACTTGGGGAGTGAATCATTGGACGGAAGATCTTCCTCTCTGTCTCTCCTCTCTGTATATCTGTCTTTCCAATAAAAAAAAATAATAAAAATAAATCTTTTTAAAAAAGAACGGATTAGGCATTTGGTCTAGTTGGCATTGAAATTCTTGCTGTCATTTCCTGACTCTGGCCACTGACTCCAAATTTGTGTCAGCGCACTCTCTGGAAGGCAGCATCAAGGCTCAAGTCACTGAGCTCTTGCCACCCAGGTGGAGGCCTGAGTTTCCAGCTCTATCCCAGCTGCACTCATTGTGGATTCCGGGGAAGTGAACCATGGAGATGGGAATTTTGTGCTCCCTCTCTCTTTTTGCCTCTCAAATTAAAAAAAAAAAAAAAAAGTGAATAATGCATCACACAAAGTAGTATATGCAATGTCTGTATAAAAATATCTATAGTATAAAGTTACCAATGAATGTAGATTTATGACATTTTAGCTAACATGTTTGGAAAATGATATAAAATACACACCGTTAATACTGTTAAGAAAACACTAAAAGCAGAGTAGAATAATTCTGAGTTCAACAAAATAGGTTTATGTCAAAGTATAAATATGAATCGTCTAGTGTCTATGGCATAATTTTAATCAATAAAATGAAACATACGTTTACCTCACTCTCACTTAAAGATAATACTTAGATTTACAGAGAACAACAACCCCTAAAAAGCACTGTAAATTCAAACAGCATAATTAGACCTTGAGTTTCCCATAAAAAGAATCATTAAGGCAGGACACCTGACCAAAGCCACAGATCTAAAAGTTGTACTTTTCATTTTTTAAGATACACAATGGGCAACAATGAAAGAATATGCTTACTTACTGTGTACAGAAAGACTTATATAAATAACAATTCATAAAAGTTTTCTTTACCAAGTTCTATTTCCTAAAAAAGTAAGCAAAAAGCTTTTATTTTTACCTTTTTCAAATTCTTGCCTACTTACACATCAATAAGACAATGAATAAACATTGTCATTAGATTGTCAAATTCTGATGATTCTCTCTAGAAACATAAGCAAGAGTTTCGTTGTTTTTCCCTTAGATAAAACAGCCCAGACAGGTATACAATAAACAACAACCTTCTCATTATGCAGATGGAAGTACCCGTTGGGCCTCTGCCCCTCATGTTCCCTCCTCCATCATTCAGATAGTCACAATTCTGGAAAGTCTGTTTTGAGGAAACTCTGGCAAGTTTGATGACATCTTGAGAACTGATTTTTAGAGGCTGGTGCTATGTAGTGGTATGTTAACCCTTCACCTGTGGTACCAGCATCCCATATGTGTGCCAGTTCAAGTCCAGGTGCTCAACTTCTGATCGAGCTCCCAGCTAATGCGCCTAGGAAAGCAGCAGAGAATGGCCCAAGCCCTTGGGCCCCTGCACCCATGTGGGAGACCTCAAAGAATCTGCAGGATTCCAGCTTTGGATTTGCCCAGCTCCAGTCATTGTAGCCATTTGGGAAGTGAACCAGCAGATGAACGGCCTCTCTCTCTCTCTCTCTCTCTGACTCTCCTTCTCTCTCCTTAAACCTGTCTTTCAACAAAAATAAACAAACCTTTAAAGAGAGAGAACTGATCTTTACTGCTACTTTTTTTTTTAAAGATTTATTTTTATTTTTTTTTTATTGGAAAGGCGGATATACAGAGAAGAGGAGAGACAGAGAGGAAGATCTTCCGTCCAATGATTCACTCCCCAAGTGAGCGCAACGGCCGATACTATGCCAATCCAAAGCCAGGAGATTCTTCCGGGTCTCCCACGCAGGTGCAGGGTCCCAAAGCTTTGGGCTGTCCTCGACTGCTTTCCCGGGCCACAGGCAGGGAGCTGGAAGGGAAGTGGGGCTGCCGGGATAGAACCGGCACCCATATGGGATCCCGGGCGTGCAAGGTGAGGACCTTAACCACTTGCACCACCGCGCTGGGCCCTACTGCTACTTTTTAAACTGTAAATTTCTATATGTTAAAAGTAAGTGGATGGAGAAGTTAAGATCAATGTTCCTTAATTTATTTGGGAACATATGTTCATTTATGTGTTTAATTGACATGAAAACAAGAGAAGAAAAATTAGTTCATGTTGCAAATATGAATAACTGCAAAATGAGCCTCACTGAAAATCAACTGCTTAATTATCAACAAATGAATAAATGAAGGGGTATGTGTTTGATATATAAGACTCCACTTAGTATGGCTACATCTCATATCAGAGTATTTGGGTTCTGACTGCACTTCTCATTCCAACTTCCTGCTAATACATACCTTGAGAGGCAGCAGATGACAGTACAAGCTCTTGATTCCTGCAACCCACATTGACCAACCAGATTGAATTCTGGAACTCATGGCTCTGGCTTCATACAACCCCAGCTATTGTTGACATTCAGGGGATGAACCAGAAGATGAATGATCTCTGCCTTTCAATAAAATGCAAATATACATATGTAAAAATTTTTAATAAATGCATGACTACAGCTGGTGAGATATATGCTAAGCTTCTGATGCAACACTATCAATCCATGTGGGCATTGGTTTGTGTCCCTGCTGCTCCACTTTCCATCCAGTTCCCTGTTATGGACTGGAAAATAACAGAGAGTGACCCAAGGCCTCGGGCCTCTAACCCACATGACAGAGTGAGAAAAAGTTCCTGATTTGGCTCAGCTCTGGCCTTTGTGCCCATTTGGGGTGTGAACCAGCTGATGGAAGATCTCTCTCTCTCTTTCTTTTCTTTTTCCCTTCTTTTCTCTGTAACTCTACCCTTCAGATAAAAGTAAAAAAAAAAAATGTTAAAAGGGGGTAGAATGAATGAATGCATGAGGAACAAATAATGCAGGTACGATATTCTAAACACTTTCTTTTCCTCTTGGTGCTAAACAATGTTGGACTCAGCTGACCAAGCTCCCTTCTGTACCACCCTTTCTTTATGTTCCCAAAAGCCAGCTCTCTCCTGGTTTTTCTACCATCTCATCAACCATCTTCACCCAATCTCTATGCTGATTTCTTTGCTTACCTTCCTAATATCCTCAGGCCTTAGGACTCTTTTTTCTGTTTATCTTGTCAGGTGATTCCAGCCATTCCAATGGGATAAGTAGTGTCACTTCAACCTCTTTTCTGAACTCCAGACTTGCATACCTTATCTGTTAGACACCTCTATCTAGAAATGTCTAAAAGGCAGTGCCAAATCAACACATTCAAACTAGATTCCTAATCAAACCCTCAACCTGCTTATGTGAGTAAATGACTTCACTATTCCCAGGTACTCAAGTCAGAAACCCAGGGAATGATTTTAGATTCATCTTCACTAGTATTTCATTTTCTTGACATAATGGATTTCATAGAAACCACACTTCACATTATCCTTCCATCCCAACACACTGGCACTCCAGAAAAGTGAAGAAAAGAAGCCTGATAACATGATATGATACTTAGGTTCCATCTCCTGAGCATTTTCTTTTCGGTGGGGCTGGAGAAATGGGAGGGAAGACAGGAAAGGAACTAAAGAGATATGCCCAAAGAAGGTATTGCTAGACATCCTGGGTGTTCATAAAAACCCATGCTGAAGAATGTCTGGTATATAAAACTGGAGATAACTGTCCTTAGCAGTAACAATAAAAAATGTATTTAAAACTTTCTCTGAAAATAGCATTTATTCAGCATTAAATTACTTTAAAAAGCACAGCCTTAAATCTCAGAATGTAAGTTCTAGAAACTTACATGAAATTCTTTTGTGAAATAAACAGTTCCTCAGTGCAATACCTCTTCTGAAGTCTATAATCAAGGATAATTATGCTATGGGATAAAAGCCAGAAGTTAATACAATTTTAATAGCATCTTATACATGCTATAAAAATATTTTAAATTCATAAAACATATAAGAACAAAGAGAAATAGTCATCTCTTAAAACTTTAGTTCTTAAAGAGGAGATACCTTCTTGAAATATTCTGTAAGAAGATATTCAAATATAAAAGGTTATGCTTTATTATTATAAACATCTAGGTCTTTATAATCAACTAGCCTCTTCATCCCCAGTAATTACTAATTATATTGAATTCTATTGTCAGTAAGTAGGCAAAGCTCTGAGTAATTTTAGTGTTTGTCTCCAAGACCCAAAGGTTAAGAAGGTGGCAAGAACTCTTAAAATGAAAGACAGCAGAAGCTGCCAAAATATTTACAGATTTTCCCAGTCATTGACTTCTACCACCAATTGCCAATTAACAAAAGAATGTATTAAGTTGACAAACCTTACTGACCATATACAATAATGAACTGATGACACTCAGATACATTATCAAAAAACGCAAACAGGGCCTGGCGGCGTGGCCTAGTGGCTAAAGTCCTCGCCTTGAACGCACCAGGGATCCCATATGGGCGCCAGTTCTAACCTGGCAGCTCCACTTCCCATCCAGCTCCCTACTTGTGGCCTGGGAAAGCAGTCGAGGATGGCCCAAGGCTTTGGGACCCTGCACCCGCGTGAGAGTCCAGGAAGAGGTTCCTGATTCCCAGTTTCGGATCGGCATAGCATCGGCTGTTGCGCTCACTTGGGGAGTGAATCATCGGACGGAAGATCTTCCTCTCTCTCTCTCTCCTCCTCTCTGTGTATCCGCCTTTCCAATAAAAATAAAAATAAATCTTTAAAAAAAATGCATACAGTCTGTCCTTGAAGTGTGCTTGATATGGAAATACCTTCATACAAAGACAACAGGAAAAGAGTGTTGACAAAACTTTCTATTAAAAACATCAAGTGGGGTCAGCATTGTGACCTAGTAGGCAAGGTTGCTGCCTGTGACACTGACATTCCATATTGGCTCTGGTTCAAATCCTGGATGCTCCATTTCCTATCCAGCTCTCTGCTAATGGTGCAAGTGCTTTGGCTCCTACAATGACATGGCTTTGGCTTAGCCCAAAAATTGATCATTGTAATCATTCCAGCAGGTGGAAGACCTCTCTCTGTCTTTCCATCTATTCTGTAGCTCTTAAGTAATCATATCACATTTAAATTATTTATATAAACTATATTAAATTACTTAAATAGGAGTCATTCCCGCAGAAAAACCTTAAAATCAACCATTTTACAAAAGCATAAAATGCACTGCCTTAAATTTTTAAATTAAATCTAATAATCTATAATACAAACTATACAAATAAAAGAAAAATATGAATTATTATTCAAATGATAAAACAATTCTATAATAGAATTGTTAGAATAATTTTAGAAATCACAAATTCTCTTTCTGAAGATTTAGTTATTTTTTTATAATATTTATTTATTTTTAATGGAAAGGCAGATTTACAGAAAGGAGAGACAGAGAAAAAAAATCTGTTTACTAGTTCACTGTCTAAATGGCTCCAAAGGCCAAAACTGAGCCAATTCAAAGCCGGGGCCAGGAACTTTTTCAGGGTCTCCCAAGCAGGTGCAGGGTTCCAAGACCTTGGGTCACCCTCTACTGCTTTCCCAGGCCACAGGCAGGCAGCTGGATGGGAAGCGGAATAGCCAGAACCAGAACTGGAGCCCATATGGGATCCTGGTGCATACAAGGTGAGCATTTTAGCCACTGAGCCAATATGCCAGGCTCAGAAACCATAAATTCTAAAAAAAAAAAAGTACTGTATTTGATTTAAGTGCATTATTTCCAGTGGCTTTTGAAATATGTGGCAAATATTGCATATTAAACTTGAATAATTTATCAGATCCAGTTTCTATAATTACCAAAACTTACAAAATACTAAACTTTCACAGGATGCGAAGCTAGTTTGTGTCCCCTAAAAAGATACAATGCCCACAGTTACACACACACACACATATACACAGAGTCTTTGTTTTTATACCCGTTATACGGGCTGAGCATCCCTAAATTCAAAACCCATATTACAAAGGTAAGTAAGTATTTGATGCAGCAGCCAAGATGCCATGTAGCACAATATGGTATTTCATTCTAAAGTGCCTGGGTCTAAGGTCCAGACCTACTCTATACTCCAGCACCCTGCTACTGTGTACCTGCACACCAGCGCATGAAGGCTCACATAGCAGGATGTCTACCAGACAGAAAACCTGGGTTACTCCCTGTCTCCTGATCCTAGTCAAGCCCAATCTCAGCTGTTATGGCCATTTGGGGGGAGAATCAGCACATGGGTGATCCTCTTTTTCTCTGTTTATCAAATAAAATCAGCCAATCAATTAAAAATTTTTCAAATCCAAGCTCTTGAACTTTTTCAGTACTCTCATGATGTCATGCTTGGAAAAATTCACCTCATCTAACATGACAGGTCATTGTCAAAATACAAGTACACTAAAAAATTACCTCAGGTTAGATGTATAAACTGTGTATGAAATATAAGTAAATATCATGCTTAGATTTCAATCCTATTCCCTCCAAAAAAATCTCAATATGAAAATGCAAATATTCCAAAATCAAAAAAAAAATAAATAAATCCACGATAATTCTAGCCCCTTAGCATTTTGGTTACAGGATCCTTAACCTGTAATTCACAATTTAACCTTTCATCCTTTTTTACCTAAGTATAAATTTTCCTTGCTTTAGAAAGGGAGCTATTATGTACCAGGGAGTCACTGTTTACTATAGGGGTGGGGCCCCAATGCTGTACAATTCCACTGCCAACTGCTTAGGAACCCGAAGGCCTAGTCAAGCTACATTCTCAAAAAAAAAAAAAAAAAAAAAAAAAAACACAACAACAAAAAATTCTGCCTGCTCAGCGTTTACAGGGAAGTACAATCTAGTCAAGATGATCCTGTATCCTGTACACTCTATGAGATCCAGTTTAGGTAGTGACCAAGCAAAGAACTGTCAGAGTGCCTACAGGCCCTTGAGGGTGCTTAGTGTTCAAAACAGACATAGGCAGACAAGAACAACAGCTGGTTTTTTTAAGACTTTGTAGTATGCGAAACCTTTAGAGTTCAATGTTCCCAAAGATTCTTAAACAGAAAAAAAAAGTCTGTGACTCTCCTAGATACTTTCTAACGAAGCACCTTTAAATATTTTTTTAAGATTTCTAAAAATATTTTAATTATTTTTTAAAAATTCCTAAAAATTTTATTTTTAAAAAATTTCAATTTTTAGAAAATTTCAACTTTTAATTATTTCTAAAAATATTATTATTTCTAAAAATATTTCTAAGGAAGCGCCTTCATTTTTTTCTGGTCTGTATTTTTCCATTCCCAAAAACTACACAGATTATTTCACTGTAAGTATAAAGAAAGCTTACTATTCTCAGGGAAACCTTACACCTTAAACAGGAGCTAGAAAACCCTAACTGCCCCAGGGAATGTTCTCCAGCCTTGGAGCAGAGTCCCTTCTCCGGGCCCAGGTCTGGGTCTCACCAACTCCTTCCCTTAAGCACTTCACAGTGCTCTTCTGCGGCTCACTCCTACCAACACCAGGGAAGTCAGTAAGGAAAAAAGCATGGAAAAGTCCAGCGATAGGGAAATCGATCCTTGGAAGATTTATTACTAAATAAATATGGCCCCGTTTCTTCAGTAGGGTCCAGGAGAAATCTTGCTTTATTCACACACATACAGAGACAAACCTAGAAATGGATACATTTATATCCTACGTCTTAAATCCTAGTCTGAGATCTCCTTTCAGAATTAATTTACTCATTCTGGTGAACGAATAAATAGTAGTTTTCAATCAGGGGCAGTGTTGTCCTGCAGGTGACATTCGGCAATGTGTGGATATATTTCTTATTGTCACAACTGAGGGCAGAAGGAGAGTTCTACAATCTAGTGGGTAGGAGCCAGGAATTTAGCTGTCCTACTACGCAAAGAACAGATGGATTGGTGGGAAAGACAGATTTACTGAGACTGGAGAAATGTGTGTGTGTGAGAGAGAGAGAGAGAGAAAGAGAGTGCTAGAGAAAGAGAGAGAGCGTGTAAGCGCATACTTATGCTTGTGCATAAATTCCAGGAACTCCCTTGATCCAGGCAGCAATAACATTTCTAAGGCTTCATCCTAAATAAGCAGTTAGACTTATGCATGTTTGTCATGGACATTCACTGCCTCACTCCCCTCAAAAGCAATGAAAACACTCCTAATATCCAGCAGTAAAGACTCTATAGTAAATTGTGACACATTCACTTAACGGAAATTTGAATCCTACACAACTTTTTTTTAAAGAATGAGTAAATCCACAAAACACAGCAATGTCAATGAAAATCAGCAGGAAATTACAAATAACAAATAACATATGAATTACAAATAACACATTAATAATGATCTTTTTAGGGAGTACTATTTTATGGGTTTTTGCATTTCTATTTCACATTTTATAATTCAAGAAACTAAGGCTTAGGAGCTTTGAGTAACTTACCAAGGTGATACAGAAAATGCTGGGCATGTAATCTAAACAACAGCAATTTGACCAGAAGCTTAAATTATTATCCAGGGCTTTTGCGTGACTTAGCACCTTTTTTGAATATCTAACAAAAATGAACACACACACAAAGCTTTCTAAAATTTTTATTTATTTTCTTCCCTTGAGGGACAGGTCAACAGTCAGCCTGCAAGCCTGAGCTCCCATGTGATGGTTCACTCCCCAAATGCCTGCAACAGCTGGGAGTGGGCCAGGCCAGAGCTAACAGCCAAGAACTTAGTCAAGATCTCCCACATGCTCCAGCACCACTGCCCCCCAGGGTTCACAGTCACAGGAAGCAGGAAGTGGAAAGAGAGGTGGAACCTGGACCCAGTACTTTCCTATAGGGTGCAGGCATCACAACTGCTGTCAAAATTGTTGGGCCAAAGTCTCGTTTTTATTATTTTAAATAGGTATTTATTTTTAAGAGGGAAAAAAACAAGATACACAAATCTTGAGTGTAATTTTACTTAAAAGCAATTTTCAATGAATTTTATATATGAAAAGCTGTTTAGTTCTGATGGTTCTAAATGTCCATATATAGAGAGAAATGTATACCCAACCTTTTAAAGAAATATATCTTTCATCACAAAGTCACACTGTTGACAACTTAAGATTGATAGGGAAGGAAAGCACTTCCAAGGCTACAGTAATCAGTAAGCCTTTTTGGAGCTGGGGCTAGGGCGGTCAGAAATGGTGTTTCTTTCTCTTTTTAACTGAATAAAGAAAAACTTCTCTGGGTTTTTTCACAGGCCATGAATTGGCGATGGGACAGAGAAAAAGAGGCACAGAGCATCAGAGAAGGCACGCATGGATACAAATTTGTCAAAATAGCTATGGGGACAGTTTCATAGCACCCCAGAGCAGGCAGAAGCAGACACCAGAAAGCTGCTGTGTGCAGTTTTTAAAAATTTCCTTGAGCAATAAAGAAAACCAGAGTGAAAAAGTGCTTTGAGTACAGTTGTTGATACAGTTCCAAAGAATAGGTCTAACTCTTTTAACTTTATTCCCCATAACACCTAAACTTAGATTTGTTGTGTAAATTTTAGCCACTTGTACAGGCAATCAGTAAATACTTGTTCTGTTATTTTAAGACTTTTTATAACTATCAAAATGATGAGAATCATAATAGAAAACACTGATAGAGGGCTCTATGGTACTCACTGAACTAACTGCTACTAGTTGATAAGTACTCTTCAAGTCACTCCTGGAAGCAGGTAACGGCATTCTCATTTATTTTATTATTATTTTTTTGAGATGAGAAAACCAAGTCATGCAATTAGTAAGCAGAAAGCTGTAACACCGGCATTACAGTGTGTGTCTGTCTTTGTCCAGGCTCCCCAGTTAACTGGGAGGCAACACTCCTGTTGGGCCAATGCTTTTCCAACTTAGCACCATAATTTCTACCCTGGTGGGAAGAAAGAAGCTCACTCAAAATTGCCTCTGTGAATCAGCTCCATTTCAAGGAATGAAAGGTTGCAAGTAGATTTGACTTGTAAGCAAATTCTTCGACCGATTATATCCCAAAGACATCTGAAAATACATCAGACATGATTGCCCTGTAAAGTAGAGATTTCTGGAGTATACAGCTTGTCACACAGTAGATATTCATTAAATTCCAAATGAGTGCGAAAAAAGATACATGCGATAACAAGCAGACATTCAGATATATTATATAAACTGCTCACTACTGAAGAAATATATCAGATGTGACACAAATCACAGTGACCCCTTTAAGTAGTCACTGAAATGCTTGAATTCACGAGCATAAGAAAGAAAGGACTGCAGCAAATAAAAAGAAAAGAATAAACACAGGGAGTCTACAGCCAACTGATCCAGGCATCAGGATGATAGATGAAATGGGACTTTCCTCATGCCTACTGCACACAGCTAGAGATCTGTATCTTCAGTGTGCTAGGAATCTCTATTATCCTGAAAGGTGAATAAGAAGTAGGAACAGTGACCAAGAAATGCCCCCTTCAGCATTCTCTTGAACATAAATAGCTACTCTACATTAAAACACCCTTTAAAATCAAAGTGAAAGAAAAAAAAACCCAAAAGCAGAGTTTTAAAATTCATGCAACTTTTTTTTTCCTTTTGGTCTTCATCAACCCAGTTATTTTAAGTTGCTATTCACTAAAAACTATAAGATATGTCAGTGTTGAGGCCATATGTTGAAAGTCAACGAGATTCTTTTTTTTGTTAGCATTCTCTGTCTTTCATTGGCAGGTTTTCTAAGTAAGATCTGTCATCTGAAAAGCTCATTCTGCACAGTTGATGACTTTCCATAGGTCATGTTTTCAGATTGAATCACAATCTTTTGTAGCCATATCTACTTAAAAATCCCCATCATACTCATATAAAATATAAAACACTTTTTTTCAAAATATGATGTAAGAGTATGTCACCATATTCACAATTAAACCATATCAAATTGTCTTGGTGAATCTTTAATGATGGGGTGAGTGCAATTAGGCTTTAGAACTTAGATGTAAAAATCCCAATTTACCAGAGTTGTAAACTTTGTATTTTATGTATTAAGGTAGACTGCATTAGCCAAAGGGTTTCACAAATGTTGCATTGCGTGACTTGGTTCTGATTTACAGTTAAGACTGTTCAAACTTGTATTTTATGCCCTTGCTACACATATACACTGTAAATATTGCATAAGAAGATAGGAATGTAATAACCATAAAAATAATTGCAGGCTATTACACAATCACAAGTCTGTTTCTATTCCTTATTAGACCAGTCTCATCATACCACGTAAAGTACATACACTGAACAAAAATAGAATGAGTTCTAGAATTAATTTTCTTTTACATCTCCTTGAGATTAACATTTTTACTGCTATAACATGGATCACAAATTTTTTTAAAAGCAAAAAGGTAGAAAAAGGTCTACTTAATATGTGAATTCACCTATATTATCATTAATCCTTTTCTATATTACATATGTATGTAAATACATATGTACATTTATTTTCTTAAAAAAATTATTACTGAGTATATACACTCCGATTTCCATTTCTCTAAGTTTTATATCCAAGAATTCAATCAATCCAACCAACAGCAGGTGAAAAACTATCTTTAAAATTATGTATGTACTGAACATATAGATAATTTTTCTTGTCACTATTCCCTAAACAATTTAACAACTTTTTACATACATCTGCATTCTGTTAGATATTATAAATAATCTAGAGATAATTTAAAGTATACAGAGGCTGTGGTAGGTTCTATACAAATGTAGGTATCTGCAGTAAGTCTGGACCCACTCACCCACAGAATCCAAGGGATGACTGCGCTGTGCCCATGAAGTTGAATTCTTACAAACCTAAGCCCCTTCTTGTTTGTGACACTATCAAGACACCCCAGGCTCCTGAAATTTCCTTTAACCCATGCTCCGTCCAATGTGCTGTCCCCAGTGAAATCATAAAATAGCATGTTGATGATACCTTGCCTCTGCTTTGGAACCTTAGGTGTCTTGTAGTAAGTACTAACTGAACTCCACATCTTCCCTCCCCCAAACATTTATTCATTTATTTGAAAAACAGATATAGAGAGAGACACACACACACAGATTAAATTTCCCATTTGTTGATTCACTCCCCAAAATGCAACAAGAGTCAGGGCCAGCTAGGAAAAAGCCAGGAGCATGGAACTCCATCCTGATCTCCACTGTAGGCGGCAGGGGCCTGAGTATTTGGCCATCTGCAGCTCTTTCCCAGGTGTTGGAGCAGGAAGCTAGACTGGAAATGGAACAGTCAAGCTTAAAAATGGTGCTCCTATGAGTACCAGTGTAACAGGCAGCCTAACCTGCTCTGTCAACACACCAGCCACTCCAAACTCAATGTGGTATTGCACATTCAACGATCCTGTTTTGCCTTGAGCAAACTTCAAATTCATCCACCTTAAGGCCTTTCCTTAAACTTTCATTCTTCCTGGAAATGACAAACAAATAAGGCCACACCTAATGGGTAGGATTTCAATAGTCAGAAATCCTATTGAAGAGGCCTGCACTGAGGTGTAGCAAGATAAACCTGGACCTGTGGTGCAAGTATCCCACATGGACATTGAATCGGGTCCTGGCTGCTCCAATTCCAATCCAGCTCCCTGCTGATGGCCTGGGAAAGCAACAGAGAATGGCCCAAGTGGTTAGGTCCCTGCACTATTGTAAGAAAAACAGAGAAAACGCCTGGTTTTGGATCAGCTCAGTCCCAGTCATTGCAGCCACCTGGGAAGTAAATTAGCAGACATAAGACTTTTTTTTCTCTCTCTCTCTTTTTCTCATTCTCTCTCTCTGTGATTCCATCTTTCAATAAAAATAACCTTTAAAAAAACGCTATTTAAGTCGGAAGGAGACACAAAACCAAAAAAATAACATGTGTTTATATTTATTGTTTAGTATGACTGTGTAAATTGTTCTAAGCAAGCAGAGGGTTTCAGGGATAATACAATGCTCACCAGCCTTTAAAATTCCTTGTGGCATTTCAGGTAGAGCCATCATTTTGCTGGCATCGCATAACAGGTGCTAGTTCATGTACTGTCTGCCCCACTTCGGATCCAGCTCCCTGTTACTAGCCTAGGATAAGCAACAGAAGGTGGCCCAAGTACTTGGCCCCCTTTCACCCACATGCAAAACCCAGATGAATCTCCTGGCTCCTGGCTTTGGCCCAGTCTATCAGTTATGGCTACCTAGAGAGTAAATCAGTAGATGAAAAATCTCCCTTTCTCTATGTCTCTCCTTCTCTTTTTCTAATTCTTTCAAATAAATAAATCTTTCTTTTTTAAAAAAGATAGCACCTTTTATTTCTCCACCTTTCCACACTCCTAATCAATACCTACCTAATTAATACCTTCTGCGGTAGCTTTAAGATATATATATATCTTATATTCTAATATATATTCATATATATATATTTTATATTCATATATATATATATGAATCCTTTGATATCCTTTCCTTGAGGATGTAAAGATTAAGTCCCTTTCCCTTAAATGTGGTCCAGATTTAAATAACTTCCAACGAAATGAGTAAAACTTAAATACCAGCGTACAAACTCAGAAACGAGGTCACAAATGGCTTTCACACACCTTGCTCTGAAAGCAGTCGGGTGTCATGTTGTGATGACACTCAAGCAATCTACTAACTGAGGCCTCCTGCCAAGAGCCACATGGTTGAGACATCTCATAAGTGGGGGCTCCAGCCCCAGTCACTGTCAGCATCCTGAGTGCAGTCATCTGAGGGTCACTCAGGTGGAATTTTCCAGCTACAGCACTGCCAAATTTCGAGCCCAGAAAAAAACTGGGAGATAGTTACTGTTGTTTTAAGCCACTAAATTTTGGAAAAATTTATGTTCTAGCAATTAGCAACTAATATACTGCCTATTTGTCTTCCTACCATCTCTTGTTGGTAGGAAGAGCATGGAATGAAGGAGACCAAGCAGGACTGAATGAATTCTTTGCATTCACCCTGAAAACCATTTGATTTCTCTCAACTTACATTTCCCTAAAATGAAGAATGATAGAAAGAGAAGCAGACAGAGAGAACTTGTACCTACTAGTTCATAATCCAAGTAATACCCACAACAGCCAGAGTGAGGCCAGCCGAAGCCAGGAGCCCAGAGTTCCATCTAGGTCCCCCAGATGAGCAGCAGGGAGTAAAGTACATGAGCTTCCTCCCAGGATACCCATGAGCAAGAAGCTGTATTGGAAGCCAAGATTTCACCCACTCCTATTTGAGACACAGGTGCCCCAATCAGTGGTGTAAACAGCAGTGAAACCCCCATTGTGCCACAACATCTGACCTTGATATGCTACTTATTAGTAAGAGTATACCAAGAAGAATTTCAATGGCTTCTGATATAATAAGAAATATTCTTTTTAAGAGAGGAGGAGGAGAGACAGAGAGGAAGATCTTCATCTGATGATTCATTCCTCAAGCAGCCACAATGGCCACAGCTGCACCAATTTGAAGCCAGGAGTCTGGAGCTTCTTCCAGGTCTCCCACACGGGTGCAGGGTCCCAAGGCTTTGGGCCATCCTCGACTGCTTTCCCAGGCCACAAGCAAGGAGCTAGATGGGAAGCAGGGCTACCGGAATTAGAACCGGCACCCATATGGGATCCTGGCACGTTCAAGATGAGGACTTTAGCTGCTAGACTATCACAGTGGACCCATAATTATAAATATTTTTATAACATTCCCAAACATTTTATCAAAGAATAAAGACTTTAAATTACAGTATTATTGCTATGATTAATAAAGTACAATGAAGATTCCAACTGCATTTGTCCTATTTACTACCATCTGTATCTTCATCAGAGACAAGGCCAGACTTGTACAACAATTACTAAGTACTTTTTGAATGGAAGGAGGAGATCCTTTTCAAAGTTGGTACAGATTTCATGGTTTTAAGTTTCTTAGCAAAAGTTATAACTAGGCAGGGCAAATGAAGAGGAAATGCAATTCCTTAAAATCTATATTTAAGGTCTCGCTTCTTAATAATTATCTTTCCTTTTTAATGCAAAATAAAATACAAATGCAAATATTTGTACCACATCGATAACCTAGATAATGATTCAAAGACAAACATCTGTAAAACGAACCACAGAGGTTGAGAAGTTCATCAGCTCCTCTAGAAGCTCCTCCAAGCTGTGTGTGTGTGTGTGTGTGTGCGCGCGCGCACGCATGCACATACACAATATAAAAGAGGAAGGGGTGAAATTATAAAGTGAGAAAACATGATGGTGATCACAGGTTCAGAGTCCCCAGTTAAGAAACAAGACAGCCTCTTGCTATGTAGATTTTAATTTAGGTGATTTTTTTACATTGCACTGTCTACTCAAGTTTAAACTGCCTTAATTTTTATGGTATTGTCTAAAGATGAAGCCTCTGATAGTATGCTAATTGGGTAAATACATTAAGTTAAATTTTTAGCTATACTCCCCCAAGTATAGAGCTTTTCTTTTTTAACTCTAATTACAGTTTCACTAGCATAAAGTCTCAGCCTTACTGTGTTAACTCTCAAGTTTACGAGTCTTCTGCAATTTTTTAAAACGCATTAACATTCAACTGAACATTAATGTACTGCAATTATTTGAAGGAATAACTATGAAAAAATACAATTATAAGGGCAGGCACATTGGCTGAATAGGTTAATCCTCCACCTCCAAGCACTGGGATCCCATGTGGGTGCCGGTTCTAATCCTAGCAGCTCCACTTCCCATCCAGCTCCCTGTTTGTGGCCTGGGAAAGTAGTCAAGAATAGCCCAAAGCCTTGGGATCTTGCACCTGCAGGGAAAACCTGGAACAGGCTCCTGGCTCCTAACTCCAGATTGGCTCAGTTCTGGCCATTGTTGCCACTAATGGAGTGAAACAGCAGATGAGAGACCTTTCTCTTTGTCTCTCCTTCTCTCTGTAAATCTGCCTTTCCAATAAAAATAAATAAATCTTTTTTAAAAGAAAAAAATGTATACAAAATGGGTTCATGTTAGCATCCATGTTTCTATATCACTTACAACATCTATAAAAGACTAAATCATTTTCAAATTATGATGAGAACTTGCTTCACTTTACTCAGGCTGGAAAACAGATCTTACACAGCTTTAATAAGACTTGTAAGTCCTGCTCTTTAGTAACCTAACTACTTAGTGATGCTAATAAAGTTTCCTGGATAGACTCTCATCTATCTCAAATGAATCGAGACTGGATTCCTGTACCAGTCTGCAAGGCTGCAAGGACTCATGTACCCAGAGGACACACCGGCTGAGTTATGCTCCAATCACAGCCAAGTGATTTGTTTAAGCTACTGTTTGACAAAATGAAAAAGGTGACATATGTGGAGAGGATTACTGGGTCCATAAAATAGTATTAGCATAATTGCCTTGCTCAAGGGCTGGAAAGAACTATGTCAGTTGCTGACATTCCAGTTTTTCTTACAGAGACAAGACCTGCTCTACAAGTACCCATGGCCATCTCTTGCGGCAGGAAGAGCATGGAATGAAGGAGACCAAGCAGGACTGAATGAATGCCTAGCATTGACCCTGACAGGCCACTTGATTTCTCTCAAATTACATTTCCCTAAACAACAGGATGGGGCCAGTGTTGTGGCTCAAAGAGTTCAGCTGCTGCCTACAACCCTGGCATCCCATATTAGAGTGCCCAGTCTGAGTCCTACTGCTACACTTCCAATCCAGTTCCCTGTTAGTACACCAGGAAAGGCAGTAGAAGATGGCACCCACCAAATGGAACTCCAGACTCCCTTCTTCAGCCTGACCCAGCCCCATCTGTTGCATCCCTTTTGGGGAGTAAACCAAGAAAGAGATAGAAGACATCTCTCTTTCTTCCTACCTCCCCATCTCTGTCAATCTGTTTTTCACATAAATAAGTCTTAAGACAAACAAAAAGGATGAAAGATGGCCTGACTGTATAAGTCAAGATTTTTTCTGTTTATAAAGAACAGAATCCAAATTAAGATCAGGCAAAAAAGTTAATTACTAGAAAACTGCGGGGCAAGTCAGAGACTCTAAAGAGTTGCTTACAGGAGCTAGAACCAAAATAGTTACTCAGATCTCAAGGGCTGACCCCTAAAACTTCAACAAATCTCAAGTCTTTGCTTTTTTTCCAAGTTGGCTTCTTTGATTTCTACTGTACAAAACAGTGCTGTCCAATATGGAAGCTCCTAAGCCAATGCAGCTATTGAGCATTTGAAATATGACTATTCTTTAGCCGCTAGGCCACGCCACCGGGTCCAAAATATGACTATTCTAAATTGAGAGGTAGTAAAGGTGAAATACACTTCAGATTTCAAAAACTCAGTGGACAACTTAGGCCTGAGGGTGCTTCAAAGAGCTTATGGAAAAACAGAATCAAGAGCTAAGTTGCTTTGGAAATATAAATACAAAAGTTTCAATAATAAACTGTGTGTGTTATGGGTATTAAAATACACATTTTCATGAACCTTTACAAAAAAACTTAGTAATTTTTTTATTACATTTTAACA
Source organism: Ochotona curzoniae (assembly GCF_017591425.1). Classification (NCBI taxonomy): domain Eukaryota; kingdom Metazoa; phylum Chordata; class Mammalia; order Lagomorpha; family Ochotonidae; genus Ochotona; species Ochotona curzoniae. The sequence continues at coordinate 697,023 of NW_024466647.1, read as the reverse complement.
TATTTTGAATGGAATGAGTTAAATAAGGTATATGACCAAAACTAATTTCACTTATTTCCTTTTCATATTTTCATGGGACTACTAAAACATGCTAAATTACATATGTGGCTTGTACAAGTATTAAGGTCTAGTGGACAGTGCTGTCTAGAGGTTTTCTCCCACATAGAGAAACACACCATCTGTAAGGCTGGATTCCATTTATCCAGCTTATCACAACATAGTAAAGATGAGTTTCCTTTCCTACTTCAGTTTTGTTTTGTTTTACTCAAAACAAAGACAGCAAGAGAAAGGGAAAGAGAGAAAGATCCACCATCTACTGTTTCACTTCCCAAATGGTTGCAGTAGCTGGGACAGGTCCAGGCCAAAGGCAGGAACCAGAAACATCATCTGCATATCCCAGATGGGTGCAGGGGACCAACCACTTGAACTATCCCCTGCTGCATTCCTAGGCATGTTAACAGAGAACTAGATCATCAATGGAGCAGCTGCTACTAAAATCAGGGCCCATATGTGATGCCAGCTTTGCAGCTTAACCTACTAAGCCACAACTCCAGCTACTTCCTCCAATTTATTTTTATTTCAGAGACAACGCAAGGGTCTTCCACATGGTGGAAGGAGCCCAACCACTTGAACTGTAACTGCTGCCTCTCAGAATCCACACTAACAGGAAACTGAAATTGGGAGCCAGCACTCATGGGTCAAATTGAGGCATCCAGGTATAGGATGCAGGCGTCCTAATCAGGCTTAACAACAACACCAACTGCCACATGACCCTCATTTTTAAATGACTCACAAGAACTCAGGTTTGGGCAGGCCCAGTCAAGGTTAGCTTTGGACTAACCTTTGCCAGGCAGAATGCTAATCATGATGAATAGCTCAGTCATGATCACATGAAGGGATAAAGTGAAGAACAGAGACATGAGATACTATAAGAGAAGGGAACCACAGACACTAGGAAGAAAAAAAACAAAAAAGACCCACTGTGCCAACTTACAGGGTATCTGGGAGGATTAATATATATATAGCAATGCCCACTCTAAAAAAACCAAGCTTCTGACCAAGTCCTTCTCTAACATGTGATGACATTTATCCACTTTAAACACTTGAATGACTGTGTCTTCCAGCACAGGTTGGGAAACATTAGAAACTCAAGGATTAATCTTTCATATTTTGACCCTTCGGTATCATCAAATGTGCCTAAAGCAATGATACTTTACTAAACCCTAGATCCTGGCAACTGAGAAAGAATAGTTCATGGACCTCACATGATGGCTCAATTGGCTAATCCTCTCTTTGCAAGTGCTAGGATTCCATACGGGCATTGGTTAGTGTCCCAGACGCTCCACTTCCCATCCCACTACCTGCCTATGACCTAGGAAAGCAGGGAACAATAGCCCAAAGCCTTGGTTCCCTGCACCTGCATGGGAAACCCAGAAGAATGTTCCTGGACCTGGCTTCAGACCGGCTCAGCTCTGGCCACTGTGGACATTTGGGGAGCAAGCCAGCATATGGAAAACCTTTCTGTGATCTGCCTTTCTAATGATAATCATCATCATCATCATAATAATAATAAACAACTCTTAATTTAAAAAATTAAAAGTAGTTCATGAAGATCTCAATTTTACTCTACACTGATATAAGCTGAAAATACAAATGTGAACATCATCATTGACAGTGAAGAAGTTTTATTAAGTATGTAACAATTCTAAAAGTATTCTTTATAGTGAATTCTACTAGGAAATGCAAAACTCTACAAAGTCTAGAGTGGTCACTCTCAAATCACTCAGCACTCTTTGCCAGAAGTACTGAAAACTTCAAAGAGCTCTTATGTACGCTTGACCTCTTGATAGTATATTTTAAAGTAAGGAACATATAAAACATCTTACTGCATTTTTATCACGTTATCTTCAAGAAGTTGTATAGTTCTTAAATCTATCCAGGTCTAGGATCCACTCTGAGACAAAGTTTACATGATTCAAGGTATGAAATGAAGCTCTCCTTTTTTTATCCTTTGCATTGATATTCAATCGTTCCAGTATCAATTGTTGAAAAGATTATCTTTTCTTCTGTAAATGAGCTTTGTGTCTTTGTCAAAAACTGCGTGTGGATCTAAATACTTCATTTCTAAATACTTCATTCTGATCTACATTGATTTAGATTTGTTTAAACCATTACCACACTGTCATGATTACGGTAGTTTGACAGTAAATCTTGGAACTGGAGACTGGGAGTCCTCTAATTTTGTTCTTTTTTCAAAGTTGTTCTTGTTATTCTGGGCCTTTGGTGCTTCAAAATGAATTTTGGAATCATGTTGTCAATTTCTATTTTAAAAAAATAAAAGCCTGCTAGAAGTTTGACTTGCTAGCATTGTGTTAGATCTATACACCAATTAAGGCAGAAATGATTTGTTACAATATTGAGTCTTCCAACATAAGACCATGACATATTTATTTGCTTTAAATATTCTTTAGTTTCTTTCAGCAATGTTCTGTAGTTTTCAGAGGGGCTATGAGGCAGAATTGAGAGTGCTAATTTACAGGGAAAAGTAAGATACCATCATTAGAAATTACAGTGGATATTATGAAACAAAGAAAAAGCAACGGTGTCTGATTGCAATTTTTTCTGTTTTCCCACATTCACTGTGATTTCTGCCCCTTGATACTGTTCATCAACCTGAGCAGGAGGCTGACACCACATACTATCCCCTCTCTATCTCTTGCTTGCATAGTGGAAACCATTTGGAATTCATTTGAGGAAAAAAAAATAGAAGCAGCAAAAATTAAAAAAAAAAAACTTTTGTGGCCCAGAAAAATAAATAAAATGCATTTTCACAAAGAAGAAAAAAACAGAGAGAGAAAGGTTACAGTTGCAATATAGATTTTGGATAAAACATAACAATGCTGGATATAAAGTGAGTGGATATTATCTGCAACACAATCCAGTTTGTTCAATTCATCCACATTAGTTCACTTCATATCCAGCTATGTAACAAAGTATTAGTAAAAATCATAGAGTCAGGAAAAAATAAAGTATAAGGAATGATATTACAGTATTGTGGATTAAGCTACCATCTGCAATGCTGGCACTCCTACATCAGTAATGGTTCAAATCCCATCTGCTCTGCTTTTGATCCAACTCCTGGATCAAAGGAACCTGGAAAAGCAGATAAGAACCCTAATATTAAGGTTCTTGCCACCATTCTGGGAAACCTGGATACAGTTTAGGGCTCTTGTTTTAGGGCTTGCCTAAGTCTGGCCATTGTGATAATTTGAGGACTAAATCAGCAAATGAAAGATTTCTGTTGCATGTTCTCTCTCTCCCTCTCCTTTCCCTCTCCTCTCTCCACCCCAACTCAGTCTTTCAAATAAATAAAGTAAATTTTCAAATATCAACCAGGAAGAAAGCAACTGTGCATTATAATGGCATTCTGCATTATTTACCATCAACAATCATACATTAAGTAATTCACATTACCACAGCATGTTCAGCACACTAACAGACCTGAGGGAGTGCTCCTCCATTTGGAAACAGGGTAGCAGATCAGGTTAACTGACAGTCATGTGAAATACAGCTACACTTAAAATTTTTAATTTTTTAAATAAAGATAAAAACATAACAAGAAGAGAAAAAGAAAATAAACTCTGAAGCAAATAAAATAAAACCAAAAGAGAAAACTCCACAAGAGGCAATGCATGGCTTCTCTTCATTTCCCACAGGAAAACAGAGTAACGTCAGAATTACCATGAGTCATAGCTGGCTACCTGGGGCAAGGAAAAGTAAAATTTTTAACTCTAAATGGAAAAAATCAGGAAAGAAGAAAAGTGTGGTAGCAAACATAAACCTACGTTAACGTCAATGAAATTCATTCTTCCTAGTCCACAGTAAAATCTACAGTTTGAAATACAAATTAACAAATAACACTAAAACCATGTCTATTTTGTACCCACAGCAAGCTCAGAGTGTTTTAAGTATCCTATTTGTCAATTCCTTGTTACTCCCAACAGCCCTGCACAGCAGGCAGAGCTGTCTTGGTTAGCTCTGGTTGGTCTAACAAAACACTGCAGTCTGGGTATTTTTACAAACAACAGACACAAGTCAAAAGGTTAGAAAGACCATGATCAAGGCAGTGGTGGACTCAGAGCCAGGTAACCACCCCACCCTGTTAATGAACAATGCCTTTTCTCTAAGTTCTCATGCAGCAGGAGTATCTAGCTAGTCTCCGTGAGCTCTTTTATAAGGATACCTGAGGGCTCTGCCTTCACGACCTAATCACTTACTAAAGGTACCACCTCCTGAGACCATCACCATAGGGGCAAAGACTCAATGTGAAATAGGGGACACATTCACATCACAGAAAGAGCTGACTTCATCTTAAAAAAAGATTTATTTATCCTGTTTATTTATCAGAGAGACAGTAAAAAGCAGAGACAGAAACACAAAAGGATAGTTCTTACATCTACATTCACTACCCACAGCACAATAGCCGAGACTTGGTAAGGCCTAGGCCAGGAGACAGAAATTCCATTTAGTTTCTCATATGGTAGCAGGGCCCAAGTACCTGAGCCATTAGGAGGCAGAGCAGCTAGGACTAGAACAGGTGCTCACATGGGATGCTAGTGCCGCAGGGTTAATACAACAAATCACAACACCAGGCTCAGCTGGAAATTAAGGTCTGAAAGATAACGAACGGTTTTATGAAACTAAGAAAGAAGATGAAAGTCATAAAGGGAGGAAGGAAGAAGGAAAGAACAGAGAAAAGGAGGGATGGAAGGATGAAAGGAAGGATGGATAGAAGACGGAAGGGAAAAGTGGACTTTGAGAGACTTGAAGAACAAACATAGACTACAGTATACAAACCACTCACATTCTGGAACCAAATCCTTACTCTACCTCAAAAGCCACATGTACATTTGTGAAGAAAGATTCCTTTTGCAATCTAGACGAGGGATCACTGAACTACTGCCTGTGGGCCAAATCCATCCCAATGCCTGGTTTTGAAAGTAGAGTTTTATTGGAACTGAGCCACACTCATCCATTTACATATTGTCTGTAGCTGCTTTCATGCTATCACAGCAGAGCTGAGGAGTGGTGACAGAGACCATATGGCACACAAGCCTGGGATTTTACTGCCTCGCTCTTCAGAAAAGCCTGTTGGCCCCTGATCTAAAGAGTGCTACTTTCGTCGTCCAGAAGGGAAGTAGGACAAGGACAATTAACTAAAAGCAGGAATGGTCTTCTACTTGGTGAATACAACTCCATTCCCTACCGAGTAAGTATCCAGACCATTTTACCACTTTCTTTTGTGATTAAGTCTCAAATGTAAAGAGTAGCTCAAACTTAGCAACCAGAAACCAGAGTTATTACAGGAATAAACTGCACCTACCTTTTAGTACTTTATTCCAGTAACATACACATTCCTACTTTTACAAAAGTATGCCCACTCCTATTTGAATAGACAGAAACTATTTCCCTTAAGATAAGAAGATGAGGGTTCCCTCTGAATTCTTTATGCTCTTTCAAGCACCAGACAATTCTTTTTGCTTTAAAGCCAGATTGCACAGGAGTGAGTTGAAACAGTCTTTCTACTAAAAGTTGCTTATTAAGTGTCACTTTATTGGATCCCCAAGATTTTCTGAACTACTGAACCAAAAGCACTTAAAATCCAAGGCATCATTTAATTTTACCTTTACAGAAAATCATTGTGAGGTCAGCTTTTCAATCAGAAGAACAGAGCTTCTTAGCATTTTCTGTCTTATGCCCACTGAGAAAAATTGTAATCAACACATATCACCCCCAGAAGCTTGCTAGATATTAAACAACAGGGTATTTAGAGGAGATTAACAATTTCCTTCCTAGCAAATAGGACAAATTAAAGGAACTTTCAAACAAACAATTCCAAATAATACAGAACAATGCAAGAAAGTCATTCAGCCCATTCACCCACTTCCACAAAAAACTTCCATGGACTTGAATCAGTTTAATTCTCTTACAGGTGCAAAAATACAAAATCTTCCACTCCCCTTTGTTCCCCCAGCTCAAGGAAAAATGAGAAGAATGAGAAATTTCAACTGTCAATTTACTGAAACTCGGTGACGACAAGTCACTCAATGTGTCATACACACTTAAAAAAAAACACTCATGCCATTAACTATTTTTCCTAGCAACATGAAGGAGTAATAACATCATTTCAAATGGGTATTTTTTAAGAGTCCTATGGCCAGCCAGTTATCAGACTAGCAGGCATTTGAGCAAGTGTACAGATGAATTCCAGGGCCAGGGCAAACACACAGAGGTGTTCTATTTGGTGTTCACAATGTTTTTAAGCATTATTCTTCACTGCCAGCACTTAAAATGCCATTTCACATTTTTAAAAAAGAGACTTGAAGAACAAGGAGACCCCGAGACCCTGGGCTGCATTTAACAATAGCTGCCTGTCTGGCAACACAAGCCCCGTAGACTCACACGGAAAACAACTGTGCAGGTAGATAGCACCTTCTACCTTTACCTGAGGCACACAGTTAGCTCACACTACCTCTGGCCATGCCCTTTTATGTCACATCAAGGCAGATTCACCTTCCTCAGTACCTGCTTGGCCCCATGATCATCTGCTCTGGGTTTCATTCAAAGTAAACTGACTATAAAGTGGGTACCCTTCTATATCATGCTGAGGTGGCAGTTCCTTACATCAACCAGATACCCCCTGTATATCATCACTTCAGATTCTCCTACATGAGGTACCCTGAGTGGACCATACTATGTCTACAACCAAGATTTCCACTACAACGCTTAGCCTGTCCAGGTTCCTGAACTGAATGATAACATGACCTTAAGTCTTGTTCCCTCCCTTTTACTAGCAAAGAGACCCATGCTCCAAGTGTGCACTGATGGATCAGTGGAGCCAAACAGTGGCCTCAGAAGAAAGAAGACAGTCTCATCTCCTTACACAGATGACCAACTTTAACTTGTTTACCCTCATTTCCCTATGGTGTCAAAATTATGTAGCAGAACTAAATCTCATCAAGTCATCTACCTGGATGAAATCTCACTTCGTGATATTAACTGATGTCAGTAAGATTACCATGGAAGAACTGAAGATATACTAAACTGGTTACAGCTCTGTGTCTGCTCTGGCCTATAGCTCAATCATGTCCACTTTAGAGACAATGCAAGAACTACATAAATAATAGCTTTTTTTATCTAATAAAAAAAGTCACCATTGTTTTTCATTGTTGTTATTTTTGCCATATTCACTACTAGTAGGAAACATTTATATTTTGCTTCCAATCCAGTGGATACAACAATGTTTCTACTTATTTCTATGTGATACTATCAAGTTCCTAACTCCAGGATTTGAACTTTGCCATATACTATACATTCTGTAAAACTAACCCATTACAACATAAATTCAAACACATAAAACCATTTTCAAGTAATTTTCAGTGTTTTCCTTCCTTAAAATACAATATTCTTAATTACTGAGCACTTTTTATTCAGATGTTTACAATTTCTAATACAAAATTACAACCTCTTCCTTATTTCATCTTGGAATAAGTTTTCTCCCAATCCCAAGCCCCTCAAAAACCCAATGAAATAGAAAAAAAAAAAAGTTTTCCTGGCACAGAATTACTAGGTTCGGTAATTCTCAGGACAAAAGTAAAAGAATACACATAAGTCAGTTTTCACCATGTCCTAAGAGAATGAAGAGGAGCACTGTGTAATAACAAGCTCTTGTGTAAGACAAAGTACAGTCATCCTCTGGTATTCATGGAGATTGGTTCCAGAAGCCCCCAATCTAATGGACATCAAAACTTGCAGACGTTCAAGCTCCTTACCTAAAATGGCACAATATTCATATATAACCTATACACACCCCTACATTTTTTAAAACTATCTCTAGTTAACTGCAGTAAGTACTACAATGTAGATACTGTGTAAAAAGTTGTTACTGTATCTTGTTTAGAGAATAATGACAAAGGAAAAAAGGTTGTACAGGGCAACTTTTCCCCAAATATCCTTAGGCTGCAATGGGCTGCATTCATAATATGGAACCCAAAAATACTTTGTGACACTACACAATTCTGAAATTGTGTAGTGAGTATTTTTATCATTTCAGCAATGTCCTCTTTACTGCAGGACACAATTTCTCCCCACAAACACAGTGGTCAAGAGGCTCAGAGTGTGCAATGGATCCCAAGTAGAACAGGCATGGGAAGGTTCGCCTAAGCCTAACCCACAGGCTAGCAAGTACTGGGTCTGCTTCCTGCTGCATGGACCAAGCAAGATTTGTCTGTTTCCCATTTTGTTTAAAGAAGTGCATGTGGAATTTTTACCACCCACAAATAAAAAATCCTAATAAATACAGAAACATTTTTCTACTGACTTAAGTGTTTAGGCAAATCATTTAATCCTTTGAGCTATCTCAACAAAAAATAAAAATCAAATACCAGCATCAGAATCTATTTTTAAAATAAATTCATATTTTAATCATTTATTCTTAAATTACAATAAGTAAAATCATATCATGATTACTTAATGGTCTTCACATTCTAACATCAAAAAAGTCTATGGATGGGTGAAACAGCTACACTTGGTGAAAGGAACTTAGAAGCAAATGATGGCTTCATTCTCAAATAACAAAACCTGTCTATAACAAATCAACAGGGTATATAGTCAAACTATGCTATCACAGTATTTTTATATTCTGCTGTGCCTTTAAAAGGCTTGAGATGATGAAGCTACCTTGATGATGATGGAGAAGTACCCTACCCCTAAGAAATGGGGAGTTTATTTTATTTTTAGGTTTAAGACTATGGACTGTAGGCCTAGTAATTAGACAAGCACCATCCATGTGGAAACAATCTGTAAAGTGGTTGCCAATGCAAATTCCTTCTGAAAAGCACAGCTAAACGTTCCAAGGTCACCGTGCAACATTGTTACCAACTGTTAAAAACTGAACAGAATTTTGCACTGTTGCTGCTACGTTGGTTGGGTTATTTATTTTTACTTTTTAATTGTTGATCTGCTTACAAGCCATTTATCCCTTTTTGTCCCTCCTGATTTACTCTCTGCATGCACAAGGGTCCAGAACATATTAATGTTGCAACTTGGGCATTCCATCTACAGAAGATGAATCATTTCACAGTAAAGCAATGTGCAGGTGAGGGGTGGAGAGTGGAGGGTAGGGGGACTTTGCCATTTTAGCAAATAGGTTCCATCTTTCAATTGGCTCATAAGCAAAGCCAAGGGCACAATATAAAACAAGAGCTTTTTAAACAGAAAGAATAGGAATTTGTTATGGAAGAGAAATGAATTAGGTAGGCGATGAGCGAACAAGCATTTTTTTCCTTGGAGTCTTAAAAATACAAGCACAGTCAACACCAATTTCGAACAAACAGGAAGACTAATGAAACCAATAAGGCCCAATAAGTCAAAACAAAAATACTACAACTATAAATTATGGATTATGACGATTATACCAATATTGCCTTCTCATTTACTATCAAACTTCATTTAAAATGAACTGAGTTTTAACTAGAACAGATGGAGATCACCACATATGAGTTGCAGGATTTCTAAGGAGACCACTTACTATTCTAATAGAGCATAATAATTACTGAAACCAAATTAATTATGCTTTATAACCACAAATGAAATATGTACATTTCCTACAACACGGGTGTAGAGAAGCTGAAGCAAATTGCTGACTCACATTCCCAACCAGAACTACACAACTGCTGGGAGTTTGGGAAAACTAGGCAACTGGAAACTAACAACGAAAGTTTAATGATGCACAAAAATCCCATGCTTTACTACAGGAAAAAGTTTCCACCTTAGTAGTCAGTTTTAAAAATCGTTCCCTACGGATACAGCTAGAACTCTACTATACCATGCTTCCAACGACGACGAAGATGACTAACATTAGTTACTGCCTATTCCAGTTCAGAGGGGAACTTGCACCAGGATTCTGACTGCTTTCCAGACAATCATAAACACTCCTAACTCTCTGAACAATATCAATTTAAGATGGTAAAAATTTTCCTTACATGAAATCAAAACTAAATAATCGCAAGTAGAAATACAAGCTGAGGCAGCGGACAAAATCTTAAGTCATAATCAAAACCCTAACTGTGGTGCTCTCAGGCCTGTGTCTAATGGCTTTGTCCTCAGTCTGTCCCCTGGTCTACTTAGCTTCTGTCCCATAACCTAGTCAAGAGGCATCCGTTTCTCAGGAGCTAAGCATCTACAGACTCTCCCCAAGGCAGCTGCTGCCCAGGAGATCTCATGCCTGGATCACATTTTAAAGAATGTCACAGACTCTAGTCCAATTGGATCCTGGGTCTCTACAGGTCAGCCCTCTATTGAACAAGCCTGAGTTCCAACAGCTGATGTAAAGAATTTATATTAGATAATTTCTATTGTAGTCTCTCATCCTGATGATATTACGAAAGAGATTTCACCCCAAAGCTTAATTTATTAATGCTAATTTTGTCTCACAAAAAACAATTCACTTCTAAAGTCTCATACGTTAGCCTTTCAGTAACAAAATAGTTCAACAGACTTTCCCAATAGAGTAATTCAAAAGAGAGCATTATGCTCAGTGAAAACAGACCAATCCCAAAAAGACAAATGTCATATGTTCTCTCTATGTAAGGCAACCTCCATGCAAAATATAAGATAAGCAGATACACAGGTGGACATGTATATACATATATTCTCATACATGAACTACAAAATGGAGACTAGAATATCAGGAAGAGAAAATATGTTGCTATATGCATCTCTACTCCTGAATAAAAGTAGAACTTCCAATGAAATTATTAAATGTACCTTGACAAAAGAATAATAAACTACTTAGTATTGTCTCTAGCTACAATGCCATGATACACTAAATGGCAAGAATGTTGAACTTGTGATTGTTGCTGAAGGACTATACAACTGTAAAGGGGAAAACAGTGGTGAGACGGGGGAGAATGGAGTTGAGGCGGGATCCCTGTGCCTATGGAATTATATCATTAAAAAATAATAATAATCTTTAAAATACATCTTCATTCAATAAATGGTTTTAGTTGAACTCATTGTATGAGGGAAAGGCTTACAAACCAGTCATAAAAATACTGAGTTAAATAATTGTTTGAAAATTCATTTGTATTCTCATACTGATAATCATATACTGTTACCTTGAGAAGGTATGTAGGGATATTGCTGAAATCCACCGGCAACTTTAAAAGGAAACGTGCTGAAAATTCACCAGTCTGTGGAAAAAAACATATAATAATAAGATTAAAATCAGAAATAGATTTGAGAAGTGACAATTATAGCCAAGGCCACAAGTTCAACCTGTTAAAAATGCAAGCATCTTCAATTTGAGCTTCATACCATGAGGTAGGAAAAGAAGGTTAGGAAAATAGATGAGAATAAAAAGAATTCTTAAATTATTCATTACTAAAAAATACAATTCAAATTTTTTAAATCTGCATTTTAAATGTGCAACAAAATTGAAACTCAGTAGTATTACATTTTTGAATTTCTTAAAATATGAAAATAGATGAATGTATATTATTTTTTGAAAATTAAGCAACAGGAACCTATCTACCCCTCTTATTAATTTGTTTTTACTAAAGTAATCAAACCACTACACTAACATTTACAACTCACACATAACTCCATCTCATATGTGCGTTTGAAAATAAACACAAAGGCCAAATTCTATCCTTTGAAGTGGCACAAAAGCGGAAAGCCCAAGTGAATTTTCATTTCCTGACAATCCATAACATCATCATCTTCAAACCATACTTTTCATCAATCTACCTTATGAACTAATTTCGATAGGAATGATATACAGAAGCTTGGCATTTTGAAACATTTAACTAAGCTCTGAATAACAGCTCTTAACTTCTAAAAGAGAAAACTCATGCAAAAAAACAAGTTTCTCTTAATTCTTATAAGAGATAGGGAGTCACATTTTAAAAATAATAATTTTGAAACTCTCTATAGGAAAGGTTTTCCAATCTGGCCATGCAAAAACGTCAGGGGTCCTGAGGACTAGCACAAAGGGAGCAAAGTCGTGTGCTGAGCTGGTGGGCCCTGGATCTTCCACTCTCTCACTGTGACTGTGCAGTCTGCCAGGTGGGCTGTAAAGTGACACCTAGGAATGAAGAGTGCCAGGGATGATCTAAAACAGTCCAAGGTGCTTCAAAACATTTGGGGGGAGTGGAATCTAAAGTAAAATTTACTTTGGAGAAAAAGCATTTTGAAATCCATGTATAGTTTTGTTCTTCCATTATATACATCTTTCATGATCTTTCTGATGATTCCTCATATGCATAGATTTCAAAATTTGGGACTCCATAATAAACTTTGGGTCCTGTTTCCCCACACTGTGTAAAATACCCTTGCAGATCTCTATCCTTTTCAGAGTGTGACTGCTATAGAGCACCTAATTTCTTCACTACCTTCTCCCTTAGAAATGAGCACTGCAAACTCTCAAAACACATCTTTGAACACAGCAAGCACTGACAAGCATTTTCATGGAGCAGGGTGAATACACACACCAGCACGGAAGCCTCTCATGGACAAGTCCACAGCTCTTACCATGCTCCATTAAAACAAACAAACAAACAAAAAAAGCCCTGGTGCTGATTACAAGAGTCTAGGCCCAAATTTTAAAGCTCAATCGCAACATCTCAGATGTGTAGACATAAGTGCAGAAGCATTAACCTTGAGCTCAGAAGATGAATAACAATGACACTGAAATCTGCCAGTGATTTTGCTGTTGGTTTCAACACTTGCATCTTTTAACAGATATCAGCCTCTGGCATTGCTTCATTGCCACAAGCCTAACCCTGTAACTGAAAAGGTAAAAATCAGAACTGCTTTTTCAGAATCACAGCCACCTAAAGATCCACAACAGCTCATCATAGCAGTTGGCAGAAGGTCTGCATTAAATCTAACATAGTTCTTGCCAGTCCAAGGTTAAGAGTATACTGTTAAGAGTATAGTTCTGGGGCCCAGAGTGATAGCGCAGTGGTTAAGGTCCTCGTCTTGCACACCTGGGATCCCAGATGGGCTCTTGTTCTAATCCCGGCAGTCCCACTTCCCATCCAGCTCCCTGTCTGTGACCTGGGATAACAGTCAAGGATGGCCCAAAGCCTTGGGACTCTGCATCCGGGTGGGAGACCTGGAAGAAGCTCCTGGTTGCTGGCTCCTGGCTTTGGAATGGCTCAGCTCCAGCTATTGCAGCAACTTGGGGAGTGAAGCATCAGACGGAAGATCTTCCTCTGTGTCTCTCCTCTTCTCTGTATATCTGACTTTCCAATTAAAAAAAGAAAAAGAGAGTGTAGTTCTGATGTTATATTAACCTGCTAAGACTGACATACTGGTTTAAGCGTGGTTCTTTGAATCAAAAGTAGACCTAAAAGGCTGTGTATAAGTCATACTCTAAGAGGAAGCAGAGAGGCAAAATACAGTAGCTTTGGAGTTAGATGGGAGTTTGAAGCGAGCGCCTTGCCAGTTTGAGGGTTTAGGAAAGCAGTTTTTCTTTAAAGCAGTAAACAGTGCTACAGGAGAACATCAGAGAATCCAGGTTCACACCAACTGTCCCCAGTCTCTTCTTCCTCCTATATGATCAACTGTTTTCTCACACTCATTAACATGCATTTTTTAAAAAGTCTTTCCTGACTTCATATCATTCTTCAGCTTCCATCTCATTTCTCTATTCTACTTTACAAAACTATCTTCTGTAAAAACCTACTCTGTGAGTCTACACCTCCTCTTTTATTTTCATGCACTCTGTTCTGCCAGACTTTAATCTCCCCAACTCCAGAACAGCTCATCAAGATCATCAACAGGACCCAGTGCGATAGCGTAGTAGTTAAGGTCCCCGCCTTGAATGTGCTGGAATCCCACCTTTCCAATAAAAATAAATAAATCTTAAAAAAAATATTATCAACAACCTCCTCATTGAAAAATATGATGATCCTGTCTTTGTCTTGGTGTTCTCTCAGCAGTATTTGACATGGTTGATTACTCTTTTTCTGAAACATTCTTTACCTGGTTTGCAGGGTATTCTCTATCCAAGAGTCCCTCCCTCTAACCTTCTCAACCTCTGAACACTGGAGTGCCTTCAGGTTTACCTCCAAGGCCTCTCATCTTTATCTATATTCCAGGCTCCTACCCAAATCTTCCTTGTCTTAACTCAAGCTGCATTCTTCCAAGTACCATGAATAAAATCAAATCCCTTCTTTGAGCTCTTCCCTTGCTATTTAGTTTACATTGAAGTAAATGGCAATTCCATTCCTTCAGTCTCTCACTTCAAATAATCCCTTCTACTATCTTTCTCTCTCATTCAACTCAAGGCAAGAGTAAATCCTTTTGATTTTGCCTTCAAAGTATCTTAAGGAGGGGCTAGTGTTAGGCTAAGCAGTTGCATGGGATGCCAGCATGCCATAGCAGAATACATGTTTGGGGTTCAGCTGCTCAGCTTCAGTCCAGCTCCCTGCTAAAGCATTTGGTGAGGTAGCAAGAGACAGCTCAAGTATGAAAACCTTTTCCAATCATGAGAATCCAGATGGAGCTCCTGAGTTCTTTATCCAGTCTGGCCTGGGCCCCCGCCACTGGTGATATTTGAGGAGTGAACCAGAAGATGGAAGATATCTTCCCCACTCCCTCTCTGTCACTCTGCCTTTCAAATAAACTCATCTACAACAAATAATATAGCCTGAGCCCAACCACTTCTCACCAGCTCCAGCACCATCTGATCGGAGCCACACTGTATGGAGAGTAGGCAACTGCAATTGTCCCTCATGGCTTCAGCCCTAGCTCACTGGCAAGCAAACTCGGTGGGGATTTTGCTCATTTACACAAGAATCTGACAAGGTAGCAACTGAACAAAGATGATAAAAAAGGTGAGAAAGTAAAATAGCACAGGCAAAGGGAACGGAAACTGAAAAAGGATTTCCACAGGAGGGTTCCTACATCTTCAAGGAACTGCAAGCGAATCAGTGTTACAGGAGCCACTGAGTACCAAAAACTGGTAACCTGGAAACTCTCTTCTCCACAGCATGAATTATTTCTAAACTGTTGCAGAGTGTACAGCAGTCATCAATAAAATTAGTTAATACCACAACAACTACTGCAAGCATTCAGAGCATTAAGTCACTCCTAGGGATGTTGAAAGAGGACTTTAAAAAAGCATCCGGGCTTCAAAGAAGTTAGGGAATGGAACTAGAGAGAATATGATAAATCAAACTCAATTAACTTTTTTATTTTCAATTTGTAGTGGCAAACTGCTAAGCAACAAAGAAACAGCCATTTCTACACAGCAATGTGCAATTACAATTTCAAAACTTTCAGTATGCTAAACTCAATAGGTCTTATATGTACTCAAAAAGACTGGAAAACAAAGCAAAAGAAATGCAGAATTAAAAAAAAATAAAAGAACTCTTCTACAAATAAGGTAATAGGACAGATAATTACATATTTTGCACTTGGACTCATCTGAACTGATACTTATTTTAGTCTGTGCACTGCATTTTAGCTCTTTTCTCTATTTCAGTTTGTCCAATATATTTTTATTCTACCAGCTATTTTAGACCCACATTCTTTTTTTTTTTTTTAAGATTTATTTTACTTTTATTGGAAAGGTGGATACACAGAGAGGAGAGACAGAGAGGAAGATCTTCCGTCCGATGATTCACTCCCCAAGTGAGCGCAACGGCAGATACTATGCCAGTCTGAAGCCAGGAGCCTCTTCTGGGTCTCCCACGCGGGTGCAGGGTCCCAAAGCTTTGGGCCGTCCTCGACTGCTTTCCTGGGCCAGAAGCAAGGAGCTGGATGGGAACCGGCGCCCATATGGGATCCCGGGCGTGCAAGGCAAGGACCTTAACCACTGCACCATCACGCCAGGCCCAGACCCACATTCTTTTAAAACCCTCCAATGATCCCTACTTTATCCCTTCTCAGAATGTTGATCCTAGAACTAACATAAATGTGTGTTTATTGGCAACAGACCGATTTATACAACTAAAGTCATAATAAAAGAAATGTTGGTCCCAGGACTAACATAAATGTATGTTTATCAGCAACAGGCTGATCGACACAACTAAAATAAACGTAAAGCAATGAAGGGAAGTTCTACCAGAATCCACGAGGAGCACTTCATAGCTGCTCCCAGCTTTCTAGCCTACCATACATTCTTCACTTTGCATTGAAATAAGAAAGAAAACAGAGAACAAGCTTCCAACAGCACTGGAAATACTGGAAACTGGGACTCCAGAGTTAGATTTTCAGTGATGCCACTGACTTCCCTGGAGACCTGTAAGCCAGGCTTCCTTCCCACGCCATAAAACTGAGTGTATACACTAATTTGAAACATTATCTTAATGTAAAACTCAAGTTAGAAATGTTATATGGGCAGCAAAACACCAGAGAAAAATTCTTGTTCTACCTCAGATAATGACTTTTTATGTTTCTCTATCCAATGTTCCAACAGTTATCCAAGCAATTTACACTCACTCTGTTGTAACATCAAAGACCGCTTCCATTGCACTCTTTCCTGTAAGCTGAAAATCAGACATTTAGATGCAGCCAAGCAAACAGAAAAATGTGATTTTTTTTAAGTCACTCCATGGTCAAATCTTCTCTTGGACAGATGTGGCAATTATCTGACCTGTGACTGTTAAAATGTCAGCCTGTCTGCCAACTGCATAACAGCAATTTCCCCAGCATTAGCAATAAACATGGCAATCTTTCCACTGCTCAAGTTATACTACACTGGCAAATAATGTAAACTAACAAACAGCTGTGTCACAGTTTCCTTCTCCTTTGGGAAGTGACAGGTAGACATCTTGTACAAAGTGGATGCCAAGCTCAGGTTATTCTAAAAGGGGAAACTGTACTTCTTTTCTAAGATACATGATGCTGGTCAACAGTTTTATATGAAACTGTTCTTACCACTTACATCGTTAAAAACAACACAAAACTCAAAGTGACTGTAACTTCAATCAATTGACAATCTGCTAAAGATGATGCTTCAAATGGCCTCTGACACTGAATAAGCTAATAACCAAATCTTTAATTTTGAGACTGTTTCTTGGCCAATAAATATACCACATATAGGAGGCCCAAAACAATCTAAATAGAATTTTATGCTTTACAAAATATTTTCCATTAGTTAATTGTCCCAAAGATACTATCCAGTTGTTATAACTCATTTATACCTATTTTAGAAATGAGAACATTGAGGCCTAGAATAGTCAGGAATCTTGCCTATTGTCACTGAGAGTAATAAAATCTAACAAGGGAGAACTCCAAGATTCAAAATTCATTCATCCATCCACAACTACCAAACCCTTAAATGTGTCAGGTACTATATTAGCCACTGCAAAAATAACAAGTAAGAGACACAGGACAGATGCCCTGTGGGACTTACAGTCTACTAGTAAGTCAAACATTAATCAAAATTATCACTCCTATAAATTTCAACCTGTGATAAATACTATCCTTTTTTTAAAAATATATTTATTTATTTTTGTTGGAAAGTCAAATATATGGAGAGGAGGAGAGACAGAGGGGAAGATCTTCCATCTGGTGATTCACTCCCCAAGTGACCACAACGGCCAGAACTGAGCCAATCCAAAGCCAGGAGCCCAGAGCTTCTTCCAGGTCTTCCACAGGGGTGCAGGGTCCCAAGGCTTGGGCTGTTCTCAACTGCTTTCCCAGGCCACAGGCAGGGAGCTGGATAGGAAGTGGGGCCACCGGGATTAGAACCAGAGCCCATCTGGGATCCCAGCATGTACAAGGTAAGGACTTCAGCCGCTTGGCTACTATGCTGAACCCTGATAAATACTATCTTAAGACAGAGCAATTTTCAGTAAGACATGACATGCATAGGTAAATGTATATTTATTTCAATACAGAGGACAGATATAGAACAGATCTTGTACTTACTGTTCATTTTCCAAATGTATACGACCAGTTGGGACTGATGGTAGAAACCCAAAACTCAATCCAGGTCTCAGAAACAGTGGCATAAACCCAAGTATTTCAGCCATCATCTGCTGTCTCCCAGTGTTTCCATTAGGAAAAAGCTGCAGTCAGAAGCCCACAGGGACCCTACCCAGACACCTTGAAATGGGATGCTTCTCACCTACTACACCAAATGTCCACCACTAGCAAATTTTTAAAGAACTTTAGAGATCATTAATGCCAGGCATGTCAGCACTCTAGCTTAGTGAGTAAAGCTGCCACATTGAGACCATCATCCTGTATGTATGGGCATAGGTTCATGTTTCAGTTGTTCCAATCCAGTTCCCTATTAATGGTTTGGGAAAGCAGCAGAGGTGACCCAAGTGCTTGGGTCCTGCCACTGATGTGAATTGCCCAGATGAAGTTCCCGGACCCTGGGGTTCAGGCCAGCTCCAACCTATCTGTTGCAGCCACTGGGAAGAGTGAACTCACAGAAAGAAGACTAATCACTCTCTGTTTCTCCCTCGCTTTCAAATAAATCAATCAGTTTTTAAAAATCTGACACTGAAAAAAAGGAGAGAGAATATCTGCACCAGATAGTAAAACATAATCATTGGGTTAGCGCTATAAGGAAGCAGTCTGAGCCTCTGCCTGCGGCGCCAGCATCCCAAATGGGCACTAGTTTATGTACTGGCTGCTGCACTTCTGATCCAGCTCACTGATAATGTGCCTGGAAAAATAACAGAAGATGGACCAAGTGCTTGGACCTCTGTGCCTACATGGGAAACCTGTGCTCTGGCCAGTGCAGCCATCTGGAGAGTGAACTAGCAGCTGGAAAATCTCTCTGTCTCAGTCTCTCCTTCCTTCTCCTTAACTCTTCCTCTCAAACAAAAATAACTATATCTTTTTAAAAATATACAATGATTATGGCATGGTAGGACAGGTGTTAAATCAACAGACTAACAAAATAAGTTCAGCCCAGGAAATCAAGTCCAAATACATTTTGTGTATGATTGATTATATTGACACACTAGGTAGTCATCTAGAAGAAAACATAAAGCTTCAATCCATATTTCATATCAGAAATCAAACGAAAGTAAAATGGTTTAAAGATTTCAATATGAAACAGAAATCACAAAAAACACATTGAAAAATGGCCTTATAAGCATGCAGCAGAGAAAACCTTTTTAATATTATTTCAAATTCAGAAGCCACAAAAGAAAAGACTAATAAACCTGACTACTGGAACATAAATATTATTTGAATGGCAAGGAAAATAGCTGCCTCAAAGTCAAAAAAACAACTGATCAACAGAGGAAAATGTCTTGCAAACCCATCACAAAAAACTCAAGTGCTTAATAGAAAAGGTGAAAAGAGAATAGAGAGAGAGAAAGAAACAGGCAAAGAAGATACAAAAAAGAAACCCAAAAGGACTCTGACATATGTGAAAAGATGCTTAACTTCACTTACAATGAAATAAATGCACATTTACATGAAACTCAAAAGTCACTTTTCATCAATTAATAGTAGTCAGGCAGAAATCTATCAGCATGTTAAATGTACCACTGCACTGTCTTTTCACCTCCTTCGCCTGGATGCCAAGGCAGTGGTGACTTGAGTAAACAGACCTACCGTATTTACAGTATCATTTTCCTGGCCACTTAACACTTTCCTTGTCTGGTTTTCACTTATGACTATAATATTATGTCCTTTTTCCTATTCACTCATTTGGGGATTACTGAGCTCTTAAAGTATAAATATATATATATATATTTTTTCACCATATATATATATTTCACCATATTTTAAAAATATGGGCATTATTGCCTCATCTTCCATTGTTTCTTTTTCGGCCACTTTATTCTGGGACTCCTCCTTATCCTGTATAACGTGTTCTAGTACTATCCCATAATTTCCAGCCTCTGCTTTCTCCCAAGTATCCACCCCTATCCAGTGTCTGCCTGCTTTGATAATCCTCTGGGACTTTGGGACAGTTGGCTTTATGTTTTTACTCAGAGCTTTTAGTTACCAGCGGAAAGATTAGGTCAACAGGAGCTCCTTAACCATTGTAAGAACGCAATTTGAGACAAATTCACAAACATATGAATACACTGCTGACAACATGGCGAAAGAACCATTTTCCAATATTGCTGCTATATTAATAAACTGATATAAACTTTATAAATGGCATTTTGGTGATAACAAATGACAAGCATATAAAATCTCTAGGCTAGCAACTCCTAGTTATTTCTCTTAGCCATAACTGAACTAACAAATGACATGTTTACAATATTGCTTATTACAGAATTATTTTATGATCAGAAAAAATTAGAAATAAACTTAATGTCTAACAATAGAGGTCAGACTTAATAAATTATGACTATTATACAATGTAATATATAATTGAAAAAAAGGAATAAGATGTTCACTGTGTGTTTATGCAGGAAAAAATATCTTATGAGTAATAAACAAAAAGTAAGGTACAAAGCAGTGTATAATTTATATTAACAATGCATAAAAATAGAATATTTATATTTGTTTAAACATCCATAAAGAAACTGAAGAGCTATACTAGGGAGAAAAAAAGCTCTATTTATGCCTACTTCAAGTGGGAGAGAGACAGGAAAATGGTGGATATGGGACAATGGGAGGAAGAATTTTTACTATATACCTGTTCAGATTTTGATTTTTGATCAATAGATTAGCCATCAAAAAATCTAACATTTTAAACGTTGTAAGCATGTATAATGAATGAGATGCTCACAATTTATGCATTCACTCATTTATTCATTTAACAAACATTTAGTGAACACATGAGGGTACTTCAAAAAGTTCACGGAAAATTGGGTGAAAAGAAAACTTGGGGTGGGTGTTTGAACAGTGGTGTAGACATAGCCTGGGATATCTACATCCCACATCAAGAGTACCTGGGTTTGAGTCTTGGCTCTGCTCCTATTTCAGCTTCCTGACAATGTGCACCCTAAGAAAAAGGAATGATTCCTGAGATACTGGGTGTCTGCCACCCACTGTGGGAGATCCAGATAAGAGTTCTAGCCCCTAACTTCACTTTGGCCTGGTCTCAGCTAATTTGGAAATTTGGCAAGTAAACCAGTAGAGAAAAGATCTCTCTGCCTTTCAAACAAAAAATTAATATGCTTATTTAAGTATAAATCTAAAATTAAATACAAAATTAATATTCATATTTAAATAATCTGCTTATTTTGATACAAAGTTAAGTTTTTAAATCCTGGCATAGTTTTTTTTTTCCACATAATGAACTCTCCATAAACTTTTCTGAAGACACCTTATACTGTACCAAGTCCTAGAGCAGGGAATAGGGATCTTAAGATACAGTCAGTGTCCTCAGGGAGCTTCAAACCTACTGGACTAGACAGATGCTTCTATAAAACATTGCAGTACAGAAAGACATTCACCAGGTGCCTCAGAAGGAATCTATAAGACCTTGATTTCAGGTGACAGAATTCCAACCCAAACTGAATAAAAGATAATCTATGAAAGGATATGAAGTATCTTATGGAAACTAAGGATAAAAATACAACCCAGCCTAAGTTCTAAGTTCAGAATCTTCTCCCTTTATTCCTTGGCTCTTTTTGTGTTTTGTTTCAATTGTTTTCTATTTGCCAGCTGCTGATTCTCTGACTGAGTGACAGGAAAAAAGTGTTCACATATTATAGATCCATTCCTCACAGGGAACAACACTAATTCCAACTTCCAGGGAAGAATTCTGCTTGGCTTCAGCGCCTCCCGGATCTAAACACTGCTATTTGCATTGTCAGTAAGAATAAATACATCAGTGGTACTGCAGATTCATTGAAACTACCCCAGAAACGAGGAAAATTTTTTGAGCAGAGGAAAATAGGTGGAATCATTTTGTTCATCCACATAGAAGGGCCTTCAAACTGACACAGACACTTCTTCAGGTCAGGAACCTTGTGTAAGAAGTATACCATACATCTAGATGACTGCAGGGCAATGGGACAAAAGATCTGAGGACAAACAGGTGGCCTGACAAACACAAGTGAGTGGCAAAGTTCCAGTCCTTCCTCATATGCTCTTCTCTCCGTGTAAAAGAAAGGAAATGGGAAGGACTTCCTTTATGTTTCAGACCACTTCCATAAGACAAGGTCTTTTCCACCTCATGCATCCTGATGCTGAAAGAAACTATAATTGTCCACTGTTACCTCTGTCACTTAACCAGGACAAAGTTCCTTTGAAATTTCAGAAAGATTGAAAAACTTACCATCTTTACTTTTAATGTCCTGAGGTATCAAATTAGTATACGAACATTCACTAGTTTTATGAAGCAGGTGAAACTCTGAGATACAAAATTATAAGATCCAAAGGTCAAAATTGAGCATAATGAATTCTAATACAAAAATTAAAATTTGAGCTTCTCCACAGGTTCGCTTATTTTAAATGAAGTTAACTACTAATAGTTCCTTGCGGTTAAATACAAACACATGTGGTCCGGTCCCAGGACCAGGCTGCAGCATGTTTGACCGCTGCACTGCATACTTTTCAGAAGAGCAGCCACCTGTTTACTCCCGGTCAGACTCCGCCAGGGCCTCTGTCCAAACTACACACAAAGGGGACATGGAGAGAAAGCCTTCACATGTCCTGCTGCACGAGGCCAGCTGCATCACCAGAGTGACCACTAACTCCTGCCAGGCAGCAGAGGGAAGGCCTTCCACTTCCATATTCTCCATAGGTTTTGATCTTCCCTTAGCACCTTTGTCATCTTCTCTGATCATTCTAGGTCAGTGCTGTCCAGAGAAAAATAATACTAAGCATAAAGGGGAACTTAAATACATAATTTAAGATTACTTAACCTCTTCTAATAGCTATGTTTAGGAAGGCCAAAGCAACGAGTGAAACCATCATTAATAATATTTACCAACATATCTCAAATATTAACACTTCTACCTAAAATCAACACAAAAATTACTGAGATTTTTTTTTCATGTTTATTCTTCAAATTCCAGTGTGCATCTAACAGCACGTACATCTCAGTTTGGACTAACCAAATTCTAAGTGCCCAATGGTCACACATGTGAATAGTAGCTCTTGTCATAAAGCAGTTTTAGATATTTTTTCTAGCAACAGTGTCGACATTAGACACACCCTGCCACAAATACTGACAGACTTCCTTACACTACCAAATACCACGGACCAAAAACATTCCCCACAGGCAGACTGACAAACATTACCAGGTTAATGAGAAAAATTGTGGACGCCCTGTTCTTGTCCTCCTGCTATAACTGCTCTGAACCACTCTAGCTTCTTTAGTTTTCTTTTCTTTTCTTTCTTTCTTTTTTTTTTTTTTTAACATTTTTCTCTCTTTAAAAAGATAACTTTCACATTGTATTCCATACTTTATCTACATCTTGGAGATAACATCCAATGGTCCACATACACTGAATTCACAATTAACTGCATTTGAGAGACAATATTGAAACAACCATTGAATTGGCATTTATTTGAGCACCCACTACAAGGTAGACAACCCGAAACTGAAAATTCAAAATCCAGAACTTCCCGAATCAGAAACTTCTTTGGTGCTACCACCACAAGCACAAGACTTCACATCTGATTTCATGTGAGAGGTCACACCCAAAACTATATGTGTATTCAAGATATTGCATAAGACTATGTGTAAAGACACACATAAAACATACATAAATTTTGTTTTTATACCAGGGTACCACACCCAAGATATCTTATTTTATATATATATATATATATATATATATAAATAATATAAATAAATATAAATATAAATATAAATATATATATATATAAATATTCCAAACCCCACTCATCAAAAACAAAATCCGTAACACTGCTCTTTCAAGCATTTTGGACAAGGGACACTTCAATGAAATACAACAACAACAAAAGCTAATAATCAGAACATTTGCTTGCGTCAAAGTTGGAGCAACAATGTACCTATATATCCATGAAAGTGAGGTAAGGCAAACCTGTAGTCACCCAAAAAAGAACTAGTGGCAGGAGTAAAATCCAAAAGGATCTCTTCGCAGCTCACCTGCTCTAAGCACACTTGAGAGTGCCCTCCTCCCCGGAGGAGCTGCCTACTAGAGGCCTGGCCACCGCTCCTTCACACACGGGCCTAGCCTCCTCCCTACTCAAGGCCTGGCCACCACTCCTTCAAACATGGGTCTAGCAAGAAAAGATACCACAAGCACAAGCCATCAGCCCCAGGGCACAGCTGTCATGAAATGAGTCCTATGATCGCTGCACAATATTGTTAAAATGCTAAAAGAGTACAACATCTTAAATCTTATAAGCATAAGTCACCAGGAAAGAAGTATCCATGACAGAAAAAATTATCACACTTAAAAAGTTCTATGTTATCTTG
Organism: Ochotona curzoniae; assembly: GCF_017591425.1. Classification (NCBI taxonomy): domain Eukaryota; kingdom Metazoa; phylum Chordata; class Mammalia; order Lagomorpha; family Ochotonidae; genus Ochotona; species Ochotona curzoniae. The sequence goes on along the minus strand of NW_024466647.1, from coordinate 672,662 downwards.
CAAACCACTAGTGATGTTCAGTATATAAGTACTGATGTTCAGTACATATATGGTTTTAGAATATCTCATACCAGAATGTGATCAAACAACACAAGAGTAACATAAAAATAAACAAATCTGCATGTTGTGCTTCGTTACAGTTTGCAAACTCTGGCTCTTCAGATACAACAAAGCCCTGTGGAAATGCTAACAAGGAAGCTGTATATATAAACTATATAAAAATGAGATCTTAGGCTTTGTCTACTGATAAAATCTATAATATATTTTTGCTTTTGATATATCAAAAGAGTACAAGATCTTAATAGTGGTTGCTATTAACATATGGCAATTCTTCACTTTTGTACTAGTTTTTTATTACTATTATGAAATAATCTGAAGCAGGCTACTTTATAAGAAAAGAAATAAACAGAGCGGTGTAAGGTCCAGCAATTGCATCTGGCAATGAGCATCATGAGAGGCCCAAGGCGGGTCAGGGCATTAGTGGCAAGAGGAGAGGAGGGTACACAGGTATGTCTTCCTCCTATGATAAAGCCACCGGAATTCAGTTACAGAGGTTTCACCCTCACGATTTCATTCGATCCTACCCACTAATCAAAAGCCCTACCTCCAAATACCACTGATGGGTTCACTTTGCACACTGCTAATTCCATCTCCAGAGGATTAAATCATACACTTGTGAACCTTGGAAGCTTGGAAGATACTTGAATTACAGCCAAATCATAACAATTTTTAAAATTCTGACCTTAAAAATCACTCTGCTCAAAGGAATACCACAAGAAAGATGTGTGTGGCAAAAGTGGTTAGAGGAAATGTAATAAAATGGCATAGAACCAAATCTCCCCAACCATACACTGAGGGAAATGGATGAAGGATATACAGAATCTCTGTACTATTTTACCATTTCCTGTGATATGTCTCAAAGGTTTCACCATGTAAAAATTAGGTATCTTAAAAACAACAACTCTGGGTCCGGCACGGTGACCCAGCAGCTGAAGTCCTCACATGGTACACGTGTGGATCCCATATGGCCACCAGGTCATGTCCCGGCAGTCCGCTCCCCTTCCAGCTCCCTGCTTGTGGCCTGGGAAAGCAGTTAAGAATGGTGTAAAGCCTTGGGACCCTGTACCCATACAGCAGACCTGGAAGAAGCTCCTGGATCAGCTCAGCACTGGCCATTGTGTTCACTTAGGGAGCAAACCAGCAGATAGATCTTCCTCTCTATCTCTCTTCCTCTCCATATATCTGACTTGTCAATAAAAATAAATAAGGCTTAAAAAAAACAACTATGGTTATGGCAGGCACACAATTAACTTCATTCTGAACATATCAACTTGCATTCCGGTGTATCACCTGTATTTCATGTTTTTTTTTTAATTAGTACCTATTACAAATTAGAAAGCCAACATAGACAAGGAAAACAATGCTCAAAACACATTAAAGGAGTTAGGTAAATATATAAAGAGAAAAGACATCATAAAAAGGCAAAGACACCGAAGTAAACAACATGAAGTAGGACCTTTGGCTTGTCTAATATTTACTTTCAAATTTGCAATTGCTAAAACCTCCCAGTGAAGTTTTGGGGAAAGAGAACAGTGCCTTCCCAGAAGGTGGGTGTGCTTCCAATCAGCACGCTCATCAGATGGCTGCTAGCAATTGAGTCCTTTCTTATTCATGGATTTGAAATTCTCCTCAATTCTCCTCTGGTTTTTAAAAAGCCTCATACTTTTACGGTAGAAAAACTTAAAAAAAAATCACTGATGGTTTCAGTGTGGATTATCCTCTCTAATGTATACAGATATGTATCATGCAAAGATGTTTCATAATCACATACAACCTTTTATTCATTTTACACACCAAACACACATGAAATTTTTATTTTCAATGCCAAAAGAACGTATTAATTTTTTAATGTTTCATTTGCACAGTGTTATGAATCTTCATGTTTAAGCTAATAATCTATTTCACAGCATAAGTCTTTGGTGTTTCAACTGTCAATAAGACATAATAGCTGGGATTAACTGGTAAGAACCTATTCATAGATGTACTTAAAATTCCTGTTTCCCAGTTTCTTTGCCCCTAAATCTCCCCAACCATACAACCTACCAACTCCCTCTATGTTAGTACTATGCCTAGTTTCCTTCAAGGCAAGATCACTTCCAAGTTCATGAACAAAGGCTGTCTTTGATTACTCCACTTCTCAGTGTTTAGCTCCTCTGCTGAATGCATGTACAGTCTGTATAACTCCAGCTGAGAAATAATCTAGTCCACACTGCGACTTAATTTTTATGAAAATGGATTGAGATTTCTCTACTAAATTTTAATACTCTGAGGATAAAAAACTATACCTGAAATATCTAGTGTAGCAGACTTTTCATAAATGAACACTAGTCCTACCCTGTCTTAGCCCCCACTGAATTGCAATTTACTAGCTTGGTGCAGCAATCTAGTATATAAAAAAATTTTTTAAGTATTGATTTTGTAACATTTCTTAATAGTTGTCTTTTCTTCAAAAAAAAAAAAGACTTATTTATTTATTTTAAAAGCTGAGTTACACAGAGAGAGAGATCTTCCATTCACTGGTTCATTCCTCAGATAACTACAATGACTGGAGCTGGGCCAGGATGCCAGAACTTCTTCCAGACATCACAAGTAGAAATAAGAACTCGAGCACTTGGATTCCTTCACTGCCTTTCCCGGGCACATTAGCAGATAGCAGGATCGGAAATGAGAGCAGTGAAGCCTTGAATTTGTGCTCATATGTATGTCAACACAGTTGGCTTGGCCTTCCCCGCTACACCACAGTGCCAGAGTGCTGGCCCCAATAACTGTCGTGCACCCAGCAAAACTGAAGCACAGTCCTTATACGACTTCACTCGAGTCCCAAACAAAATAATAAACGGGACAAGGTCAAAGGAAATGCGCTGAGATATTGCACCAGAGCTCTGAAAGCTGACAGGCTACAGGCAATTATTTAGGTGTAGCTCCTCACTGAGTCGAATGATTAAGAAAGGAACGCACGGCCAGTGGAACAGTAAGGGAAAGAAAACAAATGCTCTATTGGTGTATATCTAAGCCTGTGATATTCACCTTCCTTCAAAGAGTAAGATAAATTCATCATGATCACTTCCTGGTTACTCAACTGTTGTTCCACCTGAATACTGCCTTCTTTTCCAATGTTTGTAATGCATTGTAAGTCCCCACACATTTCTACTTACTACAGAATACAGTCCCTTATTTAAAACAAACCAACCAACCAACCTGACCGCAAATCAAGTTCCTTTCTTTCTGCCAGAGCCTTTAGTTCGTCGTCCAGATTCTTGGTCTGAACAGATTCCCTTCTCAGGCAGCCCTCTAATGTATTCTGGAACCCTGATGCTAATCTCTAATTTTTTTTTTTTTAAGATTCTAGTATTCGTTTAAAAGGCAGAGTAAGAGACAGAGAGAATCCTGCACCTATTGACTGACTTCCCAAATGGCTGTCACCAGGAAAGATGGTCCAAGCCAAAGCTAGGATCCCAGAACTCCATCCAGTTCAGCTGTACTGAGTAACAGGGGCCGAAACATGTGAGATAGCCTCTGTTATCCCAGGCAAGTGAGCAGAGTGGGACCAGACTGAAACCAGCTGTCAGTAAATGGCGCTGGTATCAATAGTGCAACTCAAAAACTTGTACCCAGCCCCATCAAGCTCTAATCTGTTCATCTCCAGATATTCCCTTCCCTCCTGAGGATTTCCAAAGCCCTCCCGAGGCCTGCTCTGCTCTAAGCTTCAAATCCATCTACCATGCTTTGTTACAAGGTTCTCAGTTTCTGTATTTCCTCTGAATCCATACCACTGCCTTAATCACAAACTACTTAGTAACAAATAAAAATAAACTAGGCAGGTATATTAGCAATACACTTTGTAAATAAAGAAGAGATGCAAAACATTAAAGTTTGCAAAATATTACAAATATAAATAATCTATCTGCTTTAATTTCAACTTCAACATTAAAGTCAAATATTAGATAAACTTACAAATAAAATTCTCAAAAATCTTAGATCATGAAAGTTGTCATAAAATTAGATTGTATTAACCCAGAGTCTCAATGTGTACATATCCCAAGGGTTCTGTCCAAGTGGCTTGGATAGTTCTGAAATGCTGATTTCACCAATCCAAGGATGATGTTACCCTCCCAATGTCCATTGGCTCCATTCACCAAAATTATTTGCTGGGTTGATATGAGGTGGCGGTTCCTCATCCCTGGGTACTGGTATGTGTGGAAAGTCATGAGTGGTTTTCCCCTTTGTTTCTCCCCTCCCTCCAGGAACAACAAGAAATGGCAAATTTGGAAGAAATGAATTCACCCAATTTTCCCTAAACTTTGACCATTCCCACCCTGATCACTCATGTAACAATTATTTTTAAAAAAATAAATTTAAAAAAATTAGATTGGATTAAAAAGACAGTGATGCTATTAAAATGAAAACCAAAGAAAAATAAGTTGGAAAACCATTCTTTTTTTTTTTTTCTTTTAAAGGTTCATTTATTTGAAAAGCAAAGGTACAGCCAGAGAGGACGAGACACAAAAAGAGACAAGCAGTCCATCCCCTGGCTTACTTCCCACAGAGCCAGTCGGATGAGCGTAGCCTGGGAGAGACCCTGAAGCAGACAAAATCTTCCCAAACCACCACAAATGCTGGAGCTAGGCCCAAGAACAGTAGCAGGGAGATGGAAATGGATCGAAAATGGAGCAGCTGGGAATCAAACCAATGCCCATATGGAAAGTCAGTGTTGCAGGCAGAAGCTTAACTTGCTATACTACAACACCAGTCCCAGTAATCAACGATTTAAAACTTTGAACTGTGATCTTTGAACTCATGGGGATGTAAAAACAGTATAGCTATTATGGAAAACAGCATGGAAAGTCCATTAAAATTTAAAAATAGTATTACCAAATGATCTAGCAATCTCACTTTCAGATATCCAGGGAGATATGTGTATGTATGTGTATTATATATAACGCAAACAGGATCACAAACACATATTTACATACTACGCTCACTACAGCATTATGTACAAAAAGACAGAACTGATATTACTGAATTAATGGATAAATAAAATGCAGAGTGTGTGTGTTTGTTTGTATGTGTGTGACATAATATTATGAAGTCTTAAAAAGGAAGAAAATCACATCTACTACAACATGGATGAACCTCAGAGGCATGCTGGCGGGGCTGACGTGATGGCACAGAAGGTCAAGGCACTGACTGCAATGCCAACTGGCTGTATCAGAGTGTGGGTAGGAGTGCTGACTGTTTCATTTCCTATTCAGCTTCCTATTGATGCAACTGGGAAGATAGCATAAGATAGTCCAGGTACTTGGGACCCTGCTATCCATGTTGAAGATCAGGATGGATTTCGTGGATCCTAGTTTTGCCTTGGCCCAGACCTGGCTGTTGCAGCTATTTGGAGACTGAATTAGTAACGGAAAATCAATCTCTAACTCCCAATCTATGTCATTCTGCCTTTCAAATAAATATTTTTTTAAGGGCATAACAGTAAGTAAAATAAGCCAATCACAAAAGAACAAATACTATATGATTCCACTAACATTAAGTATCTACAGGAGCCAAAAGCATCGGAACAAAAGCTATAATGGGTGTGGGCTTTCCCATATGAGAAAGGTCCAGGCATCTTTTATACAACTCACATCAACACAGCCAACCCTACTGAAGTGTGCCCTTCAAAACAGTAAAGATAGTAAATTTAATGTTATGTGTCTTTTACTACAAGATAAATTCACAAAAGAAAAATATCTTAAACAGGCTGATTTGCAGCAAGAATAAATTTTAAATCATGCTGATTCACAGGCACTGGCCCTAACATGCAGAAAAGTGAACTTATTCTGTGCTTACCAGGAATTTATTCATTCATCCAAATGCTCCTAAGAAAATCGAAGAAGTATGAAGTATGTGGCAGGCCCTGTTCCAGGTGCGTGGGATGTGTCAGTAAGCAAAATAACTATCTCAGCCTTTACATGCTGACTGAGACAGACAGATGACCAATAAACTGAGTAAGTAAATGTGATGGGCTCCTGCTAAGTGGCTTCCAGGGATCACTTGCATTCATACTCTTTAATTACTCCCTATGCCTGTGCTAGACCTAACAAACAGAATACAGCATAAGTGATGCCATGCCATCACATTTCTAATACTATAAAAGGTGGTGACTTTTGTCATGCTCACTCTGGAGCCAGTTACCAATCTATGAACTATTCTGTACTCAGCCCTGTAGAGTGGTAAGGAACTAGTGCCCTCCCAACAACAACAGCCAGATCTAAAAACTGGCCCTCAGTTCAATAGCCAACAAAGAACTGGGTGTTGTCAACAACCAGATGAACGAATTCAGATTGAATCCATTTCCAGTCAAGCCTGGAGGTGACTGCAGCCCTGGACAGCATCATCAGTACAGCCTGGGATAGACCCTGAAGCAGACAACAGCCAAGACAAGAACTCACTGAGTTCTGCAATGATTATTTCACAGTAATATTTATTTGTTATTACGTGGTATGCTTAAGGGGATGCCAGTGTGCTGGCATTGTAGCATATCAGGTTAAGCTGTGCCTTGTGTAACAACAGCCCATGTTGGAGCACCGGTCTGATGGAGTGCCAGTTGGAGTACCAACTGTTCCTCTTTCCATTCAGCTTCCTGCTAATATATCTGGGAAGACAGCAAATAAAGGCCCAATGTTTGGACAATGTTGGCAAGTGAACCAGTGGACAGTGCATAGGTCTCGGTCTTGGTGTCTCTCTTTTTCTCTCTTTTTCATTGCATGTGTGTGTGTATCTGACTTTCAAATAAATACATAAATAAGTCTTTAAAATGAAAAAAAAAGAACTGCAAGGAGAGGAGCACAGACAGATAAAGAGATCTCTTCCATCTGGTGGCACACTCCCTAGATGGTCACAGCAGCCAGCAGCAGATGAGTCTAAATGCAGGAGCCAAAAGCTTCATCCAAATCTCCCACGTGAGTCGTAAGAGCCCAAACACTTTGGCTATCTTTCACTGTTTTCTCCAGGTCATTGGCAAGGAGCCAGCTCACAAACCAATATCTACAGGGAATGTCAACATTGCAAGCAATAGCTTCACCAACTGTGTTACAACACTGTCTCCACTTTGCTCATTTGAAAGAATGACTATGGCTGACTACCTATGGACAGTTGAACTAAATACCTTATTTCATTACAGATAAAGTGACTTTTATTCCTACTCTCTAAAAACCTTACCCAGTTGTTTTTTTTCCCAGCATAAATTTCCATGTTCTCTCCATACTGTGGCTCTTCCAGTAACGTCTGGTATTCAAACATGAGGCGGGAGCTCTCGCGGAGGCGGCTGCATTGAAACTGATGATACTGTTGCACAAGTTCCTTCACCACCAGTAGGAGACATTCAGGATTTGAAGGATTCCAGGAGGCAAGATTCTGCAAAAATCATAAATAAAAGATGAATTCATAAGGAATATTCATCCAAATCTACAATTGTACTCATACATCTATATGAAGAAGAATGATACAAATCTAAGATGAACCAACTAACTGCCATGGACTTAGAGAAGAACCGAGAAGGTGCTTTTGATCTGTGTGATATCTTCTGCCTCTGAAATATCCTTGCAAAAAACTCAAGAAGGAATTCCATCATGAATAAGCAGAAATAACTGTAAAGCAGTGTAGTAACAAAACAAGATACCTAAATATTCTAGAAGGCCATAATTTTAGCCTAGGAAGCTTTAATTTGTTTCTGATTCTTTAATAATTTTGATTTATTTTCATTCTGTACCTAAATTCAGCATTATGTGTGATAGTAATTCAATTTAGTTCCCCAGACCATCTGCATCTGAATTACCAGATAAAAATAAATGCTCCACAACACTGGAGTCTCACAGAACTACAGCACAGTGATGATAACGAGGCCTGAAAAAGGAGTAGAGACGAAGAAGGTAAGCGCCCATCCATTCATTCAACAAATACTTCTCCATGCCTGTTACACACCTGCCACTGTACTAAACAGTGAGGAAAACAACACAAGGCTGTGCTCTCTAGCACTCAGATTTGAATGGATGGCAATAAACAGTAAACAAATAAATATATCAGGTAAAAAGTACAGTGAAGAAGAATATAGTGGGCCCCTCCATCTGCAGTTTTATTTTCTGAGGTTTTGGTTATCCCAAAGTCAACTAACTATTGATAAATGTTAGCAATAAGGAACTGGAAGAACTGGCTGAGACATTTACAAAGGAAACAATCTACAAGGTGGAATCACTAAAATCTGTTGGTGTTTCAAACTGTACAGAAATGAAAGAACAACATTACAGCACATGATCTGCAATGGAATACAGTGTTAAAGTCACCAGTATGATCACCAAAGTGTTCAGTCTCTGTAGCAACACCTTCATGTGTTAAAAAACAACGAGACCGGGCCCAGTGCGGTACTCCAGTGCTAAATCCTCACCTTGCATGTACCGGGATCCCATACAGGCACCAGTTCTAATCCAGGCTCTCCACTTTCCTTCCAGTTGTGGCCTGGGAAAGCAGTAGGTAATGGCCCAAAGCCTAGGGACCCTGTGCCCGTGTGGGAGACCAGAAGAAGCTCCTGGCTGCTAGCTTTGAATCAGCTCAGCTCTGGCTGTTGTGGCCACCTGGGAGTGAACAAGCAGAGGGAAGATCTTACTCTCTGTATCTCCTACTCTCTGTATCTTCTTCTCTCTGTATATCTGCCTTTCCAGTAAAAATGAATACTTTTTTTGTAAAAAAAGGAAGGAAGGAAGGAAGGAAGGAAGGAAGGAAGGAAGGAAGGAAGGAAGGAAGGAAGGAAGGAAGGAAGGAAGGAAGGGAGGGCAAAATAGAGGGAGAAGGAAGGGAAGAAAAAAGAAAAAAGAGAGACAGAGAAAGACAAAGACCAAAACCTCTGGATGCAGTGTTCTTCTAAGAGGTTGCAGCAAAGGAAAATCTTCGACTGTCAAGGCTGGTGAAGCAACACTATCTGTTCCTGACATCAAATCATTGATACCATTATGGTGCATGGTACATATCAATGCCAGCTGAGCCATCCTCCTGCCCACACAGCTCACAAGGACTAAATGACAATGGTGAAAGCATTAAGTCCTCCTGTTTGACAGGAATAATTCTTCTTCAGGGAGGTTCACAGAAAGGGAAGACTTCAGCATCATCAAACAATGAATGAAACAAGTTCCTTGATAGAAAAACAATCTGCTAGGAAGCATACAAAGTCCTCCCTGAAAAAATCTTACCACAACAGCCTGAAATTCCTTTTGAGCTCCTCAAGAAAACATTCAAAGTATCAACAGGATATAGACAGAACCTTAAGAAATCATTACATACTTTGTAATGCATTTCCTTTACATATCATCATTAAACACTTATAAATAGGAAGACAGACAACACACCATTTCTTGGTCAAGTATTCCTTTCCAGTCCTGTGTCAGTGCTGGGACAAAAAGAAAAAGCTTTTAGTTGCATCAATTTTTTATTTTTACCATTTCTCTTCAGCTGCTTGGCAAGCTACAAGCTTATATCCACACATTAAAAAATAAATTATGAAAATATGTAAGCTGGCAAACATCTTTTACCAATTTGAGTTGATTTCAAGTGATTCAGCCTAATTGTTAAACGCTTAGTAAAGTGTGCCAACCAGCCTCTTTCTATTAGAACACGATCTCTCAATACATGCCAATGTATTTGACTTTCGTGGCTGGTCAAGGCACACTTAACTGGGAAACGTCCTCGTCAAGGGAGGTTAAGATACACTACCCCAAACAAAGATCTTCTAGTACTACAACATGACCATTTCCAGTCATCAGGTAGTGGGTACTTTGAGTCAATTTACTTAGAAAGGGGAAGAACCCAAAATATATAAGGTTTAAAACAGGTTACTTCCTAAATAAGGACTTATTTTAAAAATCTATCTGAATAATACAGGATATCTGAGCTTCCACTCTCTGGAGCAGGATATACAGGAAAACATCCAAAGCTCCTTCACAGAAGGAAGATGGGAAGACATAAATTGGTAAGCTCCTTTTCAAAAAAGAAAAAAATAATAAGTGTACCTTTCTACTCAGAATTCTTATTCTACTTAACTTGGTTAATGTATGGAGAGAAAAATCTAAAATTACGATGGTCAAAAAGTGTAGTCATAGGTCCAATAATACACTAACAGAATAGAATTGGGATTCCAAACATGAAGAAGTTAAAATCATATATTAAGAAACAACAAGAAAACTGTCAGAAGAAAAAGAAACAAAGAAAACAGTCAGAAGAAAAAGAATGTACTGTTTTACATTTTATATATCATTTATTCTCACTAAAAATAGTTTGGGCAAGACTTTATGCTGGTTCTTTTCAAGAACTAACTATATCAAGAAGTTAGCTAACTGTTGATAATCAAGTATGATTAAAAACTAAACATTGTAGAAAGTCAATTTGCCAATTTTCTCACTTTAATTCAGTAAAATACCAGTTTTCAACCACAGAATTGGCACCTGCCTCTCTGAAGTCATAATTAACTCATGCACAACGGAAATCCAGAATTCCTTACTTTGCTCCCCCTATCTCAGGCTGCTGGGCGTGACAGACGCTTGCAGCTCATGAACCCCTTCATCTTCCCACATCATTCTCTCAGAAATACATTCACCACGTACCCTATATTCACAAATGAATGGCCTCACAGATTTGAACAAGTCCCAACTTATCCTCAGATCCATCCTCATGGTAGTTTTCTTACGTCAGAAGGTAAGGGATAGGAGCATCTCAGCTCAACAAACTGACTGGGCTCCTGCCATTGATGGGGAGGTCCACATTCAGTTATTGGCTCTCTCGGCCATGGTCCAGCATCAGTTTTTCCAGTTGTTTGGGGAATGAATCAGCTGATGGGAACTCATTATCTTCTATCTTTGTCAATCAAATAATTTTTTGGAAGTAGGAGATAATATTTTCAGAATTTAACTCTCAATTTGGGTTTAACTTACTCAAAATCAGTTTTTCAGTCACATTAAAGAAAACTTAACCATACACCAGAAAACCAATAAATGAAAAAAGTAGGAAAAAAATGAAGTACGTTCAAGTTTTGGGGGCAATCAATAATTCTCAAACTGAGGAAGCAACTGAGACCTGAAACCGCAATACCTAATAATGACGTGGGGAAATCATCTAGGAAAAAACCCAAATAAGATTACAATAAAAATTTTTAATCAATAATGAAATAGTCAAAATATGAAAATTATATGAATTCTCTTACCACAAACTTCTGTCCAATTGCACAAACTTCTGACCTAGCACATCAATAAAATAAAACCAAACAATGTGAACATATATGACTATATTAGTAATCAAAGATAAACAATTTTCTTTCTTTCAAAAAACTAATTTTTCAATAAAAATATATGCAAATGGCAAGAGGATGTTTTTTTTCCAAATAGTTTAAAACAGGACACAAACAATGCTGGCAAGTCTCCTCCCAAACAAAATTCCAAAGTCCCTCCCATAGCAGGCTATCCCTGCTCACAGAGAGCTACACACAACACCAGTGTCTACCCTTCTTGGAAATTACAACAGGTTACTGCCTTTGGCCCATGTGCTTCCGCTCCACTCTTTGAAGCTCCACACCCTGTCCCTGTGGTCCATCTGGGCTCCCTTGAATCGGTGTCTGACATTTAACTCATGAGCCTGACCTCACTCCAAGACAGAACTTCAGTTCCACAGTGTTTCTTGTGCCAGCGGGACTCACTGATTTGGCTTGCCTCTCACATTTGGGGCAAACACAATGAAAAACAAAGTTTCCAGCTTAAATCGGTGGTTCCTTAGTTCAGTAAATCACAAGTATTAGTGAATATTCAGTAACAGGCACCTGTACCCATTATAAATTGATACAGTTAAACATATAGACACGTAAAGAATCTCAAAAATCTTTCTTAAGGCTTCTAGAATTCCTATTTCTGAGAACATAGCTAATAAAAACTAGAAAGAAAGGAGGGAAAACTTTATAGACAAAAGTGTACACTAAGTCATTTATAGTATCATGAAGCTGTAAATATCTAAATGCCAGATAATAATATTTTAAAGACTGAAAATAATTAAAAGGAATAATGCATAAGCAGTATATAACAATACTTTCAATAAAATATCAAAGGAAAGCAACATAAATACACATATACATTATGACACATATTATTCTCATTCCCTTGGAACCCTCAAGAGGTGAAAAAATTTATATATGGAAAAATCACAGAAACAATTGTTAATGATTGTGCCAATTGTTGAAAGCTATTTAGAAGAATTTTCTCCTTCATCCTATGCTTCCATAATTTCCAAATTTTCTGCATTTATATTACATATATGTGTGTAATATAAATGGATATATAAAACACATGTGCATACCTTTCTGATAGACAAATGTAATTTTTAAAATACAAAAGTTTACTTCACATATTTCATTTTTTTAATCTCAAAGCTTAAAAAATTTCATTTGTCCTTTATTCATTTCATAAGGTCAGACTTCAATTGTTCTATAATCTCTGGAGAACAAATCTTGAATCATTTAACTTTAAATACATATGCTTCAAATAGCCTTGCTCGTGCCATTTCATAAATTCTAATCCTCACAGAAAATTTTCCTACAAGCTATTGCAATAGGTTAGAACGTACTGATCATAGTTGTAGTAATTTCTTATACTTCCCTCATCTAAAATGTTTGTGTGTTATGCTCATATGAATGGGACATCTTAAGAAATGACCAATGACATTTTACATTTCCAACAGAACTATAACTGAGCAACTATGAACAAATATTACTTCATTCAGAGAAAGCAAGACATAACAAAAAATAAATGTGCTATTTTTCTGATAATAATACTAAACATTATCAACAAAAAATGAAACAATATGTATTGATCTTCTGTCATCTAAATACATAATTTAAACAGGATTATTTTAAACATGGTTTACATACCTTCTTCAACTACAGCAACTTCCTAGTTTGTTAAAACAGAATTCTTATCTTGGGACCAGCGCGATGGTGGTTAAAAGTCCTCGCCTTAGGGCCCCGCGTGGTGGCGCAAGTGGTTAAGGTCCTTGCCTTGCACACCCGGGATCCCATATGGGCGCCAGTTCTATCCCAGCAGCCCCGCTTCCCTTCCAGCTCCCTGCCTGTAGCCCAGGAAAGCAGTCAGTCCAGAAAGCCCAAAGCTTTGGGACCCTGCACCTGCGTGGGAGACCCAGAAGAGGCTCCTGGCTTCGGATCAGCATAGCGTCGCCCGTTGTGCTCACTTGGGGAATGAATCATCGGACGGAAGATCTTCCTCTCTGTCTCTCCTGTCTGTATATCCGCCTTTCCAATAAAAAATAAAATAAAATAAAAAGTCCTCGCCTTGAATGCACCAGGAACCCATATGGGTGTCAGTTCTAATCCCGGCAGCCCCACTTCCCATCCAGCTACCTGCTTGTGGCCTGGGAAAGCAGTAGAGGACGGCCCAAAACTTTCGGTCCCTGCACCTGCGTGGGAGACCTGGAAGAAGCTCCTGGCTCCTGGCTTCGAAATGGCTCAACTCCAGCCATTGCAGCCACTTGGGGAGTGAACCACGGGACGGAAGATCTTCCTCTCTGTCTCTCTCTAACATAGGACTACACAGAACAAATCTACTCCTCTTCCATGTAACTACCATCCAAATATTTAAACTCAAGTGCCTAATAAGTGCCTGGGCATGTGCACACACATACACACACCTACCATGGCACACCCAACCCTTCCATTTAGAGTTTTACCTTACAGTTAATGTTGTGAGGTTTTTCTTTTTGAGAAGATTCAACTGTTACCAAAATCGAGGAGACACAATGGAGACAGAACACTTTGTACTTTTATAGGACACTCACAGAAAAAGTACTGGTAAGGCTAAAGAAAAAAAGAGGGAATTTGCTTCCTCCATGATTTTATTTGGAAATATTCTACTAATTCTCTTTAAATCAGTAAGCAGAGCCTACTAAGTCTAAAGTTTGAGATTGTTGCAATGATATTTGAAGTTTTTCTTCATTATACTCAAAGACTTGCTGAATTCTGTGAAGCACAAAAGTTAACTAGAAAGAAATGCAAATCAGTGACATCCAAATGAATAGTTAACTAAACATCAATACAAAATCATTTGGCAGTACTGTGCAACAGTGAGTCAAGCCACTGCCTATAGCGCCAACATTCCATTTAAACACTGGTTCAAGTTCTGGCTCCTCCACTTCCCACCCAGCTCCCTGAAAAGGCATCTGGAAAAACAGTAGAACATGATCCAAGTGTTTGGACCCCCACACCCACATGGGAAATCTGGAAGAGGCTCTAGACCCCTGGCTTTGCCTGGTACACTCCTGGCAGTTGAGGCCATTTGAGAAGTAAATCCGCAGATGGAATATCTGTCTTTGTCTTTTAAATAAATAAATAAATCTTTAAAACTAATCACTTCTGGAACTGATATGGACTACTGAAAGTATTTCTAGAAAGATAGTCAAGATCTCTTTCACCTACTAAGGAACTGCATCTGGCCAACAAACAATATGGTTTATGACCTATGTTCAGAGACTACTGCTGCAGCCAGGATTAGGGAGAGCTGAAGGCACATTAGACCTGAACTCTGCTCCAGCCAGTCCATTTTTGCTGTCCTGGTACTTTCTGGTATGGTTTGGTTGTTTTACCTAAGATGCTACGTGGGGAGAATAAAAAATGCCAGGAAAAATGATCAAATCTAATACATGGCCAATATTTCAATGAAATTTTGTGACCCTCCTACCCTTCCTAGTTATGACATTCTCTTCTCAGTATTCCAAGTCGCACTAAGAGGAACTGGGAATCACCAAAAGGGGAACAGGATCTCCAAGGTGTTGACACATAGATCTTGAACAGAATAAAAGGAATATTTCTCCTAAAATCATAAGTAAATAAGCAAAGTAGAGTTGGCATCTGCTCATGGTGTCTGGCCACAACCATGGAAGCTTCTGAAGACTATGGTTCTGCCCCTGGTGTACCTAGAGCTCTCCAAGGTTCTGATTACACTTTCAACCAACCAACCTGGTTGCCTGTTTGTGTTTTATGGAGATAGGGAAGGAAAGGGGAGTGGTGGTGGGGACAGTCTTTGTCCGAGGCTACTTGTGAAAGGATTTTTGTTTAAAAACTCACATGTAGGATAATATCCATCTATTTATTACCTTAAAATTACCTGGAAATCAGTAACTCTGGGTCAATGCTGTGGCACAGCAAATTAAACTGTTCCCTGTGATACATGCATCCCATTTTGGCACAGCAAATTAAACTGTTCCCTGTGATACACGCATCCCATTTTGGTGTTGAGTCCCAGCTGCTCTACTTCCTATCCTGTTCCCTACTAATTCACCTGGGAAAGCAGCAGAAGCTGGCCTGGGTGTTTAGGCCTAAGCATCCAAGTGAAAGAACAAAATGAAGCTCTAAGCTCCTGGATTCTGCCTCTCCCAGCCCCAGTTGGGGAGTAAACCAATGGGTGAAAGATCTCTCGCTGTCTCTGTCTTACTTCGTGCATTACTCCTCTCATGTAACTCTGCCTTTCAAATAAATAAACCTCTTAAAACAGTGCTCGCATTGGCAGCACATATACAAAAATTGGAATGATACTGAGAAGATTAGCATGGCCCCTGCACAAGGATGACATGCAGATTCATGGAGCGTTCCATATTTTTACAGCCTAGCTGGGTTGGGTTTCCCACTGAGGAGCATGGGGTTAGGGGAGACCAGACCAAGCAGGGCTACAACACCTGTGGGCCTCATGCAAGCCAGATCAGGGAAGAGCCAGGCTTGGTTGACTGTCCCTACTGGTGCAAACATAAAGCAGAATGGGTGAGGGTTGGTTGGGCTTTGCCGCAGCATCAGATAGCAGATGCTGGCACTGGTGGCTAATCTGTCAACTTAAACTACATAACCATCCGGAAAGTGCATGATCCAGGAGTGGGAGTGGCCTAGGAGGGAAATAGTGGGCTCCTCCCTCTTGGGTTACCACTCCCACTGGAGGGCATGAAAACCAGGACTGGGAAAGGGGTGGCTGGACAGAATGGCACCCATCAGCATGTGTGTGGGCTGGATAGTGGAGCTGGTTGGGTTGAACTAGGCTTCAATGCCCACTGACATGTGTGAGAGCTGAATGGAATGTGAGACAGACTGGACTAGTCTGCTGTACATACCGGGAAGCACGGGAAACAGGGCGGGGGGGGGCTGAGAGGAGGCCTGGTGGGGGTTATTTTGGGTCACTCCGACTAGGCTGCAGCTCCCACTGGTTTATGTGAGGGCTGAGTGTGTCTTGGGCAGAATTGGGCTAGACTGCAACACTCACTGGTTCCAGTGGAAGACAGGGTTAGAAACAGAACCCACCCAGCAACTGTGACCACCAGCTGATTGGGGCGACAGACTGTGCCAGACCCTGTACTGGCAAGTACACACAAGAATCTGGTCTGGTCACCTCAGACAGAGTTTGTTTGAGGATCTCCCCAATCGAACTGCCGGACTCAGAACCCCAACCATGAAGAGAAGTGCAGGTTCCATGGTCTGCCATGGAGTGCAAATGCCAGAGCCGAGCCTCCTCAGAGGCTCAGATGGAGCAGTGGACAGCACAATCAGTGAAAAACTGGGCAAATGGAGACTCTAAGGTGGACTATGTCAATCAGTGGATTCTGCAGTGACTTCATCGTGCTTGGAATGGCAAGATTGGCAGCAATTCATAACTGTTGAACTATCAAAACCACTTGAGCAAGACCCTCGGAGCATGCCCCACATCAGGGACCTGGGATGGGTGGGAGGCTGGGTAGGGCTTCTCCCTTTATCTCCCCACTTACCCCAGATACAGAAAAAGAAGAGAATGTGGAAATAATAGTCTTACCTACTTAAAAAAGAAATAAAGAGAAGAGAAAAACAAAGTGGGACCAAGGAAAAGGGAGAGAAAGTAAGGATGAAGAATATCGAATAAAGGGGGAAGTCAGAAGTAAAATTATATGAGAGGTAGGGGAGTGGGAGAAGGAGAGGAGAGGAGCGCCAAAGCGAGAGGCTGACTAAAGGGAAAGTGAAAAGGAGAAAGCAAGAGAAAGAGAGGAAAGTGGGAAACAGCAAGCAAAACCAAAAAAAAAAAAAATTAATAATGCTTTTTGGCTACTAGTGGTAATGAGTCCTGTCATTATCAATACAGAACCTATAGGTACATACCCGCAAGAAAATCCAAGGCTTTGAACAAAATATACAACACCTTAGTAGCTTAAAAAAAAATCACGTTCCCACACTGTTTTGTGATAGCATTGGCAAGACTCAGAGAAAAACAAAACAAGGAATTTCTCTAAGTCTGAACTCTGAACTTTTCCAAATGCCATTTGGTAGGTAGGCTCATGCAACTGCAAAGTAGGCAAAATTTACAAATAATGGAGAAGCTCTGGGGGGATTTTCATATACCTACCAAGAGGTGACCCATTGGAACACCACACTTAAATTGCTCTATCACACCAATTTTGTGCTCAGGTATCAGAACCCCAGAACTGCATACACATATACATTTACTTGTTTGACATTCTCCATTGGCAAGCATGCCTTAATCCTAAAATGTGCAAACACACCCCAGAATTACACCTGCAGCTCCATTCAGAAGATCTGAAGACTATAGTGTTCCTTCTTGCCATCAGGAGGCACTCTGCCGGCTACCTTTCAAACTTTCAGCTGTGCCTGAAGAAGGTGAACACGACCCAGCCTCCCTCTGTGCTAAAACTGCATTTCAAATGGGTTACAAGGATCACTCAGCACATTCCAAATTGGGTTTTTTTCCTTTAAAATTGGAGATAGAGAAATAGGAACAAACAAGAGAGGGAGAGATGAAAGAAAATCTCAAACCCATCTCCTAACCATATCTCCTTGTGTATTAATGCAGAAAGGGGGAAAAAACAAAATAAAACAAACAAAAAACAAAAGAGAAATGCTCACAAAAGAAATGGCAATGGAAAGAAAGAACAGCCTTCTAAAGAAAAGAATCTTCCCTTTCTCCTCAAAATTGCAAATACTTAAGGAACAAAAACAACACCTTTGCCATAACATATATATATGAGACTAAAGCCAGGAACACTGAAATCTTTAGATTTAACCACCTTGGGAAATATCAAACTGAGTAACAATTAACTGTCTCTATTTCTTCCATAACTATTATCTGTAACCATAAAACTTTCAGGTGATACCTTTAAACACAAAATCAAATCTGTCTGGGTCAAACATGCTTAGGTCCTATGACCATTTTCTCCAAAAATGTCTAAGTAAATATCAGGCTCAATGTAGAACAAAATGCACACTAAATGTACTCTAAAATTTAACTAATGATCCCTAAACATTAAAAACTCCTTTGTGGCCACAGACTGAGTGTGGCCCTAACACAGATGTTGCTGCTTTTCTAAGCCTCCCATGCCACACACATTCTCCATTAGTGCTACTCATACCATGAATGGCAACATTGCAATGACAGAAAGGAAATTAGCAAATATGATTTCTAACTTAATTCAAATTGTTTTCCCTGGGGATGTATTTAAATTTTCCAGGTTGCTCGAATATCATCCAGGGATGTGATTCTGAAGGAGACAGCTTGTTACTGTTTTTCCTGGCTGTACTACAAGAAACAACAGTGTGAGCTTATTTCAAGTTAATGTGTGCTTCTGTGTTTTTTTTTACAAAAAAATTAACTGCAATCATTTAGCTAAAGCAAACACTTTGTTAGTGGTTCACTCTTCATTAGAAAATGTCTTCAGGAGACTTGCAGCCTCAGAAAGTCCAGAATCTCAATTCTGTATATAGATTGCAAATTTGGAGCAAATTCTGTAAATCAGAGATGGATCATTCAAGCTGACAGGTCTTCCGCTGGCACTGAGTGTTCTTATAGCCAAAGATAATCAGAACCTCACAGGATTCCCATCCACTCTACCACAGCAAAATAGTAACTGTTTGCTTGTCAATGTCAGGACAAGATCTCATGGTGTCTTCCTTCTGACTACGATAATCACAAGGAAACCCCTTAGCAATGGGCAGGGAGAAGAGAATGGAACCGCAGAGAGAATAAACAGCTTCAATCAACTTGCTACTTATAACCAGAAAGACATCTGCAGGTTGATGTCTGGTTTCTGATCAGTGCCCTAGATTACTCTGCTAGCTAGACTAGGCCCCTGGGTTACAAGAAGTATATGATATAAATGTTTCTCCTTACCTCAACTAGGAACTCCCTGGACTTAAATCCAAACCTGCAGGATTTGCCAGATCCTCTCTTCTTAGTGAAAACTCTCAGTTACAGGCCATCGTGGCCAGGGACTTTAAAGGCACCAATGTCCCAATAACATAATTTACCTGTAAATGGGCAAGGAAAACTCATAAAAACCTGAAAAGGCAAGCTACCCAAGCTCTGCTTGTGAGCAGTCTCACATGAAGCAATAAGAACAAGAAAAAAGCAATGCAATGTAGACAGTCTACTAAGGGAAAAGACCCTACAATACACAGGATGTAGAAGCTTCTGGCATGCTTATCCTTCCACTAAAAACTCTATCTCCTGGCCCCACATCCACATTTAGTTCTTGGCCTAAAAGCCCCAATCAATAAACACCCAATGTCTAATGTCCACCATTCACTTTCCCTCCTTCTGGTTACAGCAACCTAAATTTCCTTGAACAAACATCCCTCTTCATTCTCACAAACAAGTTTTGAGAAAGAACCTCCAATTGAAGCTCCAAGAATTCTGACTGCCTAATCTTACCAACAGTTCTTACATCCCTAGTCAAAGTGACTGATAGAGCCACAAGCACACACCAGTCAACCCACATAAGCAAAAGAGGGATAGAAGTTGGGACGACTGAGAAATAAGGGCTTTCCTTCTTACTGTTGTAAGAAATACACTGTGAACCTGAGAAACAATTTTGTATTCCTTTGGGAAAGGATCTGAGCAACAGTATGGCTACTGAGACTAAAAGTCAACAAAACGGAAGACAGAAAAGAGAAGAAATGGAAAGAAACTAGGCCCTAACATGACATTTCAGCCACTGGACCAAGCTTCATCTGAAACCCAACTTCAAATTGTAAGATAACGATTTTTCTTTATTGCTTCAGTTCATTTCAATAAGGCTTTCATTATTAATAAAAAGAAACGGAGTGCTAATATACACAACTCCATATCACCATTCACCTTTCTTAGAAGAGGACAGATCAATAAACTATTAGTAGGCAGTATCATTATTCAAATGTCCATTAACTGAAAATTCAGATTGGGTTTAGATACTTCTGTCCTGTTAAAAGCAAAAGTTGAGTAGCTTCTTATATTTTATCTGCAAGGAAAAGCTACATGAAGATTAACCCATTTTCACTAATTGAACAACAACTCTAGTCATTTCTCTAAAGGAAAAAACCAAGGAAGGGAAAGTAGAAGACCTTTCATTACAATTCATTCAATTAATTTAAAATAAAGCAAAATCTGGAAGAGGGGAGGAAGAAAGAAGTCTGAGAATTTCCCCACCCCAGAGCTTTCCAAACAACACTGTGTTTTGATTCAGCGAGTAATCACACAAGACTCCTGAAGCAGCCACAGATTCATTGGAGGAACTGAGAGAGGCATTGAAGATCGTTCCATACCCAATAAGAATACTGTGATTCCTGATACATGTCTTGAGGTTTAACAACAAACAGTGCTGCAGCCCCTCATTAGTGCTGAGTTTGGAGAGGTCTACTGTGGCTTCATGGTCCCTCGACCAGTAGGTATTTTCACCTTTCCTCCACTTGACTGGAACATATTTAGCATGTATTAGCCATTCTGCGGCATCAGATGAACTGGTGGCCTCACGCCAGGTTCAAATGTGTGCCTCAGACCAATAACTTCACATCTCTTGCCTACATTCTTTCTCCAACAAAAATTAAAAGAGGCCCCTCAAAGCAGTCACAGTGACTGCTTCAAGCCATTTACTTGGCAATACATAGGGTTACTGTTTTATCAAGTTTCACTTTCTAAGTTAGCTCATCCCTTTCTAGTCCCCAAGCCACTTCTCACCAGTTCGCTAAAAACTCTGGTGCTCCTCACAATCAACTAAAGAAAGTAGCTGATTCAAATGGAATCCTCCAGTCAGCATTCCTTGGGTCTCAAGAAAAGCAACTGGGTAGGTGCATGTATACTCTTTACAATGCAGTGTTTCACAAATCTTAACAAAGCCTTAACATCCCAAACTACCTATTTTTATTACCATCATGCACTAGTATCAAACAAAATTGAGTTCTTTTATCAATAAATACAACTGTAAAAAAAAAAAAATCCCTTAATAGAAGACCAATCTGGAATCGTCACTGACCAAGGAAGTTTGATCTCTTGTCACAAGTGTATGAATCTTTTCTACCTAGAGCTCTGGCTTCCACGTTGTTATCTGAATAGTAAAGGAAACATCACAAAGAGACGGCTTCTCAGATCCAAACTTCCAAGACACTGACTCAGTGAGCCTGGGATGCAGCACAGCCAACCCCAGAGAATTATCTAGTGATTCTGGAGTGATGTCTACACAATCAGGGAACAAAGCAGATACTGGAAAGTTAAATGAGCTTCCTGATGAATTTTCTAATGTTTATTAATGGCCCCAAAATTTTCATAAGACTCATCAGATCTTCACTGAAGTTCCATTGATTGCTTCAGGCTAACTGAAAGTGACATCTCCAAGAGCTACCCATGAACTGCTCCAGTCACTCCAGGGAGCAACATAATCTGTTAATGATTAACACATAGCCTCCAGAGCTGCCATTGCACTGGTTGGGACGGGGAGTTGTAGACTTGGAAATCACAAAAAAATAGAGAAACATCATCATTCTTGCTAATTTCTGCTTCCTCTCCAGTAGCAAACTTCACTAGATCACCTCATCTACCTGGATCTGTCAAACCTTGAGGCTCTCCCTAGGACCCCACCAACCTTGGTTTAATGTCATCTTCTGTCAGGGGGCACCAAATAGCTCATTAATGGTGTGATCATTCTTAAATTGGACATATTTATTTGCATTTAATTTTAAATCATAAACTTTTACATCAAATGTTTTTGTAATGGCTCCATTAATATTACGGAATTTTAAAACATTTGTAAATTGACAGCTTCAGGCCACAGGCTTGCTTTCTTTGACCCACTCAAAATTTTTTATTTTAAAATCTTTAGATAAAGCATACACACTTCAGTAGGTCACAATCCCCACCAATTCCAATTGTTTTAGGTCTCTGTGCACTCACTGTATTATTTGCCCGGCTCCTTTAGACACCCAAACTTACAATCTCTGAATCAAGATTTTAAGGCATTTCCTAAAGAAATTCGTTAGTTTCTTCTATGATTCTTTCATTTATGGGATATGCATCACATGTTTAGTGGTGGCATGCTGCATACTTGCAAATTGCATCACTCTTATCCATTTTTGCTCAACTACAGTGTTTAATGTTATGGGCTATTCAATATGGGCATTTAAGTTATTTTTTAAATGAACTGTCAACCTTTTTCAATTCAATATAGGTTAGATTAGTAATATTAAAGGGTACAAATATTTTCCAGGATGAATAAAGATACTGGTTACCAGAAGCCAAATCACTATGTGGTAACAAGCAGAAGTAGACAAAAGAAAACTGGAAAACAATTATGAAAATACAATATTGCAATATGACTAATTACAATAATCAATCATTAGAAGTTTGAACTGTCTTACCAGCATCCTAAGATACAGTTTCTTTCAAAGGCTAACAAACTTAAAAATAAGTATGTGGGAAAAAAGGTTATAAAAACAAAATGAAATTATCATAGAATTAGACAAGGTCTAAGGGGGTACAAAATAGCACATTAAATCAGTTCCCAGTTCAAAAAACCTAGATGAGATGTTGATTTTCCTGTTTTTCATAAACCTTATAATTGTGCTTCCAGAAAACTACCAAGCATCTGCCTCTATGTAGCTAATTCTTTTCATCTTGGAGCTCTCACAAGGAAATAGAGAGCATTCTGTGCCAGGATCACTATCTTCTCCAGCCAAAATCGCTGAGTCTTAGAGCCAATTTCCTCTTGGTAAATTTTGATCAAATTCTTCCCATTTACAGCTTCCTTAGTACTGGTAAAGGCTGCACATGTCACAAGTGTATATGTGTATATGTTTAACAATATACATTTTGAATGTAACAGTTAAGTGTATACCTATGCACATAGGTAAGCATAAGTCTATGTAACCACACACACACACACATATACACACAAACTGGTTTATTTAAGTTACTTTCTGTGATTACCACTCAGGTTTTCTCAATATGAAGTCATTGATAACTAACATTCTATTGGAACTCTGAATTAACCAACTCTACTAAAATATAATGATAATAAACATTAATAACAAGGATTCTGACTTTACAACTCATGAAACAAATACCAAATTATGTTGTACTTCTAATGTAAAGAATATTTTTATCAAAATTCAATTTTTTAAAAAACTGGTAATCCACAGTTTATTCAATAGTGTATTATTAATCAGTGTATCTTATTTCCCAGTTATCTTATTAAAAGTTAGGAATACTATGTGATCCCCATTTTTGATTCGTACACATTAAAAATATCAGCAGGGACTACAGATTAACAAGAAGAGCATATTTTTCAATAACAATATGCAATTTTTCAAGCTTTTAAGAGCTGAAATGTTGAATGCCTAGTTGTTATTATATTTCAAAGTGAACTATACTTAACAAAATTTGCCCTTCCTGGTAAAACAAGTCTATTATACAAAGAATATACTATATTGCCACTTTCTAAAAATAGTGGTATCAGGGCCAGCACAGTGGCATAACAAGTTGATCCTCCAACTACTAGGGCCAGGATCCCATGTGGGCAACAGTTTGTGCCCCACCCACCCCATTTCTAATCTAGCTCTCTGCTTATGGCCTGAGAAAGCAGCAGGGGATGACCCAAGTCCTCAGGGAGGGACATTGGGGCCATTTGGGGAGTGAATCAGCAGATGCCAAGACCTTCTTTCGCTATTTATCCTTTCTCCCTGTAAAATCTGCCTTTCAAATAAAAATAAACAGATAATTTTTTGAGAAAAGAATAGTAATACCATTAAGGGTGGTTAAGTAAAAAGAATTAGCTTCCTTTCAAAAAATTATTCCTGCATAGCTTTGTTTTGGGTCATTCTTTCTACAACCTGTAGACATACTTGTTTCCTTTTACTAAAACTAATGACATTCTGAAAGCTAATCTTCATTCATGTGCAATACATGATTATTTAAGATTAACTAGACCTTTTCACCTTATGCCCAAAAGACACAGTCTTTATGACTATTTTAAAATCCACAGAATAGTTATTTCAGCTGTAATTTGGAATCTCTTATTTTAAGGGACAAGGAGTACTTCTGGTTTGTGACTATTTACCAAGTGATTGAAGGTGTAAGAAATCTGGGACTTAAATCTGCCTACCTTTCTACATTAAATGCAAAAACCAAAGAAATATGCTAAACTATGAGGAGAAATAATCAGCAAAGCTGGCCTATCAGAATTCTTTTACAGGACATATGCCCCTGCTTTTTCAGCCATGAATTGCTAAAGTAAAATAATACAATGATAACAGTAATAATAATCCATTAAAATTTAAATTTCAAACCACAGAACAGGCCTAAGTTAAAAGAAACTTCAAAGACAGAACAAATACCAGATCAATTAGACATATGAAAAAAGACACATATCTGATGATGCTGGAGAATTACTGGTAATTTCTCTAAAGACGGTGACAATATTTTGATGATTTTTTTTAAAAAAGTTGTTTTATTTTTGAGTAGCATACTGATTTCTACACACAAAATGGTACAATATATGGGATTTGCTTCAAAATAATATGCTGGGCAGTAAGTGGTTAAGAGTACAGATGAAACAATCTGACTTGAAATGACAGAACATTCGTGACAAAAAAATGGGGATTCGTCACACAGCACTTCAAATTCCTGTACATGTTTGAAATTGCTACATGGAACATTTTCTTCAGAAGAATAATTTCTATATTTCTTATTTTATTTTACCTTGATTTCTAAAATTGGTTTTATTTTTATTAAGTACATCAAATAACTATGTTTTGATTTTTAAGAATGGCTAGTTAAAAATTTACAATTACATGATGGTAAAAGTTAAAGCTATGACACCAAACTACTCTTCATTTGTTAATCTGGTTAAACAAAGAATTTCTCAATTTTTAAAACCTTTGTTAGTTCTTTATCCTGTTTTAAATATCCTGCATTACTTTCTTAGAAAACATAAATTTTCATACATTATGCTATGAAATATCATAGAAGTTTAAATCTCAATTTTGATAGCTAAAAATAAAGATTCAAAATAAACATTACCCAAAAAAAAAAAAATTCTCCCTAAGTTTTCAACACAGAGACAAGTCACTGGGTGAACACAGAATTCTTGCATTTCAATTATTTATTTTAATGTTAAAAGTCTGAAAATTACTATTACAAATATTTATTCAGTACAATACTAAAGCTGTCTGTGACTTACTCTGATATAGGATATAAAAATATTAACATAAACCTACAAATCTCAAAATTATTTCTATTAATTGCTATTAATATATTAAAATAAACAGACAAATCAAATTTTTGAATTGGTTATTGCATTTTTCCCAGCTCTAAACAGCTTTTAATTTAATCTGAAAAGATTGAATAAATTTGGATTTAGAGGTAGTGTCCACATAGAAGTTATACATAATACAAATGGTTAACTTGCACTTTCAGTATAATCAGTTTTCAGTTAAAAATCAAACCTCATTTTGATAAATTTTGCTTTTTAAAAATCATTCCCATAAAAACTGACTTACTAGTGTATTAACCACTCTTCTGATAAACCATTATTTTTTAATCTCCTAAAGGACTTAGAATTTGAAAGGTACCTGATGATCTCCAGTAAACGGTTTTAGATATGCTAAGTAATTAGCGGCCCTTCCTTTAAAAATTCTGTAACAATCCAGACTTTTTACTTTCCAATCTGGCTTTTTCGTCAATGTTCCTGAAACATATTCAAGAAACTGCATAAAACGTGTTGACTATTTTATTTATACTAATATTGCATTCTGTGGCATTTTATAATCCCAACAACTGAAAAACATTCTTTGAACGTATATACAGTCTACTAAGCCCCACTCTGTGGCTGAAGGCTTGCATCAGACCAGCGTAAGGGCTGAGGTGGCACTGTACTTCACAGGTTTAAATATCTTGGCTCGCCAAAGCTTGTGTGGGGGCTGTAGTTTGGCATAAAATTCTCAGCCGGATGCAGACAATTTCTCTGAAAAATGTTTTTTAATGGCTAAGGTTTCTTTTTTTTCTTCTTCTTCTTCTTTTAAAAACATTGGAGAAAGCAGATATTAGAACCAGATTCAAAATTTCTACGACATTTTTTTCCTTATTGATGTGCCTATTCCTATAGCTAAAATAAGTATGTCAAAATAATACCAAATATAAAGAAATTCAGTGAGTACACAACCCCACTTCTATACAAGTTTAAATATAAGCTCAAAAACAAAATAAGCAGTTGCAATTATAAAGGTTAGCTAGAAGCCATCTCTGAAAATATAGACATTTGCTAGGCTTTCTCTGGATATGATTATATGTTGCCCTTGGTCATTTTGGCCCCCACAGCTCTGGCTGCTTTTCTGTTTTTACATTCAAATGTTATTTTCCTAATTATACACAATGATTTCGGGCACAGATTTTAATACTATCAATTTGATCAGTAAATAAATACACTGATGCTGTGTAACTCACCAGTATAATTCACTCGGTAATCAATGGAGCTGAGATTAAAAATTCAGATCTGACGCGTTCACATTTGCTTTCCTACCCATAGTTCTCAGCTGTGGTTGGAAAGTATAAACAGCCCAGGTTCCACCATACAAAAGGAGAAAACAGCACAGCAGACTGGTCAACATTAAGCATTCTGCTTACAAAGTCAAGCTTACTGTAGCCACTCACTTTCCAAATCCTAAATTGGTGGACAACAAGAAAAAGTCATTTGGTTTTTTTTTTTAAAGATTTATTTTTATTATATTTTTTTTTTTATTGGAAAGGCAGATATACAGAGAGGAGAGACAGAGAGGAAGATCTTCCGTCCAATGATTCACTCCCCAAGTGAGTGCAACGGCCAGTGCTATGCCGATCTGAAGCCAGGAGCCTCTTCCGGGTCTCCCTCGCGGGTGTAGGGGGTGCAGGTTCCCAAGGCCTTGGGCCGTCCTGGACTGCTTTCCCGGGCCACAGGCAGGGAGCTGGAAGGGAAGCGGAGCTGCCGGGATTGGAACCGGCGCCCATATGGGATCCCGGGCGTGCAAGGCGAGGACCTTAACCACTTGTGCCACCGCGCCAGGCCCGTCATTCGGGTTTAATATGTGCCCATATGCAGTATATTGGAAATCTAAATCCAATACCCACCAACAGTATTTAAAATATCCTCTAGATTGGGAATGCGGAATGTCTAGCCTGTAGGCCATAGAAGGCATGTAAAAACCACGTAGGCTAGCTCTCTTTTAGCAAAGGCAACTGCAAGCAGGAGTTGAAATTCAGTAAGTTTATCATAGGCTATATTATAAGAAGATATTTTTCTACTTCCCCTGGTGATGTCATAAATATCCAAATGGTCCTTGGCAGAAAAAAGGTTCTCCACCCCTGCTCTAGAGGATTTCCAACGGTGCATTCTCTTCACCATGACCTCTCTTTATTATATTTTGTTGCTATTCATTCCTTTGAGCAGTTCTTATTTTCCAATACAAGAATTAGTAAAGATTTACTAGTAACAAATTTTCTGGTTTAACTGAAACTTCTTTTATTTTGCTTAATTCTTTTGAGTAATTTTGCTAGATAATTTTAAATGGGAGTTTTTCTTTCATCACATTTTGGTTTTTAATGAGTATCACATAAATGGTAGAGGATTTTTTTCAACTTCTAGTTTTCTTATTATATGAGAGAATATGCAATATTTATTTTTTTGTGTCTGGCTTATTTCACTCATTTCAATGTCCTCCAGTTCCAACCATTTGGTGCAAATGAAAGAATGTCATTCCTTTTAATAGCTGAACAATATTCTATAACATAAAAAATAGACTACATTTTATTTTACTTGCCCACCTTATGATGGAAGCTTGGGTTTCAAATTTTTTTTTTAAAGATTTATTTTTATTATTTTTTTCATTGGAAAGGCAGATATACAGAGAGGAGAGACAGAGAGGAAGATCTTCCGTCCAATGATTCACTCCCCAAGTGAGCGCAACAGGCCGATACTATGCCGATCCGAAGCCAGGAGCCTCTTCCAGGTCTCCCACGCGGGTACAGGGTCCCAAAGCCTTGGGCCGTCCTCGACTGCTTTCCCAGGCCACAAGCAAGGAGCTGGAAGGGAAGCAGGGCTGCTGGGATTAGAACCGGCGCCCATATGGGATCCCGGGCATGCAAGGCGAGGACCTTAACCACTTGCACCACCGCGCCGGGCCCGGGTTTCAAATTTTGGCTATTGTGAACATTACGGCAATAAACATGGTAGAACACATATCTCTTGGGTACTTCCCATGTAGTGGGATTGAAAGATCATACGGCAAGTTTTTAGAGAAATCTACATACAGTCTGCCTGCAGTGGATGCACTAATTTACGTTCCCACCAATAGAACATTAAGAATGTTCCAGGCCCAGTGTGGTAGCCTAGTGGCTGAAGTCCTCCCCTGCAAGTACCAAGATCCCATATGAGTGTTAGCACGTATTCCAACTGCTTCATTTCCCTTCCAGCTCCTGCTTGTGGCCTGGGAAAGCAGCAGAGGACGGCCCAAAGCCTTGGGATCCTGCATCTGTGTGGGAGACTCAGAGGAGGCTCCTGGCTTCTGGCTTCAGATCAGCTCAGCTCCTGTTGCTGCAGTCACTTGGGCAGTAAACCAACAGATGAAGGATCTTTGTCACTTCTTTTTTCAGTATATATGACTTTCCAATGATAAAAACAAAAAATCTTTAGAAAAAAAGAATTCACCTTTCTCTACACCCTCACCAGTATTTGTTGCTCTCTGCTTTCAGATAACAGTTACTCTGAAAGTGATAAATAGGTGCCTCATTGTGGATTTGTGTTCCATTTCCATGACGGATAATTCTGTTGAGCATTTTTTCATGATTTGTTAGCCATCATATTTCTTCTTCGTTTGAGAACTGTCTGTTCAGGTCATTTACCCATTTTTTGACCATATTGGTTGTTTTGTTGTTGTTGTTGTTGTTGTTGATACTTTTGAGTTGCTCTGTTGTACTCTTGTTATTAATCCATTGCTGAAGTAGTAGTGCGTTTTATCAAATGCTCCTTTACTGTATTTATTGTTTCCTTTGCTGTACAGAAGCTTCTGAAATAATGATACATGGCTATTGCCTGAAGTCCTTACTTTGTTTTTTCTTTGGTTTTCCCTTGATTTTTTTTTGGTCTCTTTTAAAATCCCATTAAGGATACCACATGACATTTAGTCTTCATGTCTGTACGTTTCCCTTTCTTGTGACAGTTTCTCAGTCTTTTCTTGCTTCTGACGACTTTGATGACTTTGAAAAGTAAATGTTTAGGTAGCATATAAATTGTTCTTCAGTTGGGATTTGTGTGACATTTCTTTGCTGGACTGTGGTTGTGGGCTTTCGGTAGGAAGACCTCAGAGGTGCAGTGCCATTTTTAGCACATCTGTCAATATGACTTCTCTCTGTTATTAACTCAACCATTTGACCCTAAGAAGTAAAGTTGCTTCCTTTCTGCTACCCTCTTTCATTCTAACCTCTGGGAAGGAGAGTCAGTGTTGTACTATATACTAAAATGTTAATATCTTTATATTGTGTAGAACTCCAGGTTTGTTTTTCTTGGTGATTATCTGTATTTTACCTATTAAATTCAAGCCTTTGATAGGCGTGGCTGTAGAAAGAAGAGGAGGTACCAGACAATGAGAAACAAGAACGATCCACTGACAAGCATGGATACTCTTCAAAAACGACCGTGAAGTACCACCCCAGAGGAGCACATTCTCCAACTGTTAACGGTTTCCACTCACTTCAGAACTTCCTTTTCCCAAAAACACTTTCACAAATTCTGCAGAGTAAATCAAAACTGGCAACATCTGTTAAGTGTTATATTTGCCATTGGATTTCAAAAAAACAACTTGGTTTGCCTTTTTTCACTTGCCTTTTAAGAGTGAACATTTTAAATGTACCTTGTTTGTACTTTCTTGATGTTCTGTTTTTCTACAACTGTGCTTTCAAAGCCTGGCTTATAACATACGTAATCAAAACCTTATGGTTATACCTTTGTGTATACAGTCACAATGCATCCAGCACTGGCTCTGATAATGATATCTTTGGAAAAATAGACTAAATCATAAATTATCATTTTTAAACCAAGAGCCTTACATGATTTCCCTTTAAGAAGTCCATTTAAAAAAATTAGCATCAACTTTGACTGTTAACTTAAATAAGTAATGATAGAAGTATAAGTTTTCAATTCATTAGCCTCTAACCAATCTTCCATCAGAATTTCTAGTACTTTTCTCAGATTTACTTGGGTCATTTACAAATGTATCTTTTGACTGAATACAAGTTTCATTCTACTTTAGAGAACAAGTGATGCCAAATAATCCATTTCTAAATAATATTCTTAAACACTAGGAAGATTTTATCTGTTTCCACAATAAAGGGAGAAACATACTGTTGTGGAACACTTTATTAACTATTATTAGTTATCGTTGTTGAGATTTTCTGTTAACCAAAACATTTTATTAATCCTCTACCTTGATTAAGTTTGTATTTTTACCAACAAGGTGCATGGTATTTTGTGGCACACTAAAATTTCTTCTGCTTGCAAAGTAAAGGGTGAAACTATGCTTTTAAGATACATAGCAACTGACTTATATCTCCACCTGGGATGGAGTAGCTTTGCACAGATAAGGTATTCCTAACAAGAACAACTAGAAAGCCAGATAAAATAAAGTTATTATCTGAAAAGCATCTGTCAGGAAAGAAATGAGAACTGCAAAGGCAAGAAGTCCAGAGAAGAGAGACTCTCACAGAAAAGAGCCAACTTCTGAAGGGGCTGTAGCACTAGGACATTTGCAAATCCCCAGGAAATGCACACACACAGAGCGGGCATCCCTGCCCTGTCCTGCCCACCCTCCACCTAACCAGGCTCAGAAGAACCAGGGGAACTTGTCGCAGAATGCTGAGAAAGTTCAAATATGCAGCCAGTTTTCTTTAAGACTGACATGTTCTGGCACAGTCCAGGGCAAAGAGTTAAAAATGAAGAAACAGTCTCTGAAAAGCAGAGCTATCAGTAGCATTGCAGAGTAAGATTTATCATTTGGATTCCATGAGGAAAAAGATCCACACATATGTTTATGAGTTTAAATATTTGATAAATGACATGGCATTCTATTCTAAAATGTTATGAGCCAAGCCACTTAAAATTGGGTAGAACACTGACAATTCCAGGCTCATAGATACAACCCTAAAGAAGGAGAGTTACCCAAAAGTAGATTTACAAAAGCCACAAGTCAGTCAGCCTCAATACAACAAAGTCCTTGGCTGTAGTAAAGTGGTCAGCCTTCCATCAAAGAAGACAATGAGCCCTCCAGCTGGAAGACGACAGCATCGTCTGGAAGCTCTACTATTTTCTAACTAGATTATCTGGTATTCTTTAGCTACTAAAGCACCAAATATGCAGACACATGACTGATAACCAAGGAAAAAAGCAAACAGAGTCAAGAATATTGCAAATACTAGAATTAGCTACAATGATCTTTAAAATAAGTATGATTAACATATACAAGACAAGAAAAAACTAAGTAGAATATAAACAAAACAGATACTTATGAAAACTTAAATTATACAAAACAAAAACAAAATAGAAGTGAAGAATAATTACACAAAGAATTCATTAGATGGATTTAACAGCAGAAAATAAATGGAAGAGAAGTTAAGCATTATCTAATTGTGTTACTTATTTATTGCCCATCATCTCCCAAACCATTCTTTACCCTATTTATTATGAAGCTGCGGCTGAGCTCAGTCAAGCTTTCTCCTGAAACAGCTGGTACAATCTTGAGCTTGTCAACAGCCAGTAGTAGAGGCCAGTGCAAGACACGGCAGACAGAGGAGCTTCCTACCCTGGCTCTGGTACACTTCTCTTCTTACTCCTTTGCTATGGCTACTAAAAGCAGGCAGAGAACCCAGAAATACTTGCTTTTAACCTGTTCATTGCACGCAGTGCATGTCTAGCCCCAACGAACCAGCACCCAATGGGCCATCAAGCACCAGTCTAGCCTTCAGCGTTCCCAAAGAGTTTCCATATTCCCGTGGGCTACACTCACACTCTCCAACAATGAACTAGGCTTGTCAGCCTTGTGGGGTAGGACAGCATGGAAGGGAAATGCAAGATGTCTTCCAAGCCAGTGCTTTCTTAGTTATTCTTCCTTTGATCTAGAGTAACTATTCTCTATAGCAGCTGTCATTGTTCCTTAGAATTCTTATTTTCTTTCAAGTAGTTAATACTTCTCCATATTACATTTTCCCTATTTAAATTGCAAGTATTTCCCCCATTTGATTATCACCCTGGGTGATAAGCGAGTAAATTTAAGACTCCAAACTCACCTCATCCTCCTGTACTATGTGATCAAGCAAGTTACTCTTCAGTATACACTCATTTGGAATGCTTACAAATATTCAATAAGATATGTACAAAAATGTCCATGATAGCATTATTTAGAATGTAAAAATGTGAAAAGAATAGAATTGTCAATCAATGTTAGGATGGACAAACTGGAATATTATCATCAATGAGCAAGAATAACATCGACCAAAAACTACATGGGAGAAGTTCACAAATAAATGCTGAATGACAAAAGCCAGACACACAAATACATACAGATTGATTCAATTTGTATTTGTACAAAAAGATCAAAAAGAGGCAGAATTCATAGTGATTAATAGATGATCTACGTCAGCGTAGTCTTTACTCCTTCACAGGTCTTCACAGCTACAGAGCGGCCGTGAGTGGGTTTCGGGATGCTGGAAATGTTCTGCTTCTTGATCTGGATACCAGCTAGTTACTGGGTGTACATTTTTTGTTAATTTTAAGCATGCTCACACTTAAGATTTATACATACTAGTGCACATATGTTACTCATCAACAACAGTTACACTGACAGATAGTTATTCACAATCAAATACAACGTTGCTAAGTCCCTGGCATTGACCACACCTACATGGATCTGGTAAAGTTTCCTCTCTACATTCCCACAATATCTGAGAATACCCCTCAGTTCTGTAATTATCAGCCTTGTTTCAGTTCTGCTTACTTAGCTGTCTTCAGCGTTTTGCTCAACTTGAAGCTAAAGATCCATCTTTTCTTGAGTGACATATGAGGCAATAGATAGACACTGAAAAGTATAAAGCATTCTGTTTTAAAAGTATGCTACAGTCCAGGTACTGGAAGAACACTATTCATCTAGATGGCATTTTTCTGTGGTGCAACACCCAGTCCATTTCAGCTCAGTGCACTCCTAGCATGAATTTTATGTACATACAGGATGGAAACTTTCTGGTCAGAATACACCCTAAAGGTGTCTTAGAGCAGACATAGAGATGTCCACATCCCACACGTCAGTATCTGAGTTCAAATTCTGAGCTATGGCCCCTGACTCCAGCTTTCCTGCCAATGAAGAGCCTGGAAAGCAGCAGTGTTGGCTCACTCAAGTGAGTTCCTGCCATTCATACAGGGTATGTGGATCATGGTCCTTGCCCCTGGCTTGGATCCTGGTCCCAACTACTGCAGGTATTTGAAAAGTGAATAAGTGGATGGGAGCCCCATCTTGGTCTCATCTCTTCTCCACACCTTTGTCTCTCAAATTAACAATCATTTTAAAGACATCTTTCTAGATGTGGCACAGTAAACAGCAGAAGAAAAGTGGCATGATGTTAGCATACTTACATTTTATATAAGCAGAATAAAGCCCAGAAAACCAGGGCATGGCACCAGCAGTTAGTATGAGGTTCCCAACTCTGAAGGTGCTTATTTCAAACACTAAACTGTCCTTACCTTCTTCAAACCAGGTAATCAGCTAGCAGAGGGTCCAAAATGCCACTGTAACTGCAGCATGTGCTTCTCTTTTAACCTTACGTTCTGCCCTTCCCCCTTTGTTAAACTTTATTTTAAATTGCAGCAAATTATAATTAGTATTGGGAGGGGGAAGAATTTCACAAGACTCTTTGAGGCTGCTGCACATACCACAGGGTGTTGCAAAACAGGCTGAACGTCAGCTTTGGCGGTTCTAATAACCGAAGTTTTATCCCCTGAGTTTCTGTGAAAACTGATTTTTTTCTGTTATTTTGAAGCTGTAATCCAAAGTATTGTTTTCTAGACTTGAAAATCAGCAAGTCCCTTAAGTCTCCCAAACCTTAAAGGAATCCTGCTTCTCTGATAAGCATGTTTTGTGCACTTCTCCACACTCAGGTACTCTTCCAGGCAACAGCAGTCAGGAAAACAACTCCAAACTACTGAGGCTTCCACTGCAGGGAAGAAACAATGATAATTCACCACCCAATTCGGCCCAAGACTGAGTAGTTGTTGCTTTCTTTTTTTTTTTTTTTTCTTTAGCATTAAACATCCCACATCCCACAAAACCATCCATTTCAGGCAAATCAAGGTAGCTGGTACCCCTAGTGAATATGAATACCCAACAAAAAATCACCTGGAAATTATCACATGGTGATAAGCGTAATGAAAAAAACAGCAACATTAAAGATAGAGAGTAAAACTCTTTCATTTAGAAAAAGCACTCACAGAATGTCATCTAGAAAGGAGGCCAGCAAGCCATTCAGACAACTGGGGGAAGAGTTTCAGACAGAGAGAGTGAAAATGGAAAATAGCAAATGAAAGGCCCTTAGGTAGGAATATTCTTAGAGTGTCCCAGGAGTAACAGAGAGATCTGTGCTGCTGGAGAGGAATGAGAAAAGAGAAGGGAAGGGGAGAATATAAGAGAAACAAATAAATTATAGCATGACCTTCCCATCACTGAAGCTACTCCGCACAAGTTTCCACTTCTTTTCTTTTTTTCTTTAAAAAATTTTTTTTCATGATATGGTTCCATAGGAACAGAGATTTCTCTCCCCACATATTCCACCCTATTCTTTTGCTTCAATTATTGCAATAATAAAGTCCTTAAACAATAGTTACAAGTCCAACTTTCTGCTATTTAGTACATCACGGCATTGTAGTATAGACAATGGTAGTCTAGTATCCTATTGTCAAGGTATATTTAGCAATGTCATTGGGAGTCTTCCTTTAATTCAGAAGTAGAGATACTTTGTCTTTACTCCCATAATTCCAACAACATAATAATAATAATAATATTCCAACATAATTCTTACAATAATATTTTTTCATCACACTAGAGCCTTCTTTATCAATCATCTCACATTTTAAAGATGCTTGTGAAAACACTCCTAACTACTGCAAAATATTCTCTTAACATTTAATGACGTACTAACTACATCTATTTCCTTACATGTACCTGTCTTTCTTTCCTAAAATGTCATCTCCTTGAGATACATTTCCACATTACAGTGTTGAATACATGGTGTACAGCTAATCAATACCAATGGTCAGATTTTCCTCAACCTGTCTTTTGTTGACTTTCATGCTTTTCATTAGCAAAGGAGAGCACCAGTAGGTTGACATACATGAAATGACATAGGAAACAATATGACAAACAAAATAGAACACAGTAAAAGAATAGCCACTGATAAATTAACTTCTGCTGCAAGAATAGTTCTTTAATCAGCAGAATGTTTAGGATTTGAGACTCTGAGAAAAAGTGCTAACAACGAAAATCTCTAGAAATAACAACCTCTCAAATCAAGAATCAACTCTAAGTGTCCCCCAAAAATACTTCTGAATTCAGATTAACTACATGATTTTCCCCAAAAACCAAATTAACCACTTAACTACTGCATACCGCATGTTATAATGGTTCATCTTTTCACACTATTAAAAAAATTATGCATCTGTCTCCCTGATTAGCCAGGGAATATATCTAAAGCATACAGAATCTCCTGCCTTGGACTATAAGTGGTAATATTAATGTGACGTTAAAGGGTTGGGTGACTATATTGCCAGAACAAATAACATATGGCAATTAAGCAGAATCTCAACAAATCTATAGAATTTATGAATATTTACCTTTCTTTCTCTCTCTCCCTCATTTCCTCTTTTCTTCTCTTTATCCCCCCTCTGTAACTTTTTTTAAAAGAGTAAGAATTCCATTTACAATAGCATCAAAAAATAACATACTTATGAATAAATGTGGGTGAAACACAACTTATACTTTGAAAATTATAAAAACAGTATCCAAACAAATAAAGGGCCTTAAAGATATTTAATGTTCCTCTTTCATAAGAACAAATACTGTTAAAACAGTAATAATCTCTAAATCTATTTACAGATTTAATATAAGCTCTAGCAAAATCTCAGATTAATTTTTTGCAAAAATCACAAGCTGATCCTAAAATTCACATAGAGATGCAAGGATTTAAAACAGTTAAAGCAATCTTTAAAAAACAATGAGAGTCAATTGGGAAAGACTTATATTTCTCAATTTAAAAACATCATAAATCACAACAATTAAGAAATTATGGAATTGGAATAAGTACAGACATATAAGTCAAGGGAATAGAATTGAGAGTCCAGAAATAAATTGACATCCATATTCAGTTGGGTCCTAACAAGAATGTCAGCTCAAAAAGACAATATTTCCAATAAATTATATTGAGATAACTGGCTATCTATTTGGAAATAGATAAACAACGAAGTAAGACCCCAACTTTCCAAACTGACTCAAAGCAAATCAAAGATATAATTGTAACTCAAAATTACAAAAATTCAAGGAAAACATAAAAATAAATCTTCCCAACCTTGGATTAGGCAATGGTTTGTTAGACATAAAACCAAAAGTATAGCAACTACAACAGCAAAAACAAACTAGATAAATTGGACTTATTCAACACTAAAAATTTAGTCCTTAAAAGTATACTACCTAGAAAGCAAAATGACAACCCACAGAACAAGAGAAAATTTGGCAAATAATGCATCTGATAAATGCTTTGCATTCAGAATAAAGAATTCATACAAGTGAATAATAAAAAGTCAAGTAACCCAATTTAAGAACAGGCAAAGGGTCTAAACGGACATCTTTTCCAAAGAACATATACCATTAAACACACAAAAAGATGCTCGACGTCATTAATTACCAGGGAAAACAAATCAAACTCTCAATGACATACCAACTCACTCCCACCAGACAGGCTGCAGTCAAAAGACGGGAAATAACAAACACCAGTAAGGATGTGGAGTTGAACCCTTCTATACTGGTGTGTGAGGGATGCCAACTAGTTAGGCACTTTTGATAACAATCCAGTAGTTTCTCAAAACGCTAAATGTAGGGTCACCATTTGGGCCTGCAATTCAATTCCTAAGAATACACCCAAGAAAAAAAAATATGTCCACAGATCAGCAGTAATAACAGTAGCCAAAGAATGGAAACAAGCCAAACACACATCATATAACAAATGGATAAATAAAATGTGGCCTAGGCATACAGCAAAATATCATTTGGCAATAAAAATGAAAGTAATATCCTCTACATGAAAACATTATGCTAAGTGAAAGCAGTCAAAATGAGCCACATTTTATACCTCTGCTTATATGAAATATTTAGAATAGGCAACACCAGAAAGAATGTGAATTACTTGTTTTATAGACTTAGGACTGGATAAGGGATTAGAGTTTCTTTTCTGCAGAGATGACAATGTTTTATGTTTGTGGTCACAGTTGCACCATTCTGTAAATATATGAAAAGCCAATGAATTATACACTTTGCACAGGTGAATTATATGGTACATAAATTATATGTCAATGAGTCTGTTACTAAAACCTGCTAGAGGGCCTGACATGGTAGCCTAGCAGCTAAAGTCCTTGCCTTGCATGCAACAGGATCCCATATGGGTGCCAGTTCTAATCCTGCTGCTCCAGTTCCCATCCAACTCCCTGCTTATGGCCTGAGAAAGCAGTTGAGGATGGCCCGAAGCCTTGGCACC
Organism: Ochotona curzoniae; assembly: GCF_017591425.1. NCBI lineage: Eukaryota > Metazoa > Chordata > Mammalia > Lagomorpha > Ochotonidae > Ochotona > Ochotona curzoniae. The sequence goes on along the minus strand of NW_024466647.1, from coordinate 634,449 downwards.
CTGCATCCACGTGGTAGACCCAGAAGAGGCTCCTGGCTCCTGGCTTCAGATCAGCTCAACTCTGGCCGTTCTGGCCGCTTGAGCAGTGGATCTATGGACAGAAGATCTTCCTCTCTGTCTCTCCTCCTCTACTAGAGTTGTTCAAAATGAATTCACTGGAAATAATGTTATGGCCTTCGGTTGCGGAAAGACTACAATGTAAAAGATCATTCAATCAGTAGCTTCTAAGAGCAATTCATTTAAAAAAAAAAAAAAAGAAGAAGAAGAAAAGAAAAGAAATAGCACAGAGAATTTGCCAGTCTTTGAGGTTCAAAGCATCTAATTCAGTAGGATTAGTGGGTGCCCAGACGTCTGTATTTTTTAACAGGCTTCCCAGATCATCCTCATGTACAATCACAATCGGTAGCCATTAAGACTAGATCCCAATGATTTCATGATACCCTGGTATTGAGGTTTCCACTTACAGATCTGGCATCAATCTAACATTTGACATTCAGAACTCATCTCCCTGAATGAAGAGTCTGGCTTAGAAAGGGCAGCTTCATCTGAATCCGCGCATGTTTCTAGTAGCCTCCCTATTCCTATGCTTCAATCACCTCAAATCTTTTTTTCTAAAAGACCAAGTTTAATTAAGTAAAATAAGTAAGAGATTTTATATTATACATAAATTCTCTAAAGCTATTGTTCTCAAACTAGACCTCACTACAAAGTCCATTTTTTTCCTAAATATGTTTAATTTAATATCCTGATGTTTAAAAATACAGGTATTTAATCAAATAAAATGCAAATTGTTCATAAATGTTTAAGATAAACTAAAAGCTTCAGAAGAATCTCTACTTTGGACTGAACTCCAAGGCTGCACACTCAGTTCCCTTCTGCACTGAGTTGTCGTCTCTCAGGAGAAAACCACAAGTACAGGTATTCTGTTTCCCATTCCATGGAGCATGAGCTGCACCCAACTCCCTCCTTTCATTCAGAGCCCTAGGCAAAGCAGTCACATGACTAGTGTCTGGGCTATGATTACTTCAACAAGGGGTGGGGAGCAGGGGTTCTTAATTGAATCCAAGAATGATACCACAACCTGCTAACACTTGAGTTAAAAAGTCCTTCAAGACAAGCCAAGCTGAGGGAAATGGCTGATGAGAATCAAGCCTTCCCATTTATCCTGCTCCAGTGTTCTAGCCAGGTGAAAGCAAGCCGACTTTTTGGAACATCTGGCCATCACACGGCTAAAGAAGGGTGTGCTCCAGTTGCTTATCTGAGTTTGCCCAGTTTCCTGGTCCATGAAGCACCCCTGGACAAGCCCATCTGAGACCTTAGATGGACTAGCACTGAAGAGGAGTTTCCCTAGATTTGCAGTCTTTCTGTTTAGTGCTTCAATTTTCTGACTGTTCTTTTTCAGTTAATTTCTCAAAAACATTTGTGATAGCTTTACTCAGAAGCTAAACATCAAAAGAGTAGAGTTATAAAACTCAGCTTTGACACAAAATTATACAAATCTAGGTCAACTTTTTCAGTGCCAACATAGAAGAGTGGAATACAACAAATCCAAAGGCCCTTTCTAGCTTTTAAATTTTACACTTTCACCACACTTGCCAATATTAAAGATATGCATTGCAAATTACAGAGACAATCCCAAGGCATGTAGGGGCATGTTTTTATTCTTTTCACATAACATTCCTCCTTACATAACACTAGCTCAAAGCCCCTTCTCTCTGCCCTCATGTCAGGTCTTCAACCTCTCCTCAGTCCACTACACTGACCACGTGGTCATTGGATGATTTTTATCATCTCTTTCTATGGCTTTTAGCTCAGCATTAAATACAGAACCCAATCTTCTCCCAATTTCTAACCTTTCCTAGCCCTTTCTTGTATTAACTTACATTTTAGTAAGTCTGTCAATGTTCGTTTCTGCAATATAGCTTCTACAAACCTGCTTACAATACTCCTTCACACAAGATCCTCCTGCCATACTTCGCACTTTTTGCTCCACTCTTCTAGAATGAGTACAAATCTCACTTCTATTATAAACTTTTTCTGGTCACTTTCTTTACATTCCTGTGGCACTGAGCATGTAACACATTCTTCAACATCTAGCATATATGACCCTTCACTGTATGGATTCAATGCAAGAGAGGGCTATAATGATACTTCTACCTTATTTTCTTCAGGTAAGTACTCAGCCTTAAGAAGAGGTAAACAGATAACACATGGCATCTGAAGAAGCCATATTTAATTTATCATATCTAAGAATCAAATTAAATCACGGCTTTTGTACAATTACCTCAAACTTTACAACAAATCCATTTTTCTTGCCAACAGTATTTTTACATCTGTGGTCTAAAATTTAACACATTGTTTAGCTCAGGTGGAGAAATTCCCCCTTAAAAAGGGAGGATTCATGGTCAACTTCAAAATATTCCCAAGTCATCAAAATTTCAATTGCGAAACTTTAGCAAGACAAAAAAAAATTTCACAAAGCAAAACTACGGACACAGTTTTAAACAATTAAAACTCTTAAGATCTATATCACAATACGTTAGCACATAAAAAAGCAGAGAGAGAAGCTTCTTGTTTGATCAGAGCAGATTAAGCAAAGAGCACGCGTTTTTCTCCAGCATAGACATGTAAAGCACACAACTTTTATATAAAACCCATGTGTTTGGGCAAGTACCAGCACTCATGTCCCTAGTGTTGACTATTTCTGCTTTACTTCCAGGAACATTTTATTTCAACTACAAAGATTTTGGTTTTGCTTCATAAAGAACACTTAATCTGATTTCTACCCAGCTGATAATAATACTGAGATAATGTGGGGACAAGGCCAAATTTGCCACTTTCACTTTCATGCAAACAGCTCTTGTGGAGCCAGGAAATACTCTCCTAGCAAGCCTGGTGATGAAGTGTTGGTAATCACAAGAAAACTGATTGCAGACAAGAAATATTAAGTTGAAACAAAGAAAATGTTTTCAACATGTCTTTGTAAACTGGAGTAAAATTATTTCAACCAATCTGCTAGAGTTTTTCACGAATTTAAAAGAGTCTGAAAGTAAAACTAATTAAAAAAAATCTCTTTTTAACTCTCGGCAACATCAAAAGTTGTAGCTATTTCACAGTAAAAAGAAAATAAGGACAGAAAAATATCACATGTTTGACAAATGCATCCATTAAGCAGTTGTCAAAAGCCAATTTTGTTTTCTTTCCACCAATTGGTCTGTGGAACTCACGTGCAGAGCTGCGGGGTCCGGCAGAAACTCGGCATCCTCTCCAAAGATAAAATCAGGGGGCAGCTCTGGGTACTGGGCATTGAAAATGATATCCCCTGGAAGAGAAGACAATGACAGGCACTCCTTATATTTTCTTGCTAATGTATGAATGGTCTGAAGAATGGATCAGAAATTTATATTAGCTTAAGAAATAAAAACAGTGAAAACTCTTTACTAAGTAGTTAGTACATAAATAACACTCTTTTAAATTAATACATACAAGTAGTCAAAAAGTTTGATCTCCAAACAACACACTATGATTATGTTTCAAAACAGAATTGAGCAGCCTCATCCAACATACATGCCAGTTAATTTTATAGAAAACATTCTTGTCTAATAACTTCCCACTAATGATCAACTTCTAACTTCTGCAGATTTCAGCTTCCTCCGAAGTAAAAGGGACACAACTATGCTTTTGTATCACAGAACAAATAGAAGCAAATGCCAAGACTGTTCCAGTCCCACATAAACACCCAACACACACTCCTGCCACAGGAATATTTTGAAACATAAGATAAATTTCAAAGTCTCATGGATAAATCTGTTATAAGTTTTCCCATCTCTGTTTTTCTTCATATCTCCTTCTTTTTTTGCTCCCCCCCTCAAAATATCTTCACCATTCCTCTAACAGTGACAAGCAGATTTGTTTGTCAATAATCATAAACAACTCAGGTTATAGTCTATGAAGGTGTTTGTATTTGTGCACATATGCACACCTCTGCACACATGTGTACAACAGTTTTATCAATCCAATAATTTTTTACTATGAAAACAATAATCTACATGATATCCAAAATTAAACATTCAGATTTCAGTTCTAATTTGAGCCCTTAAATCCTTATATACTAGGCATTTCAATGCCAAACTCAGCAAGTCTAAAAACACAATGATGACTATCCCCTTTCCCCCAAATGACTTCCTGTTTCTTGGCTAGCACTGAAACTCATGCTGAAACTTGAATGTCATCTTTAACCTTACACACCCTTCACACTCTTAGAAAACAATTATATCGTTTTTCTTCCAAATATCTCTCATATGACTTTTTCCTAACGCCTAAATGTCTATCTAGGCCTACATTACCTTATCCATATATTGACTGAATTATAAGTGAATTCCCCTCAGGCACTATGTTAGGCACCCATGATCAAAGAACCTTGCTATTAAAGAACAAGGCTTCTAGCCTTATGGTCCAGACACCCTCATCCCACATCACAGTAAATACAGGATTGTAAGCTCAGCTCCTTACCAGCTTTCTGCCAAGGCAGAGCCTGGAACGCAGTGGTGATGGCTCAAATAACTGAGTTTCTGCCACTCATGGGGGAAAACCTGAATTGTGCTGCAAGCTCCTATCTCCAGCCCTGGTGCAGTCGTGGTCATTATGAGCATTCAGGAGTGAACCCATAAATGGGGTTGCACTCACTATCTCCCCTTTCCTCCCTTCCACTCACTCCACCTCTCAAATAAGGAAAACATTAACAAACAGACCAAAACCAGCTACCTCCAAACCTTAATAATATAACCAAGTAAATCTTAAAGCACTATCTTCCCCAAATCTTTGTACTTGAGAAAGCGCAAATGAGTCTCTAAACCAAATGGAATAAAAACGGGCTTTTCAAATTTTGACTTAAGGCCTCTAAAATATGGTGTCCCAGGCCCGGTGGCATGGCCTAGCAGCTAAAGTCCTCACCTTGAACGCACAGAGATCCCATATGGGCGCCGGTTCTAATCCCGGCAGCTCCACTTCCCATCCAGCTCCCTGCTTATGGCCTGGGAAGGTAGTCAAGGCCAGCCCCAAAGCCTTGGGACCCTGCACCCATATGGGAGACCTGGAAGAAGTTTCTGGATCCTGGCTTCGGATCAGCATAGCATTGGCCGTTGTGCTCACTTGGGGAGTGAATCATCAGATGGAAGATCTTTCTGTCTCTCCTCCTCTCTGTATATCTGACTTTGCAATAAAAATAAATAAATCTTTAAAAAAATATATGGTGTCTCTACCAATTAATTCACCCTTTTCCCTATCTGCAAACCAGTATCAATCTTCTGTTCCAATCAGTATGATCTGCCAAATGGTTCACAAATACTATAACATCTAAACCCATTCTTATTACTTTCTCTTGCAATAGAGCCACAATAAATCTGAAAAATAATGATAGCTGTTGTTGATATACAATAGTACTAATTATGACACTGAATATTTAATTACATATAAGCTTACATTGTTTTGTCCCTCTATTAATGTAAAATGTTCACAGTAGGCTCAACAGCAGTGAGGTACTATGATGTAGTGTGAATATAAAGGTAGCTAAGGTTTAACTACATATGAGAGGGGACTAAATAAAGCTCATTGAAAAATATTAAGTAGCTCAAGAAGAGTCTGAGCTAGAGGTTTGGGAGCTTTGCTACCCCAGCTATGTGGCTGTGGGGAACTCGGGTGAGGTCAGTCTTGAGGCTTGGGATTCTAGCTCCATCCACTGCTGCCATGCAGTGGGCAGATCCTGAGCTAGCCTGGGCTTGAGGCTGGATATTTTTCTCTGTCCGCAGCTGCCATGCTGTGGGCAGATCTTGAACGAGTCTGAGCTGGAGGCTTGGGAACTTTGTTCCCCCAGGTGCATGGCTACAGCTGGGGAATCCCAGCTGGGTGACCTGGGTACAAAGGTGTCAGACTAAGCCCTTGGGCCACCTGGTGGTGTACTCTGGAAACTTGAGGGTGTGAGGTGACAGGGAGTCTAGGGGATGGCACAGGTGGGAACAAGCAGGGACCTGAGGGTTCATGTCCAGGTAAGGAATGACTTCTGAGGGACTTCCATGGACAAAGCCACTCTACTCAAAGGGCTAGAACATGGAACCCACCAGCGAGTGTCAGAAAAGGAACAGGTACCATGGGGCTGGACCAAAAAGCCAACAAACATGTGAGTGAATCGGGTCTGGGGGTAGAATCTGCAGGGAGTATGTGGGCTCACCTATGGTGAACAGCAATCTCCATGGGCACACAAAAGGTTTGTGGCTGGGAACAGATCTGGTTGGGAACTAAGGGAACATCCTGGCCGAGTAGGAATTCCCGCTGGTGAGTGCAAGAGCTGGAACGGGGTTTGGGGCTGAGATGGACATCGCTTCAGTCTCCCTTGGCACAGGTGTGGACTGGGTCTGGGGAGTAACAGACTGGACTAGACTCCAGCACCCACTGGTACTTGTGAGAGTCAGGGTGGTTGTAGAACCGGCTGGGCTATGTCTCAGCTCTCACTGAACCATGTGAAAGCTGTGTCTGGGCACAGACAAGGTGTGACTGGGCTGCAACACCCAACAGTAAGAACTGGAAAGGGTATGGGCCAATTGGGCAGGGACACCATTCCTGCCAGGACAAGAGGTGAACAAAGTCAACCTGAGCCGGTGTGCGCAGGATCTGCAACTGAGAGGAAACCAGACAGATGACCTTGGGAAACTCTCTGTCAGGATGCAGTCACTGTAGGTAAGTGCAAGAAGTAATGCAAAGAAGAAAGAATCTTGACTGAATTTGTAATGCAATACTGCAACAAGGTGGAGGAGTCCACCATGGGGGGAGGCCATAGGGAGGGGTTGGGGGAATCCCAGAGCCTATGAAACTGTCACATAATGCAATGTAATTAATTTAAAAAAAACTTTGCACCCATTAAACAGCACTTTTCTTCTTGCTATAAAGAAGAAGAAGAAGAAGAGAAAAAAGGAAAAGGAAAAGGAAAAGAAAAAGAAAAAGAAGTAGAAAAAAAAAAAGAAAGAGAAAATGAAGAACTAACACAAAGAACAGCCCAAATAAGGCCAGGTTACAATACTGTCATGAACACCAAGCCCGGTCACTCAAACGCCAAGAGTCAAGAGTGGATGCTTTGCAATCAAGCATTCAAGCATTTATTCAGGCGAGCACACACCAAACAGGATGGGGGAAGCCAGTGAGAGTGCCTCTTGACTTCGGTCTCGTGGAAGTCTGCTAGGCCTTTGGCTCCGGCCTCGTGGGAGCCTGCAAGTTCGAGTGGAAGCCCAAGACCTTGGCTCCGGTCTAGTGGGAGCCTACTGGCTTCTTTGGCTCCGGCCTCGTGGGAGCCTGCAAGTTTCGGATGGAAGCCCAAGGGCTTTGGCTCCGGTCTAGTGGGAGCCTGCTGGCTTCAGTGACTGGGACAAATGCATGGGTTTATATACAAATCCAGGGGCAAGGCAGGCAGTTGTTTACAATGTTTTGATTGGTTATTACATGTTATCTATCAGTAACACTTGCTTTCTCTCAATTCTAAGAAACATGCATATTCATTCTCAAAACATACATATTCATTAGTATACAATTGTTTCTTCTTTATCATTTTTACCATGACATGCTTACGTACATTGTGGCTTCTTGACAAAGGTGATAAGGGGAGGGCTTGCGCACATAGGAGTCTCTTGACAGGAGTGATAGGAGAGGAGGCCCCATTTCACCAGTAGTTTAGGAAGATGGAGTCACCTTTGTTAAAAGACTCTAACATACACACTATATCCATTATTAAGTCACAGCATAACTTGCAAAGGAGGTCTATTATTGCAGCTATCTCTGGGTCATCAATTTCTGATAAAACTGTAACAATATTAAGGATACAATTAAGATTATTAATAATACTCCAACCCATATTTCCCAAAGCTCCATTTTTATTTATGCTCATATATTGCTGGAGCAATGTAAATGTGGAGTACTTATAGTCAGACTGTTCCTATCAAGTACCCAACAGCATACATGTGGCTCAGGTCTGGGGATAGGCCAGGCTGGGCCAGTTCATAGCATTCACTGGCATATCTGAGAAACAGAATGGGGTGCAGGAGGGGTAGGTTGGGCCACAACACCAGCCAGTTCACACTGGAGCCAGGACAGGGGGCTGACTGAGCAAGACTAGGCTGCAGCACCAACCAGCATAAGCTGGAACAGGTGGCAGGTTGGATTGAACCAGGCTGAAGCACCCGCAGGTAGATGTCGAGGTGAGATGAGCCATGCCAGTCTGGGGGCAGTGGGTGCCGGGTCCATGAGCCCCACTGATGGAGAGGCCCTCCAGCCAACCTTCTAGGTGGTGCTAGGTCAGTGAGCCCTAGGGGTGGGGGATCCAAGGGTCTGAGTAACCTGGCCAGTGTGCTTGAGCATACCTGCACATTGTGATCCTGCGCTGATATCAGGTAGCCGTTCCCTATTCTCGGACACTGGGATGGCTGGGAGGTTGGGTATGGTCTATCCCCATCTCCCCTCTCACTCCAGAAATGGGAAGAAGAAATAGAAAGCTTGGAAACAATGATCACACCCACTTTTCCCTAACCCTAGATCCTTCCCACCCTGATCAACTATGTAACCATCATCATCTAAAATAATTTTTTAAAATAGCTAAAATATAAATACATAAGTAAAAGATAATGAAGGGGCAAGTGTTGTAGCATAGCGAATAAGCTGTCAATTAGAACACCCCATGCCATGGTTGAACTGTCTATATTCCAGTCTTGCCTATTTTTCTCAGCCCTATCTAACTTCCTGCTAATACACTCCCTGGGAGGCAGCAAATGATGGCTCAAGTATATTTCACCCCAGCAGGAGTCCCAGATAGAAACCCAGGCTCCTGGCCTAGGCTTTACACAGCCCTAAGTTTAGGAGCCAATTAGAGAGTGAGTAAACCAACTGAAAATCTCTCTCCCCCACCTCTGTCTAAACCCCTCCCTGCATCACCACTGTGTCCTTGAAATAAACATTTTTTTAAAAGACATTGTGCATTTTTCTTTTTAAAAAAAGATTTTACTTACTTGAACAGTTACAAAAAGAAAGTGAGCTAGAGAGAAAGAGAGAAAGAGATCTTTCATCTGCTGATTTGGTCCCCAGAGAGCTATAGGCTGAGCTAGGCCAAAGTCAAGAGCCAAGAGCTCCTTCCCAGTCTTCCACACGGGAATCGAGGCCAAGCAGTGCAAGTATCTTCTGCCTTTTCCCAGGCAAGTTAGCAGAGAACTGGATCAGCTGTGGCTCAAATTGGTGCCTATCCAGGATGCCACTGGTACCTTTACCCCTAAGCCACAGTGCCAGCGTAGGCATCTTTCAAGACTCTATTGAAACCTCTCATACTTGATCTTCCTAAATATTCATACATTGCAAACATCCAGAATTGACATTTTCTTACATTCATTTTGTCTCTGGCACAGCAAACTTACAAAACATACAGAATATATTCAGGAAATAATCAACATATGAAAGAAATTCTGGCATTTGAATTGAATGCCTATATACTGACAAAGTCTACAGTAAAAGTAAATCACAGCAGAGTTACTTCTAAAGCTTTCTGTAGGGAATTGAGTGTAAGCAATAAAATGCACTCTTCAGAAGTTGGCTATACAACTGAATTATCAAAAGCAATGCAACCACTACTTCTCCTTCATCCTACCACTGCGTTCATCTGAGATTGTCAACACTAGCTTTTACAAATTATACACCTCAAAGCCATTAATCCAAGCCACAGACAGGAAGTATTTGTGGGGACTCAAATATACACAGCAAGCACAATTGTTTAGGACAGCATATTCTTTAGGAATATGCTTTTAAAAGTCTAACAGTTGGCTTATTTCAGTTACCTTTAGGGGAAAAACAGTCAAAAAATGTATTGAACAAAGGCATAATTTTCTGGCAAAAACCAAGCTGGATATGACTGGACACTCATATTTTGGAAAAATAACATGCTAAATTCCAACTGAAATATTTGTATTACTTTTGTTACTATAGAGAATAAGCAGCTAGATTTTCAAGTTCTCAAAGGAACACTGTCAATAGATACTTCCAAACTGGAGCCAGCACATGGGATAGTGGGCTAAGCTTCTGGCTGTGGAGCTGGCATCCCATGTGGGCACCAGTTTGTGTGCAGGCTGTTCTACTTCCCATGCAGTTCCCTGCTTTCAGCCTGTGAGGCAGGGAAGACCCAGAAACAGCTCCTAGCTCCTGGTTCCTGGCTTCAGACTGCCTCAGCTTTAGCTGTTGCAGCCATCTGGGGAATGAACCAGCAGACGGGAAATCTTTTATGTCTCTTTCTCTATGTGTAACTCTGCCTTTAAAATAAAAATAAGTAAATCTTTAAAAATAAATACTTCCAAACGAGGAAACATTAACAATATAGTTCAAAAATATCTATCTATGCTGATTCTATTCAACACAGTATTGGAGCCTCTGCTAGGGTAATTAGATAGCAATCTAAAAAAAAAAGATAAAAACCATCTACATTGGAAAGAAAAAGTAAAAAGCTATATACCGTGTGGTCATGTGGACAGAACAATTCTAATGAATCCACAAAATTACTATGAGAACTAGGAATCCATTTCAGCAAGACTTACACCACGCAGGTTGTCAGGCCTTCAGCCAGAACAGAGGTTTACGCACTGATTTCCCAGGTCTGAGGCTTCGGGCCCTGATGGACACAGAGTGCAAGCATCCCAGGGTATGCAGTGTGCGGATGGCCTACAGGAAAACATCTCATGCTTCACACCTGTAAGCCAACTCCTCTTAAAAATCTCTCATCTCTGTGTGTGTGTAGGCTTAATTGTGAAATTATTTCAAAAATTTCATGGAAACAAAATTAAAAGATAAACTTTTTTAGTTTAGCAAAAAAAATCATTCAAAGTCCAGCTACTTTTTTCATATGTATTTCCCATGAGCTTCTCTATGCATGATTCTCAAAAAAATGTTTATAACAAAGTTGTTTATTTCATTTTCCACAAGTTTGAAGTACCCTTCTGTGTGTGTGTATGTGTGTGTGTGTGTGTCCTATGGGTCAAACTAAAAGTGAAAAAAAAAAATCAAAACTAAAAGAAGACTACCTGAAAAGCTGAAAGATAACCCACAAAATGCAGGACAGGGAGAAATCTGACAAATCACACATAAAAAACTTGTGCCCAGGATACATTAGAAATTCCCGGGCCTGGCGTGGTGGCAAAAGTGGTTAAGGTCCTCGCCTTGCACGCCCAGGATCCCATATGGGCGCCGGTTCTATCCCGGCAGCCCCGCTTCCCTTCCAGCTCCCTGCCTGTGGCCTGGGAGAGCAGTCCAGGACCGCCCAAAGCTTTGGGACCCTGCACCCACGTGGGAGACCCGGAAGAGGCTCCTGGCTTCGGATCAGCATAGTATCGGCCGTAGCGCTCACTTGGGGAGTGAATCATCGGACGGAAGATCTTCCTCTCTGTCTCTCCTCTCTGTACATCCGCTTTCCAATAAAAAAAAATAATAAAAAATAAATCTTTAAAAAAAAAAAAGAAATTCCCACACTCAGCATAAATTAGGCAAATAATCTAATTTTAAAACAGGTAAAGGTGTGAAAAATTTTTTTTTCTTTCTCAAAAGACATTACTATGGCAAATGAGCACATGAAAAAACGACCAACATCACTAGCCATCAAGAAAGTATACTCAAAATCATAAGGATATCATTTCATGCCCACTAGTACGGCCATCATCTGGAAGATGGATAAGAACAAGTAGGAATGTGGAGAATCGGGGACACGTACATAGGACTTCTGAGAACAGTCAGGCAGTTCCTCCAGGCAGTAAACGCAGAGTTGCCATTTGACTCTGTGATCACACTTCCAGGTATTCACTCCAAAAGAATTGAAAGGTATGTTCACAAATCATCCATACAAAAATATTACAGCAGTATTATTCACAACAGTCAAAAAGTGAGAAAAAATGCTCTGTGCATAGATAAAATAGGATATAAACATCCAATTCAAGTCTAAAAACAGATTACTAATAATCGCTAAAGTACGGGTAAAGTCTGAATATTTATTCATTTAGTTAATTATTATTTTAAAAGCAGAGAAACAGACAGAAGGAGGAACACAGAGAGAAAGAAACTAGCCCATTGGGTTGCTCACTCTCCAAGTGTCCACAACAGCCAGGACAGGGGAAGCCAGGAGCCAAGAATTCAAGGCAGGTTTCCACATGGGAGGCAGGGACTTGAGCTATTATCTGCTGCCTCCTAGGGTACACAATGTGGAGGGATTTTGAAAACACGCTAATTTTAAAAAGACACCAAAGACCATTTGCTTGACGACTGTTGCAAGATTCCATTTGTATGAAATATCTAAAATATGCAAATTCATAAAGACAGAAAGTGTAATGGTTACAAGGAGCTGGGGGAGGGATAAGGAATGACTGCTAATGGAGATCAGATTTCCTTTTGTGATGATGAAAATGCTCTGGACTTAATGCTGATAACTGCACAACTTTGTGCCTTTCTAAAAATCACTGAATTGTACACGTTAAGGGCAAATTGCTTGGTATGTGAATTATATCCAATAAAGCTGTTATTGTTTTTAATTTGATGTAAAAACAAAAATGTACCCTTTTAAAGAAACTTGCTCTTACAAAGATTATGAAGTGTTTACTTGAGCAGTCTTGAGCAAATTTATTTTTTATAAGTAAAACCATTTTCAAAATGCAATTTGAGAGCTCTACAACATTTAAAGGAACTCTGCAACAAGCTTTTCAAAGGACAGATGAGAAGGCGAGTGTTTGCACCGGCAGTTACAGGCCTACATCATGGACATGAACTTTGATTCAAGTCTCTGGTCTGGTTGCCAACTGAGCCTGTGCTGATGCTGGAAGGTGGTGGTGCAGGCTCCAGCAATGAGTTCCTGTCACCCGCACACCACCCAGGCCCCAGCTGCCTACACTGGGGCCGTGTATCCTCGCCTTGAACGCACCGAGATCCCATATGGGTGCTGGTTCTAATCCCGGCAGCGCCACTTCCCATCCAGCTCCCTGCTTGTGGCCTGGGAAAGCAGTTGAGGACAGCCCAAAGCCTTGGGACTCTGCACCCATGTGGGATGCCCAGAAGACGTTCCTGGATCCTGGCATTGGGTCGGCCTAGCATTGGCCGTTGTGCTCACTTGGGGAGTGAATCATCGGACAGAAGATCTTCCTCTCCGTCTCTCCTCTCTGTATATCTGGCTTTCTAATAAATAAATAAATCTTTTTTTAAAAAATGAATACAAAGTTCTTTATTTTTCAGGAAAATTCTCCAGTTTATCCCATTTAAATGTATCTATTCACTGATTGGAGAGATAGAGAGGAGGAAAGACAGAGATATCTTTGGCTCATTCCCCCAAGTTCTGTAACAGCAGGGAGCTGGGTCAGGCTGGTGCTGGGAGTCAAGAACCCAATCACTGGAATCATCACCAGTGTTTCCCTCAGGCAAGCAGCTGGAGTCAAGAGCTCAGCCAGTGAATCCAGGCACTCCGAGATAAGACACGGTGTCTTGACTGGCATCATTACTAACCTGATATCACTTTGTTAAATAACCACCTCTTGGATACATCCGTGTAAAGGAGAGTAGTAGGTAATGTTAAATACATATTTGTAAGTTTTAGTTGATTAAAAAAAATTAAACAGCCAAAAGCATTTGAATACCCAAAGAAGTTCAAACAGAAAAAAAGAAAGAAAGAAAAATCACTTACCAATTATTACACCTGCAACTAAAAGATTCTTCAGGGGAGGTTGGGTTACCATATTTGAAATACAGTAAATACACGATCTGAGTGTTTCCAAAAACAAAGGAAGGAATTTATCTTTCAGAACCCTCCGCTCTTTCCAGAATTTCTCAAACTCTGCAACTTCAAAGAACCTCTGAAAAATTTGCCTCAATACTCCTTGGCCTCTTTGAAATAAACTGTGGCATTACTTTCCTGCTATGGAGAACCGTCAGTAAATCAGCGAGGAGCATTTATTAAAAACCTGCCATGCTCAGAAGCACACACCAGACACCGGGGAGGTGGTACAGGAAGTAGAAAAACATCGTACCTGATCTCAAGGCAAGATGGTGGCGAAAAGAGTAACACAAATCATACAGAGGAGCAATAACATCCCACTTCCTTTATCTCACCCTGGAGAAGAGTACAAAACACTGAGTGCTCAGAACTTGGATACTGCTTACTTCAACTTTTCATTAGAAAGAGGAGTAGGCAGGAGAACAAAGAAATAAAAATAGGATTCAAGGAGAAATAAGGTCAGGCTTAACAGGGAGAAGAAAGAAACAAAGCACCTGGAATTTCTAGAAGTGTGACAACAAACTAACAACAAAATGTTAATCTTAAGTCTTACTTTGCATTAGTCACTGAAACTGTGAGGCAATCATTGTAGAATCAATGGAGCAGAAGCTTGTGTTTCTTTCCAAATGTCCATCTACAGTGCTCCCTCTGTACATATGACACAGCAGGAAATCGCAGACATTCCAGGCAATATTTTTTAATTTACATGGATGTGCCTTAGCAGCTGACAATCCAGATTGGTTGGTCTTTCCCTGAACCTTGAACTCAAGATTTGATGTCCAAAACAGTCAGACCTAGGCTAGCTGACTTCACATAAAAACTGCTAAAAGAAGCTTCTTTCTTTTTTTTTTTTAAGATTTATTTATTTATTGGAAAGTTAGATATACAGAGAGGAGGAGAGACAGACAGGAAGATCGTCCGTCCGATGATTCACTCCCCAAGTGAGCACAACAGCCGATCCAAAACCAGCATCCAGGAACTTCCTCTGGGTCTCCCACGCGGGTGCAGGGCCCCAAGGCTTTGGGCAGTCCTCAAACTGCTTTCCCGGGCCGCAGGCAGGGAGCTGGATGGGAAGTGGAGCTGTCAGGATTAGAACCGGCGCCCATATGGGATCTCGGTGCGTTCAAGGCGAGGAATTTAGCCAGTAGGCCATGCCGCCGGGCCCCACAGAATGCTCTCTAAAGAGGCAACCCATTTCCCAGAGTTAGCTTTAACTCTCTGTGCTTCCTTATCCTGAAATTTGGATTCTATTTCACTCTATCTAAAAATTCCACAAACCGGTTCACCAGGCTTTAGGAACCATACTTTCTATTTAACACACAGCCCATCAGCAATTTGGAGGCAGTTGTCATAATCTCTCAATCCCATCAAGACTCACCTCTGGTCAAGCCATACTTTCCAGTTTCATCCACTCCTGCCTAGCTGCCTCTTAGTTTTCTTTTAGTAACTGCTCTTTTTTTGGGGGGGGGAAAGATTTATTTTATTTTTATTACAAAGTCAGATATTCAGAGAGGAGGAGAGACAGAGAGGAAGATCTTCCGTTTGATGATTCACTCCCCAAGTGAGCCACAACGGCTGGTGCTGCACCAATCCGAAGCTGGGAACCAGGAACCTCTTCCAGATCTCCCACACGTGGGTGCAGAGTCCCAAGGCTTTAGGTTGTCCTCGACTGCTTTCCCAGGCCACAAGCAGGGAGCCGGATGGGAAGTGGAGCTGCCGGGATTAGAACCGGCGCCCATATGGGATCCCGGTTTATTCAAGGCGAGGACTTTAGCCACTAGGCCATGCTGCTGGGCCCTAGTATACTGCTCCTTATAATTTGCTCCTATCTCTCTCTAGAGGCTAATATCCAGAACTAAACATAGAATTCCAAGTGTGCTCTAAAGAGCACAGAAGCAAATAAAATCCTTGCCTTCATTTCAGATACTAAGCTTGCATTGACAAATACCACTGTAAGTTGAAACAGCCTTTGGCAACCACACCAGCACTGATTCATAGTATGCTTCCTATCAACTGAAGAGTCCCATGATTTTTATATATATACTACTGCTAAGCTATAGAACACCTATTCCTTTTTTAATTTTTTATTTTCATTTGAAAGGCATGGTTACAGAGACAGAAATTTTCCACTGCTGCTTCACTTCCCAAATGGCCATAATGGCCGGAACCGAGCAATCCTGCAGCCAAAGAGCCAAGCGCTTCTTCTGGTTTCCCATGCAGGTGCAGGAGCCCGAGGACTTAAACCATTCTCTGCTGCTTTTCCATACCATAAACATGGGGTTGGATCAGAAGTGAGCAGCTAAGACGTGAACCAGCACCCATACTGGATACCAAAGCTAGAGGCTTAACCTACCTGCCATGGTGCTATCCCCAATGTACCAGGGAACCCAGTTTCAGAACTTTAACTTCATCCCTGTAATATTTCAGCCTTGTAAAAGTTACCGATTTATAGCCCATCATATCCTTAGATTGTACTGCCGCTGGTGTTGGCATGCTGAATTTCAAACCATAAAGACATTAGTTGTGTTCCTAGCAACCTCCCTTTTTAGCAGCTGCAGTTCAATTAAACAGTACCTCCTAGGGTATAGTTTTTAAATAATGTCTATCAAATAATATCATAAACCTGAACATTCATCACAAGGACATCATCAAAAGTTGGTAGCACAATTTATCAAGCATCTCAATGAGATACTTATTCTGTGTTGCCTGTAAATTCAACCGTTACTGGTTCAGTTGTACTGCACACTCTTTGTCTAAGGCTTGAGGAGCAGTTTCACATCCAATATCAAGGAAAAATGACTGTAGAGACTCATCCCATCAAAGATAATCTGGTATAGTCTGCATCATAAATTAGGCTCTCAAGGCATATTTAGGCAGATAATTAAAAAACATATTTATAAAAGAAAGGATTGCGTGGGGATGCTAAACATAGACCATTTAGACTCCCTTCTACCTGATGCATCCATCACTCTAAATCTCAGACCTCAGTTAACGATATGCACCTGAAATGTTTCATTCAAGGAAGGGATTATTGTGGGCCTTCAGGGAGAGAAGTAATAGACAGGACCTCTCGTTTCCTATCATTCTCCCTCTCTTTGTCCTGCCTCTTTCAGTAGGAAAACAAAAACACATGTTTGTTTTCCAACATGTAATCACAACAAAAGTTACAGGCTGGGCACAATAGCCTAGCAGCTAAATCCTTGCCTAGCATGCATCAGGATCCCATTGGGTGCCAGTGCATGTCCTGACTGCTCCACTTCACTTTCAGCTCCCCACTTGTGGCTGAGAAAGCAGTTGAGGATGGCCTAAAGCCTTGGGACTCTGCACCCTTATGGGAGACCCAGAAGAGGCTCCTGGCTCCTGGCTCCAGATCATCTCAGCTCTGGCTGTTGCAGCTACTTGAGGAGTAAACCAGCAGATGAGAGATCTTTCTCTCTGTATCTCCTTCTCTCTATATATCTGCCTTTCCAATAAAAATTAATAAATCTTTTAAAAAATTAAATACATATAAAAATAAAAGTTATTGGTGAGATATTCTACATTATTTTTGATATAACACTTCAGAATCTATGTGTATTTCACAATTACAACACCTCTCCATTCAGATCAACCACAATGGAAAGATTCTATGGCCTTCTATGACTAGTAGCAAATTAGACTGCACAGCAGAGATCTAAAACAAACAATCAGAAAAGAGAATGAAGGGAAGGTGAGAAAAAAGTCAGCCACTATTCCTTAACTACCAGCAGCCAAAATATACTCACTACTGCATTAGGTAGTGCATCGTGTTGCTCCACAGTTACTAGTTACTGGGAAATGTTTTTTATTACACTGAAAGAGAAAAAATACATGCAAATCCCTCTTAGCTGTTACACAAATTCTACACTAAGTATTATTCTACAGGTATTCTCTCTCTCTCTCAGTCATCTGCAGAAAACTATTGCATCATCTTCCAGTACTAACCAGGTTAAACATGCCAATTCTTTCAGCAGTTAATAGTAAACCAATTTCCCTTTTTTCTTTTTTTTTAATATTAATTTTTATTGGAAAGTCAAATGTACAGAGAAGAGGAGAGACAGAGAAGAAGATCTTCTGTCTGGTGATTCACTCTCCAAAAACTGCTACAGCTGAAGCTGTGCCATTCCAAAACCAGGAGCCCAGAGCCTCTTCTGCATCTCCCACACAGATGCAGGGTCCCAAGGCTTTGGGCTGTCTTCTACTGCTTTTCCAGGCAATAAGCAGGGAGCAGTGTGGGAATCAGGGCTGCCGGGATTAGAAATGGCGCACATATCGGATCCTGGCACATACAAGATGAGGCCTTTAGCCACTAGGCTACTGTCCTAGACTCCCTGTTTTGTTTTTTCTTTTTAAGATTTATTTATTATGTAAATAAAAATACACAGATACACAGATAAGAAGAGAGACAGAGAGAAAGACCCTTTGTCCACTATTCACTCCCCAAATGACCACAATGGCCAGAGCTGAGCCAATCCAAAGCAGGAGCCCAGAGGTTCCTCTGGGTCTCCCATATAAGGTCCCAAGGCTTGGGCCGTCCTTGACTGCCTTCCCAGGCCACAAGCAGGGAGTTAGATGGGAAGCGAGGCAGCAGGGTTAGAACTGGCGCCCATATGTGATCCCAGCGCATGGAAGACCAGGAATTTAATCACTAAGCTACCACGTCAGGACTGTAAACCAATTTTCTATACAGTAAGCTCTATAATTCTTACATATATCCAAAGGAAAATGCAATGTTACTGATCCCATAGGGATTTAGGCTAATAAAAAAAAGGGGTATAATGTTTCAACTTCAGAAGTTATAATGGGTTTTAAATGAAACCTGGACCTTGTAATTCTGCATATTTATTTCATTGCATAAAATAGCAATATTTTAAGCCAAAGGATATAAATTAGCATTACTCTATTGAGCAATAGATATTCTACTGCAGAAAAACTTGGCCCTGGTAATCTTTTAATACATATTCAGAAACTGTTTCATTAGTGCAATTTATTATCAATTCTTATTCAATGACTACAATGCATCTGATACCATAAAACGAATGTTTTCTCAACCTTCTTGTGACTGCTACAGTTTTAAACAAGTGTCTGAAAGGTAGTAAGGAACTAAATATAAGGTTCGTTTAATTTATTTATAGTATGAAAGGCAGAGAGAGATAGTAAGAGACATTTTCCATCTCCTAGTCCACTCCTTAAATGCCCACAACAGTTAAGGTAGTCTTGTGCCCAGAACTCACACTGGGTCCTCACACAGGTGGCACGAACCAAAGCACTGGACCTATCACCTGCTCTCTACGCAGGGGTGACTCAGGACAAAGCTGGAATCTGACGCAGCCAGAACTCAACAGGCACTGTGATATTAGATGGGTACATTCTAAGCAACATCAGCACCAAACACCACCCCTAGGTGTTTATTTTAAGAAGTTCAAAAAGGACCACCATGAGAAAACAGTAAATCCTGGGAAAATAAAAAGAAAGGAAGATTAGCAAATATGCTTGATTTTTAAATACACACTCAAACATCCTTACTATAAGTGAAATAACTAGAATACAGATTATTTATATCTAATTTTCTGTAAACCAGATTTATATCATAATAAGATGCATAAAAAGATTTGTTTAAATGTACACATAGAGAATTTTGTGTATATGGAAGAAAAGATATATTGCCATTTGGATGACACTACAAAAAATTTTGGAAAGTGAAACAAAAGGGAAAAAAATCAATCAATTATTCTATTCTTGAGGGGAACAAAAAATGTCATTGTGAAGATTTAGAGTAAGTTGATAAGATCAAAGGTTTTCCTATTCATTATCTAGTATCTCCAAATATTAACTCAATCGCTAAAAACATATTAAGTATGTATAGCATGGTAAGAACTGCCAATGACAGAGTTAAGAGATTTCTTTTTCATTAAAGCTTGCCATCTAAGAGATATAATCTTTGAGAGGACATTTTACAAAAAACACTACAGATACTTAGAATTAATTGGTTCAGGAGAGAATCACCAGGAGGTTATTATGCAAAATGCTTCCAGGGAACAGAATACAGTGTGAAAGCCGCACCCCACTGATTACTACTTGATTGTAACAGAGTAAAGGTTATCTTTGCAATGAAAGAATACAGTAGAACAATAGAAACAAACTGATATCACAGACCTTGTTATAACTGCATTAGAGGGATCCATCCCCACCTATGTGAAAAACTTCCCAAACACGTTTAAACTAAATACAATCATGAAGAAAATCATCACACAAACTAAACTGCCTAACATTCTACATAACAGTAAACCTGGCTGGGAGCATTGGAAGTTGGAAAGTTAAAGAAAAAAGATCAACTAAAGATGGTCAATTAAAAAGTAAAAACAAACCATAATGTGGACTTTCACCCATTGATGCCATGAATGAAAAGGAGGGAGGGAGAACAGCCACTAGGATGCAGTGGGTTAAGCCACCACTTGTCTCGCCCATATCTCAAATCAGAGTGTCTGGTTGAGTCCCAACTATTCCACAATCCCATCCATCTTCCTGCTAATATACCGGAGAGACTATAGATGATGGCCTAGTTACTTAGCTTTCTGCCACCCAGCAGGAGACTCAGATGGAGTTTCCCGATTCCTAGCTTCATTATGACCTGGCCAGATTTGTTGTTAGAATTTAAAAAGTGAATCAGCAGTTGAAAGATATCTCATTCTGTCTCTGCCTCTTCTTCTCTCTGTTTCTCTTTCAAATAAATTGGGGGTTATGGAGAATGCAAGGATAATGCCTTAAAGAAAATTAAAGAGATATGAGAGTAGTTAACACACTTCATGCTCTTTCAATGGATGACAGATCAGGTATGGGGAACTAAAATGATACTATGTACAACTGGAAAAACAGGAATATGGATCATGCAGTAGATACTATGCATCAATGTCAAATCTCTTCAGTGTGATAATGGCATTGAGATTCTACAGAAGGAAAATGTCCTTTTCTCAAAACACACATACACACACACACATATATATGGAAATAATAGGAATGAAGAGAATGAAAATACATGCACCTTATCACATCAAAATGGTTCAGTAATGGGGCTGGCACACCCAGATGTGAGATGTGGCTCCCAGCTTCAGATCAGCCTAACTCTGGCCGCTGCAGCCATTTGGGGAGTGAACCAGAAGATGGACTATCTCTCTGTCTCTTCCTGCTCTGTAAATCTGCCTTTCCATTAAAAATTAATGTTTTAGCAAAAAGATTCTAACATAGAATAACTGCATTTCCAGTACATATTCATATATATATATATATATGAGTAGATTTTTAATGGCAAAATGTTAGATGAAGTATTTACAGATGTACATTATAACTCTTTCAAAAAACTTTACAAATAGATGCTAATTTTTAAAATTTGAGAGGAAAAAGTACATGGTAAAAATTCATTTGTGTCATAAGAAATTGACAAATAACATGATATGGAAATTCTGAAAATGAAATAAATGTAACAGATGGCTTCCCTAAAGAAGTAGCACATGAGGATGGATGTAAGACACAAGAATGACTCTGCAAGGAAAAAAAATGCATTAGGTTAGTCTCCCTTTACTTTATAAAAAGTAAAACAATACAGAGTATATAGTAATAAAATAAAAAGTAAAGAATAAAAAGGGTTTGGAAGCAAGATGAATGGGACAGCAAAAGCTAGAGCCCTGGGCCCATCACTGGACCTGTAGGAGATGCCACCGGTGTCACAACACAGACCCCAGGCTCTCTCAATCCAGAGGCCACTGCAACTCTGAACTTCTGCACACCTGCATTTCTCAGTCTCAATATGACTGGATGATTCTTTGTTGTAGGCATTGCCTATGAACTGTACATGTTTAGCAGCATTTCTGGTCCCCACCCATTAGATGCTAACCAGCAGTAACCAGCAATAATCTTACTCTCTTCCAATTATGACAAATAAGAAATATCTCCAGATTCCCAAATGGTCTGTGGAAGCAAATTAACCTGTGGATATGTGATAAAGATTCACTACTATAAACCACTAGTCCTTTGGCTATAAACCAGCAGTCCCCTGACTCAAGTAATTGCATCTAAGAGCATTCTGTGGTCTTAAGAGTATTTGGCTAGTACAGAAGGCTGCATGACATGGAAGTGAATCACATCAAGCAAAAAGGATCAAAGTATATGTAGAAAAATTTCTTTCTCCATCCTGGAGATAATACTAAAGTGAGTTATATGCAATTTGGGGACTGCTAATAGGGTTTAACCCCAAATGCCCATGCCAAATAACCTACCCATTCATTCATTCGTTTTTTGTTTGTTTGTTTGTTTGTTTTTGATAGATAAGAAATCTGCCATTCACTAATTTACTCACCAAATGACCACATTAGGTCTGGGAATCTGGCTGGGTTAATATCAGGAACTCAGAATTCAATCCAGGTCCTCCCCATAATTGGCAGGGACCTGACTACCCAAGTCAGCACCCGCTGCTTTCCACAATACACATTAGCAAGAAACTAGAATTGGAAGCAAAGCAGGGACTCCAAACCAGGCACAATGGTACAAGTTTCCAAAAGTGTCTCCTTAACTGTTGCACCCAAACAGTGCCCCTGATACACCCTATCTTGGTTTCTCTCGCCTCTCCTCCCTACTCACTCCCTTGCTTCCAGGGAACACCTCCCAAATATTCAATACCAGATCCTTGACTCAGGATCTGCTGTTTTCAGGAATCCAAACCAAGGCAGAAGTTTCACTGTTCAATGAAGAAATAAATGCTGCTCCTAGAAAAATTAAATCTCTGAGTGCAGAGAGTATGGATATCCAAATTTATATCTCTAATAGTTCTGCTCACTGTATGACAAATCCACAAGAA
Source organism: Ochotona curzoniae (assembly GCF_017591425.1). Lineage (NCBI taxonomy): Eukaryota > Metazoa > Chordata > Mammalia > Lagomorpha > Ochotonidae > Ochotona > Ochotona curzoniae. The sequence goes on along the minus strand of NW_024466647.1, from coordinate 611,764 downwards.
GACAGCGTTCAATCTAGACCAATAAAGATCATGGCCATGAGACAGCACTCCTACATGCATACCACAGCTATTAAAAGGAGGGCAGCATGTGCATGCCCAAAAGGCAAATAAAGGAACAAAACACTGAACAGACAAAGCAGCTGAAAACAAGGGAGAATGATTCAAGCTACTGAAGATGCCTGGCCTAACAACTGAATCACACCAAAGCCAATGGCCTGCAAGAGTCTAGCTCAGAAAGACTACAGATAGCCAGACCTTCGTGCAAACTATAGCAGTTTCTTACAAGAATTAAGAGTTCTTGTAGAACATGTAAAGCAGAGTGAAAAGGCTGGCATGAGGCCCAGAGCTGAAAAAAAGTACAACATGAACCTGAAACATGTGGTCACAACAGAAAGCAAGAATGATGTCAGAGCTGTTTTGGTCCTATCACAGGATCACAGAAGCAGTCTTGAAAAAGCTCCTACCAGCAACAGATTGGTCAATTTAACTGTCAACAACTGAAAAAAATACAAAAGACTGAAACACATCAAATTATTTTAGGCCCATGAGTTAATGACATTTTTAAAAAGTCAATGATTGTTACTGGAATATGTGAAGGAGCTTCACTATTTTGAAAACTAGAAAACAAAAACAATTAAGAATTTACCATATCCTTCCTAAATGACCTATATTTAAAATTGCCAAACAGTTGGTCAACTGATAGCCTTCATATTAACATTCCAGTTAATAAAGGAATTAGAGATGGCTGTTCTATGAAGCAAGACGTGTTCTTCCCAAAAAAACACAGTCTAATATGAATTATGGTCATATGTAATTTCCCAAACTCATGTCACTGCCTGTGCTGCAAATTCCCAACTTTTAACAAATCAGGCAAAGATCTTTTAATGGTTGTTACATCACAGGACAACAAATATTACAGGCTCCTTAATGGAAAAAAAAATGTCACTCTGACATTCGTGCCCAAAACACAAACCTAACTATTAGTAAACCTCTAAATCAGACCACCAGTCCATAAGGATGTACAAAAGCAAAGAAGCATGGCACATGACATCACAACAGTAAAATCATCATTTACTGAAAAAAGAAAAAAGTGGGAAACCATGGACCACTTTCTTCAGAAATATACTGAAAACAAACAAGAAAAAGAGAAAAGAGCAGGAAAAATGAGAAAGGAATAATAAAACTGTCAGGAGGCAAAGGAAGAATAAGGAAGGTTGTGGAGGGAGACAAAATGACTGTAAATAGGAAACCTAAATGACTTAATCAACCTACAGCAATACATACTCCATCGGTAACCAAATAAAATAAAACTTGCACACATTTTACACACGGCTACAATTTGGCTCCTGGATTCATGCAAATGTTTAAATTCCCAAATCATAAATTACTGGAACTAAATAAAAACTTAATTCAATTATGTAGTTCAACATGTGGCCCTAGTGAGATGTGCTAAGGCAATTCCAAGAGGTAGGTTAGAAAAGCCCACCAGATTCAGGTGAAAAGCCCATGATCCTTACTTTACAAGTGCTCCGCCAAAGCTCCCCACTTGCTGACAGGACAGGAAACCAATGGGGCCAACACATCTTAAACTTGAACCTCCAAATAAATAAAACTTCACTTTCTACAAAGTTAACTGCCACAGGCATTTCAGTGTATGCTTTCATATGTATATAACTATGTCAACCAAGACAATTTGAATATGAATTCGTGAAATTTAAATTTTAACATTATTTACTTTAAATAATTGTTTCAAAACATTTATTTATTTATTTACTTAAAAGGCAGAGAGATAAAATACTCTCTCTGCTGGTTCAGTTGCCAAATGGTTGCAACGCCTGTGGTTGGGTTAGGCTAAACTCAGGAGCCTAGAACTCCATGAGTCTCCAACAAGGAAAGACAGGCATCCAACTACAGTGGCAATCTTCTGCTGCTTTTCTAGGCTCATTAGCAGGAAGCTAAATGGAAAGTGGAACAGCTAGGACTCAAAATTTTTGTTCAAATGGGATGAACAGGCAGAACCTTTTTTCCCCCTGAAGATTTATTTATTTTTATTAGAAATACAGATTTACAGAGACAAAAAGATCTTTCTTTCACTGGATCACTCCCCAAATGGCCACAATGACCAGAGCTGGGCCAATCGGAAGGGAGGAGCCAGGAGTTTCTTCTAGATCTCCCACGCAGGCACAGCGTCCCAAAGCTTTGTGTTATTGTCTGCTGCTTTCCCAGGTCATAAGCAGGGAGCCAGATAAAGAATAGAGCAACTGGGACCCACACAGGGTACCTATGGGAGATGCTGATACTTGTAAGTGGAGAATTGGCCCATTGAGGCATAGCACTAGCTCACAGGCAAACTTACCCCACTATGAAACAATGCCAGTCCCACTATTGATTTTTTCTTAAGTATGACAATGATATCACAACTATATTTTAAATAAGAATCTTTATAAAAGTATATATTGAATATTTTTATAAAAGATAACACTTTGGCATCTGGCACCATAGCCTAGTGGCTGAAGTCCTCGCCTTGCACGTGCAGGATCCCATATGAAGCAGGTTCATATCCCAGCTGCTCCACTTCCCTCCCAACTTCCTGCTTATGGCCTAAGAAAGTTCTGCACCCACATGGGACATCAAAAAAAGCTCCTGGCTTCAGATAAGCTCAGCTCCAGCTACTGCAGCTGCTTGAACCAGCAGATGGAAGCCCTTTCTCTCTTTCTCTCCTCTCAGTAAATCCGACTTTCCAATAAAAACAAATAAACCTTAAAAAAAAAAAGATAACACTTTGGATTTTCTTAAAAATTCTTTGGGACAAAGTTGAAAGGAGTATATCTGAAGCATGGTTAATCATGATTTGATAATTATGAACCCAAAAGACATAGAGGAGTTTATAAAATTGTTATACTTTTGTAAGTATCTGAAATTCTCAACTGAAAAAAATTAAGTGATTTTACAAAGGCTCCCTAAATTGTCAAATTTTCTGCTGATCTGACATGCTACATCACCTAATCTGCTATGCAAAAAAACAATGAGGTTGGTTTAGTAAAACTTCCTTTTAATTAAAACCATGTTTGCTATTGCAGATATAACACATGTAGATGCACTTAAACAATGTTTAATAATCAACTATGAAATTTTACCCACTTCAATAAAGGTAAACAGCTGAAGAGTATATCCTTCCTTCCTTTTTCAATATTAAGACTACCATTTGTTTGGACTGTAGCCTGCTGCCATTATTTACTATTTTTTCAGCAGATGATTATGGTGATAATTCTAATAATTCCATTTGTCAAAAAGCTCACCACTATTAAAGAAATCTGGCATGGATAATTTATTCAAATGGGAAGTCAGCTGAAAGCTCCTCATGGTAGCCTAAAACAGTCCCTCAGACAACCAAATGAAGTTACTCTGTCCTGAGAACAAAGCTGTTTTTCAAATGAGCCTTGTAATGTCTCATGGATAAGATACATAATAATAATAGTAGCTATATATTCACTTACCAAGGACACTACTAAAGGAATTGCTACAATGGGTAGTAAATTAAATAACATCAATTAAAAACAAAATTCTTTCACTTGAGCTAATTATTAGGATGACATAAATTCTGACAAAAACATTTAAGGCTCTTAAAACTGTTGCAGAAAGACTACTAGGCTGAAGAAATAACGTTTCAATTCAACTAAATTTGCTTCTGATCTTACCTAGTTTGTCAAGAGTTCTATCTTATAAAATAGTTGGGTACTTAAAACATGACAAAGTTAACTTTCAAATAAATTTTAAGTATTTTTTAAATGAAAACAACTTTTTCATTCATAAATGTTCAGAGGGTCCAGGTTCTAATCCCGGCAGCCTCACTTCCCATACAGCTCCCTGCTTATGGCCTGGAAAAGCAGTCGAGGACGGCCCGAGGCCTTGGGATCCGGCACATGCATAGGAAACCTGGAAGAAACTTCTGGCTTCAGATCAGCACAGCTCTGGCCACTGCAGCCACTTGGGAAGTGATTAAGCAGATGGAAGATCTTTTTGTCTATCCTTCTCTCTGTAAATCTTTCCAATAAAAACAAATCTTAAAAATAAATAAATATATTCAGAGTATATGAATATGCATCTGGACAATCTTTTTTTTATTATTATTGGACAGTCAGATAGACAGAGGAGAGACAGAGAGGAAAATTTTCCATCTGCTGATTCACTCCCCAAGTGACCACAATGACTGGAGCTGACCTGATTCAAAGCCAGGAGCCGGGAGTCCAGAGCCTTTTCCAGGTCTCCCATGCAGGTGCAGAGTCCCAAGGCTTTGGGCCATCCTTGAGTGCTTTCCCAAGCCACAAGCAGGAAGCTGGATGGGAAACAGGGCCACCAGGACACGAGCCAGCATCCTTACAGGATCTCAGTGCACGAAAGACCTAGGCTACCACATCCATCTTACTATCCTTGATTGTCACCTTCCCTCATGTTTTCCACACTAAAAAAAATAATAAATAAAATAAAAATTATTTTATAAAGTAGTTCACAGCTATGTTTTAATTTGTATATTAAAAAAGTTAGTAGAACTAGAGATGCATCATGCTAGATAAAGAACCTGAGTCATGACTCCATGTTACTGGATGAGGTCTTCAGACCTAGAACATAAGACCACATGCTAATCAATCTCAACAGCCACAGTAAACCATAACCCTCACGAATAGTCTCTACGTCTCTAGGTTGAATTGAGCCTTCATCTCTCAGAAATCTAATCATATTTTCACCCTATTTTTTATTAACTTCTGTTTGTAATTTCTGTTCTCATAAACAAACACAACAACAAAAAACCCTGCTAGTTGTTATTCCTCGAGTGTTTAAATAATGTCTACACAGTAACAAGTTTTCCAGCTAACCCTAATCAGCACTAGTCAGTCACCTTTCCCAGCTGATGGATGGCAAAAGGTGCTGACACCTGATGTCGTATATATTGAAATTTCCTCCTTGTGTCCCACTGATTCTTCTTATTTCCTTCATAACCTTCACCAGAAGCAGCTGATCCTTCACGGTGATTTGATCTTTTTTATTCTATTATGTTTTTAAAATTCATCTATTTTTATTAGAAAGACAGATTTACAGAGAAGAGAGACAGAGAAATACATTCCATCAACTGGTTCACTCCCCAGATGGCTGCAGTGGCTGAAGCTAAGCTGATCCAAGCCAGGAGCCAGGAGCTTCTCCCAAGTCACCCACAGGGGTACAGGGTCCCAAGGCTTTGGGTGGTGGTCCTTTGCTTTCTCAGGCCATAAGCAGAGAGTTGGTTGGGAAGTGGAGCAGCCGGGAAGTGAATCAGCACCCACATGGCATGCTGGCACTTGCAGGTGGAGGATTGGCCAGTTGAGCCACTTCTCCAGCCCTTTGTGATATGATCTTAAGTAGTTCTAATGGAAGACAAGGTGTTATTAACATAGAAGAGATTTATTTCTTAACACAGAAAAAGCTATGAACATGTGCTCAGAAGTCCTGCATTTTAGTTCTGGGCATCTGAATTTCTAACTACATGATCTCAGTCTAGTTAAGCCCTTTGAGCCCAGCTGTGTATATACGATACCATGAGCTCATTTAAGTAAAACTACTTTGGAGAATATGGAATGAGATATGATTTGCAAATATTCCTGCCTGATGCCTAGCTGAATCAAATAAGACAGAGAACTCAGGCTGATGTGGCACAGCCTAACACAGGCTCCCAACACTTGCCAAAAAATCAGGAGAAATAACCACAGAATGCAAGAAGGGGTGGGGTGGGGAGAACCACACCAATCTCTCTCTGTTCTGAGTTCATTGTTTAACAATGAGTCTTTTTGCTGACTACAAACACGCACAGACCAGTGCACCAGCACCAGAGTCAAACTTGCACACAAAGGACAATCTCACATAGGGCTTTGCTCTTTAGCCCCCATGGAACTGTGCTTGGAAGAGGGTGCACTTTCACAAGCTTTGTAAAAACCGAGCGCTAGCCTGTGGAATTCATGCAAAACTGCATCATACTCACTACTGCCAAGTAACTCTGAAATGCCCAGGAACTGGACCAAGCTGGAAAAAAAAAGTGGAAGAGAAAGAACAGACAGACCCAAAAAGGCACGAAGGACCCTTTGAGTTCACACACAACAGAGCTAAATCGTAACAATGAACAAAAGTAAAGCCGGCAACACAGAGAAACTAAAGTGAAGGGAAATCTACTGAAACAAATGAAAAACTGGGATGCTAAAAAATGAGGACGAACAAATTAAAACTCATCAAAAGTAGATATAATAAAATGCTTTTCAGAAACACTGGATGGAGAAACGAAAATAAAAGTACAACCAGAATAAAACCAGGCACACAAGCTGTAGCCAAGATTCAATGAAAGTACAAAACAAAACAAAACAAAAAGCCACAGAAAATGGACAGCTTTTAAAGAGCACCGTATCATAATGACAATCTTTCTGATAACTTAAATTTAAGTTGATGATAACAAAGGACAGAGACAGTCACGCTTCTGCCGGGAAAATTGCGCAAGGAAGAAACACATCAACAGGGTCTGCAAGAGCAAGTTATCTCCATGTATCGCAATTTTCAGGGAAGGGGAGGAGAAAGCAGCCAAATACAAGTCACGACAGCTCACAAGGGCCAAGGCCACTCCAACACAAGGGGAATAACTGAGTGTTGACGAAATACAAACATCTGACAGATCAAAACTGACATACAAGAACCCCTTGATAAAACAGAAGTAAACTCTGACTTCTGACTAGAACACATGAGGGAAAGATCTGACACATCATGCTTATGTTCCCATGAAAACTGGTCCTTTTTCGGGTAACAGTATTATAATGAGGCCCTACGGCATCTCTGCCCCTGCCTCTCTCTCTTCATAAAACATTAATTAAAAGATTCCAACAACAAATTGGGTATCTCATTCCACTAAAACTTAAAGGATTCCCAGGGTCTTAAGACTACATTTAAATAGGGTGCATGGAACACCTTCACAGAAACAATAAACCACTTGAAAATGGCTAGAATCCAAACCCTGGATGCTACACAAAACAATTCTTATTTCTAAAGAAGCATCCCTGCCATTCAATTAACAATGCTTGCTGAGCTCCAATTTGCATAAACGCACTGTGAAGCCTCCTAACCACAACTGTAGAATCATTCCCATCCTCTCTCCAGAAAGCTGTTATTTAAAATCAAAATCCTCAATCTAAAGCTAGGGACCTTTCGTTTCACTCAATCTCAAGTGGCTTGGATTATTCCAAATCTTCAAGGAATCTTAGGTTCAAAACTCATCAACAGAGCCTCGTGGCCAAGGCACTTTTTTTTAAGGCTTATTTATTTACTTTTAAATAAGTAATGGAGAGAGAGAGAGAGAACGGAAGAGGAAAAGAGGGACAGAAAATCTTCATTCATCAGTTCACCTCCCCAAACAGCTACAATAGCCTGGGCTGGGTCAAGCTGAAGTCAGGAGCCAGGTGCTTCTTCAAGTCTTTCACATGTCTTCAGAGACCTGAACATTTAGGCCAACCTCTGTTGCCTTCCCAGGCCACTAACAGGGAGCTGGCTCAGAAGTGAAACAGCCATGATATGGACTGGCACCCAGACCTGATGTCCGTACTGAAGGTGGAGGCCGTACCCACACACCGCAGTGTTGGAACCCCAGCTCTGCAGAAGCTCCTCGGGAAGGCTGCTGGGGCTTCGTGCAGACAGCACAGACTGCACCCGCACAACCTTGTCCTGAGGACAGCAGGCCACATATCACACGGTGATAAAGCCCATGCTTCTGTCTTTCCTCATACACACAGGTTTAAAAGCAAGGAGCAGAAGGCCTGTCACTGGTACTATCTTCAACCAAACAGCAGGTTCTTTGTAGGCCTTCTACCTCTTAATAGGTGGCATCAACTCCAACGTATATATTTGTAAAAGTACTAGTAATAACAGGACATCAGACAGGAATTTTTCACCTTTTTGTCCCAAAATTCACTTATTTCTTTCCAATCTTTTTACTTGTTTCTCCTCCCTCAGGAGATTTGACTTTGATACTTCTGCTCCTGCTCTCGTATCTTCTACCCTCCTGCAGGTCCTTGTTCCATTTCTATTCTTCGTTGTCTTTAAGAACGATTTTATGTGTTCACAGATTCTAGGGGGTATATATATAAGCAGAATGCAGATGGGTGATTCTTCTGCTTTGTCCAGTACTGAGATCACACAATGGCACTCAGCTGGTGGAATTTAACTAGCTTGAGGGGTCCAGTAGGATTTCTTTGGGCTGGGCTAACTCCAAAACAAGTACTGGAAATTGTGGCGCCTACATGCGGCCTCTTTATGTGGTTTGGCTACCTGACAGCCAGGCAACTTCAAAATAGTCACACTTCTTACACAGTGGCACAGAGTTCCAAGCTCAAGTGTCCTCTAAGGAAGACAAAAGCTGCACTGTCTTTATGATCACCTTCAGAAGACACAGAGCATTATCTGCATCATCTATTACTGTCAAGGCAGTCTCAGGCCCATCCATACTCAAAAGGAGGGAGTTTATACTGAAGGAGGAGAAGTAAAGCCAAGAAGTGAAAAAGCACATAAAACGGGAGGTATCTCCAATGGTCTCCTAATCTATGACTACTCTCTTTCCATCTAAAATCATGCTCACTCCACTCAAGTAAATTACATGCTCAAGGAACGATGAGCAGATTACAACAGCAAGAATAAAATGGTCAGAAAAGACAGCAGCAGACAGAGCTGAAAAGGAAATTAGAAACTGTATAGTATCAAAAAGAGCAAACAGAACAGTGTTAAACAATAGAGGCCCTCAAACAGTATGACCAAGTAGATCCCCAATAATGACTAGCTGGATGGGTAGATGAAATGCTTTCGGAACTCAGATCACCCCTGTAATTGCATAGAATTTGTCTCATCCACTTAAGAAAAGGAGAAAGAAAAAAGGTAAGAATCATTTTTAAAACGAACTGGATTAAACTATGCAATTTGCTATATATCAAGAGGACAAAACTGATTCCAACAGCAAACAGCATTTATTCTCTAGTCATGACAGACTTTGGGCACTCTGTCAAGAAACACATTTCATATCTAACCAATCATTTTATGATCTGCTCATCAGACCCATCCCAAGGATGGAACCAAAAGTTCTGCCATACTTGGGATATACTCAATTAACCCTTTTTTCCCCAAAGTACACTACTCATCACTCTGTAGTAAGAGATTAATCTATTAAGAGTTGTTCTTTACAAAATAAAATTGGATATTCCTATTCTAGTAAATATTGGGAAACATTTTTTTGTGATTCTTTTTCCGAATTCTTTGTAAATATACATGTCAATCTGGTACATTTAATAATCTTCATCGTTTTCATTCCCTTTCTTCAATGCACTAACTACATTTCCCTTCTTCAAATCTTTAGATATCTCATCCCACTGATAGATCTGCAAAATTAGCATCCTTCCAATTAAGACTTTCACATAAGACAAAAAATTTTCTTGTTTCACTCATTTCACAAACATCTTCTGAGCATCTACCACATATATCAGATACTGACACAGACCTTAAAGATCATGGGTGTTGGGAGAAGGATGTCTTGATCCCAGGGTTGAAAAATATCTTATTTCAGGGGCTATGATTTTGATTGGATGGAATCCATATATTGAAACTCTCAATGTCTCAAATTCAAATTTCTCTCTGGTTTCCATACTTAAGGCCTTATCTGGTTTTGAAGTTTCTGTGTTGCCTGATGTCCACAAATCTGATTTTAAAAATCTACCTTTGGAAAGAGTACTGCTTCTCTGTAAAGAAGCACAACTCAGGCCTAGCACAATGGCTCACCTTACATGAACTGAGACCCGATATGGGTGCCAATTAGTGTCCTGGCTGCTCCACTTTCCTTCCTGCTCCCTGCTTGTGGCCTGGGAAAATAGTGCAGGATGGCACACAGTCTTGGGACCCTGCACCCACATGGGAGACCCAGGAGAGACTCCTGGTTCCTGGCATTGGATCAGCTCAGTTTCAGCGTTTGAGACCAACTGGGGAGTGAATCAACTAACAAAAGATCTTTCTGTCTCTCCTCTCTTCAAATTTGCCTTTCCAATAAAAATACATAAATCTTCAAGAAGAAGAAACACAACTCATTTTCCTTTCCGTTCACTTAGTTGGAAATAAGAACATAAAATAAAATAACAATAATCAGTTATCATTTAAATCCTATAGAAGACAGGACTTCTCCAACGATGAAAAGAAGAATTAGGAATAGAATAGACAGTGCCATCATAGATTGTTAAAGATCCCAATCAATTCTTACGTGAGTTTGTTCTCCTCTTAATGAACAGGGCTAAAGGTAATTCCAATTCTGCACAAAGAGAATCAAGGTGCCACAATGTGAGGGAAATCAATCACTTTTCTAAACTGCGCAACATTCACAAACCTAGCATGAAAAATAGAAATAATTTTAAAATTAGATAGTGAAAAAATGTTTTAAATATCTCTATGTTTCACTTCGTTTGAAATATATCAGAGAACAATCTTAATGGATGCTTGGAAAAGAAACAGGAAAATTCCACAAACACAGAAAAGAAATATCTGGGCAACAATACATCCTACATAATGAGACTTCCCTTGACAATCTAAACCTAGAACAAAACAGAAATATTGTAACTCCAAAGGCATATGCACAACTATCTAAAATGGAAGTGAAACATCCACTAACGCATAGATTTGTCTTTCACAAGCATAGACAAGACTTAAACCTAGGACCCCACTCAAGTTTGGCCCATAGACTAATAAGATAGGGCAATTTCAAATTGCTACCCAGCACCTTTAGAATTTACCCACATTTGAGGTTTTGTGTTCTTTGCAAGGAAGAAAGCAACAACATATAATAATACTGTGTAACCTGACCTTAGCAAGTATGAGACAATTCTCCAAGTGCACTTCCTACTGAGTTATGCCAGCTGCCTCCTGCACACTGAGATCAAACCACTAAGATTTTACCGGAGAGCAGTTACAAAGGATGGCCTACAATGCCAAGTGGTCACAGAGAGGATGTAGCAATGGACACCACACAGGAACTGACAGGAAATCAGCCCTCAGGCTGGCACTCACACATCCACCAAGGCCAGGAATCCTGGATCTCTCTAACAGCCAAATTTCATCAACTTCCCTTTGTAAGAAGACTGGTCCTTCTGGGAGAATAATCAGAAAAATCTTGTACAAAGTTAATGCTATCTATTTCCACTTAATAACCCTGCCCAGGCCTGAATCAGTGATTTCCTCACATATTAAAAGTCCATGGAAGGTCCTAGATGACAACGTGAACAAAATCACATGGTTGCTGGCCCATTCCTTCATTCTCTCAGCCATAAGCCCACTGAATGCCATAAATGACTCACAGGCCATGATGATGGTAAGAACAAAAATTAATATTTGGAGCTCACCAAATAATGACTCATACTTCTGGAAGAAAAGAAACCCTTATAACTGGCAGCTCTTTGGTATAAAAAATTTTTAACTATTTTTAACATTAATATTAATACCATGGAAGTTGGCAAAAAATAAACTGAGAAATGTGATATTTGGTTGGCTTATGCCATAGAAAAGTCCAGTTCATGCTCCAAGAAAAAGAAGAGAAGAATATCTATTACCTATTCCTAGACTTGCCTTCTGCACTTACTGCTGCCAAGTTACTCATTCCCCACACAACACTTTCCATACTAATTCTGACCCTTAGGAAGCAAAAAAAAGTCTTGCCTTCTTTGCACCCAAATGCCAAAATGGAATCTTTTAGTATTTCACCTTTCTAAAGGGAATGTTTGAAAACAGGCCCCTTTGGCTGTGACATCAGTGAGTTGCTGAGGCCTCCAAGGGCCGGAGGAAACATTCCCAGCTCCTCGCAATGCTGCTACACTCTTACGGTGCAATCTGGCAATGGCCAGGGACCAAATCTTTAAAGCTGTTTTATGGTATTTAACATATGGTCATAAATTGCTCAGTGCTCTAAAGAGGGGCTAAATTTGCCGCCCCTATTGATGAGACATGTTCTTATTTATTTAAATTTAGTGGCAAACTGGCATTTCTCCAGATGGAGAGGTTTAGGCATAAGCACAAAGGAAGAACTAGAAATGACTTGTAACTTTTCTATACATTAAATACAACCACACAAAAGATGAATTTGTGTGCCTAAATCTGCACACCATTTTCTGACAGAAGGTTTGCCACACAGAAAGACAATAATGCGAAGACTCTAAAGCCCAAAGAGAGGAAAAACGTAAGTTCTACTCACCCTTTCTCTTTCTGCTAAAGCCAGCTCTGTCCCCAACCTCCCCTCCCTCTTGATCCCTTTACTCTCCTAGCAGACCATCTGAAACCCCTCACCTACAAAACTCCATCTTCCTGTCTTATCACATTTTTGGTTGTTTTTTGTTTTTTGTTTTTTAATGGCTCATGTTCCGCCTAACTGAAGACAGAAAGCCACCAAACATTTTGTTCCCTTCCTTGTACAAGCTAGCCCTGAAGCCAAAAACATAAGAAAAACAACAAAATTTTACTGGTGACATACTTACTAATGATATTAAATGGGAGTGGAATCAAAAAAGAAATACAAGGAGTAAAGTCACAAACAGTTTTTCTTTAATGTACTGATACAGAAGTGGCAAAAGAATAAAAATATAATTACTCTGATCAGTGATGGATTTTGATTTTCTTAAGAGATTTGAAAGTAACATGGCATGGTTTCAAAAAGTGATAGAACAAAAGAGATGGATCTCCTATCTGCTGGTTAACCCCAAAAATGGCTGCAACAGAGAGGGACAGGCCAGGCTGAAATCAGGACCAGGAGCTTCATTTCTTCTCTCACATGGGTAGCAGGGGTCCAAGCACTTGGGCCATCCTCCATTGCTTTCTCTGGCATGTCAGCAGAAAGTTCATTGGAAATAGAGTAGCCAGGATTGAAACTGACACACATGTGGTATGCCAGTGTTGCAGGTGGAAGCTTTACCCAAGGTCCCACAATGCCAGCCCCACTGTTCTATGAAGAATTAGGTTATTTATAACAAGCAAACATCTCACTTTTTAATTTCAATATATAGAAGAGCTAAATATATATATATATAAAGTTAAATATCTACATTTAACTCAACAAATATAGACTGATATTTATTAAATAGCTGTACATGTTAATATGGTTTCCAGTATATGATATCATATCCTGGAAATTAAGGCATGGTTCATATCTGTTAGAAGACAGAAATATAAAATCTGGAGGACATTGCAATGCCCACATCTCAAGTTAGGTGCCCAGGTTCAAGTCCCAGCTCTGCTTACAACAGTTTCCAACCAAAGCTCATGCAGGGAGGCAGCAGCCGAGGGATCAAGAACCTGGTGCCTGTCTCTGACCTGGCAGATGTGGGTCAAATACCTCGCTCCTGCCTTCAGCCTTGTCCAGCTTTGGGCAGTAGACATTTGGAAAATGAACCAGCAGACAGAACATCTCAATCTCTTCTTCCCCCAGTCTTGGTCTTTCAAAAAATTTAAAAACCTTTTTCAATGTGAAATATGAATTATTTCCCATAAAGCAAAATAACGATTCTGTGAAAATCAAGGGAGACTGGTAATAACAAAAAGCCTGCTGTGCAACCTGAATTCATCTAGACTGTGCCATTGGAGGTAGCAATAAAACGTCCCAGGCGGTCTTGTGTCAACTTCGGCCTGCAATATCCTAGAGAAGAGGGCAGATCAGTGCTCTTATGGGCCATAATAATAAATAACAAGAACTAATTCAAAACAAGCAGAAGCACAGTAGAGTCCTCCAAAATGTTCCATTAAGGATCTAGTTTCCTGGGCCCGGCGCGGTGGCGCAAGTGGTTAAAGGTCCTCGCCTTGCACGCCCGGGATCCCATATGGGCGCCGGTTCTAATCCCGGCAGCCCCGCTTCCCTTCCAGCTCCCTGCCTGTGGCCTGGGAAAGCAGTCGAGGACGGCCCAAAGCTTTGGGAACCTGCGCCCACGTGGGAGACCCGGAAGAGGCTCCTGGCTTCGGATCGGCATAGTATCGGTCCGTTGCGCTCACTTGGGGAGTGAATCATCGGACGGAAGATCTTCCTCTCTGTCTCTCCTCTCTGTATATCTGCCTTTCCAATGAAAAAAATAATAAAAATAAATCTTTAAAAAAAAAAAAAAAAAAAGGATCTAGTTTCCTGAACTTCATTCTGAGATCAGACCAGAATTTTAAAATCTCTCCTTTAACTATTCTGTCTCACAAAGCAAGGACTCTGAAACACAAAGTAACTGATAGAAATGCAGGCAACTGTTGATACTAACAATACACCCTCAGGAGGTACATGCTCTACATGTTCACTCACTGACCAACACAACAAGAATCACCTTAAATGTAAAAGACCCATGGGCCAGCACAGTGGCACAGCACAGCTAATCCTCAGCTTGCGCACAGTAAGTAAAGGCCGTATTGGGCACCCGTTCATATCCTAGCGATTCCACTCTGATCCAGCTCTCTCTGCTTACAGCCTGGGAAAGCAAAAGGGGGTGACTCAAGGACTTGAGTCCCTGAACCAACATGGAAAGCCAGGATTAAGCTCCTAGCTCCTGGCTTCAAATCAGTTCAGCTTGGGCCAATGCAGCCATTTGAGAAGTAAACCAACAGATGGAAGGCCTCTCTGTCTCTCCTCCTCTCTGTGTCTTTTTCCTTCTTCTCCCTAAAAACCTTTAAATAAATAAATAAATAAATAAATAAATAAATACTTTCACAAATGTAAATGACAGGCCCAGCACTAGAGCCTAGTGGCTAAATCCTCACCTTGCATGCACCAGGATCCCATATTGGTGCCAGTTCTGGTCCCAGCGGCTCCACTTCCCATCCAGTTCCCTGTTTATGGCCTGGGAAGCAGTAGTGGACAGCCCAAAGCCTTGGGGCCCTGCACCCATATAGAGACCCAGAAGAAGCTCCAGGCTCCTGGCTTCAGATCAGCTTAGCTCTGACTGTTGTGGCCACTTGGGCAATGAACAAGTGGACAGAAGATCTTTCTCTCTGTGTCTCTTTTTTTCAGTACATCTTCCTTTCCAATAAAAACAAATAAATGTTAAACTAAATTAAACTAAAATAAAATAAGATGCAAATTACCTAAACAACCCAATTATAAAAAAGCAAAGATTGTCAGATTTTAAAACAAGGTCCAATTATATGCCGCCTACAAGAAACCACTTTAGATATAAAGACACAACTCAGCTAAAATTAAAAGACCAGAAATGCTATATTAATAGTTAAGGTGAATTCAGGGCAAACCATATTTCCAAAGGCCACAAGTAGCAGTTTAAGAAGACAATAATACTGCTAAACAGTTAACAGACTTTAAAATAAATGAGGTAAAAACTGATAGAACAGCAAGAACAAATATTCAAGATAAACATATAAGTATAGTCTGCAATGTTCACATTCTTCTTTCAATAACTACTGAAACAACTAAACAGAAAAATTAATAACATGAGACAATACATTTGAACAACTGCATCAATCAACCTAACTGTTATTTATAGAACACTCCAACAAAGAACTGAATACATTCTTTCTAGTACATATGGAACATTTATTAAGGCAGTCACACAGCCCAGTCCATAATAGAAGTCTCAATAAACTTAAAAGGATTTTCTTGTCAAAGACTGACATTTATTTGAATGTCTGAGTTACAGAAGGGGGATGGGAGGAGAAGAGACAGAGATCTTCCACCTGCTGGCTCACTCCCTACATGGCCACAACAGCCAACCAGAAGCCAAGAGCTTCTTCCAGGTCTCCCACATGGATAGCAGGGACCTAAACATGGGCCACCTTCTGCTGCTTTTCCCAGACTATTAGCAAAGAACTGGATCGGCAGTAGGGCAGCAGGGACACAAACTGGCACCCACATGGAATGTCAGCATAACAGGCAGCAGCTTTGCACACTACACCACAATGCTAGTCCCAATGATGTTGAAAGGATTTAAATAACAAAAAGTGGTATATTTTCTGTCCAAAGAAAAATTAAATACAAAATCAATAAACAAAAGATCTCTGAAAAATCCAGAAAATTCTAAAAAACCAAATGACAGATTTCTAAAAAGCCTGTAAGCCAAAGGAAAAAAAAATGAATCTGAAAGGAAATTAGAAGTTATGATGAGAAAACATGAAAATACAATATTGTAAAACTTGCAGAATAACGCTAAAACAGTGGTTAGAAGAAACACAGATGGTTAAAACTAATATGAGAAAACAAATAAAGACATCAAATCAACAAACTCAGCTTCCACATTAACAAATCAGAAAAACAATAGAAAAACACCCAGAGAAGAAAGGAGTATTAAAGATCAGAATGTATATCAACAAAATACATAACAGAAATACAACAAAGATGAAGAACATGAATAAAATTAATAATCCACTGGCCAGGCTGGTAAAGAAAGAAGAGGAAGAAACAAAGTTCCAGGAACAGGAAAGACAGATGACATCACTGCACAATATACATATTTGCAATTGTAAGAAACTATTATGAAAAAATTCAATAAAATTTAGCTACCAGGAAGAAGGGACAAATTGCTATAAAATACAAAACTGTAACAGCTACTGCTACGATCTGAACAAGATGAGGCTCCCAAAGTCATATGCTAACGTTACTAAGAAGATAGACACAATCCAGTTATGGCACTGGAAGGTGGGCCTTAAGGAAGTGACTGGACTGAATTGAAAATCAGGGGCTTACAAGAACTACATAGACAAAGTAAGCATACTCTTCTAGCCACATAATGCCCTGTGCTGCCTGCTGCCAGCAAGAGAATCGAAAGATTCAGAAACAATTGGCCACTGAACTGTGAACTGTGAACCTCCAAAATTACAAACTTAAATCAACACTTTTCATTTATATCTAGCCCGTGTTAGAATAGCAAAAAGCTAATCCATGATTACAGATAGTCGAAACAGCTCTTTATCTAAAAAGGATATTTAATTTCTACTTTTAAACCTTCCCAAAGACAACTCTCCAACTGAGTTCACTAGCAAATCCGAACAAACATTTAAGGAAGAAATAACGCAAAGTTCTTCACAAACCATTCAAAAAATAGATTACTTAGCAACTCATGCTATTTTGAACTAGGTTTTACTATGTTGCAAAGACAGCAAAATGCCTTTTTAAAACTATAAACCAGTGTCATACATGAATGTAAATACAGAATTTTAAAAACATTAATAAACTGAATTCAACAACCTAGAAAAGGGATAATACATCAGAAAAAAAAATGGAGCTTACTCTAGGGATGCAAGGTAGGTTGAATATTTCAAAATAAATCAGTGAAATTTACCATATTAATAACATAATAAAAGAAAACTCATGTGAAAAGCTTTCATTAAGAAAAGCATTCCAAAATCTAATGT
The DNA here is from genome assembly GCF_017591425.1 of Ochotona curzoniae. Lineage (NCBI taxonomy): Eukaryota > Metazoa > Chordata > Mammalia > Lagomorpha > Ochotonidae > Ochotona > Ochotona curzoniae. The sequence continues at coordinate 594,361 of NW_024466647.1, read as the reverse complement.
ACAGTCAGCCAAACATGTGGCAAAGTGGTTAGGATTCCTCACAGGACTCTGCTGTTCCTAGGTTCATATCCTGGCTGTGTGCTTAATCCAGCTCTTCTTGCTAACATGCACCCAGGAAGGCAGCAAGCAGGTGATGGTTCCAGCCACTCATATAACAGGCCCTGATTAGGTTCCCAGCTCCCAGCTTGGCACAACCCCAAATATTGCAGGCATTTGGGGAGTGAATTGATAGAAAGAAAAACCATTAATCTCTCCCCTTTCCACTGTCTCTCACTTCCTCCCTCCCTCCCTCTGCCTTTCAAACAAGTAAAAATAGCTAAATAATTTTTGAAAGCTAAACAAACAAAAAAATTCTCAACTACCCAGAAAAAAAAAAAAAAGGGAAATTCCCCAGTCTAGTAAAGGGCGTCTCTGAAAAATATACAATCAACATTATATTTAATCGTGAAAAGCAAAATTCCCTTCCCCTGAAATCTACAACAATGCGAGAGTATTTATTCTCAATACTTCCGGCTTGACCCCTAGGGAGCAGTAGGCAGAGTCAGACATGCCTAACAAAGCCAGCAAGTGCTCACCTGTGAGGTTAGCACCCGCGGCTCTGCTAGGCCCGCCCTGTGGCCGCACACCACATGGATGCAGCTGCGGCTTGTGTGTAGTGGGCATGGGGCAGCCGTCCCGTCCAGCGTCCTCCGCGGCCAGGTCCGCGAAGGTTTAGGTGTCAATAATACAGTAAAGATTCTAGTCAGTGTAGTAATAAGAAAAAGAAACAAAGATATTCAAATTGGTCAATAAGAACTAAAAGTGTCCTATGATTTTTCTTAGTAGAAAGGGCAATTTTCTGTGTAGCAAAACTATCATAATCGAAGTACTAATAGATAAATTAATCAAGTCAGCAGGATCCATGAGCAACTGCCCTTAAGAGGAGGAGTGTGGTAGCAATTTTCTCTCTCAACATCAGCAATAATCATAAGTTGAAAACAAAAAAAACAATGTACACCAACAAAATACAAAAAATACTTAAGAATAAATGATAAATATGCCAAAAGAGCGAGACCCGCATATAGAACACTTAAAAATACTGCTAGAGAAATTAAGCATAATCTAGATAATAGAAATACTACATTTTCATCTCCTGGAAGACCAGACCTCATAGACTTCAACTCTACGAATTAATCAACAGATTCAATGCAATCCCAACAGAATTTTAATAAAAACTTGACAAGATGATTCTTTCTTTTTTTCATTTTTTATTATATTTTTGACAATCTTTACATAGTTAATCAGGGTAAAAAGGAACAAGGGCTAAAATGGAAAATGGGCAACACTATTATTTCCATATTGTTTCTTTCATATATCTGAGATAAAGGGGATATTGAGGGAGAAGCCCCACCCAGTCTCCCACCCAGCCCAGGTCCCAGATATGGGGAATGCTCTAAGATACTTGCTCAAGTGGTTTTGACAGTTCACCAGTCATGAATCGCTGCCAGTCTCACCACTCCGAGCATAATGAGGTCATTGAAAAATCCACTGATTGACATAGTCCATCACAGAGTCTCCATTTGTCCAGTATTTTGCTGCCAGTATATAGCTGAGGTGGTTGGTTGACCTGTTCTGTCTTCCGTCTTTTCTTGCTTAGGGTTCTGAGTCCGGCATTTTGATTGGGGAGATCCCCAAAGAAACTTTGTCTGAGACCAGATTCTTGTATGTACTAGCAAGTACAGGGCCCGGCACAGTCCATCGCCCCGATCAGCTGGTGGTTGCAATTGCTGGGTCGGTTCTGTTTCCAGCCCCGACTTCCACTGGAACCAATGGGTGTTGTAGTCCAGCCTGGTTCTGCCCAGCACATACATGGCCCTCACATAAACTAGTAGGAGCTGTAGCCTAGTTGGAGCGACCCACAATAATCCCCACCAGGCCCACCCCTACCCTGGTTTGCCAGTATGTGTAGCAGATTAGTCCAGTCTGTCCCACATCCCATTTGGCTCTCATACATGTCGATGGGTATTGAAGCTTAGTTCCATCTAACCAGCTCAACTATCCAGCCCTCACAGATTTTGTTGAGTGCCTCTCTGTCCAGCCACCCCAGCCCCTGTCCTAGTTTTTGTGGACAAGCTGATTCTTAAATTTCTATAAAAATACAAATGACTTGGACTAGCCAAAACAGCTGTACAAAACAGTAGTAGCACTTATATTGTCTTGCTTAAAAACTTACCATGACTGTTTATGAAGAACTATGTTATAGTAATAATATGAGGGAACTCAGTGAGGGGGGAGGGAACTGGGGAGAGCATAAGGGAAAATCCCAGGGCCTATGGAACTGTATCATAAAATGATAATAAGTAGTAGTATTAAATTTAAAAAAATAATAATAAATAAAACCACAATAGTCAAGACAGTGTTGCATTCACTTAGTGCTAAGACATACCAAGGGAATACAACAAAGTTCAGAAATTGAATCGTAATTAAAAGGTTAATGTATTATATGATAAAAATTAGTTCACCATAGGTTAACAATCAATGAAATAATATGAAATAGAATGTCATAAATTGCAAGCAAAAATGTACAATAGTGTAAATATTTTAGGAAGCAGTCTAATGTTGATCATATTAAATATGCACTAAGCTGCCAAAATACAAGCACCTGTGTAGTTTAGCTCAATAAAGTCGCTCTGTGGGGCCCAGCGCAATGGCTTTGTGGCTAAATCCTTGCCTTGCACGTGCCTATTCATGTCCCAGCTGCTCTACTTCCCATCCAGCCCTGGGACCTTGCACCTGTATGAGAGACCTACAAGAAGCTCTCCACTCCTGGCTTCAGAAAAGCTCAGCTCTGGCTGTTGCAGCCACTTGGGGAATGAACCAGCAGATGGAGGATCTTTCTCTCTGTCTCTTCTCTCTATAAATCTGCCTTTCCAATAAAAATAAATAAATCTTTTTTTAAAAAGTCACCATATAAAAGAGGGGCATTTGATCTAGCAGCTGAAACACCACCTGGGTTACCTCTACTCCATATCATAGGATTTTTAGGTTTAATTTAGCTAGTTTCACCTGCTTCCTACTAGTGTGTGCCTTTGAGCAAATGGTGGCTCAAGTAATTGGGTGTCTTGTCATCCATGTAGTAGACGAGGATTGAGCTCCTGGCTCTTGACTTTGTCTTAGCTGTTATGAGTACTTGGGAACATTTTTTCCTTTGTTTGTTTGACTAATTGATTGATGTGAAAAGAAGAGTTACAGAGAGTAACAGACAGGTATAGATCTTCCTCCCACTGATTTACCTCCAATGACTCACCAAACGGCCACAACAGCTAGAGCTGAGCTAAGCTGAAACCAGGAGCCAAGGTCTGCAGATCTCCTATGTGGGTGCAGAAACCCAGCCCTTGGCCCATCCTCCACTGCTTTCCCAGGCACACCAGCAGGAATTTGGATCAGAAGTAGAGCAGCCGGGACTCGCACAAGTGCCCATATAAAATGCTGGTGTCACAGGTGGCTTAACCTTCTGGTCCCAAACGTGAGACTTAACCAGTTGATCTGAGCTATTTCAATCTCTTTTTTTATCTCTGTCTCTCGACCTGTCAAATAAGTAATTTTTAAAGATTTATTTATTTTAATTGAAAGTCAAAGTTACAGAAAGAGGGAGGGAGAAACAGAGATGTTCCATCCATTGGTTTACTACCCAAATAGCCATAATGACCAGAACTGGGCCAATCCAAAGCTATGAACCAGGAGCTTCTCTTGGGTCACCCACATGGATCCAGGGTCCCAAGGCCTTGAGCCATCTCCCACTGCTTTCTCAAGCCTTAGCAGAGAGTTGGAGCAAGAGGACTAGAGCCAGCACCTATATGAGATGCTGGTACTGCATGTGGAGGACTAGCTTGCAATTCTACCACATTGGCTCCACAAACAAACAATTTTAAATAAAGAGTGGAATATATTCATATTCTTACCTCATGATTATTGTATTATATGAGATAACATATATAAGTAAGCCTCTATCTATGAAATAAACACTATGTTTAGCAATTATATCTCACTTGTTTATCAAAAACTATATCAGCATCAAAGCCAAATTTTAACTTTATCAATTTAAAATAGTAATAGTAATTGCTATTCTTAAGATACTTCTAATAGTCAATGAATTCCAAGAAAATACAATATTCTGAAACACCAAGACAAAGGGATTCAGAAAATTCAGAGACATAATGTCTGATCCACAAAATTAGCACTTCCTACTTGCCTTCCAATAAGCATTTTTAAGAACATTCTCTAACTCAAAGGTGACCTGCCTTCCTAATTAGCCTCTAAAAATACTTTGAGTGCTAGATAATAATAATCTTTAAGTCGATGAATCTTTTTAGAAGATTTTTTAGAAAGTAAAATGGACTATGCTACCAAGGAAGACATAATGCTCTCAGCGTGATGCAAAATACTAGTTCCCGGACAGAGTGTCCAGCTTTTTACTCTGCTCAGCTCCTTCAGGTCACAGTAAAAATGTTAAACTCATAGACACCTTGGAAGCAATACCAGAGAGTAGAAGAGCTGGCCTAAGCCTCCGCAGGCAGAGCTGGCAGATTAGTGAATTCAGATGAAAAACTGAATGTATGTCACAAATCTGGCTCTTTAATATTTCCATAGCTTGTACCTCTCAAGCAAAAGCAGGGCATTTGGGAAATACAATAAGCCAATCAGTTGGCTAGACTTTTAACTTGGATTGCTTTAAACCAGCTTCCAACTGGAACAAATTGGAAGGCTGGAATGTCAGACAGTGACTGGCTTTGAATTCCAGGCTAAAGGATTCCAGTCCATAAAAGCATTAAAGGGGTTAAACAGAGAAAAATTATTCAGTTAACAGTTTCCAAACAGATTATTTACTTTACACATACAAGAAACTTTTCATAAAATATCATTGTCATGCCAATAGCTACAGCCACAGCAGCCAGCTTTTACACCTGGAGGCTAACATTCAAGCTGTAAGGTATCCTCTCTGCTTGCTGGCTCACCATGTGACTATTCCTCCACACCTGCTTCTCCACTGCTGGCTCCCCAGACACAAGTCAAGGGTACCAAGTCTGGAACCGGGATCCTCCAAACTTTCACTTGTAGGCTCCCAAGAAGTAAATTAAGAGGCCAGCTTCTATCCACTAGTTCATTCTCCAAGTGTCCATAACAGCCAGGACTGGACTAGGCTGAAGCTAGGAGCTGAGAACTCTCGCCCAGTATTCTACATGAATGTCAAGGACCCAAGTATTTGAGCCATCACCCACTGCCACTCAGGTATAGCCTGTTAGATTGGAGCTGTATCAGGACCAGGGATTCTGATATGGGATGCTGGCATACCAGGAAGGGCTTAACCTTTTCCCACATCACCTGCCCGACAGCAGTGAATTTTGACCTTGTTTCCCAAAGATGTGAGACAGAAATCAATTTTGAGAAATACTTTATCTAATATGATACCAGGATGCTCTCAAACTTCACTAAAAAGGAGGGAAACTCACTGGCATTTAAGGAAAGCCCTACCATTCTCCACAAGCCTTACTAGTTTTCCCACCCTGCAGGGTCTGCCCCAGAGACCTCGGATCTGGTTCTTGGCTTCCTTACCTGTTACCACACCCAACTTGTTAACAGATTTGCTTTTTCTTTTTTCAGCCTCAGGTACAATAAAACAAAGTACAGAGTTCTTAAAGGTGAGACCAACACAATGAAGCTTCAGTATCTCTTTGACTGAAGCAACCAACTTCCTCACAGGCTCTACTGGGTCTTTCAGATACCACCAGGCTCTGCTTGACAAGCTTCAGTGCCAAGTCCCTGTCAGTCTCCACACGGTGTTGCACAGTCAAGGTTTTAGAGGACAATGAGGGGGAAGGGAATACGCTGAGCTTACTATGCTGATTGACTGCAGCAAATCTGAGACACAAGAAGCATGTGTTAGAATGCACATGCACAAGCAGCAGGCTCACAGAGGTATGGATCAAAACGGAACTTTAATTTTGGGCAGATTCAAGAAAGGAAGACTATTTGCATGGTGTCTATAAAAATCTTAGCATATGCTTGGTCACTGATTAATTTTATGGCACATTCCATTTAATAGCAGTTCTGAGATTGGTTTCATTTTTATAGTTAACATTCTTAAAATATATACATATATTAAAACCCAGTCATGTGATAATGAATCCTTGAAAATGAACAGTAATTTGACACTACTCCTCTGCAGACCTGAGAGAGAATGTTTTATCCAAAGTATAAGTTATTTTTTCCCATTTTTTTCCTCTGAAGAGAAAATATTTCAACTTCAAAACCTTTGAAAATAATTTTTTGGCATGACTTATATACAATGTCACAAATGGCCTTGAAATATTCATCATTCCTCTCAAATGATAAACAACAGTATTGTTCTTGTAAAAGATAAAGGGAACATCTGTATTGCTCCATTTGGAGGCCTTTCAGAGAGCCTGCTAAAAACAGGGTGAGACATTTCTCTTGGGTACCTGCTCAGCTCATGCTTCACATGTGTAAAAGATGACCTCTAGTAACCAGGCTGGTCACACATGACCCAGAACTCCTGGTCATATAACTCATCACAAGGGAACAGTCAGCCCAACTACCAATCACCCTCTCCTCCCAGAACCTATGCTTAATGACTTCCTCTCCAGTGGCCTTAAATTCAGTCACCATACAGGGGGCTCAGCAGTCTTTTCTACTCCAATTGAAGAGAAAGATGGAGATAAAAAGAACTAAGTGACAAAAGAATTACAATATGCTACAGGAGAATTTGCTCCAGAGAAGGACACAAGATGACAGCTCCTTGGTCTCTGCTTCCAGTCCTTCCAAGGCCTGGCTAACCTTCCTGATCTCAGGCAGCATTAAAAGTCACTTGATTCCTTATAAAACAAATAAACAAACCCTATTTTATGTTAGTTCCAATGGGTTTCTTATAATCAAACAGTCCCTGATTAAAATAAATCGTTGGGATGAAATACAGAAATCTTAAACACAAGATAATATCAAATTTGAAATCAATGTTAGCAAGCTGATTTACTGGCCACAGACTTGCTCAATAACTTACTTCAATAATCTTGCTTCATAATTGCGTAAACAGTATTATTCAAAGAACTGGCAGAAATAAGTTGTGTCACTTCCTCATCAAACCTCATCAGTGCCAGATCCAAAGAATGAACATGGTTAATTCAACCCACAAACACTTATTAAGCATCTCTAAATGCCAAGCACTAAATGAGAGACTGAAAATAAAATAGGAAAACAGTCTCAATTCTTACCTTATTTAAAGAGGACACACAAAAAAACAAACACAACAGCTTTTTTTAGAATTAAATTCTATAAAGCATGACAAAGGTGGTGGTTGTTATAAATCTGCATTTATATGATGCTCATGGCTATTCCTCAGTCAACTCTGCCATATCTTATAACATATCACCACTTCAGTGGTGCATATCAGGTGCTACCATGTTTTTTTATGCAAATCCAAATTGATTACATTTTCAGCCTGCTCCGAGTATTTATGGGGTGTTTCTTATTACAGTTGAGAAATCCAAGAACTTCTCTTTATTTTATGATATCCTCTGATAGTTTTCATAGCCAACGGTTACCCCTTCCCTTTAAATAAAAGAGATGAGGAAATAGTAGCATCATTCCTCAAGTACAATGAGCTTCTGGTTGTTTCTATTTCAATTATTTTACTTTGAATTTGAGTAGTTCTGTATAAATCAATTCTAGAATTCATGGGCTGAAATATGTCTTCTCTCTTGTGTTTCACTCTTATTGTCATTAACTGCACAAAGCTTCCTTTCTTCACAGATGAAACAGATTTATAGAAGTAACTATTTTCTAATACATAAAACATTTTGAAATATAAATTTCAGCTGCAAGCTATTTTCATTCATCTTCTTTCAGGGGGCAAAGTAAAATATACAAAGATAAAATTGATTCAGACTCCAAATCTGGAACATACTGTGCGTCCTTCCTGTTTTCTGAATTGTTAAGAGCAATGTTCCAATTACAAATTCCTCGTATAATAAATAACTTCTAAAGAGTGAGTTATGTTGGCAAAAGGCTGATGCAAGTAACAGAATGCCACATTCTGTGTAACACTACACCTCAACCACCAAAAATCTGAACACTGAGTCATTAACTCATGCATATATACATCAATTTCATTCCTCTAACAAATATCTAATGGAATATCTCTCCTGTGCTGCAGACTGAAGATCAAGTTAACACACAAAACAGCCCTTGTCTCTAACTTCATTGAACTTAAAACTATGAGATAAAATTACTATATATTTTAAACAATTTGATACACTACAAGTTTTCAATAGATTCTATGAGAAATTTTAAATTGAAAAGTTGTTTACATAGTTTTAAGACAACAAAGCACTGAATTCACCACTATTTTCTGCTTGGGAGGAAAAATATGAAAGCATTATTATTGACCACAGAATATAATTAATATCTATTTATTCATTTTTCCCCTATGATTTCATTCTAGGTCTACTTCTTTCAAAAGGCAAAGAGATCTTCTGTTTGCTATAAAGGTTACAACTTACTAAAAATTATAAAACTACATAAATCTGCAATTATGTATGTTTGTTTTAAATTTGAAAGTTAAGAGAGAGGAGCAGAAAATTTCAGATCATCTATCTGCTGGTTCACTCCCCAAAGGGCTGCAACAGCCAAAGTTAGGCTGTAGTGAGCCAGGTGCCTCTTCCAGGTCTTCCACATGGATGCAGGGGCCCAAGGACTTTCTTTCCCAGACACATCTGCAGGGAGGCAGAGCAGCTACACCCATGTGGCAAGTGAATTGGTGCCCATATAGGATGCCAGCACTGCAGAGAACGGTTTTAACCATTATACCACAGCACTAGCCCCAGAAAATTGTTAAACTATTTGGTTTTGAGCAATGTGTCCGTTTATATTTAAAGATGCATATTATATTGGTTGTAGAAGACTGAATTCAATTACAACTTTTGTGATAATCAACCTCTTAATTCAATCACAAATCTTGTGATCACTAATCATTTAGATCTTAATGGTCTTATACCAAAAAAAAAAAATTAATGTTTCAAAAACTGATAGAGTGGCAACACATGTTTTTATCTAAGTATTTTTTTAAATAAGATAAATAAATGAGTTTAAAAAAGAAAAGGGGGTCAGCATTGCAATGTAATGACTGATGTCCCTGCCTGTTCTAGTCCTGAAGGATGCTCCTCTTCCAATCTAGCTCCCTGCTAACAAACTAGGAAAGCAGTGGGAGATGGCACAAGTTCCTGGACCCCTGTCATCCACATAAGAGACTTGAAAGAGGCCCCTGCTAGGGTAGCACTGTATCCAAGGGGCCACCTGTGATGCTGACATTCACATGAGTACATTTTCAGCCCCTGAAGCTCCAGGTTTGACCCAGCTCCCTAACAATACACCTCACAAAGCAAAAGAAGATAGCCAAAATGTTAAGGCCCCTGCACCCATCTGGGAAAACCAGAGGAAGCTCTAGGCTCCTGGCTTCAGCCTTGACAAGCCCTGGTCATCACAGCCATTTGGAGAGTGAACCGATGCAGAGATCTTTTTGTCTTTTCTCTCCTTCCCACCTCCTCTCTCTCTGTAACTCCATCTTTAAAAACCAAAACACTACACCAAATGCCTGTCCAAACAATGGAACTTAAGCAGGTTATCTGGTACTGTGGAGGCACTCTTGGGACTGACACTGTGGTATCACATGGAAACCCATCACCTGTGACCCCAGCATTGCATGTAGGCACCATTTCCAGTCTTGGCCACTCTGCTTCCCATCCAACTCCCTATTATTGTGCCTGGGAAAGCAGCAAAAGGTGGCCTTTTCTTTGTGCTCCTGCATATACACAGGGGGCCTGGAAGAATCTCCTGGCTCCAATCTTCAGACCTGCATGGTCCTGACTGTTGCGCTGTAGCCATTTGGGGAATAAAACAGCAAATGAAAGATAACTCTTTCTCCCCCTCTCTCTCTGTAACTCCGTCTTTAAAATAAACAAATAAACCTTAAAAAAAAAAAAGAAAAAGAAAAAAACTAGGCAACCTATTTACAAAGAAATTATTCTGCCAAACTCCTCCACATGTAGATTCTAGTAAAAAAAAAAAATTCAAATCCAAAAAAATAATAAAGATCATGCTGACAATCATGCAAGCCTATAGGCTAGTCATTCAACAGTTTCAGGACAGAGCACAAAAAGCAATTATCTATTTAGAATAGCTATCAATCTTAGAAATGCAAAAAATATATATAAAATAACAGAAGACAAAAGCTGGAAAATGCAAGGGCTAATTATCTAATTATCTTCATATTCAAAAGTAAAGAGCCAGATAACATTATCTTTGCTAATGGGAAACCAAATAAAAGTGAACTCAGTATTCATCATTATTACAGAGAGATTATCCTTAAGTAATAAGAGAGCTGTGTGCCAGACATTTATTCACAACTTTTAGGAGCAGTTCATTTAAAGATTCCTTTTAAAAAATAAGCACATTTTAAACTACAGGGTAATCAACATAGGAACCAATAATGGTGATATCACTGCATTAAAGAGGAAGAGCAGCAGGAGATAAGAGGTATAGTGAAAACTGGTTGAAGGTTCATGTATTAGAGCAGGAAGTCCAAAGATAATGTCTAAAGTTGCTAAATGAAGAAACAGAGGCAAAAAAAGCACATTATTCAGCGATCATCCTCAGAAGAACTAAATTAAATAGTTTTCAAATTTTAACTGGTTCCTTCAAAGATCAGGCCTGGGACAGGAAAGAAATAAAACAGACTCTTCCTTTCATTTAAAAAAAAAAATCAGTACTATTTCTCTTTCAATCATTTACATGATTAACATTGATCATTTTTTTTCAATTTAATTTTTTTGAAAAAAAAAAGTAGCTATTTAATATGTTTTGCTACTTCAGGCAGGTAAAAAAAACTCTTTTGTATTCTAACGGTTTCAGGAGAACAGTCTAATAATGGAAGGTTAATAAGTCAGCATTCCTAAATTTGTCATTTAATGTTGCATTTAGAAAATTAACATGAAGTGATTCTGTAGGAGGCCAAGATGTGGTCCCTCTTGGCCACATATGGTCATAATCCAAAAAAGTCTCTTCTTTAATACCCATGTTCTTTGTTTCCCCTTTTAAGGACACAGAAACGTTGACACCTTATTCCCCACAGTACAGATTCACACGAGAAAAGATCCCTAGTGAGTTTAGTTATACTAACCAGCCAAACCTACTGTCATTTCCACAGGTACAGCTTCAGTGCTGCTAACAGTGGCAGGCAAAGGCTGAAAATGGTGGCTCTACCCAGTGGGAGATGGAGCCTACTATAGCCATGAGGTACTCACCCAAGGTCCAGGTGCTCTAGTCAATCCTGAGTCATTTGGGTCAGCCTACATAACCTAGCCTCCATCATGCATTTAATTTTGAAAATGTAGTCAGCATAAAAACTGAATTTATATAAAAAGGCAGATATCTACTCTCTGTTAATAATTAATTTAAAAAGCAGTTCTCATAACATAGGATGTCCCATTTGCCTTAGGTAGCCTGCTCCTCTATCTTACATTTTGTCCCACGTAAGCCATGTGCATGTCTAACCCTTTCCAGGAGACAACATACTGACATTCCCTCTCCTTAACTCATGCCGGGTGTCTCTGAGGAACCTCAGTGGCAATGGTTCTTAGCAGTAATGGTTCCAGAAGGGAGAGAGCAATAATGGGGGCAGCAGTTATGCTGGCTACCTAAAAAATTTCTAACCAGTAGGTATTTCAATGCAATGGATGCCCTTCATTGGGGTTTTGCACAAGAACTGCCTATGGTCAAAGTAAATACAAGAATTATCATGCATGCCTAAAAAATTCAGCATCTCTATGCATGCCTATTTCACTGGACGTTGCTCCATGCCAACTGCCTTCGCTTTAATAGAACTAACAGTGATGAATAAATAAGAAAAAATGGTAAACACTCGAGATAAATATCTTGAGATAACATCTAACAGCCAGAAATAAAAACCAAAGTATAAAGCTAAAACTAACATGGTAATTTGTATTTTGAGAAATATAGTCCTCATTTACTTACATTTTAATGTCTCTCCAGCATAAGGTATATGCAGTTTAAATCGATCACAGTTGGGGCCAGGAGTCAGTGATGTGCAGCTTTAAAAGAGAGAGAAAAGATTACTAAAAAATAAGTAAATAAATAAAATTTAAAAACCCAATGTAAACTAGTCTCTATGGATCAGTGATAAAAAAAAATAGTAATAATAATAGATTAATAAAATAAAAACAGGCTTACAAAGCAAAATGTAAACCCTTAGTGGTCATGGGGACCAAGACAGTAAGATTCCCTCTCAAATAAATATTTAATTTTCCTCGGAGTAAAGCTCAAATGCCTTCTGAAAACACACATCAACACTCCTTCAATTACTTCTCTCAAGAACATGTATTTTAGAGCGATCTGTCACCTGACAGTTAAGCTGCCAGCTGGATACCTACATCCCCAATGGGGTGCTCTGGCTCCTGACTTGACCCAAACTCCCTGCCAAAGCAGAATCTGAGGGCAGTGATAGGGGTTCAAAGTGTTGGGGTCCAAACACTCAGGTGGGAATCTGAATAAGTTCTAGCTCACAGCGTAAGGACCATCTGTTGTGGGTATGGAAGGAGTCAATGGATACAAGGTCTCTCTCTGATAAATATTTAAAATGTTATATACATTTGACTTTTGTTTTTTCACATTATTTTAATTGACATATTAAAATGACACCTATTTATGTAATGTTTCAATATATGTATACACTGTGCAATGCATCAATCAGGTCAAGCATAAGAATCTTTAAGCAGGTGATGGAAAATATACACTATGAAAAGGCCATGTACAAATTTCAAACATATTTTACACTAAAATTCATTTGTCACTTAACTTCAGTTTTCCACAAACTTTTAAAAGTACCCCAATTATCTATCTCCTCAAATATTTAGCATTTCTTTAAGGTGAAAACATTCAAAATCCTATATTCCAGCTTTCTGGAATTATATATTGGCATGATTTATTACCATGATGAAATCACCCTATTGTACAACAGTACATCAGAATCCATCTCTCCTATTTAACTCTTAGTAGCTATTGACCAGTTCCTCCCCATCTTGTCCCTCCTGTCTACTTTCCCCAGCTTCTAATTACTACAATTCTATTTTCAACTTCTTCGAGTATTTCTCAACTTTGATAACTAGGTATATAACATCTAAAACAGGTTTCTAGTATAAGATGCCAAGAATCATAGAAGAGTAATTTTATGGTCATATGTTAAACATAAATTCTTATCTTTCATTCTGTTAGTACAAAAAACAGCCCACTTTTGGCCTTTCTTTGGTACCAGATGGTTTTCTTTCTATCCACAAAGGTACGGTGCTTCCTCTACATTTGGCACCCCTAACTTTCATTTGCAGGAAAGAACAATGCTCTGTGCTCAGTTTCAGATAAGATGCAAATTGAAAAGGAAAGGGAGACCGTTAATCACACGGGCCTCAACATCTTGTATGTCTTTTTAATCTAGTACCTCACAAAGTTACACAATGTCCTTTTTCACACATATCTGCAATATATTTTATGATCTTACTAGTTGTAATTTCAACTGTGTATTGCCACTATTGACCTCAGAACTGAATAAAATACTAACATGAAGTCAGCTGAGGAAGTTACATGTCTTTATCTAGTTTTGAAGTGAAGCTTGTAATTTATAAAGTATAGCAAGGAAGCTATTTTATTCCCTAAATCCGAAACCGCTTTGAAGCAATTCTACAGAACCACTTGCCAAAGTAGTTTGGTAGATGGAAGCAGAACTGCAAGAAATGCACAACTTCCCAGATGTATTTAGCATAAACCACTAGGTTCGTTATTTCTCTTTATCATCAGAAGCCAATAAAAAATACTAGTATATGAACTAAACAACAAATTTGTACTGCCAATTGAATACTAAATTATTTTAATTTTTCATAGATTTTAAGAATATATTTTCTTCTTCCGTTCAACATAATAAACTTCTGGAGGTGCACTCTATACTAAGAGATATTTAAATATTGTCCTTACAATAAGGGTAGAATAACCCTTATTTGAAATGCCAGGACCACAGCTATTCCAGATTTTGAATATTTTCAAGATTTGGAATACTGATATGCACTTTAAGATCTCCTGGACTGGAGCCTGTTTAAACACAAAATCTATATCTATACTTCAAACCTGAAAATAAGTGCATATTATATGTTAGTAATAATAACAAAAATCAAATATAATATCTGGTAATTTTGTACATTTTGGCTGTGTGAGATAAGGTTGGAATTTTCTACTTGTGGCAAAATGTAAGCACTCAAAAAGATTCATATTGTGAGAATTTCAGATTCTAGCTTTTCAATTTAGGGATATTCAAACTGTGATATGAGTCTTCCTCATCCACAGCATACTAATTATTTTAAAAGGCTCATGGAAAATACACAAATGCTATCATTATAAAATATATAGTATAATCTAATGACAGTAATGACCCTTTGCAAAACAATCAGAATATTCAAACTGATGCTTTAAAACAATGAAAACTATCATTCGTAAACAAGTGCATTTTGAGCTTAAAGACTGAAGTTAATGGGGCTGAAACAGCGGCTCAGCTGGCTAATCCTCCACCTCCAGGCATCAGCAGCCTTTGTTGTTGCCAGTTCACGTCCCAGTTGCTCCACCTCCCACCCAGCTCCCTCCCTGCTTGTGTCATGGGAAAGCAGTAGAGGATAACCCAAAGGCTTGGGATGTAGCACCACATGGAAGACCCAGAAGGAGCTCCTGGCTCCTGGCTTTGGATGAGCTCAGCTCTGGTTGTTGTAGCCTTTGGGGAGAGAACCAGTAGAAGTAAGATCTTCCCCTCTCTCCTTCTCTCTGTAAATTTGCCTTTTCAATACAAATAAATATCCTTTAAAAAAAAAAAAAAGAAAGAAAGAAAAGACTGATTTAGCAGTAGTACCAAAAAATCCCAAGGATCTGACCTGATTCTAGTTTGTTTGAACTCCCACCTTTTCAATATGGTATTACTTTGTTTTGAAAAGGTTACATTCACTGGGCCTAACCTGATAACTCAATAGCTAAATCTTTGCCTTACATGCACCGGGATCCCATAGGGGGACCGGTTCGTGTCCTGGTTGCTCCACTTTTCATCCAACTCCCTGTTGATAGCCTGGAACGGCAGTAGAAGATGACCCAAGGCCTTAGGACCCTGTACCCGCATGGGAGACCTGGAACAAGCTCCTTCCTGGCTCTTGGCTTCAGATCGCCTCAGCATGCACTTGGGGAGTGAATCAGTAGACAGAAGAGCCTTCTGTCTCTCCTATCTATAAATCTGCTTTTCCAATAAAAATAAATCAATCTTTAAAAAAAAAAAAGAGTTAAAGGGCCTGGCGCAGTAACCTAATGGCTAAAGTCCTTGCCTTGCACACACCGGGACCCCTTCCAGGTGCAGGTTTATATCCTGGTTACTCCACTTCCCATCCAGCTCCTTGCTGGTGGCCTGGAAAAGCAGTAGAGGATGGCCCAAAGCTTTGGGACCCAGCACCCACATGGGAGACCCAAAAGAAGCTCTTGGTCCTGGATTTAGATCAGCTCAGCTCCAGCTGTTGCAGCCACTTTGGGGAATGAACCAGCGGATGGAAGATCTTTGTCTTCTCTCTCTGTACTTGTCCTTCCAATAAAAATAAATAAATCTTTTTGTAAAAGGTTACATTCACTATTGGTCACGAGTCTTATTATGTATTATGCATTGCATATGATGAATGTATCAGTTTCACCAGGTCTGGGAAAATGCTTTTTGTGCACCTTCCTCCCTTATCACTTCAGTGGCCAGTTCTAAAAACCCAGGTATTAAAAGCATATTTCTCCAGCCAGTTTTCTGAGCACTGGTTTTTCGTTTTTTGTTTTATTTTGCTTTGGTTTTTGTTTTGCTTTTTATTTTAAAATATATTAGGTACTGTTCACAATGATAGGAATGCAAGGAGGACAATACAGACAGAATCTGTAGATCTCAAGATGCTTAAACTCTACAGAAGAGGCAATAAGCAGGCAAATATATAAAGCCAGTTTGTACCTGCTAACTTCCATGAGGACAATAGACAGGGTGCTGCAGTCACTGAGGAGCTATTTCACTTTGGCAGATCAAGGAGACCTGTGGAGGAAGTGAAATCCTGAACCTGAATAACAAGAAGGGGCCAACCTTGCAAAGTTCTGAGAAAGAGCATCCCAGGCAGAGGAAACAGCTGGTGCAAAGGCGTCTAAGCAGAAACAAGCCTGATATATCTGGGGAAGAAATTCTGATATATCTGGGCAGTGCAGCTGGGGAAGAAGGAAGAAGAAAGAGAACATAGCAAGAGATTGGACAAGGAATAAGCAAAGGACACATCATCTGAAGGCCTGGTAGGTGGTGGCAATTAATTCAGCTTTGATGCCAAGCACAAAAACAAGAGTTTCAAGCAGAAGAGTAATATTTTATTCTATATTTTTTTAAAGATCACTGGATCTACTGTAGCAAGAATGACAGTGCAAGAGGCAAGGTGGAAAGAGTGAGACCTAAGGGGAGAGCTTGGCAGGCTAGATAACAGATCCTGGGACTAGGGATTTAACAGTGGGGAATACGCTGAAGGATTTAACAAATAGGACTACCAGGAGAGAAGTAAATTTAGATAGATGGGAAATGAAAAGTGTGATATTTGAGATAACAGTCAGATCTTCTATAAAAACAAAGCTAGGTTACTAGGCAGGCTAGTCAGCCATTAAGGCCACTAAAAAGAAGAAAAAATCACCAAAATTCACCTTAGGCAGAATGCTGAGTGATGCTGAAAAGGGTCACCCAGTCTTTCCTAAAACTTTGTTTTTTTATTTATTTGAAAGGCATGACAAGAGAAAGAGTTCTTGCACCTGCTGGTTCACTCCCCAAATGCCTACAACAGCTAGAGCTAGCCCAGGCCAAAGCCAAGAGCCAGGAACTCCATCAGGGTCTCCCACAAGGTGGCAGAGACCCAAGTTCTTGAGCATCTGCCTGCTGCCTTCCAAGATCATTAATAGGAAGCCTGATGGGAAGCAGAATAACTGGGACTCTAAAATGAGATGCAGGCATCCCCAACAGTAGCTAACCCCAAAACCAGCCCTAGATCACTTACTTGAAGCCGAGATGGGAGCAAGCGGGCAGAGGCAGCAATGGGAGAGGGATCATTTCTAGTTAGCTTTAGGGGTTTGTTTTACTGAGAGGAATATATAAATTAGGTGCCAATAGAGGAAGGCTGCCATCAGCAGATCTCTTTGTCCTAAGAATCATGCAGATATGCCTGCAATGAGATGTTAAACAAGTTATTTAAAATATCCGTTACGGAGGTGGGCATTTAGCCTAATGACTAAGACAGCAATAAAGTGGCTGCATTTAAAACCTGACTCTAACTCCTGACTCCAGCTTGCTGCTGAGACAGATGCTGAAACACTGGATGGCAACCAGCAATGGCTCCTAGCTTCGGTTAGTACAGTCCCTGCTGTTCTCCTGTTGTAAGCATTTGGAGAGTGAGCCAGCAAATGGGAGTTTCTCTCTCTCTTCTTTCTCTAAGTAAATACATACTACTTTTTAAAAATGTTACGGTCTATCTTTGATATTATCTTGACTAAACAGCATATGGAAAACAAGTCAAAGTCATACACATTAAGGTACAAGATAAAAACAAAAGTGTTATCTCTATAAATTACCTTTGTCTAAAACTGGCTTGGGTTATATACATTACTGTAAAAATTCAAGTTGTGTTGTGTTTGAGGACAGCCCTGATTTTTCTTGTGAATGGGCAGGAATGAGTTAAAAAATCAGAAAACATTTGTAAGCAGCAGAATTCCGTTCACAGGGAAAAAAAAAAAGGCCCGCCTGCACAGACAGGTGCATATCTATGCACATAACAGACATCAGAAGAATCATCAAAATGTGTCAAAATTTAGGGTGACTTTTACAACTTTCTTCCCATTAACTTTCTGCATTAATTTAATTTTTACAATGAACACAAACTACACAAAATTTACAAGTATTTTGAGGCTAATTACATTTTATTTAAAGATTTATTTATTTTTATTGGAAAGTCAGATATACTGAGAAGAGGAGAGGCAGAGAGGAAGATCCTCTGTCCGATGATTCACTCCCCAACTGGACGCAACAGCTGGAGCTATGCAGATCTGAAGTGAGGAGCCAGGAGCTTCTTCCAGGTCTCCAATGCAGGTGCAAAATCCCAAGGCTTTGGGCCATCTTCAACTGTTTCCCAGGCACAAGCAGGGAGCTAGATGGGAAGTGGGACGTCCATATGGGATCCCGCACATTCAAGGTGAGGACTTCAGCCACTAGGCTGCAGGGTGCAGTTACATTCCTTTTTTATTTGACTAGGGACATGTGAGGAAAGCCTGATTTGTCTATTTCTACTACTATACTTCACTCCTTTTCAGAAGGAAAAAAAAAAACATGGTGAGTTACTAATGAACAATCCTCAGAGCAAGTGTATAAAGACCTTTACACCATGATAGCACAAAACTTTACATTCCTAGCATTCTGTCGCAGTGTCTTGGGGTCAGGATTTGGGGAATGGGGTGACCAGTTTGGGCCGAAGTGGCTTCCACAAGGCAACAGTCAGAAATCAGTAACAGGCGAGTAACCTAGAAGGGAAACGCACTCACCCAGAGTGAAACACTACTGATCCACTAAAACTGTGCTTATATAACAGCAACTAAGCTAATGCATGGTGACAGCCCAAGTTCCGAAGACTCTGGTTCAAGTCCTGGCAGTACTACTTCTGCCCCCAGCCCCTTGTTCAAGTGCCTGGAAAAGCCAGCAGAGAATGGCCCAAGTGCCTAGATCCCTGAGACCCACATGGGAGACCAGGATGAAACTTCCTGGTTCCTGGATTTTGTCCTCGGTCTAACCTAGCCATAGCCATCGTTGCCATTTGGAAATGAACAAGTGAATGAAAGATCTTTCTCCTTCTGTCTTTTTTGTCTCTCAAACTAATTCTGCCTTGCAAACAAATAAAAGAAAATCTTTTTTAAAAATAGAAAATAAAAGGCTAATATTCCAAACTAAAAGCTTTTAAGCAAAAATTATTTTCTGATGATTTAAAAATTGCTGATGGTTAAATCTATCTTCAAATGTATGTAGTTCCATCTTACAGGAGCAATCCCCACCAGAAGACAAAACACAGCTTGGCCTCAGAGTATAAAAAGAGGTTCTGGATGAACTATGATTACAAAGCATATTTCTTTCTTTCTTTGTACCAACTTCAAATTACTTCAGCACACTGAGCAACCCATTTGAAATTTAACATGTAGAACAAGGTGTTAAAACAATCTGCAAATTTTCCAAATAGGGATTGTCAAGTAGGAATTCTTGCTAGCTTTAAAGGAGGTAGTTTACACTGGTACTTTATTACAGAAATTACAGTTAACCACGGATACAGTGAAATATTAACCATAATAACACTCTCATACTCTCAGCCCTACAGTCTTATTCAGCATTTAACCATATATTCCTACCATTATCATTTATCTACTTTTCTAACTGTGGTTTGTTTTCCTAACATGATCATAAGATTCGTGGTGCCAAGAACTATTTTCATAACAGAAAAATGTTGGGGTGGGAAGTAGGCATTTAGCCAACTAGTTCAGACTCCCATGTCCCACACCCAACTCTGGCTCCTGGATTCCAGCTTCCTGATCATGTAGAAACTAAGAAAGCAGCAATGAAGACTCAACTAATTGGTTCCTGTAACCCACATGGAAGACCTGGATTGATCCTGTCTGGTGACTTCAAGCCTGGCCCAGCTCCCAACAGTTGTCAGGCATCAGAGGAATAAATTAGTGAACCACAGCCCTATTTCTGTTTCTGTCTCTCTGCCTGTTATTTATAAATAGTTGTGGCCCAGTAATTATCACAGTTCCCTGCACCCAGCTCTGATGAAACTGTAGCATCAACTATACTTAAAAGCTACCACTTCACTAACAATGACAGTGAAAGCCTGAGAGTGTCAAGAGTAGATATGCTGGAATTGGCACTCTTTACATGTCTAGCACCTGGCACTGGGGTCCTCACGGCAGGCATTCCAACAACCACAAACAGGTACCACGGTCTGCTGAAGACGTACATATACTCTCACCCTCAATCCGGGTTCCTTCCATGACAAAAACTGCTGAGCTCACAAGAACTGGGCTGATGCTCTTGTCGTTACCTCCAGGAAAGATAAACATGATCAACATGATGACTTGTGCAAGATCCTCAATTGGAAGAGAACCCAGCCTTTCAACTTTTAGTCATTACCAAAAGTTACTCTATTATACAACACACAATAATAGCAGCCAACACTGCTTGGGCATTTACTTTCCAGCAGCATTATTCTAAGTTCTTCAAATGGATAAACCATTTAAACTCACAGCAACACCAAACCAAATGTTTTCATTTTACAGATGAGGAAAGTGAGGCACACAGAGGCAATGTAACTTGCGAGTAAATGACATAGTTGGGATCCAAACTCAGAATGCCTGGCTCCAAGGCCCATTTTCTTTTCTTTTCTTTTAAGATTTATCTATTTTTATTGGAAAGGCAAATTCACAAAGAGAAGAGAGACACAGAGAAACATCTTTCTGCTGGTTCACTCCCCAAAGGCAACAAAGCTGGAGCTGACCTGATCCAAAGCCAGGAGCCAGGAACCTCTTCCAAGTCTACCAGGCGGGTGCAAGGTCCCAAGGTTTTTTGGGTGATCTTCCACTGCTTTCCAGACAGGCAGGGGGCCAGATGAGAAGTGGAGCAGATGGGATATGAACCAGTGCCTACATGGGATGCCAGTGCTTGCAGGCAGGCAATCAGCCAATGAGCCATCAAGTCAACCCCAGCCCATTTTTTCAAATGCCACATTAAAACATTTCATTAAGAGGTAAGGTCATCAAATTAGTTAAAATGTAAATTACAAATTTTTTCCAAAAGATAGTATTTTATTAAAATGCTTACAAAAGCAAAAAATAAAAATGAACCAATGCCAAAAAGTTCTACAATATGTGCTTTAATAAAAAAAAATTATTTGTCAACAATGAGGAAAACAACAGACATGAAACTCAATGATGTAAAAGAGAGAACAAAGCCCTCACAAAATGATTCAGGCTCTAAAATGACTGAAACATTTAGCAAACTCTTTAAATTCTAAATTAACACTAAAAAGTAAACTTTGCTATTGACTTCTTTTTAAGTTATTAGTTGTTTCTAGATAGGTTGTCTGAATCAAATTAGTAAGGTTTCACAATAAAAAGAAAAAGTTGGCAATTTCATTACACTTTATAGGATTTTAGTGACCACTAAGAATTAATCTGCATTAACAAAGCTATATCAAGGTAACCTAAAATTTAAAACATTTTTTAAGATAATGCAAAAAAAAAAGAAAATATAGTATCTCTGGCTCAATATTAAACCCATTATTAGATAGTCTGGGACAAAAGAAAAAAAAACATGATGTAGACCCTTTCTATTCTTCAAACTACCTAAAAAGAACATAATACACGAATCCAGGGTCTCTTCCCTAGGTCTACGTCAGCTTCCACTACCTTGACTATTAATTTACCATTTGGCATGTTCTCTTACACAGCTTCCTGTTTTCTCAACAGTGACGTTTGTGCTTAACCAACAAAATTCAACATCAGCTGAGAAGGAAGTTTTCAGCTTTGGCAATCTAAAATAATAGGTTACGATGAAATTAAAAAGGCCCAGAGACCAATAATTAATTGCCCATTAAATAACTGTTAGACACAAAGCACGGTGATTTACTATTACCTGATATTCACATTCTCATTTTATAATATTTATCTTTTTCTGAATTAAACCTAACACCAGCATCTCCACTCAAACTAAGTAAAATTCAGAATTATCATATTGTCTGTACCAGACATAGAAATAGCTAGGAGACTGATACTCTTGCATAACATCTGCCTCCATAATCCAAAACAAAAAAAAAGAAAAGGCATTCAAATCACAGAGTCACAGAATCTTACAGTTTCAGCGTTGGAAAGGTATTAGGGCCCATCTAA
The DNA here is from genome assembly GCF_017591425.1 of Ochotona curzoniae. NCBI lineage: Eukaryota > Metazoa > Chordata > Mammalia > Lagomorpha > Ochotonidae > Ochotona > Ochotona curzoniae. The sequence goes on along the minus strand of NW_024466647.1, from coordinate 572,248 downwards.
TTGACTGGATCACAACCCACAAAGTCATGTCCTTCTACAACGAAACGTGATGAAATTGGTAAAAGAAGGCAACAACTGCAGTGAGGCTGGCTTCTTTAACATTGTTATCCAGAGCAAAGGAACTGTCCAACTTAGCACACGTGATATTTCTAATACACCAAGCATATCCCCTATCTCTAAAGCCTCAAAGCTATTTCTAGATCCTACTAGAAAATGGCATATTTAATTCTTAGCTTAAGATTCCAAAATGTCACTACCAAAATAAGTGACTCATCGTAGAGTGCTTTAAAAAATTACAGAATTAAAATATTCAAGAAAACATGTTTGCCAGTTCATGTGGCGTCAACAGTTATTCCCAGCTTATAAGCCATATCTCCATTTATAAATGATAAATTTGAACTCCGCTTTAGAGTAGGGACTATTTTTAAACGTTGGTAGGTGTTCCTGTAACAGACATGCAATTTAAATTACAGTATGTTTTCTGGAGGAATGATGGGCTCAAATACTATTCTTAACAGCGAACTGGGAGAGGAAAAGATTCTCTAACTTATCATATAGACACTTAGTTCGTTAATTTTCACTCTTTCTTCCTTCTGATATGCTAACGATATAAGAGAAAATGAGTAGGATTTTCCAACTACCTGCAGAATAAGTGTTTGACAAAATTAAATATCCATACGAGATGTTTTAAAATCTGAAAAGTAGGATAAATGGACCTTCTTTAATCTGATAGACACTATCATTTAATAATAAAATGTCAAGTGGTTCCCTTTAAAAGATAGAACAGGAAAGGACACCACCTCTTAGAACTTTTATTCAACACTGCAATAGTCACCAGAACAAGGAAAATTAAAGGGAATAAATATTGTAAAGAAACATTAAAACTATACTTTTCGGCATGAAACATGATCTTGCACATAAAAAAATATTGTAACTAATTTACGGTTCTAATCCCTGCAGCCCTGCTTCCCATCCAGCTCCTTGCTGGTGGCCTGAGAAAGCAGTCGAGAAAGACTTTGACCCTGAACCCGGAGGGGAGACCTATAAGAGGCTCCGGGCTCTTAGCTTTGGATTGGCTCAGCTCCAGCCGCTGCAGCCATTTGAGGAGTGAACAATTGAATGGAAGATTCTCTCCTCTCTGAACATCTGCCTTTCCAATAAAAATAAATAAATCTTTGTTCAAAAAAACTGTAACTGTCATGTGCACTACTTGGACTAATATGTGAGTTTTACCAAATGTATAAAAATTAAGTGCATTTCTATAAGCTTCAACAATCAGAAAACACAAATTTTTTAACACTGTATCATGTCTGATTTTTTTTAAATTTTACTTATTTTTATTGAAAGACAGAAGTACAGAATTAGAGAAAAAAAAGAAGTCTTCCATCCTCAGGTTCATTCCTTCAGGGACCACGATGGTCAGAGCTGAGTGGATCCAAAGCTAGGAGCCAAGAGCTTCTTCCAAGTTCCCATAGGGATACAAGACCCCAGAAAAATAGAACTTTTGAAAAGATAACTAGCTAGGGAGCGGTGCCAAGACACAGCCAGCTAAGCCTCCACATGCATGCCAGCATTTCATGTGGGCATGCAATCATGCCCTAGCTGTTCTATTTCCAATCCAGCTCCCTGCTAATGGCCTGGAAAAGCATGAGAGGATGGCTCAAATCCTTGTAACCACATGGGAGACACAAAAGAACTTTGTGGCTCCTGGTTTCAGGATTGGCCAGAGCTAATGCCGCCATTTGAGAAGTGAACCTGCAGATGGAAGATCTCTTTCTCTTTCTCTTTCTGTCTCTCCTTCCCTCTCTATAGCCCTGCCTTTCATATAAAAAAATATAAATCTTTTTTAAATCTTTTTTTATACTTTATTATTATTACTATCATTTTATGATACAGTTCCATATTCCTTATCCCATTCCCAATTCCCCCCCCCCCCCGCAGTTCCTTTATATCATTACTAACATATAGTTCTTCATACTCAGTCATATGTTCATCATTGCGGGCATGGACAATGGCAGAAAGTCCAGAATCCTATTGTCAAGATATAGTAAACAGTTTCATTGTAAGTCCATCTTTGTCTGGAAACAGAAATGCATACCACACTGCATCCTCACAGCTGGTTGTTAGTCTCCATTTCACAGCTATTGCACATCCCCTCAAATGAAAAGTCATGATACAAAATCAACCACAGAAAGCAAAATAGAAATTTACAAAGCCATGAAGTTAAATGACATGTTACTAGATATGACAGTCAAAAGAAAAAAAATCAAATGATAAAATGCTTCCAAATATCAGATTCACAAGACATGCAAGGTCTCCACAGAAAGCCATTACTGCAAAAGAAAAAAATAAATGAATAAAAATACCATGCTAATGGATTAAAAGACTCACAATGAGGGCCCAGTGCAGTAGCCTAGCAGCTAAAGTCCTCACCTTGCATTTGCCAGTATCCCACATGGACACTGGTTCTTATCTCAGCAGCTGCTCTTCCCCTCCACTCCCTGGGAAAGCAGTCAAGGATGGCTCAAGGACATTGGGACCCTGTACCTGCGTGGGAGACCAGGAAGAGGCTCCTGGCTGCTGGCTTCAGATTGGTGCAGCTCTGGCTGTTGTGGCCGCTTAGGGAGTGAATCAATGGACAGAAGATTCTTCCTCCCTGTCTCTCCTCTTCTTTGAATATCTGACATTCCAATAAGAGTAAATAAATCTTAAAAAGAAAAAGACTAATAATGAAAAACAGGGCCTGGCGTGATAGAGTAATGGTTTAGGTCCGCACCTTGAACGCACCAGGATCCCATAAGGGCACCGGTTCTAATCCTGGCGGCTCCACTTCCCATCCAGCTCCCTGCTTGTGGCCTGGGAAAGTAGTCAAGGATGGCCCAAAGCCTTTGGACCCTGCACCCACATGGGAGATGCGGAAGAGGCTCCTGGCTACAGGTCGACTCAGCTGCAGCCATTGCGGCCACATGGGGAGTGAACCATCGGACGGAAGATCTCCCTCTCTGACTCTCCTCTCTGAATATTCACCTTTCCAATAAAAACAAATAAATCTTTTTTAAAAAAATTTTTAAAAAAAGAAAAATGGTCAGTTTTCCCTACAGTAACTAGAACCTGAAAAGCACATTCTGAGGCCAGCATTGTGGTGTATTGGGTAAAGTCACGACATACAAGACGGGCACCCATGGAGACACTGATTAGTGTCCAGTGTCCAGCTCCCTGTTGACGGCCAGGGAAAGGCAGTGGACAGTGGCACAAGTGCCTAGGCACCTGTCATCCATTCAAGGGACCTGGAGGTAGCTCCTGATTCCTGGTTTCAGCTTGGCCCAGCCATGGCCACTGCGGTTATATGAGGAGTGAGCCAGTGGTTGAAAGAGCTCTCTGTCTTTCCCTCTTTCTGTGTTAACTCTGATTTTCAAATATTTTAAAGAAAGCAAATTCTGAATTAGAAACAAAATGCCAAGAGCCAGTAACCAGACTCTCGGAAAATAAAAAAACAGCAGGATTACTTACTAGTCAACAGGAAGACACAAGCCTACTGTCCACTCTATCGATGAATGAATAAGCAAAATGGGGCACATACATGTTTTGGCACATTATTCAGCCACAAAAAGAATGATACTTTGGCACATGCCACAACATGGGCAAACCCTTACTATATCATGCTGCAAGAAATGACCCAGTCACAAAAGAACAAATGCTATATTATTCCATTTACACACAGTACTTAGTCAAATTCATAGAGACAAAAAGTAGTATGGTGGGGCAGGTTTCATGGAATATCAAAATAAGCTACTTCTTGCTATACCTGCAACTCATTTTGGAGTACACCTGGCTCAAGTCATAGATATTCAACTTCTGATCCAGTTAATGGGCCTCAGAAAAGCAACAGAAAAGCAACAGCATTTGGGCCCCTGCCAGCTATGTGGAAGACCTAGATGGAGCTCCGGCCCCTGGCTTTGCTCGGTCGAGTCTGATCACCAAGGCCATCTGCAGAGTGAGCCAGTGGACAGAAAATCCATCTCCTCCCACCCTTACTGTAACTCTTTCAAACAAACAGTAAATAAATCTAAAAAAGAAAAGAAAAGCCACACATTTAGAGATGATTTTTACAAAATGAACACTTGATAAGGGAATCATATCCACAAAAAAGAACTACTAATTAATTAGTAAGACAAAGAAAATTAAGTTATATACCTAAAGATGCAGTTCCTGGAAGGGAATACAAATGGTTAACAGACATAAAATGTCCTTGATCTGGTTACTCATCAAGAGATAATCGAACTGATTAGTCACCAAAGTCACCAAAGCAATTTAAAGCAATGAGACACCGCAGTACACATACCAGGATTGTTAACATTGAACTGATAATTCAGAGGCCTCGTTTAAGCATAAATTGACATAACCAATTCAGAAGGCCATTGGACAGTATTTTATTAGAGATGAATATTTATTTATCTACGATTTAACAATTTTACTACTAAAATAGCACTCTGCAACACATGCACATAAACTTATCAAAGATAAACACAAAAATCATACACAACAACAGAATTTATTAATACTCCCAAATTAATAATTAAAATATAATTTCAAACAGAATAATTGTCCATCAGATAAAAAATGCAGAAATAAACTGTGATACAAATAAAGATTAAATGTCATACAACAATGAAATAAACTCTAAACTCTACTACAAGCAACAATATGGATGGATCTCATAAATACACCAGCAAATGAAATGAAAATGAAAATATACTGCATTATTTCACTAAAGCTCAAAACTGGTGCTTATATACTAAGTTTCTTAGAGAAACAAAGTGATTACTGCAAAAGTCAAAGTATTGGGTTTATCTGTGGGAAAACCGAGAATGGAGATTAGCAAGACAGCCACTGGGCAGAGGCAGGGACGGCTCCTGAGGTGCCGCCAGCATTCTGCTAGTCCTGAGAGCTGATAGTACAAACACAAATATTCATGTTTGTGTATTTATTAGAATCTATCATAGACTTTACCTATCCGTGCCTTAACAAGCTCCCCAGCTGACCTGACGCACACTCAAGTTTCAGAACCAGGCTTTCAATGCGTACTTTGTCTGGCTTTAGCAACACTCACTGTTATCTGACTTGGATTTTCCATGATCATTGGAACAACACAGCCACTTGCATATTCAAGTTGTCATTTTCTTTCCAAAGATACTAAATCATTTTGAACCAATCTGTTTTGTTGTTCGTCATTTCTTTTTATTAGAATTCTTCTTAAATTTTGATTAGCTAGGAATTTTTCCAGAAATTTGAGCCTGGGGACACACAATCATTTTTTTTCCAACTGAAATTTACAAACTAGTTCTTCAGAAGCTTCTGGGGGAAAAAGAAAAGAATTGGTACCAAACAAATTTTACATCCACACATAGTTTTTAGATAATATAAATTCTCCACCTATTTTAGAAACATAAAAACTTGTCCCAAAATAAGCTTTGTGAAGTATCTCATATTTGCTAACATTGCTACAATGAGTACAGAACGTATTACATGTTGGCAAGCTATCTTCAAGTCAGGATGTAAAATAATCTACTGCGGTACAGGGTGATAACACACAGGTGAGGATATGAGTGCACATGAGGGTATCAGTGCTGTATCTATAAAGAAACCTGTGGCCCCAAACCGCTTGCGTTGGGAATAAGAGGCAGGGCTTTTGAGAACTAAGTAAAGAGGGCAGATCCCTTGAGGATGCCATCAGGGTCCTTGTCAATGAGGCCTGATGGAGCTTGTCTCCCCCCTTTTTCCTTCTGCCACTTGAGGACACAGAGGAGGTGCCATCACTAGAGAACAGGCCTTCACCAGACAATGAATCACCTATTACTGTGATCTTGGATTTCACAGGCTCCAAAACACTGAGCAATAAATTTCTGTTGTTTATAAGCTACCCAGTTTAAAGTACTTGCTTCTAGCAACCCAAATAGGCTAAGACAGGGTATTGAATCAGAAAAATGTGGAGAGGGGTCACTGTTGTGGCACAAGTCACTGCTTAGAATACCAGCATCTCATTTAGGAGTTCTGGTTTGCATCCAGCTCTTCCACTTCAATTCAATTTCCTGGAAATACCCAGGAGAGGCACTAGATAATGGCCCAAGTACTTGGGAGTGCCTGGCTGGCCCAGTCCTAGCTGTTGGGGCATCTGAGGGGTAAACCTGCAGATAGAAAATCTCTCTTTGCCCTCTCCATAACTCTGCCTTTCAAATAAATAAATAAATCTTTTTTTAAAAGTTTGGATATCACTTGGAGTAAGTTATACAAGAGACTCTCTATTCTCAAAGACCTTGGAATATAATCAGAAGACAAAAATCAAACCAATATTGAATGTCAAGCAAGACACAATTTAAGTAACAATCCAAACAATGGATACAAGTCACAAAGCAATTAACATGATAAATTGCCAAATTAGTGGTTAAAGAATATAAGCACAATTGAAGTTGAGAAAGCAAAGAAACTACTTTTAGCTGGGGTAATCAAGGAAGGTTCATACAACATGACTGGCTTCTATAAATGGATTGCATCTGGTTAAGTGACGGGGAGTACAGACATTTACATGCATTTTGTCTCAAGCAGGGAAAGAACATGGAGATAGACACACTTGTTATAGCGAAAGTTTTAAGAAATAAAGAACTGTAAATTCTGAGTGCTTTAGTCGCTAACAGGATACCTACTGGCCCACAGATCACTTCATTAAACAGCGCAGGTGACCAAGATGGAGCTGGAGGTGACAGACACACTCCAGGATCACATTAAATAAATTACACAAATGCCTGGATTGCCTGTCGATGCAACTGTGCAAACACTGCTAAATCTTGCCCACACTAATAAGTGTTATATAAGGCAAAAGCCAATGTACACAATGTACACAGACATTTGATATAAAACATCATTTCATAAAAGACTATTTTATACCGACTTCTATTCTATATTACTTTTATATCACTAACGTTTTCAATATTTATATTCCTACAACCTGTTAAGGCCAACAGTTACATCTGCTTGATTCAAGACCACGTTCTAAATGGATGTAGTGCACGTTTCCTCAACTCTGGTGGCTTTGTTTCCCATCATTTGCACAGTATCTAAACCCTATCTAAATTCCTGAACAAGCAGGGAAGGACGGGAGAATATTTATCTTGGCATGCTCCCATAGCTCAGATTCTCCAGGGGATAAACTAACAGCGCTCTCATCTCTTATTAGCTCACATGTATTTGTTCTGTTTATATTGGCATCTCTGTGGTGTCACACATTTGTCAGGTGCCCAGAGAGAAAGAGAGAGAGAGAGAAAGGGAAATAGAAAAGATAGAAAAGAAAATGGTGAAGTGAATATGGACAATAAGAAAAAAATAGACGGCAAACTGACAGAAAAAAATACACGCAAGAATTGTAATAGGAAACAAAACAGATGACAAGGTGCATATAAAATTAAGAGCTACAATTGAAGATCAAAGGAAAAAAGAGAAGAATTGATACATTCTGAACTGTTATTAAATGATTCCTTTTCCTGTTAGTGAAAAGTGCTTTCTAAAGATGGAAGAAAAAGTACTCTAAATCTTTGAATTCTTACATTTAAATAATTACGAAAAGACTTAGCAGCTGCTATGTGAGCATATCTGGAACTACAGAGTAACCGATAAGTATGCCATCCACGTATTTCTGGTTAAGTAATTTTGGAGGATTTTTTCTTAGATCCTTTTTCTTAGATTTCTTCGATTGCTGTGATACTACTACTCTTACACACCATGAATTTTAAAGCCTTATACAAATAATCTCTCTCTTCCTCAGGATAGCAGATATGCTATAAGGCCCTGGGCAACAAGGCCTGGCACACAGTATTTATTGTTCTGAGTGTTGAGAAAAACAAATGGTAAAATCAAAACATAAGTGTTACAGATTCCAAAAGTCAAAGACGTGCCCCCTTAGTTAGGGTGACCAGCCTGGTCTAGACAGGCCATTGATGGCTTCAGGGACCGCCCCCAAACAAATACACACTGCCTTGTAACCAAGACTTTGTAAACCAAAACAGTTTAAGGTACAAAAGCAAAGAAAAGACCAAGCAAGTATTGGGGCTTGACGCCTAGAATACGAGTCAAGGCTGCAGGTGTGAACCAAAGTCTGGAGAGCTGCCTCATCTCTTCAGTCTCCTGGCTATAACCTATGGAGGAGGAAGGATTATCTGAAACGCTAATTTCAATGAATCCTTAATTCCACTTGAACAACAATTTCAGCACAAAAATAACTCAACTGATTTCATCACTGTGCCAGTTCCCCTTTTTCATTCCACAGACAAAAAAAAAAATCCCCAAGCAGTTCCAAATATAAAGGGACTCTATCAAAGCACAAAAACAATTTTCCAACATACTTACCTGATCTTAGCCAAAAGGCCAAGAAGCGATTATTTTTCCAATAAAGTCAGTCAAACTAATGGAGTCCATCATGTCACACAGCAGAACATGCACAGGAAAAGAGAGAAGTATCGGGATGGGGGATATCTAGACGCTCAGGAGAGCAAGACTAGAAGAAACCACCAGGAGAAATGAACAGGGGAGAAGCAAGCAATATGTTATACATCCACAATCCTTCCCTGCTGGTTGAAGAATGTAGACAGGATTTAGATAGTGCACAAATGATAGGTAACAAAGCCACCAGAGTTGAGGAAATGTGCACTACATCCATTTAGAACATGGTCTTGAGTCAAGCAGATGAAACTGGTGGCCTTAACAGGTTGTAGGAATATTTTTATTGAAAAAAGTTAACAATATAAGAGTTGCCTTTGTGGGAACTGGTGCAGTAGCCTAGAGCCTAAATCCTTGCCTTGTACTTGCCAGGATCTCCCATATGAGCACCAGTTCTAATCCCAGAGGCCCCGCTTCCCATCCAGCTCTCTGCTTGTGTCCTGGGAAAGCAATAAGGAATGGCCCAAGTCCATGGGTCCCTGCACCTACAGAGGAGATGTAGAAGAAACTCCTAGATCCTAGCTTTGGATCAGCTCAACTCTGGATGTTGTGGCCTTTTAGGGAGTAAAGCAGCAGATGGAAGATCTTTCTCTCTGCCTCTTTGACTCTATAAATCTGCCACAAAAAAAGAGTTGCCTTTGTAGAATGACACATACCGTGCATTCTGTGTATGTGTGCACTTACCAGCTGAAATAAAAAGTTCTATTGTACAAAATATCTTATATTTTAATTCAATTCTATTTCATTTTTAAATGAATCAAGACTGACTAAAATAATTTCATTACAAAGGGTCCCAAGCTACCAGTGGTTTACAACGCACAGCTCTCCCCAGCACCACTGCACAGAATGCAGCTTTCAGGAAACTGAAGGTAACACTAGTCAATTCCACACTGATTAAAATAACCCCTTGAACATGTATGTCACTCACTCCAAGGTGTCCACTCTAAGAAGCAGAGACTAACTGGACTATATTCATAAACAATCAGTAAAGATGGTGAAAGTATACCAATCTTGGCAATTACCGGGAGTGTTTTCACATAGAGGATTCATTAGAATTTTTTTTCTTTTTATAGATTCATTTATTTAACTTGGAAGAGCTACAAAGAAACAGACACAAAGAAAAGAATCATCCATCCGTTAGTTCATACCCTAAATGGCTGCAATGGCAGGAACTGAACCAATTCAAAGCCAGGAGTCAGGAACTTTTTTTTGGATCACCCATGTGCGTGTAAAGACCCAAAAACTTAGGCCATTTTCTGCCTCTTTCCCAGGCTGTAAGCACAGGGGCAGGATTGGAAGTGAAGCAGTGATTACAAGAGCCAGCACCTATTTAAGATACCGGCCCCAAAATTGTGTTTTATTTATTTGAAAGGCAGAGTTACCAAGACCGGGCAATGCAGAGAGACAGAAGGAGGGTCTTCCACCTTCTAGTTGACTCCTCAAATAGCCACATAAGCTGGGACTAGGCCAGGCCAAAGCCAGAAGCCAGGATGTCTTCCAGGTCTCCCACATGAGACCAAGCACTTGTGTAGCCTTCCTCTGCTTTCCCAGAAGCATTAAAAGGAACTGGGTCGGAACTGAGGCCCAAAGGACTCCAATCAATGCCCATATAGGATGCCACCACCGCAGGCAGTAGCTTAACCCTTATACCATAACACGAGCCCTTTCAGACTAACATATAAAATAATATTCACTCTAATGAATTTAATAACAAAAGTCAAGACTTAAAGTTCATGCCTTGGGCCTGGCGAGGTGGCCTAGAAGCTAAAGTCCTAGTCTTGGATGCACCAGGATCCCATATGGGCACCAGTTCTAATCCCAGCATCCCTGCTTCCCCTCCAGCTCCCTGCTGGTGGCCTGGGAAAGCAGCAGAGGACGGCCCAAGGACATTGGGACCCTGCACCCGCATGGGTGACCCGGAAGAAGCTCTGGACTCCAGACTTCAGATTGGTTCAGCTCCAGCTGTTGTGGTCACTTGGGGTGTGAACCATCGGACGGAAGACCTTCTCTGTCTCTCCTCCTCTATGTATATCTGATTTTCCAATAAAACCAAATAAATCTTTAAAAAATTTTTCATATCTTTTCACTTCATTTTATGGATACTTTACAAATTATCAGTTGGTCACTGCAAATTGTTTAAAACTCTGCTTTCATCAAAGATGATCTGAGAAAACACTTCTCTAAAAATTCTCCAGAGGCTGAAGTCCTTGAATTTGAAGACAAACTGCTTTACTTTGATGTCCTCTAATCTCCCTGCTCATCTAGGTTTTCCTGCAATAACAGATGCTCAAAATTTATTTCTTTCTACTTCTTCTTTTGATATCCCTACTAAGCTGACAGCAACATCAGCACAGTTCACCAGATCATCTGTGTGACCGCTCAGAGCCTGCAAAGCTTTAATTTTCATGCAGCCTCAACTTCAACATATACTTGGATTCATTTATGAAAAGGTATGAACTAACTTGACAACCCAGTTTGGAGTCACAAAGTCTTGCAACATGACTGCTGGCAACCCATGCCAGTCATTTAATTTTAAGAAATCCTAAAATCCCGGGCCTCCAAATTAATGACCTGTTAAATCCTGAATTTATGCTAAATTTCCAAATCTCTCACTTGAAATGTATCAGTTCTCTGAATTATTTTCTGGCTTACACATTCTTTTAATTTCTTACTGAGATACAAACAAAGATGGATATAATATATTTATAAAAATTTTCCAATGACACATCCAAAAGATATTTTTACTACATAAAATACAATTAATACTATTCTAAGGAAAAATTAAATACACATTGCTGTATTGTAAGAAATCATTCCAGAATGCCAACAATTATGTCATCTTTCAGTTAAAATTTGAAAATCATTCAAACTTCCAAGTCCTCCATAACTGAAATAATGGAAAAATGAAAAAAGAACAAATAAATGGGAGAATATAGGTCAAAAAGCAAATCAGTAACAGATTTAAAATAACTACATATATTTAATTTCTGTCCCATTTCCAAAAATTAAATTATATTTTCTTCCCACAGGATTTAATCTGTAAACATCTACAGAGTCTTATTATATTATCTATATGCTCAGATCTAGCCCATTCATAGTAAATTATCATCTGGAAAACAATTCTACTTTATATAACTACTTTTTCTGGCTTTATACTGAATTCTCCTGATCTTTAAGTATCAGTCATACCCTCTTCTAACACATTCTGATCTGAATTCTACTTAACAGTTTTTAAGTGTTGATATCCACAGAGCTTTTCCAAATGTAGCTGCCTAGGAAGCCCATTCTACAATATTTTATAGTAATAAGTGATCTTTTGCATAGCCAATGCTTCTTTCAAAACTACATAATGGGGCCCAGCACGTTAGCCTAGTGGCTAAAGTCTCTGCTGTGCCGCACCCCTGCCAGGATTCCACATGGGCACCAGTTCTAATCCCAGTGGCCCCACTTTCCATTCAGCTCCCTGTTTGCGGCCTGGGAAAGCAGTCGAGGACAGCCCAAAGCATTGGAACTGTAAACCCACATGGGAGACCCGGAAGAGACTCCAGGCTCCTGGCTTCAGGTCAGCTCAGGTCTGGCTGTACGGCCACTTGGGGAGTGAATCAACAGGCAAAAGATCTTCTCTGTCTCTCCTCCGCTCTGCATATCTGACTTTCCAATAAACATAAAATAAATCTTGAAAAAAAAAAAAAAAACAGAATGTTTTTCAAAGACCTAGGATCTTGTCCGGGGCCCACCATTTGTCAGCTAAGCAACCCTGAACTGAGTTGCATAACATCTGAAAACATGTCCTTGTGTTTAAAAAAAAAGTAAAGAGGGGATTATAAAAGCTTTCCTCAGAGATTTACTGAGGGCAAAAATAGCTGTAAAAAAGTTTTATATTTTCCACAAATGTTAAGTACATATTATTGCTTACTTCTTTACAGAAAAATATAAATAATCGACATTACATTTATTTATGGCTTTGAAATTATTGTTGGCCTTGGTCAGTAACCAATACCCAATTCACACTAAAATCAACTTCATGTTATTTTCAGTAACATTACTGAAAGTTCTAAAGTTTATATAATATTACCATACACTCACAAAGTGCTGATGAGAAACCTATACTGGGAAGAGTATAACATGACAGATGCCTTTGAATTTCACTCCTCCTCTGATCCATTTTTAGCTTTCATCTCAATGTTTTAAATGAAACATCTCAATAGTTAATTTAGTAGTTCATTGTTTTCCTTCGTGATGCCAAAATAAATTTTGGGGGTCCCACAGCAGAAACTGATTTTAAGTGATGTTCATGTTTTTACAACTTATATAACATATTTTCACTGTTAAAAAATTCTAATTTAGTTTATTATTACACTATTAGATTATATATTATAATAATATCTGCCCTTTCCTTTATTTGTCCTATCATGATACATTTATATATCAGAAAGTTACACTTGTAGTGATGGAATGAATAATAATAATAACTTGAGAACAAAAAATAAGACGAACGAAGGGAAAGGGAGGATGAAGTCCCATGCTTAAAAATCTGCAAGATGGAAAGTAAATAATTTTTCAAAAAATTAAATTTAAATTGCTAAAAAACATTCTAATTTAGAAAAATCAAAGTACCAACTCTCCCTTTAGTGTTCCAATTCCTTTCCTCTCCCAAGTTAACCACAGTTTAAGATTATTAAATATTTATATTCTTTTGGGGCAGCTCTTCGGCTTAGCCATCAACATGCCACTTGGGATGCCTTCATCTCCTAGTGGAGTGCTCGGCTGAGTCCTGGCACCCTTTGTGATTCCAGCTTCCTTCTGTGGTGTACTCAGACAGGTAGCAGATGATAGTTCAGTACACGGTAACTTCAACTTCTAGCTGCAGCATGGCCCATTCCCAACTGTTACAGGCATTTAAGTAATCTCTGTCTCCCTCTGGATGTGTGGGGGCAGATGGAGGTATGTCTGCCTAACTTTCAAACAAATACTTTTACAAGATTCTTCTAAATTTTTCTCAGGACATTTAGATAGTGTATACTTACAGAAAAGAGTGTCTCTCTCTCTCTCTCTCTCTCTCTCTCTCTCACACACACACACACACACACACAAATTCTATACCTGTTATCCTATATACTCCCTCTACCTAGTCCTCATTCAATTCTGATCAATACTACTCCAATGTGATACTCTGGAAGCCCAGACAACACTTTCCCAAATGGTAGCCCAGGCGATCACTCCAGTTATAGTTTGTGAGAGCATCAGCATGTATTTACTGAGGGCCTAGTTTGTGTACAGTTTTGGATACATTGGGCATGTGGTTTGCCCACAGGGAGCTTTAAAGACTACCATGAGGCACAGCGTTAAATAAATGTACTTTCCCACCTTATTCACAGGACAATTCTTCAAGACCCCGAGTGGATGCCGAAAATCAGACAGCACTGAACTTTACATATAGTGTGGTATCTTACTCAACTATATACTTATCTGTGATAAAATTTAGTTTATAAACTACACACAGCTGTAATTAACAGTAACAATTTTTTAAAACAACTATAACCATACATAATAAAAGCTCTATGAATACAAATATACAAATGAATACAATTTTGCAGACAAATATTAACATTTCAGACTATGGTTAACCACAATTACCAAAACCACAAAAAAGTGAAATTAAGGATAAAGGGAGATTACTATATATAAAGATGGCATATGATAGTCTCTTTCAAAGCTCTTCTATTACACTAATTAAGGCTCTTAAGAATTTGCTTATTTGTTTGTTTGTCTGAAGGAGGTGTAGAGAGGAAAGAGACAAAGAAATGCTCTAAATCACCCATTCACTCCCCAAATGGCCTCACCCTCAGTACAGGGTCAGGGGAGAACCTAAAAACCAGGAGCCAGCCACTAAGAGCGTGAACTAGAGGATGAGGGATGTCTCTCTCTTTCTCTCATACTGTCTCTGTCTCTTCCTCTCCATCTCTCTCTTTCAAGCTCTCCTGTAATTGCCTTTTAAATAAATAAAAAATTTTAATGGTGATCTTGTTATGTATATTTTACATTAAAAAAGTATACATTAAGTCCAAAATTGAACTCACATGTTAATAATATGCCTAATCACAAAAATTACAGAATAATGTGTTTTTAGTGAAACATCTCAATAGTTCATAATTACAAAAATAATCATTCCATGGGCATTACACCTACTTCAAAATGTTCTCCAAGACTTACACTTCATTCAAGATTTGTTATCCATGAGTTGGTCAGAGAAAAGGTTGAGATAAAAACTTTTTCAGAAAACAAAAAGGATATATTTCTCAAAGTCAAGAGAAGCAAGGTCAACAGGATAAACTTAACTTTGATAACATCCATGAGAAAAATACTAAATCACTAGAGGAAATGTGGCCTTCAGACAGAAGGTTATAAAACACCTTCTAAAGCAAGAGCAAAAGTATTAAAGCAATATGGAAGCTAAAAAGAGGGTTTTGTGTTTGTACATGAATAATAGTCATTTAATATATAAGTGATAGCACGATAATAATTTGGAGCCCTAAAACAAATTATTATTAATTTGCACCTAAAGGTCTCAACAGGGAGACTGGTGCATTAGCCTAGCAGCTAAAGTCCTCACTTAGCACATGCCAGGATCCCACATGGGTGCTGGTTCTAATCCTGATGGCTCCACTTCCCATCCAACTCCCTGCTTGTGGCCTGGGAAAGCCGTCGAGGACAGACCAAAGCTTTGGGACCGTAAACCCATCTAGAAGAAGCTTTAGATCAGCACAACGCAAAGGTCCTCACCTTGCACGGGACCGGTTCTAAACCCATAGTCGAGGACAGAGACCCTGCAGAAGAAAGGCTCCTGGCTTCGGATCGGCATAGTATCGTTGCGCTTTAGTCATCGGACAGCACAATCTTTAGCTCTGGCGATTGTGGCCACTTGGGGAGTGAATCAGCAGACAGATCTTCCCCTCTTTCTCACCTCCTCTCTGTATATTTGACTTTCCGATAATAAATAAATTAAATAAATATTTTAAAAAAAAAAGATTCTCACCAAGGGCCAGCACCATGGCATAACAAGTTAGGCCTCCCCTTGCAGTGCTTCTAGCATGTAAGGACACCAGGTTCCAGCCCCAGCTTTTCCACTCCCCATCCAGCTCCCTGCTAGTGGCCTGAGAAAGCAGCGAGGATGCCCCAAGCTTGGGCTCTGGATCAGCCCAGCTCCTGCCATTGCTGTTATTTGGAGAGTGAGCCAGCAGTTAGAAGACCTCTCTGTCTATTTTTCTGTGTAATAATGCCTTTCAAAAATAAAAATGCTTTTTAAAAAAACAAAAATGTTCAGCTCTTCTAAAGAAGAATCCAAGGAACCAGCAGTTTTCATCCAATGAAACAAAACTAGTCAAAAAAACTTATTTAAAGTTATACAGAATACAGAGACAAAATCAGGAATGTTCTCTTTTTTCCTTTGGACAATGTGAAGCAGAACTAGGTATAAACCTGGGGACCCGGTGCAGTAGCTTAGTGGCTAACATCCTCGCCTTGCATGCACTGGGATCACATTTGAGCACTAATTCATATATCGGTTGCTCCACCTCCCTTTCATATCCCTACTTGTGGCCTGGGAAAGTAGTCAAGGATGACCCAAAGCCTTGGGACCCTGCACTCATGTGGGAGATCCAAAAGAATGCCTGGCTCTTGGCTTTGAA
Organism: Ochotona curzoniae; assembly: GCF_017591425.1. Lineage (NCBI taxonomy): Eukaryota > Metazoa > Chordata > Mammalia > Lagomorpha > Ochotonidae > Ochotona > Ochotona curzoniae. Next base: position 556,073 of record NW_024466647.1, on the reverse strand, counting down.
TCAGCTAAGCTCTGGCCACTGCAGACACTTAGGGAATGAACCAGCAGATAGAAGATCTTTCTATCTCTTCTCTCTGTAAATCTGCCTTCTCAATAAAAATAAATAAGTCAATTAAAAAAAAAGAACTAAGAACAAACTGGAAGAATATTCTAGCCTCTTTCTTCTTCAAATCTAACTGGATACTTGCCTTCACCTCTCCCTCTACCTCAAACTCTACACCCAATGAAGCTGTCTTGAAATGAGGTCACTGCAGGGCACTGTAAGTCCAAAATTCAAAACCATTTAAGATTCTAGACTCAGTTTCTCTGGGTATTAAGTTTGTACTCCAGCAGGAGTTTCAAATCAGTTATTTTGGGGCTCACTTGGGTGAAAACCAACACCATTACTTATAAAATCCAAAGCATGAAATATCAAAAATAAATCAGAAAACACTTTATGTATTAGTGCTGTTATTAAAATATGAAAAGTCCCAGGGCCAGTGCTGTGGCTTTCGTATGTAAAGCTTGTCCTGTAGTGTGTAATCCCATAGGCACACTGGTTCAAGACCCAGCTGTTCCACTTGCCATCCAGCTCCTTGCTAATGAACCTGAGAAAGCAGGGGAGGATGGCCCAAGTCCTTGGGCCCCTGCATCTACATGGGAGACCCCGAAGAAACTCCTGACTCCTGCCTTCAGCCCAGAAATTGCTGTCATTTGGTGGGGGGTGGGGGGGGTGAACCATATCTCTCCCTACCCAGCCATCCCCTCCTTCTCCTCCTCTCTCTCTGTAATTCTGTAAAAATGAATAAATGCATAAATGTAGTTTTTTTGATTGAAAAGCCCTACAAATGGATTAAAATTCTCAAACTTACTGCACTAGAAAGCCAGAGAATCAGCTGCCCAGGGTAAAGATGGAAGAGTGCAGGCTGGGCCATGAGGAGGAGGGTGATTGGAAGCTTCCTGAAGCACAACCCAAACTCAAACTGTCAACAACCACCCACTGTTTACGAAGTTCCCTAATGCGGGGCTAAATAAACAAGCAGCCCAGGCTCTAGCTGGAATTCTGCCTTACATCATCAACAACTCCCCCAGCTGCTCACAGGAGCCAGGTTCAAGAACCCATCACTGATGCCCAGACAGAACTCCAGGCTCCAGGCTGCACACACTTGTTACGAGGTTTTTTTTTTATTTTTTAAAGATTTATTTTTTATTATTTTTTTATTGGAAAGGCAGATATACAGAGAGGGGAGACAGAGAGGAAGATCTTCCGTCCGATGATTCACTCCCCAAGTGAGCGCAACGGGCCGATGCTATGCCGATCCCAAGCCAGGAGCCTCTTCCGGGTCTCCCACGAGGGTGCAGGGTCCCAAAGCTTTGGGCCATCCTCGACTGCTTTCCCGGGCCACAGGCAGGGAGCTGGAAGGGAAGCGGGCCTGACAGGATAGAACCGGCACCCATATGGGATCCCAGGCGTGCAAGGCAAGGACCTTAGCCACTGCACCACCGCGCCGGACCCTATTACGAGGTTTTAATAGACCTGTTTCTTCAACTTTCTATTAACAAATGTTGTATACACATGCTCAAGACAACCACTACTCGACTTCTAATGACTTTTAAAACCTTTAGGTTCTACTGTAGGTACCTCCATTCTTATTCTTTCTTCAACCTAATCAGTCTTAAATCACAACCATTTGCAGAGCCTAAGTTAACCATATTGATACTATTGTTTTTAAAGATTTATTTTTATTATTATTATTGTTTTATTGGAAAGGTGGATATACAGAGAGGAGAGACAGAGAGAAAGATCTTCCATCCGATGATTCACTCCCCAAGTGAGCGCAACGGCCGATGCTATGCCGATCCGAAGCCAGGAGCCTCTTCCGGATCTCCCACACGGGTGCAGGGTCCCAAAGCTTTGGGTCGTCCTCGACTGCTCTCCCGGGCCACAGGCAGGGAGCTGGAAGGGAAGCGGGGCTGCCGGGACTAGAACCGGCGCACATATGGGACCCCATACGGGCGTTCAAGGCGAGGACCTTAACCACTTGCGCCACCGCGCCGGGCCCTATTTTTCTATTTTTTAAATAACACACAAAATATACATATTATGGAATACTGTGTTATTTTTCTATACATGTACATACTACATAATCTTCAATCAAGTTAAAGATATCTGTCTCCTCAAACACTTACCACCTGTAGAAACATTCAAAATTATCTGTTGTTCTTTTTAAAAATAAAGATCTATTTATTTTATAAATTGGAAAGACAGATTTACATATAGAAGGAAAAACATAAATATCTTTCATCAGCTAATTCGCTCCTCAAATGGCCACAACAGTCACAGCTGCGCTGGTGTAAAGCCAGGAGCTTCCTTCCAGTCTCACCTGACTGCAGGGGAGCAAGGAAGTGAGCCACACTCCGCTGCTTTCCCAGGTCATAAAGCAGGGAGATAGATAGAAATGCAGTAACTGAGACACAAACTAGAGCCATATGGGATACCAGAGCTACCAGTCAGAAGGTGGGCCTGCTACACCATCTCCAGGCTTTTTATTTTGTGACTTTGTTTTGTAATTATTTATCTGTGATGGCAGTTTACAAATTTATCAGTCCATCATGGATTGAAAACAAGAAAAGGCAAAACTGAGAGGTGAACCTGTACTTCAGATAACTTAAAAAGCAGGGTTTTAGAGTACGCATTGTCCACCAAAACCCTAACCTCTGTGCTAGATCATCATGAAGGAATCAGTGGTCAGCCATTCAGACTTTCACTTTCCAAAGACAAAAAATAAGTCACCAAGTCTTTCCAGCTTCTTCGCCCTGAAGTCAAATTTGTCCTTTCCCAAACCTGCTACTTGACAGCTGGCCTGGATCTCCTTGTCCCTGTTGACTGGAACATTGTCTGTACGTCCAGACAGAGAGGATCCTGTGGCCCTGACCAGACAAGTACCATCACCAAAGGATGTGGATTGTCAGCAGCTTCTGTTAACCAGGCCTGATGACTATCTTTATCGCATTATTTTATAAATAAAAGACAATTATTAAAGTAAACATCCAGGAACTGGTGCAGTGACTAAACATAAACAGGTTAATCCTACCCCTTGAAGTGCCAGGATCTAATTTGGACACCTACTCATGCCCCAGCTGCTCCGCTTCCCTTCCAGCTCTCTTCTATGCCCTGAGAAAGCTGCAGAGAATACTCAAAGACCTTGGGACTCCACACCCTCAATGGAGATCCAAAAGAAGCTCTTGGCTCCAGCCATCGTGGCCCTTTAGGGAGTGAACCGGTGGATGTAAGATCTTTCTCCTTGTATCTCCTTCTCTCTGTAACTCTGCCTTTGAATAAAAATAAATGAACCTTTCAAAAAAATTAAATATCCCTTTAGCTGGGAATGGAAATAGCCACTCTTGTATCTTTCTTTTTAAATGTTGTACATTTAATACTGCCCTAAAATGAAAAATACTTAGTTCCACCATATTAAATAAATTCACTTAAAGACTATGACTAAGAACAATCAAGATGGCAGCAAAAGGTGCAGGCATGTTTGAGATAATGGAAAATTATTAGGATAAAGAACAGAGAGCAGATTACAGAAAAAGATAGCAGTCAGGAAGTCAGCAAAAAAGTACCTGGAGAATCCCAGGACACAGGCAAGAGGTGACCACTGCAGAGTGAGTGATGTTACAGGGAACAGAAAACCCAGCAGCCACCCATGAGCTGTGATCCGGACTCCAACGACAACCAGGGATCCACAGATCAGCCCTTGCGGCAGCCAGGTGGGAGCTTGGGTTCGCATGGGGAGCTCGGGAGATGAACACGGGCTGAGACAGGCCAATTGTGCCAGATACTTTGGCCCAGCAATGAACAGAAAGGGAGCTGTGGACTCGGCGGAGCTGACTGGTGGTGGGTTGGAGCTAACAGCACAGGGATCAAACGCTGGAGTGGGCACATTTCCAGCTAGTCACACCCGGCTGATCTCACAGGGAGGACAGCGCCAGCTTCGCATCCTGCAGGATCTGTGTGGTCCCCGTTTTGGAAAGCCAACAGCCCTGGCTCTCAGGCAGTGCTCCACCAGGCACCATCTTGTGTGTTTACATAAGATCAGTGCTGCTGATAAACCAGTTATCTGGGACAGTTGGAGTCTTCCTAACCCAGGACACTGATTGAACATAAAAACTGACTTGTAGACCTGTAGGTAATACATCTTAGAAAACTGCACTAAGGAGAAAAATACACCAAACAGGATTGCAATGTCAAAAGTTAAAAGAAGAGACAGAGGCACAATGAATGTTACTGAAGACTCCCTGGTAAAGGAACAAAAGCCTCTAACACCCTCAGAGTTAACTGAGGAAGACATTGAAAAAATGGGGAACACAGAATTCAGAAAACTTATTATAAAGCTTCTGACCAACAATGAGAAGCACATAATACAAGAGTTCAAAGAATTTAAAGAATTTGTTACACAGGAAATAAATCAAATGAAAGCTGACATTTCAGAAGTTAAGAATACAGTGGAGCAAATTAAAAGTACAGTGGAGAGTCTTCAAAATAGGATGAATGAAGCAGAATAAAGAATATCAGAATTGGAAGATATTTCCTGTCACCGGGGGAAATAAAAAAAAAGCTGGAAGCAGAGCTAGGCCAAGCTGAAAAAAAAAAGTATCCAAGAATTTAAAAATACAATTAAAAGGCCCAACATAAGAATTATGGGAGTTCCAGAAGGCACAGAAAGAGAAACTGGGATTAAAGGTGTATTCAATGAAATAATACATGAAAACTTCCCTAATCTAGAGAAAGAATTGGGAAACAACATCCAGGAGGGGCACAGGACTCCCAACAGGGTTGACAAAAAGTGACCTTCACCAAGACACATGATAATCAAGCTCTCCTCAGTTGAACATAAGGAAAAAATCCTTAAATGTGACAAAAAAAACTGACCTATACAGGAACACCAATCAAACTCACACCTGACCTCTCAGAGGAAACACTGCAGGCCAGGAGAGAATGGAGTGACATATTCCAGACTCTAAAAGGGAAAAATTTTCAGCCCAGAATAACATATCCTGCAAAGCTCTCCTTTGTCTTTGAAAATGAAATAAAATTCTTCCACAATAAAGAAAAACTCCAAGAATTTGTGTCCTCCAAACCAGCCCTACAGCTCAAAGATGTTCTAGTGAAAGAGAAAAGGAATAGCAGCTCCAAAAGCATATGTGGAGAACATCCCACTAAAAGGCCAACAGAAGACTCAACCAAAGAACACCACATTACTAAGATGACAGAACCAAATTGCCACCTATCCATATTAACATTGAATGTAAATGGTTTAAATTCATCAATCAAATGCCATAGATTAGAGGAATGGATCAAAAAACAAAACCCATCTATCTGCTGCTTACATATCACTAACAAAGATCAGAGGAAACTGAAAGTAAAAGAATATAAAAAGATATTCCAAACGAATGGTAAGGAAAAATGTGCAAAATGTGCAGGGATAGCCATTCTTATATCAGATGATATAGACATTGATGTGAAAAACATTAAAAGAGATGAAGAAGAATACCACATAATGATCAAGGGATCCATTCAGCAAGAAGAGATCACCATAATAAATATACATGAGCCAAATGCCAAGGTACCTAGCCACATGAAACAATAATGGACTTAAAGGAAGAAATAGACTCTAATACAATCATAGTGGATGAACTTAACCCCTTTAACATCAATGGACAGAAAAAAAAAAAAAAAAAAACAGAAACTCAGCAAAGAAACAACAGAACTCACCCAAACTCTAGAGCAAATGGACTTAGTTGATATCTATTGAACCTTTCATCCTACAGAGAATACACTTTTTTTTCATCAGTGCATCAAACCTTCTATGGAATTGACCATGTTATAAGCCACAAAACAAGCCTCAGCAATTTTTTAAAAATCAAAATTATACCATGCATATTCTCAGACCATCATGGAGTGAAATTAGAGACCAAGAAGTCAAAATACCCAAGAAGACTTGCAAACACATGGAGACTGAATAATATGTTACTAAATGAGCAATGAATTAGAGAAGAAATCAAAGGGAAAATTAAAAAATTGTCTGAAACAAATGAAGGCATCAACACAACATATCAAAATTTATGGGACAAAATTGAGGCAGTGTTAAGAGGAAAATTCATCTCAATCAATGCTTACGTTAAGAAATTAGAAAGGCATCAAGTAAATCAGCTAACCTTACAGTTGAAGGAACTAGAAAAACAACAGCAAAGCAATTCCAAGATTAGTAGGAAAAAAGAAATCATCAAAATAAGGGAGGAAATAAACCAAACAGAGACCAAGAGAACTATACATAAGATCAATGAATCAAAGAGCTGGTTCTTTGAGAAAATCAGCAAAATACGTTCCCCACTAACCCAACTACTCAAAAAAAGGAGGGAGAAAATACACATCAATAGCATCAGAAATCATCTTTCCAATAAATAATGTTGACTGGTCAACTAATTATCCATAGTGGGGGGGAACTCTTTATTTCACTCTATTTTTTAATAGAAACAATAAATTTCTATTTAATGCCTCAAAAAGGAAAACTTTAAAATTTCCCCAAAAATGAAATGTACTACTCTGGTCAGTATCTTATAAAACGAAAGATGTAAACATCAAAGAGCTACTGATTCTTTCCTTAGGAATATGCCTTCAAGAGTAGCTTTTTGATCTCTTGATCATCACATACATGGCTTTTTAAATTGTGATCCACTATACACACACGTATTTCATTGAAAAGAAAACCCACAAAATACTGCTTATTTTTACTATGCATGACACACATTCTGAGAGTTTCCACTCTATTCTGACTCATTTTTAAATGTTGGAGTGACTCATTCCATTGATTTTACAACTGCTAATGGGTAAATGTAACCAGTTCAAAAGAACTTTGCCCTCAAAAATAGTCTCATACATATTTACTTGCACACATGTGAGAATGAAGGTGGCATTATTTCTCAAAAAAATTAACATAAAATTCAATCATAACAAGAATGAATTTGGAGCCTGGCATGTGTGGCACAGCATGTTAAGCTACTATCTACAACACTGGCATCCGATATGAGTGCTCGTTCAAGTCCCTGCTGCTCTGCTTCTGATCCAGCTCCCTGCTAATACATCTAGGAAAGCAGCAGATAATGTCCCAAATCCTTTGATGGCTGCATTCACATGGGAGAGATGGCTGGAGTTCCAGGCTCCTGGCTTCAGCATGGGAGCCCTAACTACTATGGTCATTTGGGGAATGAATCAACTAATGGAAAATCTCTCTCCATCTCTCTGTAACTCTTTCAAGTAAATTGATTTATTTCAAAAAAGAAACTTTAATTAAAACAGAGCGGGCATATTCAAAAAAGCGAATACAATATAGCAATGCAAATGAAAAAAGCTAGAATCATAAGAATCAACACAAATAAATCTACTTAACTTAAAACAATGCAAAACAAGCAAATTACAAACACATAGTAAGTATACTATCAGTTGTATTGTTTTAAACATAAAAAAATACCATATATTGTACTGAGGATATATTTAAGATGCATACAGCAAAAAAAAAGGAATGAAATCACAGAAGATAAAGAAAAATGATATGCAAAAACCAGCAAAAAAGCTACAACTAGTTAGTGTAAACTGCCCATCTTCACTACTAAACCAAGGTCTCCCAAGGCAGCAGCTTTCTTCCACACACACAGTTCAGCCTGCCAGCAGGGAGACTAATGCAGCCAAATTCAAAATAGCCTTCAAAACGTACAGCACTCATCGTTTCAGATTGCCCTATTTAGTAATCAACTACTTACACTGAGTATCTATTTTTAACAAAGTAATGCAATTCAGAACATGGACAAAAAGAAAAAAAAAAACAGGTAGTTGTGGGTGGCTGAGATGTCACAGCAGATGCCCCAAACACAGCCGTGTGCCAGTAAGGTTGAGTCACTGCAATATGCTGAGAGAAAGATACTAAGGCCCAGCTGCCGCAGGTTGCCACAAGCCTGCTCTGCTCTCCTCGCTGTTACGTTGGCCAGGCATCATTCCAGAATGCTCACAGACACTTAGAGCTCCTCAAGATTAGAAAAAAATCACTAAAAATGACAAAATATGGAATCTTACAAACAGCACATGCTTGTGATCAAATTAACATGGCACTCAGAATTCATAAACATTTAGTAAGCTTATGGAATAATTCCCTAGAATTAATAATTTGGCCCTTCAAGATCTCAGTACACATATTACCTAGAAGAGTAGATCCAGTACTGTAATGTATGTTACAATTATCTGAGAAACGTTATTTTTCAGTGAATGTCATTACAAAAAGTATGTGTATCAATTTAAGCAATGCACTACCAGGCCAATAAGCATCCTTCCTAGGCACAAGAAAAAAATCCTCAAACCAAGCAACCTCTCTAACATTAAACATCTGCCATGCTCATTCATTCATTCAATCCCTCCCCTCTACATTACATATGAAAAGTACGATAGCAGAACTTACGAAAGGAATAAAAATAAGTAAGAATGCATTGTCCCTAAGAGAGTGGTAACCTCACAATGCAATTAAGAAACATAATCTTAAATAAGGCAGAAAGACCTACGTACCCTAAGAGAAGAAAAAAATGAACTGCTATTAAAAAAAAGAGGGGGGGAGAATCAAGACGGCGGAATAAGATAAGGACACATTTAAACAGATGGAGAAATATTAGCCGGTGTAAAGCAAAGAGGACACATTCCAGGAACCAGGAGAGGACAGAACAAGAGCAGAGGGGTACCTGGAGACTGACAGACACAGGAAAGCAGCAGACACACAGGTGTGGTATTGCAGTGACTGATACACCAGCGGCATTCAGTGAGCTAAGATCTGAATTGCCACAGCAGCCAGAAATCCACCAGTAACCAGGTGGGAGGGAACATTGACCAGGAGCTCAGGAGGTAAACCCAGTCAAGGAACTGCCTGTCCTGCTTATCTGTTTGGTCTGACCAGGAGCAGAGGCAGAGCAGCAGGTCCCAGACAGGCAGCTTGGGAAGAGGGTGGATTTCACAGCCCAGTCTGACCTCTAGAGCTGAATCAGGCACCATTTTGTTTAAGGAGGCAAAGGCTAGGGAAAGGACTGAACATGCACTGAGCTGGGAGTGAACTCATTTCTGGCTCAGTTACCTACAACAATATGGCATCCTACACATTCCACCCAAGATAGGAGAGGGTAGCCCTCAGGCCTGACGGTCAGCAGAGCAAAGACTCTAGCAGTGGCACGTCAAGCACCATTTTGTATGATGTGGCAAAAGCTTTAAGACTGCAGGGACAACAGTGAGCTGTGCATGCACTGAGTTAAGAGTGAACTCACTGAGCTCAGTGCATTGCACTAGTCCCACAGGAAAATAATACTGACTTTGGCATCATATGGATCAAAATAGGTCTGTGTGGCCCTCACCCCTAACAGTTAACAGGTTCTGGCAAGATCAGTACCAGCAAAAACCTAGCTATATAGTACTCTTGGTGTTTCCCTAATCCCAGGATCTGGCTCCAAATGGAAGTGGGAGAAAGGTTGTACAGACAATGGTGCAGTCTCAGCATGATATCACAGGAGGTGGAGACTGGTGAGCCAGGAGCTGGAGCTACAGAGACCATGGTGGAAATCTAACATAAAAACCAAGACCTGGAACTTGCTGGAGTGGCACAAGTGACTGCAAACAAAGAGCTGTGTACCAACTGCAATAAGTAAAATTGAATTGTAAACCTGTGGGTGACACAGCTTAGAAACCTGCCCCAAAGAGAAGAATTTGTTAACCAGAAGTTCAACGACCAAAAGCAAAAGAAAAGACACAGGCACAATGAATATTGCTGAAGACTCCCCTGCAAAGCAGCAAAACCCTTTGCCATAGCAACAGCCGTTTGCTAAAATGACAGGACAAAATTATCACCCATATATATTAACCCTGAATGTAAACAGATTAAACTCATCAATCAAATGTCATAGATTAGTAGACTGAATTAAAAAAACAAAACCCATCTATTTGTTGCCTACAGGAGACATATCTCACCAACAAAGATCAGCGGAAACTATATCTCATGGATTTTGAATTTTTTTGGTAAGTTTCACCTCTTCAAAATACTTTCTCATTAAATTCTTTAATGACTCATAGATCATACAATAGCATCATTTTCTTCAAGAAGGTTCTTGATTTTCTTTTTCATTTCTTCAGCGACACATTAGTCATTCAGTAGCACGTTATTTAACTTCATGGCGTTTTTAATTTCTTCTTCCTGTTATTTTGTTTTGTGGCTTTTCATTTAAGAGGATGTATAGTAACTGTGTAAAGCAAACTATCATATCCAGTAGCATGTTATTTAATTTCATGGCATTGTAAATTTGTTTTTCTTCCTGTTGTTGATTTTGTATTGTGGCTTTTCATTTAAGAGGATGTATAGTGACTGTGAAATGGGGACTATCATATCCAGATGTGAAGATACAATGCAGTATGCATCTCTATTTCCAGACAGAGACGGACTCCCAGTGAAATTGTTTAGTATATCTTGACAACAGGATGCTGGACTGTCTGGCATTGTCCATGCCCACAATGATGGACATATGACTGTTTATGAAGAACTCTACCATAGTAAAATTACAGGGGAACTCAGTGAGGGGGGAGGGACCTGAGAGGGGGTAAGGAAAATCTCAGGGCCTATGGAACTGTATCATAAAATAATAACAAGAAGAACAAGTAGTAGTAAAATTTTAAAAAAATTAAACCCTTGCTTTGATTGGGTTCTTGTCCATGTATTACCTCTGTGAGCTACCTCTAGATACTCAGACCACATCTCTTCAAGCACAGGGACAAATGTGGATGCAAATAACAAGGCTTGCTTTTGTAATCTCTAAAATGCACTTTCCTCACTTCACCCACTCCATATGTATACTGTGCTCCGGGGGAAGCACGCTCCTTTGGGTTAACAGAAATTAGAAATGTGGATTCGAGCCCTCATAACTGAGTGATGTAAATCTAAATGAAAAAGGAAATGCTAAAAGTGACACACCAAAAGAGAAACCATTCTTTTCCCTAAGTCTGCCCCACTGTTTTGCTGTGGAAACTTAAGGAATTCACACTTTCCCTGACAGAAGGATTGAAGGAAGGATTGTTAATCAGCTTTAAAGAACTTTTCACGAATCTTTCCCGACAAGTACTATGTAAAAGACATCAATAATACTCTGAATTAACAAGGCTTTTCACATCATTTTAAGCAAAACAACTTTGTTAATACCAACAGAGGTACTGTTATTTCTCATTTAAAGCTACAGAAAGTAAATTCCATGAATAGTAAAGGTCATTAATGCCACCTCAAGTATTTTTCTGGCAGAGTTAGCCAGGTGGAGAATCTTTTCCTGTCAAGGGCCACTTGGATATTTATAACATCATTCACAGGCTATACAAAATCATCAACTTAAAAATTAGCGAGCCTTGGAGTGCCTGAATTTCAAGTCCCATTTGCAATGTCCTCGGCAGGGTCAGCCCAGCAGACCTCAGGAGCCATTTATGGCCAACAGGCCAGATGTTTCCCACCCCAGCCAGAGACAGCCAGGAGTAAGAGATTAATTCAACATTATCAGATCCACAATTTGTACTTAAACATTCAATTAAACTTTCAGGTATTTCAAAGTACCCCCACAGGGAAATGCAAAAGAGAAAGCAAAGTGACCTGGCATTGATAAAAACCCACTGGTCTCTCAGGATATTGACACAACGAATGAGAAGTTCAACTTCACATCATCTTACAAAACCGAGCCCCCAGTACACAGGCCATCAGCACCCAATTAGCTCTACAATGACTCTGAAAAGAATGTTTATGACAAGCTGAAGAGCAAAGCATATGTCCTTTGTGTCACTGTCCTATCCATGAGGGTCAGTAAACATTCCTGGTTCACAAGTTGTCAGTTTACTTCAATGACAGTTTTACTGAGATGTAATGCACATACCATAAAACTCACCCTAAAGTACACAATTCATTTCACTGTTTATGCAAGCAACACCACTACCTACTTTTAGAACATTTTTTTAAAGATTTATTTATTTATTGGAAATTCAGATATACAGAGAGGAGAGACAGAGAGGAAGATCTTCCGTCCGATGATTCATTCCCCAAGTGACCGCAACAGCCGATGCTATGCCGATCCAAAGCCAGGATCCAGGAACTTCTTCCGGGTATCCCACATGGGTGCAGGGTCCAAAAGTATTGGGCCGTCCTCGACTGCTTTCCCAGGCCACAAGCAGGGAGCTGGATGGGAAGTGGAGCTGCCGGGATTAGAACCGGCGCCCATATGGGATCCCGGTGTGTTCAAGGCGAGGACTTTAGCTGCTAGGCCACGCCGCCGGGCCCTACTTTTAGAACATTTTTGCATAAAAAAAGAGATATCCCATACATGCCATCAGGTACTTTTCATCCCCCAAGCCCGTGGCAACCACTAATTTACTTTGTCCCTATGGACTACATATTTCATAAATGGAATCATACAGTATGTAACCTTTTCCCATAAGTTTCTCTCACTTAACATAAATGGATAAACTTTATCCATTCTGTAGCATAAATAAGTACTTCAGTCTTTCACAGGGTAGGATAATATTTGATATTTTTGATACATTGTGTTTGTAAACTTACTTGTCAGCTAATGGGTATTTGGGTGTTTTCATAGGATTTTTGATGTGGTAAAATTTTAATCATTTCATATGCTAACTTAAGAAATTGAGACCCAGTGATTCAATGAGAACCATCTCTGGTTACAAAGACGTAAGAATCATACACTTAAAATGACGAAGAAAAAGATCCCTGGTATACGTGAGTCTAACAGTACAATGCAAGATTGGCCAAGACAGAATCTAGTGAAAATCAGGTAGATTAGGAAAAATGTCACTGAGTCAAAGAGTTTAAGATCAACAGTTTGAAATTTTTTTAAAAAAAGAAAGAAATGAGAACAATGCAGAAAGAAAAACTTAAAATCAAAGAAAGAAACATGGAAAGTACGGCAAAAGCTCCCACTTACACGTGGGAGCACTTCACAAGCTGCTTGACTAAATGGCACAAAATTTTAATTCCATGAAAGGAAAAAGCTTCAATTCCCAATCCCTGGCTATTTCCAGAATGACACGTTATTCATAAATCCCCTAATGTGTACTGTTAATTTTTACATTCAAAGTAACATAACAAAAAAGAATATTAAAGCCTTCCTATCAACTCTACAGGAATTCTTTCCACCACATTATTTTTCTTCAACAAGAACAAAGACAGCTGAACACCGGCAAAATGACTAACAGTAAATGCTCCATAAGATTTGATTAATGAAGTTGAAGACAATAACAGGTCTTTTAATGTTTATTTATTTGAAAGTCACAGGGTCAAAGGGAGAGGGAGGCAATCTTCCATCTGCTAGTTCACTTCCCAAATGTCGGCAACAGCACAAGCTGGAGCAAGCCAGTCAGGAGCAAGAAACTCCATCCGGCAAAATGACTAACGGTAAATGCTCCGTAAGTATTTGATTAATGAAGTTGAATGACATGAGTGACATGCGCCCAAGCACTTAGCTCATCACCTGCCACATTCCCAGGTGCACGAGCAGGAAGCTGGATCAGAAGTGAACCGGAAGAGACTAACAGGCACCACTCCAATAATGAATGCTAGCACAACAAGTGGCAACTCAACAATATTTGCCCCCAGTAGCAGATCTTTGTATCTCTTCCCAACTTAATCTTTCACTAAACATAAATTTAAACCCTTACATCCAAATCTATAGCCTTGTCAAAAAAAAAAAAAAAATAGCAGAACGTGAAAGGCAACAGATAGTCAACTAAACATTTCTAGGAAGAAAACATTCAGAAGCCGGCACCATGACTCAACAGGCTAATCCTCTACCTTCAAGTCCTGGATTCCATATGGGACTGGTTTTCTACTATCCAGTTCCCTGCTTATGGCCGGGGAAAGCAGCAGAGGATGGCTGAAACCCTTGGGACGATATATCCATGGGGGAGATTCAGAAGAAACTCCTAGTTCCTGGCTTCCAATCTCCTCAGCTCTGACCATTGTGGCAATTTGGGGAGTGAACCAGTAGGTGGAAGATCTTTCTACCTCTCCTTCTCTCTGTAAATCTGCCTTTTAAATAAAAATAAGTAACTTCTTAAAAAAAAAAGTCACTCTCCTTATACAAAAGTTGTGTAAAATTGAAATGTCAATGAAGTAATCACAGGATATGGCTAAGAACTTGCATTTTCTAATCATATCGGTCACTCAATACCACGTCAATTAACTCCATAAGTTTGTAAACCATTGTTGATGTTATGTTGCAGCTTTTAATGGGTCCGGACGATATTCTGCCAGCTCTGCCTTCAGACCAGAGAAGGTCTGCCCAAGAAACTGTCGAATTTATCTGGACAAAAAGATACTGGACACTATGCAAAGCACATGCTTGCAATGAAAGAATTATGGCTGGATTTGAATTGTAATACTGCAATAAGGTGGAGGAATCCACCATGAGGGGTGGGTACGGAAAGGGGTTGGGGGAATCCCAGAGCCTATGAAACTGTGTCATAAAATCAAATGTAATAAAAAAAAAAAGTCACCTGACACATATTCAAAAAACAGGGGCACCCAGTGTGGTAGCCTAGTGGCTAAAGTCCTTGCCTTGTACATGCCAGGATTCCACATGGGCGCCGATTCGTATCCCAGCGGCCCTGCTTCCCATCCAGCTCCCTGCTTATGGCCTAAGAAAGCAGTCCAAGATGGCCCAAGGCCTTGGGACTCTGAACCCAAGTGGGAAGACCTGGAAGAAAGTCCAGGTTCCTGGCTTCAGATCAGTTCATCTCCAGTTTTGCAGCCACTTGGGGAGTGAATCAGCATAAAGATCATCCTCTCTGTCTCTTCTCTATATATATCTGCCTTTCCAATAAAAATAAAACTTAAAAAAAAAAAAGTCAACTGGACCTGGTGCAGTAGCCTGAGAGTGAACTAGCAGACAGAAGATCTTATTCTCTGTCTCCCCTCCTCTCTGTAAATCTGCCTTTCCAATAAAAATAAATAAATCTTTTTTTAAAAAAAAAGTCAACTGGGCCTGGCGCAATGGAGCAGTGGTTAAGGTCCTTGCCTTGCACTCCCAGGATCCCATATGGGCGCCGGTTCTATACTGGCAGCCCCGCTTCCCATCCAGCTCCCTGCCTGTGGTCCGGGAAAGTGGTTGAGGACGGCCCAAAGCTTTGGGACCCTGCACCCGCGTGGGAGACCCGGAAGAGGCTCCTGGCTTCGGATCGGCATAGCATCGCCATTGCGCTCACTTGGGGAGTGAATCATCGGACGGAAGATCTTCCTCTCTGTCTCTCCTCTCTGTATATCCGCCTTTCCAATAAAATAAATCTTTAAAAAAAGTCAACTGACACATCTCCCAACAACAAAGGCTAGAACAACTGAATGAGAAAATAAATGACAATTGGATGCTCCTTAGCGCTGGGGTAACATTCCCACACACAAAATCATTAAGTCAGAAAGACACGTAACATAAGGAAGCCCCTGCATAGCACACCTTCACAACATTCTAGAGCGCAGAGCACCATCTCGCCTTCTGCAGCCCGGAACCAGCTGGCAGCTGGGGTACCCGATGCTGTTCATACCGGCAGAGTGTCTGCCTCCCATCACTGGCCACAAGTTCCAAACTCCAGCCGTAAAGTAAAAATCATTCCTACAGAGTGCTTTAATTATTCTTGTACCATCATAATGTCAGAAAATCCCACAGTAAACCAAAGACTGTATCTGAAATATAATACTTAAAATTCCATACTGACATAAATAATTGGACAAAAACTAATTGGAGGATAAAGGACAGTGCTTCCTTGCTGGAGGACTCAAATTCATACACATAGGAGGCCTGAGGGAAATGGAAGAGCACTCTTACACAAACACCTGAGTAATAATTACCGTGGGCAAGAACCGGCAGTTCATGCTCCAGATGGTGGACAAAAGTCTGGTTTAAAAAAAAAAAAAAGCAGGATCTCTGCATAACCGCGAAGCACCATTCTGCAAGACTCTCACTGAGCACAAAGGAAAAGTCAGCTAACTTCACAGTGAAGATACCTATCTGAGATATCAAAGGTAACAAACACTAAAGATGGGATAGGTATTGTGGCCTAGTAGCTGCCTGTGGCAATGCTTGCATCCCACGCATCCAGGTTGCTGTGTTTCTGATCCAGCTCACTGCTAACGTGCTTTGGAAGCAGTGTAACACGGCCCGAGTGCTTAGGCCCCTGCACCCTCATGAGTGACCCGAATGAAGCTCCTGGCTTCTTCCTGGTCCAACCACAATTGTGGTTATTTGGGGAGTGAACCAGTGGTAGATTTCTTTCTATCTATCCCTCTCTTTCTGTAACTCTGCCTCTCAAATAAATCTTGAAAACAAAACAACAACAACAACAAAAAAAACCAACAAACAATAAAGACCAGGGGCCATCACACTCCTTTTTCTGATGCACTGAGAAAGCTACAACAATATATCTGCAGTGTTCTGAGGGAAAAATACATTTTCACTCAAATGAAAAGCAAATACAAGCTTGAGAAGAATTCAAAAGTTTTGTGGAAAATGGAATTAAGAAGTGAGTTTGCTTTTCCAAAAACTTTCAGAAGAACCCTGGAATTAGGACAAACTCACAGTGACATTTTAAAAAGTTTGCATCCAGTTCTCTGCACAATTGTCCGGGTTCTGAGAGACAAAGACTGGGGGGCTGCACGGAGTGGGGAGCTGAGGAAACCTAAGCACAACTGGTATTCCAGTTTGGGCCAAGATCAAAAAATGGACGGGAATGGGGAAACTGACACTATTCAAATAGGGCCTCTAGAACAATGAACAATATTATATGTATTAATTTCCTGTAGTACTTTTCTAAGTTTTCTGTAACTCTAAATTTATTGGGGTTTTTTGACACAATATTTCCAGGTGTGACATCTTGCTGTTTGAACCCCATTGTGAAGAATGTGATTCATGTTGGCTAGTTATTACAATTTCTACAGCAAGAGATTATCAAATGCTGTCAAATTCAGAATCACCAAAGCTAGTTCTTATAACAAGAAGCCGGTGAATGAAAACCAGACTGGCTAAAACTCACATGGTACACAGTCCACAAACTATACCCACTTGCTACATGGTTTCAGGAGCCAGAAAAAAAAGGCATGAACTTGTGACCATAAAGCACTGGCCCACAACACAAACAAAATCACTTTAAACACAAAATATCAAGAGTTACATAAAACCAACTTAACGTGAAGAGATCATGACTTGACGAATTTCATGGTATTTGATTTTTATGAATCTTGTTAGGACAGTTTATCATTAGGGAAAGGCTGACTGGTGCTGAAAAATTCACAGAATTAGCTCTCATACATACCCAGATTTCAAGTCAGTTATCCTCAAACAGTTTGTAGCATCCAATCCCACTTTTCCATTCCGTACCACACTGGATATGAATGGGGAGAGCATTGGAGAAATACGGTTCAAGGCCACTTCTGGGGACATTTCAACTCAGCTTGCCAATCACCACTGAAAATAAAGGGGAAAAAAATTGGTCCTCAGAGTTTACAAAGGAACCAGGTATAGCAACCTCCCACAGACTGCACAGCACTCAGCATTTTCCATCACTTTCCCTCCGCAGAGCAACTACTCTCAATGAATCTCCAGGAGGACCAACTCCCAGTGCTCTGCCATTGGTACAGGGACTATACCACTGATCTGGAACAAAAGAAACCTTTACAATACAAATATCTCCTTTCCAACGCTCATTTCCTTACTGTCACCCCACTGGAATCAACTGGCTTACCCAACCCTCTTCCATAACACACACACACACACTCCACTGGGAATCCTCTATATCCCCACAAAAGGTAGGAATTTGACTAATAATTCCATCTGAAACTCTAGGACAAGTGTAATTATTTGTAATCATTATTTACTAGGAATTAGGTATGGCTGATAAACGTCCCTTGAAAACTGACCCCTACAATGTATTCAACTATCTGCCTATGTGCTTCTCTCCCCCTGCAAGAATTTTATCTTGCTCGCTAGTATTTACCAAAAGTATCTACTACATACTAAGCATTCAATACACACTTTTAAAAAATGACTGGATAAAGGGACAAAAGCTAGAGAAATATTTAAGTAGGGAGAGAAGATAAAATCTCTCAAATAATCTGGTAAAGGGAACAGATATGGAACAATTTGAAAAACAAATACAGCAAATTCTACTGAATGAAGTAACAAAAACATACACCCATTCAGATATTAAGCAACACACAGTAAAGGAATCCGTACACATAAAAATACAGAAGTAAAACTAACAAATCATATCTCAATTACATGGAAATTTGGGGGGCTAAGTGAAGGAGCACATGAATTCCTCTGAATAGATTTCTGAATGAAAGCCTCTACTTTCAGAGGTGAATAAGTCAATTCAAACGAACATTTTCTTCCTCAATCTGAAAGGCTAATCCCACATCAAAAGCAAAGTAATTTCCAGCAAATTACAAGTAACTGATGTTCTGGGTCTAGTTTGCACATATTAAAATACACTTTGCAAGTTCCTGCTAAAACAAATGTAAAAACTAGACCTGGTTTGAATTTCTGTTTTCTGGGAGTAACAAAGGATTGAAGTCAGCACTCAAAAAGGAGTAAAACTGCGACCCTATAAAGTGATGACACCCAGGAAGTACCTGAGGCAGAAAAAGCTTTCTACTTTATTTTTCAGGAAATATCAAACAAGCTCAACTTCCAATACCTTAACACATCTTTTCTCATCACCATTCTAAAGCATCATCTCAAGGAGCCAACATCAAGTGCACTCTGCCATAAATCATCAAAGTCACATTTTGTAACACTTCCTCAATTATAAAGAGCTTCCACACACATTGCGGTTGATATTCACAACGAGGGTATAAAGCAAGTGCTTTAATTCACATCTTGCTGATGATATAGGTAACTGTTATACCTTGTCTTTGAGCAGTATACTAACCCATGTTCCCATTTTGAAACCTATTTTTTTCTTCTATTCTGCAACATTTCCACTCTCATGTCTACGTGCTGATGTCACAGTTCTTGAGGTGATGCTTATCTAGACCACAAGCAAAAAACACAAAAATATCCATCTTGGAAAAAACAAAAGATCTCATCTACATGACCAAATTATTCTTCTAGGGTTTTTTCCCCCCCTTAGTCCTTTTATTTTGACCTCTCATTTCCACAAAAAAAGGAAACAGAAATACATTCTGAACATCTACTTATTAATGGCACTATATTTACCACTCAACTGTTCATTTCCCACCCCAATAACCCAGATCCCTGGTTAATGTTATCATTCTAAATTGACAGGTAAGAAAACTGCAGCTGAGCAACACAGAATAATATTCAAAGCCACAAGCCAACAGCATCAGAAACCACGTCCACTGTACCCATCTTCCTACCAAATACACCTGACAACTGCAAGCACCAAACAGAAAAGCATCCAAATGATTTAAAAGAGATTGTAAAATATAAACAGACAAGGCATGAATTCAAATGAACGAGGGCTTCCCAACTAGACACAAACTAGACCGGCTGTCGGCCTTCTGTGGCACCCACCGAATAGTCAAGAGTACAGAAAGAAACCGTTCCACGAGACAATGGCCCTCTCCTATTCAGCCACTGACTTAGGTGTGGTTTGGGGGCCACAGCTAAAAGGAAGAATCTGTCTTGATTTCCAGAACAGCCATATGTGATGTTTCAGCAGTGCCAAGATTTCAGGACACATTCAAATGTTTGAACCACAGGGAAACGTGATTTTTTAAGAATAAAGCTACATCCACCCCCAAATCAGAGATCTCTGAATAACAAACAAGATGGCCTTTTGTTGTGATGAGCTGAGGACAGGGAGGCAGAGCACACTCCTTTTTTTTTTTTTAACACTACCACAAACCTCAAATAGGTTTCAAAAAAAATTATGGTGGTGACCAGGCTCCCTCGCACGCTCTTAGATTTGTATTTCCTAATGGTGATGTGTTGCTGAAGAAAATGTAAAAACGCGATTTTTATCACGTGTCCACTGCCCCAAGCGAGGAGCATGTAAGGTCAACTGATGGGCGGCTCGGGGACTACAAAGACGTCTAAAGCCCAATCCAGCCTCTCGCAATTAAGACAGGATGACAAACACGGAAACATGTGCCCCCGCTGACGTCATGGAACGGAAAGGGGTGGCGTCCTGCTGCGTCACGTCAACGTCACGCAGCGCACGAGGGAAGTTACACAAGGGACGCAATTTTTCCAGGGGACAACATTCAAAGAAAAACCTGCCAGCTCAGACCTAAAGAATGCCCACCCCTTGCTAGGAGTCGTCTATTATAAGGGGACATTTTCCGTCTCCCAAATTGTATGCTTTCCCTCATCGAACTAGAAAGCAGGGAGAGAGGAATTAATCCCGCGGGCTGAATCAGGGTCCAGGCGGGGGAGTTAGGCGAACTAGATATGAAGAAAGAGGAGGAAGCCTCTGGCCTGGGTGGCTCGTTCGTGAGGGGACCGGCACGACCGGGCTGAGGGGGATATCTGTGGAAGCGGGCCTTCTCAGGAGGAAGAGGGGGCGAGTCCGCTGGCCATATTTAAACCATGACTCAGCGCCACCTGTGCGACTCGGGATCCAACCTCCCCGCACCAGCCCCAGTCCAGGTACCTGGAACTTAACAGTCCGATGGGTAACCGGCGACTACGTGAGGTACAGGTTACCCGAGCGCGCCCCCGACCGACGCATCGACCTGCGCGCGCACCGCGGGCCGGATGCGTGCGCGCCCCTAGGACGTCCTGCCCCGCCCCCTCGGCGGCCCAGAAGCCGGGCGGCGTGCGCGTCCCCGCGCCGGTCGCTGCGGAAGGCGTCCCCGCCGTGCCTGAAAGTCCCGCCTCTGGCGTCAGTCTCTCGGGTTGGCGCGCGCCTCAGAGTCTCGCAGTAGCCGTCCAGAGGGGCCTCCGTACCGGGAAAGAGCGGGGAAAACATTTCCTTAGAGGATAAGGGGACAAATGGTGGGCAGGGTTAGGTCGGGCATCGGAGTGGGCAACCCGCCCCGGCCTCTGGGAGGCCCACGAGAGGGGCGTCAGGGGGCTGGAGCGGCGAGGCAGGGCGAAGGTCAGAGGGGAAAGATCAGTGTCCCCACTGCACCTTTAGCCATGGCGTCGTGTGGGGATCCCGGGCGTCAGTGTCAGGAGGAGGCGGCCGCGGTGGTAGTGGTGGGCTCGTGCATGACCGACCTGGTCAGGTTAGTGCGGGGGCTCGCGGGAGGGGGCGGACCGCGCTGTGGGCACTGCCGCTTCGGGGAATAGACTGGTAGCTGCGAGCTTCCGTGCCTTGCACGTGCGAGGGGCAGAGTTGGCGACCTTGAATGTCAGGGAGGAGGACGTGGAGGTCAGGTTCTAGATGGGCAGCTGCGCCCTCGGGCTCCCTAAGGCCGAGTCTGTTCCTCCGCAGGGTTGTTTGGGGGCTGGATGATGACTTGTCCACTGCACAGTGACCCAGGCCGCTGTTAATGCTGTGAGCTGGTGTAAAATACAAGAGGTGACAGGGCTGAGCCCTTGCCTCTCACCGTACTGGCCGCTGGCACTTCTGCAGTGTTTTTTTAAATATTTATTTTTTATTACAAAGTCAGATATACAGAGAGGAGGAGAGACAGAGAGGAAGATCTTCCATCTGATGATTCATTCCCCAAGTGACCACAATGGCCGGTGCTGTGCCAATCTTGGGTGCAGGGTCCCAAGGCTCTGGGCCGTCTTCGACTGCTTTCCCAGCCACAAGCAGGGAGCTGAATGGGAAGTGAAACAGCTGATTTTAGAACCGGCGCCCATATGGGATCCCAGTGCATTGAAGGCAAGGACTTCAGCTGCTAGGCCACCGCACCGGGCCCTCTGCAGTATTTTTATGGCAGCTTACTTTTCAGTAGTACAATGACTGTCTTATAGCAAGCCGTGGAAGTCCAAATAAAAACCCATAAACACTGTATAATCTTTAGTAAGCTATGGTTCTTTTTGTGCACCTTTTTTTTTAATAGTAAAAAAGTACTCATTAAAGGGAAAAAATCAGATATACCAAGCAAATCCTACCTATCCAGTAGTTTCTTTCATGTATTGGTGGACGGTCTCATCCATACTGCCTTTCCACATTAACAAATGGTGGCTGCAGGTGCAGTGCAGTCCGTTAAGCTGCTGCTTTTGCCGCCAGCCTGCTGTGTGAGTTCAGCTGCCTGCTTCTCCACCAGGGAGGATGACACAGGAACACGGGCTCCTGGCTTCCGCCTGCTCTGATCCCAGTTCTTCTGAAACAGGCAGATAGATGGAAGCTTGCTCTTGGTCATTCCACCCTTGAAACGGATGTGGTTAATACAGCAAGGGCTCATCTCTCAGAATCTGGCTTTGCCGTAGAGCCTAGAAATATCCATAAAGGTCTTGAGGGTCAAAGAGGGAAATCAAAAGTGACCAAATCCATCAAGAAACCACTTGTTCCTACTCAAAAAATAGTCCTGGAAGCTTTAGGATTATTTTTAGTCCTGTTTTATCTGACCTGCTTAAAAATGTTTATGTGACCAAC
Organism: Ochotona curzoniae; assembly: GCF_017591425.1. Lineage (NCBI taxonomy): Eukaryota > Metazoa > Chordata > Mammalia > Lagomorpha > Ochotonidae > Ochotona > Ochotona curzoniae. Next base: position 533,468 of record NW_024466647.1, on the reverse strand, counting down.
TTTCCAAGGCTAGAGAGGCTGTGAGGGGCAGGCCTGGGGTGGGAGGGCGCCGGAGAACATCTCTGCAGGCTCTGGAGGCGCTGCGGGGCAAGCATAAGCCCCCAGGTGGACCCCTCTCCCAGCGGGAGCACCACATCCAGCCCCACCGGGACTTTCCGGAAGAAGCCAGGGCAGGAGTCAGCACACCTTTCCCTTAAGCATTGACTAAAATGTTGGATGGTTTAGGCTTTACATGGTCAGGATCACATCCTTTTTTTAAACAATCTTCAAAATGTAAAAGTCCTTGTCATCACCCAGGTCTTGGGGGGCGGGGGAGAAGTGCTTATTATGCACAGGTTACAGGTTTTAAAGGGTAAGGAAGGGGAGGGCAGACCTCACACCCTCTAAAGATGTTGCAATTGGCTGTAGGACAGGTCTGTTTCCCTAGATCTTCCGGTCATGTCAGAGGTCATGTTCCAGATGTACTCCCATTAACCTTGCAGCCATGTTGGAGGTCACGCTCCATGTGTAGTCCTGGAAGCTGTGCTTCAAGCCATGGGGAAGGTTAGGCTTAAGCCACACCTTCCAGGCTACTGGGCAGGGGTCGCCCACAAGGGTTGGGGGACCAGGTTCCAGAAGCTTCAACCCCACTGACAGTGGCAGCCAGCGAAGTGGAACCTACCTAACCAGTAAGCTTCCTTGGCTTGTGATAAGCGGAGAAACCTTCAAGGGGCCGCTTCTATAGGCCGGGTGGTTCCTGTGATTCACGGAGCAGCTGGAGTGTCAGCAAGAGCAGGAACTGGAAGAAGACTCCTTGCTGGTTTTTTTTTCCTCCAGTGGTCCCTCATTCCTTAGTCTCCATGTCCTTCTCAAAGCCGTGGCGGGGCCTGCCGTGCTGTGGTTGGGGGAAGGCTCTCTCTCAGGCAGCACCTGCCTCCTCCCACCCCTGTCCACAGCTGTTGTAGTGGCCTCCCCTGCATGCCTGTGGCCACTAGCACCACCTCCCTGTCCATGCTTCTTGTTTCCTGGGTGTTGAGCGTGGGGCGTTTCAGGCATGGGGGGACCTGATAAACAAACAGGACAGGCAAAATACAAGTAAGATTTTAACAGTGAATGCTGTCATGAGACTTTAGCGGAAGCCATCACGCCTAGTCATGGAATATCAAAAAAATTCAAAAGAAAAAGTGGCAAACTGGAAGGAATCAAAGTTCTCATATCTCTGTTTAAGTCTAGAACATGGTTTTCAACACTCTTATATAAAGGACTCATACACATTGGCCTGTTACATCTACTGACCACTCAATATGACAGTCCAAATTGAGAGAATACCGATTGCCAAAAGGAAATGCATAGTGTGGTTCAAAAACTGTAGCGATGCAGTCAGAGAGCAGAGAGCTGAATTAAAAGTTAGGGTCGGGCCTGGTGGCGTGGCCTAGTGGCTAAAGTCCTCGCCTTGAATACACCGGGATCCCATATGGGCGCCAGTTCTAATCCCAGCTGCTCCACTTCCATCCAATTCCCTGTGTAGCCTGGGAAAGCAGTGGAGGACGGCCCAAAGCCTTGGGATCCTGCACCTGTGTGGGAGACCTGGAGGGAGTTCCTGGCTCCTGGCTTTGGATCAGCACAGCACTGGCCATTGCGGTCACTTGGGGAGTGAATTACCGGATGGAAGATCTTCCTTTCTGTCTCTCTTCCTCTCTGTATATCTGACTTTGCAATAAACATAAATAAATCTTTAAAAAAAAAGGTAGGGTCACCCCATCACAACCATGTGTTATTGATGAGCCAGTACTTCACTTGAATTGCTTTCTCCCTAGAATGGTGGTAGTGACAACATCTACCCTAAGCCATTGTAAAAAGATATTGTTAAGCTCAAACAATATAATCAGTTCTTGACTGTTCATGTTGATAGGAATGTGAAAGAAGCATGCTCACCAACAAAACAAAAATAGTAGATAAATTAGAATTTAATAATTGATTCCAGAATACATTATTTTTAACGCTGATTTATCCTTCTAATTATATTTTGCTTAGAATAAAATTAAAATTGAGCTTTATTTCTTTAAATTACACCAGCAGATGGCAGGAAAATGTAGCCCAGATAATTATAATGTGACAGAAGTCATTTTGGAATTAAAAATTTACTATAATTAATTGGCAAGCTAGAAAATATGTAACACTGGTTTTGTAGGTGTTTGTCACAACCATTTTTGTTATTAAATATATTCATACTTTTCTTATTTTTCATTGAATTTGTTATGCATCAAAACTGTCACAGATATTTTCACCTCACCAGTCCCCTTTCTATCTGTGTGCTGAATTTCCCATAGTCCAGCACCCTCACCTTTTTGCCATTTGAAGATTGTCCAATCCCCGCTTCCTAAATTTCCCAAGTGAACCCAACATTTTGTCTCCTCTCTTTCAGATTATAGTTCCAAAACTGACTCATTCCATACTTGCCTAGCCAAGCCTCTAATTTCTGTTTTGCAGTATTTATTCTAAAATGATTTTTGACGTTAAGTGATACTTATTTTAACTATACTTTTAATATTTTGAGCTATCTGCCTTTCCTTGTGCCTTATATATGCACTGTTACTCTTCTCTGCCATAGTAGAAGACAAAAACGACGTACTCCTTTTGGTTCCCATTGCTCTGGCCACATTCCTGTGCCAAGGCTGTAGGTATTCTCGTCCCCTCACCACCATTCCTGCTGAAAAATTTAGTAATAACTAGTTCACTTTTTTCTTGGGCGACAGTACTTCTGCTCTGTTCTCCCCCTGTGTATTATGAGATCTGCCATTTGAAAGGCAGAGACAGAGATATGCTATCTACTAATTCATTCTTCAAATGCTCCCAACAGTGAGGACTGGGCCAGGCCAAAGCCAGGAGCGGTGAGCTCAGTGTAGGTCTCTCACATGGAGGTCAGGGACTCTATTAATTTGAGCCATCACCACTGCCTCCCAGAATGCACATGAGCAGGAAGTGGAATCAGGAGCAGAACTGGGACTCAACCCCAGGCACCCTAGCATGGGACAGGTACCTCATAATGTGTCTTAATCTGCCAAATGCCCACACTGCAACTGTGTATATGTTGGTAAGATGATTCAAAAATGTTTCCTTCTGACCAAGCTGGCGTAACTAGTATCATATTTGCCCTCCCACTATAAACAGCTAGGAAAGTGGATACAACATAGCAGTGTTAAACAGAGGAGAAAGGAAACAACCAAGGTCAGTCCTGGAGGCTGATGCCTAACTCCAGCAAGGAGAGGAGAGACTGGTGGGACACAGGGCAAGAATCAGTGAGTTGAAGAAATAGCTTATAGCTTAGAGACAAGGAAGCTAGAATTTGTGGCAAAGTATATTGGAAAAGAAGGAGCCAGTCCGGGAGAGCTGCAGAAGTTTGCATAATAGTCCCCTTGAGTCTGTTGCTCAATACTAAATGGGCATGCATAGAATTGCACAAAGCCAGACAAGGATGGGAGGGCTGAAAGCCTAACATTTCCCAGAACTTACACAGGCATGGGAAGTATCAACATCTGTTCAGCCAAAGACATTGTTGAACCTTTGGAACATTAAGTAGAGATCAAGAAGGACCACGGCTTAATAAGATGGGTGCACTTAGCCTCCTGTAAAATCTGGCAGCTGGCATTGTGGCACAGTGGGTTAAGCTACTTCCTACAACGTTGTTTCCTGACTCTCCATTTCCAATCCCAGTGCCCTGCTAATTCACCTGGGGGGAAAAAAAAGCAGAAAATGGCTTAGACCCTTGGGCCCCTGCCACCCACATGGGCAACCAAGACTCACTCTATCCATTTGGCTGACTCTGTCCCTGGCTATTGCACCATTTCAGGAATGAGCTAGCAAATCAAAGCTTGTTCTCTCTCTCTCTCTTACTCTTTCTCCCTCTCCCTTTCTTTCTTCTCTTCTTCCTCTTTCTTTCCTCTCTTCTCTTTCTCTGTAGCAGCCTTTCAAATAAATAAGTAAATTTTAAGAAAAAAAAAAAGCTACTCTCAACCCACTATAACAGATCTCAAAAATAATCAGCCATTTTAGAGCACCAGTTTGAGTCCCAGCTTCTCCACTTCCAGTCCAGCTTCCTGCTAATGCAATTGGAAAAGCAGTGGAAGATGGCCCCAGTCCTTGGGGCCCCTGCCACTCACACAGGAAATGGCTGGAGTTCCAGGCTTTTGCCTTGAGGATGGCCCTGCCCTGTCCATTGGAGCCATTTGTGTAGTAAACTAGCAATTGGAAGATCTCTTTCTCTGACTCTCCTCTCTGTGGCACTGTTTTTCAAATAAATAAGAATCTTGAAAAAAGAAAGGCACTTAAGAGATGAAGCTGACCCACAAAGCACTTAACTGCTGAAAAGACACAACACAAGGAAGATACTCCACAACGTGCCACTCACAGTGTGTCTGAATTGAAAGTCACTAATTTAGAGTAAGGAATCACCAAAGGAAAAAAAAAAAAAAAGGTGATCCATAACCAAAATGGTGAAAATAGTCAATTAAGACAGGCATAGAAATATCAGGAATGTGAAATTAAAATACAGGAACTTTAGAGGAGCCATTATGAGTATACTCAATGGGGGCCACAGGAATCATGGCATAGCAGGTTAAGCTACTTCTTGGAACACAGGATCCCATGTGAGAGTGGCAGCTCAAGGCTTGGCTGTCTACTTTGGATCCAGCTCCCTACTGCTGCACCTAAAAATGAGGTGGAGGATAGCCTAAGTGCTTGAGCCCCTACCACACACACGGCAGACCTGGATGGAGTTGTTAGCTCTGGCATCAGCCTGGTCCAGCCCTGGCTGTGGTACCCATGTGGGAAGTGAACCAGTGAATAGAAACATATCTCTGTATTTATCACTTTCTCTGTTGCTTTGCCTTTCAAATAAATAAAGCTCTTATTTAAAAAAAATGCTGTCTCTCATCCAGCAGCCAATTTTTAATATTTAATGTTCTCTGCATAGTTGAGAAGGATGTATGCCCATGTGAGCCACTGATTAGGGTGGGCAAAGTTGAGATGTGGAGGAAGGAAGATAGGACAAATTTTTTTTTTCCTTCCCTCCTATATCTAAAAGAGAAGTGGAGGGGGCCATAACTTGCTGCCAAACTATAACAGCACCTGGGGATAGGGGAGGGTCATTTGATGTTATCTTAGAGACCCCAATATGAGGTAGAATGTTCTGAAGCTGTTACTTGAGTAATTTTAATAGTTCTGAGATATTGTTGGTTTCGTTGCTCCAGGGGTGAGAAACCCTTTCCTAGGTCTATCAATTGACAAACCACCTTAGTGCATCCACAGACCTAGATACTTGCTGCAAAGCTCAGCCCAGAGAGCTGTCCAACCTGTTCTGCTCACTGTCCCCTGACAAGGCACTTGATGTCCACTGCTGGCCTAGGTAAGCTAGCTGTCATGCCCCTTATGTGCATCTGGGCATACTGTCCACTGCACAGACATCAGCACCTGAGGAGGCCCAATCCTGAAACATGCACTCCAAGTTCAGTTTACACATGGTATGATTTTCCCTGTGGCTAGAGTTTGAATCCAGCAGTCTAGATGGGGAGTCCCCCAAGAGACCTCCCCTCGGGTGGCCTCAGAACTGACTCTTGTGTGTGCCAGCTAGTGCAAAGTACAGTTCAACCCTGCAACACATCAGCCTACACACATACCAGTGAATGCAGTTGCCTGATCGTTTCTGCCTCCAGCCCCATCTCCCATACAGACCTACCAGTGCTGCAGCTTAGCCCAACCCAAGCCACCACAAACTTAGCCCTTACACACACCAGCGGGAACTGCAGCCTGGTTGGGGTAAACCCCAATAACTGACACCTGTGTGTGCCAGCATGTGCAACAGTCCAGTCCACCTCATCTCACATCCCATCTGGCTCTCATGCACATCCATGGGTGCTATGGCTTAGTTCAGCCCAACCCACCCACAGATCCAGCGCCCACAAATGTCAACAGGTGCTGTTTCCTTATTCCTAGCTTGGTCCACCTCCTGCCCTGGCTCTCATGCTCACCAGCAGGAGCAGCAGCCCAGCGAAGGAGCCTAGTCCAGTCAGCCCACTCCCAGACCTAGCCCACAAGTATGCCAAATGATGCTACAAATCACCAGTGGGAACCTCAGCATAACAGCAAAGTCCCCTTAGTTCCTCTTTTGGGCCTACTTCCAGCACAGATCTTGCACAGGTCACTGGTGCTCTGACTTAGCCTGGCATGGGCCACCCCCAGTCTCAACATTAGCCAAAAGATGGTGCAGCCTGACCTGGACCAGACCATCCCCAATCCTGACTCTTGCCAATGGGTGATGCAGTCTAGCCCTGCCCAGCTTGCCTGCATCCTTGGCTCTCATGTGAATCAATGGGTGAAATAGCCTGGTTCTCTCACATGTTGATTAGTGTCACGGCCCAGCTTTGCATAGCCTGTCTCCTTCCCTGACACTCACTGCCAGATACTGTGACCCAGCCCTCCCAGGCAGGCCTCCCAGCCTTAGCTTTCGTGTGTGCCAGTAGGTGTGCAGTGCCACCTAGCCCAGCCCAGGTCTTCCACGTGGGTGAGTGCATTGGTGTGATCCAGACATGCCCTCCAGGTTCCCCTCTCTTGAACCATCCAGTCTCAGTTCCCTCATTTACCTGCTGATGTGTTGAAGCCCACAGAAGTCATTCCCCCCTCTCAGCAGCACCCACTCTTACACAGAATCCCAAACCCTTTTCCCCAGGCAATCCACAGACCCCACACCCCACACTCCAGCTTGGGCCCCAGGATCATCTTGCAGCGAGGCCCAACGGCCTTCTCAAATATATCTTAAAAAAAAAAAATAGACAACCATGCTGACATTGGTATACTTAACACAAAATTGGGATTAACCGGGCCCAGAATGCCAGCCAGCTATTGGCTGCTTTTCTCCCAACAGTATAATCGTGTTTCTTCTCAAAATAAATGAGTGAATACTTAACAAAACTTCCATCAAAAAATGGGTGTACCCTGCAATGTGACAAGGAAAACATTTCTGAGGAGGTGACATTGGAGCAGACCGTGTAAGGTACAAGTTTGCAGGAGGCCTTAGCGTTCTCCTCCTCACTGTGTCTCCCGTGGCCTGAGTGGTGATTCCCCACATAAATGAACGTTACATAATCAGAGGCTCGGGATGAGCTGCCAAGGGGCTGCCTCTGGCCAGGGTGTTGCCCACTCTGTAAATATGGGAGTAGTTCCATCTTGAAACAAAACAACATTTCAGCCACAGAGTATTTATCCAGGAAAAAATACAGCTTGAAAATCACAGTCAGCTGGCAATTGTTTTTAAGGGTAACTCATGTTTCATTCTCTTAAGGAAATCATTTACACGTGTGCAAATTTAGGTTATGGGTTGGAACCATATAATGAATTTCTAATGGAGAAATAAAGTACTTTTTATGGAGGTAGGAATAGTTGTCATTGTCTTGATTTTTTTTTTCATTTTTAGCAACAAGAATTATACCTGTACCCATAAGGGAAACAATGTGATGTTTGTTTTCATGCATCTGTATATGTTCAAGTCAGAATAGCTAGCATATTTGTCACCTCAGACGTTTTTATTTCTTTGTTAAATGTTTTTTCAAAACCCTCTCTTCTATATATTTAAAAATATACATTATGATATTGTTAACTGTAGTCATGCCACTATAATGTGCTGTATGTTGACCAGCATCACCCCTTTCCCCAGCCACCCCTCTCCTCTAGCCTCTGACAACCCCATGTGCTACTCTGGGCTTCTCTTGAGTTCAGCTGTGTCAGGCTCCACACACTGGTGAGATCATGCAGTTCTGTCTGTCTGTGCCTGGCTTGTTTCACCTAACATAATGTCCCCAGGTTCATCCACGTTGTTGCAGATGACAAGTTGATTTTGAAATTGCTCTTTGTCTTTTAAATGTTACATACACAAATGCTGATATGAACAGATATGACTGCAAAATCCAGGCATTGGGAATAATAAATTAGTGTACTGAATTTTAATTGGGTAATAATATCACTGTTAGAGAGGTTTGCAGTATGTCAGAAACTTGCAGCCAGAAGAAGACAGGATCAGAGTCAGGAAGGAACGTGGTGACTCTTAGCAGAAGCCAGTATTATTGTGACCCTTGGAAAGACTTCCCGTCCTGGATCACCAGGTCATTCCTCCCTTTGGTTGAAATCATCTCCTGAGAACATCCCGACAACCACATCATTGTCAAGAAGTTCGAAGTAACTGATCAGTTGTTCGGGTAACACCTGTCAGTGAATTAACTCAAAGCACAAAACCCAGGCGTTTAAGCAGTTGACAAGTATTATTAAACCTGTTGTATAAGAGAAGAAGCTGGTTCAAAGAGAGGAACGCTGTCACGAGGCTTACAGTCAGTAAGTGGCTCAGGCCTCCTGCCTCTTGCACCCTGCCACAGCCCTGGGGCCCCTGGTGGCAAGGAGAACTGAAGGGCCACCTTTGAGCATTTCTCACTGTTGGCTTCTGCCCAGTTAAAATAACATTTTGAAAGCTCTGACTTTAACCCAAATTTTTAAAATTTATTTTATTTGAAAGAGTCACAAAGAGAAAAAGAGAGCTATCTTCCATCTGCTGGCTCACCGCTCAGATAGCCACAATGGCCAGGGCTAACCAGGCAGAAGTCAGGAGCCAGGAGCTTCATCTGAGTCTCCCATGTGGATGTAGGGGCCCAAGTACTTGGACCGTCTTCTGCCATCTCATTAGCAAAGGGTTGGACCAGAAATGGAGTAGCCAGGACTTAACCTGTGCCCATATGGGATGCGGGCTCTGCAGCTTAACTTGCCGTGCCACAGCTCCGGCCTCTCAGATGTGTTACTTAAGCATGATTTTCTCTGATTAGGCTTTTCCCCTCATTCAGAAATTTACAAACATACCTGAACAGAATGAAAGTCATATATGAAGTCATATATACCCATCAGCTGGTATACTGTGTACAGACAAACTCTGTAGGCTTTCTCTGTTAAAATATGAAACAAGTTAAGGGTTCCCACTTTGAACACCTTGATTCCATGTATTACTGAAGTCCTAGCAAGAGCAAATAGAAAAAGAAATGAAAGGCAACCAAACTAGAAAGGAGAAAAGCTAATTGTCATTTTTAATAAATAGCTTTGGGATTTATTTATGTATTTGGAAGGCCGAGAGAGAAAGTGTCTTCCATTCATTGATTCACTTCCCAAATGGCCACAATGGCTGGAGCTAGACCAGTCTGGAGCCAGGAACTTCTTCTGAATCACCCATTTGGCTGCAGGGGCCCAAGCATTTGGGCCATCTTCTGCTGTTTGCCCAGGAACATTGGAAGGGAACTGGACTGAAGTGGAACAGTCAAGACGCCAACTCGTACCCGTGCATGATGTTGGTGTTATAGGTAGCAGCTTTACCTGTCAGGCCACAGCGCTTGGCCCCAATCTAATTATCTTAAAAATGGGAAACTAAAGACTCCATTAGAGGCCTTTAGAGTTAATAAATGAATCCAACAAAGGTGTTGACTTTATTTCAAAGCCAACATACAAAAATCAGTAGCACTGTTTCACACCAATAACAATTTATTTAAAATCCAAATCAAGAGAAGATAGCACTATGGCACTGCAGGTTAAGCTACCCCTTGTGCTGCCAGCATACCCTATCAGTGCTGCTTCAAGTTGCACCTGGTCTGCTTCTAGTCCAGCTTCCCACTGATGCACAAGGGAAGGCAGTGAAAGATGGTCAATGCATCAACTCCTGCCACTTATGTGGGAGGCTAGGAAGAAGATTTTGACTCTTAGCTGCTATCTGGACCATCCCCTGCATTATGAAGATCTGGGGAATAAACCACGGGATGAAAGATTCTCTCTGTATATGTGTATGTCTCTCTCTGCCTTTTAGATAAATCTTTTTAAAAAAAAATCACGAAAGCAATCCCATTTCCAGTAGTTGAAAAAAATTAAATACCTAGAAATAGGGACCGTTGTTGTGGCATAGTGGATTAGAAAACATCATGATGCTGGCATCCCTGATGAGCAATGATTCAAGTCCTGGCTGCTTCACTTCCCATCCAGCTTCCTGCCAATGCAACCAGGAAAGCAGTAGAAGGCCCAGGTACTTGAGCCCTGCACTCACATGGATGACCCAGCTGCAGCTCCAGGCTCCTGGCTTCAGCCTGACCCAGCCCTGGCCAGTGCAGCCATCTGGGAAGTGAACCAATAGGTGGAATATTTCTGCTTCTTCCTCTCTCTCTATAATTCTGCGTTTCGAAAGAATAAATAAGTAAGTCTTTAAAAAAAAAACCTAGGGATAAACTTAACCAAATAGATGGAAGATCTTTACAATAGAAAATATAAAACATTGATGAGAGAAAGTGGAGAACATGCAGACATGGAAAGATTCCCGGGTTTGTGCATTCAAGCATCAATTTCATTAAAATTTTCATATCACATAAAATGTATAGCTCCAGTACAATCCCTGTAAAAATACCAATGATGTGCTCTCAGAACTACAAAAACTACAGTGCAATGAAGCCACCAAGAATGAATAAAGCAGGAAGTATTATACTAACTTGGAAATACGCCACAACCCTATAGTAATTAAAATACCATGTTGTTGGCCTAAAAAGAGACACAAGCCAAGAGAACAGAATAAAGAGCCTCAATGTAAACTCCGACCACTATAGCAGACTGATTAACTGGCAAAGCTACTCAGAGCACACACTGGAGATGACAGTGATGACAGAGTTCCTTAGATGATGTCAGGGAAATTGGACAGCAGGTACCAAAGGGCTCTACCTCTCACCAAATACAGATCATTCCACGTGGGGAAATTACCTGAACCTTTCTTTGAAACTCCTACAGAAAAACTTACCAGAAATGCTTCAGGTCAATGGAACAGGTAGGAATTTTGGGGGGATCAGACACCAAAAGCACAGGGAAAAGGGCGTTAGGGAACAAGTGAAATTTCATCAAATAAAAAAAAAATGCTGTGTAACAAACAACAGCAGTGTAGTCACCTGAGTGAAGAGGTCAGCAGAATAGCAGGAAATTTTTGCAGGCGATGCGTATGCCAAGGGATCCAAAACTAGAATGCATAAAGACTGCAGCTCAGGAGCAAAAACACCATCCAGCTGGGAAGAATGAGAACTAAACATTTTTCAAAGGAAGACATACACATGATCCACATTTGGGGTTTCTTATATTTATAAAATTTTGTTACTTGCAGTAACAGTTTGACCTCTCCCTTTTCCAATTTGCGTGCCCTTTCTTTTGTCTAAATTTTTAAAAAGAAAATTCTCAGCACCATTAATCACCAGGGAAATGCAAGTCCAAACCACAAAGAGATGTTGCCTTCCTATAGTTACATAGGTTCTTACCCCCCAAAAAGGCAAAGGCTACCAGGTGCTAGAGAGGAAGTGTGGAAAGGGAGCCCATGCACATCTTAGCTGTGGATGTAAATTAGTATAGCCATTATGGAAAATAGTTACAGGCGGTTTCTCAAATAATTAAGCATAAAGCTATTGTGTATACGATCCAGGAGTACTGCTGTTAGGTATATATTTAAAGTATATATATAATCACTCTGTTCCCCTTGTCCACTGCAGCACTGTTGATGATAGCTCAGAAACACCTTAAGTACTCATCACCTGAAGAATGAATGATGAAATATGTACATATACATGATGGAATACTAGCCAGTCATTTAAAAGGATGAAATCTTGTCAAATTTACAATAACATGGATGGAACTGAAGGTCATTATGTTAAGTGAAATGTGCAAACACAGAAATAGAAATACTGTACGATCTCACTCATAGGTGGAATCTAAAGTTGATCTTAAAGAAGTTACTAAGATCTGGGGAGAGGAATAGATGCAGAAAGGTGATGAACAGACACTAAATTATACTTAGAAGTAGAAAGTTTTGAGCCAGCGCTGTGGCTGAAGTGGCTAATCCTCCACCTTCAATTACCAGCATCCCATACGGGCACTGATTCGTGTCCTTGTTCTACTTGCCATCCAGCACCCTACTTATACCCTGAGAAAGCAGTGGAGGATGTCCCAAGCCCTTGGGACCCTATACCCATGTGGGAGTCCCAGAAAAAGCTGGTGCCTGGCTTTGGATCGGCTGGGCTCCAGCTGTTGTAGCCACTTAGAGGGTGAACCAGGGGATAGGAGATCTTTGTCTCTGTCCCTCCTTTTCTCTGTAAATCTGCCTTCCCAATAAAAATAAATAAATATTTAAAAAACAGAACAAGTAGTTTTAAATGTTTTCAGCATAAATAAATGATAGATGGCTGAGGAGATAATTGTTTGTCCTGGTTTGAATATTAGATAGTGTATACACAGTATAATAAAAACATCTCATGGTACTCCATAAATATGTACAGTTTTTGTGTGTCACTTAAAAATGGAAATCTATAATATTTTAATTTTTTAAATGTCAGCCTCAGAATATTTCCACTACTACTGATTCCATTTTTTCTTTTGAAGACTTTGTCTTTGGCACTCAGCTAATCTCATATTTGGATTAGAGCAGAAACTCATTATTCTCATCCAGAGGATGGAGTTTTCTGCAAGTCCTGTCTTGAACCTGGACAGAATTTCATGATTTCAATGAGGAAGAAGGAGAGTCTAATTCAAAGTATGAAGTAGGATTTATGGTTCAGAAATGCTTTTTTTCTGTTTGTAAACTAAACTATAGTTGCTCTCTCCACTCTTCAGTTTATTTCCTTTTTTGAAAATAAAAAGCCACTAACTGTCTCAAACTCTCTTTGTCTGGGTTCAACGAAAGCAGAGCATAAGACAAGGGCTCACATGTACAAACTCTGTCCAGCCCTGTGATCCAGGAAGTAAAGAACAGGGAAATTCAGGGAAGGAGGAAGAGGCTGTGAGGAAGGCTTGGCGTTCTCAGGCTGGCCACACTGGCAGGCCAGTGTTTGCTCACGCCCTCAGCACACCCCTCAGACGCCCAGCCCGGCCATGAGCCCTGCAGTGACACAGCTGTGGTGCTCTGCTAGGCTGCACTGCAAGAATCCAGGTGGCACTTAGAAAGCCCCGGTGGCTACAGAATAATCTCAGGATGCAAAATAGGAAGCAAAGACAAGTGATAATCCATAATACACCAGGTATCCTTGCTATAGACATTTACATTTTAAGAATCCAAAGCAAAACATGCAGTTCAACTCCCTGCACTTCCAGCTGTATACCTGCTAGCATTACTTTCTTTGCATTTGCCTGTCATGTAAGAACGTAAACGTGTGTCCTCTTAAAAGCCATGAATCATATTGTGATTCTGTTGCGTTTCTTTTTCCATTCATCTCTTAATTTTGTTAGGGCTGGGTTTTATCCCATTGTCAGGAAGTTGATTTTGTCCTGTAGGAGGAGTATTGGGAAATCCTGAATCAACATTTGTTGAATTAATATGTGAATGAAGGAATGGTGCTATGATTTATACTCATTGTTACCATTCTTGCTTATGGAAAAGGAATGCTGCCAATACTGGGAATGCAGTGGGCAAGATCTGGTCAGACCAGACAGCAGCACAGTCATCCCAGCCATGGCCCTGTTGACATCCCCACATGCTCCCTGCAGAGGCAGGAATGGATACATTCTGTCGGCATGTGTGAGCTTCAGAATGGAGAACATAGTACACCTGCCCTCTAGTCTCATGCGGAGCAGTTCTAGAGCCAAGGGAAGAAAAGAGACTGGAGAAAAGATGCAGAAAGGAAAGAGAAAAATACAAAAGGCTAACCAATGCCAGGGATCACTGAATGAATACAGTGCTTGTGTTCATGCACATTATTTAGAAATGAGTTGAGATCCCAGCCATCTGCTTGTGCACACACACACATACACATTGTGTAACTCTGATTCCTCCCTTCCCCTACATACATACACACAGTAATAAACTGGTGACATATTTTTCATGATTCCCCATGTTGGTAATAAAAAGTAAACTTGATTCAAACCAGTGAATTGTGACCCAGATTTAAATTTAAAAATAATGGAAGTCATAAGTTTTTTGGTGACAGTCTTACTAATTAACTTATTTGGTCTGTTTTTAGCCATACTGGATTATTTTTTCCTTTTTAAGGTTATGAGTGTTGTTAGTAGTGGCATCAATAAGCCAAGAATTCACATAGTTACTCAATCACACAGATTACTCATCATTGCCTGTTCATAACAGAATCCTAAAATGTTTAAGATTTCTGATGCAAATCAAAATCTCATCATCACTTGTCATTACTAAATTAAATGACAGGATAATAACATTACATTAAAACCATTTTTCTCTTGATTGAGCACCTTTTTCAGAAGTGAACCTTCTAGATGTATATTTTTTTCATCAGTACTATAAATGCATTTAGAATCCGTGATAAAAATAGAATTGAAAAGGGGAGGAGTGGAATGTTTTCACATTATTGATGAGTCTCTTTTGAATGTCAAATAACCATATTTGACAGTGCACTGCTAGGGAATGGGGTAGTTCAGCCCAGTTTATTGTCTCTTTCAGAACTGCATACAGGGGGTTCACAAGTAGAATTTGGTCTCATTGAGAGGATGATGTGTTCTTGGCATGGGTCATGTGTCAGGCAAATGGCCGATAGTGATCTGTAGGAACTGGCATCATTCTGTTACTCCAAGATATTGGTATCAAATAGATTGCAGCCTCAGTGGCGATATAGTATGAATTTTTAAAGATTTATTTTCATTGGAAAGTCAGATACACAGGGAGGAGGAGACACTGAGAGGAATCCCGATTCACTCTCCAAGTGGCTGCATTGGCTGGAGCTGTGCCAATCCAAAGCCAGGAGCCCCTTCGAGATCTCCCACATGTGTGCAGAGTCCCAAAGCTTTGAGCTGTCCTTGACTGCTTTTCCAGGCCACAAGCAGGGAGCTTGATGGGAAATGGGGCCTGCCGGGACACAAACCAGCACCCACATGAGATCCTGATGCATGCAAGGAGAGGACTTTAGCCGCTAGGCTACCACGCCAAGCCCCATACTAGGTTCTTAGTTTACCATTGCCAGTTTCTCTCGGGGTGGCCTTCTTTCTTATCTAAGGCTGACTGGCCACACCTGTCCCCCCTCTCCCTTCTACTCCACCTGGCTTTTGATTGCTTCACTTACCTGTGGCCTGAAAGCCGGTTGTTACGTCACTTAAGCCTGTCTTCTCTACATGTCTCTCTACCCAGAACTCCTTTTGCACCTTAAGCCCAGTTGTTTCCTTCCATCCGTCTGAGATTTTGGTTCTGGGAGCAGGCACTTGGCTTAGTGCCTGGGCCGCCTTTCCCCGTGCCAGCATGCCTGAGTTGAACTGCAGCTCTGCTTCCACTTCCAGCTTGTTGCAAACACAACCCTGATGGGCAGTGGGTGATGGCCTGAGGAACTGGGTCCCTGTCCCTCATGTGGGAGGTCCAGACTGAGTTCTAGACTTGTGGTTTGAACTTGGCCCCGCCCAGGCTGTTGCAGGCATTTGAGGTGTGAGCCAACAGAAAGAGGACATTCTCCCTCTTATCTCTGTCTCTGCCTTTCAAATAAAACAAGAAGAATTGTAAAACAGATTCTGTTTCTTTACATCTTCCATCTCTCATGTCATGAAAGACCCAGGATCACACTTTGTCCTTTGCTTCATGCCTCATTCAGAGCTGTCAGCATTAAGACAAAAATCTCTTAACTCCTGGAGAAGCTGATGAAGGTACAGAGGGAACAAAGTTGACTCTGAGTTCATGGTTATTGAATCTGGTATGTATGCTTAGGGAAAGATGAAATCATGGTGCTACTTCCTAATTGCTTTTATGTCTAGAAATGTATATCATAAAAACTGAAAATTTAGGGTATTAGGATCTCTTTATACACATGTTCTTTCTGAATGAGCACATGAAATGGTGTGGTGTGCAGGATGGAGTAGGACTAAAACCTGATCCTGCCTGCCACACACCCCAAACCTCCTTAGTACCTGGAGTTACACCTGCTCTCTCCCTTCTAGGTCCTGTATGTGATCACCAGAATCTGCTACTGCCCATGTTCTTGTTACAATGACAGACACACCACTTTCACCCACTTCCTAGATCCCATTGTTCTGGCCACTGGGGAAGGGAGCATGAAATATAAGTACCCAGGAATAACCCAGATGCGATTCAGAGACCAGGAACTCTCCTCTGAAGTAGACCTACAGCCTTGAGTCATGAGGGAAGGGGAAATAGCCCCGGTCTCCCTCGCATGTGGCAAGGGCCCAGGTGCTGGAACTATGACTGCTGCCTCCCAGCATGTGCAGTGTAGGAGCCATGGGCAGTTATCAAGTCCCGGCCCTCAATTCTGGAATGCCAACATCTTAACCACTGAGGCAAGTGTCTACCCCTGAGGAGATGCAGTGTTGATTCATGTGCAAGTTCATACAGGTGGCCTCCATGGGAAGGTCGGCTTCTGCACTACTGTTCATAGATCTGATTGCCAGGACGAGGCAGAGCTGTGTCAGACTTCTCTTCTAAAGAACTTAGATTGATTCGAGTTACCAGTGCTCTTTTTTTTTTTTTTTCAATTGTAACAGTGTTACTTCTCGTTTGCCAAAAATTGGAGAAACCATCCACGGACACAAGTTTTTCATCGGCTTTGGGGGGAAAGGTGCCAACCAGTGTGTCCAAGCCGCTAGACTTGGGGCAAAGACATCCATGGTGTGCAAGGTAAGTGGAACAGAATGGGGCAGGAAGGATGCTAGGAGCAGGAATCTGGTCTCAAGACTTGAAGTTATTGTTTTGATTCTTTTTTTTAAATTGTTTTAAGGTGAACAATTCAGTGGCATTTAGTACAATTGCAGTGCTGCAAAACCCTGTGTCTAGGCTGTCATGGTACACTGCCATCACTCTAGAGGAGAGCCCTTTACATTGTAAGCCGTCTTCCCTTACCCCGCTCCTCAGGCCCTAGCAACTGCAGAACTGCCTATGTCTACAGATTTCTGTGTTCTTGATAATTCCTGTAAATAAAAGATCTGTGATGTTTTAAGCCCAGCTTCTTGCAC
Organism: Ochotona curzoniae; assembly: GCF_017591425.1. Taxonomy (NCBI): domain Eukaryota; kingdom Metazoa; phylum Chordata; class Mammalia; order Lagomorpha; family Ochotonidae; genus Ochotona; species Ochotona curzoniae. Next base: position 516,488 of record NW_024466647.1, on the reverse strand, counting down.
TTGGCACTCTGTTGGTGGGGTTCATGTACCTGGTGTCATGGCCTCTTATAACCGAATCCCCTTGTCTACATGTCATGAACGGATGAATGGACACCTGTACTCTGCCTTTTGAGTGTGGAGAACAGTTGGCTAGGAAGATGTGTTTGCATGTAATTGTTTGAGTTCCTGTTTTCAACTGTTTCAAAAGTTCCTTGTTTTGAAAGATCCAAATAACAAAGGGTAATCTTCCTTATCCTTTATATTTGCTTCTACCACACTGAATCTGGCAAGAAGTAGCAGTCCTCAGGTAACTTAATGTGTGTGACCAGGTATGAGAAGTGGGGGGAATTTGCAACCTTCCGTGGGTACCTGTTGTCCAGCCTCTAAACTCAGTGACTGCATGAGTCATCCTGTTTGGAGCAGGTTCTGCTGTGACAACACAACTTTTGTAAACTTAGTCTAGCAAGAGAGATGTACTCATCTCTAAGCCATTTTCTTCTAATACTGCACTTGATATCAGAAAGGAATCTGGGCCTCAACCACCAACACATAACTACACTCCTGGCAGAGTTCCTATGTGACACACAGAATTGCTAATTCTGTCCATTTTATTGAAATCATCTGGAAATGAAGCAAATGAAATTGGCTGCCAGAGCTGCAATTTTGCATCGTTCCTGAAAGTTGAGCATTGCTGCGTAACAGGACAAGCAGATTCCATTGCTGCTTGGTATGGGATTTTGTTTGTTTTTTAGGGAAACATACACTGGGACTACATAATAAAGGAAAACACCCCCCAAAAATAGAGAAAATTCAAAGAATGAGCTGTCTCCTGTGAACTATGTAGACCTTGCAGACACATCTCTGAAATGCCATTCCCCACTGCACACAGCACTCTTTTCTCAGCAGGAGTCGAGAAATGGTGTCTAATCTGTACAATTATCACTTCATCTGCTCATGAACCAGAGTTCATTTCTAATTTATGACAAACATGACAATTCTCATGTGGCTATTTGGTCAAAAACCTCACGTGAAATACAAGTTCACTGTCAGAGGTTGAACCCTGGAGAAATTTAAAACATCAAAAATTAGCAATTAATTGTGTTCTGGGAATTATGGGGCTATGAGAGGGGACTGATTAAAACTGCACTGAGGGCCCAGCATGAGGGATCAATGGCTGAATCCCTACCACGCAAACAACAGGATCCCATATGAGCTCCAGCTCCTGTCACATCCAGCTCCCTGCTTATGGCCTGAAAAAGCAAAAGAGGATGGCCCAAAGCCTTGGGACCCCGCACCTGGAAGAAGCTCCTGGCTTCAGATCAGCTCAGCTGTGGCTGTTGTGGCCCCTTGGAGAGTGTACTAGCAGATGGAAGATCCTTCTTCTTTTTTTCCGTTAATTTCTTTTAATAATCTTAGTTGATTAGGGTACAAAGGGTCGAGGGCTGCAGGGTGAAAGTGGTCATTGTTTCCACACTAATATCATCATTTTGCCCTGTATCTGGGGTTAGGGGAGAAGCAAAGGGAAAAGCCCCACCCAACTTCCCACCCATCCCTGATCCCCAACATGAGGCGCGCTCCAAGGGTCCTGCTCAAACAGTTTTGATAGTTCATCAGTTCTGGATTGCTGCCAATCTCACCATCCCAACCGCAATGAAACCTATTCAGAGTCCACTGGTGGAAGATCTTTCTATCTCTCCTTCTCTCTACAAATCTGATCTGCCTTTCAAATAAAAATCAATTAACAAAAAAACAAAACTACACTGAGCTTGACCCATCCCATACTTGACTAGACAGGAAGGGCTTGAGGAGTAATGAAATGCTGACTATAAGTGCTGACTTATAGGAACTTAGGATCTGGAAAGTTCCTACTTCTTCCAGGCTAGGAAAACCTGGACATAGAATTGGTGTTGGGAGCGGGGCACTCCAGGTGGCTGTGCTAGGGCAAGGGGAGTTCCTTAGGGCTGGAACCCTGGAAGGCAAAAAGAACCTTCCTTCCAGAGAACCTTCCTTCTCTGATGCTGGGTGGAAGCTATTCAGACAGTCATTGCCAGCAAGATGGGCTGTCCCCTGGGATCTCATCCAAGTCCAAGATTCAGACATGGATTGGTTGTATTTTAGGTCTGTAGAATTTGAGGCAAAGAGAGGCACACAAAGTAGAAATATTTGGATTATGGAAATGAACTTGGGAAGTGAATCATGAGACTGTACAAGTGGATATGAGAGGAAAGGAAGGCAGGAGGCTGTATTTTGAGACATGTTCCACTTGTGGGGCTTATGAAAGTAAAAGCGCTGTGTTTTTATTCTGGGCTGCGCGTGACAGTTTAGGTGAGCAGCTGTGCAATTCTGAAAGTTCTACACATCTACTGTGCCCTTGATTCATGCACCTAGTGATCAGCCCCACAGGAGGATGTCGCATGAGGGTCTACACTGTGATGATGAGGAGCCATGACTTCAGGTAAAACTGATCCAGGGTAACTTTACTTACATAACCTAAGACTTTTAGACATAGATGTATTTATAGACTTAGGCACAGTGTGCAATATTCTTTTACTTAACAAAAAGGAAAATAATATAGCTTTATAAAATCTTTATCCATTCATTATGTTTTTCTGTTGTTAAGTATATATTTATTAGGCAAACTTGCTGCATAGTGTTTTTTTTTTAAGATGACAGTTTCTTTTTTTAAGATTTATTCATTTTTATTAGAAAAGCAAGTTTAGGGCCCAGTGCAGTGGCGCAGTGGTTAAGGTCCTCTCCTTGCACGCCTGGGATCCCATATGGGCGCCGGTTCTAGTCCCGGCAGCCCTACTTCCCATCCAGCTCCTGCCTGTGGCCTGGGAAATCAGTCTAGGATGGCCCAAGGCTTTGGGACCCTGCAGCCGCATGGGAGACCCACATGGGAGACCTGGCTTTGGATTGGCTCAGCTCCAGCCGTTGCGGCGGCCTGGGGAGTGAATCTTCCTCTCTGTCTCTCCTGCTCTCTGTATATCTGCCTTTACAATAAAAAAAAAAAAAAAGAAAGAAAGAAAAGCAAGTTTACAGAGAGGAGAGACAGAGAGAAAGATCTTCCATCCACTGGTTCACTTCCCAAGTGACCACAAGGGCTGGAGCTGAACTGATCCAAAAACAGGAGCCAGGAGCCAGAAGCTTCTTCCAGTTCTCCCATGTGAGTGCAGGGTCCCAAGGCTTTGGGCTGTCCTCAACTGCTTTTCCAGGCCGCAAATAGGGAGCTAGATGGGAACTGGAGCTGAGGGATACAAACTAGCGCCCATATGGTGCATGCAAGGCAAGAAGTTTGGCCACTAGGCTATAGTGCCAGGCCAAAAAAGACAACAATTTCTAAATAAAAAACAAAATCATGACATTATTCAAGAGGAAATTGAACAGATAGGAGGCTGGCAATGTGGCATAGCAGGATAAGTGGATAAGTTTTCACCTACAATCCTAGCATCCCATATGGGCACTATTTCGAGTCCCAGCTGCTCCTTTTCTGATCTGGCACCCTACTAATATGCTTGAGGAAGTGGCAGAGAAGTGCCCAAGTGCTTGGGCCCCTGAGCATCTGTGGGATACTCAAAGGAAGCTTCTGGCTCCTAGCTTCAATCTGGCCCAGCTCCAGCTGATAAGGCCATTTGGGAAGTGAAGCAACAAATTAAAGATTGTGTCTATCTCTCCTCCCCTCTCTAACTCTGTCTTTTCAAAAGAATTGAACAGATGGGAGGAAAGAAAAACAGGTAGAACATGTCCTGTGGTTTTTTTTAGCAACATTATTTTATCTACTACTGACCCATAGCAAACTAAAATCAAAGCTCTGATGAAACAGGATTGTTTGATGGCACAGGGCGAACAGCTCATTTTGAGCTAGGAAAAAACAGTTGATGAGACAGTTTGACAAAGAATATTAAGCAGGAGTTATATCAGTATTTATACAGCAACACATGTTTAATGAAATGCTTCAAGTAGTTAAGAATTATGTAGTCAGCATTCAGCTGAGTCATGGGCCAAGACTATAGTCCAGTAATCCTGGAGACAGGATTTTGAGATGCAAATCTAGGCATATATTGTAGAAAATCAAAGTCGTATTCTCAGAGCAAATGGCCTATTAGGACATCTTTCACAAGATTTCATCTGACTTAAGTGTTTCCTTTTCCTCCATTCCATTGGGCCAAATCTTAAACCAGGGGGAAGTTATTTCTATCCCTCAGAAATTGGCAGCTGGCGGGCAGCAGACATTTAGCACAGTGGTACGGTTGCTCTTGGGACAGCTGCATGCCCCATTGGAATATCTAGATTGAAGTCATGGCTCTGCTTCCCATCCTAGTTTCCTAGTGATGCACACCTGAGGAAGCAGCAGGTAGTGGCTCATGTTCTTAGATCTCTGCCACCCATGTGAGACACGTGCAGTGAGTTCCAGACCCCTGGTTTAACCCACTTCCAGCCCTGGTCCTTTGAGTCATTTGGGAAGTGAACCACCTATTGGAAGATTTCTCTCTCTTTCTCTCTGTCTCTCTCTCTCTTTGGATTTCTGCTTTTCAAATAATAATAATTTTCTAAAATGACATTTTAGTAGGATCAGTGCCTCATTTCAGCCCAGAGCCCCAGATTCCTGCTGTGCAGGTGAACAGATGCCACAGACAAACAAGATGACTAGGATGGAAATCAGGAAAGTGCAGGGACTTTCAAAACGTAGCTGTTCTTGCTTCCTGCACAGCTGAGACAATACCTCCTCTCTGATCCCAGAGCTGCCTGTTTGCCCTTCAGAGAGCCCAGGCATGCCGTAACAGAGGCAGCATTTTAGCCAGAACTGTGCAAATACTCCTGAGGATGGTGTGAGTTGTCATTGCTGAGGAAGGTACCAAGAATTAGAATTGATTGTTGATGTAGTACAGTTTTATAGGCGCTGGGGACCCCTCCCATTGGATTCCTCCACCTTGTTGCATAACCATAGTTCAAGTTCAGTTGAGATTCATTGCTTTTATAACACTTAAACATAACAGCAACCATACATTACACTTTCTATTTTATACATTTGTTGTCTTCATTCGTCTTTGATTGTAATTTATAATTATTATAATTATATATAATTTTTAATTATTAGCCCACCATGGATTGAAAACAAGAAAAACGGGAGAGGTGGTCCTGCACCTCAGGTAACATAAAAAGCAGGATTTTAGAGTACACATTGTCTTCACCAAAAAGGTGACTTCTATGCTAGGTCACTGTGAGAAAAATCAATGGATTATGTGTTCAGATTTTTGGTTTTCAGAGATCAAAAACAGGTCACCAGGTCTTTCCAGCTTCTTCACCCTGAAGTCAAATTTGCCCTTTCCCAAACCTGCTACTTGACAGTTGGACTGGAGCTCCTTGTCCCTGTTGTAAGGTTCCCCGGGAGATGCCACAATGAGGCCAGGATTGAGAAACCAATGGTTGCCTGCCAGAGAACTCACACCAATCCCACCCTGCAGCCTGTCTCAGATGGAACAATCTGAGGCAAAATGTAAGGAATTTTAATTAGCGTGATAATGGCAGAACTGAAATTAGATTCCAAGTTTCCTGACTCCCATATGCACCATTTGCCTCATGGCCAAGATGCTTACAATTTAAAGTTTTCCTATCAGCTTGATAACCAAAATGTGACCGGGGGAGACGGGGAAGCCTCCACAGCTACCTGCAAGCCCACCTTTGTCCAGGCGCTTCTTAGTGCAGGCACCTCACATCTGTTTTGCCCACCATATTTCTAAGGTGCTTTCTCAGTGGCAGGAAGTAAGTAAACCATTGAGTGTATCCTGCTCCTCCATCTTCTGGCTATCAATTCCCAAGAACAGGGAAAGAAGCTTAAATTTGAGTCAGAATTAAGTACTTCAGGGGTAAGTACTGTGGTACAATAGGCTAAGCTGCCACCTGCAATGCCAGCATCCTATACGAGCACTGATTTGAGTTCCAGCTGCTCCACTTCCTACCCAGTTCCCTATTAATGCACCTAGGAATGGAGCAGAACATAGCCCAAGTGCCAGGAAACCTGAATAGAGTTCCAGGCTCCACCTTCAGCCTGGCACAGCCCCAGTCATTGCAATCATTTGGAGAGTGAACCAGCAGGTGGAAGATAGTCTCCCTTTCTTCTCATTCTCTGTGACTCTGTCTTTTGAAGAGTAAATCCTTTAAAACATGATAAAGTAGAAGTAAACATTTCTTTCAACCTTTTAAAGGTAAACTGAAAGTATAAATGAATGTGGAAAAGGTTTTAGGGATGCAGAACTGGGACAGATGGATTTGTTTAATTAACATTGCTTGTTCATTTGTACCACCCTGCACACAGCATGAAAAAAAAATCATTTAAACAGAGCTAAGATCCCCATGGCTTTTGTCCACATATTGATAGTGAGATCCCACTTAAAATTTCAACGTTATTCTCAATGTACAGATATCCTCCCAAAGATTGGCTAGTTTCATAAAAGTAAGAAGATAAATAATTACACTGAGCATTAGTAAATAAACAAGATCACTAATGGAGATGCACTTTTATTAGGATAATAATACTAATATAATCTTACTTAAAATAATGTGAAGTACCTACATACTGGATGAGTTGCCCTTCCGCTTGAAAATAGGAAGCACCAGGAGGAACTGGTCCCAGATGGGCAGAAAGGTGGTTTATAAGACTGAGGCCAAGCAGCAGTAACTCGACCCCATTTCTCAAGAGAGAAGATCGAGTCTCAGACCCAGCACCATGATAATGATGATGATAATGACATTGAAACTGATTAATCTTTCTTAGGCTTTTTAAAAGAGATTTATTCTGGGCCCGGCGCGGTGGCGCAAGTGGTTAAGTCCTCGCCTTGCACGCCCGGGATCCCATATGGGCGCCGGTTCTAATCCCGGCAGCCCCGCTTCCCTTCCAGCTCCCTGCCTGTGGCCCGGGAAAGCAGTCGAGGACGGCCCAAGGCTTTGGGACCCTGCACCCGTGTGGGAGACCCGGAAGAGGCTCCTGGCTTTGGATCGGCATAGTATCGGCCCGTTGCGCTCACTTGGGGAGTGAATCATCGGACGGAAGCTCTTCCTCTCTGTCTCTCCTCTCTGTATATCCGCCTTTCCAATAAAAAAAAATAACAAAAATAAATCTTTAAAAAAAAAAAAAAGAGATTTATTCTTTTTTATTGGGAAGGCAGATTTATAGAGAAAGAGAGACACAGAAAAAACTGCCATCCACTGTTTCGCTTCCCAAATGGCTGCAATGGCCAGAGCTGATCTGATCCAAAGACAGGAACCAGGAGCTTCTTCTGAGTCTCCCACACGGGTACAGGGTCCCGAGGCTCTCAGTAGAGGTCATCCTCTACTGCTTTCCCAGGCCATAAGCAGGAGGCTGGATGAGAAGTGGAGTAGTCGGGATACAAACCAATACCCATAAGGGTGCCATTGCTGACAGGAGGAGGATTAGCCAGTTGAGTCATCGCACCAGTCCCCTGCCCCCGCCATTATTTTTTTTAATTACCAGATTTTTCTCTTTAACAAGGAATACCAACCAAAGCAGAAGAAAGGGTTTTTATCCCACCACTCACAAACAGTTTACAAGGTCAGACAGATTTATCAGGAAATTCCTATTGGAATAAATTAAACCATAACTGTCCCTGAGAGATGTAGCAAATCAGGTATTTCCCTGTGCAGAAGGAAAGCAGCTCTTCAAACCGATAAAACAGCACAGCAGCCAGCCTGCCAAGCATCCTCTGACGCACACGGCCTCCCACCCGGCACTGTTCTCGTCTCTGTCGGCTCAGCCCTGGATATTTAGGCAAAGCTGCATGGTGTTTTTGCTTCTCCTCCCAACAATTCCTCCAGATCCGTTTTTCCTAATGTTTATATGCTCACCTCCATTTATCAAGGCTGCTTCTGATGTTCACCCTAACAGGCTTTTGCCTATATAACATAGTGACAGAGCAGACAGCTGCCCTGCTGTGATTTGTGCCGGTCCCCCATGCCTTGGGACAGCCTTTTTCTAGTCTTTATAGCATGCTTGTAGAAGTTCCTTCCCATCTTTATAAAGAGTTTGTTTCTGGTATGAATTTCTGACCAACGTAAGTGCATGCTTTGGCACTTAAGCTGGTACAGGGCTAGCTTTCTGTGTGGGAAGTTCTCGAGAGAGGAGCACCACCCAAACAGAGCCACTCTCTGCTAGAGCACTTTGTGTTGCACAGTCCTGTACGGACAGAAATTTTGCTAGTGAGAAGCTATTATACAATATTGGAGATAATTGTCTGGTCAGTGTTATGGCCAAAAAGGTGATGGGGCGGGAGGGAGGGAGTGTTCTTTCAGGATAGAATGTATCGCATATGGCATTGAAATCAGGGGTCAGCCAACTAAAACCCACAGGGCAAATATAGCCTACTATTTATTATTGTAAATAAAGATTTATTGTTAACTCAGGCACAACCATTGTTTATAGATTGGCTTTGGCTTTTTTAATCCTACAATGACAGAGCTAAATAGTTGCAAAAGAGACCATATGGCTCACAAAGCCTAAAATACTCACCCTGTGGCCCTTTACAGAAAACAGAGTTTTCCAGTGCCTGCTCTAGACAATCCAAAAGCCAGGAATTTTCATCTTCACTCATTGGGCATCTTGCCCAAGTAAATCGCCAGGGTCCTTTCTCTTAATAAGTCTGGACGGAAACAGTTTTCTGTGGAAGAACAGAACATACCAGGAGTGGTGGAGACCTGGCAGGAACACAGTCCATTGGCGTAGTACTTTCCTGTAGGATAGAAAAACAGAAGTGTGGTTGAGGAGCTGAGCCTCAGGGCCTGCAGAAACCACCTTGGTAACTAAAATAGCAGTAGGGCCAGTGGTGGCTGTGATGAACCCCGGAGCCTGAGTCTACCTTTGGGGAGGTCTCTTCTCAGTTCCAGCTAGGTAACCCTGTAGAAATGCAGACCAAGTGTTACCAGAACCTCAGCTTCTCAAGTCCTTCCCAGTCTGTGCTGCGGCCTAATATTCAAGTATTGACAGCTGGTTAAAATTGTAAATAAAAATTGATGAGCATTCGCACAAACGCGTGCACATGACTGTTTATGATTCCTTTAGTCAGAACTGCCACAACTTGAAAGCAGACACAACAGCCTTCATCAGGTGAGTAGACAGATAAACTGAGCTACACCCACACAATGGAATATCATTCTTCACATAAAAAAAAAAAGTGATCTATTGCAGCACAAAAAGACATGAAAGAATCTTAGGGTGTCCTACTAAGTCAAAAGAAGCCAGTCATAAAAAGACTAGGATCCCATATGGGCGCCGGTTCTATCCCAGCAGCCCCGCTTCCTTTCCAGCCTGTGGCCCAGGAAAGCAGTCGAGGATGGCCCAAGGCCTTGGGACCCTGGACCCGCGTGGGAGACCCGCAAGAGGCTCCTGGCTTCGGACCGGCATAGCATCGGCCCGTTGCGCTCACTTGGGGAGTGAATCATCGGACGGAAGATCTTCCTTTCTGTCTCTCCTCTCTGTATATCCGCCTTTCCAATAAAAAAATAATACAAATAAATCTTAAAAAAAAAAAGACTACAGTCTTGGGCCCAGCGGCGTGTGGCCTAAGCAGCTAAAGTCATCCCCTTGAACATGCTGGGATCCCAAATGGGCGCCGGTTCTAATCCCGGCAGCTCCACTTCCCATCCAGCTCCCTGCTTGTGGCCTGGGAAAGCAGTCGAAGACGGTCCAAAGCTTTGGGACCCTGCACCCATGTGGGATACCCGGAAGAAGTTCCTGGATCCTGGCTTCGGATCGGCATAGCACTGGCCGTTGTGCTCACTTAGGGAGTGAATCATCGGACGGAAGATCTTCCTCTCTGTCTCTCCTCTCTGTATATTTGACTTTCCAATGAATAAATAAATCTTTCAAAAAAAAAAAAAAGACTACAGTCTTTCCAGTTCTGTGACATTCTGAGAAAGCAAAACTAGGGACACAGTGAAAATACCAGTGGTGAGGGAATGGGAGAGAAGGGCTGTTTGAAACAGTGAAACTCTTCTGTACAATCCTGTAACAAATGCACAGCCACACGTTTGTGTTTGTCAGGCATAGCACGTAGCACCGAGAGTAGACTGCATGGGAAACTGTGGGACTTGAGTAATACTGTGTTTATGTGGGTTCATTGACTGAAAAAATGCACCAACCACCGTGTTTGGGATGTTAACAGGATTAGCATACAGGAGGTATATGAGAGTCTTCTCCCTCCCCAGTTCTTCCCTTCCTCTTGCTTTCCCCTTCCCCCTCCAGCTCCAGCTCAGCAGAATAACAGGGGCTATGGAGTAAGCTGGAGACCACCACCTAGCCAAGGCTGAGCTTGCCAGGGAGCAAGAATTAGCCCCATCACTGCCCCTTCTGGGAGGAGAGAAAATAAATTTTTAAAAATAGAAAGATATATGAGAACTTACTCTGCTTACTTCTAATGAAAACCTAAAACTGCTTTTAAAAATTGTTTGTTTTTTAAGCAGTTGAGCTAACAATACATCCAAGGGTGAAAATTCAACCTTCAAGCCTTTGGTGTACAGCCTCTGCTATAGACTCAACCACAGAGCCAGGCCAAGTCCAGCCAGAGTGGCATTGTGATGAGTGGTTAACCTCAGAGAGGTACAGGGCTGTGAGTGCACCAGAAGGCCTGGAATGAGCAGTAGATGTAGAAGCCCATGGTTGGCATCAAAAGCTTTGCAATAATGGCCTTCTGGACTTCAGTCACAGGCCTAAAGTCCTGGCTGGCCTGGCAGAAAAGCCCTATTGTGGGGGGCAAAAAGAAAAAGAAAAATTCAGTGACCAAAATGGACCACAAAGTAAGACCTTAGATCCAGCCAGAAGCATAACTATGTGACTTATGGCTCAGGATCAGAGCAGGTTGGTTCAGCTTTTGAAGCTAATCATAACATTTTAGAGTAACATGTAATAGACACTCAACTCAAAATCGCTCAAGGGAGGGGGTGAAAATCAACTTGGCTCATGTAACTGAAAAGCCCAGTGACATAGGCATCCACCAAGCTTATCAAGAGGCCATGTCTCAGGTGCAGCGGCATCCCATATGGGCGCCAGTTCGTGACCCAGCTGCTCCCCTTCTGATCCTGCTCCCTGTTTTTGGCCTGGGAAGGCAGCAAAGTCTAGCCCAAGTCCCTGGGCACATGTGGGAGATCTGGTAGAAGTTCCTCACTTCTCGCTTCAGACTGGCCCAGCTCTAGCCATTGTGGTCATTCGGAGGTGAACCAGCAGTGAAATATCTCTCTCTCCTCTCTCTCTCTCTCCCTCTGTCCCTCCGCCCCTCTCTCTCTCCGTGTTTTCTGTTTATAAATCTGCCTTCCAAATAAAAATAAACTTAAAAATCTTAAAAAAAAAAAAGTCCTCTATCACCCTGCTTATTCAGGCTGCTGCTTACAGAGCGTGATCTGTGGTACATTCCCTTCCAGGTAGCAATCTGGGGACAAGGCTTTTTCCCCAATTGTCTGAATAAAATTCCCAAGATTGAATCTCATTGGGTGGATTTGGGTCACACACCCACTCATGATCTCATCACTGTGACCAAGGTGGTGGAACATGTTCTTGCGCCGGGGCTAGGTTCCCTAACCAACCCAATCATGTCATCTGTGGACAGGAGAGAAATGGATATCCAAAGGAAAATGGAAGTGCCCCTACAAGAATGGATGTCAGAATGCAAAAGCAACAGAATCCCACCATACTAAGTTACTCAAGTTAGCTAGGTTTTTGAAAATCCCTCCTCTTTGCCCCAATGTGAAAAGGGAAAAGTTAGGATGACTGTAGAACATGGGACGAAGTATTGGAGGGGCCCCTATTTATACTGAAGTACCAACAGCTGAGATGTGTTATAAATATTGATGTTGGACAGCTAGTTCTGTCTCAATGGGAACTATCACATGAAACAATCAGAATTGAGGTTATAGAACCTACAATAGTCATATGCTTAACATTTTAGTAGGATATAAGTAAAACATTAGTATACAACAATTTGGGCTGAAGTCAAGTCTAACATCTTACATTAAGAAAATTAATTAGTGAATGTTTATAAAGCACTGTGCAGATATGCCCTTTTAAAATGCTAAGTATTCTAAAAGCTACATTGTAGCATTTTAGTAAGTGGGAAAGATCTAATGTTCATCATTTCTTTGGTACAGGTTGGCAAGGATTCTTTTGGCAATGACTATATAGAAAATTTAAAACAGAATGATATTCCTACAGGTAAAATTTCATCTTTTTAAAAGTTGATGTTGATAATTTTCTTCTGTGGTCTTATTACAGGAAAATTGAATTTAGAATAGAATTATTAGATCATTCCCTGGTGGCCAGAGAATTCTTATGCACCAGCTTTGTCTGGGCTTATTTAAATGTCCTTTCATTAATTATTTCATGTACATTCCTCAAGATGGGAATAAAATGATAGGAGTTTATAAACTTTCATCTCATGGATATGGCACAAGTGATATAAGGAAACAAAAGCTTTACTGAGAAAAGTTATTGTTTTATCAAGTGTATCATCAAGGCTGGTATCATTGTCACAGCAGAGAAAACCCAAGGCCAAAGAAGTGCTTGAATTTTTGTTGAACAGCACACAGCGAGTTGGAGCTAGGGCCAGGGCTCTGCAGACTGCTCCAGGGCTCAGTGCTACCCGAGTGGCCTGAGCTGCGTCTTTTTTTTTGGGGGGGGGGGGTGCCAGACCATGATTCTTGAAGAGAGACAAAGCTTCTGGAAGTGAAGAAAATCAAACAAATTCATTTGATATGTTTGACCTTTTGGGTTTTTTTTTTTTTTAGTTATTTTTTTAAAAACTCAAGTCTGTCATTTCTTCCAGTGAAGAAAATAAATGTGTTGGCCTAGAAAAATGCATATGTATATAACTGTGAATAACTTAGGGAAATTGGAAAGAGAAGTGGCCTGGTGCTTTGTTACTACTCAGGAGAAAAGGTGCAATGAAACGTAACTTCTATTTTCCTCATTGTTTAGATCATAGGTATAAATTGGCACTACTTGGTTTTCTTGTTGGTTTTTTTTTTTTTTTGGAGGGGGTTTTCTTTTTCTCATCATTCCAGATGGTTAAAGGTTAAAAAGTTTTTCCAAGGATTAGTGTTGCAATGGAATTGTTAAATTATCCAAGACAAACGGTATGTACATGATTACAATTTTCTTTTCTCTTTTAGAATTTGCATACCAGACTACAGATGCTGCCACAGGGACTGCTTCTATAATTGTCAATGATGAAGGTATCAATTTCACATATTGAAGTATCATTTCATGAGACAGTTCGCTTCCAGACCAGTAGCAACCAGTAGCCCAGGCCTATGGACTTCTTAACACCAAGATTTGGCATGGTTTTTCCAACTCAAATATAAATAAGTTTTCATTTATATTTCTCATTTTGATAATTCAAATATAAAATTGTCTCAACTATGTAAACAATATTAAAAATAAGAATTTAAAATAAATAGAAAATTGCCCATCATGTATATATATATATATACACAGAGACACACAATAAGACTTAGTTACCTCTAAGTCTTACCTCCTATAATATCCCCCTTACCCTTCATGTGAACTCAGAATTGACATTTGTATCTCAAAACAGTCAAATAGTCATCTGCCATTTCATTACACTAGGTAACTAACTGCAAATAGGTGAGAAAGAATGTTGGATGAGTAATATTTATAGAATGTTTATTGTGCTATGGCAGCAGCTAATTGCTTTGAATCTATCTTCACTGTTCAATTTTGTCAGGTTTTTAAACAGCAATCAGATCTTTTATAACTTTATTTTTATTATTATTATTATTATTTTATGATACAGTTCCATAGGCTCCTGGTATTTCCCTTATCCCAGCCCCAATTCCTCCCCACACCTAGTTCCTCTATATCATTACTAAAGTATAGTTCTTCATACACAGTCATATGTCCATCATTGCGGGCATGGACAATGGCAGAGAGTCCAGCATCCTATTGTCAAGATATAGTAAACAGTTTCATTGTAAGTCCATCTTTGTCTGGAAGTAGAAATGCATACTGCATTGTATCCTCACATCTGGATATGTTAGTCTCCATTTCACAGCTACTGTACATCCCCTCAAATGAAAAGTCACAATACAAAATCAACAATAGAAAGAAAAATAGAAATTTACAATACCATGAAGTTAAATAACATGTTACTAGATATGACAGTCTCCATTGCACAGCTACTATACATCCCCTTAAATGAAAAGCCACAAAGAAATTAACAACACCATGAAGTTAAATAACATGCTACTAAATGACTAACGTGTAGCTGAAGAAATGAAAATCAAGAACCTTCTTGCAGAAAATGATGCTACTATGAGTCATTGAAGAATTTAATCAGAAGAAAGTGTTTTGAAGAGATGAAACTAACAGAAAACATCAAAACCCATGCGATATAGTTTCCGCTGATTTTTGTTGGTGAAATGTGTCTCTTCTAGACAACAAATAGATGGGTTTTGTTTTTTAATCCAGTCTACTAATCTATGATGTTTGATTGAGCTTAAGCCATTTACATTCAGGGTTCATATGTATAGTGGTACTTTGGTCCTGTCATTTTAAGAATGGGTTGTTCATTGGTTTAGTCTTCTGTTGTGATTTTACTGGGAGCAATCAGACCTTAAAAGTCTATACATACAACTAATTCTGCCACCAAGCTTTGCCATAGTTGAAGCATTTATCTTTAAAAACAATAACCACTTTCAATGTTTTTGTAACTTCCGTCAACTTTTTAAGCATTAAGTATAAAGACACCTACACAAGATTCTACCTTTACCCCTTCTGCAGGCACCTATAATAGAACCTAGGGCACCATGTGCACTGTGTTAAATTGGGATTTATGACAACATGTCTTATTTATACAGTAACTTTCCCCTTATCCTCAGGGCATATGTTCCAAAACCCCCAAAGAATGCCTGGCACCCCATATAGACTATGTTTTTCCTTATACATGCACAGTAACATGAAGTTTAATTTCTGAGATGCGCAGAGTAAGAGATTAACAACAACAGTAATACAATAAAACAATTATAATGTATCCTATATAATCATGTCTTGCAGTATCTTACTGTACTGTGCTCACCCTTCTATTCATGGTGACGTGAGCTAGTAAAGTGCCTACAGAGTGAGGTGAAGCACACTGGTGCTGTGACATAGCATTGGATTACTGCATGGCAGCGACATGAGCACAAACACTGCATTATCCCAACAGTCAGTCTGGTCACCACCATGACCAAGTGACTAATGGGTGGGTAGCATCGAGTACATAGCATGGATATGCTGGACAAAGGGATGATTCATGTTCTGGGTGAGATGGGCCAGGGTGGTGCAGATTTCATCATGCTCCTCAGAATGTGCATAATTTAAAAATTGTGCATTATTTCTGGAATTTTCCATTTAGCATTTTTGGAGCACAGCTGACCACAGGAAGTTGAAACCACAGGAAGCAAAACCATGGATGATGAATTTTGTGCAATCATTTCACATAAAAGATACAGTATTTTTATCTAGACTTTAACAATCCTGAAGTTACCATGATAAAGGAAGTTCCACTTAAAAACAGTAGACACATGTTTTCATTCTAACAATGGAGAGCCTGTGCTCATGACTTCAGGCTACATCCTAGGTAATTATTGCTGTCAACAGTCGCTCATCCCTGTCTTAAACCTCTTATTTTATTCTACAGATATCTTCAAGTTCTCTTTCTTCCTTATCTGTAAAACAAAATCTGCATTTTCCATTCAAGGATGTAAGTTAACGCTGTGTACGTAGTGCCTTTTATGGTAGGCTCCGTCTGATTTGGAGTGAATGGTAATGCTCTTCAAGTATAGATAGCGGTAGAAGCACTGAGAGAGGCCCGAGAGGGGCACTGGCAGGAAGGGGTAAGTGCAGGAGGGAGTGTGCAAGGCAGTATAATGAGTGTCATTTTGACTAATCACATCTGCAGCTTGAGGGAAGTAGCCATTGGCCTGGTCCACCAGACCTCTGCCATCTTGGGGTTTGTTGCTCAGCATCCGAGAATAGGCCAGAAATGTAGGCTCAGATACCTGTAACACAGAAGCTGCAGCTGCCTGCACAGACACTGGGGTCATGGAGGGAGAAAAGCAAGGAGATGCTGTCTGTCAGCACATGGGTCTGTGAACTTTTCAGTCCTGCAGTTGGCTTTACACTTGAACTATCCCTACTTATTAAATCCTCCTCATAGCCAATGAACACATTTGTGGTAAAATGATAGCTAGAATTTGTTCAGTGTTTAAAGATAGTTTTAGGTCATATCTACACAAGAGCAGCACAAGCAGCCTCTACAGCACACACACACAAAAAAAGTGCTTACTGCAACTAATTGCTCTAGATAATATTGTCCAGCAGAAATAAAATGCAACCCGCATACAGCATTTCAAACTGTTCAATAATCACACTTTAAAGTTATAAAGAGGGACCAGTGCTGTGGCATAGTGGGTAAAGCCACTGCCTGAGATACTGGCACCCCATATGAGTACCAGTTCAAATCACAGCTGTTCCAGTTTAGAACTATTCCCAGTTCAGCTCCTTGCTAATGGGCTTTGGAAAGCAGAGAGGATGATCCAAATGCTTGGGCCCCTGTACCCAGGTGGGAGACCTGGGAAAGCTCCTGGCTCCTGTTGCAGCCATCTGGGAAGTGAAGAATCTCGCTCTCTTTGTCTCTCCATTTTCTGTAACTCTTTCAAATCAATCAATCAATAAATCTTTAAAAAGGGGGATGGTGCGGGGGAGGCTGGTGTTGTGGCATACCAAGTTTCACCTCTACTTCCAGCACTAGCTTCCCAATTGTGTGCCAATGTGTATGTATCCCAACTGCTTCACTTACAATCAGTTCCCTGTTGATGGCCTGGGAAAGCATCAGAGGATGGCCCAAGTACGTGACCCCTGCACCCATGTGGGAGATCTGAAGGAAGCACCAGGCTCCTGGCTTTGCACAACCCAGCCCCAACTTTTACAGCTATTTGAGGAGTGAACCAGCAGATGGAAGATCTCTCTCTCCCACAGACTTATCTCTGCCTTTCCCTTTTAAGTAAGAATAAATCGATCTACTGTAAAATAAATATAAGTGAATAATAAACAAAAGCATAAAGAAACAGGTAAATGTTATTTTGGCAATATATTTAGTCTAGTGAATCCAAAATAGTATTTCATCATGTAATACAAGTTTACTGTATTAAAAATTAAAAATTGAGAATAGTTAACATTCTTTCCTTTGTCCTGTCTTGGGAATCCACTTGGATTTATACTCAAAGCATGTCTCAGGTTGGACTCCCACATTTCAAGTGGTCAGTAGCCATATATTTCTGTGCCAGTGGCCTCTGTATCGAGCAGCATAGTTAAGGGCTTTGTTTGTGTGTTTGCTTTTTGAAAGGCAGATTTTACAGAAAGAGGAGAGATTAGAGAAAAGGTCTTGTATCACTGGTTTACTCTGTGGATGGCTGCGACAGCCAAAGCTGGGAGACAGAAACTTCTTCCAGATTTCCCATGTGGGTACAGGGGGCCCAAGTCTTTGGGCCATCCTCCACTGCTTTCCCAGGCCTTAAACAGAGAGCCGGATTGGTAATGGAGCAACATAAACCAGTGCCCCTAAGGGGTTCCTGTGCAGAGGAATGGTCCATAGCACCACCATATCAGCCCTGAGCAGCAGAGTTCTTAAGAACTATGATATGGGGCATGTCCTTAGCACAATGGTGAAGATGCTACTTCAGCTGCCCATATTGCTTATTAGACTGCCTAGGTTCAGGTCCCAGACTTTGCTCCCAATTCCAACTTCCTGCTAATGTACGCCCTGGGAGGCAGCTTCTGAGAATGCAAATAATTAGGCAGCTGTCACCCACTCTCCCTAGAGCCCAATGAGCTTCCAGCTTTCACTCTGGCGTGGCCTACCGGACTACCTGGGGCATCTGGGGAATGGACCAGCAGATGGGAGTGTTCTCTCTCTCCGTATTTTTCACTCTTTTCTCCTTTCCTTCTCCCTTTCAGATTAATATAACCAAACCTTAAATTTTTTAACATAAGCAGCAGATACAACATGCTCTTACCCCATGTAGAGCATGGGTCCAAATAATGAGAATATGCAAGACTCCTTTGTCCTGTTTCTGTCTATTTGATCCAGTATGACATAGGCCACACATCCCTCTCTACTTTATCTGGTACAGTGTTCCATCTGTTGCATATAATAAAGCGTATTTTAATTGACAGTCACTTTTGGAATGCCATAGGGTATACTCAAGCATTGCTTGCCTCCGACGGAGCATTAGTTTTGAGCATCCCACAGATGTACTCCTATTTATGCTCATCTCCACAGCGTCTGTCATTTAGAATTCAGAAAGCTTTACATAGTACCTATTTCCTATAAAGGAAATTTTAAAAGTATATTATGTATCACTTCTAAACTAATATTCCCTGTATATAAGAATATTGATAGGAGAAACCTTTTTAAGATATTGCTCAAAATGATCCTCGTAATATGAATCTTAGGAAAGATATTGCAAAAGATATATTTGGAACACAAAATTTAACCTGAATGGCCTGGAAATGCTGAAATTAATACTCATTTTGCATAATGACTTTATCAGAATGATTGTAACATTACGAAATACCAGTGCTTGGCTTTGCTTGGTTTTTATATAAATATGCAGAATTTCTTTGTAGGCCAGAATATCATCGTCATAGTGGCTGGAGCAAATTTACTTTTGAATACTGAAGACCTGAGGGAAGCAGCCAATGTCATTAGCAGAGCCAAAGTGATGATCTGCCAGCTAGAAATAACTCCAGCTACGTCTTTGGAAGCCATGACAATGGCCCGCAGCAGTGGAGGTAATTTTACATATTTGTCATTCTTTCGGTAAAAGCTCTTATCGCTGTCTTAATTAAAGTTAACCTTTTAAGTTAAGCAAAGCAATACTTTTTCTGTGGTAAAATATTCTTTCCTCCATCTGTGAGATTCTCTGTCTTCTTGTAGTTCTTGATAATGTTAGAAAAACTTACAAATAGGGTAAAAATAACCCAAGTAGCATTTCCGACATCCTTCAATATTAATCTCCAGTCTAGTTAGCAGAGCTTTTACAATGATAATTTGAAGCTCTAAAGCAGCACACTGCTAAGATTCCTTCCTGGGGATGGAACAATGTTCATCTGATAGAGGCTGAGCTGCACGTCACGTGTGATCACTGCCCACTTCATCTTGGCAAATATCCCCAACAAATGACCTCTGCCTCCTGTTATCAGACTTCACCATCTTTTAGTGAGCAAGAAGATTATTGATATGTTACATTTTCTATATTGTCTATGTCCACTGGAAAAAAAAAAAGCTCTTTTGTTTGACCTTTGATTTTGGAAACTTTCAAACCTATAAAAAGCAAACAAGGTTGTATACTGAAAGCGATTACCCAGTTTCAAATATTGTTCAGCCCATGGTTAATCTTGATTCATCTGTTCTCCCACCCACTCCCCAACCCTCACTCCCAACAAGTTACAGATAAGCAGATTTCTAAAACCCAGATAATTTCTGTGTGCTTCTTTTCTACCTCTAACTCGTGGGGAAAGCATCTGCTGGAGGGGATCCCAGCTTTGTCCCCTGATGGCTTTGTGGGCTTAACAGAGTGTGTGATTTCTCTGAAACTTTTCTGTAAAATTCATACAGAAATAGCCCCCAAATTCCACCCAGGTTCCCACCCATCCCAGGTCCCTGATGTGGGGCATGCTCTGAGAGTCCTGCTCAAGAGGTTTTGATAGTTCAACAGTTCTGAATTGCTGCCAGTCTCGCCATTCCAAGCACAATGAAATCTCCAGAATCCACTGACTGACATAGTCCATCTTAGAGTCTCCGTTTGCCCAGTTTTTCACTGCCAACATATGGTTGGGGTAGTTGATTGATTTGTTCTGTCCTCCATCCCCTGGGTGGGGCTTCTCCCTTTATCTCCTCCTTTACCCCAGACACAGAAAAAAAATGTGGAAATAATAGTCTTACCCACTTTCCTGTAGCCCTTGAACCTTTGTGCCCTAATTAACTATGTAAAAATTGTCAAAAATAAAGAAAAAATGGATGAAGAAAAAAGAAATTGCTGTAAGAAAGGAATAAATGGGGCCCAGTGTAATGGCTCAGTTGATTAGCTAATCTTCCCCTGTGACCACTGGTTCACATCCTGGCTGTTCCACTTCCCATCCAGCTCCCTGCTTGTGGCCTAGGAAAGCATTGGAGGACAGTCCAAAGCCTTGGGACCCTGCACCCACATGGGAGACCCAGAAGAACTGCCTGTCTCCTGGCTTCTAACTTTGGATTAACTTAGCTCTGGCACTTGGGGAGTGAATCAGCAGATGGAAGATATTTTTCTCTGTCTCTCCTTCTCCCTATAAATCTGCCTTTCAAAAAAATTAAAATAAACCTTTAGAAAATGGAATAAATGATGCCAAACATAGTGTACTACACCTCATAAGTCCCAATTTTCTTTCCTCTCCCTTCTACTTTTCTCCAAATTAAAATCAGGATAATATCCTGATCTACCTATGTGGTTGCAACCATCAGAGAGTAGCCACTGGGCCCCACGTGGTAGCCTAGTAGCTAAAGTCCTTGCCTTGCATGTGCAGGGATCCCATATGGATGTAGGTTCTAATCCCAGCAACCCCACTTCCCATCCAGCTCCCTGCTTATGGCCTGGGAAAGCAGTCAAGGACAGGCCAAAGCCTTGGGCCCTGCACCCACGAGCAGAAAACCAAGAAGAGGCACCTGGCTCCTGGCTTTGGATTAGCTCAGCTCCGGCCGTTGTGGCTGCTTGGGGAGTGAATCAATAGACAGAAGATCTTCCCTTCTGTCTCTTCTTCTTTCTGTATATCTGTCTTTCCAATAAAAATAAATGTTTTTTAAAAAGTGGCCACTCTACAGACAATGTCTTCTTGATTTTGTGGCAGTAATTCTGAGATTTATGTGAGAAAGTAGAAAGATCTACAATTCTTTTCCAAAATATATAAAACTTTAAAAAAAGGATGGGTGTGTGTGTATTTACAGAAGTAATTTCTCCCAACATGCATAGTATTCTTCATAGCAGTAAATGCAATGGAAAGTACTGATGTGACTTCATTTAAAATGTATGTCTTGATTTCACAAATTTTGCTCTTGGCAAAACAACATGCCATGGCAAATTCTCGCTGACATTTAATGTATTTTTAATGGACTCGAAGCTGTCAGGAAGAATTGTAAGCCAAAACCCCCATTCAGTTCCATTTTCTCGGAGTGTCACAAACAGTCTGATGTACTCCCTGTTCTGTGCCCATCTCGGTCGGGTGATGGGAATGCAGCATGCCACTCCACTCCTGCTCCTGTCTTCCTTTGTACAGATCAAAGCATATTCTCATGTCATGTCTGTTCTTCAGCTGCCCCTTGCTTCTCAGACACCCTTGCTTCTTCCAGCTGACTCTGGTTCCCTGGGGCCTACCCAGCTCATGAAGGAGAGGAAGGCTCCACAGCCACAGTGGGGAAGCCATCCTTCCACAGGTGGGAGCCCTGTGGAAGGGCAAGCCACCTGGCCTCTGCTGTCCTTTGGTCAGGGGTTTCTAAGTGCTTCCTCCATCATCTGATACACAGCTCTTCCCACTGAATGGAGGACTGGAAGTTCTCCCAGAAGAGGGTGGGAGTGGGCCTCAGTCACCTTGTCTCCTTATTGTTATTGCTAAGCGCCAGAGTGCCTTAAGTATTCATGGGGCATCATCTTTCTTGTACCATAATATGATTAGTAATGCCTTGCATTTAAATGTACTTTGCAGTTTATAACATACTTTCCTGTACATTTTATCCTCAGAAAAATCTTGGAACAAAGATGTAGCAGGCATTAAAGTTACGAACCGAGACTCATAGCGCTATTAACTAATTTGCTCAATCAACAACATACTTTGAGGAAGTGCAGATTTCAGACCCACCCTCAATCTCCCAGACCCCATGTTAAAATAAAGAAGTGTCTCTTGAAAAGTAAAAGCCATCCAGTTTAACCCTGTCCAACATGGGCCCAAGGTTTGATTGTTTTGGGTGCTCAAGAAACAAAGGGGACTGCTACCCACACAACCCTGAACCACACACACACACTCACAAATGTGTCTCTGTCCAGAACCCCTCCAAGCTGGCAGCGTTCTCTGTCCAAGTCCCTGTTTGATAGTACCAGCCAGACATAGCTTAGCTTCTGTACCATGAGCAGTGTATTCAGTATGTATTCCTTCTGACATGAAAGAAGGGTGATGGAATGACAGGAAAACACTGGTTTGGCAATCAGGAAGCGTGGCTATGAGTCCAGAATCATCTATTTTGCAAAGGGGGGACCTTGCTCAAGTCAGTCAGTCTCTTGCCTTGGGCCTGATCTAACAGCTCCCCCACTCCTCTGATGTCACTGTGGACCGATCACAGAGCTGGGTGGACAAGGCCTGTGACCTGGTCAGCACCAAGAGTCCACAAAGTGACCTAATGCTCACTGCTCCAAGTCACCTCTGGGAAGTATGGTGACAGCTTCACCATGTTTACCGCCTGAGCATTTATTAGCCCATCTCCTTATCTTTATGGCTTACTAGGAGTGAAGCTTGAATTAACTAGGTTACATATGAGTTGTTAAAATACAGAGGGAAGGAGTCTATATTCCTAGATATACTCCCCAAATGCTCTTCTGTCTTTACCATAATGCAGGCATTGGAGTTAACGAGAGAACAGCTACAATGTCAGAGACTCCATAGCCCCGGGGAGCCCTCATCCTCATCCTTCTTGAGTCACGCTGCTCCGCCTGACTGAATTATATATTGGGTTCTACTCTTACATCTATTTCAAATCAAGTAGAACATTGCAGGCACAATGACATTGAGATAGTAAGACTTCCAGGCCCACATTCTAGGTGTGATACAAAGCATCTTTTAATGCGACTCCAATCGTCTTCTATTTGGCACAGACCTTGGTGAACCAAATGGACATTCTGTGTAGCAGTTTCCAGCAGGGAGATCAAGCTTTGAGTGCTTTTGCTGCTCACATCATAGAAAAGAGCCTACGGAACACCCATACCAGGATTTTGGATTTGGGGCATCCCAGTCTTCTCACAGTTCCTTTGCTAAGGGGGATTTTCTCCCTCTGTTTCCCCCAGCTGGTCCTCTGGCCTTTCTGCTCTCTGTGGCAACATGAACAGTAACTTTTGCCTGTTGTGAACCTCTCCATCTGCTCCTCCAGGCCTCCCCTGTCGTCATTGACATGAGTATGCCAGCCCCTGACAGGCAGTCAAGAGAAGCCGTCCATTCTACTTCGTAATCCTCACCTCTGCAGCACATTGTGTGTCTCTAGTTTAGCCTGATCCCAGATGACATCGTTCTTCCATCTCCTCTGTTACAGATTTGCATACCTGTTTGATTAACTGCATCTCCTAATTCTTTGTGTTTCTTTCATCATTATAAAGTATTTATTCTTATTTGGAATAGTACAAACCAAGATGAGTCTGTCTTTATGGCATCTTCACTCTTCCCAAGTTTACTTGCTAGTCAGACTCTAAACCCATATACCCAGTTGCTGCTTAGGATGCTATTCCTGGAACTGGCATCATGATGAAATAGGTTAAGTTGCCACGTACAAATGTTAACATCCTAGATGGGTACAGGTTCATGTCCCAGTTGCTCCATTTCCAATCAAGTTCCCTGTTAATGACTTAGGAAAGCAGAAGATGGCTGAGCATTGAATTTCTGCTACCAACATGGGAGACCCAGCTGAAGCTCCAGGCTCCTGTCTTCAGCCTGGCTCAGCCCTGGCTGTTGTGGCCATCGGAGAGTGAACCAGCAAATGGCAGATCAGTGTGTGTGTGAGTGTGTGTGTGAGTGTCCCTCTGTGTAAGTTTGACTTTCAAATATATGAATCTTCAAAACAATTGCTATCTCTCAGTAAAATACAATTATGATTTGATTGATTTTTATGTAAAATCGTAAAATAAAATAAAACAATTGGTACTTAAAATTGAGTGTAATTGTTTATTTGAAAATCATTTTTTATTTTTGGACATGTGTATAGCTTAGCAATTAAAACATCAGCTAAGGTGTCCCGATCCCATAACAGAGTACCTGGGTTAATTACCGTCTTCCAGCATTCCGGCCAATGCATGCCCTGGGAGGTATGAGTGATGGCATCTTCAGTGGGATTCCTGCAAACCATGTGGGAGACCTGAACCGAGGGCACCAGCGTTGCAGGCATATGGAGAACATCGTTTCTTTTTTCTCTCTCTTTCTGTCTCACTGCCTCTCAAACAAATTATTTTGTTTTTATTACAAAATGTTCAACTATATATGGACATACAGAGAATAGCATAGTAAGCCCATATATATTCTCATTTAGTCAAGAATTATCAACACATAGCTAGTCTTACTTCATTGGTACCACAGTTCATTTCTAACTCCACCACCCTGGATTATGTTGAGGTAAAGCCTATATGTTGTCATTTCATCCACAATATACTTGCTTTGAATGTGATATACTATATATGTTTTAAAAATGGTATCTTTATATGATGTATAGCACTTAATTTATAATTAGGTTTATTCCCATCACAGTTACTTTTATCACTAATTACTTGCTAGTGTAATGAGTAGTATCTCGGACTTCTCCATGTAAGCACATAAATACAAATGCCCATATGGTTACGTTTTATTTATTTTGTTTAAAAGGGGTAGGATTAGTAAGAAAAACAACTAGGTTTTTCACTTGCAAAGTCTTTCTTTGACAAAATAGAAATAAACATCATTCTTTTAGTTTACTCATGTATTTCCTTATGCTTAAACAGAAGAGAAAGAGTCAAGATGTTCCATTCACAGGTTCACTCCCCAAATACTACAGCTGGCACAGGATCCAGCCTACGCCGAGAGTTTGGAACTCTACCAGACTATCTATGTGGGTGGTAGTGGTATAAGCACTGGGGTCATCACTGGCTGCTTTCAGGCACATTAGCAGGAAGCTGGATTGGAAGCCAGGTCATTCAGAACTCAGCTGGAACTCAGATCTGTGACGCTGGCCTCCCAGCAGCAGCATAACCCTCTAGACTGCAGCCTGCCCACCTCATTCCTTTTAATAACTGGTATGTTATATAGCCAATGTCTGTGTTACAATTTTTTAAGCCAGCCCCACTTGATGTATCGGTTTCATTTTGTTTTTTCTTGTATTATAAACAGAACTGCGTAGGCATCATCATATATCATCTCTGCATGCTAGTGGACTTCTGTAGGATAGGTTTAGAAAAGAAATTGCTAGATCAGGGATCTTTTCACACACACACACACACACACACACACACTCACTCAAAGAAAGAAAAGAAAAATGGAACTTTTTAGGAATGACTGCCCTGCAAATCCACATTAAGCTGACCTGTGCCAAGGAATGCATAGTTGAGGATCACTCTAGGACCACAAGGTATTTTAGCTAAATACTTCAGAAATAGGGAAGAGTAGATTATTCTGGACACCTGAAAGGTGAGTGTGTTAGAATGTTGGGCAATGAGGGCCTTGAGGCATAATTGACATTTAAGACCTTACAGCAGTGGGACCACCAGTGGTTGCCAAGCTACAAATTTGAGCAGAGAGCAGAAAGAAAGTGTGGCAGGACGGTGCACTAGGCTGTGAATCAAAGACAATGTGATAACAGTCATAATCCTTTACAGCTGTACAACATTATATACAGGGTTTTGATGTCCACTTTCTACTTCAAGCTGCACAAGGACCTGTACAAAAATCTAAGCAGTCAAAGATAGTCCATAGATTTTCTGTGGGTGAACCTTCTTGATTTTAAATCACAAAAATGTGGAGATAGCGATAGACCTTACTGGACAAGACTCACTGACTGAACCACAATCTTAAGCCCGAAGAGGCTACAGAAGTAGACCAGGGAGACTCCCCAGCCCAAAGTGGCAGATGGTTTCCATTAGCCACATGCTGGTCAGGATCTCATGAGAATGGAGAGTGGATTGGAGCCAGGAAGACTTGCAAATGCTCAGAGTCCTTGATCATACTCTCCAGAACCCCTCTGATTGAGCAGATTGAGAGGCAGTGCAGGAGTCATGCATTTTTACAAGCTCTCCTAGTGATGTTGATTTGCAGCCAGTTTGTGAACCAATGTTCTAGAAGAGTCTCTGAGAACTGCAGCTAGAGGATTTCACTCTATAGATCTGTAGTTAAGAGGGATGGGACACACAAGTTAGTGGCCTTAATTAAGAAAAAAAGAAGGTGAACCTATATTTTTGAGTACACTGGTGAATACATGTTTTAACAAAGAACTTCCTGTAATTTCTAAGACTAAGTTTTTACTTCTTAATATCCTTGTTGTTGCCTTAGATAGATAATCACACATTGTAAATATTGATGCTTGCTCTTGAAGCTAAAATGTCATAAAGTGGACTGTAAAGAAAATGAACATAAGAAGGAATTGGTATCAAGTTTTCATGGAAATGGAGACCTGAGACTTTTCCACATTTAAGCAGTACCAAAATGGTTGAGCCTGGAGATTTTCCTTGCTGAGTGCTGCACACGACAACCACTGACTGGCTTTCCCGTTCTCCCACAGTGAAAACACTGTTCAATCCAGCCCCTGCCATTGCTGACCTGGATCCCCGCTTCTACACCCTCTCCAGTGTGTTCTGCTGCAATGAAAGCGAGGTAAGGACAGATTCTTTGAGTCATTCTATGAGAAAGCAAAGGACTTGAATGCCAGTGGATAAAGCAGAGAGACACAATTAACCACATCATTTGATCATGTGTGAATTTTTGGGCTCAGTGAAAACTGCATTTTTGCTTTACTGGGATATACAGAAAAGGAAATTAGTAAATCCTGGCAGAGAATAGGATTCTGAGCCACTCCCATCATCTGACACATACCAAGCTTTAGTTGACTTTAGTCCCTTCTCTGCCCTCACACTATTGGTACTTTATTTTCTAATTATTCCATTTCCTGCAGACTAATTACTATCAGAGTTGCCAATTGCAGCAAATAAAAATACAGGATGCCTTATTACATTTGCATTTCAGATAGACCGTAGCATCCCAAGATACCTTTACTGTGAAACTGGTTGAAATTCACATGTGCCTGAGCTCCACATATTTTATCTGGCATCTTTAATGAGCATCTGCTACCTGCTGCTGTGCAGACCCCATGATGGCCCAACTTCATTCCTCACTGACAGCTTGGAGGAGACCTATGGGCTGTCCCAAGAGGCGTGCAACCTCAGTCCACCTGAGGGCCACAAGGGCCACCTTGTCCCACACGGCGTCTCCAGTGTATGAACACTGAGCCAGTCAGTCTTCAATCTTCTAGGAAGTAAATTTCAATAATTTTCCCTTTTCACGGTCTTTGATCATTAGATCAAAACTCTTTCCGATTGAGGGGATATAGGATGTGTTATCCACACTGGCGAATGCAGCATGCAGAGAGAACATAATTCATGAACTGTAATGGTTCATTTTCCATGTGGTTCAAAGGCTGAATAAAAGCTTCCAGAACTTCATGACATATGTATTTGAGAACTTCATCTCTCAAAACATAGAGGATGCAAAAAGACAGTGACAAGGAAACTAGTTTTAACAAGACACAATAGGTTATCCAGGATTGCTGAACAGCCACCATGGCCAGGCCCTGTGCTAGGAACAAGGGTTTGTGGAACACAGTGAGCATTTCACAAGAGGCTAGATTAACCTCAGCTGCCTCATTGGCTTAGCTTTCCCTGCTGTTTACTTATTTGTCCTGAAACACTCATTACCTTCACATTTCTTACTCATTTCTTCTGTCTTCTCCATTAAATTCCACATTCTGTGAAGGCAAGGGCATCTTGTCTTATCGTCCATCCCCAGCCACTTTCCCTGTGTATGTACTTGTCTGTTGATGTGTGCTAGACTGCACCCAAATGTACTGGACCGTGAAAATTATGACTTGTCGTTATTTTAATCATTTCTGTGCTTCAGGAATTCAGACAGGACACAGCATGGATTGTCCCTGCTTCATAATGCTTGGGACCTTCTTTGGGAAAACCTCAAAAAGACAAAGGGCTGGGATCATTTGAAGCCTCTTTAATTCACACTTGCAGTAGTGGGTGCTGGTTGTTCCCTGGGGCATAAAGGGACTGTTGGCCAGGACACTCACCACTAGCCTCTCCTGGTGGCCTGGATTTTCTCACAGTGCCTTACAGCTGGGTTCTGAAATCAGCCTCGTGCAAGAGACACTCGCAGGCAGAAGCCTTGCTGGCTAATAAGACTTTGCTTTGCGTCTTTCTAAGTTATACAACATTCTTTCTGCCTCGTTCTTCTGTGTGTGTGTGTGAGAGAGAGAAAGAGAGAGAAAGTAGGGAGCAGCTCCCATCCCTTGGCTTACTTCTCAAATGCCTGCCATTGCTGAGGCTGTGCCAAGGTCCAGACCAGGAGCCAGAGCCTCAGTCAAGATCCACCTGGATGGCAGGAACTAAGTTTCTTGGACTGTCACCATTGCCTCCTAGCTTTCATGTTAACAAGAGCCTGGAGTCAGAAGCCAGAGACAGGAGACCCACACAGCCACTCTGCGCAGGAAACAAGGATATTCACTGCTGGGCCTAATGCTAGCCCTCACCCCATTCCATCAGCTAATGCAGGAAGGTCCACTCTGGCACCAACATCTGTGCATATTGCCATTATCATGATATAAAAATGGAAAGTATGATATATATAATGTATGTATGATAATATATAATTATAATTACTATGACAATATAGTAACTAATCATATTATATTATAAAATATATTAATACCTATAATCTATAAACTGTGTACAATGTTATATGAATATCATATGATAATTATCTATTAAAATTCATATATATTAATACAGTTATTACTAGTATATAACACTTCTACAGGGTACATGCACAAACTTGGCACATAGTAAATAATTTTTTTGATCACTCGGCCTGCCCTCCCTCCTTCTCACCCTCTCTGCAGCCCACACTGTGTCCTGCACACTCTGGCCATAGTAAATTCTTATTAAGTAAATGAACTCTTATCTTGAAGGAAATTGATCTCAAAAACTTAATGGACAAGGCCCAGCGCAGTAGCTTGTTGGCTTTCTTGCATTCGCCGGAATCCCATATGGGCACTGATTATATCCTGGCAGCTCCACTTCCCATCCAGCTCCCTGCTTGTAGCCTGGGAAAGCAGTCGAGGTGGCCCAAGGACTTGGGACCCTGCACCCATTGGGAGACCTGGAAGAAACTCCTGGCTCCTGTCTTCAGATGGGCTCAGCTCTAACAGTTGTGGCCACTTGGGGACAACAGAAAATCTATTGTATCTCTCCTCTCTGTAAACCTGTCTTTCCAATGAAAATCTATTGTATCTCTTCCGTCCGATGATTCACTGTGAGCGCAACAGGCCGATGCTATGCCTGCCTCTTCCCTTTCCAAAACTGCTTTAAAAATTAGAAATATAAATCTTTAAAACAAAATAATTAAATCTTTAAACAAATTTTTTTAAAGGTATCTAAAGCAACTGAAGTGAAATATGAAACCCTATTAAAGATGGACTGTGGGCACATGGATATTTGTAGCATTATCTGTTATTTTAAAGATTCTGTCATTGAAGAATAACTTAATAAGAGGTGTTAAGGAGACATGTCAGTGTTTCTGAAATGAGCCATTCAAATCAACAGACATAAGTGGTCCCAGTAACAAAGATCAATGCAAAATTTATTTTAGATAGTGTACTCACAGTAAAAGCAACTCAGAAAGGGTCTGTGCACAAAGTCAAGTTCAGGAACCTATGCAACAGAGAAAATGGAAGTCTAGAATGAGCAGGCACTGGGGGATGACTTTGGGCGTGTTCAGAGTAAACATAAGGGAGGCATTCTCAGGAAGAAAGAGCATAGGGTTATGCTATAAAACGGAGAAGACAGAATTTGGTTACACACTTTCTTAAAAGATTTGTTTCTTTTTATTGGAAAGGCAGATATGCAAAAGAGTAGAGACAGAAAGATTTTCCGCCCGCTGGTTCACTCCCCAAGCAGCCACAATGGTTGGAGCTGAGCCAATCTGAAGTCAGGAGCCTGGAGCCTCTTCCAGGTCTCCCATGCAGGTGCAGGGTCCCAAGGCTCTGGGTCATCCTCGACTGCTTTCCCAAGCCACAAGCAGGGAGCTGAATGGGAAGTGGGGCTGCTGGGTTTACAACTAGCACCCACATGGGATTCTGGCATATGTAAGGCAAGGGCCTTAGCTACTAGGCTATGCCCCAGGCCCCAGTTATATACTTTTTAGTCATTAATTATCACATAGGGGTGGGCATTCAGTGCATTGGGCAAGTCACAATGTGAGATGCCTGTTGGAGTCTACAGGTTCCTGCTTCCGGCAGACATACACTCTAGGAAGCAGCATCTCAGAGGCCTGGATTGAGTTTCTAGCTCTTGGCTTTGGCCTGACACAGTCCCAACTGTTACATGCATTTAGAGAGTGAACTGATGGAATGGGAGTTTCCTTTCTTCTCCCACTGATTGTCTCTTCAAATATACTTTTTAAAAGTAATTTCATATAATTCATGGAGTTCAGTGATTTAAAAAAAAACTACTTCAGAACCATAGTTTTCCCAGAGACTCTAGGGAGGTCCTAGGGAGCCTGAAGCCCCTCATCCCTTCTACCAAAAAGCATTTTATAATCTGGTGAAGAGGCACTGATTCTCTCCCAGCCCCGCATTTTCTAGGGTTTAATGATTTGGGGAGTCATCAATTTGAGTAGCACAAGTGTCCTGTTTGCCGGGCCATTGCTTTTTTGGCCAGAGTGCCTCCCCTACCCTGCTTCAAACTTCCCTGGCAGAAACAGCTACACAACAGAAATATATGGTCTGCAAACATGCACAGTTACAACCAGCACGAAGAGAGGGGCAGCATGCTCCAAGCAAGGCCTGCGAGAGCCGCACGCACAGGTGGCCTAATTCACACCAGAGTCATTGCAGTGGCCCTTTCCTTTCTCCTTTCCTTCCTCCCCAGCTTCCTTTCCTGCCTTGACAGACTTCTCACTGAACCCCAAACTGTTTATTATGAAAATCATCATACAGGCAGGACAGCTGAAAGAATAGTGATCCTACCTTCCACTTGAACAGTGAGCATTTTGCCCTATTTGCTTCTGTCCTCCCATGTACGTATTTATTCTTATTTTATTTAAAAACAAGTAAAGGGACTGGCATTTTGGTGTGACACATGAAGCTACCACCTGTAACACCAGCACCTTATTATGGGTGCTGGTTCCCGTCCCGGCTGTTCCACTTCTGATCCCTGTTGCTGCACCTGAGAAGAGCAGCAGAGGATACCCCAGGTCCTTGGGTCCTGCTCTCACGTAGGAGACCCAGAAGAGGCTGAGGGCTTCTGGCTGGCACAGTCCTAACCATGTGGCCAGTTGAGGAGTGAACTAAGAGATGGAAGATTAATTTCTCTATCTCCCCTGTCTCT
The DNA here is from genome assembly GCF_017591425.1 of Ochotona curzoniae. Lineage (NCBI taxonomy): Eukaryota > Metazoa > Chordata > Mammalia > Lagomorpha > Ochotonidae > Ochotona > Ochotona curzoniae. The sequence continues at coordinate 485,036 of NW_024466647.1, read as the reverse complement.
TTCAAATAAATAAAATAAATCTTTTTTTAAGGGAGTAAATATTTTGTTTTTGTTAATAGTTACTTACAGATCTGATCCCTCACCTCTTAATACATCAGCATGTATTTTATAAAAAGAACCACACCTAAGAAAATTATCCCCAAAAAATGGATAATTCCATACTAATATCCAGACCATTATCAAATCCCTCCTAGTTTTAAAAACTGTTTTGCGGGCCCGGCGCAGTGGCGCAAGTGGTTAAGGTCCTCACCTTGCACGCCCGGGATCCCATATGGGTGCCGGTTCTGTCCCGGCAGCCCCGCTTCCCTTCCAGCTCCCTGCCTGTGGCCTGGGAAAGCAGTCAAGGATGGCCCAGAGCTTTGGGAACCTGCACCCTCGTGGGAGACCCGGAAGAGACTCCTGGCTTCTGATCGGCATAGCATCGGCCGTTGTGCTCACTTGGGGAGTGAATCATCGGACGGAAGATCTTCCTCTCTGTCTCTCCTCTCTGTATATCCGCCTTTCCAATAAAAAAAAAAATAAAAAAATAAATCTTTAAAAACTGTTTTGCTTATTTTAAAGGTATATATACAGAGAGAGAGAAACTTCCATCTGCTGGTTCACTCTCCAAATGAGCTCAATGATGAGGACTAGGCCCAGCCAAAGTCATGAGCCTGCAACTCCATCTTTGTCTCCCACATGAAATATATGACCCAGTACTGGGTTGCCTTCCCGCGGGCTTGAACAAGGAGCTGGATCAGAAATGGTGCAGCCAAAATTCCAGCTGGTTGCCTTCAGTGTGATGCCAGCATCACAGGTGCAGCATAGTCTGTGTGCCACACCACCAGCCTCTGAGATGCTCTTTCTGGATATCTTTGTTATTCTACTTATTTTTTTACTCATTTTTTCATACCAGTATCTATGGTGTCCATCAAGGATCCCATTATACTTGTTACCCTTTCTCCCTTCCCCCACAAAGGAAAAAAAAAAAAATTTCTATAAAAACAAATGTGACTTGTAGATTTGGGTTACTTTTTCACTTTTGTGTATTCCAGGCTGAAATTCTAACTGGCCTTCCAGTGGGCAGCCCTGCAGATGCCGGCAAGGCCGCCTCCATACTCCTGGAGCGGGGCTGCCAGGTGGTAGTCATCACCCTAGGGGCTAAGGGATGTGTGATGCTGTCGCAGACGGAGCCCGTCCCAAAGCACATTCCCACCGAGCACGTCAAGGCTGTCGATACCACGGTAGGTTTTAAAGTTTAAGAATCCTTATTTTTTGGTAACCAAATTGCTACACCTGAAATTCTGGTAATGAACTAAGGGCTTAGGAAGCATTATAGTAGATGAGCAACACAACCAGGCAGGAGAATTGTATCTTAATCCTCTGTAACTCATGGTGAGAATCTACACAAGCCACTCAGCCTCTCTAGGCCTATGTTTCCTCATCCATAACAAAAATCATATTCTCAGCAAAATTACAGCTGTATTCTCTATATAACTGAATAACTCCTTTTGAACACATGACACATCTGTCGTGGACTAGGTGCTGAACAAGGGGACGTGCCTGCCCTCCCGGGCTTGCAGTCTGGACAGTAAGCAAGTCTCCCTGGAAGCTCTAGTTAACAGAGGTCATTCTTTCAGCCAGCTGATACTAGTGCTAACACTTACTGCATGTAATTCCTCAGCAGTTACATGGGGCAGGCACTGTCACTGGCCTTATGTGGCCAATGAAGGAACCTGCGCAGGGTCACTCTGCCTGTAAGAAACTAGGGTTAGGGGCTCACAGTGAGGCGTGCAAGCTCCACACGGATGTTCTATGCTGAGGACCTCTTGGAAGGATAGATGTGTGAAGTGGACCAGTCACAGCTAACGACTCCAGTCAGAATGAAAAGAGAAACCAGCTTGATAAAAGGTTCCTGATCCCCCCTGCAGCTAGGGGAATGCAAATGGTTGTCTTCTTGTTAGAAGAACACTGGAAAACTAAGTAAGCTTCAGGGACAGGAAACTAGTTGAGGAAGAACACAAATTTTAGGATTTTTATATATTTTTGAAATTGATTTATTGTTTATAAAAATGTTTTGGTTTGTTTTGATGTTGAGAAGTAAGCCTGAAGGGATCTGATGGATACAGATATGCTGTGAAAAATACATAAATGCAAGAAATGCTTCCACAGCATGAAATTAACATCCTGGTAACAGCTTTCAAGGTGTGATGTGTCTTGCTTATATTAGAAAACATGCTAGCTGGAGTCCGGTTTTTGTTACTTCTAAGTTCTGTTTTATTTTGTCAATAAACACAGGAGCCTCAAATTAAAGAAATTCCTTATTAGACTAAAACTGTTCCAAATCCTGAAGTGACATAAGATATTCCCTGGCTAACAGGAGCCTGCAGAGTCTGCGAGCGAACCTGCAAGACTTGAATGGGCACACAGAAGGAGTTCAACCTCTCACTTCCAGGCCCGAGTCAGTTACCAGTTCTTTTGGTTGTAAGAACCAGAGGGGCCTTCACAGGGCAGGGATGTATACAGTGCACCTAACTGGGAAGTGAGGTGTAGCAGATGCAGACATTAAACCATGTCCTTGAGGCCTGCTCACTGGGCTCTCCCTGCCAGCTCTGCTCTCCATGGAGCAGTCCCTGGCAATGCACGTCCCCATCACTGGATGTCAAATAAGAACCAGAAGATGACAAAGTGGATGTTGATCAGACAAAGCAATGCATGTCCTCCACAGAAGCCCTGAGCAAACGCACTGCTTGGGCCTTGGCCTAGGTGAGGTTGCACACAGCTTTGGAAATAAGGACAGTGGAATTAGTAGCCTGATTCTCAGAGAAACTTCATGGTAAAGGATGAATTCTTAGATCCTGACTAAAAGGTGATTTCTGCATTTTTTCTTTTATTTTTTTAAAGATTTATTTGTATTATTTTTTTATTGGAAAGGCGGATATATAGAGAGGAGAGACAGAGAGGAAGATCTTCTGTCCGATGATTCACTCCCCAAGTGAGCGCAACAGCCGATGCTATGCCAGTCTGAAGCCAGGAGCCTCTTCCAGGTCTCCTACATGGGTGCAGGTTCCCAAAGCTTTGGGCCGTCCTCGACTGCTTTCCCGGGCCACAGGCAGGGAGCTGGAAGGGAAGCAGGGCTGCCGGGATAGAACTGGCGCCCATATGGGATCCCGGGATGTGCAAGGCGAGGACCTTAACCACTGTGCCACTGCACTGGGCCCGATTTCTGCATTTTGTAAAGATACTGTTTTGTGCCCTTCCACATGAATTCTTAAGACTTGCAATTGAGTATTGAGCTTAAGAAAACTGAAGATATTGAAAGGATGAAGTCCACACACCATTCAGGACAAGGGATATTGTAGAAGTACCCCAACAGAGAAGAGGCGTTTGAGACTGAGCAGGTTGGAATTCCAGTCCTTGCTCCGGAAAACCTGCTGTCACTTTGGTCAGGCAACTTCTCACTTCCAAAATGCCTTAGGAGCAGCCATTACAATGTTTAAGATGGCCATGTCCCATAGCAGAGGGCCTGGGTTCAAGGCCCAGTTCCCTGTCCTATTCCAGCTTCCTCATAATGTGCACCTGGGAAGCAGCTGATGGCCCAAGTACTGGAGTCTGCCAAGTGGGACATCCAGATGGACATCCAAGCTCCTCGGTTCAGCCTGGCCCAGCCCTGACTTTTAATTGGTCATTAGGGATTGGCTCAGTAGGTGCAAAGTCTCTTTCTCTCTGTGTCTCTCCCTTTAAAATGAAACAAAAAATTTTAAATATATATTTTTTTAATTTTTAAAAAGATCTGTTTTGCATCCAGTGTGATAGCCTAGTGGCTACAGCCCTTGCCTTGCATGTGCCAGGGTCCCATATGGGTGCCGGTTCATATCCTGGTAGGCCCCACTTCCCATCCTGCTCCCTTCCTGTGGCTGGGGAAAGCAATCAAAGATGTCCCAAGACTTAGGACCCTGCACCCGTGTGGGAGAGACCCAGAAGAGCTCCTGGCCTCTGGCTTTGGATGGGATCAACTCTGGCCATTGTGGTGACTTGGGGAGTGAATCAGCAGATGGAAGATCATCCTCTCTATATCTCCTCCTCTCTGTGTATCTCCCTTTCCAATAAAAACAAATAAATCTTTTTTAAAAAAGATTTGCTTTAGGGCCCGGCGCGGTGGCGCAAGTGGTTAAAGGTCCTCGCCTTGCAAGCCCGGGATCCCATATGGGCGCCGGTTCTAATCCCGGCAGCCCTGCTTCCCTTCCAGCTCCCTGCTTGTGGCCTGGGAAAGCAGTTGAGGACAGCCCAAAGAGACCCGAAGAGGCTCCTGGCTTCGGATCGGCATAGTATCGACCCGTTGCGCTCACTTGGGGAGTGAATCATCAGATGGAAGATCTTCCTCTCTGTCTCTCCTCTCTGTATATCCACCTTTCCAATAACAAAATAATAAAAATAAATCTTTAAAAAAAAAAAAAAAAGATTTGCTTTATTTGAAAAGCCAAGTTACAGTCAGAGAGGAGGAATGTCCATCCACTGGTTCACTCCCCAAATGGCCACAATAGCCAGAGTTGGCCAGGCCAAAGCCAGTAGCCAAGAGCTCAGTCCAGGTCCTCACATTGGTGTAAGGGCTAAGCACTTGGACCATCTTCCACTGACATCCAGGGACATTAGCAAGGAGCTGGATTGGAAGTAGAGCATCTGGGAATCCAACTGGTAGGCCCATATGGTATATTGAAGACTGCAGGCCAACCCACTATACCCCTGTGCTGGCTCCTTAAAAATATTTTTAATAAATAATAAACAAAATGAACTCATTACATTTAGGCTATGAAGTGGGAAAGGTTGAAACAGGAAGTAATCTCTAAGGTTCCTTGGGACTCTAGATTTTTGGTTCTGTGGTTAGATATTTTCATTCATTCATTCAACATATACTGAGATCTGCTTACGTGCCAAATGAGAGAAAATCCAATATATTTGAAATATGGAATATCTAGTATATTTGGAATTTTCTAGAGGGTAACAAATTTTTTTTTCAAAATTCAAAGATGAATTTAGTAATTGCTATATGGAAAACAGCAGGGGACTGATGTTGTATACCTTGGGTTAACTGTCTCCTGCAACACCTGTATTTCACATGAATGCCAGCTTGAGTCTCCACTGCTCCACCTCAGATCTATCTCCCTGCTGATTTTCCTGGGAAAGCAGGGCTGGATGACCCAGGTCACTGGGCCCTGGCACCCATGTAAGAGACACGGATGGAGTTCCTAGCTCCTGGCTTTGGCCTGGCCCAGCCCTAACTTCAGTGGTCATTTGGAAAATGAACCAGTGGATGGAAGATCTCTTTCTGTCTCTCTGTCTGTGCATCTGCCTTTTAAAGTTTAGGGGGAAAAAAAGAAGAAGAAGAAAGAAACACACTTTAAAAAAAAAAAGAAAAAAGAAAACCACAGAAATTGAAAAAAAATGAAGCAAATTTTTCTCTTTAGGCCATCTGGAATCAAAGGGGGAGAGGATGATTGAGTAAATATAATCTTTGCACATCATGAGGCTATAAATGCATAGTCATAACAATGCAAATGCTAATTACTGATTTGATCAAAATGGAGTTATAATCATATTGTGACGATAGGAGGATAAAATGAGTGTGTATTTGGATGCATGAGGGAGCAGACAAGAGAACTAAATGTTCATCTTCCATAGTTGGAAGTCAAGAGATAATATCTAAAACTGATTCTAAAATAGCAGTATAAGCATGTTACCAGAAATACCAGATAAATGCCAGAGAAAGCCACTAAGAATTTAAAGTATTTGCCTCATGGAAATGTGAGTAGAAAGGAATGGAGCATTTACACTTGTTTCTTAAAACTATGTACAGAGATGGCCTGACTTTAAAACAAACAGAAAAATTAACAACATACAATGAAACCATTTCACACCCACTAGGGTAGCTGTAATCAAAGCTAGCTATTGGCAAGTGTTGTGGATGTAGGGAAATTAGATCTCTTATAGACTGATGGTAATAATGTACTGTGGGGTAGCCACTTTGGAAAACAACCAAAAGTGCCCCAAAAGTTAAATAGTGAGTTACCATATAATCCAAAAATTCTACTTCCAGGTAAATAGCTAAGAGAAATAAAAACATGTTTCCACATGAAAAGTCATTTGAAAATGCTTACTTCCACCCAAAGCGGAAAACAACCATTGTTTATCAGCAGCTGAACGAATAGTTTGACACAATGAAATACGATTCAGCCATGAAAAAAGAATACCAATCCTTGCTGGAATATGGATGAACCGCCAAACATTATAATAATATGAAAGAAGCAAAATATTTTAAAAATTTAAAAATTTTGAAAAATAAGATGAAAGAGTCCACACACAAAAGATCACACATATGATTCCACTTACATAAAATCTGCAGAGTTGGCATTCCACTGACAAAGCTCATGGATTTGCTAAAAGCTCCAGGGAGACAATGGTGATGTACGCTTTAGCACAATGCTCTGACACCAGGCAAAGGCAGTTGTACAATGTGATATAATAGATGCCACTGGAATTATTAAATAATTGCTATTTCAAGGAGTAAAGTACTGATTGTGGCGTGGAATGGCTAGACCTTAACAGCATACCAGGAGAAAGAAGCCAGCCTGAATATCCACGTAGTGTGGAACTCATGTACATGAACGATCCACTGTTCACAGAGACGAGGTAAACAAATGGCTGCTGGAGTGGGAGAAACCCATTTATTTTGGAGGGCAATGACATGTTCTGGAATTGGGGGTGATGGCCAAACAACCTTGTTGCAGATATACTAAAACTCAATAAAGTGGATACCTTTTTAGAAGATTTAATAATTGATTTGAAAAGAGTTACAAAGAGGCAGATCTACCACCTGCTGCTTCACTCCATAGATGGCTGCAGTCACTGGGGCTGGACCTGACAGAAGCCAGAAGCTTCATCCAGGTCTCCTACATGGGTGGCAGAGGCCCAAGTACTTGGGCCAGCTTCCACTGCTTTTCCAGCTGTGTTAGCAAGGAGTTAGATCTGTAGCAGAGCGTCCAGGCCTTGAACCCAGCACCCAAGATACAATGCCAGTGACACAAACTGCAGCTTAACTTGGTAGACTACAACACTAGCTCCTAAAGCATACTTTCTTAAGGAGTGAATTGTATGATACTTTCTCCTCAACTTAGAAAAATATGGGCCTGGTGCATAGCCTAGCGGCTAAAGACCTAGCCTTGCACATGCCAGGATCCCATATGGGTACCGGTTCATGTCCACTTCCTATCCAGCTCCCTGTTTGTGGCCTGGGAAAGCAGTCGAGGACAGCCCAAAGCCTTGGGACCCTGCATCTCCATGGGAGACCCAGAAGAAGCTCCTGGCTCCTGCGTTTAGATTGGCTCATCTCCAGCTGTTGGGCCACTTGGGGAGTGAACCAGCAGGTGGAAAAACTTTCTGTCTTTCCTCACTGTAAATCTGACTTTCCAATAAAAAATAAAATAAATCTTTAAAAGGAAAAAAAAACGAAAAATACAAGTAAGGTCAAGCAGCAACCACAAAGCTCCATCTGGGACTGTCCCAGTGAGCAGGTCTCCTTACAACTAGAGCCTGATCCGGAAGTGCTCTGGGGGTCTACACGGTGGGCTTCTGGCAGCCAGCCCCCAAGTACAGCAGAGACAACGCTGATGGGGACCAGGGTAGTTATTTTCTGGAACAGAATCTCCCTCATTTTTTGTCCTATCTTTATCCTCTCTTCTAGCCCTCATTATAAAAAGTCTTGCCTGTACCGCACACAACTGTTCAGTCTCTAGTTCAGTGTAATAGAGAAGAGCTAATTCCATGGCAAGGGGGCGGCTCCCAGGGCGGCATTTTCCTCTAACAGCTGGGCTCCTTCACTTCTCTGGCAGGAGTGTATTATTGGCTCTCGGTCTGTCCGTAACTTTCTCACCGCTCGCCTTCTCGCAATCCCTTATTAAGGAGTCAGGGCTCATGTGGGCGGAGGAGACGTGGTTGGTTTCCTGGCCTGTGTCCTGAGAGAGGCTGCTCTGTAGGCAGCCATGTCCCATTCGACACTGCTGCTGCTGCTGACTGCTGTGTTCAGCTCTGCCTCAATGCTAAGAGTTGTGTGGATAACTTCTATTTTTGCATGTTTTTCCCTTGTACTAGAGTGAGATGGCGGCAGGAGCTACAGATGTCCTCGGCTCGGTTTGGAGACGAGACAGATGTATCTCATTCCTATTTCTGTGTTTCTGCATCTCGGCCTCCAAGGGACAGGTGCTCAAGTCCTCACTCTGTTCCTTCCAGGCTGAAGGTGAGAGGCATGGCTTCTTTCACTTCCCTCCCCTTAGTTAGGGTTATCCCAGGCAAGCACAGTAATACTTTAGGATCGTCACACTAATATGATATAATGTCACATGAGTTATCCCTGGCATATACCTTCCATAAAATTCTTGATATGTAAGTCCTAGAAACTAGATTAGCACTCTTATTTCAAGAATTCAGCCCATGGACTAAATCTTATTTTCTTACTAAAAAAAAATAAAAAAACATCCACTTTATGGTCACACATCCTAATCCAAGGTAGATAAATGGACTGCATCATCCCTGGTCTTTATTCCCATCTTTCTGCACATCTGAGTACTGTAATACTTAAGAGTCACAAGACAGGCACGAGGCACCTAGCTTCAACCAACGCAGGCTTGGCTGTGGCAGCCATCTGGGGAGTGAACCCATCAATGAAGAACTCTCTCTCTCTCTCTCTCTCTCTTTCTCATTTTCTCTCTTTCTCTCTTTCCATGTGTATGCATGTATTTCCTTTCACTGTTACTATGACTTTAAAACAAATAAATGAGTAAATCTTTTTTTTTAAATTCCCTAGCCATCTATCTGTAAATAAAATCCTATTTTAAATTCTAGAACAAACCTCCTGATCTTCATTCATGGGAAGGGGAATAAGAAAAGGATAAGAGGGAGATCTTTACTTTCTCCTCCCTATTCTAAACTGTTTGTGTCCTGCCATGGCCTGAATCTGTCATGCATTACTTTGAAATTTGGACTCAGTCCGGCTTTGGGACATAGCCAAAAGCTACTCAGAGCCATGTCTAGTAAAGAGAGTGGGCCTATCACTTTTGGGGTACACAGGTATTCTTCTCACAAAGGAGCTGGCAACCTAGGCATGTGTGACTGGGGCAGCTTCTGAGAGGTTAGACTCCTGAGGCCTAGCAGATCCACCTGCCAGTGACACCCTGGGCACCTGGGGGTGCTTCCAGCTGAGATATTTCACTACACACTTGGTCAGGTTGCTTTCAAAGAAACAATTTTTCTCACAAATATGTTACTTTACACAGTTCTCCTTGGAAATATCAGAATAAATGTCAAAGTCCCAGTGTTTCTGTTCATCATTGAAATGCACAACAGATCTTCAGGGAAACTCCTGTTCGAGCTCTCTTTCTGAATGATTCTGCTTGGCTTTCTCAGTTTAACTCTTCCACCCTCATTCTTACTATTAGCAACACTGGGTTATCTGCACTTGGACTTCTACCACATCTAAAAAAAAATACTTATTTATATTGGAAAGTCAGATATATAGAGAGGAGAGACAGAGAGGAAGATGTTCCTTCTGTTAATTCACTCCCCAAGTGGTCACAACGGCCAGAGCTGAGCCCATCTGAGGCCACAAGCCAGGATCTTCCTCTGGGTCTCCCACGCGGGTGGCACATCCCAAGGCTTTGGACTGTCCTTGACTACTTTCCCAGGCCACGAGCAGGGAGCTAGATGGGCAGTAGACCAGCCACTAGATTCCAAATGGAACCCTGGATTCCAAGTGGAATCCTGGCACATGAAAGGCAAGGTTTTAGCCACCAGGTCATTTTACCAGGCCTTCTGCATCAATTTTTTATCTTACCTTAGTGGATTTCCTAGAGGAGTTGTAAAAGAGCAATCAGTGACATCTCATTCAGACACTTGATAGTTCACAACCTCCTCATATAGTTCATGAAACTCCTGTATGGAATCATCCTGAATGGAATGGGCTTATGAGGAATGGCGGGCCACACAGAGGATGTCCTGTACTGGATCTGTCTCTGTCAAAATTTCTGTGTTGGAGCCCCAAACCTTAGCATGCCGACAGGGCCTATGAGGAAATAATTAAGGCTAATGAGGTTGTAAGGGCACTGTCTGATAGGATTACTGTCACTCTAAAAAGGGACATCAGAAAGTTTGCTTCCTCTGCATGCAATGGCAGAGGAGGCCCTGTGAGCAGTGAGCAAAGTGGCAGCCACCCGGAAGCAACAGCAGAGACCCTAGAAAAGAACCTGTTTTGCTACTGGTATCTTGAACTTGGACTTTCCAGCCCCTGGAATTTTGAGAAACTGTTGCGTAAGCCACGCAGTCCATGGTGTTTTGTTACAGCAGCCCTAACAGACTCACACATGCAAGGAAACAAGTGGACATGTGTCGGAAGTGACATGGGAGTTAGGGCTGGAAAGTGAGCTCTTCTACGAGGAGAAAGCAATCGGAAGCAGAGTAACAGGTTCAGCTTCTCAGCGAAACAGCTCAAAGGGTTTGCATGGGACTCAGTTGGCATCACCCTGGTGGCTAAGGGCAGATGATGTCTTAAGTTAAGATCCTGTTTGGTCAATAACTAGCCATATTACTCTAGACAAATGACTATCTGTGTTTGGGGTTCAGGTGATGCATCCACATCCAACATAATTGGAATCTGAGAGCCCCAAAGCACCTTGACCTCTGAAATGAGATTCTTGCAAACTTGAGGACTCTTTGGGCTTATATTAAAAGCTGGGCACTACCCTGTGCCAGGCTCATGCTGGACTCTGTATTACTCCTGTTCTCAGAACCACCCCACAAGACAGACTTCGGCTTCTGCTTCTGCTCTCAAGAGGAGGAAACTATGGATACCAGCAGTTAGAGTCCCCGCCTAGGCATACAGCTGGTGAACGGGCAGAGCTGAGCTTGACTCTAGGTCTGTCTGTTGTCATCCAACACCTGACAGCGCTGTACCTCACCACTCTGCTTGGCCTCACTCTCTGTGTTTGACATTCCAGCTCTGATGTTCTTTGACACTTGGCATGACACAGGCTGCTATAGTTGCTCTTTTTCCCTAGCTTTTCAGAAACTGCCAGATCTTTAAAAGCTCTTTCTTACTTTATACAGAATATTGCAATCTTGCTTAAGTAAAAGGTGCCCAGTACATGGGGCACTTAGTATGTGTTGGTTCTCATTAGCACGCCCCTACATGTCTGATTCTCTTCTTCATTTGGATTCCTTGGCAAATCTAGATCGCATGTACCAGGAACTTAGGTCACCCACAGTTAGTTAAGTGGACTGGACATGACCCTGGCTCTGAACATTACTGAATAGGACCCAGGTCCACTGCCATCCAGCTCCACCTTCTTCCTGTGCAGGGCAAGCAGCTGACCTGCACAGATAGTGGAGTGCCAGGATTGTGCACATTCCAGACAGCAAAGGTTCTGCCACAACTCAACTTCATTCATTCTTATCATCAAATGGCCAAATCTGGAAGACAGGTGTACCGCTTGTACAGACCACAACCAAATAATAATTTCAGTGAACTTCCTTAAATAGGAGCCTGAATTGTTCAAGTAAAAGGTTAGTAGAATGTAATTCCTCAGATCCAGTGCAGTAACCTAGTAGCTAAATCCTTGCCTTGCATGCATCAGGATCCCATATGGGCACTGGTTTGTGTCCCAGCAGCCCCACTTCCCATCCAGTTCCTTACCTTGGCCTGGAAAAGCAGTCAAGCACGGCCCAAACCTTTGGGACCCTGTACCCACATGAGAGACCTGGAGGAGGCTCTTGGCTTTGGATCAGCTCAGCTCTGGCCATTGCAGCCAGTTGGGGAGTAAACCAGCAGATAATGGAAACTCTTTCTCTCTGTGTCTTCTTCTCTTTGTAAATCCGATAAAAATAAATAAATAAATATTTTATGTGATTTCTCTCTTTTTTTTTAAGTTTTGAAAGTTATTTAAGAGAAAATTCTGTTGTGGTGTTTCATCCCTCAAATTTCTACAACAGAACTGTGTTGAGACAAAGCTGGGAGCCAGGAATGACCTGGGTCTCCCACATGAGTAACAGGGACTCCAATACTTAAGTCATCACCACTGCCTACCACGTCTTTATTAGCAGAAAGCTGGAGGTGCTACAGCCAGGAATTAAACCCGGGTACTCCAGTGTAGGATGTAAGAATCCTAACTGGCATCTTAAATTTTGGTTTAGTTTTAAATATTTGAAAGAGAAGCAGAGAGAGATCTTCCATCCACAAGCCTGGAACTTAACTCGGGTTTCCAACATGGGTGACTAGGACCCAAACACTTGAGCCACAACCTGCTGCTTCCTAGGGTACAATTTCGTAAGAACACAGAATCAAAAGTGGAGCCTGTAGTTAAACCCTAGGCTCTCGAAAATGGCATACAACTATCCCAGGTGGTCTCTTAATCCCTGTACCAAATGCCAGCCCTGGTCCCTACTTTCCTGCCTAGACAATTCATGCTAAGATCCAGCTCAAGGAGTTCTTTCTGGACCAGTCCAGTGCCCACTGTGGTGCTTGGCCTTGAACACAGACCTTCTGTCGTAATGAAAGCAGTCTGCTTCCTTCTGGAAGAGTAACTGTAGTAAGGGTTATAAATCTCTGTAGCCTCCCTTAGCCTCCCTTTTCTCAGGGGACTAAGAATCAACTAGGTTTTTCACATTCCACATTTCAGGTGTCCAGGGCAAACATAAAACTTAAATACAAAAGCCCCATTTGTAACCCATGGAACCCAGAGACACAGGCTGGTTACCCCCCAGATGCCTGCAGCTATCAGGATCTAGCAGCTCAGTCCAGACCTGCATGGTGCGCAGGCACCCAAACATGTGAGCCGTCACCTGCCATCTCCCCCGCTCTGTACTGGCAGAAACTGTCGTTGGGAGCCTGAGCTCAGGATTGAACCTGCTACTCTGATATGAGACATGGGCATCTTGACTAGGATCAAATAACTGCCCCCAAAATGCTCTTTTTAAGTGATTTGTAAGCAAAATAGTTTCCAAGGTTTCCCTTCTAAAACAGATTCTCAGATCCTCAGATTGTTTTACCTGCAGTCACACAAAGGTCATGCCCAAAACCCTCAAGTTGCACAGAGTGAATGGCACCTCTGAAATTGGCATCACAATTTTCAATAAAAGACTGTGAAGTTCTGCCCACTTGAGCTGTCAGACAAATGAAGAAGTTCACTGACCACAAAGAAAGGACAGCACGTGGTAATTACTAAAGAGACTGACAGACAAGGCACAAGACATCTGCCATGCCCACAGGACCGTATTAGCTCTATTGTATTATTTCCACATCAGCAAGTCACCTCATTTATTAGCTAATCAGGCAGAATTCAGTATTTTAAATTATCTTTCTTAGTCCTGCATGTGATCAGTTGAAAACCCAGGGCTCTAAAAATCTAATTGTATCTGCTTACCAGAAATGTTATCTTCACTTTGAAGAACTGAATCAGGGCCAAATCCTGCGGCTGTTTTTCTGTTTTCCTGTGGCACTGTCCAGTGGTGAGAACTGGACATGCACACACATGTACCCAGTGCCTGACAGAGTGTCCCCAAGGAGATCTGGGCCCTGGCACTGCTTCCCAGCTCAACATGGCCTGAGGGTGTGTGTGTTTCACCTGCAGATTCAGATGCCTGTGTCCACAGTGCAGGGCCTGGTCCTGTTCCAAGCTGGGCCTGCTGACTACAACTCCCTGCTAATGAAGACCCTGGGATATGGCCTCACAAAAAGTCAGGAAAGAAATGTCTGAATCTAGACAGGAAATAGTGCCGCCACCCAGCAGGAAGGGATGGCATAAGGTTGTAAGGGTTTGCTTAGGGCACTACTTCTTGTTACAACAGAATACCTAAGATGAGCTACTAGTGAAGGAGACAGGTTTTTGCACTCAGTCTTGGAGGTTCACAACTTCACCAGCTGGGCCATCTGGTGAGACCAGGGACAATGGAGGAGCAAGTGCCCAAGAGCGATCATGTGGTGAGCCAACAGCTGGGACTGACTCCAGATTGTATAACCCCCCCACCATCTTGAGACCTAAGGACACCAGGCCCACCTTCTAAACATCGATACTGGATTAAGCTTCCATCCTACTTAGGTCTGCTGGGAGTTCAGGCACCATACCTACACTCATCCACATATAATTAGAACTTCTTTTCCCAATTGCTTCTTACACCTCAGTGCTACTTCTCTTTCCTCCCGTGATAATGGGTATTGCCAGAGTCCTATATTGGTATTCTCACTTGATCTTAGCCTGCAGGCTGAGAAGTGATTATATTGGTATTCTCAAGAGCAGGCCTGCCAGGACTCCACTGGCACAGCTTTCCGTTGAGTGGCAGTGTTTTTGGAGTAGACCTGCAATTACAGTGAGATACAAAAACCTATGGAGCCAAACCATGGAGTCCAAAGATTTGCAGCCATGCGCAGCGCTCACTACTGCTCAGGGAGGCAGAGAAGAAAAGTGTAGAGCAGCATATCTGTAGTTCATCATTTGGCAAACATCCATCTGCCTTTTTATGAAAATGTGTGTGCATGTTGCAGGTTGGTGGAGTGTAATTCATGCTGTCTTTGCTGATGCCGTGTGTCTGTGTTTATGTGCTGTGAATGCAGTGTCCTTCAGTATACCTTCTTCCTGCTTCTATCCCTTTGTAAAAATACTGACGTGCCCATTCTCCAGTACACTGCCCCAGAAAAGCTCTGTGAGTGGGGAATAGAATGCGTCCAGAAGTTAGGAGAGACACATCTTTCCCTAAATATATTATGCCCTTTTCTTTCTTTGACCAAAACAAATGAAAATTGGGAAAAGAAAGCTCATGCTTCCATCTGCTAAGTGACTTTCCCATGATTATCACACTCCCAGTTAGGAAAATTCTCTTCCTTCACTTAGTCTTTGTAACTTTTTAGTGTTAACATGCAGCAATGTAATTGTTTACATCACCTTGTAAGTGACTAGAATTTGTGCTGATTATACAGACTTAACTGCTTTCCTCAATAGTCCTAAGGCAAATTAAATCGCTTTTGTTTTCCTCCTTTCTTCCTTAACATATTAAATAATTTCAGTTTAACTGAAAAGTAAAAGATGTGACTACATATTGGCCCAGGACATCATTATTAATTCTTAGCATTTTTTAAAATGTAAACTTCTAAAAAAAATTTTTTTTTAAATTTTTATTGGAAAGGCAGATATACAGAGAGGAGAGACAGTCTGATGATTCACTCCCCAAGCGAGTGCAACGGCTGGAGCTGAGCCAATCCAAAGCCAGGAGCTTCTTCCTCAGTCTCCCACGCTGGTGCAGGGTCCCAAGGTCTTGGACCATCCTCAACTACTTTCCCAGGCTACAGGCAGGGGCTGAATGGGAGATGGGGCCGCCAGGATTAGAACCGGCGCCCATATAAGATCCCAGCGCGTTCAAGGCGAGGACCTTAACCGCTATGCTATCGTGCCAGGCCCAATTCTTAGCATTTTGCTTCAGATTTTTTAAATTATTTATTTATTTGAGGCAAAGAGAGAGGTCCCATTCACTGGTTGTTCTATCCTGATGCCCACCATAGCTGGAACAGGGCTGGGCTGAAGCTGGTAACTTGGTCTTTCACATGGGTTGCAGGAATCCAAGTTGAGCCATCAAACACTGCCTTCAGGGTCTTTACTGAGAGGAAGCTGAAGGGGCCCGCACAGTGGCTTACATACTTATCCTGTGCCTGCAGTGCTGGCATTTCCTTATGGGTTCCAGTTCATGTCCCTACTGCTCAGTTACCAATCTAGTTCCTTGCTTATGACTTTGGAAGGTAGCAGAGCATGTTCCAAGTCCTTGAGTCCCTACACCCATGTGGGAGAACCAAAAGAAGCTCCTGACTTCTGGCTTCAGATCAACTCAACTTCAGCTGTTGCAGCCATATGGGGAGAGAACCAGTGGATGGAGATCTTTCTGTCTCTCCTTCTCTCTGTAGCTCTGCCAGTCTGTTTGGAAAGAGCTTACAGTGCAAGAAGAGTGGAGAAGGGGGAGTTGGCATAATAAGGGCCAGGTTATAAATGGACCTTCACCACTTCTGGGAATTGGTACTTTCTTCTGAGGACAGTGGAAAGCCATTAAGGAATTTACACAGAAGCTAGACTTGGTGAGCCTTCTACTTTACAAAAAAGATCAATGTGGCTGCTGTGTGAAGAATTAATTAAAGATTGCCAGAGCAGAGACAGAGAGAAGAGGCTGGAGACTGCCGTATTGATCTGGTGAGAGCCAGCGACAGCGTGGGCTGGTGAGGTGGCAGTGGGCATGCTGAGAAGTGGGTTCAAGAGTTCTTGAGGACTCAGAGGACATAGCAGGAGCTCCTTTCCCTTTACAAAACTAAACAGGAGAAATCCAAGTAAGAGGTATTTCAGGGTCAAAACCAACAGACTGTTCTCCCCATCTTCCAAATCTTCAGCAGCATTTTTGACTGCTGAAGGCTAAAACCTACTCCTATTTTGAAAAAATGTGTGCTATCAATGGCTTGCTACAGACCACACAGGAAGATAATGATATAAATTTATCAAAAATTAGAATGAAAACTTCCCATGACTGATAAGTGCCGTTCCATTGGGTATGCCCACCTGCCCATCACCCCCACTTTCAAGAACCTACACAACAAGCAATTGAATGGAAATCCATCCTTCAGGTCAACACAAAACCCTGGAAGGATTTGCCCACCACCTGTGCTTCAGACACCAGCTAATTCTTGGTAGACTCACAGCCTTCCCACACTCCACTTCCTTCCCTGGGAACTGACAGATCAGCCAGCGTATGAAGAATCTGGGTTGTGCAGACAAAAACATCAGGTGTTCCCGCCAAGTCGTGCCCAGTTTGTTGTGAGTCATCCACACCAGCTTTCAGCACAGTTGGAGTGGCAGCCCCATTGCTCAGTACTTTCCTTCATTGTCACACTGTCGACTTCGCTCAGGCAGCACCAATAAGGAAGAAGAGAAATTATAAATAACCCATAGACCCTTCCTAACAGCAACTGCCTGCTGATTTTGTGGCCTAACTGCTAAAACAAACAAACAAAAAGGGATATAAATGCAATGTGGTACAATGACTTAATTGTATCACATTGTGTGCCTCTGCAGAAGAGGAACCTGTGGCGGGTGCTAGCATCATCTGACGCCCTTGCTGCTTAATAATCTGGTAGCTCTGTGTTGTTTAGCATGCAGTTTTCATGGTGAATAATGATTTTATTTCAAGGAGCTCTCGCTGAAATAAAAAAGCAGCTGTTAGAAGCTGAGCATTTGGCAGAAAATGTTTTAGCAATTTCTTGTACAACAATAAATCATATCAGATTAACTGTTGTTTGTCTAAAATAGTGGAGTCACAAAGAAAAAAGATTGCTGACCACAGAAGTCAAGGCCAACCTTCACAATGCAGTGAATCACTAACAGTGCCATTTGTTCACCAATATACAAAGTTATTTATACACAAAGCTTTCATTAGCATCGTCTGAAGAATGGGCCCTGTTAAATTCCATTTTTAGCTTATACTCAATATTCCACCGCTCTCATTAATCTGGAATTCTACAAATTATGGAACGTATTAGTCCACCACAGACGTCTGGGCAGAGTGCGGTTTGTGGCTAGCTTTATGTCTCCACAGACCATCCTCTGTGACAGCCAGACAGCAGGCCAGGCAACACTGGTGCTGAGAGCAGCACCTGCCCAGCACCACACATGCCAGCCCTGAACCTGAATCTCAAGACAGGCTAGCACCCCAGACTGTGTCCCTCACCTGTTCCCCAGGCCGGGCAAATTATTCAGCTTGTAAGTAAAGTGTAAGTACTCTTCCTCTTTAAATTGTCAAACAGTAAGCAAAAGGAACAGCTAGCTATGCCTTATCTCAAGTCCCCTCTCCTAGGTGGAGTGAGCAGTAGTAAAGATTAAAAATCACAGGGGCTGACGTGATTGCTCAACTGGCAAATCCTCTGCCTCCATGCACAAGCATTCCACACAGACACCGGTTTGTGTCCCAGCTATGCAGCTTCTGATCCAGCTCTCTGCTTGCGGCCTGGGAAAGCAGTGGAGGATGGCCCAAAGCCTTGGGATCCTGCACCCATATGGGAGACCCAGAATAGGCTCCTGGTTTCAGATCAGCTTAGCAACTCCAGCTATTCAGCTATTTGGGGAGTGAATCAGTGGATTGAAGATATTTATCTCTCCTTTCTGTAAGTTTGTCTTTCCAATAAAAAAAAAAAATCTTTTTTTTTTTTTAATTAAAACTCAAAGGGTCATGCTTGGCACAATGGCATATGAGGCAAATCCTCCACTCACAGCAGCATTCCATATGGGCACCAATTCATGTCCCAGCTGTTCTACTTCCCATCCAGCTCCCCGTCTGTGGCCTGGGAAAGCAGTGAATAATGGCCCACATCCTTGGGCCCCTGCATCCACATGTGAGGCCTGGAAGATTGGCTCAGCTCTAGCCATTGTGAGCATTTGGGGAGTGAACCAACAGATAAAAAAATTCTCTCTGTGTAAATAAAGTTTTCTAAACAAGATTAAAAGTCAAGCAGACATTTTCAAAGATGGCTGCAGATGGCTTGCAGAATGAGGCTGACTTGGACTGGAATGAGATACAAAAGTGGGGTAGAGTAAGAATGTCTGTTCTCTACATTACCTGTTTGAATAGCAGTGTGTTCACTTTGACAGCACATACACTAAAATTGAATAGCAGAGTACAGAGAGAGAGGGAGGTCTCTTCCACATGCTGGTTCACTCTCCAGATGCCTGCAACAGCTAGGTCTGGGCCAGGCTGAAGCTACAAGCCAGAAGCTGCCTGCAGCCACTGGAGGGTGGTGACCCCACGGGACTGGAAATAAAGGAAGCAGACTTGAATCAACATTCTGATTTGGGACACAGGCATCCCAAACAGCAGCTTAACCTGTTCTAGTGTGTGCCCACCCACATAATTTGTTCATAAGAGACCATGTCTCTACAAATTTTTTTAGATTTATTACTTTTGTTAATTTCTGAGAGTGACAGTTACCATCTACTGGTTCATTCCCCCAAATGTCTGCAATAATCAGGGCTGGATGGAGACCACTCCCAGGAACAAGAAATTCCATATAGGTCTCTCACATGGGTGACACAGGTACTTGAGCCATCATCATCTTATTTGTAGAGTGCACATTAGCAGGAAGTTAACATCAAAGCAGAGCTGGGACTTCAACCCAGCCATTCCAATAGGAAGTGTGGGCAAACACACAGCTTGTTTAACCATTAGGCTAAACACCTGCCCCTCTCTGTATTCTTCACATGATTACCTTTGTGCAAATATTACTTTAAAACAGCCTCACCAAAATGTCCCACTTCAGTACTGTAGCTGGCCTAACCTGTTACACCTGCTTACCCTAACCTGTTACCCTGTCCAGTGTCATCTGTAATACCACATCAGTCTGCTTGGATAGTGAACAGTGGCCCTAGCTAACTTTGGTTTTGCACTTCCCATGGATCTGTCTCTGATCTAAATGAAAGAAGGCATTAATTCTCTAAGCTTCAGTCCAAATAGAAATGTAAAAATCAAGAGAATTGGTGATCTCAAACAAGAGAATTCATACCGGTTTGTGTCAGAATTTTCTGTCAATTACAAAGGAGTACCAGGACAGTTTAATGTAATGAAGAAATGAAACTAGAACTGGGCCAGTGACATAGCATAGCACACCAAGCCCGTGTCTGTGGCAGCAGCATCTCACATGAGCACCAGGTTCAGATTTTGGCTGTGGCTGTTCCACTGCAGATCCTGCAGCCACATGGATGGATGATTTCTTTCTCTGCCCTTTTGCCTTCCAAATTAAAAAAAAAAAAAAACATATTTTTTTTAAAGATTTATTTTATTTTATTGGAAAGGCAGATATACAGAGAGGAGAGACAGAGAGGAAGATCTTCCGTCCGATGATTCACTCCCTAAGTGAGCGCAACGGCTGATGCTATGCCGATCCAAAGCCAGGAGCCTCTTCCGGGTCTCCCATGTGGGTACAGGGTCCCAAAGCTTTGGGCCGTCCTCGACTGACTGCTTTCCCGGGCCACAGGCAGGGAGCTGGAAGGGAAGCAGGGCTGCCGGGATAGAACTGGCACCCATATGGGATCCCGGGCGTGCAAGGCGAGGACCTTAACCACTGCGCCACCGTGCCGGGCCCAAAAAAATTTTTTTGAGAAGAATAAAAGCAGTATCTGGGCAGTCCTCCGCCTCTTTCCCTCCATGCTGTGACGAGGACTGACTGAATCCTTCAGACACTGAGCACCCAACACACTTCATTTCCTTCTTTTATGCTGAGATTTATTTTCCCTCATAAAATGTCACATTCATCTCTGACATGCCAAATTAGATCTTTTTGCCTTTTCCATTCTAATCTAAACAGAAAAGTCAGGATAGGAGGAGTGAGTTTGCCTCTCATTTTCCTTCCCTTCCTATCAGGAGCCCAGGACAGCCCTCTGCCTGTGCAGCTGCTGCCTGGAGCCCTGGATTCTTCCTTTGTGCAGACTGCCTTAGACAGGCACATCATCTCCCACCCTCCTTTCCCTAAAGCTGGGAAATACGAGGTGGACCAGGAGCATCTCACACTGTCACGAGGTGCGAGGTGTCTGGGGTCAGGTGTGGGCCATCCGTGGCACACTGGCCAGTGTCTTCCCTCTAACTGGCTCCTGTCAGAATGTTCAGCACTTGGTCTGGTCAAACCACCATTCCTCAGCAACTGCTTGAAGCCCCTTATCGGAGTCTCTGCCAGAGCTTATCTTGGTCCTTACAGTGACCTTGTGTTTCTGGCCAGCAGGGATTCCATCGATTGCTCTGCCACTTTAATTACTACACTTAGCTTTAAATGAGTACCTTTTTCCAGAAACACATTCCTTAGCACAGGAGCCCTCACAGTGAAGCCCTGGACTAACAACGGTGGCGTCCCCTGGGCCCCACCTCAGCCTTAGAGGATCAGAAGCAGCCCACTGGGCTCTCCCAAGCTCTGTAGGCATGTCTGATGCAAGCCTGAGAGCCACTGGAGTGGAAGGTAAACGTTGCCTCCTTTGGGGAACCCACCCAAGATGTGCTATGGCCTCTGCGAGTATTCCAGTATGATTTTTTACTTATGTTTATTCATTTGAAAAGCAGAATGAATGACAGAAACAAAAAACAAAAACAAAGAAATCTTCCATCCATTGACTCACTACCCAGAAGTCTACAACAACCAGGACTGGGCCAGGAGCCTGGAACTCCATCTGATCTCCACTTGGGAGCCAGCCCTGCTGTCTCCCCCCATGCACATTAGTAGGAAGCTAGATTAGAAATGCAACAGGAACTTTCAAGCAGTCAGGCTAGACTGCGTACCCCACGAGCCAAAAGCAACAGTGGGGTGGAGGGTCGTGTTTGCACACCCAGCCTGAGCCAAGATCTACTTTACAGAGTCTTAAAACACTGCTGGGCAGGAAGCAAGCTAAACCCATTGGCTTGCTGGGATTGCAGTCTTAGTAACTCCCTAAGGGGCAGCAGCATCCACTCTACTTGCAAGTAAGTACACGCCAAAACCAAGGGACCAGATGTGAATATAACTGATTCCTATGGCTAATTACAAGTGATAAACTATTAGCTATAGAATTAGAGTATGAAATTATTTTGCCCCTTAACACTTTTATAGAAACAGGAAGTCAATTAGTGATTCCTGGGCCTGGGCAAGGTGCAGAGCAGTGAATGAAGTTCTTTGGAGGGAAGAAAACTTCTAAAATTAGATTGTGGTGATTGTTGCTCTTCCCTGTGACTATTCAAAAAAAAAAAAAAACATTGACTTGTATTCTTTAAATGTGTTAACTGTGTAGTATATGAATTCTCTCTCAAAGCTCTTTTTTAATTGACACATAATTGTACACAGTGACAGACTATGGTGTGGTAATGATACACATGTACAGCATATAATGATAAGCTGAGTAACTGGCATTTCCCCTCACTTAAACACCCAGCATTTCTTTGCGCCCTTTTATGCCCTTCTTCTAGTTCTTTATGTTACCTACTTGTGAACTCTAGTCCTTCTGCCACACTGCAGAGCACTAGAATATCTGCCTCGTGCCTATCTGCACTTTGACACCTGTCATACAACCTTCCCAGGCCTCTCCCTGACTTCTCTTCCTGGCTTGGTGATGACCATTCTATTCTTTACTTTGGTGAGACCAATTTTTATAGCTTGTACATATAAACAAGCACATACAGTGTTTGAACTCCATCCCTTTCTGGCTTAATTCACTTAACCTAACGTCCTCCAGTTCCATTCCTGTTGCTGCAAATGACAGGATGTCATCCATTTTCCTGCCTGGGGTTTTCCTTCTTTACATCTGCATAGTATACCATTGTGCACAAATACCAACCTTCATTACTCATTCATCTGTCATCAAAGCTCTGCTTTTGAAGTTTGTGTTTTGAGAGAGACCAGAAGCCACTACAGCTCTCTCAGTCCTTGCCCATCACACCCTCACCCCTACTACAAGGAGCCTTTGAACATGCTTCTTTCCTGATCACCCTTGGTCTTCTGCCATGAAATATTGATGTCATGCACACACACACACATACATACACACACATGTATACAAAGAGCATGTGTGTGCGTGTGAGGATACACATACACATGTACTCAGGTATTCTGGCCCCTTGGAAAGCCATAAACCAGTTAACAGAGAAAGAAGGATCTAAAAATTAAATTTTAAAAAAACAGACAATTTTTTTAAAAGGTGGGTAGATCTTTCATAAGCCAGTCCATTCCCCTAATGGCCTCAAGAAAGGACTGATCCAGGCCAAAGCCGGGAGCCTGGAACTCTGGGTGTCTCATGTAGGTGCAGGGCCCCAGCACTTGAGCTATCTCTGCTGCTCTCCCTTGGCATTTTAGCTGGGAACTGGATTGGAAGTAGAGAAGCTAGTATTAAAAGCAGAATGCACATGGGATGACAGCTTTGCAGGCAACAGCTTAACCCAGTGAGACACAGTGCCGACCCTATCAAAGCTCTTTATTTAAAAAGTCACGTAGCTAACAAATCGCATGGCCAACGAAAAAAATGGGACCTGTGTGAAAAACAGAAATGAAAACAATAGCACTTGGGCCTACGCCATGGCCTAGTGGCTAAATCCTAGCCTTGTACGCACAGGGATCCCATATGGGCGCCGGTTCATATCCCAGCAGCTCCACTTCCCATCCAGCTCCCTGCCTGTGGCCTGGGAAAGCAGTCGAGGATGGCCCAAAGCCTTGGGACCCTGCACCCGTGTGGAGACCTGGAAGAGCTCCTGGCTCCCGGCTTCAGATCAGCACAGCACCAGCCATTGTAGTCACTTGGGGAGTGAAACAGTGGATGGAAGATCTTCCTCTCTGTCTCTCCTCCTCTCTGTATATCTGACTTTGCAATAAAAATAAAATCAATCTTTAAGAAAAAAAATACCAAAACTTTACAGTGTACAGTTTTATACTGTTAACATGAAATAGTGATGATCTGAAATGCAGACCAGAAAATATTTCACAGAGTATTTGGAATGCAGACTATCTCAGACTAATCACTGAAATGTGGATGTCATAAACAGGTGGCTGGCAGTGCCGTGGCTCTGAGTGCCTGGTTGCCTTGTTCCAGGCTCTCCTCTCCACCCAGGAAAAAATTCTAGGAGATGTGAGGGTGAAGATATGCAGGAAAGCAGGATCTGTTTAAAAGGATAGTTCATGAGGAAGGAAAGGCACCTGCCCCACCAAAGCTGGACTGTCCCTTCTTAGGGTCAGGGCTGTGTCCTGATTGAAAATTCCAGTGGGCAGGGTTTGGACAGAGCTTACACACCTATGGTGACCTCTGAAAAGGTGTCATGGCATCTGCACGCTGGGCCACAGGGTACACAGGGTCTTAGTGGTGCTCTGTGCACGATGGGCAGTACTGCTGTGGTGGTTGAGGACGGAAGGGGCCAGCCAAGCATGCAGTCCCATGAACACTTGGCTGAAGCACGGCGGCTGCTGGCAGGCCCATGGCTCCTCCTTTGCTCACTGGCTCACTGCCCACCAACACCAGTGGTAGAAGGCAAAGTCATGGACAGTTGCAACATACTGATTTGTCATGTTCCTTACTCGTTTGTTTAGAATAAGAATCAGCAGCGCTTACACAACAGTGATAAGAAAAGTGGGTTGTCACTGTTCATCAGAATGCCTCAGGCTGATGTGGTCTGGGAAGGCAGGAGCTGGGAAAAGGGAAAGGATGTGAGCTCATCCTAATGATGGAAACCAGTGGTGAGTGGAGCTGCATTCAGACTCGAGCCGTAGACCTGGGCTCTCGTGCCAGTGGCCTGGTAGCTCACACCAGGCTGGCAGTCAGGCCACTCAGTCAGTCAACCTGCGTGGGAGAAGCCCTTGCACGGCCCTGTGTGTAGGAGAGCTCAGGCCACACTGGTCCTCGCCTTCTTGCTAAATTCCTCATCCTAGGGAGTGGGATTTACCCAGGGCTCACTGCTGGCTCAGAAGACATGGGCTGAAAGTGGCAGGAGGGAAACTGGAAGGAGACATAAGAAGTTGTGATTCAGTGGGAAGAAAGGAGAGAGCTATCAACACTACCCAGGTGCCTTGCAATTTAGAGTTTGCTGGCAAGGGCAACTGACAGTGCCACACAATCGTTTGGGACCAGAGCCTTATTCATTACCACTCCAACCTCACTGCAAGAAACCTTTTAACATTCTTACTGCCTAGTCACCCTCCAGCTTCCCCCATGGACTTCCCATGTCACAGACATACTCTGTGTGTGCGCACATGTGTGGCCTTTGGAATATCTGTAATATCGAAGACTTCCCCAGTGCCCCACACTCAATGGACTTGGACTCAGCCTGTTGGGGAGGCAGCACCTCAGTTGAGAGCAGCCCACCCTGGGTCAGCGATGGCTTCAGGCAGGGTCCTTCTGCTGACCGCAAGTCACACGGAGAGAATGGATCAGGTGCCAGGAACCAGGACAGGCTGGCGCTTCCACTTCCAACATTGCCAGAGGAATGTCCTCTAAACTACATTGTCACATGCAGAACCACCCAGCTCTGCCACCACCTCCTCTCCCCAGACAGCCACTCTGCCAGGTGGCCAGCTAACTTGAAGGAAGACAAAGTGCTCCTTCAGTGCCCCAGCCTAGGGGGAGGTGCTGGGCTTCCCCTGCCAGGGGCGGCCCCAGCCCACGCTGTTTTCTAGCTCCATCTTCCCGCTGTCCGCCTCTGCCTGGGGCCTCCTTGTCGTGGCCCTGTGATCCTTCTGCCCAGTTTGCACTGCCTGGAGGGAACTTTGTGCCTTTCACTTCACATGGCTCTAATCTCTTCATGGCCTCGTTCAAGGTCTCCTAAAGCATCTGTCCCACCCCTACCGGGGAGAGGGGATAGGAGACTCCAGCCCACATGTCAGACCGCTGCTACAACTCTCTGAAGCCTGGCCTCCCTGCTAAGCACTGGCCACAGATGAGCAGCTGTCCCTCCTGGGCACCTGCCCAGACATTTTTGTCCTCTGCCAAGGTGGAAGCACAATGCCAAGTCACAGCATCACCCACTGCCCACCAGTCCTAGGCATGGTGCCCTGGGAGGGTGACCCTCTCTGTCCCTTAGGATTTTTATCTGGCCCTTCTGGCCTCAATGATAGGCTTTTGCTTCCAAAACCATGAAACAAGAAAAGGATGTCATCCAGTCCCCATCTGCTGATTGCCCACTCTGTGCCAGGCACTGCCCAAGG
The DNA here is from genome assembly GCF_017591425.1 of Ochotona curzoniae. NCBI lineage: Eukaryota > Metazoa > Chordata > Mammalia > Lagomorpha > Ochotonidae > Ochotona > Ochotona curzoniae. The sequence goes on along the minus strand of NW_024466647.1, from coordinate 459,304 downwards.
CCCTCTGACTTATGTTATCTAACTCAGTATCTGCAGTGGCCCTCTGAGGTAGGTCCTTATTGGACAGATAAACTGACACAGAAAAGTTGAGTAACTTGCTGAAGGTCACACTGTTAGGAGGCAGTGAGATCACAACTAGGTTTGCCTACTTCCAAACTGTGACTGCATTGTCCCACATGACAAGAACATTTTGCCCAGTAGTGTGCATACAAACTAAAGTGGCAGAGAGGCCTCACTGCATGTAAAAGGCACTGGATTTACCATTCTTTCTTAAGATTTATTTATTTTTATTGGAACGTCAGATTTACAGAGAAGAGACAAAGAAAGATTCTCCATCTACTGGTTCACTCCCCAAGTGGCCACAGTGGCTGGAGCTGAGCCAATCTGAAGCCAGCAGCCAGGAGCTTCTTCTTGGTCTCCCATATAGGTGCAGTCCCAAGGCTTTGGGCCGTCCTCTATTGTTTTCCCAGGCCTCAGCAGGGAGTTAGAAAGGAAGTGGAGCAGCTGGGACATGAACCAGTGTCCATATGAGATCCTGGCACATGCAAGGCCTACAAAAGCAGTGGAAGATAGCCCAAGTGCTTGGACTCTTGCACCATGTGGGAGAACTGGAAGAAGCTCCTGGTCCCTGGCTTTGGACTGGTCCAGCTCCCTACAATTGCAGTCATTTGAGGAGAGAACCAGCAGATGGAAGATGTTCTGTCTCCCTCTCTCTCTAACTTTCAAATAAATGAAAAAAAAAATCTTTAAAAAGTTTATTTTTCAAAGGCAGGCACATGTGCATACAGAGACAGAGAGACAGACATTTTCCACTTGCTGTTTCACTCCCCCGAATGTCTGCAACAGCTGCAGGCAGGCCAGGTTGAGGCAGAGCTTGAAACAGGATTGAGGCAGAGGCTGGATCAGAAGTAGACTCAAACCAGTACCCACATGAGATGCAGGCACTGCAGGCAGCAGTTAACTCACTAAGCCACAACACTGAGCCTTGCCCACCTCCAGCTATTGTGGCCATTTCAGAGAGGGAACCAGCAGTTGCAGCAGATGGAAGAGCTCTCTGTGCGTGCTTGTGTCTGCCTTTCAAAACAAAAAATTTAGCAAAAGTGGTGCATTGAGCTAGTCATGTTTCTTCCCCTTTGCTTTTTCCTGACTTCAAAACCCAAGGGACATGCCCAGCACCATAGCCTAGTGGCTAAAGTCCTTGCCTTGCATGTGCCAAAATCCTATATGGCACCAATTCATATCCTGGTGGTCCCACTTCCCATCCAGCTCCCTGTTTGTGGCCTGGGAAAGCAGTCAAGGATGGCCCAAGGCTTTGGGACCCTGCACCCATGTAGGAGACCCAGAAGAGCTCCTGGCTCCTGGCTTCGGATTGGCTCAGCTCCAGCCATTGGGGCCACTTGGGGAGTTAGTCAGCAGATGGAAGATCTTCCTCCCTTTCTCTCCTCCTCTCTGTATATATGACTGTCCAATAAAAATAAATAAGTAAATCTTTCAAAACCCAAGGTACATGATGTCTGTGGCTGAGGCTCTGAATAGCTTTGTGTAGAGAGGTTTTTAACAGAAGAGAAAGTGGTATCGACTGGTCAGATGGAATGTGTTAAGACATCGAGGAGGAATGCAAGGACTTTAGCTGCTAGGGTCCCTGGGCAGTTTGGGGAATGAATCATCCAGCGTGGGTACAGATTCCTAACAAATGAAGCCTTGCCAGTGACATCATTCATGTACTGTTGGTGGGGGTCTGTGCTGGAGATTTTCAGCCCTGGGGTTTTCTGAGCCACACTCCATACCCCTCATTCCTTCCAGTGCATGCACTTTTTTATCAGCTGGAATTTGTGATCCAGGATTTCACAAGTCTTGTGCCTAGTGACCCCTCCCACAGGGCGTTCTTGGGACCATGTGTGTTCCTCGCCTAATCACTCAGCACCAGTCCTTGACCAAGCTTGATTCCATCAGCACTTACTTCAGCTATGGGCTGGGCCACTGCAACTTTCGGGATGCAGAGGTGACGAGGACAGACTTCCTTCCCAAACAGAGGAGGGCGGGGAGTGCCTAGGAGGTGCCTAACGTTAGACTGGCAGAGTCAGGGGAAGCACAATGCTTCAAACACAATGCCCAGCAAAAAGTATGTGATGACGAAGGTAAAACCCAAGTTGAATGTTAGAAAAAGATGTAGGAATTTGTCTTAGAAACAGTCTTGAGCTGTGGTATCTCCACGAAGAAAGATCCACTAGTGAGTAAGAGGTGATGCTGGAAGAAGACTGCTTTCAGAAGCCTCCTGTTGCCTTGTCTGGGAGCTCCATTCAAGTTGTATCCTCAAAGAGAAAGAAACATTTGAGGCATTTCAGGGATGAAAATGAGGTGGTAGGTTTGTAGCAATGTATAGTAGAAGGTGGCTGGGAAGGGCCCGTTGAGGGGCAGGAGGACAAATGAGGAGGTTAGTGGGGTCCTCTAGAGATGATGTGAGCATTAGAGGTAGGGCATTGGGAAAGGCAAGAGGCCGAATTTGAGAAGCAGGCTGGATTTAAGTTTGGCAGTGGGTGATTAAGTAAGTGTGTGGAGGGAGAAGATCTCCATGTGCACAGAAAGGACGTGCCACAAACAGAAAAGATAAGACCCATGTCGGGCAGAAGGCTGAGTTCGAGTCAGTCATGTTGGGTGGCCTGCAAGAGACATAAGCCAGTTGGCCAGCTTCGCAAGTGGTTAGATATACAATTCTAGTAACTGAAGATACTGATTTGCAGTCAGCTCTATTCAGTCACTGAGATACTTGGGAAATGATGGGGAATGAGAAGGGTAGTGTGCCCAGCACAGCACCCACAGGAAACAACTGTCAGTGGTGTGGGAACAGGAAGAGGGCCCAGGATAGACGTAAAGTAAGTGGAGTGAGAGGACCCAGAAGAGGCACTGCATGCAGAGCGTAGTCTGAAAAACTTGACAGGACTTCTCTCCCTCCTACACCTCCTGCCTGAGCCCTCTGGCTATTCTATTTTCACCCAAGTGAAAATATTTTCACTTTACATCCATAACTCGTTATACAGCCCCTTTGCTGTCTAGACTCTCCAGTCTACACTCTTCCGGGTTCTCGTTAAATTTCTTGCATTCTTGAGACTTGGGGAATTCATTTATAGCCTTCACCCTCTTTCTGAAAATTCTTTAATTGAAGACTTTGGCATCTGATCATCATTTGTCCACCTCAAGGCCACATCTGATGGAGTGACTTCAGCGTCTTGAGGATGACACATCAGCACATCTCACAGTTCCTAGATACCCTCCTCTTCTCTACTCTGCTTCTGCCTCCCAGTCCTGTGATATCACCTATTCCACCTCAAGGCCATTGTGCTAAACCTCACTTCCTGCTCTCATTATGGGCAACTCTCTCCTCTCCTAGACTGTCCTCACATTCCTAGGACCTTCCGTCATCTCCTGGTCTGCTGGCCTCCTGCTGGTCACTATGCCTTCCTCACACAGGTCTTGGGTCTTCTTCCCCGAAAGCTTTGATTCTTCGTCAGGGGACTCTTCCTGATGCCTGCCCAGGATGACCCTAGTCTATATATGCTTCTCTGCTCCTGCCCGAGCACACAGAGGAAATCGGAACCCATCCGAGAAACATCACTGGAGGTTCACGGACCTCACTCTTTCACCTTTGTCATTCCTCCTCACTGCAGAGGACATAGGCCTTCCCAGGGGGCAGTGGGCGAATCTGAGCAGTAGCCAAAAGCCCAGTCTTTCCCCCCAAAATAGCTCCTCCATCTGCTCTGTTGCTGGATTCCACATGACTTTGCTAAACATTTTGACTGTTATTTCCCACTTTGGTTTACACTGAGCAACTTTTCTAGCCTCTCTGAAACCCAAAAGGTCTTGGCTTTAAAATAAGGGTCACTCAGGGCTGCTGCTGGCCTCTGTGGCCCTTTGTACAAAATCAGAAGTTGCCCCTCTGGGTAGGCATTAAGCTGAGTGGGCTGAACTGGGTACACTTGGATAGTGCCACTTGACATGACCATCCGCAGCCTGAGGTGCCTGCCTCCACAGAGTCTTGGGGGAAAATAAAGACGAGGCCACACAGAGCACCCAGAAGAGAGCTTGACTCTAAGCAAAGCCTCCAGAAAAGAGCCAACACACCCCCCACCCCATAAGCACACTCTGCTGGGGCGGCAGTGCACTCCACCCATCCCTCACACTTACTGCCCGGCTCTGCAGGGGTTATCACTGGGCTCCTATTGACACCAGAGGGCAGAGCTCTGGAAGGTTGGAGTGTGAGTGGTAGATTCAGCAAAAGAACAGACCCAGGATCACAGTCCAGGGCCTTAGGCAAGCATGGGGTATGGGAGGAAAAGGGGAGTGGGACAATTAGGCAGACAGAATAGCTTGAAAGGGAGAAACAGGGGGATAAGATGCCAGAGTCCCCATGACAGCATTGCCCCAAGCCCTGGCAGCAGAGGCTGGCCACTCCAGCCCAACCCCAAAATCCTGGGGACACTGTCCCTAGGAGCTTCTGCCTCTTGGGTCACCTCGTGGCTGTCCTAGAATACCATCCCCACCCCCTTCTACCCTTCACTCACCACCTAAAGTCCCAGGTGTCCCAGGAGCTACTTGGCAAGCACCTCACTTCCCTGATGACCCTGAGCTTCCAGGAACCCTGGGGTGGGAAAGGCCCACACCAGGAGGTGGGAAGAGAGAGCTGTAGAAGACCATGTCGTTCTGAGGAAATCACTGTGAGGTCTGAAGAGTAGCCACCGGGTGTCTTTACTGAAGGAGGGTGAATTATATCATCACCCATTTGGCAAAAAAAATAATAATTTTCAGTTAAAGGTTAAAAACATCATGTTGTGTCAGTGAGAACTACTCCATTATTTCAGAATGATTGATTGGAAGGCACTTCAGTTACAGGAGAATCACGGTAATACAATACAGCCTCCACTTTTAAAGCACTTTCCATTAAAAAAAAAAAAATCATACCAGCCAATGTATAAAAATAGTTACACTAAAGATGTAAATCAACAGGCAGGTAATTTATTGGCACTTAAAAGCCTTGTGTATAAATAGATTTAACAATGAAGCTATCAGGTAACTCTGGACCAAGACAACCTAACCTCAACTTTCATTGCCACAAAACAAAGTCAAGTCACAGGGAGTTCAGCAAGGGCTCTCTGGCTACTTGGAGGAGAACATGGACCAGGAGGTCAGGGTAACTTAGAGCACAGAGCAAGGCAGCAGGAGATGGGGCAGAGTGGGGGCAGAGATGAGGCATCCACCCTAAGGAGTTCCAAATCGTCCCTGACTGTTGGTCTGTACCAAAATACTCAGCACCAAGTACTCAGGGACCTACATGAACAAAGGATTACAAGACAGATGCATTTCAGCCCTCTGATCTCCTTGCTTACTTCCTCCCTGCCTGCCTCAGCAAACACAGCTGGGTGGCCTGGGAACTGCTTGCAGACAGCTGGTCTGAGTGCAGAGCTGCAGCTCTGCCATACACCAGTCATGTGACCCAGTAAATCACTGCACATCTCCAACACTTCAATGCTTCCTGGTGTGTTGTTTTTCACCCCTGAGGTTGGAAGGGGTGGAGGGAGGATCAGTATAAAGACAAAATGAGGTCAGCCCATGCAGCCTTTGCTATCCAGGGGTTCCACATCCACAGATTCAACCAACCACCAGTCAGAAATATCCCTCGCTTTCGAAATAACTAAGAAAAATCACAATGCTCACAAAGGCAGCAGCATGGATATGTCTCAAGGACAAGGTCATTAAGAAGGTAACTGTTCAAAACACACTGGAGGACGCAGTACTCAGGGTATTTCCAAAGCAAGTGTCCTCCCAGCTGGATGTGAAATAGTCAGGAGTGGCTCTCAGGAAGCCCAGGACCCAACACCCTCACCCTGATTTATACCTGCTGGTCCTGCCCCCTCTCCCACATCTCCCTCCACCAGACACTGGGTAAACAGTTAAGTTCTTAAGGACTGAAGAGAAATCACCCTCTAGAGAAAAAATAAATAAATAAATATATTTTGCAAAGAAAATACTGAAGACAAAACATTCCAGAAAGTTCCAAAAAGCAAAAATTGAGTTAGCCATGTGCGGAGCACCATGCTGAATCTAGATGCAAAGAAAATAATTTCAGCATAGACTTTTATTGAACTGTCAGTTGCTACATTGGTTTTTGTCTTTCACAAAATTCCTATTAGGGAGATGTTAATCATTTTGTTTATCAATAAGAAAAAAATCACAGAATTTACATTAATTTTCCCAATGTCATAAAGCTAGTAAGTGGCAAAGCCAATATTCAAACACAGAAGATCTGACTTCCAACCCCACACTGCCAACAGAAGTAAATCTTTACAGCTGAACAGACACAGAATTAGAGTTCCCAGTATAAGGACAAATATGTTCCAATATGTCAATCAAAACACTCAATTAAGCCTGGTCCACAGTAAGTCTCCGTAATTATCCAAACCATGTACTTGGGAGTTAATCACTAAGTAGTAGTTAAGTCCAGGAAATAACTGTCAAGGTTTTCAAACTTTACATTCCTGTATAACTCGACACACACACCCCACATGCATACACACAGCCTTACAAAACAAAAATAGCTGGAGTTGTGTATTTGCACAGTGGTGAGATGTTCCTTGGAATGCCTGAATCCCAAGTAAGAGTGTCTAGGTTAGAGTCATCATCCATTCCCAATTCCAGCTCCTTGTTAATGCACTCCCTGGGAGCTCAGGTAGTTGGGCCCCTACCACCCATATGGCAGATCTACATTGAGTCCCTGGCTCCTCTACGTGGCCTGGCTTAGTCCAGCCCTGGTGACTACGGTCATCTGCAAAATGAACCAACAGATGGGCACTCAAACTCGCTCAATCTGTTCTACTTTCTCCCTTTCAATTAAATAAATCTTTTTAAATCAGCTGCATTGAGCTATTTTCACACAATAAAATTTTAGGTATATAAAATTTCATATCTAACCACCATTGAAAACAGTTCTGATTTTCTAACACCCCAGAAAGTTGCCTGTGCTGCAATACTCAGCCCCTGATGACCTTACTGTTGCTATCTTTACATCTGCTTTCTCTAGTATTTCGTTTAAATGAAACTATCTAGAGGTCATGAGAAAACAGAATCAGTAGGATAGAAATAAGATACTAGGAAAGGTTCATGGAAAATGATTAAGATAAAACTTGTTTGGGTACAAATAAATCCTGAAGTCCAGGACAGCCCAATGGCAGACACAATTCAGTTCAAGGTCAGAGGACTAAGAACTGATTGGCAGATCCAGTGGGAGCAGAAGATTCAGGGTGTCCCAGCTGCTGGAAAGGTTTGCATTTCCTCCTGCTTGTTTTATCTGGGACCTTAGTGGACTGGATGATATGCGCCCATATGGGTGAGGGTGGCTTTCCATTACTCCACTGACTTAAATATGGTAGTCATTACCTGACACACCCAGAACATTTTACCAGCTTTCTGGTGGCCCTCACCCAGTGAAGTCAGCACATAAAATTAGCCCTCACAGAAACCACTCAGTGTGACATCTTCCTGAGCCTCACTTCTTTCACTTAGCACAATGCTTTCCAGACTCATCCAAGTCACTGTTATCAGCAGCTGCTTCCTTTGTATTTCACAGCAGTTACTACAGCTGCTTGTACCAGCTTGTGTGTCCACTCATCACTTCAGGAATGTCTGGCTTGCTTCCAGTTTGAAGTGACCATAAATAATTTTGCTATGAACACTGACAAATGGGTCTTTTTTATATGATTTTCATTCTTTTCTTAGGAATTACCTATTTATTTGAAAGTCACAGTTACAGAAAGATATTCCATTCTCTGTTTCACTCCCCACATGGCCACAACGGCTGAGGCTGGACCAGGCTAACAGGAGCCTGGAGCTTCATGTGGGTTTCTCCTGTGGCTGGCAGGGGCTCAGGCACTTGAGCCATCGTCCACTGCTTTTCCCTGGCCATTAGCAGGGAGCTGGATCAGAAGTGGAACAGCTGCGCTGCAAATTGGCATCCATATTGGATGTGGAAATGGCAAAAAGAGGTTTTACCCACTATGTCACAATGATCCCTGGTGGATATGTTTAACACTTGATCCTGACCAAAAGGCTGGGAAGCGATGGATATATGTTTTGATTTCTCATAGAGAAATATCCAGGAGTAGAACTGCTGAGCTATTTAAGTGTATGTTTAACATGAGGAAATACCAAACTATTTTCCAAAATTCTACATTATTTCGCATTTCCACAAGCAATACTTAAAGAGTTCCAGTTGCTGCACAACTGTGAAGCCCTTAGATACATATTCTAGAACTGCAGTCTTTACAGTAGGTATTTGTGTAATGGCATCTCATTGTGTGTTCTGAATTTGTGTTTCTAGTGTCTAATGATGTTAACAGTTATTTACCATCTAATTATCTTTTTTGATTAAGTCTTAAAATCCTTTGGTCATTTTTACTGGAATGTTTGTTTTAATGGGTTGTATTATAAGAATCCATCATCCACTGTTTTGCAAATATTGTCTCAAGGTTCATGGCTTACCTTTTGATATTCTTTGAAGTACATAAGTTTTAAATTTTTATCAAGTTCAGTGTCTGTTTTTTATATGTTTTGAGCTTTTACGCTCCTAAAAACTTTGCCAGGGAAAGGTACCAAGATTTTCTCCCATTTTATTCTAAAACTTTTGTTAACTCTTACATTTAAGTCTCTGAACCATTTTAAGTTGTCATATATGCTGCAAAGGTTCATATTTTTCATGTGAATGCTTCCTGCCCGTGCCTCTTGTTGAGAAGTCTGTCCTTTCCTCTTGAATTACTTTTAGTGCCTGTTTTGAAAACAAATTAACCAAGGCCAGAATTTGGCCTAGCAAGTAAGATGCCGGCCTCCCATAGCAGAATGCACAGGTTCAGTTCCTGGCTTCCTCCCAGTTCCAGCGTCCTGCCAATGCAGAGGCTCTGGGAGGCCACAATGATGGCCTAAGTACTCGGTCCCTGCCCACACCCCAGGCCCCCTCGTGTGGAAGATTCAGAGTTCAAGGATCCCATTTCAAGCCAGCCCAGTCCTAGCCACTTTAGGTATTTGGGGGTTGTGAGCAGTGGATGAGAGCTCTAAATATGAATGTATGTATCTATGCTTCTGATATAATTGTTTAATTAAAAGAAATTGACCATGTGTCTATGGATCTTGTTCCCAGTTGTTCTGTTCATGTGCTGTGCGTGTCTGTCCTCACATCAGTCTCACTGATCTCTAGTTACAAGTCTGCAGAGTTTGTATGCTCCAACTCTGCTTTTTCAAAAGTTTTGCTATCCAAGCATCTTGAATCTCCAATTAAAAAATATATTTATTTATTATTTGTTTGAAAGGCAGAGTGATATAGGGAGAAGGAGAGACAGAGACACAGAATCTTCCCTCCACTGGTTCATTCCTCAAATGCCCACAGCAGCCAAGAGTGGCCCAAGCTGAAGATAGGTGCAAGAAACCCCAGCCCAGTCTCCCACATGGATGGCAGAGACCCCAGTACTTGGGCCATCTGCTGCTGCTGACTTGGGTGCATTGGCAGGGAGTCACATCAGAAGTGTGGTAATTGGAAATTAAGCCAACTCTCCAAAAGGGGATGCCAGTATCACAATGGTTTAATCCACTGTGCCACAACACGAATGTCCCATGTGCCAATTCTTAACAATTATTATCGGAGAATTTTATTGTGATTGGTATTCAATCTACAGGAATAATATTGCACCTCTTAAAAGTCTCTTAATGATGACGTTATACCATTTGCAACTAGATGGTCCCAACTAGAGACTATTATGTTCAGTGAAATAAGTCAATCCCAAAAGAACAAATACCATATGTTCTCTCTAATATAAGGAAATCATCATGCAAAGTGTAACTTCAATAACCCATTCCATACTGGGGTTTTTTTGGCTGCATCCCATGTGTTTTGATGTTTTTTATTTCAGTTTCATTTCTTCCAAATACTTTCTCTTGTTGAATTCATCACTGGCTCATGGATTACACAGTGGCATCATTTTACCCAAGAGACTTTTATTTTGTCACCTATGCGTCACTCAGTGGTGGATTTTTTTCATGGTACTGTAATTCTGTTGTTGTTGAGGCTGCTGCTGTTCTAGTTCATATCAGTTGCTGACCTTATTTCGTGGCTTCTCATTTATGGGAACATATAGTGATGGAGTAATAGAGACTACCATATCCAGATGTGACAATACAATGCAATATGCATCCCTGCTTCCAAATCAAAGATGGACTCCCACTGAAACTGTTGGAAATGTGTAAACAGGGCCCGGCGCGGTGGCGCAGTGGTTAAGGTCCTCCCCTTGAACGCCCGGGATCCCATATGGGCACCGGTTCTAACCCAGCAGCCCCGCTTCCCTTCCAGCTCCCTGCTTGTGGCCTGGGAAAGCAGTTGAGGATGGCCCAAAGCTTTGGGACCCTGCACCTGTGTGGGAGACCCAGAAGAGGCTCCTGGCTTCGGATCGGCATAGTATCGGCCTTTGCACTCACTTAGGGAGTGAATCATCAGATGGAAGATCTTCCTCTTTGTCTCTCCTCTCTGTATATCCGCCTTTCCAATAAAAAAAAAAATGTGTAAACAACGGGATGCTGGACTGTCTGACACTGTGTGTACTAGCAGTGTCGGGTCACAATTAAGACTGATGGAATTATGACTCCTTATGAAGGACTATACTATTGTAGCAACATGGGGAAAATCTGTTGGGGGGTGGGAGTTTAGAGGGGGAATCCCAGTCTCTATGAAATTGTACCATAAAATTCAAAAATTCAAAATAAAAATTTAACAAAAAAGTCTCTTAATGTCCAAATGTAAGTATGTTTAGATCTTGTGCATTCAGTTAAATTTGGCCTCAACTATTTCATATTTTTATCACTGTATATGACAGTTACCTTGTATCCTATTATTTTACTAAATTCACTCTTCCTATATTTTCTTCATGAATTTCTTAGGGTTTTCTTTTATTTTTTTAAGGGGTTTTATTTAAAAGGCAGATTTTATATAAATAGAAGGAGAGTCAGAGAGGTCTTCCATCTGCTGCTTCACTTCCCAAATGTACATAATAGCTGGAGCTGAGCTGATCTGAAACCAGAAGTCAGGAGCTTCTTCTGGGTCTCCCACGTGGGTGCAGGGCCCAAGGACATGGGCCATCCTCTGCTGCTTTCCCAGGCCCCCAGCAGCGAGCTGGATGGGATGTGGAGCAGCCAAAACACAAACTCGTGCCCATATGGAATACCAGTGCTCGAAGGCTGAGGATTAGCTAGCTACACCACTAGCCCCATGTCAATGTAAATGCTTAACAAAAGTAGCAAGAGCAGACATCTTTAATTTGATTGAAGCCTTAATTTTCTTAATGCTAAGCCAGTATTACATTTCTTGGATAATTCGAGTTGGTCATGATGTATTATCATATATATGTATAGATAGCATATATATCTATATATCCAATTTGATTTAAAATGTTTTAGGAAAAGATTTTTGCATCCATATTCATCATGGATATTGATTTTTTTTTCTCTTGTAATTCCATTCTCTAATTTTGGTGTCCAGGCAGTGTTGGTCTTAGCAGATTGTTTTGGAAGTGCTATCTCACCTCCTCTATTTTCTGAAAGGATTTGTGTAGAATTAGTATTATTTCTCACTTTAATCTTTACAAGAATTCTCCAACGAGATCACCTAGGCTAGAGTTTTCTTTGTAAGGAACCTCCCCATCTTTAATACAGGAAGGCTTCTGTGGTCTCATCAACACGATACACCCTTGAGAATGAAGGAAAATCAAGCTATAAAAAACCACCATTCCCTAAATAAAAATGCTCCTAGTACACACTGTTCTACCAAACACTGTATCTTCCAGCTTTGCCAATAAAGGATGATAACTGAAGTGCTTTCAATAGAATATTTTCATATAGGTATATTTTAAACCTTTCTTAAAAATACTGTGTACAGCCAAAAAATACCCAACTAGCTAACAAAATATGTAAATCTGATTTCCACCAGTGATGCTACATCATCTCCCGTGATCCTGTGCCTCTGCTGTGGTCAGACCACACGTGAAGGCAAAGGAGGCACAGAGTGAGGCTTAGTTCTCACATATTTTTATTACCTGGAGCGAGATGTGATACAGGGGCTAGTGCAGTGGTTCAGTTTGCCAATTCTCTGCAATGCAAAGACTGGCATCCCATATGGATACCAGTTTGTGTCCTGGCTGCTCCATTTCCCAACCAGTTTTCTTATTGCCTGGCAAGCCCCAGAGAATGGTTCAAGTATTTGTGCCCCTGCACATTTCAGGGGAAACCCAGAAGAAGCTTCTGGTTCCTGGTTTCAGATCAGCTCAGCTCTGGCCATTGTGGCCATTTAGGGGAGTGAACCAATGCATAGAAGTGCTCTCTATCTCTCTCTCGATCTTTCCAACAAAAATAATAAATCTTAAAAAAAAAAAAAAAAAGATGTGGCACAGCAGTGAAGCCACCTCTACAGAGGTCCATCTCCCGTATCAGAGAACCTGGCTTTCAGTCTTGCCTCTGCTTCTGATCTAGCCTCCTGTTAATGTTCACCCTGGACGGCAGCAGATGATGGCTCAACCCTTGGCTCACTCACTGATCCAGGAAACCCAGATGAAGGTTTCCTGGCTCCAGCCTGACCCAGCCCCCAATGATGAGCCTTTGGTGATTAAACCAGCAAACAGAAGCTATTTCCCTGTGCCTTCCAAATAAAATTAAGCATTCTTAATATATTTTTTTAAAATTTGGAAAAGAATTACCAGCTTTTAACAAAGTAAGCAATGCAAAAGCACATAAAAAGGAAAATAACCTTGCCTGCATACCTTGCAAATAAGATTTTTTTTTTCTTTTATGGAAGATAGAATTTAGTACCTAATCAGGAAGTTGGATCAGCAGTGGAGCAGCCAAGACTCAAAGTGGCACTTATTTTGACATGCCAAGCTATAACACTAGCCCCACATGTAATCTCCATGCACCTTTTGAAGACCCTCCAAGCACAGATATTTTTCCTTTTTACTTCTTTTTTCTCCTAAATGTGAAATCATGATGGGTTCATCATGATGAATCTCCCTTGTTAGCCTAAGAATAACTATTTTTCAAGGCATGTACATGTATTGCTTATGTTTTCTTATTAAGAGCTGCCATGCTTTCCTTAACAAGAATTTATCAAAGTTTACTCATCCATTCCCCTATCTGATGGTGTTGCCAGTGTTTGGCCTTCTGAAAATCATTCCACACTAAGCATCTTTGTACTTTCTATGGCCTTCACTCCTGTAGATTCGTGGAGAGGGATTTCTGGGACAAAAGACATACACATTTCCTAGTCATTTGTACATATTTTCATGTGTTTATTCACCATTTATAGTTTTCTGAAATTACAGATCTATATTTTTACAGATCTATATTTTGCCCATTTTTACAGATTTTGTTTTTCCTGACAATCTGAAATTGTTCTTTGAAGATTTAGAATATGACAAATGTATTACAAGAATGCTTCCCAACTATTTTTTTTTTAAATCTTTGTTAACAGTGTCTTTGGACATACTTAAAACTTTTTTCTCAAAATCTCATTTTTCATATGCGTTTTGGGTTTACTAACTTATTTGTGGTTTCACAGGAATTATAAAGATATCCATGTAAATCTTCTGTTTTGCTTTTTACATTCAAGCTTGAGATTGCCATAGTTCTTCATGTTTTGTGGCATTTCCAACTTTTCATGGTACATGCTCAGCACAGATCATGGCTCCCCTGTTTTCAGGCCTTTGCAGCAACCTCAGGAAGGGCAGCCACCATATCTGTATTTTTTCATTGCGTCCTTCAGGTACATGTTGCAGAGAACACAGGCACTCCAAACCATTATGGGAAGGAAGATATTGAATTCATACCCACAGCACTAAGATCCCTTAGCAACTGGGATACTGCCTGTTCATACACATAGACAAGGGGAAATGTTATTCTTCTTGTTGAAGCCATTCAGAGACTGTTGAGCTAACACTATGGTCTCCTCCTCTAGGTTTCTGTCCTCCAAGGCAGGCTGTCCTGTAAATCTGCTTCATCTATAAGGATTCCCTTCTTCAGGGAGGCTTTCTTCACACCCAAAGACATTTATAAACCTTGCCACACTACTCAGCATTTTCACTACTGTTTCAGTAAAATCCTTCTCGGTGCCAGGCACATAGCACATTACTATTCCAAGTGCAGACAGCACAGTCTTGCATGTCAGGGCTCCCAGTGAAGGCTGAAGACCAGCCCCAAGGTTTGCTACTCAAGATCCTGGGTCTAAGGAGACAGCAAACTGGGAAAAGGTAGAAAATAATCCAGAAAACTGTTGATTATCAGAACGGCTTCTCAAGGAAGACTGTGATCACATATTATTTTAAGCACACATCTGTTAATGAACACACGAGAAGGAGCTATCCCGTCTGAAGGCAGAGATCGATGGGCTTTCTCAGGATATTTTTTTTCCTTGGTTCCTGGGGGGCCTTCTCCAGGTTGAAGCTCTGGAGCTTCTGAGACAAAGGGAGAGACCCACTCTGACTCTGTTGGCTTTGGAATCAGAACCTGAGCGGCTGTCAGAACTCCCAGCAAGCATTTTATATGATTGTCCAGCGAGGACAGGAACGCAGAAGGTGGGCCCAGAGCGCCTTGAATGCCGAAAAGGGAGAAAAGCAATGCAAGATGAAATGATAGGGTACGTCAGGGGAACAAACTCAGAGCCAAGAGAAAAACTGCTGGTGGCCCAAGCCTGAACAATATGAGTAAAAACAATGCTAGCATTTCAAGTATAGCCTAAAAGAACATATACCCAGGACATCTTCTGGATATAAATTTAAAGATGAATGAATGTGGGAGACAAAAACCCCATACAGATCTCCAAATCATAATGCAGACACTTCATTAACTTCCTGCCTCTTCCTAACATGCCTTGTGTCTTGCTTCTGAAGCACACAATGTAAAAAGATAACCAACTAACTTCACAGTGAAAAGGCCTGGCAAAGACTGCCTGGGACAGGTGACTAAGAGAAACATCAGCCTTGGAAAAATGTTGCTACTCTATACTGCTGATTTGATCTGCGACACTTCATCTCTATGGTTTTCCTCCCCCAAACTAAGCCAATCTAACCATAAGTAGATCTCAGTTGAGGTACATTCTGTAAAATACTTCACTAGTTCTCAAAAAGCATGTCTACAACTGTCACAGCCTACCTGAGTTTAGGGAAACATGACAATTAAATGCAATAGAATATTTCAGATAGGTCCTGGAATAGAAAAGGGACACTACACGAATCTACAAATCCAAATAAAGTGTGGACAGCTACTTGCAGCGATTTTATTGTGATAAATGTGCCCCACATAAAATGTTAACAGAACTGGGTGTGAGGCATTTGGAAACTCTATACTACCCTGTTACCTTTTTCTAGATCTCTAGTTATTCAAAATGGGCGCTTACTATTTCTAAAGTGGGTAGCTTAGGCACCAGATTGACTGCCTGCTTATCTGCACAATTGTGCTTTTACTTACAGGGTGCTGGTGACAGCTTCGTGGGAGCACTGGCATTCTACCTGGCTTATTATCCACATCTGTCCTGGGAAGAAATGCTCAAGAGATCCAATTTCATCGCAGCAGTCAGCGTCCAGTCTACGGGGACACAGACATCTTATCCATACAAAAAAGACCTTCCACTTACTCTATTTTGATTACTGTTAACCCCCACATAAAACAGACTCAGGGTCTGCAACTTATAGCTAAGATTTATTTTTAAAATGTCCTGTACTCTCATCTTTACTTGCAAATATGTTCAGTTACTAAAGTCATCTTCATTCACTTTTTACTTTGCTATTGATGCATCTGCAGGAGCCAACCAGAATTTAAAGTTCAAGTTAGGTGGGCCTAGCACAGTAGCCTCGTGACTAAAGTCCTTGCCTTGAACATGCCAGGATACCATATGGGCACCAGTTCTAATCCTGGTAGCTCCACTTCACACCCAGCTTCCTGCCTGTGGCCTAGGAAAGCAGCTGAGGACGGCAAAAAGTCCTGGGACCCTGCACCCACATGGGAGACCCAGAGGCAGCTCCAGGCTCCTGGCTTTGGATCAGCTCAGCTCCAGCCACTGCAGCTGCTTAGGGAGTGAATCAATGGACAGATCTTCCCGTCTATCCTCTCTGTATATCTGACTTTCCAAAAAAGAAAAAAAAAAAGTCTTATATTAAAAATCCCAGTTAAGAAATGCACTACTAGCCATGTTCAGGGACTGGCAAGCTCTGTTGTCAACAAATTACTAAAGGTCTATGTACACTTATATCAGGGGCTATGGCCAACAATGCCTAGAGCCAGAGCAGTAAATGTTGAATAAAGAAAAGGGACATCTCTCTCATTTATTACTCAAGTGCTGTGAAAACTGATCTTTTGCAAATTAAGCACAACCTCTGGGACATATTCAGACTGTAAACTTAACAGCTCAAGTCATTTGTTAAGCCAAATGTTAAGTTTTTTTAAAAAGGGGGATCCATGCACATCCCATATCCTTTAGGTTGGCTTAGCTAAAACCAGTAGATTTGTCTTGTAACCCAAGACCACTGTGTATACTTTTAAGCTAAAAATAGCTAAGATCTCACTGATTATTGCTTTGAATCAGAGCAATAATGATATGCCATAAAACAGCTGACTGACTATGCCACAAGAGGCTCGCCAACTGCCGCCATCTAATTCTATTTTCAGAGAGCTGCCCTGCATTTCCTCTAAGATGCAGACTGGGCTGTGAGGCTGGAACACCTGGTATCTGGGGACAGCGTTAGTTTCTTGCTGCTTGTTGCTGGCTAGTCACTGTTACTCTCCCATACAGATGCTTCGGGTATTAAGAGTTACCATAAAAATAAAACCTCTTACACCAGGGATTTAAAAAAAAAAAAAAAAAAGGAAATTGGACAATTTTGAAAAGGCTTGGGAAACAGTAGCCTAAGAAGGTGTGCAGCCTGGGAGAGCAGAAGTCCATGTGGGAACACACTCCAGTGAACCCTGTGATCAACCAGGCCTTAGAAGCCCTGGCAGAGGCTGCTTATTTGAAAGCACAGATAGGGAAAGACAGAGAGAGATCTTTTATCCAGTGGTTCACCCTCCCCCGCCAAAACAGCCACAACTGGGCTTGGCCAGGCCAAAGGCAGGAGCCTAGAACTCCATGAGTGTCCCAAGTCGGGGACAGATGCATTAGCAGGGAGCTGGATTGGAAGTGGAGCATCCACTTGTGGAATGCCAGCATCACAAGCAGTGGTACCTCACAGTAATTTTAAACACAATAGTTCCCTTTCATTTGAAGTACGAATCCAGAGGCTGAGCACCCTTAAGTGGTCCTGGAGAATACCAGTTTTGGCTTCAGTGACCAGGTTTCAGGATATGGACCAAAGGCATCCTTCCTAGTTAAGTGAGCACAGGCTAAAACAGACGTTCTCCTGGTTCCTTTTGTGCGGCGAGGCTTCCTTCAGATCCTCACTGCTCGCCCTTGCCATCCGCGGTTACTGTCTGGGACTTTGTCCAACCTCACTCCTCAGCGTGACACTGCCTGTTCTAAGTACAAGCAGCAGCAGGCTGGAAACTCTTACATAGATCTCATTAGGAAAAACATCTTTTATTACATGAAACAATGGCTATTTTTCAGTAATGTAGTTAGGTTTTTTTCATTCCAAATAGTGGGGAAAAACATCACTGAAACACAATAGCACAGGCTATTTTAATATTTTTTATTAAGGGCTATAAAAATATCCAGAAAGATAAATAAATATGATGCAATGATATATGTCCTAATATGAAGAATTTTCTTTCACTGCATTGTTTTCCTTCACAATGGCCTTCAAATCACAGGAGGCACTGATTCCATGCCATTTCCTCTTCTTTCATTACGCACTGCAGGTTTCTGAATCAGTATCCCACCCTTAGTCTTCTCATTTATAAATCAAATTCATTTGCAGTCCAATATTTAAAGGGATCGTAATTTTTTCTGTTCCACGAAGAGGACTTTTTTGTTCACTGTAGGGGGAGAAAAAAGGATTGTAGCAGAAAACCAGAAAATGTCATCACAATTTTTATTGAGAACACATATCAGAGCCCGCCTTCTCCCTCATCTTCTTTTACTATTCCTTTGACGTGAAGAAAGGGCTGATTTGCAAACTCAGCTGCTCAATCCCAGAGGCCAGAGAAGGGAGAAAACGTCTAGGAAAACAGGATAGAGCCACCAGCCAGTCAGCGCATTCTCGGTAACCCACAAAGCTGTATTTCAACCAATGTGAAATGTACATTTAAAAAGAAAACTAGGGCAACAGTGGCAAACAGACAACGTTTTCACCCATGTAAGGTCTCCTCTTGTAGCAAATAAGCAGAAAGGAAGCTGGATTCCAGAGCAACCACAGATCACAGAAAAGGAGGTCTGGCTGAAAGTCACCCCAGCGCAGTCCCCAGTCTCTAGCAACGATTTAATACACCCAAATGTGAATTTTTAATTTTGGTAATAGACTGTTTCAGACAAAATGTCATTAGTGTAAATACTATACAGCTTTCAGAAACAAAATCAAAACAGACGTGCTACCTGCCTGGTTGAATGCAAGCAGCTAGATGCTGGATAAAGACTTTCACAGTTCCTATAATGCCTTAGAACACTCCAGTCACACACACGGTGAACGCGTCAGACAGGGTCAGACCCTTGAACGAACAGCATCTGGATGGATGAACTGAGAGTACTGAATGGCTGGGGGTGGAGACAAATAGTAGCAGAAAGCAGAAATCGCACTGGGACACTATGGCCTTGAATGCTAGACTGACTATAGTACACAGACCTAATTTAAAAAGAAATAAAAGCCGAAGGAGGATTAAGTTGGCTCCGTGTATTAGAACAGAAACTTAAGAGACAGAAAGGCCACATTTAAACCTTGACTCCACCATTTGCCAACTCTTGAGTCCTTGGGTCAATTTCTCAAAATACTGAGTTTCCACAGGCAGGTAAAGAAGCCAGCTATGGCACCAGCATCCCATCTGGGCACTGGCTGGAGTCTCAGTTGCTCCTCTTTTGACCCAGCTCCCAGCCAATGCACACGGGACAGCAACAGAGGATGGGACAAGTACTTGGACCCCTGCAGCCATGCAGGAGACCCAGATGAAGCTCCAGTCCCAACTCTGGCCATTGCAGCCATTTAGAGATAGAGGATATCTGTTTCTAACTCTTTAGATAAATAAAATACATCTTAAAAAATGAACAACAAACAAGCAAACAAAAACACTGAGCTTTCCTGTTAAAAAGAACTCCACTTCCCTTCTGGAATTGTTGCTAGACATGCACTTCACACTCACTTCATGTTAGCTGAACTGAAATGACACACCGCCAGCCACAATTATCATCGTAAATTAATTTTGTCAAAATATTTGCTGCTTAATTCATAGAAGTATGCATTTGTCAAGTTCTTTCCCTACATCAGGCCTAAATATATTCTTTTTCAATTAATGTCTATATTGTCTTGTTTGGTCATGCAAGGAATTAATACTGACACGTTTTCATCCTCCTTATGACAAATCTCCATATAGTTAACTAAGCTTATTAAGCATATGCCCCGGTCTTTTATCTTCCTCCCTGGAAATCTGCATCCAGCTACATGAGAAAAAGAAGGCTGCTGCTGCCATAGCATACTATGAACCGCTCAAATAGCTGAGATTTTGCCCATGCTTCCTTACCTGGTTTCCCTCATGAGGGACTAACAAAACACCCTCAAACTAATAAAAAAACATCCTCAAACTAAGTTTACTCATTGCAGTAAATATACTAGGAGCACTCCCAAGCTAAACTGGGCAATGCTACAAGCCCCAAGGCAAACATCCTCACAAAAGCTGCAGGGCAAAAGAAAAAAACACACACACACACACACACACACACACACACACACACACACACACACACACACACACACACACACACACACACACACACACACACACACACACACACACACACACACACACACACACCCCCCCCCCCCCCGCCAGGCGTCCAGCAGGTGGGCAGAGAGCCAGGCAGTCTGCTATCACGTCAGAGAACGTTCTCTTCTTCACTTCTTCCTTCCGTAAAGACAAACGTGCCGCCAGGTTCTGACCATTTCCAAACAAGAAAGTTCTAATTGTCTATTGCTCATGTATTTACTATTTACTCATCTATTCCTCACTCACTCACTTAGAGGATAGCAGTAGAGTTCCCATGTGCTGCCCAGTACCTGTACCAGCCTCAAGCCAAAGCCAGACCCAGGCCTCCAAGCTGTTTTTATATGAGACGGAAAGAGACAGAGAGAGAACTTCCAACCACTGCTGTCCATGTTGCAGCTGAGTCAGGAGCCTGGGCCTTCTATGGAGTACCAGGAACCCAGACATTCAGCTCAGCACTCCTGGCATTACAGGCTGTGCATCAGCGGGAGGCCAAAACAGGGAGCAGAAGCCAAGCACTCGAGCCTGGAGGCAGGCTCCCGGGCAGAGGCTGGCACACTGCACCCACACCTGCTCCACAGAGGGATCGCTTTGCCCACTTATGATCAGAGCTGCTTATAGTTAATCCTTTCTCAATCTCAAAACTTAAAAGCAATCTATTATATATTCCGATCACTACCACACAAGAGATGAAATTTTCCAAACATTTTCATACTCAAATTATCAACAAAGATTACTCAATCAGCATTTATTAGTGCTGTGAAGTTTAAAAAATAAATTCTAAGAGTTTAAATGATGGACAAGTCATTTGTTATAACTGCATTTTCACCAGCTAACACTAAAGTCAGTAAAAATATCATAATAACCCCAAATCAAACCTATCCTACCAACAATTTTTATACCATATAAGAAAATTGCCTCAGTCAGCAGGTACTAAACTAAAATTCTCTTCTTTTTATTATAACGAATGGCCAAATATTTGAATATCATAAAAACGTCAGGGAATTTTATTTCTATTAAAAAATGGAACTCAAGCCATTTGAACTGACAATTGTGCTTCTTAGAGCCTTTTCTAAATGCCTCCCATGCTAACCGTATTAAGCAGCTGAGTATAAAGAGCACAAAAATGAAATGAACCAGAGTTTGAAAACAATAATTAGTTTGCTAGCTTATTTTGCATACATCTGCACATAAAACAGAGAAACAAGACTGGCTTCCACCAACACCAATCAGGAGCAGGGGACACTTGTCCATGACAAATACTTCCCTCAGCTGAGGCCCTTGAAATGACCATTATAGCACGTGGTAGATGGCAGAAAATGGAAAGTCAACTTCCCACCCTTCAGCACTAACACAGACTCCACACTTCTTTAACTTGCATCTGGACCCAGGAACTTGACACTCCCTTCTCAAGACCCTCGTCTCCAGAACAGTACCTCCTTCCCCTTCACATCACTGAAGTGAACCATCTCCCAGAAGGATGTTCCCTGATCTTTCCCCCTCTAAAGTCCAGTCTGCTCACCGCCTTCCCATCTTCAGCTTCCCATCTCCTCATCCTCTCATGATCCTCATCATAAGTTGTCATTCTCTCCCTCTCAAAACAGACTGGCCAAGAGGCACCAGGACTGAATCCATCACTGTCCTGGTGTATCGCTGACCCTGGGCCAGTTAACTAACACCCAGTACATCCTGGTGTAAGCACCCAGTACATCCTGGTGAGTGACTGCTGCAGCAGCAAAGGTGTCACAAAACTACCGGAGGTGTTCGGTCTGGAAAGGAGGCCACAGGCCCTGGAAGCACTGAACCCACTGCGGGTTCACTTCTCTGGTTCTTACCAATTGGATCATAATGCAGAAGAGTCAGTTTCTCCCGTAGCCGGCTCCTCTTCGTGTTGAAGGAGAAACCCGTCCCCGCTTGGCTTACCATTCTCACCAGAATGGTTCTAAGATTAAAAAAGTAAGCTGTTATAATAAAACTCATCGCAACAGTATGATACATTTTTTTAATGAGACATTTTTGAACCGAGAAAACAGCACTTGTGACATGGCACATCACTCAGCCTCAACAATGTTCAGTTGTAAGACAGCCTACATTTTCCATAAAACACAATTTGAATGACTTTTAATCCTGAGGTCTGCTCCACTACTGAGTGACCTGGTATCAATGCAACCAAAACCCTAAGATCATTCAAGCCATCATGTGGGACTAGCCTCAGACACCTGACTTTCTTAAGGTACAGAAGCTGGGAGGAGGAAAACACAGAAGTACTGGGAACCACAGCTCGTTCGTCGGGCAACTGTGAAGCTGGCTGTCTCAGAACAGCCTTCTCTTATGGGGCACAAGTACAAGAAGACAGCAAGGAACAGAAACAGGAGGAGATGAGAAGTTTGAGATTGCTAATATGCAAACCTCACGTCCTTCCTGTTTCAATGCAGTTACAGTCACCCAAGGCATAAAGTCCGTGCTTGCCTCACTGCACTTGCTCATACCTATATGGACATCACTTTTCAGGTGTCTTGTGCTCACTCCCCCAACCTAGAGCAAGTTAATTATCTCTTGTGTTATTATGAAACAAATTTGGAGCTGCAGGCCACAACAACTTGTCACTTTTGGTGTCCAGCACAGTGGCTCACAGATAATCCTTCAAACCACGAAGATCCAACAAGTATCTTTCACTTGCTTACTCCCTAGAAAGCACTATGGGAAACTGGGAACTTTCTAGTATGAAAGGTGAGTTCATACACAAGGCCTAAAATGCAAGCCAAACATGAAAAATATCACAAGAATGGTACCAAGAACATGAAAGGTAGGGAACAGCTATGCAGCAAACAAAGGCACGGGATTCCTACAGAACCTAGGGGAAGGAAATTGTTGTGTGTGGTCTTCTCAAGATTTATTTTTTTCAAAAGGCAAAATAACAAAGAAACAAAGATTTCCCATTGCTGGTTCACTTCCCAAATAGCTACAATAGCCATGTCCAGGCCAGGCGAAAGCCAAGCACTCCATCCTGCTCTCCCATCAGGGCGGCAGGGACCAAGTTCCTGGGCCATCTTCTGATGACAGTCTAAGTTCACTGAAGCTGGATCAGAAGAGGTGCAGCTGGGACTCAAGCCAGCACTCTGACACGGCATGCGATAGTAGATCTATTGTGCAACACTACCCCTGTTCTTGCAAGATTCATTTATTTAAGGAGTGACAGAGGAGACACAGAAAACACCTTCCATCTACTGGTTCACTCTGCCACTGCCATGCTGAAGCCAACAACCATGAACTCCAGCTGGGTCTCCAAAACAAGTGGCAGGAAATTAGATAGTTGGACCTCCCAGGCCCATTAACAGGAAGCTGAATCAAAAGCAGAGGCAGACCTCAAACTCAGGACTCTGATATGGGACGCAACACCTTTAAGTACAGGCTTAACCTGCTTCACATCTGTCTAGGAAGTGAACAATTCTGACCTACGGGCTAGTGGATCAGTGATACCAGCATTCCACATGATCGATGGTTCAAGTCTCAGCTGCTTCCATTCTTTTTTTTTTTTTTAAGATTTATTTTTATTTTTTTTTTTTATTGGAAAGGCGGATATACAGAGAGGAGAGACAGAGAGGAAGATCTTCCGTCCGATGATTCACTCCCCAAGTGAGCGCAACGGCCGATGCCATGCCGATCCAAAGCCAGGAGCCTCTTCCGGGTCTCCCACGCGGGTGCAGGGTCCCAAAGCTTTGGGCCGTCCTCGACTGCTTTCCCGGGCCACAGGCAGGGAGCTGGAAGGGAAGTGGGGCCGCCGGGATAGAACCGGCGCCATATGGGATCCCGGGCGTGCAAGGCGAGGACCTTAACCACTGCGCCGGGCCCAAAGCTGCTTCCATTCTGATCCTGCTCCCTGCTAATGTACCTGGGAAAGCATAGAACGGTCCAAGGGTTTCAGCCCACTACCCATGTGGGAGACCCAAATGAAGCTCCTCACTTCGGGCTTTGGCCCAGACTAGTCCCTGTCACAGAGGTCATTTGGGAAGTGAAAAACTCGATGGTAGGAAGAGCTCCCTGAGTCCCAGTACTCTTTTAGGAGGAAAATACTAATGTTTTCATTAAATTTAATCCATAAAAAACGTAAAAGGTTTTTGATGTCCTGGAATCTAACAAAAAGGTAGTTTAGCACTGTCCTATCTGTAATGCACATAAAATCTTCTGTAGTTACCAACCGAGTATTTCTGGTCTTTCTAGCATAGCATAGAATCCTTAATTTATTTCACTATTTTAAAAAATGTTCTGTACCATGAATGCAAAGGATTACAAAACTCTTTCAAACAGGCTCTGACTTAATCAGTAAGTCTGTTTTGCTGCAGTGTGCTTCAGACAAATGAACCCTAATCCTCCAAAGAAACAGAAAGGAAAAAAAAGGTGGCAGAGAACAGCCCAGAGGTTTGTTTAGGAACCGAACAGGGAACTAAGGGATGGGGACTGGGCAATTCTAGTGCAGTGTCAGGACGCTCATTCACGCCACTGGTACGGGGTTCCGGTTTCCCCAACGCACAGGGTGATGTGGTCACTCTGTATTGGACAGCAAGGAAACACAGCCCCTGGCTCAGACCCGACTTTATGATGATGGGAATGTACTAGGAATCCTGACCTTTCCTTGGACTACAGATCCAGGATCCTCTCCTGAGATGCTGTGGGGCAGCAGCCAGCCCATCACCCCCACCATGCAAACAAAGCAGAAGCCAGCTACCCCGGGGGGTCTCTGTTGCAATGCCCAGAAGGTATACCAAACACAGGTTCAACTCATGATGGGTTTAGCAAGACACAAGCCCAACCTAAACTATGGAGCATCTGTATGTAATTAACTAAATGCCAAATGCTTGGCTTCACAGAAAGATCCACTGGTAGCAGCTCAAAGAACAGGTTCAACATAAACAAGTTCTTAGAAAATCCTTTACTTACTTTGACTTGCTCTTGGCAACTGTTTTGCAGAGAGCAGAGGTTGGGAAAGAAAATAAAAACATAAACTGATTATCACTCATGCAAAGTTCCTATAAATGTCTATAACAACCGAAAGTACTCTATTGATTAAGTACTTGTCAGTCAAGTACCAAGGGGGCTCCAAAAGTTTACAGAGAGTAGACTTTAACAAGTTTTGGTGCAAAAATTTGCAGTCTCTGCAGTCCTTTTATGCTTTTTCAATAGTATGCATTTTCCATGAACTGTGTGAACTCTCGAATTCCCTGGCTATTAGAGATGCCGCTATCATTTTATAGATGGAAGCTAAAAAGCTGAGCACAATCCAATCAATCCGCCCAGTGCTTTACAGGACCGCGGTTCGAGCCGGGCCGGCGACCTTCCAGGCCCTGTCGGCTCCGCAGCACCTCCTCTGAGGTGGCCAAGAAGACCTGTGCCACCTCTACGGCGCTTACTGTCCTGTTTGGCAAGTCAGCCTGTGCCACCCTTAGCCATGGCACCAGGCAGAGAAGGGAACGAAGTCCACCCGGGAAGATGGCAGGGCGCGGGGCCAAGGCTAGCGGCCGTGCCCGACTGCGTTATCACCTGGCAGTCCACTGCTGCCCGCTCGTCAGAGTCCGAGCGGAGCAGGCCACGAAATCTGGGGTCCCTCCCTGCTGGGACAGTCACTGACTGCGGACGACTGCCCACGGAGCCCTCGGCTCTTCAACAGCCCCAGCGACCCGCACGGGGTTCCACACCCGACTCGGCAGCCTCGCAAAGCCTGTCCTGCTTCATCCCGCCCTCGCCGCCGTCAGCGCCACTTACAGGAGACGGCGGAGAGGAACATGGCGACAGCTCCCGGAAAGCCTCCGCCACCGACCCCAAGGCCCGCTACAGACAACTACTTCCGGGGGTACGGGCCGGTTCCGGAAAAGCACGTCCGGGACGTGCCCAGGTCACGCCTCCTCCTGACATACGCGAGTTTTCTGGCGCGGTGTTCTGTTTTTCACGCTGTGTTCGGCCTCCGTTCCCCGCCCTACTTCCCGAAAGCTGGGAGTCAGGGAAGTCTCAGGTCTTAGGCTTCTGAAATGCGTACAAGAACCAGGTGTGAGCCCCAGCTGAAGTCTCCACGATAGCCAGGGGCCATCACCTGTCTGCTTCCGTAGGTGCCAGTGGCCGCTCCGCCCGCTGAGGAGGCTGCAGCTGCGACTTGATCACGGGCGAAGGCATAACAAGCAGTGTCTTCGCCTGCACCAGTACCTGGAAAAAAATTTTATTAGTGTCCGGGGTTCGTGCCGCCGACCCTCCATTCCACCTCTGGGTTGTAGTTTGCTGCTTTCCAAACTTGTTTCGCTACATAACGGCCAGCGCCCGCATGAGAGCACAGGAACCGTTTCGTATCAGCTGTTCCAGCACACTTCTTCCCTGTTATCAAACACCATCGCACCCAGTTAAGGACTGCGCTCAGTCCCCTGGAGTTAGGAGTCGGCCTTGGGCGGCCCCCATTCCTTACTTCTCTGGTGGAACTCGGGGAGAAATAGGTGCACCTCCTTTACTGTGTTTTCAAATGCCCATCAGTGCCTGATAACTGGATTCCAGTATCTGAGATCAAGGGAGTACTCACATAACTTGACTGAACTTACAAAGCTGGTGAATAGACATGTCAATAAAATTGTGTTGCTGGACGCTAGGTCCTAGCACTATGCAATCATTCCTTTAAAAGGGTTTTTTGGAAAGGTCTGGAGTTACGGGGCCTGGTACAATGGCGCAGTGGCTAAAACCCAACCTTGCACACTCCAGAATCCCATATGGGTGATGGATCATGTCCTAGCTATTCCACTTCCCATCCAGCTCCCTGCCTGTGGCCTAGGAAAGCAGTCAAGAACGGCCCAAAGCCTTGGGACCTTGCACTCGCATGGGAGACCCGGAGGAAGCTCCTGGCTCCTGGATCAGCTCAGCTCTGGCCATTGAGGCCAGCTGGGGAGTGAAACAGTGGATGAAAGATCTTTCTGTCTGTTTCTCCTCTCTCTCTGTAAATCTGACTTTCCAATAAAGATAAATCTTAAGAAAAAAAAAAAAAGGCAGAGTTACAGAAAGAGAAGGAGCCTCTTCCGGGTCTCCCATGTGGGTGCAGGGTCCCAAAGCTTTGGGCCGTCCTCGACTGCTTTCCCGGGCCACAGGCAGGGAGCTGGAAGGGAAGCGGGGCTGCTGGGATAGAACTGGCGCCCATATGGGATCCCAGGCGTGCAAGGCGAGGACCTTAACCACTTGCGCCACTGTGCCAGGCCCTGCTTGTTGCATTTTAATTCCTTTTTTACTTGTCAATTCCCTATTGTATGTCTTAGTTCCTAAGAACTTCTCAAGATCAGGACCTCTGTCTTACGCACTGCATTGCCCACCACATGGGCCAGACTTAGCTCAGGGCAAATGGATGCATCTAAGAAAGACAGGCTTCATACAGAAGTTAAGCTGTTAGCAAATACTGATACGCAAATGTCAAATGATAGTAGGTTTTAAGGTTCAGGAGGGTGTGTAAGTTCTTGAAATTCTTGAGTGGAGTGGAAGGAAGCAATGATTTTCCAGTCTCATTAGTTCACACTGCAGCCACCTGTTATTTATACCTAACACATTGCTGGCAACCGGCAAGTGTTAATTAAAAGGTTTATTAATACAGATGTAATTCATGATGAGGGGAGGAGGGTTCACCTGAATTTACATAATGAGCCTTCTGTGCCTTAGGAGGGTGCATCCTGGCAACACCCATGGGAAAGTTGTATTATGAGAAGAGGGCTGCCCCCTTTGGAAGTTAGGGATGCTGGTAGAAGGAGAAGACACAGCTATTTAGACTATGGCCTGAGCCCAGGGAAGTAGCAGGCGAATAGCTGCTGTGGGGTCAGGGCCTCATCCGCAGCATCTGCCTTGGGCCAGTGGGCTCCTGTGCCTGGTTAGCATTAGCATTCAGACTCTTGCAGGCTGGGACCTGTCCTTCCAAGCTGTTTTGAGGGCCTTGGAGGCCCATGGTCTAGCCACTATCACACCCACATCCTGCCTGACTTGTGTTTGAGGTACTCTACTGAGCCACTGTTCTAGTCCCCAGGGTCAGTGATCCTGGCTTCCTGACCCACCGCAGAGGCCTGGGAACACGGGCAGTGACAGAAGCTACAGGAGAACGTTGTAAGGGGGCCCAGAGCTGGAACTCTTACCCCAGACAGAGCTAGGCAGGCAGGTGGGAGACATCTTTAAAATCAGGGTCATGGGCCCTGCATGGTAGCTTTGTGGCTGAAGTCTTCGCCTTGCATCCACCAGGATTCCATATAGGCATTGGTTCATGTCCCAGATGCTATATCCATCTAGCTCCCTGCCTCTGGCCTAGGAAAGCAGTCAGGGATGGCGCAAAACCTTGGGACCCTGCACCAGCATGGAAGACCTGGAGGAAGTTTCTGGCTCCTGACTTTTGGCTTTGGGTCAGTTCAATTTCTGCTGTTATGGCCTCTTGAGTGAACCAGTGAACCGAAGATCTTTCTCTCTGTATCTCCTTCTCTCTGTATATCTGCCTTTCCAATAAAAATTAAATAAATAAAATAAAATCAGGATCATAACAAGGACACCCTGAGTCAGCCAGGCTGGAAGCTGGGGCACCGAGCAGGTCCAGGGTATGTTATAGGTGTCCTCTAGCTGGCATTCAATACCTGCTCTTCTCTGGCCTCGTCTTCCTAAGTCAACTCGATCTGTCTTGACTGGGGCCTACTAGGTGATGGTCTTTTCTAAATGAAACCTTCCTGAACGAGTACGTTCCACCCTCTTTGCAACTACCCTCTTGCACCAGCACCTGGTAGACTTCCCAGCATTCTTAGGTCAGGGGTCCCTACTCCATTCTCTATCAGCCCTGCTCTGCCAGCCAGGAGTTCCTAACACAAGGCTGCTGTCCCACTTGCAGTCTAGACAAATGGGACTGAGCACCTGCTGCCTCAAGCTGTCTACTTTCAGCAGTCCTGCCACCAGAGCAGGAGGGGCTAAAGGCGGAAGTGGAGAGAGTAATGCAGACTAAAGCACAAGAGTGTCTGAACCATGGGCAGTAAGCACAGTTCTGGAGCAAGGGTGTGAGTGAGGTAAGCTAGGAAGGATGACTGGAGTCAGGTCATCAAAGAGCCCAGATGTTACAGCTGGGAGCAAGGCCTTTGTTCTGTGGGCAGGCAAAGCCTGTGATGTGACGTGACCTGACATGACGTGATGTGATGGCAGGCCTGCAGGACAGCATCTGACATTCAGGTGTCTTCCAGGCTCACAGAAAGGATCAGTCTCCTGGTGAACGGCCCTTGCCATCTTGCTGCTGGTAGAGTTCCGGCTATCAGTGGAATTCAGATTGCCACTTGCTCAATGTCGCTGTGGTATCGGTCACTGCAACACCACACTGTTGTGTCTGCTGCTTTCCTGTCTGTCAGTCTCCAGGTACCCCTCTGCTGTTGCTCTGTCCTCTCCTATTTCCAGGAAAATGCCTTCTTTGTTTCACACTCGCTAATATTTCTCCATCTGTTTAAACATATCCTTATCCTATTCCGCCATCTTGATTCTCTCCTGAACTTTTTGTTGGGGCGGGTGGGGCAGAGAAAGAGGAGGAAGGGAAGGCTGTTGTTTGAGTTTGTAAAAAACTATGGCTTACTTTTGCCCCTCAAAACATGCATACATGCCCAATCAAGAACAATTCTACTTGCACATTCCAAGTGGCCCTTGACCCTGACCATTCCATGGGAGAGCAGCTGGGGAGCTTAATGCACAATGCCTGGCTGTCTGCCTGCCCCCGGGACCCTGCTTTCCTTGATCTGGGTGCGGCTGGATATGAAGTCTTGTCGGTTCCACTGCACTGTCAACGTTGATAAGTCGAAGGCTGATGGGCTCTGGATGAAAGCCACTTACCGCCAGGGTAGAAAGGCACCTGCCTGGGTAGAGAGGAAAAAGGAGACAAAGTAGCCAATGTGAAAGAATGAGAAGGAACAAGCAGAGGGAGAGGATGCTCAGAAGCCTTCCAGAAAATTCCAAATGCAATCCAAGAGTCTCTGAACACCAGGCCTGCAAGATAAATGGAAGTCAGCAGACAGCACCCTTCCCGCCCACACCTTTCACCCGCCCCTGGAGCTTCGTCTCTGGGCAAAGTCAAGCCATCCAAATACATGGCTTGATTGCAGGGAGAGGCGGGTGGGTAGGGAGAGGATGGCATCGGCGGTGGGGCCCATGGAAAGCACCTGTGAAGGTGTGGGAGGAATGAGCTAGAGTTCTGAGCCGGAGTCAAGAACGGGAATTCCTGCGCTGGGTGGGAAGCTGGGTGGTGTCACAGTAGGGGACATGGCAGCCCAGCTGGAGACGAAATGTACTTGTATCCAAAGCCTAAGAAGCCCCAGATCTTCTGTTTCTTTCTTTCTTTTTTTTTAAGATTTGTTTTCACTTATTTGAAATGCAAAATTGCAGGAAATTTTTACACATTGGTTCACTCCCCCGATGGCTGCAATGTTCAGGACTGGGCCAAACTGGTTAGCCGCCAGAAACTCTTTTCAGTTCCACATGGATGCTGGGGCCCAAGAATTTGGGCTATCCGCTGCTGCCTTCCCAGGTACATTAGCTGGTATATGAATCAGAAGTGGAGCAGCCAGGACTAGAACCAGCACTCACAAGAGATGCCAATGCAGGTGGTAGTTAAATCAGTTATGCCACAATGCCAACCTCCCTGAGGTTATTTTTTGTTGTAATTGTTGTTTTTATTTTAAATTTTTAATATTTATTTCATCGTTGAGAAGAATGCATACCCACATGGACCTCTAAAAATGGTGGAGAGCCCAGGTTACTTAATTAGGACATGCCCACCATCTCTGGTGATCCTCATCAAAACATTTCTAAGGCTTGTTCCTCTGGAAAGGCCCTTGGTCTAAGGAAAGAATGTTCTCTGAGGTTTTCAAACCAGGGGATCACCAGAAGCACCCAGTGTATGCATGGCCAGACACCATGGTTCCACGGGCAAGTGCACAGGGGTGAGGGAGGGTCAGCACCTGGTGCCACCCTGCTGCAGGTGCGTTAAGAACCCCGTTTCTCAATGCCAGGGGATGTGTCAACATGCAGATTCTGAGCTAGGTGTGAAGTGAGGCCTGAGTGTCTGTGTTTCTAACAAGCTCACAGATGAAGTTAAGAGTGCTGCTGGCTCTGCATCCTTCCTAACCAGACTGTGATCTGGGTGGGTAACAACATCAGTATCATTTGAGAGGCTGCAGAATTCAGGTGCCCCTAAACTTCATGAGTGTGAATCTAGTTTTTTTTGTTTGTTTGTTTACAAGACCCCTAAATGACTGCTCTACACATTAAAGTTTGAGCATCAGTTTGATGAAAATATAAATCAGGGGCCTAGTGCCATGACCTAGTGGCTAAATCCTGGCCTTGATCGTGCCAGGATCCCATATGGGTGCTGGTTCTAATCCCAGCAGCCCCGATTCCCATCAAGCTCCCTGTTTGTGGCCTGGGAAAGCAGTTGAGGACAGCCCAAAGCTTTGGGACCCTGCAACTGTGTGGGAGACCTGTAAGAGCTCCTGGCTTCAGATCAGCACAGCACCAGCTGTTGTGGTCACTTGGGGAGTGTGTCATCAGATGGAAGATATTTCTCTCCGTCTCTTCTCCTCTCTGTGATCCGCCTTTCCAGTAAAAATAAACAAATCTTTTTTTAAAAAAATGTATAAATCAGTAATCCCTTCATCCAGAACACAGTTCCATCTGGTGATGAACAAAGCAGCAGTGGAGTTCCTGAAGCCAGGGGATGGGGCCAGCAATCACCCTGCCTTAATGCTAACCAGTAGCTCCCTGCCCAGGACAACAGCGGTCCTGATGCTAGCACAGAGAACTCACGGCCACATGGAGTGGGAGCATGTTGAATTGTCTTGTCTGTGAAGAATAAAAGTCTCATCAGAAATGCAGCCAAGAAGACACCTTGGCCTCACCTACCTTTACCTTGGGCTGGATCCATGTTTAAAGCCCACAAGAGCCATGGCAAAGTTTCCCCAAAATAACCATTTTCAGGAGAATTTTCTGTGACTTTTCCCACTTAACTGGATCCACAATCTCATTTCCAACCACCCTCAGAGAGCCTGGCCCCGAAAAGGAATGACCCTGCCAATGTCCCTGCAAATGCACTTCAGAGATGGTTCCCGTGGGATCTGCACTGTGTTGAGACCTGAGACACCAGCAGCCCGTGTGAGCACTGGCTGGAGTCCCAGCTGCTCCATTTCCAATCCAGCTCCCTGCTAACACACCTGGGAAAGCAGAGGGAGACAGCCCAAGGACTTGGGACCCTGCACGCACATGGCAGACACAAATGGAATTCCTGGCTCCTAATTTCAACTTGGCTCAACCTCTGCTTTTGAGCTCATTTGGGGAGTGAACCAGTAGATGGAAGATGCGTGTGTGTGTGTGTGTGTGTGAGTGTGTGTGTGTGTGTATGCCCCACTGTCTAATTCTACCTTTCAAACAAATAAATAAATAAACCTTTCTGGGAAAAAAATACAGTTCCCTCCCAGCAGGCATTTCCCCCAAACTGCCAGGAACATATGAATTAGGAGGAGGTAATCTGAAGGCAGATATGTGATTTACAGTCTTTCTGGCCAACTACTCTGCTGCAGAGCAATGTAAATTTACCCCAGCCCTTTTGCTGGCTGTGCAAAGGACTGGTTACCTAAGCTTCCCAGTTGCTTTGGAAGAATGTGCAGAGGCAAGCGGTCAAAGCCACCTTCCTCTGGACCGAGGATTCCTCATGTTGATGCAGACAGACAGCAGTCTGCGAGTTCCCAACGATGACCTAACTGGAGTTCCTGCGGTTTGGGATCCTGCCTGCCTGTGCTTCACCCTGTTGTGCCTCTGAGACAGGAGCCCGGCCTCGCAGCCAGGAGATTGTGGTTAGTTTCCTGGCTCCCGCCCACCTGAGGTGGGGACACACCTGCACCCTTGAGGGAGAGAGCCTGGGAGGCCAGGGCTGAGTCACTCAGCTGGATACACGTCAAATGCATTAGGACAGCAGTTTGGCACTTCGGAAGAAGAAGAACCCACACACAAATTCTTCTGGATGTTAACACTGTCAGTGTTCAAAGGAAACCATAAGAAGGAATAAGTTGGTGCCCCCCAACTCCTGCACTGGGGTTTGCTCGGCATGTGTGATCACTCAACAACCCCCTGACCCAAACAAGAACAACAACAACAACAAAAGCCTCAGCTTCACCTACAGGTCTAAAACCTGTTCTAAAACCATGGGAATGCAGAACATCCCCCTTGTTTCTGTCCAGTGTTTCTCTGGACTCTGTTACTCACATGGCTTGTAAAATTACTTGAAGTGTAACTTGAATAAACCTGAGGTCCCTTCCTTATGAAGGCCCATCTGCATGGAGTATCCTTACCAAAAGAAAGGGGGTTTAACTCCGATGTCTTGAAGGCATAGCCATTTTTCTTCACCTGAGTGTTCTCTGGCTCCTCAATCCAGAACAGTTCCCTACCTTATTTATTTGAGTATTTCAGCAGTTGGATCTCCAGCATCCTGCTGATCCTGGTCCTCCACCTTGATCCAGCCACAAGAAACGGGGAGCTAAGCAGCTCGGAATCCTCCTACAGAAGGCTTAGGGTGGTCTTCAACACAGACCCTCACATGCTTCACCTCCAGTCCAGCTTCCTGCTAACGCACCTGGAAAAGCAGCAGAGGATGGGCCAAGTGCTTAGGCTCCTGCATCCACGTGGGAGACCCGGGCGAAACTTCCAGCTCCTGGCTTACACCTGGCTGAGCCCTCATCATTGGTTTCCATTTGGGGGAGTAAAACTAGCAGAAGGAAGAGCTCTCTCTTTTTCTCTCATTCTGTCTTTCAAATAAATAAAATAAAACTTAGAGAGAGAGAATGGCACCTGCCTAACCAGGTCCCCAAGGTGGTTGCCCTGACCCCCAGCTGCAAGCAGGAAGCAGCCCCTGCCAGAGACTCTGTGGCAACTCTGATCCAACCAAGGTAAGCACCGCAGCCTGTTTGTATTTACCTGGGAAGTGAGTGTTTGGAGAGGAGTCAAGTGAATTTGATGCCACATGGTAGGGAGCCAGCAAGGAAAGTCAGGGTCCGTCTCACATTTGGTGTGCGTGACAATGAGCCATTGGAAAGGAAGGAGGTAACACCTGTCTTCTCTGGCAGGAAAAAATCGGGCCCAGTTTAATCTGGTGCTGAGGAGCTAGTCACGTGACTGCCTGAGTGTGCGTGGCAGTTCCCAGAGACCCTAATTAACTCCACGACTTAAAGGTTAATGAGATAAAACAGCCAGCTATACATCAAGTTGATGGCTGGTGCAAGGAGGAAGCCCCCAACTCCAGCTCCACCACACTCATATCATACAATCTTATTTTTTCATTTGATTAAATTTGATTACATACAAATATATGTGAATAAAAGTACAATGATAATATTCATACTTAAATTATAAACTATCCTGCTCAAGTCTTCTTTCTAAACCTACTCAAGACTGATTAAGTCAATCGTTAATTATTAACAGACTTAATCATCTCAGAACTGATTTTTTGGAAGGTTTAAGAAAAGACCTACCCACAGAGCAAATAATATCTATGTGAAATGTCCGAACAGTATGTCCCTGAAAATGTGCACACAAAGTAAACTTTAGAAAATAAAACCACAATTCCTGCTTACTGATGACTCCTTCCATTGGCTGTCTCCAGAGGTGGGTTTTCCCCAAGGTTACAGGCATAGCCACCAAAATCAAGACTGGCTCTCCCAGTTGGATCAGCTCTACCTCCTTGGGCGAGTTATGTTGAACCTCGGTACCTCCATGTCTGTTGTGTGGATCAGACAGACTATGAATCTTGGGGTTCTTCTGAGAAGGAAACGTGGTACCCTGGGTAAGTCACGGAGCACGGGAAGTGCCCCAGAAATCGCAACGCTTACAGGGGAAGGGGCACCTGACTTCTCAGACTCCCATCTCAGAGTCTTCTGCAGGGAATACTCAATTTTGAAATGCAGGTTTAAGGAGACCAAGCTTTCAGCAATGCACGATGGGAGAGTTGCACACTGTCAGGTTAGCCTGGGTACAGCATTGCTTCCTCGAGATTTGATACAACTTCCCTTCCCCTCACAGAATCTTGTTTGTTTGCTTAACTCAGAATATTAAGATTCCTAAGAAATGGGGAAGCTGCCTAAGAGCCTCATTTAAAAAAAAATTCTGGGCCTGGCATGATAGCCTAGTGGCTAAATTTTAGCCTTACATCTGCCTGGATCCCATATGGGCACCAGTTCATATCCCAGCTGCTTTACTTCCCATCCAGCTCCTTGCTTGTAGCCTGGGAAAGCAGTCAAGGACAGCCCAAGGCCTTGGGACCCTGTACCCATGTGGGAGATCTGGAAGAAGCTCCTGGCTCCTGGCTTCGGCTCAGCTCAGCTCCAGCCATTGTGGTCCCTTGGGGAGCGAACCAGCAGATGAAAGACCTTTCTCTCTGTATCTTCTCTTTGTATATCTGCCTTTCCAAAAGCAAAAATAAAATAAATCTTTTTAAAGTTTTTTCTTCATTTATTTATTTATTTACTTACTTATTTGAAAAACAGAGCAAAAGATATATTTTATTCACTGGTTTAATAACCAAAGGGCTTTCATGGCTAGAGCTGGGCCAGGCCAGAGCTAGGAGTCATGAACTCCATCAAGGTCTCCCACGTAGGTAACAGGAACTCAAGGCTTGGGGCCTTCACCTGCTGCATCCCTGGGGTGTTGGCAGGGACACGGAATAGAAGCAGAGTAGCCAAGACTGAACCAGCACTCTGATATGGAATGCAGGCATCTCAAATGGCAGCTTAGTTCACTGTACTACAATGCCCACCCCTGACAGTCTCATTTTTATTTGTTAGAAATGGCAGCCCTGAAGGCTGGCATTGTGGTACAGCAGATAAAGAGCCACTTGCATTGCTGGCAGTCCTGTACCAGCTGCTCCACTTCTAATTCAGCTCCCTGCCAATGGCTTGGGGAAAAACAGCAGAGGATTGCCCAAGTACCTGGGCCCTTGCCACCCAAGTGGGAGACCCAGAAGAAGCTCCTGACTTCATTCTGGCCCTTCCCTACCATTTCAGCCATCTAGGGAGTAAGCCAGTAGACAAGAGATCTTGCTTTCTCTCCGTCTCTGCCTCTCCCTCTGTAACTCTGACTTTTAAAATAAATAAAATATATATATATTTTTTAAATAAACAAATATTTTAAAAAATAAAAATAAAAGACATAACAGTCCTTAGGTCATATTTCACAGCTTTGGCCATTAAGAGGAAATTTCCAGATCCTCTGACACTCTGCTCTTTCTGGCTAGACACACTTGCTCCCCTGGAATGGCTCAGGGGAAGCACGGGCTGCTGGAGGCAGTCTCTCAGAACCACAGCCCCACTCCTGAGTGTCCCCCCACCCCCCGTGTGAACTTCCTGCAGGGCATATGTAGCTACAGGTTAAAGAGAGCAAGACAGTGGATTCAGTATCCACTCTCAGCCCTGATGCTCTGAGCCCTGATAGTCCTTGAGTCATAAGCATAAAGGGTCAAGGGAAGAAGAAAAAAACTGTGCAGAGCAGGGCCTTGCAGCCGCAGTCCCAGCTGGCCCAGCCCTGCTGACCTTGCCTTTATCCTCGAAGAACAAGACAAGCTTTGGTCTGCCTGTTGCATCAGCTTTTACCCATCTGCCCTTCCCTTCTCCACCCCCGGAAGTGGTAAGGAAGATTAAGTAATAGCCAGTGATGCAATCCTGCAGGGAGGTGGGAAGCAGGGAAACTATCTCACTCCTTCCAGCCAGGCCCCACCCAGTAGACTCTCCTTAAATTCAAGTCCATAAAGGAAAAATACTCAATTGCTCCTGAGTCCTCCCCATGGCCAGTAACCCTCCTGCCTCCACCTGCGCATGTGCGAGGTGATGTGTAGAACTTTGGAGTCCTCTGTTTTGGTCAAGTTGAACTCCAGAACCTCCGATTATTAGAGATAATATCCCCATTGTACGTGAGATAAAATGGAGATCCAGAGCAGTGGAGTGACTTGGTGAGGGGCGCACAGCTAAGCTCACACTGTTCTGCTGCATACAGAACAAGTATAGGACCCAAGTGTTCAGACTTCCCAATCTTTGGCTGGAAAGCAGCCCCAGAAAGATGTTTAGTGGTCAACAAAGCCGTAGAGGCAGGGCAGTAGGAAGTACAAGAGATTCTAAGAAGTGAGACTAACTGCTCAGCCATTACAGAATGGGAGCTCCCCCCAAAATTCAACATAGACCTAACATATGGTCCAGTCTTCCCACTTCTAAGTATCAGAAGGAAATGAAATCAGCACATGAAGGAAATACCTGCACAACTGAATTCACGGCAACAGTATTCACCATAGTGAAGACAGGGAATCCAGATGTCCATCAATGGATGAAAGATCAAGAAGATGGAATTTGATTCAATCATGAAAAAGAACGAAATCCAGCAAATATTGCAAATCTTTGTATCACATGAAATAAGCCACACCCAGGATCAGTACTGGAAATTCTCTATCTCACTCGGAAGCTGTAAGAATTCTCCAACGTAGGTCTTGAAGGAGAGCAGCTCTATTTGAGGCTGAAGTGAGAAAGGAGCAGACTGTGGGGAAGGAGAGGACTCCTTCTGGAATAGGCCAGGTAGCCTAACACAGGCCTGCACACCCCCAGCCTGCGAGGCTGCTGATGCAAGTAGGCAGGGATTCCAGGTTGAAGGAACTAGCAGGACCGGTGGGTGGGGGCAAGACAACAGACAGTATTAATATGAATGTCCAGAGTAGGAGGCTGAGATCGGAAACTATTCCTGATGCACAATGACTTAAAGAGAATAATAGAAGCTCTAGCGGAATGCACATTCACACTGGTGTTATCTGTTTATCCATGTGCAATCCTGCTAATGCTGCATGGAGAGGCCAGCTTCCCTGGCTCTCTCACAGCTGAGAAATGCATATCAGTGAGCTTCAACTGATGAGGGGTCTAAGGTGGCTCCTGCTCCTGCCAAGGCCTTTCTTTCAGAACCACCACCCTTGGCTTTGAACCTAAGAGTGATTTCTGATGTCCTGCATTTTTAGGCTTTTCCAACCCTGGAAGTCTAAGTGTGATCTGGATTTGAAAGACGCTCAGGCCATCTGAGTGCCTGTCATTCCGCTAAAGCATGGCATATTCTTTGACAAATGCTTGAGACTCCCTGCAACCTAATAGCCCTTCTGAACTCTACCTCAATCATGTTCTCATGCTGATACTCGGTTCCTAATCATGCCAGACATTTGGCATCATAGTTAAACTGCCCATTAGAAAGCCCATATCTGGGGCCAGTACCATGGAGTGGGCTAGGCTTCTATCTGTGGTGTGCCAACATCCAGTGTGGGCACTGCTTCAAGTCCCGGTTGCTTCATTTCTGGTCCAGCTCCCTGCTTGTGGCCTGGGAAAGCAACAGAGGCTGCCCCAAAGCTTTGGGACCCTGCACCCACATGAGAGATCCAGAGGAGATACCTGGCTCCTGGCTTTGAATCAGTTCAACTCTGATCATTGCAGCCATCTGTCTCTCTCTGTGTAGCTCTGCCTTTCAAATAAAAATAAAACATCGTAACATATTTTTTTTAAAAATCCATGTCTTGCATCAGACATGAACTGGCCAACCTCTACATCTGGGACATGAACTAGAACCCATATAGGGTCCCATTGCATGCAAGGTGAGGATTTAGCCACTAGGCTATTGCACTGAGCACAGCTGCTTTTCTTGATTGCTCATACCCAAAAGCATTAAGTAGTTTTTGCTTTTTGCCTAACTAAATCTAATGAGTCAATTAAGATATCTGCTTTCACTTTGTGCTCCTTACTAACAAGGCTGAGCTGGTTCAAGGATTAGGAATGTAGGAAATGCTCATTTCCAAGTATGAACAAATCCACTCAAACTGTGCAGCCCCATGCTATCTTCATCCCACTCTCCAAAGAAGGAGAGTTGAATACAGGGATATTTAGTCAATGTCATTCTTTTACGACGAGAAAACTGAGGCTCAAGGAGGTGAAGTGTTAAATAAGAACTCCAGATTACGCCACCAATATCTGCAGAATTAGCAGGTTCTTAAATCTCCCCTTCTCCCCTGCCTGGCAGGGCTCCCCATCCTAATTGCCAGATCTGCTCTGGGTGAAAGTTTGCCTTAGAGTGCCCTCCCATGGCTCTGGGCAGCCACTGGAGCAGCTCTGGTGACAGAATCACACACAGAACTGGTTCAAATCGATTGCTGGGGCTGGCAGGTGGTACAGCAGATAAAACTGCCACTTCCAAAGCAGCATTCCATACTGGATGCTCCATTTCTTTTTTTTTTTTTTTTTTCCTTTAAGATGTATTTATTTTTACTGGAAAGTCAGGTTTACAGAGAGAGGACAGAGACAAAGATCTTCCATCTATTGGTTCACTCCCTCAATGGCCATATCAGCCAGAGCTGAGGAGCCAGGAGCCTATTCTAGGTCTCCCACGCAGGTACAGGGTCCCAAGGACTTGAGCTGTCCTTGACTGCTTTCCCAGGCCACAAGCAGGGAGCTGGATGGGAAGTGGAGCAGCCGGGATATAAACTGGCATCTCTATGGGATCCTGGTGGATGCAAGGCGAGGACTTTAGCCACTAGGCTACGGTGCTGGGCCTCTGGATGCTCTATTTCCAATCTAACTCCCTACTAATGCTCCTAGAAAAACAGCAAAAAGCTGGTCCAAGAGCTTGGGTCCCTGTACCCACGTGGGAGACCTAGATGAATCTCCTGGCTCCTGGCTTTGGACAAGTCCAGCTCTGGCCATTGAGATCATCTGGTGAGTAAACAAATGGGAGATTTTCTCTCTGACTCTTTGTTTCCTCTCTCCTTCTTTGTAATGTTTCCCTTCAAATAAACAAAGAAACCTTTAAAATTAAAAAAAAAAAAGAAATGCAAATTGTTACGCCCCAGCCCACACCTAAGAAATAAAAAACTATGGCTGATGGATTCAACAATTTCTTTTTTCTCATTGGTTTTGAGAGCAGAGTTACAGAGAGACACCACACAAACAGAATGAAATCTTTCATCCACTGGTTCACTCCCCAAATGGTCTCAACAACCAGTGCTGGACCAGATAGAAGCCAGGAGCCTGGAATTCTATCCCAGTCTCCCGTATGGGTGGCAGGAGTCCCAAATACTTGAGCCACAACCTGCTGTTTCCTAGATGCATCAGCAGGGAGCTGGACGCAAGCAGGAGCTTGACCCATCGCTCATATGGGATTCCGGCAGCACGGGTGGCAGGCTAACCCATAGCCCCACAATACCAGCCTCAGAACCTAACATTTCACTTGATCTTAGTCAAAAGGCCGAGAAGCAATAGAACTTAACATTAAAAAAAAAAAAAGTTACTTATGTTTATTGGAAAGGCAGATCAGATTTACAGAGGGAAGAGGAGACAGAGAGAAAGATCTTCCATCTGCTGGTTCACTCCTCAAGTGGCTGTAATGGCTAGAGCTGAGCTGATCTGAAGCCAGGAACCAGGGGTTTCTTCCAGGATCTCCCAGTTGGCACCCATTTGAGATCCTTGCACTTGCAAGGTAAGGATTTAGCCATTGCGCCATCATACCGGACCCAGACTTGCTTTTGTAATAAGTTCCTAGGTAATGCTGATCTGCTGAGTCATAAAGTGCTTATTGAGACTCTTTGGTGTGGGCCAAGAACCCCCATCATGTAGCCAGAGCAGCAAGTGTCACCCTTGTCACCGGTGTGCTGTTACTTAGAGCATTCCAGCCTTTTTACCTTATGGTGAGAAGCACTCCTGGTGTAATTGTGTAAAATTAAACAATCAGGGGCCCGGCGCAGTGGTGCAAGTGGTTAAGGTCCTCGCCTTGCACGCCCGGGATCCCATATGGGCGCCAGTTCTAATCCCGGCAGCCCCGCTTCCCTTCCAGCTCCCTGCCTGTGGCCTGGGAAAGCAGTCGAGGACGGCCCAAAGCTTTGGGACCCTGCACCCACATGGGAGACCCGGAAGAGGCTCCTGGCTTCGGATCGGCTCAGCACTGGCCGTTGCGCTCACTTGGGGAGTGAATCATCGGACGGAAGATCTTCCTCTCTGTCTCTCTTCTCTGTATATCTGCCTTTCCAATAAAAATATAATAAATCTAAAAAAAAAAAAAAAAACAATCAGAGGGAAGGTCACCCGGGGAATGCTACCAATGCTCTGCACATGCATATGGCTCTTGTTGGAAAAGACAGCCAGAATGAGACACATTCTCTGAAATACCACAAATCCACAAGAAATCCTGGTCGTCCTTTCACAGTTACTGTTTGAGAAATTGCAAGAGCCAGGCACCGGCCTGTGCATTAGGTTCGCAAATAGTGCCTGCCTTGTAGGAGCACCTAAGAGGAAGATAAACATGCAGAGTCTAATAATGAGCCGGCTGGGTGAGGAGCCAGGAAGGGACCTGCGCCTTGGAGCACAGAGCCGCCAGCCATTGCAGCAGTCCAGCCCAACGTGAAAGAGCAGTGGTCTTTCCAGGAGGGGTTCCAAAGGACGGGCAGGAGCTCTTGAGAAGAGCCAGGGCTAGGGGCGCTTCAGGCATATGCAAAGTGGTCAGAGGTTCAGGGAGACAGGAGGTTAGAGCTCAGTGGCTATGCAAAGAGGATTGGAGAGAAAGGTTGGGGCAAGACTGCGCAATCCTGGAGGCTACGGCAGAGGCAGCGTAGTTCGGACTGATTTTGCAAGGCTGGCTGGAAAACACCCAACCCCTTGCTGCAGGATTCCTTGGAAAAAATTCCTAATAAATCTCCAAGTTGCAGATGGGTGAGCCAAAGCCTACATCACATTCCTTCCACCCACTCACGCGCGCCTGACAGCCTCGCCTGCCAGGAAGCCAGATCCAGAAGACGCCTTCAGAAACGGGCAGCGGCCCTATGAGAAGCA
This sequence comes from Ochotona curzoniae, assembly GCF_017591425.1. Classification (NCBI taxonomy): domain Eukaryota; kingdom Metazoa; phylum Chordata; class Mammalia; order Lagomorpha; family Ochotonidae; genus Ochotona; species Ochotona curzoniae. The sequence goes on along the minus strand of NW_024466647.1, from coordinate 417,452 downwards.
AGTGCAGCTCAGGGAAGGGGCTGACCTCTGACCGGCAGCACCTTCCCGGAAGGGTTCCTGGTTCCCGCCTCCCCCCCATGGCGTGGAGTCACAGGCAGAACAAAAGGATGTTATCTAGAATAACAAAAGATGGGAGGTGGAGGAGGGCGGGGGTGGGAGGATGAGTCCTCTGGCAGCTGCTGATGTAACCCGGCAAGGTGCAGGTGCGGAGACACCTGGGGAGCCAGAATTTCAGGGGACCTGCGAGGTCATCAACTCCAGGCACCCCCACAACTGTGACCTGTAACCCCACATCCAAGAAAGAAAGTTCCAGAAGGCTGGCCATTTCTGCTCCCAGTGACCTCTCCCCCTCCTCCTCCTGGTTCAATCCCCCGCCTGTCTTTCACACCCAGCCTTTTTGGTTACAAGTAGGTATGGGAGGTTCTGAAAAAGTTCACCTGTAAATCCTTTAAGGGGGGAAAAAATCACTAGGCGTGGACTTAAAAAAGTTCTTGCACCAAAAATAAATCCCACAGTCTTCTGATATATCACGCGGTGTGTATGTAGCAAGCAAACGGCGTCTGCTATTTTTTAAATAAAAGCAGCAAAGAGGTTATCTCCAGAGCAGCGTGGCGGTGGAGTCTGGTTCTGCTGCCTCAGCCTTCTGGAGAGGAGGAAGCACTGAGCTCTACTGGGAGAGATGCCTCCTTATATTTTTTGTTTATTTCTTTGTTTGTTCAGAAAGGCAGATATATAGAGAAAGAGAAACAGAGAGAGAGATCTTCCACCTGCTGGGCTGCTGGTTCACTTCCCAAGTGACCACCACAGCTGGAGCTGAGCCAATCCAAAGCCAGGAGCCAGGAGCTTCTCCCCAGTCTCCCACATAGGTGCAGGGTGCCAAGGCTTTGGGTTATCCTCCACTTCCTTTCCAGGTCCCAATCAGGGAGCTGGATGGGAAATGGAGCATCCAGGACACGAACTACATATGGGTGGGCTGGCACGTACAAGGCCTGGACAGCCCTGGACTTTAGCTATTGGGCTACCGTGCCAGGCCTCCTCTTTGTATTTTAAGAGAAGTTCTCTGATAGGTCTTTGGCTCATATCAGGACATAACCTGGAAAGGAGATGGTGTGAGGTGGACCAGGAGAAGCTGTATATGCTCCATGGAGGCTCCGAGAGAGGCCCATGGGAGTTTGGTTCCCGCTGTGCCCAGAGGAATTGAGGTATGCTCCACGGATGGAGTTGGCGCGGGGCAGGGCGGGTTAAGGTTAGGGAACCAGAGAGAAAGGGGGTGGGGGCTGGGCTCTTCATGCCTTAATACAAGGTACCTCGAAGATGACAGGAACACTGGCCGGTGGCTGGAGGTTGTGCTCTAGTCAAACAGGGCTCTCAGGAGTCCCCATGCAGCCCAGGAACCCTTGGAGCTCATGCTAAACAGAAGACACACCGCAGCCCCCTGTGGAGGAGGTACGCCACCTCCCACCCCAGTGAGGTGGAATCAAGGACTGCAAGCAGCGCCTGGAGGTGATGGGAAGAGCGACCAGCCTCTAAGCTCCTAAACGTTTTACTCTGAATTTCTTTGTTTTCCTAAAACAGAGGTTAAAACACTACATGGTGGAAAAGCTGTTACAGGAAACTGGGTCACCTTGGGATAAAGGGTTCATGGACTTCCATCTTGTGTTAATGCAAAACTCCCAGTAGTCTACCATAACAGCACAAACACACATAATACATGTTGCCGGCCAAGTCCCGTGGGTTCTTTTCCTCAGCCCCTTATAGAAATGAAGGTTTCCGAAGCAAATCAGGGTAAGCCCGAGTTGTATTCAAGTCAAGCAAGACACTGGGACTCAGGAAGTGCCTTGGGTTTTTAAGGTGGTTTTGTCCAACAGGGGGACGCTTGTGCGAGAGATTTGGGCCTTCTTGGGTGACAGTTTCAAAATCCGGCTTTGAATTTGGCGGGGACCTGCTGTGGCTTTTCTCTATTGGTGGGAGCAACACAGGCAGCACGCCTGCGGTCTCCAACCACAGATGCCATCGTGGCTCAGCTCCTGGGATTGCGCAAGCCCGAGGTGAGCCCTCCGCTGAACCCTGCTTCTCTGAAAGGGACAGTCTCAGGGTGGGCTTCTATGGGTTCAGCGTGTGGCGTCTGCCTGTCCCTAAGTGCACCTCTTTGCTGAATGCTCAGGCCTGGGTTATGCACGTACCCAGTCCCATTGAAATTATGGAGTGAAAAGTTGTTGCAACAAGTGGCTCCACCATGGAAAACCAAGGTGCTGTTAAAAAAAAAAAAAGGAACATCATGGGGACATTTGTATCAAATGATTTGTTTACCTTGTTCTGCGTCCCTCAGATGTTCTGGGCACAAGATGCCCCACCCTACCATCCCTACTGGACACACTCCTTGGCAAGGACCTCGCTTCTGAGAATTCTTGCGTGGCATGTCCCCAGCAGCACTTGATGCTCTCTGCTTGGCACATTGTTGCCCAGGGTATTGGGGGAGGAACATCCAAGTGCTTGGCCCTCACCTGCCCCTCAGCCATCAGCACCACAGTTGGTGCACCTTCCACACCCGGAGCTCCTACCCTCCTTGAGAGAACTCCAGCAGTGCCCAGCCTCATGGCGGGCCTATCCCTCCAGTTGGCCTCGGGCTCCAGTAATGCATCATTTGTGAAACTTGGAACCAGTTCCTCCAAACCAAAGTTGCTGATGGTCATTAAGCTTTAGAAACCCACAAAAGCCAGTATAAGTGATCTAAATGTGTCCTCTTTTTCAGTAGTTACGTTTAATGAGTCAATGAGACCAAACATGTGCAAGTTATTTGCAAGTGTAAGCCATTATTATCACCACACATTATAAACCTTATTATTAATATTATTGCCACCCTTCTCCTATGACCCTCCTTCCCCTCCTCTGACTGTTTTGTCTATTTTTCACGCTGACTCTCCTTCCCACCAAGTCTCCATCATGTCTGGGGCGACCAGGCTGTGCTAGACTGCTCAGGAGCCCAAGTACTAATTACGGCAGTGTTCCCTTGGGCGATGCGGCGTGTGGTGAGGTGGGGATGCACCCTTTCGGCGGTGCTTCCGTCTCTCATGGCAGCCCGAGTGGCTTCTGAGAACGCAGTCCACAGTGAGGAAGAAGGTGGAGAAAGCCCCCTCCCTCCCACCAGAGGCCAGCCCTGCCTGCCTTTTTAAAATTCTTTTATTCTGATCATCTTTACAGAGTTGATTAGGGCATAAAGGATCAAGGGCTACAGGAAAGTGGATAAGACCATTGTTTCCACATTAATATTATTATTTTTTTTCTGTATCTGGGGTAAGGGGAGAGATAAAGGGAAAAGCCCCACCCAGCCTCCCACCCATCCCAGGTCCCCGATGTGAGGCATGCTCTGAGGGTCCTGCTCATGCAGTTTTGATAGTTCAACAGTTCTGAATTGCTGCCAATCTTGCTGTTCCAAGCACAATGAAATCTCTTCAGAATCCACTGGCTGACATAGTCTCTTCATGGTTGGGGTTCTGAGATCAGCAGTTCAGTTGGAGGGATCCCCAGAGAAACTTTGTCTGAGGTGATCCCAGACCTGATTCTTGTGTGTGCTTGCCAGTACAGGGTCCAGCACAGTCCATCACCCCAATCAGCTTATGCACATGCTGGTGGTTGCAATTGCTGGGTCAGTTCTGTTTCCAGCCCTGTCTTCCACACGAACCGATGGGTGTTGCAGTCCAGCCTGATCCTGTCCACTTCATACTCGGCCCTCACACAAACCAGTGGGAGCTGCAGCCTAGTCGGGGTGACTCCCCATAACCCCCACCAGGCCTGCCCCCTACCCTGGTTTTCATGTATGCCAGTATGTACCGCAGACTTGTTCAGTCTGTCTCACATCCCATTTAGCTCTCGTACATGTCAATGCCAGCCCTGCTTTTCATGTTGCTTGGTCAAGCATGTCAGGCACAGGCCTTCATAGATTAGGCATCTATCTCTCCAGGACTGCCTAGTGGTGATGGTAGTGGGAGGAGAGTTGTAAACAGCCTTTGCACCACGGTTAAGGTGCTGTTTGGAAGACTCATATTCCATATCTGGAGTGCCTGTGTTCAAATCTTGGTTCCATTTTCAATGTCAGCTTCCTGCTAATGTGCGCCTCAGGAGGCAGCAGGTCAAGGATGTAGGTCCCTCCTGCCCATGTGGGAGATCTGGAAGAATTCAGGACACCTGCCTTAGCTCTGACTGTTGCAGACCTTTGGGCAGCGAACCAGTGGATGAAAAAGCTCTCTTTCCTCATTTCAAACAAAATAAAAATAAATGTTATGTTTTTAAAGATTTTTTTTTTTGAAAAGGCAGATTTACAGAGAGAAGGAGAGACAGAGAGGAAATCTGCCATCTGCTGGTTCACTCCCTAAGTGGCACAACAGCCAAAGCTGAGCTGATCTGAAGCAAGGAGGCAGGAGCTTCTTCTGGGTCTCCCACATGGGTATAGGGTGCTAAGGCTTTGGGTTGCCCTTAACTGCCTTCCCAGGCCACATGCAGGCAACTGGATGGGAAGAAAAGCAGCCAGAACACAAACCAGTGCCCATATGGGATTCTGGCAGGTGCAAGGCAAAGATTTAGCCACTGACCCATCATGCCAGGTCTATAAAAACACATTTTTAAAAAAGATTTATTGGGCCTGGAGCGATAGTGTAGTGGGATTCTGGTATGTGCAAGACAAGGACTTTAGCTGCTAGACTACCATGCCAGGCCCATAAATACATCTTTTAAAAAATTAAGAATTATCTAGGGTATTTATCTATAGATCCCTAAAAAAATATTTCTACTGGCGAGGTGACAAATGGATCATAGGCCTTCATCTCCCTTGCCTTCATTTGTAGGGAGATGAGGATATTAGCAGACAAGTTTAGCAAACAGGTGGGTGATTGCAAGTGGCTGCCGGAGCTGGAACTGAATCAACAGAGGAGAAAACATACTCCAAAGGGCCTGAAGGGGGCGCTGGTGGTGACACCTGAGAAGATGGTCCACAGAGCCCTCAGAGGCTAGGAGCTTGGAAGGAGGAGGGTCTGCTTCAAAGAGACTAAAGGAGAAATTAGCCCTCCCATTTCCACAAAGGCAAATAATACGCTGGCTTGAGATCAAAGAGTTTTTCTATCAAGAAGCAGAACCAATTCAAGGGTTCCAGCAATAGCCGGAGGCAGTTGTGTGGCTGAGAACAATATGTTATTAACGGGCATCCTCTTCCAGGCTCCCCAGAAAGAGATTCGCAGCAATTGTCCACTGAGTAGATTACTAGCCCCGGAGAACACTGCCCTACATTTGGACTTTACAGTCACCCGGTGAATTGGTCCAACAGCAAGACCCACCAGCTGAACTCCTGGTCCTACCCAGGCCCACAGAGCTGGCGTTTCATATGATTGGATAGCTCTGGGGGTCACCATGAAGTTGTAAAAGATATCTCACATGAAGGAGAGAGAATAAAACAAACACAAAATAATAATCAGAAAAGAAACAGGGTTGATGAAAGGAGAAGAAAACACTTTTTAAATCTGTTGCTTATGTTTCACTTCTTTTTAAGATTTATTTATTTCATTGGAAAGGCAGAAGTACAGAGAGGAGGAGAGACAGAGAGGAAGATCTTCTGTCCAATGATTCACTCCCCCAGTGGCTGCAACGGCCAGTGCTGCGCCCATCTGAAGTCAGGAGCCAGGAACTACTTTCCGGATCCCACACGGGTGCAGGATCCCAAGGCTTTGGGCCGTCCTCCACTGCTTTCCCAGGCCACACGCAGAGAGCTGGATGGGAAGTGGGGCTGCTGGGATTAGAACTGGCGCCCATATGGGATTCCGGCACATACAAGGCGAGGACCTTAACAATTATGCTATCACGACGGGCCCTACATTTTACTTTCCTAAATATTCATTTACTTGAAAGAGAGAGGGAGAGATAGGGAGATCTGCTAATTCATTCCCCAAATGGCTACAATGCCCAGGGCTGATCATGGCCAAAGCCTGGGGCCCAGAGTTCCATCCTGGTGTCCCACATGGGTGCAGGAGCCCACGCACTTTGATAATTTTCCACTGCATTCCCAGGCATATTAGCATGGAATTAGATTGGAAGCAGAACAGCTGGGACCTACACTAGCATCCTATAGGGATTGTTAGAGGTGCAGGCAGCAGCTTAGCTCACTATGCCACAATGCTGGCCGCAATGTTCACGTGCAATTAATAGCCTCTGAGAGCTTAAAAGAAGAAGGAAAAAGTAAGTCCATGAAAATGAATAGTGTGAACAAAGAACAGAGAAATTAAAAATGTGATCACTGAAACAAAAGATTCAACTAAAAAAGCAGAAAAATCAAGTCGGAAAGCTTTCCCAAAAGTATAATTTAGAAAAATAAAGAAGAGAGGAAGACATTTGTTCAAGTGGTTATGATGCCTGCATCCCACAGTGCAGTGTCTGGGTTCAAGACCTGGCTCCACTCTTGGCTCCAGCTTCCTAACTCAGGCAGGGAGCTGGTGTTGGCTCAGGTACTCGGTCCCAGCCACTCGGCTGGGGACCTGGATGCAGTTTCCAACAGTCCTGTTGCAGGCATTTGCAGAATGAATCAGCAGTCGGGAGCGCTCTTTCTGTCTGTCTCTGTTCCTCTGCCGCTCAAACAAATCAACAATAAAAATTCTTTAAAAAATAAAACTAGGAGAAAGGAAAAAAGTAAAACTAGCAGAAAAAAAGTGTCAGCATGTGAGGAGTTCAATATTTATGTTAAACTTTAGAAAACACACACAGATAATAATAATTTAAGTTAACTCCCCAGAGGTAAAGGAAATAAATCTGCAAAATGTCCCATACAACGAGGGGAAAAACCAACATTTTGAACTTCAGAATGTCAGGATAACAACAACAGACTACTAGCTTCTAGAAGAGCAGCCTCTTGTCAAATACGAAAAAGTAAGAATCTGAGTGGCCTCAGCCATCACATGGCAGGACAGGATGCTGTGGAGAGTGGTACTGCAACCCCAGTGCTGAGTGCCAAGGACTTTATCCTAGAATTCTATACTTAGCCACATAAAGGGCAAGCATGGGATAAGGATATTTTCAGAAACGTTGGAATTTGAAATCTTTACCTCCTACACATCTTTTCTTAGGAAGATAGTAAAAGATATGATTCAGTGAAATGAAAGACTAAGTCAAGAATGAAGAGCAAGGGACCTCTTGTCCCAGGGATGGGGCTTGGGATTCAAGGTTTGAGCTCATTGGCCCAACATGTGCTTGGAGTTAGCTAGGTCGGTTAGTCCCAGAGGTGGGGTTCAGGTCTGAAAGCTCGGGTCCATCACCCTACCAGGTGCTCAGAGCTGGAGGGACCAGCTAGCCCCAGGAGTGGGCTCCCAGGGATAGGACTTGGGTCTGGAGGTTTGGGCCCACTGGCCAGCCATGAGCTCAGAGCCAGATAGGTCAGTTTGTCCCCGTGATGGAGTTCAGATCTGGAGGCTCAGGCCCATTGGTCTGCCAGGTGCCCAAAGCCAAAGAGGCCAGCTAGCCCTAGGGGCAGAGTCCTGGGTGGTGGGCTCATACTGGGTGGCCTGGGCGTCAACGGCATTGTGCGAAGCCCTTAGACAATCCAGTGGTGGGATATTGAGGGGGAACACAAGTCCCTTTAAGGTTCAGTCTGAAGCACCAGTATTTGTGGGAGAGCAGAGCTGGGGTAGTTAGGATTGACCAATGCCAAATATCACTCACTCATGCACACTAAAGCTAGGGTTGGGGGCCTACCTGGCAGGGCTAGATCACAGTACCTACCAATGAGAGTCAAAACATGGCATTGGAAATGTTAGGCTGGGCCATGGCACTAACCAGCATGTAAGAGAACTGAGTCTGGGGGCAGATTCTGTGGGGGGTGTGTGGGCCCACCCATGTGATCCACAATTTCAACTGCTTTGGTGAGGAGCTGGGGTGGTGATAGGCTGAGCTACTCATGACCAAGGAACCCTCTGACACTCAGGGGTACTGGGGTTGAGTACAGGCTGGGTTGGCTCAGGCTGCAGCACCCACAGGCATACCCAAGAATACAGTTTGAGGGCCCAGTGCAGTAGCCTGGTGGCTGGAGTCCTCGTTTTGCATGTGCCGGGACCCCAAGTGGATACCAGTTCATGTCTCAGCATCCTCACTTCCCATCCAGCTCCTTGCTTGTAGTTGAGGACAGCTCAAAGCCTTGGGACCCTGTGCCCATATGTGAGACCTGGAAGAAGCTCCCAGCTCCTGGCTTCAGATCAGCTCAGCAGCATCTGTTGTGTGGACATTTGTAGAGTGAACCAGCAGGGGGAAGATCTTCCTTTCTGTCTCTTCTCTCTGTATATCTGACTTTCCAGTAAAAATAAGTAAATCTAAAAAAATAAAAACAAAAAAGAATACAGTGTGAGGCAGAATGGGCCACAACATCCACCGCTCATGTGTTGGTTGTTAGGACTGAGGGGGTAGCCTATGAGCAGTAAGGGCATAGCACCCACTAGAATATGCCAGATCTGGGTGTGGGGGTAGGTCTGGTGGGGGAAGTAGGGAAACTCTCTTGGTGGCCATAGCTCCTGCTAGTGAGCATGTGATTCAGGCATGGGTGTTCGTCAAACTAGGCAGGGTAGCTCCACCTGTCGACAAATATGTGGGTTGATTTTGGAAGAGGGTAGACTGGACAGGGTCAGGCCAACATCATCTCACTGGCAAGTGCAGGAGCCAGGCTGGAACGCAGGGCATTCCGGGCTAGGATATCATACCTGCTGATTTCCATGAAGGATGGCAGCAGACTAGGCAGGGCCAGACTGTAGCATTTGCCAGTGAGTGTTGGGACTGGGGATGAGTCAAGTCAAGCCAGTCTGTAGCATCTGATGCCAGTGGTCAAGACAGCAAATGGGTTATGCTGAGCTGGGTCAGAGCAACCACGGGCAAGCACAAGATCTGGGCCTGGGGATAGACCTGGTTAGGGAGCTAAGACAATGCCCCAGCTAGGTTGTAGTTCCCACTGGTGAGCACAAGAGTCAGAATGGGGGTGATGATCTGGGCTGGACACGGCTGTAGTGTCCCTTGGCATGGGTGTGGACTAGGTCTGGAGCATGCCAGACTAGGCTAGACTCCAGCACCTCTTGGTGCTCGTGAGAGCCAAAGTGGGTACAGGACGGGCTAGGCTAGGCTAGGTTTTGGCTCCCACTGGGCCATATGAGAGCTGTATCAGGGCATGGACTAGGTGTGGCTGGGCTGTAACACCCAACAGTAAGAACTGGATTGAGTATGGGCCAGTTGGGCAAGGCTACTGTTCCTGCCAGGACAGAAGGTAGACTAAGCCAGTCTGCGCCAAAGACTTACCAATGTGCGTGAGATCTGCCACTAAGAGGAGGCCAAATAGAGGAGCTTGAGGAACTCATTTGTCAGGGTGCAGTCCCTATAAGTGAGCGCAAGAACCAAGGAAAGGAGCAGCCCAATCCAGAGCAAGTTACAGTACCTGCCGACATACATGTGGCTCAGGTATGGGGATGGACCAGGCTGGGTCAGTTTGTAACACCCACTGGCAGATCTGAGAACCAGGATGGGGTGCAGGACAGGCTGGGTCTGGCTGCATCACCAGCCAGTTCACATTAGGGCCAGGACTAGGAGTGGACTGCACTAGGTTGGGCCGCAGCTCCTGTCAGCATGAGCTGGAATAGAGGCAAACCAGGCCAGGCCAGGCTATAGCACCTGCTGGCAAATGCTGAGGTGAGACAGGCCACACCAGACTGGGCCACAGCATTTACCAGCACACATGAGACTGTTGAGGGGCTGAGGAGGGAACCCAGTAGGGGAGTAGTGGGGACTCCCCTGCTGGGCCACTGCTCCTGCTGGTGAGCATGAGAGCTGGAACTGGGGGCAGACCAGGCCTGGCAGGGCCACAACACCTGTTGGCCTATATATGAACTGGGAAAGGGGGAGAGCCTGGCTGGCTAACCAATTGTATCCACTGGTACAGGTATGAGTCAAAGTAAGGGCAGGCAGGCTGGGCTTTGCTGCAGCATCAGTTGGCAAGTGCTGGGACTGGGGAGTCCTGTTGAGCTAGACTGCAGAACCACCTGAAGAGTACAGTATCTGGAGAAGGGAGTGAGTCTGGGGGGAGGCTGTGAGTACCTCTCTGATGGGCTGCAACTCCCACTGGTGAGCATGAGAACCAGGACTGGGGGTGGGCCTGACTGGACAGGCAGTGGCACCCACCAGCATGAGTGTGGGCTGGAGGGTGGAGTCAGTTGGGTTGAGTTAGACTTCAATGCTTGATGTAGACGAGATCTCAATGGGATGTGGAACAGACCAGACCAGTCCACTGCACATGCTGGCAGGCATAGGAACCAGAGCGGGGGGGGGGAGGGCTTGTCTAGTGGGGGGTTAGTGGGGGTTGCTCCAACCAAGCTTCAGCTCCCCCTGGTGTATGTGAGGGCCAAGTATATGGCTGGGCCAAAGAACCCATTGGTTTGCAGAGGAAGGAGGACAGAACAAATTGATAACTACCCCAGTGAAGCTTGACAGCAAACTTCTGGGTAAATGGAAACTCTGAGGTGGATTATGACAACCCATTAACCTCGGAAGAACTCCTCATTCTTGGAGTGGCAACATGAATAGCATCTCAGAACTACTGAAACAACTTGAGTAGAACCCTCAGAACCTGCTCCACAATGGGGATGCTGGGATGACATCAGGTTCTGAGGCAGCTGGGAGGCTTGGCATGGTCTCTCCTATTGTATGCCCCTCCCTCAAATACAGGAAGAAACTGTATAAAATGAAAAAAGAAAAGAAATATAACTGTAAGAAAATACAACTAAAAGAAGCTGCCAATTATTCTGTAGACTGAGGGGAATAATCCTAGGTAAATTTTGCCATGAAAAAAAAAAAAAAAAGAACAAAGGTAGCTTAGAAAACAGATGAGCAACCCAAAGGGGAAGACAGATTGAAAAGAAGTCCTGAGATCACACCTGAGCCCCTGGGTATAGGAGGCCTCTAGGAGGAGGGACAGGCAGGGAGGCAGTGATGGACTGTCTGCTACTCTTGGATTTGGGGGCAGAATACCAGATCTTTAACAGAGAGGTATCAAACATTTAGGAAACATTAGCAAGAACAATTTTAAAAACTAAGCAACAGAAAAACTACAGCAATTGTTAAGTGCAGCAAAAACACAAAGCTGGAGAGCATGCGGTTATATAATACCAAAGTTCCAGACTGAACAGTATTTATAATTTTAACATGGAAAACCAACTATAGATTTAATATTTTAAAATGCACATACACTTCCATGGTAATATGTAGAAGGGAAAAACAAGATCTTTCATTATCATGCAGGGCACCACTAGATGGTACCCTGACAACCCCCTCATGATAAGACAAAGTTGAAAGCTTACTGGTTCAGCCAGCAAAGATACAGCAAGCCCCTTTTCAATTCAGGTAGTTTCTAGATTGAGACAATTAAGAATACACTGAAAGTGCAACTCTTTTTGATCCTTTCTCCACATCCAGGAAAGATGACACTACAACAACAGGGCTGACCACTCAAGTCCAGGTTGTGAGATCCCTGTTTCTGCAGACTTCAGATAAGCAGTTTTGAATGCAATTTCCAGTTGTGTTCTAAGGCCTGGCAACTCCAAATGAGGAAGCTTGGCTCATAGCTAGAAAAATCAAAGATAGGGTAGAGGGAAGTGCCAGCCTCCCACAGTGTGACGTCTGGGAGGAAGTGGAGAGGATGGTACTAAGTAACATTCACGGAGACAACAGTTGGGAATTCTCCAGGAATGAGGAACTAGGAAAACATTGCAGTGATGGGGCAGAGAATTGGCCTGGCATGGGATGCCCATGTCCCATTTTGAAGTGCTTGGGCACAAGTCCTGATTCTACTGTCAATTCTAGCTTCTTGTCAATGCACACCTTTGACCGACACTGCCACCCACATGAGAGAGCTGGAAGCAGTTCCTGGTTCCCACTTCAGCCTGGGGGAGGGAATCAATAAATACGTGTTCGCTCTCTTCCTGTCTCTGACTCTCAAATAAGTAGATGATTTTAAAAATTTATTTTTTCTTAGAAGCAATGCACTATTACTAATTGTGGGCAGGAGGCAGGAGCCAGGCATCAAACCCAAGCACTCTAATGTGGGGGATGCAGGCTTGCTAACCGGTATCCTAACTGCTAGGCCAAACACCCACCCCTTCTGCTGCTTTCTAACATTTGAGCAAGCAAACACACCTGCAGATGAATACTCTTCTGTCTTAGGGAAACAGTAACATACAGTACATATTTTTCTCACCTGTCTGTTTATCCTAATGATGTATCCTAGAACTCCAGTTGGTCACAGGCGCAATACTCCATTGTGTAGATGTCCCATAGTTGGTTGAAGTAGTTCTTCCACTGATAGGCAAAACCAAAGAATCTGGAAGAGGTGTTTGGCCTACCGGTTAAAATACCCGTATTCCATATCAGAGTGCCTGCGCTCAGCTTCCAGCTTTGGTTCCTGGCTCCAGCTTCCTTTCTATCTAGATCTTCGGGAAGCAATAATGATGTCTCAAGTAATTGGTTTTCAATCACCCATGGAGGAGACCTCGATTAAGTTTCCAGCTACTGGCTCCAGTTTCAGCCCCACCCTACCCAATGAGGACATCTGAGGAATGATCTAGCAAGGCAAACTCTCCCAGAGTGCTCTGTCTGCCTTTCAAATATATAAGTAAAAAATATGTATAAGACAAAAGAGAATTTAAGGTTAATAATATTATAAGGCTCAAAATGGGATATTTCATACTGGGCTAAAAGTAACAAATGTACAATGATCATGAACTGAAATGCACTTGACAACACAGCCTTAAAATATATAAAGCAAAATCTGAGGGTTACAGAGACAGAGCCTGGGGGCCTCAACCCTTTTCTCTTGGAAGGCAAGGTTGGATCAGTCCTTTGATCTTATCTCCACCCATACATGCCAGGTAGACAGAAAGTCTCATGAGATGCATATTAAAAAAGTGAATAGGAGGTGAGGTAGGAATTAGAATATCTTTACACTACTAGGAAAGAACAGAAGTTCAAAGAGATCAAGAAACTAGTCAATGTTAGGGCCCTGAACAACAGCTCAACGGGCAAATCCTTGCCTTGCAACTACCAAGATTCCATAAGGGCACTGGTTTGTGTCCAGGCTGCACCACTTCCCATCCAGCTCCCTGCTTGTGGCCTGGGAAAGCAGTCAAGACCGCCCAAAGCCTTGGGACCTTGCACCCATGTGGGAGACTGGAAAGAAGCTCCTGGCTCCTGGCTTCAGATCAGCTCAGCTCCAGCCATTGCGGACACTTGGGGAGTGAACTAGGGGATAGAAGATCTTTCTGTCTTTCCTCTTTTCTCTGTAAATCTGCCTTTCCAGTAAAAACCTTAGATATATATATATATATACACACACACACATATATACATGTATATATATATGTATATATGCATATAGATGTATACACACACACACACATATATATATATAGAGAGAGAGAGAGTGCACTGGGTTATGGCCTCAAGGTCCCACAGACCCAGAGTCTACCCTCAGAAGCTAAACTGACCACATCCCTCAGTTTTGAGAAACAGATGTTCTTCTGGAGTTTCATCAGCAAAGTAGTGTGAAGGAGGAGCCCCTGGGAGCTCCTCAGCTGGCCTTGGGCAGCTTGAGGCTGGGTGGCCAAGCACGCGGGCTAGGGTTAGACATGTGCATCTCTGGCACCAGCCACTGCCCTCTAGGCTTCCACCCGAACTCTCCACACCCAGCTTGGCCTCAGGTGGCAGCGCCAAGGGGGTCGTGCTTTCCGCCCCTCTGCACGGAGCCCTGCACAGCGGAAAGCCAAAAGCTGGAGCAAAAAGCACTGTGCCCACAGGAGGGCGGGGAAAGAAAGGGGGGGGGGACAGTGCAGAAGGGCAGGGGGATAACAGATGAGGCTAAATTAATTTTGGAAACCATTAAATCTTTGAAAAGAGAGCATGTTTTCGGCAGGGACAGTGAATCACTGTGATTTGCAGAAACAGGCACAAAGCAATTAGCCATCTGGATGCTGCGGCTTCCAGCCCCCCCAACGGAAACTTCAAGTGAGCGGAAGGCTGGTCATTACACAGCCCAGGACCAGCTCTTCAGGCCCTGCACGGAAATCTGCCCCTTCAGCCGGCTGGGGGCCTGGAGGCCTAGGACAAAGGGCAAGACGCAGAGAAGTGGGCAGGAAAGGCACCAGTGGCCACGCGGAGTTAGTCCCACTTCCTCCTTCCTGACAACTTCCCTCGGAGCAGTTCACTCATTCAGAAGCATTTGTTAATTACTGACTATCTCCCAGGCCCGCTGCTAGCACGTGAGCTATGTCATTTAATCCTCACCTCCCCCCCCCCACACCCGAGCAGTCTGCCCACCCCGCAACTCTGAGGGAACTCCTACCTTCCTTCTCAGTGTGAACAGAGCTTCTGGGAGTTACACAGCACAGCAGCCTTATTCCAGAGACATTCTCGCTTCTCTGTCTCTCTCTCTCTGTCCTATTCCGTATGATCCTTTTGCAAATTTCTCCTCTGCTCACCTCATAAACTGTGCATGGATGTGAAAGGTTTTTTTTTTAGACCTCAGGTGCTATCTACAGCTGAGCGGTTAACAGGAACCCTGGCTTCCTCTAGCACCTTGTGAGCCTAAGGTACCACCTCTTGGTTCATCTCTGGAAACTGCTAGGGAGTCTTCTCCCATCCAGGAGAAGGACCAGCGCGGGAGGAGAGTGAGCTTCATGCCCCGGTCCCGGGCAGCCTGGATGGAGCTGACTGGACTGTTACAGTCTAAGAAGGACTTGGCACTGTTTTCCACCATGTGGAGTAGAGAGAACATCTGGAACAATCCACAGCTGGGAGGAGCCTACTTCCAAGGAGTAGGGAGAAGCCAGGAGGGGCGACCACAAACAGACTGACACGATTGGGTGCTTTCCCTGGAGGCGCCCTCATCCTCTTGCTGTCTGACCCTCCTGACTCCCTGCTTTGGTAAAGACCGTCCAGTCCCCCAGCTCCAAGCCAAACACTGCTGATCCCACTCTGGGACTCTGTGGGGATCTATGCGGCCTCAGTCTGGGATGGCCCACCGGTTTCCACTGGCTGTTGACATCTGCTGGCTGCAGTCAGGGACCCCCCATCTCCAACTAGGACAAAGCAGCACCGAGCACAGACATGGCAGGTGGAAGCAGGAAGACTGGTGGGGAATCCCAGCCCAGCTGCTCCCTAGATGGCATGCAGGCCGGGGCTGGCCAATGCTCCTGTTTTTCTCTTTGTATTACGGTGATGGTAAGTGTTGAGTGAGCTCACGGGGACCCTTGGGAAATAGGCACTCACAGGGATGAACACAAAGAATTTCTGCTGCAAGGAGAGGTGGGAACTGTGGCCACGACCGGGTCCAGGGAGGCTTCCAGACTCAGCAGAGACTGCTGCGTGGAATGAAAGCTTTGTGTTCCAGATCTCTTCATTTGCCAAGAAAGATCAGAAATCTGGATCTCTTAAAGTATTGATCTATTTTTATTTTATTTGAAAGGCAGAGAGACACAAAGAGATTTTTTTTTCATCTGCTGGTTTACTGCCCCAATGCTTGCAACAGCCAGGACTGGGCCAGGCAGAACCCAGGAGCCAGAAATTCAATTTGGGTCGCCCACGTGGGTTTCAAGCACCCAAGTCATTAACTACTGCCTCCTGCGGTGTACACTGGCAAGAATCTGGATTGGAAACAAAGTAAGCCAAGATTCTATGATAAAGAACATTGGAGGTCCCATCAGCCTCTATACCACATCCCAAACACCCAGGTGTTTGTGTGAACTTTCCAGGAACAAAGTTGGACCTCAAGATGTGACTCACAAGGCCACCACTCTTCCATGAATTTCTGTGGCACACTGCATATGCATTCCCCAGCTGGCTCTCCAAGACACCGTCGTTCTCCTGGTGATATCTGACCATGTGAACCAACGGACTGCTGGACTCCTGCCGCCTCAATCAGAGTTTGGCAACTGTGATGTGGGAGGACAGAGCCTCGGCACTCCTTTCTGGCAGGCTGGTGGAGCCGTAGGAAGTCCTCGGGGACACAGATGGGGGGAGTCCGTGGCGGCCAGCAAAGACCCGACCCCCATCTGAGGTCTAGAATTGGTGCAGCCCTGACCCGAGTCAGTCCCTTCAGAAGATGCGATCGCGAGAGTGGGTTGGATTCTCGCATCCAGGCCCTTCCCAGAAGGGGCAGCGGGGCTCCCCCTACTCCGCCTGCGCTTCCCGGACAGGGCGATGCCGCTTGCCGCGGCCCTTCCCGGGCCTGCTCAGTCCGGCGGCCCCGGCCCTCAGGGAGGCGACGGGAAGCGCCTGCCGTGGCGCCCGGCCCAGGCACGCCCCTCGCGCTCGGGGCCTCTGGGGCTGTTCCCGGGAAAGGGCGGGAACACGCCCCGACGCCACCGCCTCCTCTTCTAACTCCAGGTGAGAGGAATTTTCCACCACCAGTGCTCCCTCCCTGGTCCAGGGCTGCGATGGGGCCCTGCAGCCGAAGAGTAACAGGTCCACTGGCCCGGCCGAGCCTGTTGCCGGGCGTGTCACTGTGCGAGTGTACCTCTCGGAGCCTAGGCAAAGGATAAGGCTTGGCACTCATCCACCCAACACCAGACGCGAGACCGGAAATCAGAGTCGGAACACGGAAATGCCATGAGAGGTCCAGGATCCCGGATTGCATCTCGGTTGGGGGGGAGGGGAGGTACTCTGAAGGGCATTAACTGGCAGCATTTGACTATGGACCGGATACTGCGCAGTAATATTGCATCACTGTTCGATTTCCTGAATTTCCTCAATTGAAATGTGCTCACGACAAAGGATGCCCTGGGATTTTTTTCACTTTGGTATTTAGGGATGTGTCTGGCATTTACACTCAAAGTGGTTCAGGCCTAATAACAATGGGCCCATGATGATGGTGATGCTTCCAACAGGTAAGCATGAGTCAGCAACCACACTCCCAGGTCTGACGCCCACGAGGAATTCTCACAAAAGCCTGCCCCCAGGGTCCATGGCAGCCCGGTTCACACTAGCCCAATCCAGAAGCAACTGCATTAGCCATCTGCCCAGGGGGTGCAGCACCAGATACTGAGCTGGATTTCCACAGAAAGCAAGGAGAGTAAAGCATGGTACATGTGGTCAGATGAAAGAATCTCGCAAAATTCATTCCATGGGAAAAAAGTGAGTCCGCAAGACCACAAGTGATCTTAGGAAGGAACTTCAAAAAGTTAGTGGCAATGTCCTCACGCAATCAGATGCAGCTAGTTTTGAACCCTGTACGTGCTTTTTGCACAGGATGCATCTTCAGGAAAGTTCTGAAGACCCCTTAGATGTACATATAGCAGCCAGAGTAAGCGAATGTGGGCGGACAGGTGTTCCCTGGGGGCTGGCCCAGGACAGCTAGAGGGCACAGGGCTTCTTGTTACAGGGATTATAATGATGGTTGCTTGCATCTGCAAACATATTAGAGGCCAAGGCTTAGTTCACTTTAAGTGGGCAGGCTGTACAGTACGTAACTGATAGCTCAATAAGACTTATTAAATATAATACAAGTGAGTGATAGCGCACAAGCGTCAGAACATTAATTACTGCTGAACCAGGCAGACAGAGGGATACTCAGAAATTCATGGTACTGGGTCTAGCGCAGTATCCTTGTAGCTAAAGTCTTTGTCTTGCATTGCTGGGATCCCACGTGGGCGCTTGTTGGTGTCCCAGCTGCTCCGCTTCCCATCCAGATCCCTGCTTGTGTCCTGGGAAAAATCAGGGATGGCACAAAGCCTTGGGACACTGTGCCCACACAGGAGACCCAGAAGAAGTTCCTGGCTCCTGGCTTCTGATCAGCTTCACTCTGGCCATTGAGGTCACTTTGGGAGTGAAACAGCAGATGGAAGACCTTTCTGTCGCTCTTCTCTGTAAATCTGCCTTTCCAATAAAAATAAGTCTTCATTTAAAAAAAAAATCTAGGGCCTGGTGAGGTAGCCTAGTGGCTAAAGTCCTCATCTTGCATGTACCAGGATCCCATATGGGCACTGGTTCACATCCCAGCTGTACCATTTCCCTTCCAGCTCCCTGCTTGTGGCCTGGGAAAGCAGTTGAGAATGGACCAAAGCCTTGGGACCCTGCAATGGTGTGGGAGACCCAGAAGAAGCTCCTGGCTCCTGGCTTCGGATTGGCTCAGCTCTATTGCAGCCACTTGGAGGATCTTTCCTTTTGTCTCTCCTTCTCCCCATAGATCTGACTTTCCAATATAAATAAATAAATCTTTCAAAAACATATTAAAAGAAATTTATCATAGTATTCTTTGAAATTGTTATAAATATTAATAACATTATCAATATTATTAACATTATTAATATATTCATTACACTGAGTTGGAAATTACTCCAAAATTTAAAAGCTTTTTTTCCCTTAAAGTCATAGCCTGTAGATACTGCCCTCCCACATACAGGCTGTGGAGTCCGAGCAGCTGGGCTCCAAGCTTAGCTCCCCCATGTGCTGACCATGCTATAGGGTGAGTTCCTAGGCCTCTCTGGGCCTTGGTTTTCTCATCTAAAATGGTGAGGAAGCCAACAGCTCTCATTAAAGGGACAGCCATGGGAATGAAACAGTACAAGCTCTAAATTCTGACATGCCTAAGTGCTTGCTAAATGCTATCTTATTATTCAAAATCAATTTAAAATAATAATTATTTTTTAAAAGAATTATTTATTTGAAAAGGAGAATTACACAGAAGAGTCTGTTGGTTTACTCCTCAAATGGTTACAAACAGCCAGGTCACAGCAAGGAGCTTCATCCAAATCTCCCACGAGGTGCAGGGGCCCAAGCAGTTGGACCATGCTCTGATGCTTTCCCAGGCACATTAGCTGGGAGCTAGATAGGAAGTGGAACAGTTGGGACTTGGACTGGTGCCTGTATGGGATTTCAATGCTTTGAGCAAGCACTGTTGCATCACAACACCAGCCCTTCCTTTTTTACACTAAAGCAATACATGTCCATTGGGGAAGTTTTGGAAAACGTATGTATATGAATAAAGAGATTAAAAATCACCTGTACCTCTTAAGTTCTGTGAAATTCATTGTTAACAGTCTGAGATAAATCCTTCTGGGCAATATTTACAGCATACTTAACATACGCTATCTTGTGTATTACACATATTATTTTGTAACATGCTCTGGTCACTGTACATCTACTAATTATTCACCATATATCAGGTACTGGGCATAGTGCTAAGGATTCTGACGTGAATAAGCCAGATGGCCAAGGGTGGGCATTGCGACACAGTGGGTAAAGCCATCGAATATCTCTGGTTTAAGACCCAGTCCCACCTCAGCTTCGGATCCATCTCCCAGCTAATGTGCCTGGGAGGCAGTGGAGGATGGTCCAAGCACATGGGCTGCTGCTCCCATGGGGGAGACATGGATGGAATTCTCGGCCCCCTGGCTTTAGCCTGGCCTAGCTCCTGCCACTGGGCCCATGGGGGAGTGAACCAGCAGATGGATGATCTCTGCCTTCCTCTGTTGCTCTCTCTCTTTTCAAGCAAATTAAATCTTTTTCAGATGGGAAGACAGGGAAGTGCTATCTGGCAGAGGGATTGTATGGAACCCAGTTGGGACTGTTTGTTCACTGCCTCCACCGGTGGATCCTGGTAGGAGTTGGGGATGGGGGGGGGAAGGACAGCACTGTGGCCAGTACCACATCACAAACAGCCTTGACTGTGAGGCAGCATTGCTGAAGGCATGCCCAGCCTTGACGGTTAGAACAGACTTCCTGCTTCCCTGATCTCCATTCCACAGTATTTATTCTCCCAGACATTGGAGCCAGACTGGCTAAGTTCAGATTTTCTCTGTGCCCAGCAGGTGATTGACCTTGGGCAAGTTACTTAACCTCTCTGAATCTTGATTCCCCATGGGGACAATGAGAAGAAATCTCTCAGGGTTGTGGTGTGGATTATTTGACTGCGGGCAGAAGGTCCTTAGAGCAGCATCCGGCACATAGGAAGCACTGAGCATTTATCATCACCCCATCCTCATCATTCTCTTTCCCAGCACCTGCTTCTCAGGATGGTGTCCTAAAGAAAAACATGGGATACTCAGGACCCTGGAGGGCTACAGGAACAGACTGCTTACCACTCTGCAAGAGCTCCCTTTCCTGGGCAAGCCTGGGTGTGGGGAAAGGTCACTGCTGGGGCACGCCCCCCCTACTGCCATCATCAGGAAGACACCCCCAAGGGTGCAGCAGCTGGGCACACACAGCTGCCTCCTCTCCAGCACAGAAAGCCGTGATGGGAATTCTTTTCTCTAGGGAGCAAACAGGCAGGGAACGACCATTGTATCCCTACCAGTATGCAAAGCATCTTCGGAGACAAATGACTTTACAGGAAGACACATCCTGTTCCCTTAACTTCTAGGGGCAAGTGAGATGGGATAATCAGGGCCAGGATAACTGCTCAGGGAAGCCCCTGGCCTCCTGCTTCTGTGACTCAGCAGGCACAGGTGACGGGGAGGGGAGGCCACAGGCTTGGCAACCTCAAGCTTGGCAGCTGGACAAGGAACGGGCCCAGAGCATGCAAGCTCCCTGGCCAGTTCCACCAACCAGCAAGGGAGGAGCCTGGTGGAGCAGTGGGGGATCCCAGAGCTGTGGCTCCCAGGAGCTAGCTCAGGCGTGAACCTGGACAAATCTGCTTTTCTTTTTCTTTCTTTCTTTTTTTTTTTTTCTCTCTGTAGGGCCGAGTTTCAGGATCTGTAAAATGAAGAGGGTCAAAGGAAATTAAGTGTTTACAACTAGGGGTACACAGCCCCTTAAATCACAAACAAAGCTTCAAGGGTTTTGTACCACCCTATGCAGAATTATGTGTTTGTACCAAACTGTTTATTAGAAAGATCTGTGAACTGAGGAGAATCAGACAAAAATTTGGGCAGTGTCTGTGGTTCCTTGAGCTGAGTGTTGAGGCATTGGGAACTTCTCCAGAATACGAATGTGCCTTACCAGATCAGCACAGCCCAGAGGCTGGCACCTGTTCAACGCACTCTTGTTGAACAGATGAATGTCATGCATCCAATATCACAGCAAGAGGTGAGGTCTCACTGGTGGGAGGAGGGGGACAGTGACTGTGGGGTTGGTGCAGGGACTGGGTAGTGGGGAGCAAATCAAAGGTGCCGTCTGAGAATGCATCCCACCGTCTACCCATGCAGGGGCTGTCTGGCTTGGAGTTCTCACCTCTACCAGGTAGGTACACTTGATGTTCCCCTTGGTTCCTTTTGAAAGGCTACAGCCAAGACAAACCCTACTCGATTTGGGTTGCAGTCATTAAATTCTCAAGTTATCACCAACCAGGAAAACTTATTGAACAAGACTCATGTGTGCTGGACTCTGGGGGATCCACTGGGGCTGCTGCAAGTGGAGAGTAGAAGCAAGGGGTGACCGTGCCTCTCCCAGTCCTGACTGACCCCACTTGAACGCTTGCCTAAACTCTGTCATCTTCTAATATCTTTGAGTCCCACATCTCCATTCAAATCTACCTACCCCACCCCCAACTGTTCATTGGTTTGAAAAACAGAATTATAGGGTCGGTGCAGGGAGAGTTACGGGGTTGGGGTTGTTCCACTGGTTCATGCCTGCAACAACTGGGGCTGGACCAGGCTGAAGCCATGAGCCTAGTACTCCATCTGGGTCTCCCATGAGGAGTCAGCGACTTGAGCCATCTTCCTCTGCTTTCCCAGGCACTTTATCAGGGAGCCAGATCAGAAGTAGAGCAGCAGGGATGCCAACAGACTCTCACATAGAATTCCTGTATTGCAAGTAGCAGCTTAACCCACACTGGTGCCCAGTACTCCTATCTCCTGTTTTATTTACAAACATACTAAAGTGTCTATATTGGTCTCATATCCTTAAATGCCTTCACATACTTTTTTATGATCTGCGAAAATGCACATGATTTGGTATTAAGTGAAAACAAAACAAACAAAAAGTTACAAAATTGTGTATCTGTAAGATAGTATTAACTGATAAATATAAAACACAGAATTACATTTTTATGCAGCACCAGCTCATTGTGGTCATTTGGGTAGTGAATCATCGGATGGAAGATCTTCCTCTCTGTCTCTCCTCCTCTCTGTATATCTGAGTTTGTGGTAAGAATAAAATAAATCTTTAAAAAATTTACATTTTAAACAAATACAATAGCTTAATGTTTGCTAGGTTTTTTTTTTTAAGATTTCTTTTTATTGGAAAGGCAGGTCAGATTTATGGAGAGGAGGGACACAGAGAAAGATCTTCCATCTGCTGGTTCACCCCAAATAGCCACAAAAGCCAGAACTGAGCCAATCCAAAGCCAAGCACTTCTTCTAGATCTTTCATGCAGTTGCAGGTCCCAAAGCTTTGGGCCATCCTGCACTGCTTTCCCAGGCCACAAGCAGGGAGTTGGATGGAAAGTGAAGCAGCCTGGATATGTACTGGTGCCCATATGAGATCCGAGTACTTCCAGGGTGTGGATTTAACCACTGAGCCACTGTGCTGGGCCTCTGTCTGCTGTATCTTACTATCATTATTTCTCTGACCTTGAGCTATAGAGGAAAAATGCTAAGGAGAAAGGCATTCTGGGAAATTGATAACACAGGAGGCACAAGAAGTGGGGGTGTCTGCATGGGAAGGCAAACCCCCAGGGAGGGTAATCCTATAGCCCAGGACACAGGGTTCCTTAGGTAAGTATAGTCCAATCCCGGAGTACACATACTGGAAGGCTCTGCCCTCCCCTTTTGTTCTTAATTACCATCCCTCTCCCGGCCCCCAAGTACTGGATGAAAGCTCATTTTGCGAGAAATCTACACGCAGTCCTAGCTACTTAGAGACCGACGCATCAACACAGCATCACATGCTGCCCACGTTCTTTGGACTGTGGTGTGTGTTTATTATTTGAGATTTTATTAATGAAAGAGTGAAAATGAGGTACTGAATTACCTCCAATCCAAAATAAAAGGGGAGCGGTTCCACTTCACCCCCACAGAGACGTCACTTCCCATTTGCAAATCAGTGACTGGGCCTTTTGGTTGATCTAACTTGGACAGCAAGATTGGCCCATGTATCCTCATTGTTGGCAGGAAAAGACTTTATTCTGGAGGCTTGCAAAGGGACTGAGTTTTGCATTGTATTAACCAGGGTCAAAAGAGTCCACAGACAAGCAATAGTGCTTTATCTGTCTGCACGTGTTTGTCTTACTGCTGTCTTCGTATGCAGAGTGGTGTCCTGGCAGTTAGTGCCCCAGGCTTTTCTCTTAGGTACTCCTAGTTCCCAACCACAGCACTCACTGCACCTGTTTTGTACCCTAGCAGATGCTCATCAAGATTACACTACTCATTCCATATCTGGGAGGGACTGGGGAGAAGCCGTGACCTGTGGAGGCCTTCCTCTACCCGGGGTGGGAAGCAGCCCCTGTTCTTTGCTTATGATCTGGGCAGGGGGGGCAGACTTCTGAACCTGGTTCATTTTCCCTCCAATATTTACTTTACTTATTTAGGAAAGTCAGATCTATAGAGAGGAGAGACAGAAAGATCTTCCATCTGCTGGTTCACTCTCCAAGTGGCTACAAAGGCTGGAGCTGAGCTGATCTGAAACCAGGAGCTTCTTCTGGGTCTCCCACACTGGTGCAGGGTCCCAAGGCTTTGGGCTGTCCTTCATTGCTTTCCCAGGCCACAGGCAGGGAGCTGGATGGGAAATGGGGCAGCTGGGACACAAACTGGTGCCCACATGGGATCCCAGCACATGCACGGTAAGGCTTTAAACACTAGGCTATCATGCTGGGCCCATGAACCTGGTTCTTAAAGCCAGACTTGAGGCCTGTCCCCTTTGTGGAAATGGGACCTTCACCCACAGCATCAACTGTGGCTCCCCTGAAGTTCCATACTAGCCATCACCCCTCTCTGAACCAGGATGCAAGGCCACAGGCAAAGACTTGCCCCACAACTGCTGTTTTCTCATCAAGAAGGGAATAGTGAACAGCCGAGAACACCATCTCTGCTCATCTGACCCCCAATTGGCAAAGATCAGACAAGATCAAACGCTAGGAAAGCTCCCTGAATGCCAGGGCATCAGCGCAGTGGCGCTACAGTTTTCCAACAGCAGGCTTCCCAACAAACAAGGCTCTGCCCCGTCCCTTGCCTTGAACAAGAGCACAGTCTCCTCTTCCTAGAGTCCTTTAGTGCAGGGCCCTCAGCACAGGCTCCAGGTTTGACACTGTCACAGAGGTTGCTGGCTAGAGGACGAGTCTTGGTCCCTTCTTAGGTTAGGCCAACTAACACAACATGAAGCTTCCTATCCATCCCCCAGTATGTGGAGGAAGCAGCAGCCTGAGTTTGATGTCCACTGGACTGAGCCAGAAGTTGGGGCCAGCAGGGACAGGGTTGGCCTTGCCATGGGGCCCTGAGCCCCACTTAAGGTCTCAGGGCAGGTGTGGGATGCAGAGGTTGGTTCTTCCATGACCCCAAACAAAGGAAGAGCTCCCAAGGCCCTGGTGTGCAGCCACAGCAAGCTACCCCTACCCAGAGTGCCAAATATAGCAAATAAAAATCTAAGGCATGGGCCCAGCATGGTAGCCTTGTGGCTAAAGTCCTCACCTTGCACACACCAGGATCCCATATTGGTACCGGTTCTAAACCTGGTGGCCCCAGTTCCCATCCAATTCCCTGCCTGTGGTCAGGGAAAATAGTGGAGGATGGCCCAAAGCATTGAGACCCTGTATCCACGTGGGAGACCCGGAAGAAGTTTCTGACTCCTGGTTTTGCATTGGCACAATTCTGGCTGTGATGGCTGCTTGGGGAGTGAATCATCGGATAGAAAATCTTCCTCTCTGTCCTTCTGTCTGTATATCTGACTTTCCATTAAATATAAAATAAATTTAAAAAAAACCTAGGGCACATACCTGGTTACATCTGAATTTCAGATAGACAAAAATACTTTTTTTTTCTTGCAAAAAAGTTTTAAAAATATATATTTTTAAAATATAACTACCATCCATGGAATATTTGGGATATACTTACACAAAATTATTCTTGTTTTATCTGAAATGCAAATTTCACCTAGTTGAGTCTCATGTTTTTTTCTATTTGCCAGCTCTGGAAAGTCTACCCCCTTTGCAAACCCCCAGGGCTGAAGGGGGCTCAAGAAGCCACATGCAGCTGCACCGCACAGGCACGCTCCTGCGAGGCCTGGTCTTGGCTGCTTGCTGAGGCTGTGTGCTCTGGCGTGACCCACATGCCCAGCCCTGGGTGAACAGGGGAAAGGAGGCACCATGGAGGGAAGACCCAGAATGCCTTCAGCGCATCGCACCCTGGAGCTGCAGGAGGTGAGTCACCCATCCTATCCCAGGCCCTCCTGGGCACCAGGGCTGCTTTAAAATGCCCTTCTCTTAGGAGGCTGCAGTAAAGGTTGTGGGCTCAGCTCTTCAGGGGCACTGTCGCTTGTGACTGTCCTGCCCTGCATCATCTCACCCTACCCCACTCCAGTCACATCTATACATGGCTGCTCCCCCATGTAGTACTGTGGCCTCATTTACACTCAGTTAGACCTATGCCATTTATCCCAGAGTGACAGCTTTTCTCTTCACTCGGTGCCAACTGGACACCATCCTAAGGTGTCCCTCCTCCTGAACAGTTCTGGGCACTGCCCCTTCCTCTCTCATCATTGCCCTCCTTCCCCCAGCACACCCCTCCACTGCTGCATAAGCACCTCCTCCTCATATGGACTGTGGAGATAGCTCCTCCCACAGCCCTGGTCCAGCCACTGATTGCACCACATTCAGCAGCAAGTTTCTAAACCCCCATCTGACCTTGTCACTCCATTACTTAGGACCCTCCATGGCATCCTCTTGGTCTCGGGATAAAGTCAAATGGCCTGCCTCTGTCTGCTCCCTTCAGCCACATTTCTTGGCAGGTCACCAATTGGCCAGTGCTGTCCCTCTTCCCCAGCCCACCGTCAACCACATCCCCTGCAGGCAGCCCTTGAGCAGTCCTGCCATTTTGGTGGCAAGTCCTCGGTCCTTGGTACCCCATGCCAAGGCACTCCTGTGTCTTTTTTTTTTGTATATTTTATATTTTTTATTATTATTATTTTATGATACAGTTCCATAGGCTCCTGGTATTTCCCTTATCCCTGCCCCAATTTCTGCCACCCCCTGCCACCACAAAGAATTCCGTAGCCCCAACTCTTGGCTCACCAATCTCCACCTCCTGTGATACCGTGCTGAGGCTGCACTATTGTCTGTACAACCTTTCTTCCACTTTCAGTTGGAGCAGGTCCCAGGATTAGGGAGACACCAGGTGTCCTATATAGCTAGGTTGTTGGTGGCACTGATCTTGCTGGAACCTGTTGGATGTTAGGTCTGGGTGCCACACAGACCTATTTTGACCCGTACAATGCCACAGTTGGTATTATTTTCCTGTGGGACCAGTGCAATCCATGAACTCAGTGAGTTCTTGCGAGCTCAGCACATGCACAGTTCACTGTTGTCCCTGCAGTCCTAAAGCTTTTGCCACAGTGTACAAAATGGCGCCTGACGTACCACTACTACAGTTCTTGATCTGCTGGCTGTCAGGTCTGAGGGCTACCCAGACCTGTCTTGGGTGGAACCTGTAGAATGCCACGTTGATGCAGTTCACTGAGTCAGAAATGAGTTCACTCCCAGCTCAGCATATGCTCAGTCCTTTCCCTTGCTTTTGTCTCCTTAAGTAAAATGGCGCCCGAAATAGCTCTCGGGGGTGGACTGGGATGTGAAATCCACCCTGTTCTCGCACTGCCTGTCTGGGATCTGCTGTTCTGTCTGCTCACAGTCAAGTCAAATGGACCAGCAGGACAGACAGTTCTTGGTCTGGGTTCACCTCTGGGGTTCCTAGTGAATGTTCCTTTTCCCCTTGTTGCTGGTGGAGTTCAGATCACCATTAGCTGAATGCTGCTGAAGTTTCACAAGTCACAACACCATACTGTTATGTCCACTGCTTTCCTGTGTTGTCAGTCTCTGGGTACCCCTCTGCTGTTGTTCTGTCCTCTCCTATTTCCTGGAATGTGTCCTCTCTGCTTCATCCTGATTAAATGTTTCTCCATTTAAACGTGTCCTTACCCTATTCTGCCATCTTGATTCTCACTCCTGTGTCTTGTGGAGCCTCCAGGTCCTTCTCTAAGAATGGTTGTGTTCATAGCTCTGCTAGGCTTCCTGGGGTCTCAATTTCACCAAGAGGTGAAGAGAATGACAAGTGGTCTGGATAAGCCCTGTGAGGTTCTTCAGAAGCTGCTCTTTGGTATCCACAGCAGCTAGGAGACGGCCATGCGCAGCAACCAGGGAAATGATGGACAAGTGGCCCAGGAAGTGTGGGTGGGGGGAGCACTGGTGAGGTAGAGCCATTACTGGAGCAATCATGACCTACTCATTAGGTCTGAGAACACTGGGGAGGTAGGGGTGGTGATGTGGGGTTGTAGCAAAGTGGAACCTTGGCCCCTTCCTTCCAGCTCAACCAAGTGAGTCATCCTGAGGGACTGGCCCAGATCTCACCCTCCTCCACATGCAGCTGAGCTGAAATGATCCAAAGGACGTTCCCAGAGCACAGTGTCGGCAAAGCAGTGAGCAAGGCAGCTGAGTCAGAACCCACTCAGCCCCTGTTGGGGCTCTGACGAAGGCCGTGCCAGCACAGCAGCATCCCCCAAATGACTTTACAACATGCTGCTCCCAAGTGCTTGCCTTTTTCAGAGTTTGTGAAATCCTATTGGATCTGCCATGTGACAGGTGCTCTCCCACACCCTCCCTAACATATTCATTCACTGTTCAGGTACCAGTCCCGGGCTCCAAGGAGCCTTCCAACTGGCAGAAGACACTGTTTGCAGCCATACCCAGCCCTGCAGCCATGGCAGGGAGAGCCTCACTGGCCATCAGTGTCCCGACCCTTCGAAACCAGTCTAGTGTGCAACCCTTCAAAGTGCAGACAAGCCAAGAAGTTACAGCAACAAGCTCACAGTCCCAGGCCTGCCAAGCCTGGGGGCAAGTGGGGATGCTGAGACTAAAGGGTATATCTAGGAAGACAAATTCAGACCTTCGCTTTTCCTCTATGAATGAACTTGGATATACTTTGACACAAATAGGCAGAGCCTCCACTAACGGTTACAGAACAGATTCTAATGTGCTGCATTTTCAATGTGATAACTGAGTTTTCATGCTTAATCAGTAACAAAAAACAACACCTGAATGAATCAGAAACAACATCACATCACTATGGGGAGCTGGTGGAAGTCATCTACATCTGGTCTACCTGCTTCACACTATAGAAGCAGAACTCTAATCCAGAGAGCAGAAAGGAAGCAGGTCTGCTGTTAAGTTCCACCTGTTCCAGTCTTTAAACAAGTGCAGTTTTTACTATAAAAACAAACCACACTACAGAAAAAATGGAAAAGAAAAACACATTAATCCCAAAACACTAATATCACTGACATCATTTTGTTAGTATCTCTTTATAACTTCCTTTTCTATAAATTGTAATCACATGGTATAAGTAATTTTGTCTATTGCTTTTTAAATTTGGCTTTATAGTCTAAGAATTTTTATTAGATTTTCATAACTATATGATATTCTAGCAAAGATATGCTTTTCTTTTTCCATAAGTTATTTAAACAGTCCCTTATTGAAGGACTATAAAGCTATGCCCAAATTTTAGACACTTCAGAAGCTGCATATTGCATTTTCATCTACTAATGTCCTTGGGACAGATAGTAAGTGGTGTTGTAAGGTAACAGGGGTGAACATTTTTTAAGTCTTTCAATATATGTTAATAAATTGATTTAAGAATGAACTAACAAAACTGTCACCAGCAATATAACAGTCTACTTCCACTTCATCCTGACCTTTTGTTATACACAGTGGTTTAAATAATAACTTGTCCACCCCAACATGTGACCACACTGTAAACGCTGCTATCTTCTGACCCCCCACTGCCTTTGCTAGAATCACGGAAATGATCACCTGGAATGCACCTACATGTGCCAGAATATCCACTGAAGAACATGATGGTGTGAAACCACGTATCTGAAAAGGTATGTGTGGAAGGCTCTGAATTGGGGTGGTGCTTCTGGCACAGTGGTTATGATGCTACTTGAGGCACCTGGCCTCAAGTGGGAGTGTCCGGGTCCGAGCCCCAGCTCTGCTCCCCATCCAGCTTCCTACCGAAGCGCCTCCAGGGAGACAGTGGATGATGGTTCAGGCAGTTGGGATCCCATTTCCCACATGGAAGACCTGGGCTGAATTCCCAGCTCCTGCCTTAAGCCTGGTGAAACCTCACTGAGAGAGCGACTCAGTAAATGGAAGATCTCTATCTCTGCATTAAAAAAAAAAAAAAAAAAAAAAAAAAAGCCTATGAAGTGGGGGGATAAAGAGGACAGACTTTTTTTAAAATATATTTTTCTGTCATTGTAGTTCTCACAATGAGCATTATTAAAACACAATCATTAAAAAAAAAAAAAGAAAAACAGAGTG
The DNA here is from genome assembly GCF_017591425.1 of Ochotona curzoniae. Taxonomy (NCBI): domain Eukaryota; kingdom Metazoa; phylum Chordata; class Mammalia; order Lagomorpha; family Ochotonidae; genus Ochotona; species Ochotona curzoniae. The sequence goes on along the minus strand of NW_024466647.1, from coordinate 387,946 downwards.
ACAGCTCTCTTCCCACTGCTTCGCTCCCTCCCCAAATGCCACCATGGCTGGGGCTGGGCCAGGACCCTGTGCTCCACAGGGACCCAGTGACCCGAGCACCATCCACCGTCTCCCAGGCGACGCATCAGCAAGGAGCTGGGACGCAGACCAGAGCCTGAGCGCAGGCCCTCCACGATGACATGTGGGTGACCCAAGTGGCAGCTTAACTCCCGCCCACTGGATGAGGTTTATAATTAGAAAAATGACAAAGAGATTTCCCTTTTGGAGAAAACATGCAAAAAACAGTGCCCCATTTTTACTTGCAGTTCGTGGCTGGTTAATTGCATTGGAATCCTGTGTCTAAGCCTCACGTGACCTTGAGCTCGGTCAAATGCCGAACGGTAACAGTGATAACGTCACAGGGTTGGTGTGTTATTTGCAGATCATTTCTGTAAAGCTGAAAGTGCATATAGTGAGTTATTAAATCATGGTAAGTACATATCTTTCAATTTAATATTTTCTTTCAGTCTGTGGAGATGCCAACGCCCCAACCACAATTTTTTTTAAGATGTATTTATTTTTATTGGAAAGTCAGATATACAGAGAGGAGGAGAGACAGAGAGGAAGATCTTCCATCCGATGGTTCACTCCCCAAGTGGCTGCAAAAGCTAGAGCTGAGCTGAAGCCAGGACCCAGGAGCTCCTCCTGGTCTCCCAAGTGGGTACAGGGTCCAAGGCTTTGAGTTGTCCTCGACTGTTTTCCCAGGCCACAGGCAGGGAGCTGGATGGGAAGTGGGGGCTGCTGGGATTAAAACCTGTGCCCATAGGGGATCGTGGTGAGGACTTCAGCCATTAGGGTACCGCACCAGGCCCCCTAACCACAATCTTAGCTCCCATTTCTTATCACTTATCCCAGTAACATCCAACCTTCAAAGAATAAAGTTTGCGTGATGCCACATTAGCCATATACCTCTCCTGGATCGTTTGGCAAATCACAAGCCATTAACCTCAGAGCCACACAGGCGTGAGGCAGGAGGGAAGTAGCGGAGCACATATGTGTGTGGGCAGTGCACTTGAGCACAAATGGATGCCTGCTCCATTCCAGATGGTAATGAGGACGCACAGCATTTGAAACTGGCAAAAAATGAAAGAGCTTGTTTTCAGTAGAGCAACAGCTGGGGGGAAAAACACCCAGAGAAGTAAAAATAAGAATATGGGATTTTTTTCAAAAACTGAAATTTCTAAGCATATGTAATGCTTCATACTTATTTTCAGAAATAAAAAAAAAGGAAAAAAAATCACTTTTCAGAAAGAAAATCCAAGTAGCAGAGCCTTAAGCTAAGAGGCTTAGTTCAAGTTCAAGTTCAAGTTGAGGAGCATCACTCTGGGTAGCCTTTTTAAGTTCAATAATAGCAGGAATGCTGCTGTTGGACTGCTTGAGCCCAAATGCTGGCTCTTGCACCAACTGACTCTACAAACATGCCCAAGTTAATTCGTTTGTTTGCATCACAGTCTCACCATATGTAAAATACGAATAATAGCAGCACTTAGCTGGAGGGTATAAGGATGGGATGAAGGGACCTGCACAGCCTGCTCAGTGAGCAGCTAGCAGCTGGGTGCACCGCGGCTTGCCCTGCCTGTATGAGCAGCAGAGTGCCTGCCCCAGGGGCACTCAGACTGAGGGTGGTCCCTGCCAGCGAGAAGGTGGCAGGGCAGCTGCCCAGCAAAAGGAATTGCTGCTCCAGTGGCCTCTGCTCAGACATCAGGCTCTTCTAGACTCAGCAGGAGGAGATGGGAGGAGTGGGGGTAGTTACTGTGGCCCCGCAGCGGCCAGCTGACCTTCCAATGGATGGGCACCCAGGGCCTCCTGGCAGCTTATAGCACAGGGGCAGGAGCTGGTCAAGGGACAAATGGAGGGGCTGCAGTGGGCAAGGTACGGAGGAGGAAAGAGAGGACAGGAGCGAGAGCAGTGAGGGCGGATGACAGGGAAGGAGGGAGAAGCGCAGGGGAGAGGGGCAGAGAGTAGAACCTTGAGGGCTTGGGACTGGCGCCGCAGGTGGCTGTCAGCCTCCTCCCCCCGCAGACGCGCAGGCTCTGGCCTTTTTGTCCTTTTCTGCCGGGTTCGTCAAGGGCCGCTGGGGAAAGCGGCAGGAGTCTTAAATGCCACCCACTCCCCAGCCTCTCTCCCAGTTGATGCTGCTATTTTAGGCCCCACATTATTTCCTGCTGAGATTTTTTTTTTTTTTTTAGCTTCTAAATCGGGCTCTGAGGTAAGCCATGACATCCGCCGCACGCCCGCAGCCCCCGGCGCCCGCCCAATCGCCCTGGGGCACGGGCACCCATGGGCCGCGTTGTGCTGGGGCGCCTGTGAGAGCAGCTCAGCCCCGCCCGCCTTAAAATAGATTTTTAGGAGGGAATTCCGCCTCCCATCAGGGCTGATTTCTAGATGCAGATTATAAAACAACAAGAACAATAAAAATCTGACAGGGAACCGTATAAATCGTAGCATTGTCCTGCATCCAATTAGGGGATTGGATGTTTCCAAATCCGTGGTTTCCAACTTTTTTTTTTTAACGTGAAGGCCCCTCTGATGCTAGGATGAAGGCTATACACCTTGTCCCCTCAAAATGTCCATAGCAACCCCCTACACACATGCACACGAGTGCTACAATTCTTTTTTAATTTCAGGTTTGTGCACCTGCTAAAGTTAGGTCTTCACGCCTAGGGGTTTAGAGCTTCAGTTGATCTGCCTCCTCCAACAGCTTCATCTCAGTTAGATTCACTGTTCCCTTCCTTCTCCCCTTTCCTCCTCAAAACCTCTTGGTATGGGCTTGCATTTCACCCCAAGTGGGAAGATGGAGCTCAGGTTGTGGCCTGCATCCGGTTCTTCCTGGCTTCGGACAGAGCAAAGGATGCTGTGTCTGGATTCCAGAAGGTCTGGGTTCAAATTCACCACCAGTTGGCAGTTTTCTCAAGGCAGCTAATTAACAAAGTGTCTGCCCTTGACTCAAAGCAGCTGTGCCAAAGGAGGCAGCTTACAAATGTACTTCTCTGAAGGAGTGGAGCGGGGGAGAGGTACCCAGGTTATTTCTTTTGTATCAGTCATACCTTGTCTGCTGCCACCCCACAGTGGGCAGCATCTCTAAAGGGCTCTGTTATTGGGGGTCTGTGTGTGTACCCTAATGATAGTGCTTTGGTTTTATTGGGTGTGTGTTTGTGAGTGTGTGTACCCTAATGATAGTGCTTTGGTTACGCCGACCTAAAATCCACATTTAACTTTGAAGGCAGTTGTCGTAAGAAGTGGGCCTAGCGGCTGGCATTGTAATATAATGGGCAAAATCCCTGCCTGGGATGCCATTATCCTATTTGGGTGCTGGCTCAAGACTAGGCTCATCCACTTCTGATCCAACTCCCTGCTAATGTGCTTGGGAAAGCAGTGTAAGATGATGCAAGTGCTTGGGACCGCTGCACACATGTGGGAGACCCAGAAGAAGCTCCTAACTTTGGCCTGGCTTAAACCCTAGCTGTTGTGGCTATTTGGGGAGAAAACCAATGGACGGAAGATCTCTCTCTTTTTGTAATTCTGTCTGTAAATCTTAAAAAAAAAAAAAGGGGGGGGGGCTGTAGGGTTTTTAGGAAGTGATCTGGGATAGGATCAGGGCCCTTATGCAGGATGCTGAGGGAGCCCGCTGGCCCCTTCTGCCATGTGAAGGGCACATCCAAGGCACCGTCTGCGAGCACTGGCTCTGCAGTAGGCCCCAGAGCCTCTGCCACTCGGACCCTGGACTTCCCAGCCTCCGGAACTGTGAAGAATAAGGTTCTGGGGTTTCTGAATGATGAAGTCTAACATTTTGCAGCCTGAATAGACTACAACAGACAAATCTGTCGAGACGTGATGTGAGATGAGGTCTCTAGAATAGTGACGCATCCAGAGCCCAGCCTCTGATGTCAGTCTCATCACGATTCAGGAAGCTCTGCTTTTTCCACCGGTGTCCAAAAAGGCTCTGTGGACTTCTTCCTGCCATGTACAAAGAGGCCTCCACCCCGTGGTTATCAGATTGTCCAAGTTCTCTAGGGCATCCTCTGCTTAGTGTCCTAGTCCTGCCTTGTGAGAGGTCTCCTACAGCAACACCCTAACTTGGCTCTCCTCCGGTCTTGCTGGCCCCTCTTCCACTTTGGTGATTTTTCCTAAAGCGTGGCTGCTCTCCAGCACTCCTCACACTGCCCTCGCCCTTCCCTCTCAGTCTCTGCCTTTTGGTGAGAACCTCAGTGGTTTGGGGGGATTCCCACTCTCTCTGGGTTACCAGCTCTCATCTCTCTTTTGCTCTGTTCCAGCTGCCCACTGAGTAATTCTACATTTCTCTGGTGTTGTTCCAAACTCTACACACCTGAGTTCCTTATCACTGCCCCCTCTCTCCCCTAAACATAATATACCAACTCTCCCTTCCGGCTTCTCTTCTCTGTTTAAGACATGACCACAGGCCTGATGCAATAGCCTAGTTCAAGTCCTCGCCTTGAACATGCTGGGATCCCATACGGGTGTCAGTTCTTATCCTGGTGGCCCTCTTTCCCATCCAGTTCCCTGCTTGTGGCCTGGGAAAGCAGTTGAGGATGACCCAAGGCCTTGGGACCCTGCACCTATGTGGGAGACCTGGAAGAAGCTCCTGGCTCCTGGCTTCGCATTGGCTCAGCTCCAGCCATTGAGGCCACTTGGGGAGTGAATTATCGGATGGAAAATCTTCCTCTCTGCCTCTCCTCCTCTCTGTATATCTGCCTTTCTAATAAAACTAAACAAATCTTAAAAAAAAAAAAAGATGTGACCCCTCCCATTGGTCACCTAGACATGAAGTTTCCATCAATTTCATCTCTCTTCTGTCTCCCTCACTCCACTTCTTTGCAAACACTAAATCTTGTCTACACCTGGGCTGTCCCAGTGGCCTCCATCTCTTTCATTTCCCTGCTCGCCTAGCCTTGATCATCAGCTCGGAGAGCTGTGGTAGCCTTCTGGCTAAATTTTCTGCCCACAGGCTCTCCAGCCTTTCAAAAAACAAAACAAAACAAAAACAAATATAAAAACAAAAAAAAAACCCAAACAGGTTTCACTTTTGAGTCAAGACCACCTCACTGGCAGCACTTCCCGATCGCATAAACTGTTAGTACATCCTGCCTGTTCTGTTTACTCTGCCAATTCAGCCAATCTTGCCAAGTGACATCTCTCCTGTGCTTTAACTTCTCACATGTTTCACAGAAATGAGAAACTCTCAGAGCTCTTTTCCAGCCCCTGTTCTGCTGCCAGGGCTGCACGCTGACATTTAACTTCTGATTTCCCATTACCTTCCCTAGTTCCCCATCTGGCTCACTTCAGCACTCATTCTCTATGTCTCTCTCTTTTTTTTTTTTAAAGCAAACAGTGTCCTTGATTAGAAAGCAAGGAGTCCAAATTCCAGTGTCAACAGGGGCCAGGCAGGTCACGTGACGGGCAAGGTAGGACAGGTGTGCAAGGACAGCTCCTGCTGGGACATGACATCTAGGCCTCAGCACTGGTCTTCATCCTCATCAGGCCCACTACAGCCAGATTAAAAAAAAAAAAAAAGAAAAGAAAAAACACCAAATTCAGATTTGTCATTAATTTTTGCAGCTTTTAAAATACTATGCTGGCCAAACAAAACACAGCTGCAGGCCAAGCCCAGCCTTCAGGCAGACCTGGACATAGAGGTTTCCTGCTTCCTAGTCATTCTTCATGCGCCATAAAGCACCTTGAACTGGGGGTTTCTAGTGCTGGTTATGCCAGTAATGAACTGTGGAATGCCAAGCTATATCCCGTGTCTAGAACCTCACTTTCCTTATCTGTACAATGGAAGATCCTATTAAATTATTCCCCAGAGCTTATTAAACCTGATAATAGTATAGTTCAATGGCTCACCCTAAAGGGGGGCAAATCCTACCTAACTGAATTGTCTGATGAACAATTACAGTAAACACATCCAGTACATGGATTACCATGTTTCAAAGAAATAGAATACAATACTAAGCCTTTGGTGAACTGAAATTCTCCCGAGTTAACTGGAAAATCCCTTCTAATCAAGGTTATTGTTGCCAAGACTTTCTGAAAGATCAGGGTTCAGCTTCCTGCCTTTCTGAGCAGAGGAGACACAGCAATGCCCAGCAAAGGGAAGGGATGAGTCACTGTCTGGGGCCAACTCTGTGACCTGGGCTGAAGTGGGCAGCAGCAGCATGGGGCCAGGAGATCCCAAGGCCACTGCCTACCGGGGACTGCCCCTGCAGCCACGGCGCTGTGGGTAAAGCCAGACCCTTGGATGATGACCCTGAGGGCCTCCCTGGGCCTCAACATCCGCTTCTGGAGCATTCCTTTCTCCACTTCCCTTCCAGCTCCCTGCTTGTGGCCTGCGAGGGCGATGGAAATTGGACCAATGCCTTGGGACCCTGCACCCACATAGGAGACCCAGAAGAAGCTCCTGACTTTGGATTGGCTCAGCAATGGCCATTGTGGCCACTTAGAGAGTGAAACAGACAATGGAAGATCTTTTTTTAAGCAAATCTGACTTTACAATAACAATAAATAAATAAAAGATTCATTGGAAAGTCAGATTTGCAGAGAGAAGGAGAGATACTAAGATCTTCGGCCCACTGGTTCATTCCCCAAGTAGCCATAATGGTAGAGCAGTGTAGATCTCAAGTCAAGAGTCAGGAACCAGGAACCAGGAACCAGGAACCAGGAATCTCTTCCGGGTCTCCCACACAGGTGCAGGATCCTAAGGCGTTGGGTTGTCCCTGACTGAGCTGGATGGGAAGTGGAACAGCCAGGACATGAACTGGCACACATATGAGATCCTGGTGCTTGCAAGGCAAGAATTTAGCCACTGAGCCATCACGTCAGGCCCTAAATAAAAAATTTTTTTAAAAAAAGATTTATTTTATTTTTATTGGAAAGTCAGATATATAGAGGGGAAGATTTTCTGTCCACTGGTTCACTCTCCAAGTGGTTTTAATGGCTGGAGCTGAGCCAATCTGAAGCCAAAAGTGAGGAGCTTCTTCCAGGTCTCCCACGTGGGTGCAGGGTCCCAAGGCTTTGGGCCATCCTTGACTGCTTTCCCAGGCCACAAGCAGGGAGCTGGATGGAAAGCAGGTCCACCGGGACACGAACCAGAGCCCATATGGGATCCCAGTGCATGCAAGGCGAGGATTTTAGTCACTAGGCTATCGTACTAGGCCCAATAAGTAAATCTTTAAAAACAAAAATTGTGATATATTTAAAGGTAAAGAGATGCAATGTCTGCAGCTTCCTCTTGAATGACTCAAGGAACAAAAACAGGTACATAAACACGCACAGCAGCACGCAAAGGGCGACTGTCAAGGCCAACGTGCAAGATGCCAGCAACTGTGAACCCGAGTGAGAAGCACAGGGGGTTCTTTGTACTCAGTTTTGCAGCTTTTTGGCAAACTGAAATTCTTAAAAAGAAAGAAAGCAAAAAAAGAAAGCCAGATGCCCGGTTCAGAGCCTTCTGTCCTCTGCCCCTTCGGAGGGGTGATGCTGGAAAGAACCCTGAAAAAATATTACATCCCTTGGTGCCTGACTCTTCATTCCAGAACTACATATAACATTTGCCACTCTCAGGCTGTTGGAAGGATTAAGTCGGTCTGTGTAAGAAATCTGGCGCAGGCCAGAAATTTACTCACAAACGCTACAAGTATATGTCCCAGAAAGTGACAGATATAAAAGATTTCTTACTCCCATAAAGTTGAGACTCTAGACAGAGGGGTAGAAAATGAGAGACCAACGAGACAGGCAGTGAAATCATTACAAGCAGCTGTGTATTCTGTGAGGGTGATGGAGTTGGGAGACCATGGAGGATGCTAGTATGTATGGGGTTATCAGGGAAATTCTTCCCAGGAAAATGACACTTAAAATGAGATAAAGGTCAAGAAGGAATAGGGCCAGCACAATGGCTCAACAGGCTAATCCTCCACTTAGTGGTGCTAGCATCCCATATGGGTGCCAGTTCTAGTTCTAATAGCTCTATTTCCTGTCCAGCTCTATGCTTACGGCCTGGAAAAGCAGTGGAGGAAGGCCTAAGTCCTTGGGTCCCTGCACCCGTGTGGAAGACCCAGAGGAAGCTCTTGGCTCCTGGCTTGGCATCAGCTCAGCTCCAGTGGTTGCAGGCATTTGGAGAGTGAACCAGTGAATGCAAGACCTTTCTCTCTGTATCCTCTCCATAAATCTGTCTTTCAATTAAAAAGAAAGAGGAAGGGGATTGGCAATCTGGGTGGTAAGAATGACAGAAACAAAGGACTATCACATCTCTCCTCTGCCAGGCCACCTGGTAACCGTATGTTCTTTCAGGCAAGAGGCAGCACAGCACACAGGGGACTGGCCACTCGGCGAGTATTTGATGAGTGAACAAACACACTGCTGAGCTCCGGCTGCTGTGTTTGCCCACCGTGTTTGCTTCCCCCATCCCAGTTCTTAGCATCACAACACAGTGGAAAAGCTGGGCCACTCTCCAGTCTTCCTATGTAAATTGGCTTAGATCACAGAGCTGGAAGGGATCCCCAAAATCACACCCTTCTCACCCTCCCTGGGTAAGAGACTGAGCCCCCGATTCGGGAGAGAACTGCTGAAACCCACAGACCTGGCTAGGGACTCGGGGTTAGCGCTGTCCCTGGCTCTGCAGCCTGCCATGTTTATTTGTTCAGCAGGTTTATTTCAGCCATGGCACAGCCTGTTCTGACTGCGGGAACATTTATGAGATGAGGCCAATTTTTTTAAAAAATCACAGAAAATAAATGCTTCGCTCTTGGAGCGGAGGGGTGGGGCACAGGGTGGGAGACCCATCTTGGGCCGCCAGCTCTGGGGCAGGCCTTTGGCATGTCCTTGGCCAAGCCGTTTTCTCCTCTGGCTCTTGGGAAACAGAGCGACTCCCATGGGGTTGCTGCCTCCGTGTCTCCAGGAGGTGGAAAGCCTGGGACGTTCCCCCATAGACTTCCCAAATTACATTCCAAACCCTGGCTCCCACCCAGTCACTTCAAGCCTCAGCCTGATCGAGCCGATGAGCCCTGGGATGGAGGAGTTGGGACTAGCACCTGGTTTGCTCTGGCCCTCTGCCTAGGAACACGTAGTGGGGACTTCAAGTTCAAGGAGAATGCATATTATGTGAAAACTACACATAGATCTCAAAAAATCCTGCACCACCACAAACTGATCTTTTAATCCCTCCTATCTACAAAGTCTGTGAAATACTCTCTTGTTCTTCCTTCAAAATACTGTTGTACCATCACCGCTTCTGACACTTGAACTGCCTCCCCAGCAACTCTGCCGGCTACCTTTTACATTTAAAAAAGCCCAACCAGGCTAAAGCATAATAGTGGTTAAATTTCTTTACTTTTGTTCTGACTGGATACTGCTACAGGGTAGGAATGTCAGCTTTTATCTTGTGTTGATCAGGAGTACTTCTCTGCAGCCATGCAAATACAACTTACCAAAAACTTGGACATGAATAATGAATGAATTCAAATTGTTTGGCCAACAAGATAACTTATTTAAGACTTAATGAAGTCCTGAGTTATAGTAGAGGTGGGAAAAGGATGATAAAAGGAGTCTTGGAGGCAAAAAGGTGGCTCTTTTGGGTCTTTGTCAGGCCTTTGGACGCATGTGGCTGCTTCATTACCCCACACGGCCTGGTACACAGTAGATGCACATGAAATAGGCATTGAATGTCTGAGATGTATTGGGGTGATCAAACATGGCCTCTGGGGTCACTGAAGGTTGACTGTGCCATGGGGACTAAGGTAAGGACTGTCCCAGCCTCAGGCCCTTTCTTAGCACCCTTGCAGGCAGGAGCAAGACTGGTGAGAACTCAGGGGCAGGGCCTGGGTGCTGGAGCTCCTCCAGGGAGCAGAGTTGGATGCCCATTCCAGCCCCTCTCCACCCCTTTCTTTGTTCAGGACAGCTCCCAAGAAGCAGTCTGGCCAGCTGTGGGAGGTGCTGCTCTTCAATTCCAAGATTAGCTCAGACCTTACAAATCACAGCCTGGTGCCCGGGTTTCTCGGGCCAAGGAAAACAGTAGATGTCAGAAGCCTCCTTGGTACCTGGCAGCGAGCAGCTCTCCTGCTCCCTCCCTTCCTTGAATGAGGTCACTGAATCAGGATGACAAAGCAAACAGTGACATGAGTTGGGACTTGCTCCCAGACTGATCCCAGGGCTTCTCCAGCCCTCCTCTCCCCTCCACCCCCTGCAGGATGGCAACCGCAGGTGTGGACAGCAAGCTCGGGGAAGCGGGGTGCCAGCACCAGCAGACACTCGCGCAGTGCACTCCGGGCTTCAGCCAGCTCTCACATAATCTCATTTGCGCTAAGGCGGGCAGACACTCCCTTCCAACTTCACTGATGAGGAAACGGCCTCAGTGAAGGCCAACAGCCTAATTTGAGTTACATGGCTTCAATGTGACTCACTTGAGATTGGTTTTGTGACGAATTAGTTTTGTAACATCTTCCCGTCTCACTACAGTCCTTGTTGCACACCACCATCCTAGTATCCGCTTTATGCTTTTCTTAAACTCACTTTAAGATTGGACTCACTCTAAACAACAATACATATGCTTTACATGTTACATATAATGTAATACATATATTCATGTACACATGTATTCATGTGTAGCTACTAAAATGAACCATTTTCATTCTCAACCTCTTGCTTACTTTCCTGACATGAAGGATACTAGTGTTGACTTCAGAAAAAATGTTCGGGGCAGGCAATTGGTCTAGTGGCTAAGACACGGGTTAAGACACCTGCATTCCCCATCAGAAGGGTTAGTTCACATCCCAGCTTTGCTATCTTTCTGCTATTGCAAACCCTGGGAGGCAGCTATGATGGTTCTGGTCCTTGGGGACCTACCACCCATGTTGACAGGCAATGAGACAGCTAGGCTAGGACTGACTGCTGGAGTGGAAGTCACACCCCGCCCCACCCCACCCCCCATATAATTGTGTTCTCTCACCTGCCCATTCAATTGCCCCCTTCCTGGAGTGGGATGCACCTCCATTCCTTGGGACCTAGGGTGGTACCATGTGAGCAGCTACTCCTCTAAAACTAGGAAAGGTCCTCCCTCTCCCTGCTCCCAAGATGTGGGGAGGTCCCGAAGTGCCACCTCTCTTCTCCCCCAACCCCATTTTGTCCTTCTGATCCACTCCCCACCTGTGCTCAAGTGCACTTTCACACCTTTTGAATGAAATGTACTACACCAGCACATACATGCATGGCTAGGGCCTGGAATAAGAGCTAAACCCCACTTCCCCAACTGCAGCCTGGGGGACCTAGATTCAGTTCTGCCTCCTTGCTTTGACCGGCCATTGCAACAATTTAGGGTTCTCTTCCTTTTTCTTTTTCTTTTCAAGATTTTATTTTTATTGGAAAGTCAGATATACAGAGTGGAGGAGAGGCAGAGAGGAAGATCTTCTGTCCATTGATTCACTCTCCAAGCGGCTTCAGCCACTGGAATTGAGCTGATCTAAAGCCAGGAGCTTGGAGTTTCCTCCTCCAGGTCTCCCATGCAGGTGCAGGGTCCCAAGGCTTTGGGCCATCCTCAACTGCTTTCCCAGGCCACAAGCAGGGAGCTGGATGGGAAGTGGAGCAGCTGGGATTAGAACTGGCACCCAAATGGGATCCCAGCACGTGCAAGTGAGGATTTTAGCTACTAGGCTACTGCGCTGGGCCACCCTCCTTTTTTTTCTTTTTGTTTAGATTTGTTTATTTTTATTGGCAACTCAGATTTGCAGAGAGAAGGAGAGACAGAAAGATCCTCCATCTACTGGTTCACTTCCCAAGTGGCTGCAATGGCCAGAGCTGATCTAAAGCTGATCCAAAGCCAGGAGCCAGGAGTTTCTTCTGGGTCCTCCACACAGGTACAGAGGTCCAAGATTTTAGGCCATCCTGGACTGCTTTCCCAGGCCACAAGCAGGGTGCTGGATGGGAAATGGAACAGCTAGGACATGAACTGGTGCCCATATGGGATCCTGGCACATGCAGGTTGAGAACTTTAGCCACTAAGCTAACACACTGGGCCCTCTTCCTTTCTCTTTCAGAAAAAGATTTTTAAAACATATATTTTTTTTTCAGTTAGAATAATTGTAAGTTTCTTGGGCTCTCCCTACACTATTAAGCATGGATCTTGGGCTGAGAGCCACGCCTCTTGTTCAGATGCTTAGCCAGTGGTATCATACAGGGCCACCACTTTGCTAGGGCTACAGCTTAAAATCAGAAATACTGAATCACGGAGGGTAAGAACTACATCACGGAGCCCAACTGCCAAAGAATAGACTTCACACAGCCACAGCCCTAAGCATTAAGGAATACCTACCATCAGGCAGACAAAATGGGTCAGATGAAGTCGTTGCTTTTCAAACACCAGCACCTAAAAACCTGAAGGAATGGGCGAGGGGTCTGGATTAGGAGGCTGAGATCTAAAACGTGGCTGTACCACAAACTCTGTATGTTTTTGAAAAGTCACTTCATGCTTCTAGTCTGTGTCCTTACACACGGATGATGACAGTAGCTCTTCTTTCTATCTTTTAAGATAGGAGATTCTGATTTAAAAACAAGCAAACAAACGAAAAAAAAAAAAGGCAGGGGAAAACGTGAAAAATGTTCTGTAAATTGTGAAAGCTGTAACACATATATAAGTAGCCGCAATGCTCACACTCCTCCATATACTGTATTTTAAATGGAAAAGGCCTTCTCTATGAGAAGCCAAGCATCAGAAACAGGTTGCAAAGAGATCTGGGGGCACCACTTGGGCCTCACCATGGGCCTGGCCCAACTTGCTGCTTCCAGGTCTCAGGCTGGGAAGATGTTGGAGAACTGAAGTAATCTGCAGCCCTGCCTTTTTTCTGCTCTGAAATACTTCCAACTTCAGACCCTTGAGCAAGTTGATTGCATCTCAACGGTTCTTTACTGCCCTCTCGTGGCCACTTCCAGCTATGGCTGCGGCGCCTTCTGAAGGGATGTGCGTGACAAAGGCAGACCCCAGGAACCAGAGCCAGTCCTCAAAAATCAAGATTTTCCAGAGCCAAAAGAGGATTTAACACCCAAATTAAAGCCAGCTGCTGCAGTCCAGAGATTATTGACGGGAAGGGGTAGTTCCTTCTTGGTTCTGCCCCAAGTAGGACAAGAATCCAGGCCTATTATTATTATTTTTCTTGGAAAGGCAGAGAGAAAGAGAACTACCATTATCAGCTGCTCACTCTGCAAATGCCCAAATAGGGTAGAACTTTGTTACACCGAAGCTGGGAGCTCAGAACCATGCCTAAGCCTCCTTTGGAGCTGGCAGGAACCTAAGGACCCACGCCAGCACCTGCTGCCTCCCAGGGTCTCCATCAGAAGGAAGCTGGAGCCAGGATTTCAACCTAGGCAGGAGGGATGAAGGTGTCCCACCTGGCAACTTCTACTCCACCTGTCTATTAACACGCCAAGGTGGCCACTTCCTAGGTTGTCCTGCTTGTCTTGAACAAGGTCTTGGAACTGAAAGCAGCCACGTGGTGTCTCTTCTCTGATAGGAAAACTCAAGCATGGACAGGATCAGTTCCAGAACCTGTCCTATTCTACACAACAGAGGCCATGGATTTGGGTACAAAATAAGACACGAAGTTCCTGCCCTCAAGAACTCAAAGCGGGGATGGGTGTTGTGCTACAATGGGCCTAGGTTGCCATCTGGGTTACCTGCAACTTACGTCAGAGAGCCTGGGATTGAGCTTCACTACCGCTTTCAATCTGGTTTCCTGTTGATATGCGTGATGCCTTGAGTACTTGAGACCCTGCCATCCAGGACAGCGCTCCTGGCTCCCACCCTAGTTGTGCAGTTTTGGCTGCTGTGGGCATTCGGGCAGTGAAAATGTAGATGGAGGATCTCTTTTTCTCTCTGCCTTTCAAATAAACAAAAACAAACATGAGAAGCAGAGCCTAGTACCAGCACTGTAACACAGGGGGTTAACTCTGCTGTTTGCAATGCAGGCATCCTTAGCAGAGTGCTAGTCCCAGATTCTCTGCTTCCAATCCAGCTTCCTATGAATGTGCCTGAGAAGTCAATGAGTGATGACCCAAGTATTCAGGCACTGCCACCCGTGTAGGAAACCAGGGTGGAGTTCCTGGATCCAGGCCTTGGGCTGTCCTAATGCTGGCTCTGGGGGATAGTGTATGGGAGACACCACTCTCTCTTCACTAATATTCTGCCTTTAAGACAAATAATAAATTGTTGAAAAAGAAAGAGGAACTCATAAGGCTTACAAACATAAATAGCCCAAGCACACATGTAATTAACAGCCACTGGTGTGGGGCTATGGTAAAAATAGAAATAAAATGTTATAGAACTGAGGGCAAGAGGAATTAGTGGCAACCATGGGGGACAAGGGAGCTTCCCAAACATGAAGAGTAGGGTCTGAAAAACGGAAGGATGAGTAGAACAAACAGGATTTTTAGGGCAAGGAAACTACAAATATCTGTGTTATCACACATTGGTTCAAACTCACAGAGGGTGCCGCACCAAGAATAAACCCTACTGTAAGCCTTGGACTATAATGTGTCAGTTAACTTCCTCAGTTGTAACAACTGCATCTCTCTGATACAGGATGTTGGTAACAGAGGCTATGCACTTGTGGGAACAGGGAAGTTATACAAAATCTCTTTATAGTTGACTCAATTTCACGGTGAACTTAAAATTGCTTTAAAAAAATGTTTTTAATTGAACAGAATGTTACCCAACAAATGAACAAAGAAGATCACAATGATGCTAATAACTACAGCGGGCGGGGGAGGGCACTGGCCCGAGTTCCGGTTGCTTCACTTTTGATTCAGCTCCCTGATTGTGGCCTGGGAAAGCAGCACAGGATTGACTCAAGCCCCTGGGTTTCTGCACCCACATGGGAGACCTGGAAGAAACTCCTGGTTCCTGGCTTCAGTTTAGCTTGGTTCTGGCTGTTGCTGCTGCCATGGGAAAGTGAACCAGTGGATAGATTTTTTTCCTTGTTTTCCTTCTCTTTGTAACCCTGACTTTCAAATAAAAATTTTAAAAAGAGAAAATCCTAAAAATAAAAAGGAAGGGAATATAGAGTTAGGAAAAAGCAAAAGATACGTTTAGGGCCAATAAGCCAGAGTGTCAGGTATGTCTCATCAGCTGGCAGGAAGGCACGTGTAGGATGCGAAAGGCTGACAGCTACAGGAACTTTCTGACAAGATATTCTCAAGCCTCAGAGCAGCCTGGGTCTCACGCTGTGGAAGAGAATCCCTTGAGATTGCACAGCAAGGGATTCTGCTCAAGGAGGTTTACGAGATGTATGAAAAAGCAGAGCTCAGAGCAACGCAGACGTATAAGGAGCCAAAAAGTGGGGGAATCTTAGATTAGAGCAGAGGACAACACAGAGGGATAAATCCTAAAATCCCCACATTCCACATCCGGGGCCGGGGGTCAAGTCCTGACTGTTCCCAATTCCAGCTTCCTGCCAACGTGCAACCTGGCAGGCAGCAGGTTGGGTTCTAGCTGGGTCCTACAGACCGAGATCCCAGCTCCTGGCTGGGGTCTGGTCTAAGCACTAGCTGTTTGTAGGCATTTGGGGAGTGAAATCAGCAGATGGAAGATGCCTGTTTATCCTTCTGTTTCCCTGCCTTTCAAATAAGGAAATAATGAATACAATCCACAAAACAAACTCGGGGGGGTGAACAAGGCAGCTTGCTGTTGGTGCCCTCACACACTCGGCCTTCCAACTGCCCTCCTCCAGAAACTCTGGTCTCCCACAGAAGTCATGCCTAATCTCTAAAGCGAAAGCAAGGCCAGGTCCGCTCAGAGACCAGGAAAGTCTTGAAGTGACGATCTCAGGATCAGAGACATCTCACTGTGTCACACGAAGAGCCCACAGCAGTTGATGCTGTCACCCACTCCCTAAGGGTCAAGAAGGGTCAGATGTCATTTCCCAGCAGTCCAGCATCTCGCCGACCAAGCCCTGTGTGGGAACTTGGCCCCGCCCCTTCCACAGGCTTTTATTTTTCCTTTGGGTTGCCACAGGGCTGGCAGGTTTCCTTCTGACTGCCTCTCTCAGGAGGCGGTCCACAGATGCTGGCCGCTTGTCATACCCTATCTGCAAGGTGGCAGCATTTCAAGCATAAAGCAGAAGAGCCTCCAGCTGTGGCTAATGGCTTCCAAGTTTGTTTGGAATTGTGTCATGTTTCTGAAAAGGGCTAACTTCAACCAGGACTTAAGGGCCTGAGCTTCAACAGCATAGCTGGGGTTCATATTTCTTATTTCCTATTCTGGATTGGGACAATTCCAGAGAAAACATTTATAGCTGGCACTCAACATTAACTCAATGTGCAGGCACTTGCCAAACCTTAGTAACAGTGTCAGTTCTCAGAGTTTTGATTCTGGGAAGGGGAGATGACAGTCTGGCTAGCACCTCTACTCTGACATGTGCTTCCCAAACTTTGATAATGCTTGTTCACATCACTGTTCTGTTATCTCGTCATTCGATATTACTGTCTTGAAGTCAACCAAAACCACCAAAAGGCATGTGTCTGAGAAAAAAACAGGAGTTAAAAAATAGTGACATTTTTAAAAGGACTGAATTATATCTTACATGAATGCCATGCAAAAGACCTATCTTTGGTATCAGGTGAGGCCTCTGCCTGTGGCACTACCATCCAAAATAGGTGCCAGTTCATGTTCCGGCTGTTCCACTTCCAATCCAACTGCCTGGTAACGGCCAGGAAAGCAGTGGAAGATGGCCCAAGTGTTTATGCCACTGTACCCGTGTGGAAGACCCAGAAGAAACTTCTGGTTTCAGATCAGCCCAGCCCTGGACACCTGATGAATGAACCAGTGGCTAGAAGACCTCTCTGTCACTCTGCTTTTCAAATAAAAACAATTTTTAAAAAGTACAAATTGTATCTCTTAGAAACTTTTCCAGTGCAGTTTAATCAGGAGCCATCTCATCCACTGCAGCTCCCACATCCCACAGTGATCCTGACGCCGTTAGTGGAGGAGAGGGGCTGTGGAAAGCTCCAGAAAACCACTCCAGCCCCTCTAGGAAATGGATGAGGTGCAGGAAGAGGAAGGATGGTCAAAGGAAACAGGAAACGATGATAGTAACTGGATAGCACGGTATGGTATTCAAACGCATTATTTCATCCTTTCAACCAACCTTGGTTAGAGACAGTGCATAGCTTTATTTTCATTTTCCAGTTGAGAGAAAGCCTGCTGTGTACCAGACTAATTACACTAAGGTAGCAGAGTGGTGATGAATTTCAAGCGAGCCGCCATTTCTCCGAGCCTTGGTTTCCTCACCGTGATCTGACGAATGTGCTCCAATGGCCTCAGAGCTTGCAGGCTTTGCTCGGGTTAACGGGCGCTTACAGACACAGCACATCTCTCTGAATTTGGGGCTAAGTGTTCTCTCCTTCATAACACAACGATAAAGTCTGTGTGTAAGATAATGATCAGACCTCCGAAGACACTTTTCCAAAATGAAGTTCCAATGCGCATTTGAAATAGAATCTTACAATGGTCATGTTAGGAGAAGCTAAACTCTTTATGAATTTATTTCCTTTTCTTTTCATGCTTCATCTCATGCCTTTTCTTATCCTTAAAATAACGGTACTATGATTATCTTTTTTTTTTAAGATTTATTTTATTTTTATTGGAAAGGCAGATATACAAAGAGGAGATAGAGAGAAAATTCTTCTGTCCATGATTCACTCCCCAAGCAGCTGGAACAGCTGGAGCTGTGCCGATCCAAAGCCAGGAGCCAGGAACTTCTTCCCGGTCTCCTACGTGGGTGCAGGGTCCCAAGACTTTGGGCCGTCCTCCACTGCTTTCCCAGGCACACAAGCAGGGAGCTGGATGGGAAAGAAGTCCACTGGGACATGAACTGGCGCCCCCTATGGGATCCCGGCGCGTGCAAGGTGAGGACTTTAGCAGGTAGGCTATCGTGTTGGGTCCAACTTTGCATATTTTTCTCTTCTCTAAATGTCCTCAAGTTTTAGAAATAAAAATATTTTTAATAATAAAAATAAAAGAATGTCCTGTGAAATTTGTTAAGTTAGGGAATTAAGAAAAAATCGAATACCCACTTATATGAGCATGGCATTTTAGAAGAGACAAGCCAGAGACAGTGAGATCAAGGCTGGCAGAGACTATGGAGAGAGAAGGATGACCGGATGGAACACACAAATTACTAGCAGCGAGACCACTCTGTGCTATGGTATCTGTATAATAAGTACACATCAGGGAACATCGGTCAAGTCTCCTAGGACAGACAATAGGTGTCCGTGGAGTTTGGGTAACAATTTGTCGCTGTATGCTTGATTCCAATAAATGCACCACTGTGCACCAGGATTGTGATAATGTGGTATGTGTGTGTGTATGCAGGGTGCAGGACATGGGGGTACTCAATTTTACTATGAAAGCTAAAACTGCTCTGACACAAAGTCTGTTGTTTTAAAAAGTAAGCAATATTCATTGGGGTGGATTAAGAGTCAGACTCAGAAATGAGGGTCAGAGATCGAGGGCAGGAGAAGGAGGAAAATATGATATCGTCTTAGAACTCTACCTTATGAAATATAAGCAATCTGTTCTTTTATACTAACTGAAACTTTTTTTTAAGCTGCTGGATGGGATGCCTGCATCCCATATCGGAGCGCCTGAGTTTGAGTCCTGGCTCTCCTTCCAGTTCCAGCTCCCTGTGATGCAGACCCTGGGAGTGGACACAGCTCTGAGCCCTGTGTCCCTGCCACCCACAGGGTGGACTTCCCCTTGCCCCAGCATGGCCTAACTCCAGCAGAAGTGGAGATTTCAGGAGGAAACAGGCAGGCAGGAGTTCTGCCTCTCAGATAAATCAAGCAATAAAGTAGGCTATTTGGGCTCCAGTCTAATTTATAAGCTACTAAGTGGCCTTAAAGAGGCATTTTATTTCCTCATCCACTATATACTAAGGAAAATTATAGTACTAGCCTCATGAAACTCAATAATAAATGAAGATGCACATGAATCAGTTAGTGTACTGTCTGCCACGTTGGGGGAACAAAATATAGACTGGTTATTATTACTGGTAACTTTTAATTAAGCAAAACTGTTAGGAAAGCACAGCTTTGCCATTCTATATAAGCTTAGCCCCCTAGAAAATTCCAAGAATGAACAGAGAAACAATGTTAAGTATCCTAACCTTTTCTCTCCAAAATTCTGCCAACTGTGACACATGTACTAGCCACCACATCCAATAAAAGAAGACCCGTAACTAGAACACATTTTCTTCCAGGAGACCAGCTGTTCATGACTGGGAACTTGAGTGATCTGGCCTCTAACCATGCTGAGGCTAGGTTCATTTCATGGAAAGCACAGCTGTCTTCTAGGCTTCTATTCCAAGATCCAGAATGGTATCTCTATTTCCAACTGCCTTCTGGATACTCCTGTTTAGGTGTCAAAAGGATACTGAGCTTAACTTGTCCAACATTAAAGCTACAACTTCTAGATCTCAACCTCAACATTCCTCTGATGTTTCTTTGACCTGTCAGGAGCCATTATTCATTTATGCTACTCGGCAATCAGAGTCCTGCCTCTCCCCTTGCCCCAGACAATCCCATCACTCAACCTCAACCATTCCATTTTTAAAAACATATCTAATAGGGGCCACCATGGTGGCACAGCAAGCTAACCCTATCCTTGTAGTGCCAGCATCCCACCTGGGCACCACTGGTTCTGGCCCCAGCTGCTCCATTTCCGATTTAGCTCCCTGTTAACATGCCTGGGAGGGCAGTAAAGGGTGGTCAAAGTGTTTAGGCCCCTGCACCCATGTGGGAGATATGGAAGAAGCTCCTGGCTTCTGGCTTTGGACCAGTCCCGATCTGGCCAGTGAAGCCATTTGAGAACTAAACCAACAGATGGAAGATCTCTCTGTAATTCTGACTTTCAAGTAAAATAAATAAATATATATTAAAAAATACACTTAAGATCCATGTACCTCTTTCCATCCTAATCGCTAGCAGGTTTCTAACTGGTCTACCTCCATCCTCTTGCCCTCTTCCATACTTTTTTGACCCTGCAGTCTGAATATTCCATTAAAAACCAATCATTTCACCACTGCTTGCTAAACAGAGGCCAGGACAGCTAACCAGCACATCATACTCACAGAATTTAAGTGTTCTTGCTATAACAAGATTAATTTTTCATGACTAAATGCTATTGTTTCTGAAAAAAAGACAATGGATTACTTTGATTACTGGTAACCATAAAACTCCAACCTATACAGTACAGGAAGGGATAATTAGCTTTTTGAATACAGTTTTTTTTTTTAAAGATTTATTTTTATTATTTTTTTATTGGAAAGGCGGATATACACAGAGAAGAGACAGAGAGGAAGATCTTCCGTCCGATGATTCACTCCCCAAGTGAGTGCAATGGGCCGATACTATGCCGATCCGAAGCCAGGAGCCTCTTCCGGGTCCCCCACGCGGGTTCAGGGTCCCAAAGCTTTGCGCCGTCCTCGACTGCTTTCCCAGGCCACAGGCAGGGAGCTGGAAGGGAAGCGGGGCTGCCGGGATTAGAACCGGCGCCCATATGGGATCCCGGGCGTGCAAGGTGAGGACCTTTAACCACTTGCGCCACCGCGCCGGGCCCTTGAATACAGTTTTAAAATATGCTATGGCTCAATGGCTACATCTTCACCTTGCAAGCGCTGGGACCCCATATGGGCGTCTGTTCATGTTTCAGATGCTCCATTTCCAATCCAGCTCCCTGCTATGGCCTGGGAAAGCAGTAGAGGATGGTCCAAAGACTTGGGACCCTGCACCTGCCTTGGAGACCTAGAAGAAGCTCCTATCTCCTGCTTTGCTTTCCCTGGCCACAAATAGGGAGCTAAATGGGAAGCGGAGTAGCCAGGACACAAACTGGTGTTTATATGGGATTCCAACACTTGCAGCAGAGGGGATTAGCCAAATGAGCCATCGTGCTGGGCCCAGAGAGCCACCTGGAGCACTTGTAATAGAGATTGCGTCATTGGTCTGAGGTCTGACCTAACAGAGTCAGAATTGAAAATCTAAACATTTTCTCTAGAGGATTCTAACACACAGCAAGGGCTGATCCAATCCAACCTTCTCCCTCACAGTTGAGGGAAATAGGCCCAGACGTGAGGACAGCAACAATGACCATCTTTATAAAGCCCTGAAAGTACCTCCACCTGCATGACTTTGAGCCTTACACCAAACCTTACACGAAACCTGTGGTGCAGGAGCCATAGCTGTCCACAGCCTCACAGGACTGAGGACACTTAAGCTGGGTGACCAGTGAAAGGGAGCTAAGTGTCACGTGCAAATTCACCAAATACCAGTTATTTCCACCAACTAGTGAGCATAGCTGCACAAGTGATGAATTCAGATATGTCCTGGCACTTGGGGTCCCATTTGCTTCCAGCATCTCTAGACATGGGAGCTTGCCTACTGTCTCTAGAACATTTAGTTATCTGCTTTAAAGGAAAAAAAACTTTTATTTATTTTGACAGTCAGAGAGCGCTTCCATCCACTGGTTCACTTCCCAGATGGTTGCAATGGCAGAACTGTGCTCAGAACTACTGCCCACATGCATGATCAGAGGCTAGGATTACCCACGTCCTCCTGGTAAGCCAGGGTCTGTGCTCAAACCTGGCAGGATGACGACCACTGGCGCATCAGCAGGTACCCACTGTGAATCTGTCTTTAGTTCTAACTGTAAGTGGAATGCCCAGGGTCACGCACAGCACAACCTCTGCCTTCAACAGTTAGAGGAAGAGGAATCACCAGGGAGTTACAGCCTAACTCCCAGATGCAGCATGCCACTTAGTTAAGCACAGTCCCTTAGGATGGGCCAGCAGAAGTGACTCTACCACTCTGCAGAAGTCAAGCTGACCCTCCCACACAGGAATGTTTGAAATGTCGAATCACCCTAACCTTGCCCCGTGGCAGGTGAGCACCTGCCATGATGAGTGCCCAAGCTACAGGTCGTACACATGTGCAAAC
This sequence comes from Ochotona curzoniae, assembly GCF_017591425.1. Classification (NCBI taxonomy): domain Eukaryota; kingdom Metazoa; phylum Chordata; class Mammalia; order Lagomorpha; family Ochotonidae; genus Ochotona; species Ochotona curzoniae. The sequence goes on along the minus strand of NW_024466647.1, from coordinate 365,926 downwards.
CAAGGAGCTGCCCCCTTGTCTTATCCCCCGTGCCTAAGATGTATAAAGGCCCAGTGCTGTGTACCCAGGTGGCCACTTCCTTCACGTGGTCACCCTGCCATGTGGAAGTGGTCCCAGGTTATCTCCCACCAGGGAGACAATCCTTTGCCTGAGCTACAAGCCTCTTTTTCTGTCACTCTTAATTGTCTCTTAACCTAACAATCCCCAAGTCCTAAGGAAAGACACTGGAATGTTAACATGAGGACACTTTTGCCTTCTCATTTTAATGGGTCATGTTTTTCACTACGGATTTTCAAAGAACATGGTTCCCTTTTTACATATATACAATAAACACTTTTAAACATAAACACCAGCTTCAGGAGACTCAGATGGGCAGATAAATTTAGAAAGCCAAGAGTATGGACAAAAAGGCCAATCACCAGATTTCCCAAACAATCATCTGAATTCCTCTGGCCACTCGGTGTGAGACAGTATCCCAGGTGTACCAGGCCGCATATCCACAGGTCGTCCTTCGGGATTCTGAAGCAATCAGTAGCCATACTTGTCATTAAGATGGGTTCTGCCATCTCCACTTTGCCCTAGGGCAGTGCATACAGGAAGAAAGAAATTCATTTACTCTTCCAGAGTCAGGAAGCAAAAGATACCCAGTTAACCAGACAGCTAAAAGAAAAACATGACGTTTTCTTCTGATAAAAGTTTTCGTTTCTCTGTACGTTTTCACAAATACAGTCTTCTTTTCAGCTTTTACTCTTATTAGCAGATAAGAAAGCAAACACTGTTGGCAAATTTCATTAATAGTTTATTGGCTCTGACCAAAACTTCCGTTTGAAGTGTCTGGGTTCTACTCCTGGCGCTACTACCAATTCCGGCTTCCTGTTCCTGTGCACCATGGGAGGGAAGAGATAATGGTTCCAGTACTTGGGTATCTGCCATTCCTGTGGGACAACTGGACTGAGTTATCAGATCCTGGCTGACAGCATTGGCCTAACCCAAGCCCCGCTATTTCAGGAGTTTGAGGAGCAGACCGGAAGTTGGGAAAATATGTCTCTTATGTTTGAAGAAATAAAAATAAATTAACTTAAAAATTGCTTTTAAACAGTGTATTAGAGGGGCCAGCACTGTGGCATAGTGTGCTAAGCCGCTGCCCATGGTGTCCACATCCTTATGTACACTGGTTCCAGCCTCAGCTGCTCCACTTCCAACCCGATTTCCTGTTAATGTGTTTGGGAAAGTGGTGGAGGGTTATCCAAGTCCTTGAGTCCCTGTATCCACATTGGAGACCCAGAAGTTCCTGGCTTCAATTTGAGCCAACTTGGATGCTGCAGCCATTTGGGGAGTGAACCAGTGGATAAAACAGTTCTCTATCTCTCCCCTTTTCTCTTTGTAACTCTTACAAATAAATGAAATAAATTAAAAATAAAAATAGTGTATTAGAAGCATCACTAGGAAAAGCATCATGGAAAATTATACAGGGAAGAGCCCAGTGCAGTAGCCTAGCAATTAAAATCCTCGCCTTGCATGCTCTGGGATTCCATATGCTGGTTCTAATGCCGGTGGCTTCACTTCCCATCCAGCTCCCTTCTTGTGGCCTGGGAAAGCAGTCGAGAATGGCCTTAAGCCTCAGCATCCTGTACCCAGGTGGGAGACCCAGAAGAAACTTCGGGTTCCTGGCTTTGGGTCAGCTCAGTTTCGGCTATTGCAGCCACTTGGAGAGTGAATAACAGTCAGATCTTCCGGTCTCTCCTCCTCTCTGTATAGCTGACTACCCAATGAAAATTAATAAATCTTTAAAAAAAATTATACCAGGAAATACTCATCACATACATTCCTTAAGGCTTTTGTATGATCACAAAACTGGTAAATTTCTATAGAATGTAATTTATAACAACTTAAAATTGCAATGCCTTTGATCCAGCATGTTAACTTTTATGAATTTTTAAAATTGATGCATCTCTATGCTTTATACAAATCATCTTCAGGAGCTGGCACAGTAACACAGCAAGCTAAGCCTCAGCCTGCTGACTACAATCCCATGTAGGTGACAGTGTAGAGCGCCAGCTGCTCCACTGCTGACCCAGCTCCCTGCCTGTGGCCTGGGAAGGCAGTGGAGGCTGGTCCAAGTCCTTGGGCCTCTGCCCCCACATGGGAGACCCAGAAGAAGCTCCTGGCTTCAGATCAGCCCATCTCTGGCCATCGTGGACATTTAGGGGAGTGAAGCATTAAGAGTTGTTAATTACGAGATTAATTATAAATGGCAAAAGACTAGACACAGTAAAAATCCACTAGGGGAACTGCTGAGGGAAAAGTATATCCATATCACAAAAGGCAACAGCATCATTAAAAACAAAAACAAACAAAACCAAGAAATCTGTAAGTATCTATAAAAGGATCTCCAAAGTGCTAACTGGGGCCAGTGTGGCGGCAGAACACAATAAGCCTGCAATGCTGGCATCCCGCATGTGCACCAGTTCCAGAACTGGCTGCTCGGCCCTCCAATCCAGCTCCCTGCCATGGCCTGAGAAAGGGAACAGAAGGCGGCCCAGTTCTTGGGCCCTTGTACTGTGGGTGACACAGATGAAGCTGCTGGCTCCCAGCTTCAGTCTGGCCTAGCCCCAGCCACTGCAACCAGCTGGGGAATGAACCAGCTAATGGAAGATGGATCTCTTTTCTCCTTCCCTCTTTCCCCTCTTCTCTCCCTCCTTTCCTTTCTCCCTTTTCTCTATATCTCAATTTCAAACAAATAAAATAAATCTTAAGGACAAACTGGTAATATTTGATTGTCTTCAGAGAAAAACAGGTAGGAAAGACATAGTCAGAATTTTTTATTTCAATTGTATAAAAAAAATGTAAAATATGAGCCCTGTGTGATGGCTCAGTGGCTAAATCCTTGCCTCGCATGCACCAGGATCCCATAAAGGTGCTGGTTCATGACCAGGATGTTCTACTTCCCATCCAGCTCCCTGCTTGTGGCCTGGGAAAGCAGTCAAGGACAACCCAAAGCCTTGGGACCCTGCACCCACATGAGACTCCTGGCTTTGGATAGCTCAGCTCTGACCATTGCAGCAGCTTGCGGAATGAGCCAGTGGATGGAAGCTTTCTCTCTGTATCTCCTTCTCTCTATAAATCTGCCTTTCCAACAAAAATAAATATTTTTAAAATGTAAAATATATGAAAAGTGAGTAGAAAAATTTAACTCCCGAATACCCATCATCCAGTTTTAGCAATCATTAATCCTGCTTTTTCTATTATCCGTTCTCTACTTCCCCTCATCCTCCACCACTGGCTTCTTTCAAGGTAAGTCTAGAAACCATTGCATTCGTGAACATTTACACATCTATTCCTAGAAGATAAGAATTTTTTTTAAAAATTAATTCAACATTACTCATACTTTAAAAAAAGAGTAACAACATGTCTTAGTATCATCAAATCCAACTAATGCTCATAATTAAGAGTTTATAATTTTTTAATAAGTGTTTATTTGAGAAAGAGTGGATAACAGGTATACAAATGATATCTGTTTGATATTTCTTTCAGTTTCAATCTGCCTATTCCACCAGAAGGGAATACTCTTAAACGTTTCTTAAATATTGTGGCAGGAGCCTTTCCAGAATACAGAACAGGTGAGGTGGCAATATCAGTAACTGCATACACACGAGCAACCCTGTCTCAACCCTGCAGCATTTCAGCACCCGATCAGAATATACATTACCATATGCAGGGTAATGGGGAACCAGCAGAGTATGTAAGGCAATGTCCTGCTGCGTTCAGGCTCAGCCTCTGGATGTACATCTGCTAAGACCTCGGTCACGCCCATACGAATAAATGTTGCTCCCCACTAAACATTTGATGTCGTGCCCCTCTCTTCCCATATTCCTCCACAACATATCATCCATCCCACAACATAAATCAATCAGACTTAGAAGAAAAGGCAAGTAAAAACAATCTACCTTCAGGAGGGACCCACACACAGTAGTCTGGGTCATCGTCAGGATATTTGGAAGACAGTATTGGTGGGTGCTGCAAAGAAAAAATGGATAGGTTATTTTATTCAGAAGAACGAATTCATGGAGCCGGTGCTATGGCATAGGGGATCAGGCCTCTGTTTATGATGCCAGTATCCTGCATGAGTCGCAGTTTGAGTCCTAGCCATTCCATTTCTGATCCAGCTCCCTGTTAATGTGCCTGGGAAAGCAGTGTAAGATAACCCAAGTGGTTGGGCTGCTACCACGCATGTGGTAGATCCAGCAGAAGCTCTAGGCTCCTGGCTTCTGACCAGCCCAGCTCCAGTTATTACAGCCAGTTGGGGAGGGAACCAGTAGATGGAAGATTTCTCTCTGTAACTCTGCCTTTCAAATACACCAATCTTTAAAAACTTTATTCATGCATTCACTAAAGAGGCAGAGAGACACAAAGCTCCCATCTGCTAATTGACTCCCCAAATACCCACAAAAGCTACAACTGGGCAAGAATGAAGCTGGACTGCAATCCAGGTCTTACATGTGCGGAGGGAGGAACCCAATTATTATCTGAGCCAGCTCTTCCATTTTCCAGGGTCTGCCCTGGCAGATGCCGGAGTTTGGAACTAGAGCTGAGAATCAATCCAGGTACTCTGCTCTGGGATACAACCTGCCACATACATGCAGGAGCCAGAGCAGTCTCGTGGCTACTGGCTTGGTCCTGCCCAACTCAGGCCACTGTGGCCATCTGGGAAGTAAATCAGTAAGTATAGATTTAATCTCTCAGTTTCTCTCTTTCCTTTCATTTTTCATTTTTTAAGAATTTATTTATTTTTATTGCAAAGCAAGATATACAGAGAGGAAGAGAGACAGAGAGGAAGAGAGACAGAGAGGAAGATCTTCCTTCTGTCCGATGATTCACTGCACAAGTGACCGCTATGGCCGGAGCTGCGCCAATCCAAAGCCAGGAGCTTCTTCTGGGTCTCCCACACGGGTGCAGGGTCCCAAAGCTTTGGGCCGTCCTCGACTACTTTCCCAGGCCCCAAGCAGGGAGCTGGATGGGAAGCGGGGCTGCCGAGATTAGGACCAGTGCCCATATGGGATCCCGGAGCATTCAAGGCGAGCACTTTAGTTGCTAGGCCCCCACACCAGGAACTAAAATAAATTTTAAAAATTACTGTCCCTGTCTTTTCTCTCTCTTTCCCGGCCCTTTTTACCTGTTCCCCCCATTCCCCATTTTGCCCCCTTCCCGCGCCCTGGCAGCCCTCCGTCCTGCCACATGTCCCCTTCCAGTTTTCTCCCCGCACAGCCCCCACTCCTGTTCCTACCCTGCTGGAATAAAGGACCTCCTAATACCTCAAAAAAAATGTACTGTCCCTATGCCTGTTAGCATACAAAAACTAAAAGGAAAACAGTTTCTATTAATGACGTGAACATAAGTAGCCTTTTGGGGAGCAGTCACTCTGTGATCGTGGGCTACCCCCCCCAAATCCTCCATAAGCTGATTCTCAGCCAGTGAGAGTGATATGACACTTTCTAGAGAACAAGTTAGGTCAGGAGCATTTGATGCTGTGGTTACGATACGGAAGCATCTGGGTGTGAGTTCTGGCACGACTTCTCATGCTAGCTTCCTGCTGATGTGTCCCCTGGAGGAAGCAGGTGCTGGCTCAACTAGTCGAGTTCCTGGCTGCTGGAGAACTGGCCTGGCCCAATTCTGGCAGTTGTGGACATTGCGAAGTAGACCAGCAGGTCAAAGAGAGAAAGAGAGACATAAAGATTTTCTATCTGCTGGCTCACTCTCCAAGTAGCCATAATGGCTGGAGCTGAGCTGATCGAAAGCGAGGAGCTAGGAGCTTCTTATGGGTCTCCTACACAGGTGCAGGGTCCCAAGACTTTGGGCCGTTCTCAACTGCTTTCCCATGTCACAAGCAGCGAGCTGGATGGGAAATGGGGGCTGCCAGGACACAAACAGGAGCCTGTTTAGGATCCAGGTGCATGCAAGGTGAGGACTTGAGCCACTAGGCTATTGCACCGGGCCCTTTTTTCTTATACAAAGCAAGATATGGGGCCCAGCACAGTAGCCTAGTGGCTAAACTCCTCACCTTGTACACCTGGGATCCCATATGGGCACCAGTTCATATCCCGGCTGCTCCACTTCCATTCCAGCTCCCTGCTTATGGCCTGGGAAAGCAGTAGAGGATGGCCCAAAGCCTTGGGACCGAGCACCCAAGTGGGAGACCTGGAAAAAGACTTTGGCTCCTGGCTTTGGATTGGCTCAGCATCAACCATTGTGGCTACCTGCGGAGTGAACCAGGGGATGGAAGACCTTTCTCTCTGGCTCCTTCACTCTGTAAATCTGACTTTCCAATAAAAATAAATAAATCTTGAAAAAAAAAAAAGAGCAAGACACCTAGCACAATGCAGGCACTAGTGCTACACAGCACCACTGGAGAAGCAACAGGCATTTGTCATTTGACACAGGCATAGAAAAGGGTTACAAGAGCAGATATGACTGCTGTCTGTTACTGCTTCCTACACGGTTGGGCTTTGGCTAGCGTCTAGGAGTCTGGATTTTGGGGAAATTACAACTTTAACTGATAAGAGTGGTTCATTGTGCCTAAGCCACTTGCACCAACAATGTGGTTGATACCAAACACCTGCTCTCCTTGCAGGTGTCTGAAACTGGAGCGCATGCCAAGCAGGGAATACCTATGCGACAAGCTCACTGAAACTCCTAGGCACTGATCAGAAGCTTCCCTAGCTAGCAACAGTTCAGAGCTGTCAAACTCACTGCCAGGGAAATTAGGCATGTCCACTGTGACACCACTGGAAGGGGACCCCTGAAAACTTGTGACATGGTCCCCCCAGATTTTGCCCTGCGTGCTTTTCCCTTTTATTGCAGTAACACCTGGCTACAATCACAAGCAGGCATGGGACCCACGACATCTGCTGTGAATATCTACCCTGAGGGTACTTTTGTGGACTTCCCAACACAACTTAATCTCATTTCTAGAACTTAACATTTTCATACAAAATCATGTAAACATAATAGTACTGCTATAATAAAATAACTGTGAGCCATCCAAATATCCCACAATAGGAAGCTAAGCAGGGTATGTAGTACAAAGTTCTTGATATTTTAATAAAGAATAATTCTCATGAGAGGTTAAAAAAATTAAGACATACAATGAATCGCATTCTACCTTCGGTGCAATAAAAGGAAGAAATTAACGACATGCTATTCAAAGGTTTTCTGCATGGCATACTAGGAAATGAAGAAAGTATCAGAAATTAAAGAGGTAGCTTCTGTCCGAGCGGTTACAGAGAACAGGGAGAGGGAGACAAGGATAGAGAACACGAAAACCTGAATGACAGCCTAGATCCCTAGGAGAAGGTCCACTCAGTTCATCTTCAAAGATTCATTCTCCTAGCTGTGCATGAGGTCTAGCACAAGGGAAGTATTTGTTTATTTATGAGAGACACAGACACAGACAGAGAGCACCCACTTCCCGGTTCACTGTCCAAATAACCAAGGCCCAGGAATTCAGCTCAGGTCTCCAAGTACCTAAATCACTGCATGCCGTCTTTCAGGGTACACTTTAGCAGGAAGTAGGAACTGAAAGCAGAACCAGGACTTGAACTCAGGGACTTCAATATGAGATGAGGGCATCCATGTGGCAACTTAACTGTTAAGTCAATATTCGTATCTGAATTCATATTTATTTCCAGAGAAGTGAAGCACTTACTTTGCCTGGACCAGCAGTTTTCTTTTTCTTCAATTCATCTCCGTTTTCCTCATTTTTCGATGCTATTAAATTGGGGGAGGGGAGGAGGAAAGAGATGACACCAGTTATTATCAGAATAAGCAAAGCAGAAAGGAAAAATTCCTGAGAAAACTTTATGCTTGCTAAAGAAAACGTGTTGGTGACAAGCCAATTTTAAAAGATTCCTTCCGCTACTGCCAAAAACCATATGAAGAGAACTCTTTCCTCACTGCAAATCCTGGTTTATAAATCCTAAGGACATTCTACAAATTTGCATATAATCAAACCACATGAAAAAAAAAAACAAAGGGAATTAAAGTGGCTTTACTTTCCAGAGTTTACCCATTAGAGCTAACACCACAGAACATCCATCTTTTTAATAGCTCAGTGTTCTAAGCAGTTTTGGAATCACATAGCCAAGTCTGGGAGATGTAAAATCACGGAGGATTTTGCAAGGGCAGAGCGAAGTGTCAGGCATCAGGTGCTCTGTGGGGCAGGGACAGGAAACTCCAAGAGACTGAAGTTTTTAAAGAGGCAAATGGAACAGCTCCACACACAGATCTCTCATACATCCCACTTCTGTGCAGGGCCCTGACAGCACCTACCTGGTGTCGGAAAGGCCTTCTCCCCGCTGCCCCACAGCTCGGTGACCAGGCCCTCCCCTACAACACCAGGCTGGCTGCCTCTGCAAAGCAGCAGACGTCTGCTGGCCTACTTGCCTGAGGGCTCCTCGAGGGAAGAAGCTGTTTCACTGATCTGTTGGTACTCTTGATGCTGCTCCACCTGGCTGGGCTGAGACATGATTTCTACAAAAAGCAGCACCAAGACATACTGTTAATATTTAACTCAGGGTGGAAAGCCAAGACAACAAAAGCAAGAGAAACCAAGTATATGCCTATCGGATCTGTATCTGCAATCATCTGCAAATTAACCTTACTAAGGTCTTTAATAAATCCGACTCCAAATGTAGAAAATGTTCTACTTAAAACTTCAGCCAGGGGCCAGGCATGATAGCCTAGCGGCTAAAGTACTCGCCTTGAATGTGCGGGGATCCCATATGGGCGCCAGCTCTAATCCCAGTGGCTCCACTTCCCATCCAGCTCCCTGCTTGTGGCCTGGGAAAGCAGTCCAGGATGGCCCAAAGCCTTGGGACCCTGCACCCATGTGGGAGACCTGGAAGAAGTTCCTGGCTCCTGGCTTAGGATCGACACAGTTCTGGTTCTTTGTGGCCGCCTGGGGAATGAACGATCAGATGGAAGATCTTTCTCTGTCTCCTCTCTGTATATCTGCCTTTCCAATAAAAATAAGTAAATCTTGAAAAAAAATTCAGCCAACTTGGGCCAGCACTGCATACTAAGCCTCCACCTGCCACACATAGCATCCCATAGGGGTGCCAGTTCATGTCCGAATGGTTTACCTTCAATCCAGCTCCTTGCCTACGGCATGGGAGACCAGCAGCAGATGGGGAAACCTGAAAGAAGCTCCTAGCTCCTTGGCTCAGCTCTAGTTGCTGCGACTATTTGGGGAATAAACCAATGGATGAAAGAGCTCTCTGTGTAAAATCTGCATTTCAAATACAAATGAATAGACTGCTTTTTTAAGACCAGCTTTAGGGCTGGTGTCATAACACAGTGAGTTAAGCTGCCACTTATGACACTGGCATCCCATCCTGGAGGACTAGTTCGAGTTCCAGCTACTACGCTTCCAACTCGACAGCCCAAGTGCTTGCTGCACCCTGACTCCATGCAGGAGACTAAGCTGCAGCTCACGGTCCTGCTCAGCTCTGCTTGTTGCAGCCATTTGGGGAGTGAACCAACAGCATGAACATCTGTCTCTTTTCCTCGCTATATGGGTGGGTGTGTTTCTCCCACTCTGATGCTCTTTTAAATAAATATATCTCTAAACAAAAAACAACTAGCCATCTTCGAAGTAAAAAATTTTTTGAAAAAACTCATCAATATCTTAAAACCTCATCTACTTCTTAACCTAACAATTCTATTTCTTGGAAAACATTTGTTAAAATGTTGAACACCAAGAGATGAACACCAAGACTTACTATACACAATCAAGTTCATAATAAAAAAATAATAATCCAACGGTTAATACACAAAAATTAACAAATAAATTATGGCAAATGTATGTGATAGTCTACTATTCCCCCTTATTAAAAAATACATTTTTAAGAATATTTTAAGGCATAGAGGTAAGCCAAGTTATAAAATAGCATGAACAATGCTAATGCTGTTAAATAAACAAAAAAAACCAACACAGAAAAAAAGCTTAGCATAATTCCTCAAATGCTGTATATTTACTATTTCTCAATCTTATAAGCATGGTTTCAAGGCCTGTTATTTTTGGGCCCAGTGTGGTAGTCTAGTGGCTAAAGTCCTCGCCTTGCATGTGCCAGGTTCTAATCCCGGCAGCTCCAATTCCCATCCAGCTCCATGCTTGAGGCCTGGGAAAACAGTTGAGGACAGCCCAAGGCCTGGAGATCCTGTACCCGCTAGAAGAACCAGAAGAAGCTTCTGGCTCCTGGTTTCAGGTCGGCGCAGCTCCAGCCGTTGTGGCCACTTTGGGAGTGAATCAATGGATGGCAGATCTTCCTGTCTCTCCTACTATCTGTATATCTGAAAAAAGTTGTTATATTTGCATACACATTTATTTTGGTTCCTTAAAAAACAACAAAAAAACGCAATGTTGACTGTTCTCTTTTCTGCTAGCATGGACTGAAGTGAACAAAGCACTCACACCTTCTCAATAGGCCAGGCATTTTGCCAATAATGAAACAAAAGATAATGCAAATATAAAAGACTTATTTCTCACATGAGGAAACAATATCCTTTCTGTTTCTCAGACAACTCACGCCTGTGCCTGGTGTTTTATATACAAACCTGGCTTGTTTTGGAAATAGATAGGCATGTATTGTCACATACATGTAAAGTCAATTTGTATTGCTTTTCTCTATGCTTCCTTTTATCTTTGAGATTTTAATCTTGCTAAGAAGTCTGGCCAACCTGCAGGAAAATAACTCCTGCAGCTGACAAGACATATAAGGGCACATATAAGCTGACACATAAGGGCATTAAGAAGACAAACAATAACTTCCAGGGCTAGGATTGCAGATTTCTTTTTTCCTTATTTGGACTTTAATGTATAATCTAAAATTTCTAAAACAAGGGCCCAGTGCAGTAGCCTAGTGGCTAAAATCCTTGCCTAGTGTGTGCTAGGATCCCAAATGGGTGCTGATTTGTATCCCAGCTGCTCTTCCCATCCAGCTCCCTGCTTGTGGCCTGGGGAAGCAGTCACGGACAGTCCAAAGCCTTGGGACCCTGCATTTGTGTGGGAGACCAGGATGAAACTCCTGGATCCTGGCTTTGGATCAGCTCAGCTGTGGCTGTTGCAGCCCCTCAGGGAATAAATCAGCAGATAGAAGATCTTCCTCTGTCTCGTCTTCACTTTGTAAATTAGCCTTTTCAATAAAAATAAGTAAGTCTAAAACACAATTTTAAAATACACATATTCATTCCATAATTAGAAAAAAAGTATCCAAAATTAAATCAATTCCCCTTCAACATTTTTCATTAAATCTTTGCCAAGGCGGGGAATACTTATGCGCTAGGTTGCGTGTTGGTATTTTCATAAAAACATGAATGACGCTTCATCCTTCCTGAGAACTTCACATCACTGGGTGGAGGACAAGTGAGTGCTGGGGGACTCAGTGATCAGGCCCCGATCTACCCTGCTTGAGTCACACAGGGCCACAGCTCGGGCGTCCTCACCAGCAGGCATGCCTTCAGATCCCACACTTTTCAATCTTTGAATTTCTGGGACAGTCTGACAACACCTGCTCTTCGTTTGCAACAGAAATCAATAAGGACTGGCCATCAAAGGAAGACCACCAGGAACACATCTCTACCGCAGTCAGTGTATCCCAGACAAGGACTGGCTTGGCTTTCATAGCCCACCTTGCCACCGTAACTGCCCCTCTGAACGGCCCAGGAGAAGGAAGAGCCCTTACCAGAAGCTTCTGTCTCTTTAGGACATGTGAGTTCTTGGAGAGAATTTCTGCCCTGCACCAACTCAGGCTGCATCTCCTGCTGTAGCCCACTGTTACCATCCTCCATTTTTTTTGTTTCAGGATCTTCCTTCTCTTTCTCTTCTTCCTCCTCCTCCTCCTCTTCCTCTTCTACTTCAGGCTCATCCTTCATTCTCATTAGACTTGGAGGGAGTTCTGGGCGCTTGGGGGGTAACCTCTGTGAAAGAAACAAAACCATGATGATAAAAAGAGACAAATCTTTTCAAGGTGGTGGTGAAGCCAACGGTATAACATGTTTCTTCTCTAGATTTGTAAACCCCACAGAAAACTCACAGAAGCAGGATTTTGACATAAGAAGACATATTTAGGACCCCTTAATAAGGATCTTTATTAGTTTTTAGGGTCAAAAGATTATTAGGACTGGCGTTGTGATGTAGCTGGTAAAGCCACCCCTGCTATGCCCTGATTTATCCACTTTCAGTCTACCTCCCTGTTAATGACCAGGAAAGTGGCAGAGGATGGTCCAGATCCTCGGGGCCCTGCCCCAATGGGAGACCTGGATAAAGCTCCGGACCAGCCCTGCCATTGCGGCAATTTGAGGAGTGAACTAACGAATGAAACATTTATCTTTTTTTTTTTTAATGATTTCTTTATTTTTATTTGAAAGGAAGATTTTACAGCAAGAAGAGAGACTGAAAGATCTTCCGTTTGCTGGTACACTTCTCAAATGGCCTCAACAGCCAGAGATGAGCTGATCTGAAGCCAGGAGCCAAGAGCTTCTTCCGGGTCTCCCACATGGACACAGAATCCCAATGTTTCAGGCCATCCTTCGCTGCTTTCCCTTGCCATAAGCAGGGAGCTGGACTAAAAGTGGACTAGCTGGGCCTGGCACAGCAGCCTAGTGGCTAAAGTTCTCATCTTGCACATGCCGGGATCCCATATGGGTCCCAGTTCTAATCCTGGTGGCCCCACTTCCCATCCAACTCCCTACTTGTGGCCTGGGAAGGTAGTCAAGGATAGTCCAAAGCCTTGGGATCCTGCACCCGAGTGGGAGACCCAGAAGAGGCTTCAGACTCCCAGCTTCAGATCAGCTCAGCTCTGGCCGTTGCAGCCGCTTGGGGTGTGAATCAATGGATGGAAGATTTTCCTGTCTCTCCTCTCTGTACACCTGACTTTACAATAAATACTAAAACATTTATTCCAGGAATTCTGCAGGAATTCTGTCCTCTTGTATTTCCTGATTTTAAAAACTTTCATTTATTATAAAATCATCTGGGGAGTAAATCAAGCAAATATTCCTAAGAAAACAATCTGTACTACTTTTTAATTTCAAGGAAACAAAACATGTAAGTCAGCAAAATAGATCCTAAAGAAAGGAAGACACATCTGAAAAAATAGCCTAAGCACTCCAATCAAGGCTTTTCAGGGCTGCTGTTACGGCATGGCGAGTAGTTACTGCCTGTGATGCTGGCGGCCCGTGTGAGTGCTGGTTCAAGTCCAGGCTGCTGCAGTTCTGATCCAGCTCCCAGCCAATGGCCTGGAAAAAGCATAAGACAGCCAAAAAGCTTGGGTCCATGCAGCCCAGCGGGACATCAGAAGTGCCCGGTTTTTGCCTGGCCTAGCCCTGGCTGTTGTTACCATTCTGGGAGTGAACCAGCAGTCAGAAGGTATCTCCCTTCTCTCTCTTGCAATCTGTAACTCTGCCTCTCACACAAAAACTAAAACAGGATCATTCAAAAAAGAAGAGGACAATCTGTTTGGAAACAAAAAGGTGGGATAGGCATGTGAACAGGCAGCAAGAGGCCAGCCAGCCTGCTGCAGGCTTGCAGGAAAGGTCTCAATCCTGCAAGCACCTAGATCTTAAGCTTCCAGCCTCTGGAACTGTAAAAAGGAGATTTCGTGTGTAAGCAGCCCAGTCTGTGGTACTTTGTTATGTCCGTTCAATACAACTGGCACACAACATTCACATCTGTAAAAGTGGAATCTATGTCTAGAAACGCATATAAAGCAGGAACCAATGAAGTATTATAGGACAGAAAGACCATAAAACTCAAGAGACAAGATCTGACCACCAATTATGTTACCTAATGTTGATGCGATCTGGTATTTAACCTCTCTCTTTCATGTCCATAACAGGTAGTAATTCCCATATGCCATAAGGTGTTACCAGAATTAAAGCAAGTGAGGAAATCATATGGCAGAGGCAAGTGTTCCCCTGTATTGTTATAAGTGTTAGTTGAGAGACTAGCACTGTGGTACAGCACACAAAGCTGCCATCCCTGATGCCAGTGTCCCATGTGGGTGTTGGTTCGACTCCTAGCTGCTTCAGCTCAGATCTAACTCTCTACCAAGGCCTGGGAAAGCAGCAGAGGATGGACCAACTCCTTGGGTTCCTGCACCCATGTGAGAGACCTGGAAGAAGCTCCTGCCTCCTGGTTTCAGCCTGGTCCAAACCCAGCCATTGGGTCCAGTCACAGCCACTGGGGCATTCTGGGGTGTGAACCAAATGATAGAAGATCAAACTCTCCTTCTTTTTGTAACTCTGCCTTTCAAACAAACAAACAAAACTTTAGGGGAAAAAAACAAGTGTTAGTTGAGTCTGATATTGATATTAAATCCATCTACCAGGGAAAAGTATTAGTAAATCCAAGAGACCCAACAGGCTAATCTTCCACCTTCACATGCTGGCAACCCCTATGGGTGACGATCCATAACCCAGCTGCTTCACTTCCCATCCAGCTCCCTGCTTGTGGCTGGGAAAGCAGTTGAGGATGGTCCAAAGCCTTGGGACCCTGTACCCATGTGGGAGACCCAGAGGAAACTCTTGGCTCCTGGCTTCAGATCAGTTCAACTCTAGCAGATGTGGCCATCTGGGGAGTGAACCAGTGGACTGAAAGGTTTTCTCTCTTTTTTTCCTCCTCTCTGTAAATCTGCCCTCCCAATAAAATAAATCTTTCCCCCTCAATTAGCAAAAGTTGAAAAAATTTTTTAAAGATTTATTTTTTATAAGGCAGATTTACAAAGAGAGAAGAGACAGAAACAGATCCTCATCCGCTGATTTACTCCTCCATTGGTTGCAGTGGCTGAAGCTGAGCAGATCTGAAGTCAGGAGCCAGGAGACTCCCCAGGGCCTCCAGTGTGGGTGGCAGGAGCCCAAGAACTTGGCCGTCCTCGGCTGTCTTCCTAGCCCATAAGCAGATAGCAGAAATTAGGAGAGCAGCTGAGACTCAAACTAATGCTCACATGGCCCAAGGCTTAACTTACTATGCCACTGCCACAATAAATGTTTTGATAACATTTATTTGAAAGGCAGAGAAACAGAGAGACCTTCTAAGCCACTAACTCACCATTCAGATGCCTGCATTTGCCATGGCTGAGCCAGACCAAAATCAGGAGGCTAGAACTCAATTTGCATTTCCCAAGTAGGTGGCAGAGACCCAGGTGTCCAGACTATTATCTGCTGCCTTCCAGAGTGTGCAAATGCAGGAAGGTGGAAACAGAAATACAGCCTGGCCTCTAACCCAGGCACTTCAGGGCAGACATTCAGCACAGTGCTTACACTGCTACCAGGGATACCAACACCCTATCAGAGTGCCTGGCCAGTCCTGGTGCCTTCTCTTCCAATCCAGCTTCCAGCTGATGTGCACCCTAGAAGGCAGTGGATGATGGCTCACGTGTTTGGGTCTTACCACCCACACAGGAAGTCCAAATTTAGTTTCAGGGTCTATGTTAAGCCTGACCCCACCCTGCCTATTGCAGTAATCTGGAGAGTGAACTGGTAGATGGGAGATCTCTTTCAAGTAAAATGAAAAACAAAAAACAGCAAGTACTCTGACACGGGGTACAGTCATCCTAAGCACCAAATACCCATCCCAGAGACCAATTCCAAAATGGAATATTCATTATAAATGAGTTAATTTGCATTCTAATTTTCAAATCAATTACATGCAAATGATCCACATGAACACATTCACCAGGTTTGGACATTCTTTTCTCTCTCTTTTTTTTAAGATTTATTTATTTTTATTGGAAAGACATATATACAGAGAGGAGGAGAGACAGAGAGGAATATCTTCCAGCGGATGGTTCACTCCCCAAGTGACTGCAATGGCAGGTGCTGAGCCTATCCGAAGCCAGAAGCCAGGAACTTCCTCTGGGTCTCCCACATGGGTTCAGGGTCCCAAGGCTTTGGGCCAACCTCTACTGCCTTTCCCAGGCCGCAAGCAGGGAGCTGGATGGGAAGTGGAGCTGCCGAGATTAGAACCAGTGCCCATTTGGGATCCTGGCACATTCAAGGCGAGGACTTTAGCTGATAGGCTACCAGGCCCAGGTTTGGACATTTTAAACTGAGTAAGAAAACCCAAGAACCACGATGTGGTAAAGATGTGATTACCCCAACCCACAGCTCTTTTTCACATCGCTAAAAAGTTCGTTATTTTTTTGCTTTCAAATGCGAAAAACTTGCTCAGGATGAACTCAAGAACTAAAAGTTTAAAATTTCTTCAAAACTTACCCCTACAGTTCCAGTTTTTAATTTGAATTTACTTCCTCCTTTCATGGCACCAAAGAGAGGCAATGTAAGCTTTTTAGCTTTGTTTTCTGCATCTGTAGTCTGACTTTCAGTCCTAGAAATAAAGAATAATTAAACATATCTATTCCAGTGAGTCCAAGCTTTTATCTAAAAATACCATGACAATGACAAACTTACGGTAAAACAAAAATTACAGCAAGTATCTAAAAATACAATAATCCAGAGGTGCAACCAAAAAAGAGTGGTTAAAAAAACTGTGGTACACTACTCCATGGAATATTGTTCAGCTATTAAGAAGAGTGAAATTATGCTTTTTACAATTAGGTGGTCCCAACTAGAGACCATTATGCTCAGTGAAACGAGTCAATCACAAAAGAACAAATATCATATGGTCTTATATAAGGAAACCAACATGGAAAGTGCAACTTCAATAATCTGATCCATATTGTTTTTCAGTTGGTTGTTTGCTTTTTTGGCTGCATCCCACGTGTTTTGATGTTTTTTATTTGTTTTGTATTCCAAATAATTCCTTTTCTCTTGTCAAATTCATCACTGGCTCATGGATTACACGGTGGCATCATTTTTCCCAAGAGACTTCTGTGTTTCCTTTTTGTCACTCATGTGTTGGTTACTCAGTGGCACGTTTTTTCATGGTGCTGTAATTTGTTGTTGATGTTGTTGTTGTTGTGGCTGTTCTAACTCATACCAGTTGTTGACCTTGTTTCATGGCTTCTCAATTATGGAAATGTATAGTGATGGAGTACTGGGGTCTATCATATACAGATGTGGGGGAATAATGGAACATGCATCCCTGTTTTCAGACAAAAGACAGATCTCCAATCAAACTGTTGGACATGTGTAGACAAGAGGATGCTGGACTGCCTGACATTGTCTGTACCAACAATGTCGGGGACACTTAAATAAGACTAATTGAAATATGATTCCTTATGAAGGACTACACTATTGTAGTAAAATGGGGGAAATCTGTTGGGGGGTGGGAGTCAGGGGAAAATCCCAGCCTATACGAAATTGTGCCACATTATTCAGAATTCAAAATAAAAATATATTTTAAAAAATACAACAATAAGAAAGAGGCATTTAAGCCAGCAGAGTGCGACTACACAATGACAGGACTAATTGTAATATGCAGAGTTATTAGGGGCAAGATTTGCAAAGCGCTTTGTGACTACACATTCAAACGCTGAGTCCAGTACAAAGGTGACTGGTGAAGGAAAATAAACATGAACTCTTCAGTAGCCAGCTGGAGATGGGTCCATGCTGACCCTATTGCCAATCAGCCTTTGAAAAACACCGTATTTACCTAGAGTTTCCTTTATTTTTTTTTAAAGATGTCTTTATTATTTTTATTTGAGAGACAGGTTTATAGAGAGAAGAAGATACAGAAGGATCTTCCATACACAAGTAGTCGTAATGGCCAGAGCTGAGCTGATTCAAAGCCAGGGGCCAAGAGCTTCTTCTGGATCTCCCACATGACTGCAGGGTCCCAAACATTTGGGCTATCCTCTACTTCTTTCCCAGGCCACAAGCAGAGAACTGGATGGGAAATGGAGCAATCAGGACACAAACTGACACCCAAATGCGATGATGGTGTTTGCAGGCCGATTAACCAGTAAAACCAACCCATCAGCTCCCTGGAGTCTCCCCTTATTTTAATAATACATAACATTTCTTAATAAAGTTAAAAAAAAAAAAAGAGGTGTGTGGCAAGCATTTGGCTTGGGACACTTCCATCCAAAACTGGAATGTCTGGCTGAAGCCTGAGCTACCCTATCTCTGATGGAGCTTCCTGCTAATGCACACTCCAGGAGGCAGCAGGTCACTCTAGCGCTTCTTCAGTAACTAGCAGACCTGGATAAACTTCTAGGCCCCTGCTTCAGCCTACCCCAGCCCTGACGTACAGGCATTGGGGGAAATGAAACAGTGGATGGAAGACTGATCTCTCCCTGTCTCTCTCACCCTCTTTCTCTACCTTTCAAATAAATCTAGAAAGAAAAAGTGTGTGTGTAAGTGGAGAGGTGTGAGGATTAGCATCTCCTATGTGATAAGTAATCAGAGTGATGACAGATAGGACTATACATTGCAGCTGGAGAGCTCCTCAACATTTTCATTGGCTGGAGATAGTTACTAACAGTCTAAAGAGGTGCTGTCCTGTAGAATTTTCTGCAATGATGGAAATATTCTGTATTGGCACTATGCAATACAGTAGCCACTGACCACATGAACACCACTGCAGACATATTCTGTATTGGCACTATGCAATACAGTAGCCACTGACCACATGAACACCACTGCAGAACACTTGTCTTGCATGTGCCGGATCCCAAATGGGTACCTGTTCATATCCTGGTTCCACCTCCTTTCTAGCACCCTGTTTCTGGTCTGGGAAAGCAGTTGAGGACAACCCAAAGCCTTGGCACCCAAGTGGGAGACCTGAAAGAAGCTCCTGGTTGCTGGCTTCAGATTGGGTCGGCTCTGGTCACTGCGGCCACTTTGGGAGCGAACTAGAACATGGAAGATCTTTCTGTCTCCCCTTCACTCTATAAATCTGACATTCCAATAAAAAGAAATAAATCTTAAAAAAAGAAAAACAACCTGTATAATACAAGATCAACATTGTGCAGGTTAAGCCACTGCCATCCCACATGAGCACTGGTTTGAGGCCTGATTGCTCTAGTTTCCATCCTGTTCCTTGTTGATACTCCTAGGAAAGCAGTAGAGTATGGTCCAAGTCCTGGGAACCCTGCCACCCACATGGGAGACCCAGATGGAGCTCCAGGCTCCTGGCTTTAGTCTGGCCCAATTCCAACCATTGTGGTCACTTGGGGAGTGGATCAGAACATG
The DNA here is from genome assembly GCF_017591425.1 of Ochotona curzoniae. Taxonomy (NCBI): domain Eukaryota; kingdom Metazoa; phylum Chordata; class Mammalia; order Lagomorpha; family Ochotonidae; genus Ochotona; species Ochotona curzoniae. The sequence continues at coordinate 346,777 of NW_024466647.1, read as the reverse complement.
GAAGATGACCCTCTGTCCTTCCATCTCTCTCTGTAATGCTGCCTTTCAAATAAATAAGATAAATCTTTTTAAAAACAGGCATATCAAGATGTAAAGTATATTTAAATGTTCAAACAGAAAATGTATCAAGGATACAGGAGAGGAAAACCTCCCTTCCATCACTATCTGCCAGTTGCTCACTTCCCTTTCCCGGAAGCAATGAGGCTCTCATTTTTTTATATAATTCTTTACATATTAGGTAGCAGATGCTGTTCGTACCTGTTCCATATTCCCTTTACTAGGCCTACCAGCAGAGCTACCAAAAAGGCTCACACACACATTTGTCTCAGAATCACTGTACACTCTTCCCTTCACCCCTAGATATGTGTGTGATGAGAGCTATATAAATATCCAAGGCCTTTAACTGAATGTTATCTGTGATGCTATTCAGGCCCTCCTGAAAAGCCATTTTCTGTTTTTGTTTTTTAAGATTTATTTATTTTGGGCCCAGCGTGGTGGAGCAAGTGGTTAAGGTCCTCACCTTGCGAGCCTGGGATCCCATATGGGCGCTGGTTCTATCCCGGCAGCCCCGCTTCCCTTCCAGCTCCCTGCCTGTGGCCCGGGAAAGCAGTCGAGGACGGCCCAAAGCTTTGGGACCCTGCACCCGCGTGGGAGACCCGGAAGAGGCTCCTGGCTTTGGATCGGCATAGTATCGGCCGTTGCGCTCACTTAGGGAGTGAATCCTCAGACGGAAGCTCTTCCTCTCTGTCTCTCCTCTCAGTATATCTGCCTTTCTAAAAAAAAAATAATAAAAAACAAACAAACAAAAAAAAGATTTATTTATTTTTATTGAAAAGGCAGATACACAGAGAAGAGGAGAGGAAGATTCTCCATTCGATGATTCACTCCCCAAGTAGCCGCAACAGCTGGAGATGAGCCGATCCAAAGCCAGGAGCCAGGAACCTCCTCTGGGTCTCCCACACAGGCACAAGTTCCCAAGTCTTTGGGCCATCCCAGACCATCCTCCCAGGCCACAAGCAGGGAGCAGGATGGGAAGCGGGGCTGCTGAAACTAGAGCTAGCGCCCATATGGGATCCCGGCACATACAAGGCGAGGTCTTTAGCCACTGGACCACTGCACCAGGCCCCATTTTCTATTTTTTTAAGATTCATTTTATTTTTATTTGAAAGACAGAGTTACAGAGAAAGGAGGAAAAACCGAGAGGTCTTCCATGCACTGGTTCACTTCCCTGCAATGACCAGCGCTGGGCCAGTTCACAGCCAGGAGCCTAAGGCTGCTTCTGGGTATTCCACATGGGTGCAAGGACAAAAGGAGTTGGACCACCCTCTGTTGCTTTTCCCATTAACAGGGAGCTGGTTTGGAAGTAGAGCAGCTGGGACTCAAACTGCTGCCCATATGAGATGTCAGCACTGCAAGCAATGACTTAACTTGCTATAACACAACACCAGCCCCACTAACCAACATCTTTACTGAGCTTCTTCCACTGGCTGCTCTCATTCCCATATGGATTTCCAATGAACACATTCTCTCAAGAAATCATCTGAAGAAGAATCTCAGAGTCAGGTTTTAGCAAAGCTGACCTTAACAGATTCTATGTAGTCATAGGCCACTATTCTTCCCACACCACCATTCTTTTTTTGACAGTCAGCACTTTTATACATATATTGTTCTATGCCTTGCTTTTATTATTTAGTATATCTTTTGACAATGGTTCCACCTAAATAGTTGCCTCATTTTTTCATGGTCATATAGCAATAAAAACACCATATGTCTATACCGATAACACATAAATACATGTTCTTACATGTTCTATTATATAATTTATTTTTCAAAAAAATTTATTTATTTATTTGAAAGGCAGACTGACAGAGAAGCAGAGAGAAAAGAGAGAAGTTGTCTGCTAGCTCACTCCCCAGTCGCAGCAGCTGGGGCTGGGTCAGGCCAAAAAGAGCCAGAAATCCTATACGGGTCTCCCAAGCAGCTGGACCATCATCTGCTGCTTCCCAGGCACATTATCAGGAAGTTGGACCAGAAGGATGGAACAGTTCAAATTCAGCTCAAACCAGACCTCCAACATGGGATGCAGGGCTCCCAAATACAGGTAAAACCTGCAGTGCCTGCCACTATTTTGTTAAACCCATTTCCTTTGATAAACATGAGTGATTTCTAATCTTTGAATTATTAACAACAATGCTGCAACATATATTCATCATTTCCTAAGAATGCGAGGAACAAACTCCTAGAAGTTCAAAGGACACGCGCATTTGTTATCAAGATGGGCAGTGTCAGCTTGCCCTGCACAGGGAAGGTATTAATTTGGTTTTCAACAAGCAATGTTAGAAAATGTCTTTTCACCCCAGCCTTATCAGTGTACTATCATATTTAACGAATCTCAATTTAATGGATTAAAAAAGGTAAGGTATTACTTTTAGGATTCATATGTTTTCAAAGTAATTTTTATATACTTAAAAGCCACCTGTATTTCTTTTTCTGTGGCCTGTCAACTGATACCTTTACCTATATTTCTCTTGAGCAGCCAGTTATATTTATTTACCATTCAAAGGCCTTTCTAAATGAGAGAAATCAGCATCATATGCATATTGTTTACTACGCACTAAAAGACGTAAATAAAAAACTGTAGCCTTCCCATAAACCAGGAATCAATACCTTTCTGCAAAAATTCACTAACAGCCTAGAGTTCACAGACTAACAGGCTGTTGGCTGCTCTGTGAAAGCACCGCCTTGTATGCTTGTAGGGGTGGAGGACATCCAGCCTAAGGGCCCTCAAAGGCCCAGGAATCATCTGGTCTGGCCCTGCCAAGGCAACCACAGGCGGGACTAAGGAGTCAATAAAACTAGAGCAGGCTACTTTTTAAGTTAATAATTTTTATGGGCCATGAGCAATGTTATAGTCAAATGGTTCCTGGCAGAAAAGATTCCCCACCCTTGCTTTGAAGGGTCTCTTACTGTCCTACCACATAACGATTATCTAAGAAGATGAAAGAACAATTCAAAATGTTATCTCTGCTACCATGCTTGTGTAAAATTCCAAACATAATTAAGACTTACTTTTTTAGTTCTGGAATCTCTGCTGGCTTTACGATTTTTATTAACCCTTTAAGTCTCTGTTGTTCTTTCCTCAGTTCAAAAGTTCTCAGGTGAAGCTTCTTCCGGGACACGCCATCTAACGTGCTCCCTGACTTCATTTCTGACATGAATGCATCTAAAGAATCCTGCGACGGTGACTCGGACAGAGCTACACAAGAAAGGGATGATGCACACGCTTAGGAAGATGGTCACGCATGTCAATTCAGCATGAATTGAGAACTCACCCACATAAAGCTGGACAAAAGTCATTACTAAAATAGGGGAAAAGAAGCAGGTTAGAGCTGCGAGGCATTGGGAAAACATTTTGTCTGCCTCGGCTTCATTTCCTTCAACTGCTTCATAAAGGGGTTAAGCAAATGATTTAGTAATCTTTCTCAGTCTAAAGTGCCTTGTTGTTCCTTAGCAAGACCCCATATTCTGTATGATACATATTACTAACCAACATAGCCCAGGGTATGGGGCAGGGCACCTCACTACACGAAAAGCAGGTGCTCAACAGATACCTGATGAAAGCCTTACCTTTGCTTGAGGCTTTCAGCCTTTCAGAAATTTCAGAGAGCTCCCTTTCAGCATCATTTAACTTTGCAACCTGTAACCCCAATAGCAACAGGGTTAACACACGTTAACTCTTTCAGGCTCCTTATGGAGCGAATACTTTCATTTGCCTATTTAGTTACAGCTGAATCAATTTCTGAGTTAACAAACTCAGAGTTAAACAGAATGAGCAACTCATTTTATTTTACTCACAAGGCATTTGTCTTCACTGACCAATCCAAAGGACAGCCTCTGGACATTTTAAGCTCTGAATATACGAAACACAGTCTCAATGCATGATAATTTCACAAAGGACATTCTATTTCATTAATACCACACCCCACTCCTAACAATTGCTTCAACTCTTCTTCACTGCCAGGAGCCTATAGTCAACTTCGTCCCAGATACCATAAATTGGAACTTTTCCCTTTTTTTTTTTAGGGGTGAAATCATATCCCCCCAGAAAAACCCAAAAGCCAAAAAACAAACAAACAAAAAGTCTATAACGGATGAGTTATGGCCTAGAGACTGAACAACTCAGCTAACACCAGTTGTTTATACAGAGCTTGAAAAACTACGCCTCAGTACCCGACTCTAAGGCTTCTGCCACAACAGTTACAAAACAGGTTTAAATATAGCATTATTTGACTAAAAAATATAAATGGCTATAACTACTTCTATAAGTAAAACTTACCAGGGATTCAAAGGTCTCTGGTTTCTCATCGATTTTCCCAGCCTTCTTCATTCGATTCAATCGCTTCTTCTCAACCAGACCAGTGCGATCCAGGAATGTGTCATCATCACTATCATAAAAGTCCTCATCTTCCCAGTTCTTGGCTTTCCTTTTCCTAGATACTAGGGATGGATAAAATAATTGATCATAAAATAACCTTCATGAGAAGAAGAAAAAAAGTAAATAAATCAAAATACTACAGTCAAGTACTGAACGATGGCATTCTATAAATTGCCAAATGACATATAAAAACAAAACGCTATGGCTGGTATTGTGGCACAGTGTGCTAATCCTCTGCCTGTGGCACTGGCATCTCACATGGTTCAAGTCCTGGCTGTTCCACCTCCTATCCAGCTCCTGGATATTTGCATCTGGAAGGCAACAGAAGACAACTGGAGCGATTGAACCCTTGACGCCCACATGGGAGCTGTGGAAGAACTAGATGGACTTCCGGTCTCCTTACTTTGGCCTGGCCCATATCCAGATACTGAGACCATTTGGAGAGTGATTCAAAGAATGTAAGATCTTTCTCTTTGCAACTCTAGCTTTAAGTAAATAATGAAGCCTTTTAAAAAAATAAACAAACAAATAAAAATAAAATATAAATAAAAACACAAAGTGCTGAGGTGGGCATTTTGCAAGGCAGTTAAACCACAGGTAAGGATAGCCACACACCATGTAATACCATGTATTTTTTTCTTTTTTTTTTATATTATTTATTATTGAATAGGCAGATTCACAGAGAGAAGGAGAGACAGAAAGAAAGATCTTTTGTCCACTGATTCACTCCTCAAGTGGCCACAATGGCTGGAGCTGAACCAATCCAAAGCCAGGAGCTAGGAACTTTTTCTGCATCCCCCTCATGGGGACAGGGTCCCTGGGCCGCCCTCTACTGCTTTCTCAGGCCACAAGCAGGGAGCTGAATGCAAAGCAGTCAGGACATGAAGCGGCACCCATATGGGAGCCCAGTACTTGGAGGTGGAGGATTAACCAATAGAGCAATCAAATTGGGCCCATGCATTTCTTTATTATACAAAAGGCAGCATACTATACTCTCACTTGTTTAAAAAAAATCCTGAAAGCAGAACTTTTATTTACAGAGCTCTTCCTCATTACTATTTGCCTTTGTGTGTACTCTTACACATACAATCTTTTACCCAGAAAATCTCGTATGTGGGGTTTTAAAGTTTTTTCCAATATTTTATTATTGCCAATAACAATGTGAATTTTTTAATGTTAAAAGTATTAACTTAGGGCCCAGCGAATAGTGTAGTGGTTAAAGTCCTCACCTTGCATGCCAGGATCCCATATGGGCACTGGTTCTAATCCCGGCAGCCCTGCTTCCCATATAGCTCCCTGTTTTGGCCTGGGAAAGCAGTCGAGGATGGCCCAAAGCTTTGGGACCTGCACCCATGTGGAAGACCCGGAAGAGCTCCTGGCTCCTGGCTTTGGATGGGCTCAGCTCCAGCCAATGCACTCACTTTGGGAGTGAACAATTGGACGGAGGATCTTCCTCTCTGTCTCTCCTCCTCTCTGTATACCTAACTTTCCAATAAAAATAAATAAATCATTTTTAAAAAAAGTATTGATTTAGGGAGTAAATTCCTGAAAGTATTGAAGCTGAACAAAAGTGTAAGTACAGGGCCCGGCGGCGTGGACTAGCAGCTAAAGTCCTTGCCTTGAACGCGCCGGGATCCCATATGGGCACCAGTTCTATCCCTGGCTGCTCCACTTCCCATCTAGCTCCCTGCTGTGGCCTGGGAAAACAGTTGAGGACAGCCCAAGGCCTTGGGACCCTGAACCCGCATGGGAGACCCAGAAGTTCCTGGATCCTGGCTTAGGATCGGCTTAGCACCAACTGTTGCGCTCACTTAGGGAGTGAATCATCGGATGGAAGATCTTCCTCTCTGTCTTTCCTCCTCTCTGTATATCTGACTTTTTAATAAAATAAATAAATCTTTTTTAAAAAAATTTAAAAAGTGTAAGTACAAAGTGTTATCAAAAATGAATGGGAAATGCAGATCATGAAAATGCACAGGATGAGCTTCAGACACAGTAGTTAAGGCTCTAGCTGGAGCAGCCACATGCCACACAGACCTGGCTCCATCCCTGACTCCAGCTCCCTGTTATCTGCACCCTGGGAGGCAGCAGGCGATAATGAGCCAAGCTGGGTTCCTGTCCGGTGGGAAATCAGCACTCGGAAGCCAGCTCTTGGTTCAGCTCCAAGCAAGGCAGACAGGAGAGGGGACCACAGGAGGGCAGTGCGCGCTCTGACTCTCAAATGAAAGCACAACTAACAAAGGGAGGCTGGTGCAGACATTTGGCCTAGTAGCTAAGCACCAGGTATGGATGCACGCATCCTGCATCACCAGGCCCAAGCTCTAGCCCCACTCATGGCTCTAGTTCCCAGCTAAGGCAGTCACTGGGAGGCAGTGAGGATGAATTAACCGGGACCCGACCACAAACAGGGGACCTAGGTTGAGCACCTGGCTCCCAACTTTGGTCTCAGTTATGGACCACTGTGGGCATCTGGGGAAGGAACCAGCAGATAGGAGTGCTGTCTCTCAAACAAATAAATAAAATCTAAAAATTGACCACTTATCTAGTATTAGACATTTAAATTGTATATAAAAAAAAATAGAAGCAAAAAAAAAAAATTCCATCTCCACATAAACTGCTAATGAAGAGTGAAGGCAGAATAATTACATTTCCAGGACTGAAGGGTTAATCAAGTTCATTTGCAATGCATCCTTTCTCAGAGACCATCTCTCCCATGTGCTCTGGTGCTGTGCCAGCTTTTTAATGTGCTAAAACTACAGCAAGATGTGCTCCACCAAAACAAAGGAACAAATTAAGAAACAGAATAAGAAAAATCTGAAAACAGAAAACCTATCAGGAGAAAATCCAAGGAAATCTCAAGCTTGACAGTGCAATAGAGTCTCAGATAAAGGCTCTACAGCAGGTCTGGAGAGCAAAACGCCCTAAAAGAACATACCTCTTCAAGAAAAATGTTAAAAAAAAAATCAAGACTTGCAAATCACTTAATATAAAAAAAAAAAATCACTGAAAGGCTATTTAAAGAAACGGAGGTGCCGGCATGATGGTCCAAAAGGCTAATTCTCAGCCTGCAAGTTCTAGGATCTCATGCGGCACCAGTTCATGTCCAGGCTATTCCACTTCCTATCCAGCTCCCTGCTTCTGGTCTGGGAAAGTGGTACAGGATGGTCCAAAGTCTTGGTATCCTGCACTCACATGGAGACCCACAGAAGTCCCTGGCTCCTGGCTTCAGATTAGCTCAGCTCCAGCCATTGAGCCATTTGGGGAGTAAGCCAGCAGACGGAAGCTCTATGCCCGTCTTTCCTTCTCTCTGCATTGTAGGGCAGGTTAAACCGCAGCCTGCGCCATCAGCATCCCACATTAGCCATGGTTGGAATCCTGGCTGCTTAACTTCTGATCCAGCTCCCTGACAATGTGCCTGGGAAAGCAGTGAAAGCAGGCGCAAGGGCTTGGGTCCTATCCCAACGCGAGAGACCAGAAGGGAGTTCTAGAATCCTGACACCCGCCTGGTTTAGCTCCAGACACTGTAGCATGTTGTGAGTGAACCAGTGGACAGAAGACATCTGTTTCTGTCTCTTCCTCTCTAACTCCATTTTTCAAATATTTAAATCAATCTGAAAACACATACACTCAGGCCTGCGCATTAGCCTAGCAGTTAAAGTCCTCGCTGCGTATGCACCAGGATCCCATATGGGCACCAGTTCATGTCCCGATGGTGCCACTTTCTTTTTTTTTTTTTTTTTAAAGATTTATTTTTATTATTTTTTATTGGAAAGGCAGATATACAGAGAGGAGAGAGAGAGAGGAAGATCTTCCATCCGATGATTCACTCCCCAAGTGAGCACAACGGGCCGATACTATGCCGATCCGAAGCCAGGAGCCTCTTCCGGGTCTCCCACGCGGGTGCAGGTTCCCAAAGCTTTGGGCCGTCCTCGACTGCTTTCGCAGGCCACAGGCAGGGAGCTGGAAGGGAAGCAGGGCTGCCGGGATTAGAACCGGCGCCCATATGGGATTCCAGGTGTGCAAGGCGAGGACCTTTAACCACTTGCGCCACCGCGCCGGGCCCTCGATGGTGCCACTTTCTTATCAGCTCCCTGTTTTGGCCTGGGAAAGCAGTTAAGGATGGCCCAAAGATTATTTTAATTGAAAAGGCAGATCAGATTTATAGAGGAGAAATAGAGAGAAAGATCCTCTGCCTACTGCTTCACTCCCTAAATGGCCACAGTGATAGAGCTGAGCTGATCCAAATCCAGGAGCCAGAAGCTTCTTCTGGGTTTCCTATATGATGCAGGGTACCAAGGCTTTAGGCAATCCTTCTCTTCTTTCCCAGGTCACAATCAGGGAGCTGGATGGGAAGTGGAGCAGCCAGGACAACCATAGGAGAGCCTAGCACTTGCAAAGTGAGGAATCAGTCATTGAGTCATTAACTGGGCTTCTCAGTTTTAGTCAGATTAGAGAGAGGAGGAAAGACAGAGAGGAAGATCTTCCGTCTGATGATTCATTCCCCAAGTGACCATAATAGCCGGAGCTGCGCCAATCCGAAGCCAGGAGCCCAGAGCTTCTTCCGGGTTGCCCATGTGGGTGCAGGATCCCAAGGTTTTTGGCTGTCCTCTTCTGCTTTCCCAGGCCACAAGCAGGGAGCTGGATAGGAAGCGGGGCACCAGGATTAGAACCAGTGCCCGTATGGGATCCCAGCACGTGCAAGGCGAGGATTTTAGCCACTAGGCTACTGTGGCAGGTCCGGTCTTCTTTTTAACAAAAAGCAAAAAGTACTTTCACGCGCTCACCTGCTTCCTGTCGCAGCAACCCCAGAGTCTCGAGGATCCGACAAGCTTCCAGTGAGCACTGGATCATTGCTTCTTTTTTCTTTCCTGAGTGAATGGCTTCAGCCACCAGCTGTTTGCCAGTTGAGTCATCCACAGGTAATCTGCAATGGTTTGGAGAAAAGTAGTATAGAACTAAATTCTAATTCTCGTGAAAAAAATATGCTGCAATAATAGTCACATTTTCTTACATGGCTTTTTTTCTTTTAAGATTTTTTTTTTACAAATTTAAGTGGCAGAGTTTCAGAGCAAAAGGGAAAGCTGAGAGACAGAGACAGAGAGAAAGAAAGATTTTGCATCTACTGGTTCACTTCTCAGATGAGTATCAGGGCCAGGGATGGGCCAGGATGAAGTCAGAAGCCAGGAGCTTCATCCTGATCTCCCGCAGGGTGCAGGGGCCCAAGCACCCAGGCCATCTTCTGCTGCTTTCCTGGGTGCATTCACAGGGGGCTGGATCAAAGTGGAGAAGCACTGACTTGAACCAGTGACCATTTAGGGTGTCAGCATTATAGGAGGTGGCTTAACCTAGTGCGCTACAATATCGACTCCTATACAGCTCTTCCCTCAATTCACTTTGTTCTATTTTTTTAACATTAGATGTCAAAGTGTTTCCTTCTACTGTTTACTGATCCCACACAAACACCTAACAATGTAAGTTTATGAACACACCAAGGTCTAAGTTAGGAGTAATCATGAACAGACCAAATTTATTTCTGGTTGTTCCATATGACCATAAATTAAATATGAGTTGACTACTTTCCAGAGAATGGACATTAAAAAGAACATACCTCACCCTGCAGAGCCAAGTACTATGTCCTTGTTCATCAAATTCATACTCTAATTCTTCTCCTGGGGAGAAAAAAAAAAAACAACTTCAGTAGGCTAGAAAAATTACTAATTGCTATAAAGAAAAAGACAGCAAAAGCTAAATAAGACCATCAAGCTTTTATACCATAGTGAATACAAAATTTCAACGCATTTCACTTCTGAATTCTAGGGATTACATCTGACAATAAAATTAGGACGAATGTGCAGTAAAACTATCTTTAGATACCTCTGGATATGCAAACCTGGATCAATCAACTTGCCAGATACACAGTTTTGTTCACTAGATGCTTTTCACACTTTTCATACATTGTAGACTTACGTGTTCATCACAACTGGTTTTCAGAAGCACAAATCTCAAATGCAGAAAATGATATGGATAATATGTACATAATATATATTTTATATATATGTCTCTATATCTGTACTCATTCATTTATAGTCAGTCCTTCAGCTCCTCAGACTTCACATTCCAGGATTCAAGCAATCTCATATGCAATACTGGGGTAAGAAAAGCCAAATCTGTTTGAAACATACACAGACTTTTCCTTTATCATTACTCCTTATAAAATGAGCATAACCACTATTACATATCATCTATATTCCACAAGCGACAGATATTGTAAGTAATCCAGGGATGACTTAAAGTATACAGGATAGGACTAGCATTGTGGCTTAGTGGGTAAAGATGCTGCCTGCAATGTCAACATCCCTTAAGGGCACCAGTTTGAGTCCCAGCTGCTCTCCTTCCAATCCAGCTCCCTGTTAATGACCTGGGGAAAGCAGTGGAAGATGCCCCAAGTCCTTGGGCCCCTACATCCATATGGAAAATCTGGATGAAGTTTCTGGCTCCTGGCTTTGGCCTGACCCAGCGCTGGTCGACATGGCCATTTAAGTAGTGAACCAGCAGATGAAAGATCTCTCTGTCCCTCTCTGAAACTCTTTCAAATAAGTACGGAAATCTTTAAAACAAAAGAATAAGTATACAGGAGAATGTGTACAAGTTATATGAATATATTATGTCATTTCAAAATCTCAGACTTTGGTATCCTGGCAGAAAGGAATTCTGGAACCAATTCCCTGGGGATGCTAGGGGATGAGTGCTAGGGGATAAGCACACATGTACACACACATAAATTTAAAGTATTCCTACTGAAATAATACTCTGTGATGATGCTTTTAATCATATAAAGTTAAAATTTGTGTCAAGGATTATAAAAAAAACAAAATTGAAGAAACTGGCTTAATTTTTCTAACCAAAGATCCAGTGTCTTTTGAGAGGAATGAGATGGGTCAGGAAAATAAACACTGTCAGGGTCTGATGCTGTGGTATGGTGAGTTAACCCGCTGTTTGGGTCTCATGTGAGTGCCGTGAAGTTCTCTGGGCTCCTGGTTTTGATCTGGTCCAGGCCTGACTGTTGTAGCCATTTATGGAGTGAACCAGTGCAGGGAACTCTCTTTCTGTCTCTCCCTTTCTCTTTTTAACTCTGCCTCTCAATAAATAAACAAAAAAAGTTTAAAAACTAAAAGCATTTCCTTTTTCTCAAGACTGAAAGAAAAACCAACAAGCTTTTTACCATTTTCAAAATAAGACTGAAGCAGCCAACCACAAGGGCAGGGGGCCAACATCAAATGCACCATTTCTAGGATAAACCTCAGCCCAAGCCCTGGCAGACAACACTGCTGGGATCCGATTTACCACCACGTCAAACCTGTCCAGTTACCTTCTCGGTCAAAAAAACCTTGGAGAGCCTTTTTCGGGTCCTTGATGTAGAAGGCCTCTCTCTCCTGCTGGAACTCTAATACAATGGGGTTCTCTTCAGCCTCATCCTCTACAGCATCTTCACCTGTAAAATATTGGAAAGAAAAACCAAGATGCTCAGAAGACAGAACAGACGATCTGCATGGCTTTCACGGGAGGTGAGAGCTGAAACAAAGTCCCCACTATGACTATCTTCAAGATTTTTAAATTGCAAGACAAGGCAAAACTTGCTTTTTTACCTTAATTTTCCCTATACACACAGTATATCACTATTTATATAAGATATATATATATAAAAGATTTAGTTATTTTTATAGGAAAGGGAGCTTTACAGAGAGGAGGAGGAGAGAGGAAGATCTTCCATCTGCTGATTCACTCTCCAAGTGGCTCCAATAGTCAGAGCTGAGCCAATTTGAAGCCAGGAGCCAGGAGCTTCTTCTGCGTCTCCTGTATGGATGCAGGGTTCCAATGCTATGGGCTATCCTCGACTGCTTTCCCAGGCCACAAGCAGGGAGCTGGATGGAAAGTTAAGCAGCCAGAATACAAACTGGTACCCACATGGGATACTGGTGTACTCAAGGTAAAAATTTAGCCACTGAGCCAGGCCCTAAAAATAAGCAAATCTTTAAAAATAAATAAACGAAAGCAAGATCACCTATCACAGTGTGAAAAAAAAAATACAAGCTCCTTATCTGGCATTTTCATTTTCCCAAATTAAGGTTTAATACTTTATCTCCAATATAATTTCCTAGTACTTCTCAAACTATTGTAGAAATTTTGAGTTGATTCTTTTTTTTTTAAAGATTTATTTTTATTATTATTATTTTTTTTATTGGAAAGGCGGATATACAGAGAGGAGAGACAGAGAGGAAGAACTTCCGTCCGATGATTCACTCCCCAAGTGAGCACAACGGGCTGATACTATGCCGATCCGAAGCCAGGAGCCTCTTCCAGGTCTCCCACGCGGGTGCAGGTTCCCAAAGCTTTGGGCCGTCCTCGACTGCTTTCCCAGGCCACAGGCAGGGAGCTGGAAGGGAAGCGGGGCTGCTGGAATAGAACCGGTGCCCATATGGGATCCCAGGCGTGCAAGGCAAGGACCTTAACCACTTGCGCCACCGCGCCGGGCCCTTGAGTTGATTCTTACTTCAAGTTGTGTAAGAATGATGGTGTGCACAATGAGAGTGGTGAGAAAATGTGAAATTTGATTTTATTGAGAATGGAGACTATCGCTAACCAAGAGGGAACCCAAGGGAAGATTCTGGTAAGATCTGGGTATGGGAGCTTAAACAGGGAATGCCTTTCAATTGATAAGCCTCCACCCAGTTTCTACATTTCAGGTATTCCACAGTCGAGTTCCTAGCTGTTCTTTTTCTAATCCAGCTTCCTGCTAATGTGCCTGGGAAGGAAAGGCAAGATGGCCCCAGTTCATGGGTCCCTGCCACCCAAGTGGGAGATCAGGATAGAAATCCTGGCTCCTGGCTCCTGATTTGGTCTGGTCCAGAGTCCTTGTTGCTGCAGTTATTTAGAGAGTGAACCAACAGAAAAAAATATTCTGTCTCTCTGCTTTTCAAGCAAACAAAATTTGTGTTTTTTTAAAGCAAAATGAAAACGGATAAAATTGTTATTTCAGCATGTAATCAAAATATCATGACTATCTTATACTCCTTTTGTGCACTCAAAGTAAATATCAGCTTGGACTAGCCACACTACAAGTGCTCCAGGATGACTGTAGCTGGCGGCCACCTGTATTGGTCGGCGCAGATTAAGTGCTCAGTGACTGCTCCCTTCTGGAACCACGGCCCTAGAAAACTACAGTTCCTAGTTTTTGACACGTCAGCAATTTCACACTATTGATCTTGTCCTGCCAACTACATATGAAGGCTATCTACCCTTTCAAGTTCTAACATCCCCGACCACCTACTCTTCAAATTGTCTGATTGTATAGAAAATACAATTTATTCCTTTGGCTTGGAGACAAGTTTTCTCATTAGATAGTCCACATTTAAGGATAGTTGCAAAAAAGTCAAGAGGATATCTTTTATTGAATATCTTGTTTTATTTGAACATAGTTTTATAACTCCAGTGATACTCCTAGACCTCAGCAATAAATAAAACTACCTCTTGCAGCACTGACATCTCATGCTGGCATCCTTGTTAGGAGTCCTAGCTGCCTGTTTCTGACTCAGCTCATCACTACAATGTCTGGGAAGGCAGCAGGAGATGCCTAAACACCTGGGCCCTTGCCATCCCTGTGGAAGACTCGGATGGAGTTCCTGGCTTTTGACCCATTTGGGGAGTGAACCAACCGATGCAACATCTCTCTTTTTCTGTTTCTCCCTTTTTATGTTACTCTACTTTTCAAGTGAAATAAATCCTTAAGAAATACATACACAAACATTCAAAGAAATCCATAGTGCCCATAATTCTTTTTTTTTTTTTTTTCTTTGTAGCATCAGTGAAGTCGAGAACTCTCTGGGTTTTGATTAATGACAAAATGTATCAGTTCTATTAAAAGAGTCACCGAAAACTCTATCACTGAAAAATCACTTTTGGGGCCCAGCGCAGTAGTCAAGTGGCTGAAGTCCTTGCCTTGCATGTGCAAGGATCCCAGGTGGACGCTGGTTAGTATCCAGGCTACTCCACTTTCCATCCAGCTCCCTGCTTGTGAGAGTAGAAGATGGCCCAAAGCCTTGGGCCCCTGCACCCACATGGGAGACCCAGAAGCAGCTCCTGGCTCCTGGCTTTGGATTGGCTCAGTTCTGGCCATTGCAGCCATTTGGGGAGTGATCCAGCAGATGAAAGATCTTTCTCTGTCTCTTTCTCTCCCCTTGTCTCCATAAATCTGCCTTTCCAATAAAAATAAATAAATCCTTTAAAAAAATCACTTATCACTAGCTGTGATCTCAAATATTAACCCCTGGCAGTGACTGATTTCTTACCCATTCCCCACGTGCAGCCCACGTCATCATCCTGGATGTTTGAGCTTCCTTTCTTTTCCGCAGCATCTGCTTCCTCGTCTCCATCCGAATCTTCCCCTAGCATCTTCTTCTCTAACAGCCTTTGTTGCTGCTTGCGCAGTTCTTTCAACTGCGTGACAGTTAATTCAGATTCTGCCTCTCTGTCTTCCTCTGGTCCCTGATGAACCAAGGGGGGGGGGGGGCGGAGAAGGAGAAAATTTACTTCCCGAAATACAACCACAGGAACAGAGAGGTCCAGAGATGTGGCCAGATTTGTTCATGCACTTTCATCATTGCTGATGGGTAAAACCCCCTTCCTCCAGGAAAGCTTCCAAAAAGCCCAGGTTCCAACCCACTAGGCTCCTGAGATTTTCATCCACATTTCCCTCCCTTACTTACCTGCAGGATAAAGAGCCGACTGCTGCCCCCGAAGCGAAGCACATGCCCGACGCGCACCCGACAGTAGGTGCGTGGGGGGACGCGAGTCTTGTTCAGAAAAGTGCCGTGGGTACTGCCCAGATCGTAGAGGTAGAAGCCCGGCACGGTGCCCTCGCTCTCTCCGTCGGGCGCCCCGTGCTGCAGCACGGCGTGGTACCGGGACACCGAGGGATGCTCCAGGCACACGTCGCAGCTGGCCAGCCTCCCGAAGAGGCAGCGGCTCATCCCCTGCAAAGAACGAGAGCCGAGGATGGTGCCGCCCTTCAGGGTCTCCAGGCTGTAGGGGGCCGTGGCCCGGCCGCCCCACGGCGGCTCTCGGTATGGAGCAGCGCGGGCCGGGCCGCCGGCCGAGGAAGCGGACACAGGGGGTCGCGGCGGAGGCGGCTCCTCCCTGGGACCCCCGGCTTCCCCGCGGTCCAGCACAGGCGGCGGGACGCCGGGCCCTGCACAGGCGGAGTCCAGCAGCGCCGTGGGCCTCTCCTTCTTCCCCTCCTCGGGGTCTGAGGCACTGGCAACAGAGTCCTTCTCTGGTGGGCACCCCGGAACGACTGGCTTCTTAAAGTCCTCATTGAATTCAGGTGATGCCAGCGGCTCGGACTGCGTTGACAGATTTTCAGCCATTCTCGACCGGGTAACCTCGAAATCTGCCCCCTGGAAACTTGCCCCCACATGGTTGCAGCGTTCCTACCCGTGTTTCCTTTCCCCTCTGCTCCCAGCAGCTTCTCTGGAGGACCGTGAAGGAACAGTGGTACCTGGACGATCCCCTCAGAGCTTGGTGACACTGGTTGTTGGGTCAGAGTAATAGGAAAGCAGAAACAGGCTTCAGGGAATAAGCAGAAACAGAACGGGGACATATTTAGAAGTTGCGACAGAATTGCGATGACTTCCTGTGGTGGAGGGTGGTTAAGAAGCACTTCCGGTTTGGGGGACCACTGTCTCACAAACGACCCTTACGGGGCTGTTGGCCGTGAGTTCGGGCCTCAAGGGGTGCGGCTGTCTGGGCGAGGACTAGCGGCTTCCGTGGGTTTCCACGCCGTCCCGTCTCCCGGCCGTGCCGGGCACCAGGCGACACGGGGGTTGGCGTCTGTGGGCCGGCAGCCAGGAGCGACCTGGCGTTCCCTGGGCTCGGCACCTGCCTTGGTTGTTCCTTTCGGTGAAGCGAGGGGCAGGAGGGCGACTTTGTTGTTGCTGTTGTCACAGCGTTCCTGTATCCTTCGGGAACAAGGAAAGCTGTGTAGGTTAGTACCATCGGGCGGGACCTAGAGCCTCAGCTTGCACATCTGAAAACTGGGAATAATAGTATCGATTCCGTTGGGTCGTTGGGAAAACGGAATGGAGCCGTAATGATGAGACCTGGCATAAGACTAGAGTAAGCCTAAATGAGACAAAGAGGAAATGACGATAAGAGGTAGATGGGTGGATAAAGTTGACTAAGTATAGGGATAAATGATGTGACATGCGTGTGATGTGAGATATAAGGGGGGGATGGTGCACTAGGGAAGTGGTGGTGGGTGGGTGGGGTGGGGCTGACTTCAGTTATGCTTAAGAATGGGTCCAAGTCGGGCCCGGCGCGGTGGCGCAGTGGTTAAGGTCCTCACCTTGCACGCTTGGGATCCCATATGGGCGCCTGTTCTATCCCGGCAGCCCCGCTTCCCTTCCAGCTCCCTGCCTGTGGCCCGGGAGAGCAGTCGAGGACGGCCCAAAGCTTTGGGACCCTGAACCCGCGTGGGAGACCCGGAAGAGGATCTCTTCGGATCGGCATAGCATCGCCGTCGTGCTCACTTGGGGAGTGAATCATCGAAGGGAAGATCTTCCTCTCTGTCTCTCCTCTCTGTATATCCACCTTTCCAAAAATAATAATAATAATAATAAATCTTTAAAAAAAAAAAACAATGGGTCCAAGTCAGCGAGGGATGTGGGAGGGGGATGGGAAAAGATGTTTCAGGTATCAGTCACAGCTTTTACAGGGTCAACTGTAGAAACATGGCTTTTTTTTTTTTTTTCTAATGGCTGCAGCTACTGGAACTGTACCCATTGGAAGCTAGGATCTCCTCCGTGTCTCCCACATGGGGGCAGGGTGCCAAGGCATTGGCCCAGCTTCTAGCTTGTGGTTGCGTCCAGTAGGAATGGTCATCATGTGTTAATGGCCAGCATATAACGATTACATTTCTCTTAATTTTTTTTTTTTTTTATTGCAGGGAGAATACTTTTGGTCTTGCATTTCTATGACACTGACATTTTCCTAAGTGGTCTTGAACAGCCTGCCTTTTATGTAAATAACTGGCTGGACTTTATTTATTTCTGTATATAGAATATAGAAGCCTATATTCTACAGTTGGCAGAGATTGAAACCCATTACTATCAGGATACCATCTACCTTAAACTTGAGAACTCTGGCAACTTCTTCCACAATGTTGAGATACTGGGGTGAGATACCGATGTCATCCAGCCAGACCAACAGAAGTTCCTTCGATTTGCTCCCTCGGGAATTCCGCCTGGTGGAAGTCCATGACCCCCCAATGCACCAGCCCTCAGCCAACAAGCCCAAGCCCCCCACCATGCTCCCTGTCCCCTCAGAACCGTGCAGCCTCACCATCCACACCATTCAGTTGATCCAGCATAACCGCCGTCTCCGGAACCTTATCGCCACGGCCCAGGCCCAGAGTCAGCAGCAGACGGAGGGTGTCAAGACAGAAGAGAGTGAACCGCTTCCCCCCTGCCCGGGGTCCCCCCCGCTGCCTGATGACCTCCTGCCCTTAGACTGTAAGAACGCCAACACACCATTCCAGATCCGGCACAGTGACCCAGAGAGTGACTTTTATCGGTAAGATAAGGTTTTCCCTGTGTCTTTCCTTTCTCAACTTATTTTCCCCAGTAACCCTGGTAACCATCAAGAGGAAACTAAGGATAAAGGAATTGACTTGGGCAATGTTGCTTGGGAAATCTTAAGCTGTAAACTTTGGTCTTCTGAACCAAGAAAATGTTACTTTTCTGTGTGTTTTCTGATGCCTCAAATATATATTTTTTAAGATTTATTTATTTTTATTGCAAAGTCAGATATACAGAGAGGAGAGACAGAGAGGAAGATCTTCTATCCGATGATTCACTCCCCAAGTGACTGCAACAGCTGGCACTGGGCCGATCCAAAGCCGGGAGCCCAGAGCTCTTCCAGGTCTCCCACGCTGGTTCAGGGTCCCAAGGCTTTGAGCTATTCTCAGCTGCTTTCCCAGGCCACAGCAGGGAGCTGGAAGGGAAGTGGGGTCACCAGGACCAGAAATGGCGCCCATATGGGATCCCAGCGCATTCAAGGCAAGGACCCCAGGCACCAGGCCCCTCAAATATTATTAAATGCCTGTTTCAAGCCACGTAGTTCGCTAGGAGCACTGTTGTGGCTTCTTGATCCTTGGAGTGTAGTCTTTGCATTTAATATGAAATGCATACTATGGGCATTCTAATTGTGATTCATGATATTTATTTATTCTGGTGTTAATCCACAAGGCTAAGCAAGAATTTTTTTTAAAAAATGTATTTTCAGTTTGAAAAGTAGTAATATAAAACATGTTCCTGGACCTGGCTACCCAGGAACTGACCCAAGACAGACAGCAGGTCATTACCTCGCACCAGCACTAACAACACTGCAATGCCTCTGCTTTCAGAGGGAAGGGGGAGCCTGTGACCGAACTCAGCTGGCAGTCCTGTCGGCAGCTCCTGTACCAGGCAGTGGCCACAATCCTGGCCCATGCAGGCTTCGACTGTGCTAATGAGAGTGTCCTGGAGACCCTCACCGATGTGGCCCATGAGTATTGCCTGAAGTTCACCAAGTTGCTGCGCTTTGCTGTGGACCGGGAGGCCTTGCTGGGACAGTCCCCTTTCCCTGATGTTATGGAGCAAGTGTTCCATGAAGTGGGCATTGGCAGTGTGCTGTCTCTCCAGAAGTTCTGGCAGCATCGCATCAAGGACTATCACACATACATGTTACAGGTGAGATGAATGCATGGTGCTTGGACCAGGGCGCTCAGCCTAGGACTGCTAGGATCTGCTGTAGAGTACAAAGTGAACTTGGCATATTCTCAGGGCCCTTGCTGTGTTCATTCAACCTCTTCACTTTGCTGGCCTGACATCAGGGGCTCGTTTACATCAGCGGGCAGCCCTGCTCCTTCATACTTCCTCTGAAACTATACACAGTAGGTGGAGTCTGAGAGAATGTGGCCAGCATGCTTTCCTTCAACTAATGGTTTTTGAGTGGCTATTACCAACCAGACATTGTGGGGTACAGCAATTAACAAATTCCTTGAGCTTGCATTCTTAAAAACACAAATAAGTAAACAAATCATGTTCAGAACAATTCCAGATAGTGTTATGTGCTATGAAAAACAATGTAGGTAATTTTGCCTGGTAGGTGGTAGGGAGGGGCACAAGTTTTGTTGAGAACCACAAGTTACAATTTCTTCAACCCTTGTGAACTCAAGTGAGCTATTTGTTCACTGTTTGGTTTCTCCAAATGTAGGCTATGAGTTGTAATGTTTTACACACAACAAAAAAGGCCTCTGCTGGGCCATTTAGCTTGCCCACAGTGCTTATGATCCACCTGGGCTATCCATGACAGCTGTTTTGTAGCCAAAAAATGTAATTTTTGTTACAGTTCCATCTTGCCTGTTACCTATATGTAATTCTTTTAAAATATTTTATTTATTTAAAAAGGCAGAGTAGAGAAAAACAGAGATCTTCCATCCACTGATTCATTCCCCAAGTGGCCATAATGGATGGAGCTGGGCCAATCCAAAGCCAGGAACCAGGAGCTAGGAGCCAGGAGCTTCACCTGGGTCTCCCACATGGGTATAGGGCCGGCCATCCTCCGCCACTTTTTCAGACACATTAATAGGAAGCTGATTCAGAAGTGGAGCAGCCAGGACTTAAACCAGTGTCTGTATTGGATACTGGTGCCACAGGTGGTGGCTTTATTCAATGTCACAACACTAGTTCAAACCTTTAAATTTTTAATTAATGACAAACACATTTTCTGCAAAATACATTTGTTTGGCATGTCTCTGTCACTTATAAACAAATGCAAATTCAAGGGACCAACATTTTACCACAGTGGGTTAAGCTCCGCTTAATCCCTTTTGAGCACTAGTTTGAGTCCCAGCAGTTCTGCCTCTGATCCAGCTCCCTGCTGATGTGCCTGGGAAAGCAGGGAAAGCTGGCCTAAATCCCTGTGCACCTGCCACCCACGTTGGAGGCCCAGATGGAGTTTCATGCTTAAGCTTGGCAAGCCCCAGCTATTGTAGCCATTTGGGAATCTGATTAGCAGATAGAAGACATCTCTCTCTCTCTCTCTCTCAAACCTACTTTTCAAATAAAGAAGTAAATAAAATGGCTTTAAAAAATAAATGCAAAGTCAATACCTTAAACATATTCCTTCTATTGACAGTGGATGTTTTAAAACTTGTTAAATTTTGTTAGCTTTTCTATGGCACGCCACAGCTGACTACCCGACTTGCCTTTAACTTTTTTTTTTTTTTGAAAATTGACTTGTGCTTGCCAACAGATTAGTAAGCAGCTCTCTGAAGAGTATGAGAGGATCGTGAACCCCGAAAAAGCCACAGAGGACAGCAAGCCTGTGAAGATCAAGGAGGAGCCTGTGAGCGACATTGCCTTTCCGGTCAGCGAGGAGCTGGAGGCTGATCTTGCTCCTGGGGACCAGACTCTGCCCATGGGGGTCCTTGGGGCGCAGGGCGAGCGCTTCCCATCGAACCTGGAGGGTGAAGCATCCCCTCAGGCTCCAAGTAAGAGGGGGTATTCCTTGATTCTTGGATATATGCCCATCCCAGGACTCAGAGGTTTTTTTCTTTTTTCTTTTTTTTTTTAATACTTATTTTTATTGGAAAGGCAAATTTACAGAGAGGAGAGACAGAAAGATCTTCTGTCCACTGGTTCACTCCCCAAATGGCTACAGTGGCTGGGGCTGGGCCAGGCCAAAGCCAGGAGTTGGGAGTTTCATTTGGGCCCCCCACATGGGTACAGGGTTCCAAGTGCTTGGACCATTTTCCACCGATTCCCCATAGCCCTTCACAGACAGCTAGTTTGGAAATGAAGCAACCAGGACTCAAACCAGCACCCATGTTGGATATCAGCATTGGTCACAGGCAGCCACATTGCTTGCTGCATCACAATGTCAACACCCTAGAATTAGTAATTATTTGGTAATAACTTTTTGAAGCAAAGAATAACAACATTCTCAAGTACAGGGAACTGAGCTGAAATACCGCTGGTCAGGCCTGGGGACCCCTGCCTCCTGCTCTGTTCTGTTCTTGGCTCATGGATGCTCTTGACTTTTGCAGGTGCAGAGGTAAATGCATCTCCCCTTTGGAATCTGGCCCATGTGAAAATGGAGCCTCAAGAGAGTGAAGAGGGTAATGTCTCCGGGCACGGTGTGCTGGGCAGCGATGTCTTTGAGGAGCCCATGTCGGGCATGAGTGAAGCTGGGATCCCTCAGAGCCCGGATGACTCAGACAGCAGCTACGGCTCCCACTCCACTGACAGCCTCATGGGCTCCTCCCCTGTTTTCAACCAGCGTTGCAAGAAGAAGATGAGGAAAATATAAGAGGAAAATGGATGTTTTCTGTCCTGAGCTACAGCCCCCAACAGAATACCTTGCTGTTTGTTTGGTTCCATGAACAGTTTCATATATATATAAAGATTTTATTTTTATTGGAAAGGCCAAGTTACACAGGACAGATCTTTTACCTGTTGGTTCACTCCTAAAATGGCCACAATGGCCAGAGCTGAGCCGATCTGAAACCAGGAGCTTCTTCTGGGTTTCCTATTCAGGTACAGGGTTGCCCCAGGAGTTTGGGCCAGAAGCAGGAAACTGGATTGACAATGGAGCCGTTAGGATACAAAACTGTGCCCACATGGAGTGTTGGCACTTGCAAAAGGAGGAGGACGAGCCAGCTGAGCCATCATGCTAGCCGCTTCACTCATATTCTTAAACAGTGGCCTTAATTTCAGGGGAAATTAGTGAAACAAGATTGCATTTAACTTTGGGTTCGGTTAGTTTTCAACACTTAATCCCAGATGGATGATACTGGCAGTGTTTAAGAGACCAAAAGCCTGTCTCTACCTTGCAGATATTTGAGTTGTTTGCTATCTTCAAAGCTGTGATTGCATACTCACAATAAAAAATACGCTGGTATCAGCAGTCCATTTGTCTTTGACTTGATTTCCTTTTGGTTCATGTCATTGGAAATTTACTACTATCCTAATAGGAAATAGCTAAACACAACAAAGTTTTATCCATGTCATCACTCTTTGCTCCCAGTGAATTCTCATAAAATCAGAGGTTAGACTCTTATGTATGTTTTCTTCTTCCTTTTCTAGAATTACACCACCATCTGTCCTTTTTGTTGTTGTTTTGTCTTCTGCTTACTCAGACTTTTTTTTTTTTTAAGATTTGTTTTTATTTGAAAGGCAGAAATATCAGAACTATCGAAGCCACCTGGGCAGAATCCTCGGTGTGGGCCAGTATTGGGTGGCTGTTCTCATCCCAGCACTGGGGCAGTTGGGAGGCTGGGTGTGGCTTCTCTCCTTATCTCCCTCCTGCCACCAGATACAGGAAAAAGAAATGGAAAACTTGGAAACAATGATCACACCCACTTTTCCCTGACCCTCAGTCTTTTCCACCCTGATAAACTAGGTAAGCATCATCTAAAATATTTTTTTAAAAAAAGCAGATTTACAAAGAGAGAGAAAGCTCTTCCATGTGCTGGTTCACTCTCCAGATGGTGACAATGGCTGCAGCTGAGCCAATCTGAAGCAGGATATTCTTCCGGGTCTCCCACATGGGTACAGGGGCTTAAGGCCTTAAGCCATCCTGTACTGCTTTCCCAGGCCAGAACCAGAAAGCTGGATGGGAAGTGGAACAGTCGGGACATGAACTGTGCCCACATGGGATGCTGGCACTAGCAGGTGGATTACTCTGTTGAGCCACAGCATCAATCCCCAGACTTTTAAATATTTTTTTTACCATGTTCTCTTTTGTTTCTTTTTTCCCTTTTGTGAGGGAAGCAAGCAGTTGCTGTCTACGGCTAGGTTTTCAGAGAGCAGTCCCTTCCTATCAGAATGCCTACACCTGGACATTGTGCCTCTCCCAGATGGGTAGCCTTTAGGTCACCAATAGCACACCTTGCAGCTTTCCACCAGGTCAGCAACAGCTCTGCTGTGGTTACTCGTCCAGTACAGAATCTACAGTGCTTGGCATCTGAGTCAGTATGTATTAAATGATATAAAGCTATAGAGTAGGATCAATTAGCAAAAGAGGCTTTATACCTCAGTAGTGGATGTTAGCATGTTAAATTCATGGCTCGAATTTGGTGTTCTCTTATAGAATGTAAGACTTGCAAAATTTAAATCACTCTTTTACTAGAGACCAAAAACAAGAATTTAATTAGCACATTACTGAGTACCTGAAGTGTCCCAAACATTGGGAATAATGATGAATATGATAGCAACAAAATAAAGTCATACTTTAGCTGTTAACAGGTAACTTTTACCCAAGTCTTTTCCATCCAAGTCTTCACTTCATTTTCCCTTATTAATGTAATGGCCATAAGATAGTTTGCATAAACATTCAGCTGGCAGATATTTACTGAGTAAATACTATGTGCTGATCCTATTCAAGGAACACAAAGATGAAGACTTAGTCCTTGCCTGTAGGGAGTGTACAGCATGTGGGACACAAAGGCACAAAAGGGACAAGAAGTCTGCTCAGAGTTTCACCTCCTAACACATTCACATTTTAGGCCAACGGTTCTCATTAGTTATAGAATGTTGAAATCAGTACTTCATAGCAAGGCAAAAATACTGTTACTGCTTTAGAAGTCACCAGATGGGCAAGATCAGAGTAGTTTAATAAGGCAAATCCTGTGAGTAGTGATGCCTAGACTCATCTGGCCTGGTAGCATGGAACAGGCTGTTTGAGTTGAAGCAGTGGTTCTTAAGACTTGTGACTTTTTAAACATTGCTGTGCTGCCCTTCTCAGAGTCGGCGATTCAGGTTTCAAGGGGGAGTTTAACAGTTTCCCAGGTGACACTAAGAACCACAAAACTGGAGTGCAGCCCGGGCAGGAAGAAAATTCCTTGACAGACTGTGCTGTTTTAAGACCCTGTCAGATTGTTGAGGCAGCACAAATCTTTGTAATGAGTGTTGCACAGGAAATAGCACCTTATCCAGCCTTCAAATCAACACTAAGGATTCTCTGTATGAAGTTCAACACAAACAGGACTCTGTACCTGGCTACCAGGTTATGTGTATATGGGAAACTGTTGTAGTAAAATCACACCTCTATACTGAGACAGATTTGGACATGTGGCTTTAATAATAAGCCTCATATTGAGCAGGAGAATTGAATCTGATTAAATTACTTTCTGATATGAAATTGTTACAGGAAGCTTACAATAAAGTTAAAACATCTTTATGCAAGTCACCACTGCAATGGAATTCTTACTCATTAAACATGTTTTCCCCACTTTAACAAACCTGTGCTAGGATCTACATGACTGGTTGCCTAGGGGACTGCACTGCCACTGTGACCCCGCTCAGGCTTCCCCTCTGCATGTCTGCCAACAGGCAGCTCCCCTCACACAGGGCCAAGGGCAAGATGTCGGGAAGCAGCAACCAGAGCTCCAGTTCAGAAAGAGAGCTTAAAGTAATCACGAGGAAACCCAAGTTATTTCCATACATCAGCAGCAAAAGTACTTGAGTTCAAATGATAAAACTTGAACTTAAGTTAGGTTTGAAGAGAATCGACTTCCAAGAACAGTCAGTTCAGTCCTTTCCTGCATAACACCAGGAAGAGGCCAGGGGAGAACCAGCATCTGCCTGAGGACCCAGGGAGCTTTTATCACTGACTACATTGGAGCCACGAGATTTCCTTACGAGAAACCACTACTCTGAACAAAACTCCTTTACAGTCATCTCCAGCTGGAGTCCCCAAATTACGGACTGCTAGAAACAGAGTTGCCTGAAGTCTTCTATTTGTCATTTCTCTTCCAGTACTGTGACATTGACTCTTGCATGAAATTCTGGAATGCTGGCTCTTCATGACTTTCTTCTGTAACTGTAAGTAAAAAAGAAGGGTGATTCTTTTTAAATTCTTTTACTACTGTATTAGAGTTCCTGTCACCTAACCATGACATGTTATTTTTACAAAACTAGGTTTCACCTCTCTCAGTAAGGCAATGTCTCCTAGAAGCATGCTATTAATTATCATGTTGCCCAAAATGTAGTTTCTTTAGAAGTAGTTCAGAGTACCTTCAAAAATTAGTAATTAAAAAGTCTCATTGGTAATATTTTTAACAAGAAATGAAAACATGAAAAATGTACATTTGTAAATGTTTATAGCAGTTTTGTTCACCTTTTAATTTTCAATTTATTCAAGAGACAGAAATCTATCTTCCATGTGCTGGTTCACTTCCCAAATGTCTGTAATAGCCAGGACTGACTTGGAGTCATGTCAAACCTGGGAGCTAGAAACTTGCTCTAGGTCACCCATGAGAGTGGCAGGGACCCAAAGACTTGGTCCATTTCTGCTAACTCTCAGGGTGCAAAGTCACTGGAATCTGGAATCAGAAATGGAGCCAGGAATCAAATTGGCACTCTGAAATGGGATGTGAGCATCTCAAGCAGGGTCTTAAACACTGCACCAAATGCCTACCCAGCAGTTTTATTTGTAACAGATCAAATGAACCCAAATGTTAACCAGCTAGGGACATACAAACTTTGGTACATATACATAACAAAATATTAACCTCCCCCAAAATAAAACACTGATTCATGCAAAAATTATGCCAACTGAAAGAAAAGTAGTGCAAGAGGCTGAATACCATGAGTCCATGTATGTGGCCTTCTGGAAAAGGCACAGTTATAGGAATGGATATGTCAGTGGTTGCAAAAGACTATATTTAGGAAGGCAACTGAATAAAAGGGGGACAGGTGGGATATTTAGGGTAACCAGTATTGTATATTTTGATTGTGATGATAGTTATAAGACTAGATATATTTGTTAAAACATTAAAACCAAAGAGAGCACTTTTGAAGTTTATAGAATAAAAAGTAAGTTTCTTTTGATGCAAAAATATTAAAATCCATGGATAGTTTTTCATAATTCATGTTTCTCATGGCTTTTTGATGATCCTTCATATGCATGGATTTTTATAATTTGCATGAAAATAAATTTATCTCTTATTTCATTTTCCAGAAAGTTTCTGAAGTACTCTCTTATATTTAAAAGGGAGGAATTTTGCCATTTAGAAATCAAATCTCAGCAAACTGATTGAATGAGATACTTTACAAATTAGCATCCAGCTGGACAGTAAAGTGGGATTTGCTCTTGTTCACAGCTAAGGCCTAAATTCTCGCACAGTTCATAATACTGTCTCATTTGGAACAAGATTTCCAGAGTAATTCCATCTGCACTCTTAAGTCCTTTCTGATTGGTTTTGGTCTCAGCTAAAACTCCTTGTGTAGAGTTTAAAAACTGATAACAACAAAAATCCTAGATTCCTTATACTAACAAAATTAGACCCAAGAATGAGAAGACACAAGACAAGAGAGCAGCCAGCATTACCTGTTACACAGGGACCAGGAACTCTCAATGTGGGCAGCTTGCTCAAAGCTGGACCCTTGCTTGTCTCCTCTCTCCCCATCACTGCCTGCAAGCTTAAGCTCTTCTCTCAAACCCGAGAAACTCCTGACCAAACACAGTAGGGCTAAGTGGCCATTGTGTTTTCACAGCCACCTCAGCCCCCTCACCTTTGTGGTCAATGTCATCAGTATCGCTGTCAGCTTCCTCATCCTCTTCATCCAAGGTTCCTCGAGTCAGAATCAGGTCAGAAGGGTCCAGCGCTGGAGACAGACTGTCTACAGGGAAAACACCTGTCAGCACGCATGCCGCCTCACAAAGGTGGTTCAGAATCAGTGAGTGCTCATGACAAACACACAGAAGATCAAAGTTCTCCTAGTTGTCTTGTTAGCAAAACTAGATATTTCCAGTGATTAGTTAACAAACTATTTTCAGGATCCCAATAGTTCATGCAGTCATATTAAAAAGATCTTAAGCTTCCATTTCTTCTTCAAGATGCAGAGATAGAAATAATAATTATCAGGCTGGTTCACTTTCCCAGAGCCACCAATGCCAGGGTTGGAACAGGTGCAAACCCAAGAGCTAGGCTTTCACCCCACGTATCTCATATGGGGACTGGGACCTTAACTACCTGAGGCAACATTTGCTGATTTTTATTTATTTTATTAGAAAGTCAGATATACAGAGAGGAGGAGAGACAGAGAGGAAGATCTTCCATCCGACGATTCACTCCCCAAGTGAGCGCAACGGCCAATGCTATGCTGATCTGAAGCCAGGATCCAGGAACTTCCTCCGGGTATCCCACACTGATGCAGGGTCCCAAGGCTTTGAGCTGTCCTCGACTACTTTCCCAGGCCACAAGCAGGGAGCTGGATGGGAAGCAGAGCCGCCAGGATTAGAACCGGTGCCCATATGGGATCCTGGCGCGTTCAAGGTGAGGACTTTAGCCACTAGACCACGCCACCGGGCCCCCCAAAAAAATCTTTAAAAAAAAGAAAGTCAGTTACAGAGAGAGAAGAGACAGAGAATTTCCACCTGCTGCTTCATTCCCCAAATGGCCACAATGGCAAGGGCTGGGACAGTTTGCAACAAGGCACAACAGGTCTCCCACATGTGTGCAGGAGCCCAAGAACATGAGTTATCTGCCTATGTATGCTTTTCCTAGGCCATTGGCTGGGGGCTGGATTAAAAGTGGCAGCCAGGATTAGAAACAGTGCCCATCTGGATGCCGGCATTGCAGATAGCAGCTTACCAAGCAGTGCCACAGCACTGACCCATCCCAATCCCATTTTTTTAAACTGAAGAAAATGACTGCCAAAAGCTTATCTTGAGTGTCCCTCTCTTTCACTGGTTCAGAGCTTAGAAGGAGTTGTTCTATGAAGGTAAAGATAATCAACAGACTCAATGTGCTAGTGAGTCTGAGAAAAACACGGGCTGCTAAGGAAGCATCCTCATTTTCCAACCACTAGTTCACTCCCTAGACAGCTGCAATGGCCATGAATGGCCAGGTTGATACCAAGATCCAGGCGCTTCACCCAATCTCCAGTGTGGATGCAGTGGCCCAGGTGCTTGGGCCATCTTCTGCTGCCTTCCCAAGCACATTAGCAGGGAGCTGGACAGAGCAAGTAGGACCAAACTGGGGATGCTGGCATCACCTGTGTGCCACAATTCTGGTTCCTATTAAGTTACTTTCTAAAAAAGTCTTTAATTATGGGCCTGGTGTGATGGCTCAATGGTTAAGTCCTCACCTTCTAAGTTCTGGCATTCCATATGGCCATCAATTCATGTCCTGGCTGCTCTGCTTCCTATCCAGCTCCCTGTTTGTGGCCTGGGAAACCAGTCGAGGATGGCCCAAAGCCTTGGGACCCTGCAGCAGTGTGGGAGACCCAGAAGAAGCTCCTGGCTTTCGATCAGCTCAGCTATGGCTGTTGCAGCCATTTTGGGAGTGAACTAGTGGACTGAAGATCTTTCTCTCTGTATCTCCATTTCTCCATAAATATGATCTGCCTCTCCAATTTTTTTTTAAGAAAAAGTCTTTATTATGTATTTAAAAGGCAATATGAGAGAGGGGGTGCTTGGAATTTGACTGGGGTCTCCCACATGGGTGGCAGTAATCACCTCCCAGGTATATTAGCAGAAATAGGTATGGGAGGTCCCTGCTTGTGGCCTGGGAAAGCAGTCGAGAACAGCCCAAAGCTTTGGGACCCTGCACCCATGTGGGATACCCGGAAGAGCTCCTGGCTCCTGGCTTCGGACTGGCTCATCTCCAGCTGTTGCGCTCACTTGGGGAGTGAATCGTCAGATGGAAGATCTTCCTCTCTGTCTCTCCTCCTGTCTGTATATCCACCTTTCCAGTAAAAATAAATGTTAAAAAAAAAAAAAGAAATTGGTATGGGAACCAGACTCACACTCAGGCATTTGGATATGGGATAGAGTGTCCCAAGCAGCAGTGTTACCTGTATTGACACAAGCCTTGCCTGGATGTTTAAATGGCTCAGGGAAATGAATACATTATATATACACACACAAACATTTTAGGACTGCTCAAACAATACATGGCAATGTTTTTGTATCACTTGTGCCACTTTCCTGATAAATGTAAAATCAGAACAAAATAAACTATAAAGAAGTGGGGGAGGGAAGAATATTAAAAATGTTAACAGTTGAAATTTAGTATTCTACCTAAGTAAAGCAAAAACTGCTCAAGGGAGGGGCTCAAAGTGGCATAGCTGTACACAGTTTTTCTAGAGATTTGTATACTTACATAGTACATATGTATACCATATGTGTGTGTATACATACATTTGTATACACACATAGTACATACGTGTGCACATAAACTCCATGTCCTTTTCCCTTGCCTTTCTCTCTCCCACAGACATAGACATAGACATACATTTGGCTGAGTTGGAACACAAGCATCTATTCTCTCTTGGCTCTAACACCAAAACACCTTCCATTACCTTTGGCAGCTCCCGTGTCCAAGGACACAGAGCCCATGTCTTTCTGCAGGCGTTCCAGCTGTTCCTTTTGCTGTTGACTCTGTGCGGTGGCCTGTTCCAAAAAAGAGCCCTTCATCAGATGCAAGATGTGTAAGCAGGGACAAGGAATTACACACACAGTACAGGTTCCTTAAACAGTACAGGGACAGCTGGTGGGTCAGGGGACAGGAACACTGTGCAGTGTGGGCTGAGATTGCAGCAGAATCTGAGATTGTCAGGATCTGCAGGCCAAGTCAGAGAATTCAGAAACCGCATAAAGAAAGGCCTAAGAACTCCAAGGGCCACAGAGGACGCCTGCACCCGCAGGATCCAACTAAGCCTTTGTGGGCAAGGCATCTGATCATTTTTGGTAAGAATTGTTTAACAAAGTGCTACATCTTGCCTTTATAAAAACTGACCTTGGACTAGAAGTGGAGGCCGAGCATAAGGTGGGCTTAGCATATACAATAACAAAAGTCTGGCTTTTAAAAATTTTAATACAAAAATAAGAAAAGTAATTAAAGGGTCTTCCTACATCCAGGCAAAAAGTACACAAACTTAACAAATGTAAATTAACCAGCATTTAAAAGGAAAAAAAAATAACATTTTATCAAGAAGAACTCAAAAACTATGGAAAAAATTTTAAAAACACATAAAAAATAACAAAAGCATCAATGTTATCAGGATTAAGACTGTTTTCTTAACAGTTCGAGGCACACAAACTGCCTCCTTTCCTACCAGTGATTTCTTCAAACGCTCATATTCAGGACGATACTCCCTGGAAAGAGAAACACCTTCTAAATTCCTTTATCAAAGAACCTGTCCTGCCCACAACATCACTTCTCTTTTCCTAAGATATTACTTTAACTGAACATCAAATCTAACAAGCCTCAGACACTGGGAACCTTCCCCTATGGAATCAAAACCCAGTGCCTGCTCCACCTGAACCAGGCAGCGGGCAACATCCTCAGTGCTGGGGCTGAACAACAAGCACTGGAGAGCCCTGTGCTCACTGTATGTCAGCAATTGTGCTAAGTCCTTTATACATATTTCCACAAATAATCCTCACGGTGATTTCAGCACCCGGTCCAGCCCACAGCCTGTTTTGTAAACACTGTTTTATTGGAATACAGTCCTGATCATGTTTATGAACTATCTGTGGATGCTTTTTTCCTACAATGTCAAAGGTGAGTAGGTCATCCAAGTCTAAAATACTTGTGATCACACTCTTTAGAGAAAAATCTGTATAGCCCCTGTTCTCAATCACTATATACCTCCATCCAGCTCTCAACCGTTATATACTTCCGTTTTTTCTTTAAAGTTAACAGGGATTTGTTACTCCAAGTGTGGTCAGGTCCAGTACACACAGGCTAATGTTACAACTTACACACAGGGAAAATTCCCTGGCAAAACTGCTCTCAAATCAGTTCCCAGGGGCCACTAAGAATGCATCGATGTCACTGTCCTTTGTCCTCACCTTTCATATTCTTCCGCAGCACTGGTGACATGCACAAACAGTTCATCTAAGCCAGTACCCAGAACAGAGGAGACACCCACCACCTGCCAAAAAGCATCACAAAAGCCAATGAAGAAACTCTGTTACTTACAAATGAAATACATTTTGTTCAAATATCATAAAATCTTCAAAAAAGAGGTTTAGATACTTTGAGAAGTCTCCAGCAAAGAGCCAAGCTAAAGCAGAACAAAGGAGTCATAACTAGTCAAAAGTCATGGACATAAGTTTATGGAAAATAAAGAGTTGAAAAATAAGGATATAATTAGAACCAAACCAGTCACAGGACTCACTAACCACTCCCTAACAAAGCAAAACAAACCAGTTTCTGCTGTGTCAATACCTTTGCTCAGACAACTGACATTCTCATATCTTACATCCACTTTTGCTTAGGTAAACCTTTTATCCTTCCTCCAAAAAAATGTGCACAACACTCTGCTCTCCCAAATCCCTCATCTTGATCTGTTCCATCACAACCATCATCCCAACTCCCAATCTCTCTAAAAGAACTTACCTCTGCGTATCTATCATAAATTCAATCCTGAATGTAGCTTTTGTAACTAGACCACAAATTCTCTGAAGGTGGCATTCCTTCCTTACATATCTTACAAACTTCAACAGCTTTTCTTTTTATCATCATTATTACTGATTCCATTGAGCTCTCCTATCACAAATGTTACTAACAATCAGGGCTGGGCCAGAGGGAACTCCATCTGGGTCTCCTAGTAGGTGACAGTGACTGGTATGTTTAAATGATCATCCTGCCACTTCCGAGGATGCACACTGACAGCAAGCTATGGACGGACTGTCAGCCTGAGAAGGAAAGAAGGTTTACCCGGAGTGAGCTGTAAAACTCGTCTAGCACCAGGCTCATAGAACGAGTCAGGTTACTGACATATGTAGTTTCTTGATTCAAGGCATCTTGGAAAGCCTCAAAATCCTGCATCCACTCCACGGCAAAGCTGTGATCAATGATGTCGGTCTGTAGCAGAGAAAAGTCAATATCAGCAACCAGAAATGATGTGAGAGATAAAGCAAAGACAAAATGTAATTTTTCACTTGCAAACAGCAAAGAACATACCCTATACATATTTTCTTTCCCTATACATGTCTCCTCTATTTCCTTCTCCACTGCAATAAGCCATAAGAAGTTCTGTTTCTAACTGCTGCCTGCAATGGTCTGTACGGTATAGTCGAGGGGCTACTCTACTGTACCTTCAAATAACTCTAAACACCATTCATAACAACCCTTTCCCCTCGATTAAATCCATTTCCTGGACGTGTCCATGATTTTGTTCAAACTATTCCCAGCACCTGAAATAATCCTTCTCACCCACCAAAACTTCCTGACAACCCCCCAAGGTTCTGATGAGAATATAACGTTGAATAATAGCAGAAGAGTCCACTTACTTTATTCATGACCACAATGAAAGGCAGTTTGGTTTTGTATAAGATACTGAAAACCAAACAACAAGACATTATTAGACAAAGCTGCTTGACCAGTAGCAGCCTACTGATTAAGAGAAAGGAAATGGGTTCAGATTGCAAAAGAATTAGTTATCCCTTTCCATATGACACTTACATGTTCTCTCCAAAGAGAAAAACTACCCCATCATTAACACATACACTCACTCCCTGGGGGTAACAATGCTTTGATGTTGACCCAGCTTTTTGTTTGCTTCTTACAAAATAACTCCTTTTTCAGGTGAAAATTGTATTTAATGAATACTAAAAACAGTATGAACACTGTGCCAAGTATTCTTGTACATTTTATCTTCTTTCATCCTTTTTTTAAAAAAATTTATTTATTAAACTTGAAAGTCAGAGATAGAGAGGGAGAGATAGACAGCTCTTTCATCCACTAACTCCCTCAAATGGCTGCAATGGCCAGAGCTGAGCCAATCTGAAGCCAGGAGCGAGAAGGTTCCTCTGAATCTCCCATTAGGGTGCAGAGGTTCAAGAATTTGGGCTATCCTCCATTGCCTTCTGATGCCATAAGCAGGGGGCTAGATCTGGAAGTGGAGCAGCCAGGATTTAAATTGGTACCCATGCAGGATGCAAGTGCCACAAAGGTTATTCGTTTTTTCAAAAATTTTATTTGAAAGGCAGAGTTAGAGAGGGGAGACAGATTTTCCCTCCATATGCTGTTTCACTCCCCAGATGACAGCAATGGTTGGAGCTGAGCCAGGCTGAAGCCAGGAGCTTTCTCCTTATCTGCTACATGGATGCAGGGGTCCAAGCACTTGGGCCATCCTGGACTGCTTTGTTGGACACATTAGCAGCAACTGGATCAAAGAGGAGTTGAACTGACGCCCACATGAGATAGGGGCATTGCGGGCTACAGATTTATCTACTTTGCTACAATGTTGGCCTTTATATCCTTTCAGCCCTAAAAATACCATGTAAACACACAATTATTAAATGATTTTGTTATTGGAGAGGTAAAGATGGTTCCCATCTGCAGGTTCATTCCCCAAATCCCCACAATTGCTGGCTTAAGCTGGGCAAAACTGAGAGTAGGAACCCACCTGAATGACAGGAACCCAATTACTTGAGTTATTACCTACCGCCTCCCAGAGTACACATTAGCAGGAAGCTGGAATCATGGGGCCAGCACTGTGATGCTGTAGATTAAGCTGCAACTTGTAACCCATACCGCAATGCTGTTTGAGTCCCAGCTGCTCCACTTCCAATCCAGCTTCCCTCTAATGTACTAGGCAAAGCAGTGGAAATACTGGGGCCCCTGCCACTCACGTGAGACCTGCATAGAGTTCGTGGCACCTGGCTGTGGGCTGGCCCAGCCGTGACTATTGCAGCCATTTAGAGAGTGAACCAGCCAAGGGAGGATCCCTCAGAATTTCCCATCACTATGTCTTTAAAATAAATTCGTATTTTCATTTAAAATGAAGATTTAATCAGTAGCTGGAGCTGTAAAATGATTCTAAATACTTCGATATGAGACATAGGCATGATAATTAACCTCTTAACTACTAGGCTAAATGCCTACACCAACACGTACAATTTCTGTCAGTTATACCTTAGTAAGATTGAGGCAAAACGTTTACAAATGCCACAAAAGTTTCAGCGTTTTTCTCTCAGCTTTACTGAGGTATAATTGACAAATGAAAATTATATATATACTTAGGAGACTAAAAAAATATATATATATGGTACATAAATCATATGTACATATATATGGTGAACTGATTACTAAAATCAAGCTAATAATTGTCTTTGAAACAATTCATATGATAATAATATTGTCAATCATCAGATTTCTGTTTGGATCAGGATCTCTTAGATCCAACAAGATGACAGTTTTTGTACTCTCAGAATTAATCTCAGCTTTAATAATATTTTGACTTGTTCTTCAGTCTTAATGCACCAACACAGTATAGTTGGCACCCTATTTTGGACAAACCTGCCCTTGTAAGAATTACATATAAATCTTTTTATCCATAGTTAGCTACTCATTTGTTAATTGCACTCTATCATAATATACAAAGACAGCACTTAGGCCAGAGGGCTCTCATTCATTCAGATGTGGTTTTCATTCAATTAGGAACAACTACCAAAGCTTCATAGTCCTAATCCACTATTTCTGCACCAAGCAGGGGAGGAAGATGAGAAGGTGCCAACAACTCCTGAGCCTCTTTTCTCCCGACTTCCCCTAACTCACAGCCACTCACATGAGAGGCAAATCTGAGGAAGCACAAATCAGGCCTCAAAAGCAAAATGGGAGGGGAGGTTGATGGGGCAGGACAAAGGGATGGCTCAGCCGTTAAACTGTTGCCTTGCATCCACCAGGATCCCAGATGGATGCTGGGTTGTGTCCCGGTTACTCCACTTCCCATCCAGCTCCCTGTGCTTGTGGCCTGGGAAAGCACAGTAGAGGACAGCCCAAAGCCTTGGGACCCTGCACCAGTGTGGGAGACCTGTTCGAAGCTCTTTGCTTCAGATAGGCTCAGCTCTGGCCATTGTGGCTACTTGGGGAGTGAAACAGTGGAGGAAAGATCTTTCGGCCTTTTCTTCTCTCCATAAACCTGCCTTTCCAATTAAAATAAATAAATCCTTAAAAAAAAAAAAAAAGCAAAAGCAAAGAAACAAGACAAAGAGGCCTCCTGATTCGATGGGATACCATATCCACCAAAAATTAATTACCTGCAGGCATAGAGCATATTGGACATGAAGGTCACTGGGTTAGTACTTCGTGATGTATCCATTACGTAGATGACAACTGTTGGAAATGAAGATGCCTAAAGCCACAAAACAACCAGAGCCTTCGTCAGAGGACTCACACTCTGCCAAGCTCCTTTCCAACCTTCCCTATCAAGGGGAAATCACTTTAGGCAGGTGTGCAGAGCTTCCATCACTCCCTCTCTTGTTAACTCCAGGACAATTAAAAAAAAAAAAAGGACGCTAACCCAGTCTTCCCTTCCACCTAAGTAACAGGTTTAAGAATACTGACCAGGGCCTCAGTAATGATTGTCCCAGAGGCTGACCACGTGAATACTTCAATCTGTCCAGGTGTGTCAATCAGGACATACCTGTGTCAAAAAAGAGCATGAAATTAGTGTTAGCCATGCACAGTACTAGAAGACATTCCGGCACAGGAAACATTGTATGTTTATGCCAGGCAGAAATAACTATTAGCAAGTTAAATAAGTGTTATATTGTGTTACTTTTAAAACTAGAATATTATTTCTCTGAACCATGTATTTAAACAAAGGTTAGAGAAATATTATTACAAAGGCTTGAATGCTGACAAATATAGTTTTCTTCAAGGCAGGAATACAATATTTCAAAATATCTTTTTATAAGCCATGTAAATTGGAGACCAAATTTGGGGGTGGGGGGAGCAAATCACAGTAAATTTACTTCCATACTGTACAGCATCTTAACGATATGCTTGGCCTTTTGTTTGTTTACTTTGTAGTTTCATGTCAGTCTCAAGCTTTCAGAGCTTGGTGTTACCCCCAAATTCTCGAAAAAACCCAGAACTACATCAACTGCAGAGTATGGAGAGGAGTTGAGCCGCAAGCACTTACTTAGACATGTTCTGGGCCTTCTCGATAAATTTCATCACCTAAAAGAAAAAGAGGCCACTTGCAACAGGATCTGACTTCAACACAAAATCCCGGGACCCTCTGCACAGTCACATGACAGGCACCAAGAGCTGCTCAAACCGGGCTCTCACTTATGGACTGAAGCAGCAGAGCCGCAATGGCAGCGCTTCAACGGCCCAGGGGCAGGGCGAGGCCCTGAGAAGCTCAGGGTTTGCCCCAGCACTCTCAAGTCATGCATCTGGATGCACGGTCAGATACTGCCTGTCTCATGGAGCAATATTGGTGTAAAAAGCTAGTTACTGTCAGACAATCTTACCAAAGCAGTTAGCATAGAAAACCTAATGGAAGGTAAACATTTGTCACAAGTAAAAAGCCCCATTCTCTTTACATTCCACGCCTGTTGGCCCGTCCCAGCATCCCACTCACCTGTTCCCCAGCCCATCCTCAGGAGAACAAACATACCTGATCAAATCTGGTAGCAAAGAGATTCAGTGAGGTCACTATGCCACCATTGGGCCCAAGTCCGTATCTATACACAAAGTTGAGGAGTTAAATTGCTTACAGATTGTATCAGAAAGCTCACACCTACCACGTCACCCAAACAGCATCAATGCTCCATTAACAGATTCTGGCAATCTAACCCTTGACTATCACACAACTTTAACCACATAGGGAAACATTCACCATCAAGGTCTTCATTCATTTACCATTTTAGGGGTGACCAGAAAGGGAGAGGAAAACAAAGGATCCAAAATACAGCAGAGAGCTGCATCTAGCCGTGGCAGGCTGCCGGCCTTAGCCATGAAGACCATCTTGCTCTCATCTCTGATCTACGCAAGTCCAGCAGCCTGCTGATTCACCGAGAGTTACCCCAGGGAGTACACACATTTCCGGTCGCAGTGTCCTAAGAAGTAATCGAACCACACATACTCATTTCTGAGTCTCCAGGTCTGCAGAGGTGCGCATCAATGGAGGCATCCTCACAGGCCGTACTGCCCTGAGCACCCAGGTAGCTGCCACCTTCCCTTTCTCTCACCGCACACAGGGGAACTGATAACACGGAACCCAGAAGCGAAAATACTCCAATAACCTACAATGCCTCTTCCACATTCACTCTGCATCCTCCTAATAAAATGATTTTAAAGCACAATCAATGTTTTTGTGTATTTCAAAGGAAAGGCAAAAACATTCTCAAAGCCATCACACACAGAAATCAGCCTGGAGGGAGTCAACGCTGCAGCAATGTAAAAAAGGATACTGTTTCATGACTTCTTTATACTTCACAGTGTCACGGATATCTGAAGGCGGGGAAAGAAATACATTTGATATGAAAGAAAAACACCATTTAAAACCCTCTGCCTTAATGTCCTAAGCCAATAGCCCTCTCAAGTCACCTCTGCTTCCTCAGAGGAAAAAAGAAATCTTTCTCTCGGTATCTGACTGACTTCTCACACTGCTCTGAGACTTTCAGCTGAGATCACTGAATGGCTATCAAAGAAGGCAGTAAGACTGTGAGGGAAAATAAAACCAGAGGGGTGAAAGGTAACCTATCAAAACCTTCCCTCCCAGCAAGAAATGAGGACCAGCCTAGCAGGCCTCTCTGGCCAACATTTTCTTCTACTGATTTCTTTTACCTTCTTGTTGCCTCCCTTCTTTCCAAGGATAACTGTCAAGTAATTCTTGAAGAATGTTGGTTAAGAGCCCTCAAGGTATGG
The DNA here is from genome assembly GCF_017591425.1 of Ochotona curzoniae. Lineage (NCBI taxonomy): Eukaryota > Metazoa > Chordata > Mammalia > Lagomorpha > Ochotonidae > Ochotona > Ochotona curzoniae. The sequence goes on along the minus strand of NW_024466647.1, from coordinate 308,624 downwards.
CAGAGTATGGTCTGAGACAAGGTCAAAGTTCTATGCCTTAAATTATTGAAGGCTGGGCCTCGTACGGTGGCCTAGTGGTTAGAGTCCTTCCCTTGCATGCGCTGGGATCCGATATGGGTGCTGGTTCTTATCCCAGCAGCTCCGCTTCCCATCCAGTTCAGCACCAGCCATTGTGGCCACTTAGGGAGTAAATCAGTGAATAGAACATCTTCCTTTCTGTCTCTACTCTTCTCTGTATATCTGATTTTCCAATAAAAAAATAAATCTTTATAATCAGAGACTATACAGAAAACGGGAGCTCAAATTTAAAAGTTGGTTATTCTGCTTATTGTGCACTGGTGACAAATAACAAATAACACAGCCAAGCTTTCTAAACAGGCACAAAGGGCAGATGTTTGGTCTGGAGGTTAGGTTAACAGTTGGACACAGGTGACCTATGTTGAAGTGCAGGGTTCTGACCCGGCCTTACTTCCCAGTTGGTTTCTGGCTGACAGGAGCTCTGGGAGGTAACAGTGTTTGCCTTGCATCCATGGGCGGCCTGGATCGACTTCCTAGGTCCTCACTTTTATCCCTGCCCGAGGACCCTATAGGCATTTTTCTTTTTTTTTTTTATAAGATTTATTTATTTTTACTACAAAGTTAGATATGTAGAGAGAGGAGGAGAGATAGAGATAAATATCTTCTGTCCAATGATTCACCCCCCCAGGGATTGCAATGGCCGGAGCTATGCCAATCTGAAGCCAGGAGCCAGGAACTTCTTCCACGCAGCTGTAGGATCCCAATGCTTTGGGCCATCCTTGACTGTTTTCCCAGACAGGGAGCTGGATGGGAAGTGGAGTTGCCGGGATTAGAACTGGTGCCCATATGGGATCCTGGCGCGTTCAAGGAGAGGACTTTAACCACTACACTGTCTCGCTGGGCCCTGATCTCTGCCTCTAAATACATGACCTTTTATTATTATGCCTGAGGCATGAGAAGCTTGGGGGAAGAGGCAAACATTGAGAAACAGCATGTCAAGGAAGTACATCCCGCACGGAGAGGCCTGGGACCAAGTCCCACCACTACTTCCATTCCAGTTTGCTGCCAACAGACAACCCAAGAGGTGGTGCACAACGGCTCCAGTACTGGGGTCCCACCACCCACAGAGGAGACCTGCATGGAGTTCCTGGCTCCTACCTTAACCTGGCCCAGAGTATTGTTAAAGTTACAGAAAGGTCTGTGTATTTAAAACGGGGAAGAGGGTGAACAGAGAAAATGTGATTTATGAAGAAGCCTCTCTACGGACTGAAGACTATCCAAGTGAAAGAAAAACTAAGAAAACTAAAAAAGTCGGCAGGCCAGAGGCCTGCCACTCTCTCTGGGATATTTTACACAAATCTTGGCACGCTCCACTCACCAATATTGGCAGGAAAGGGGACTTCGTGCACAGCGGGGTCCAGGTTGATCACGTAGGGTGGAGAACCCTGGCTATGCAGGTGTCCTGTGAGCCTCTGCAGAAATGGGGGAAGAAGATTGGAGGGAAGAGAAGGCAGGGATGCCAAGCCAATGTCCATTCCTTCACTTAGCATGCTTCAAGACTTTGCCACTACTTCCTTCCGTCTGAAATACTTCCAACATCAGTTCTCGCTTCCAGGGCTCCTTTTCCTGATCACCCATCAAACAGAGCCTTCCCCACTCCATGTATTTCCTTACACTGGTCGCTCCGCTAAAACAGGAGCTCCATGACAGTAAAAGCCTTGTCAATCTCACTTTCGATAGTTTCCCCATGCCCGGAACACGAGGGTGGCACGATAAGTAACTCCGCCAACCTTAACCGAAAACCAGTGCGCCTGGAGAGGCTCTGCCTTTGAGAGGCTGGTAATTTCACCAGGACATCGTGGCAAGCCGAACCAAGCCTGCACTGAGGATGCGAAGAGGGACCCACGGAAGCCGGGCGAGGGTCCTTTAAGTCTGAACCCCAACAGCCAGAGTCGAGTCCCTCAAAACCACGCGTCGGCATCTCCAATTCCCCACCGACCTCCGTCTATCCTCCACGCCACAACCCCCGTGCCCCCTTCCAGCGCCCGCGCAGTGTCCGTCACCTGCACAAAGGTGGTTTTCCCGGATCCCGCCATCCCCAGCACCAACAGACACACGGGGGAGCGAGGACCCCCAGACGCCTGGGGTTCCGCTGCCGCCGCGAGCGCCGCCATCTTCGCCCAAGCCCCGCCCCTCACCACAGAGACGCGCTGCGGCTAGAGAGGCCTTTGCGACGTTCTAGATTGCGCGGGAGAATAGAGTCGAACGCCGAGACTCGACGGCCACCTGGGGCAGCGGGTCCGAGGCTGGAGGCCTGCTCCTGACAGTTGGGACGGAAGCCAGAGGCGCTGAGAAGAGAGAGAAGCAGCATTGACAGTCCCTGGCACCCCGGGGAGGGAGACGGGAGACGAGATGGGATCCCAAGGGCCAACCCCCCACAACCCGAAAAAGAGGGGCGTGCGGCTCTTTTTGGAATCCCAGAAAACAAGGACGGAAGACGCTAGGCCCCTACCCTCTAGAACCTGTTTTGCACCTGAGGAGATTAAACAGCTCCGGGCTGGACTGTCCAGACCTGGAACTAAATGGGATGCCTGGGGTTGCTGGGCAATGCGGAGACCGGTGGAGGCCCAAACCGACCAACTCCAAGAGCTTTCGACCTTCACAACTCCTAATGTGAGCGCCCGCTCCTCGGCCATCACCGCCCGTGAGCTGCGCGGTTGCAATAAAAGGCTGGACTCCAGGAGCCTGTGAGTGCGAAGTACAGCTTCCATGACCCCGGCAAGTCCCCGGGCGGATGCTGAAAGAGCTGGAAAAAGTATTCGTACTCCCCATCATCCAGCCTTTTTCTTCTGTAGCCTTGGATCTGGTTCCTAAGATCTGAGTTTCACACTTAGGTTCTGTCACTTATGATGACATCATAAATCTGTCTGCACCTGGTTGACAGAAAATATGTCCTGGGGCTATAGTGCTTGTCTGTTACGAATTGTCAGGTCGCACCCAGTCATTTTCACCCCTGGTTGTATTTCCCAAGCCTTGCAGAGTGTTTGGAATATGACAGGTCTCAAAAATAGTTTGTTGGGCGAGCGTTGTGGATGCATGCACCGCTGGGTTGAGCTAGCACTTGGGACATTGGCAATTCCCTGTCTCAGTGCCTGGGATCAAGTTCAGCGCTCACTTTCAGTCTAAAGAGCCATGCACCTAGCGAGCAGCCGCTGCTGGCCCAGGTGCCTGGGTTCTGTAAGGTCTTCTTTTCGGTATAAGCTCTTGACGGTTTGCCATCACAAGCCAAAATACCAGATGCGGTGAGCCATGCAAATTTTATTCCAGCAGGGAAGATGGCAGCGGAAACAGGAGCAGAAGCAAAGAGGGAGAGAGGTGTCTTCTTCCATACTGGCAAGAGGGCACTGAAAGAGAAGGGGGAGAGAAGAGGAGAGCAAGAAGAACCAGCGTGGCACGCACGAGGAGATTTCCTTTATGGCTGGGGGGAGGCATCATGGGGCTATGAGGGATTAGTGGGTAGCACCATGGGGTGGCCAATGACGGACTGGTGGTTAGCACCACCAGGTACAGTGCTATGAGGTTACAGCAGATTGGTGGGAACAAGGCTATGAGATTACAACAGATTGGCAGATAATCAAATTTGAACCTAAAGGGAGCATGTATGAATCTTAAGGAAGCCAGGACCTAGGGGAAGCAGATATTTTAAATGGTGCCAAGTCCAAAATGGCAGGAGTCTTCATGGCCAATGCTCAAGTTGCTCCTTACAGGTCCCTGCGACCCAGCTGAGCAATCCAGATGGGAATTCCTGGCTCCTGGCCCCGCCCTAGCAGTTGCAGGCATTTGGAAGATGAACCAGATTTGGGGAGATGTGTTGCCATTCAAATAAGTAAATAATCTTTATTTATTAAAGATTTATTTATTTTTATTGGAAAGTCAGATATACAGAGATATTCCGTCCGATGATTCATTCCCCAAGTGAGCACAACGGCCCGTGTTGAGCCAATCTGAAGCCAGGAGCTTCTTGGTCTCCTATGCGGGTGTGGGATCCCAAGGCTTTGGGCCGTCCTCCACTGCTTTCCCAGGCCACAAGCAGAGAGCTGGATGGGAAGTGTTGCTGCTGGGATTAGAATCGGTGCCCAAATGGGACCCTGACGTGTGCAAGGTGAGGACTTTAGCCGCTAGGCTGTTGCCACCTACTAGTCATTTTTTTTTAAATGCTTCATTGGATAAATAAAGGACAATTGTGGATTTAAAAATATATATATTTATTTATATTAGACAGTCAGATATACAGAGAGCAGGAGAAACAGAAAGTAAGATCTTCCATCTGATGATTCACTCCAAGAAGCCACAACAGCTAGAGCTGAGCCAATTCAAAGCCAAGAGTTCAGAGCCTCTTCATGGTCTCCCACGTGAGTGCAGGGTCCCAAGGCTTTGGGCTGTCCTCGACTGCATTCCCAGGCCACAGGCAGGGAGCTGGATGGGAAGTAGCAGGGATACTGGGATTAGAACCAGCGCCCATATGGGATCCCGGTGCGTGCAAGATGAGGACTTTAGCCAGTAGGCTATCGCACCAGGCCCCAATTGTGGAATTTTTTTTTTAATTATGAATTAAGGGCCCAGTTCATTGTCTCAGCGGCTAAATCCTCACCTTGCAAACACTGGGATCCCTTATGGATGCTGGTTTGTTTCCTGGCTGCTCCACTTCCTATCCAGCTGTCTGCTTGTGGCCTGAAAGCAGTCAGTGGATGATGATCCAAGCCCTTGGCACCCTGCACCTCCATGAGAGATCCAGAAGAAGTTCCCGGCTCCTGACTTTGGATCGGCTCAACTCTGGCTGTTGTGGACGCTTGGGAACCAAGCCAGCAGACTGAAGATCTTTCCCTCTGTCTTTCCTTCTCTGTGTAAATCAACCTTTCCAATGCAAATAAATATTTTAAAATATATAAATTCAATTTTCACAAAAAAAAAACTGATTAAAGAAATGTTTCCTTTGTTCTTCTTGCAGGTTTCCTGAAAGTCCCAAAAGTCCCCCTCTGTCCTATCTCAGTTTAATAAACAGTCTTCTACAGCCTCACAAGCGAACTAATGTAGAAAATCGGATCCGGAAAAGAATGGCAAGGGTGAGGGAGCTGGACACGCAAATCAAAGAAGCTCGGACCCAGCAGCAGATCCTACTGCAAGACACCCGGCAGCTGCACAGGGAAAAGCTGCACTTCCAGGCTGAAAACACGTTCTTTCTGGAATACCTGACCCACAAGACTGAAGAATTGGCCAAGGAGCCCACGAAGCTGTGGACAGAGTACATCCAAGAAAGTGGGGCAGTCAAGAGGCGGAGACAAAGATTAACCTCCAAATATGCCAAGAAGCTGTCGGTGCTGAAAGCTGAGCTGCTGCAGAAGAGAAAAGCACAAGCCCGCCTGAAGCAGCAGCTGCAAGAGCTGAAAGATGTTTCGCTCTTGAAGGAGAAACAGGACCTGCAGATCCAGAAACTACAGGAGGAGCAGAGCAGAATCGAAGCCCAGAGCGCCAGCGAGAGACACGCTCAGTTCCTCAAAGAAAAGGCCTTGTTAGAGAAACAACTGAATGAGCCTGATGCGAGGCTCTTGGATAAGAAACAGAGGAAGGAGCATCAGGAGAAGGCCCAGGCCTTGAGATCAGCAGCAAAGCGGTCCCATTTAAAGTTCTGCCAGGGCGTGCACATGGAGAACCAGTGCTTACTCAAGGAATGCCGGCAGCTGAAGCAGCAATCCTGGAAACTGGAGGCGAGGCAGAGCCGGTTAGAAAACCAGAAGCAGCAGCTGGAGCAGGGACAGTGGTTTGTGCAGAGCTTGCTGCGTGGCAGGCAACAGCTGCAAAAAAGGCGGAATGGATGCCCTCGGGGCCAGGGTGCCCCCCAGACTGCACCGAGTCAAGGAAAAACAGCCCACAGTAATTCTTGTAGTTCCTAATAGGGAACACTTGTGAATTCACATTGTCATGGCAGAGCTTAAGTATTGCTACAAATGATCAGGTGCTTTTTCCTAGCAGTCTTGTGAAGTGACCTGCTTCCTTTAACTAATTCTTTATAAAATGTCCTTATGTTGATAAAAGACATTCCACAAATTCTCAACTAACCTAACAGACATCACCATCTGCCAAACACCCACCCATTAAACTACCCCCCAAAACACCAGCTTGAGGAAGTGAATGCAAAACAATTTAGGTTCACCTAGCCACGTTAGATTTCTTTATAGAGAAAATACCAGCAAAGACAGAATATCAGACTGAACAGTGCTTTCTGCTCTATAAACAAAGATCAGCTCATTTGTATTCCTTTTGGCTAACTTAGCAGAAAAAGTTCCTTTTACAAGTTTCTGCCAGTGGTCAGACAGCTCCTTTTACCAATTTCTCACGCATGAAAAAGTTACCTGGTAACAGCAAGCTCACTAAAAGCTAGGTAGACTTTTTCATCTTAACTGTGAATAAAATGAACATATATGAGGAGTTGCATGGGGACATCTATTAAATTGCCTCCTACCAAACCATTTTCTTTGAAAAAAAATCTTTTTAGCTTAAACAGGTGATAGGATGCCTCTGCTTGTTTCAGGAAAATTTACCAAAAATATTTAGACTTAAGAATTTTTTTTTTCAGACTGAAGAATCTTGCGCCACCCCTTTCCTCACCAACATTCTAAATTTAAAGATAGGGAAAATGCTTAAAATGTTATATATACATAACAACTGTTGTCATTTGATGTCATCCATTTATCCCAGGTGCAATCTACAGTACACCAAGTTCCTGTGGCAATGTACGGCATCCATTTAGGCCCATTTAATAGAAATTTATATAGACTTTTAAGGCAGTTTTTTTTTTAACGTTTTTTGACAAAGTGAGGTATGCCCAATAACTTATTTATTTATTTATTTAAGATTTATTTTTATTACAAAGTCAGATATATAGAGAGGAGGAGAAATAGAGAGGAAGATCTTCCATTCAATGATTCACTCCCCAAGTGAGCACAACGGCTGGTGCTGTGCCAATCCAGAGCCAGGATCCAGGAACTTCTTCCGGGTCTCCCACACGGGTACAGGGTCCCAAAGCATAGGGCCGTCCTCGGCTGCTTTCCCAGGCCACAAGCAGGGAGCTGGATGGGAACCCATAACTTATTTAAATGCTGAATCCAAACATAACATAAACCCATATTTAACATTGCTCTTCTTTGGGAAAATACAATTAATTTTATTTTCCAGAAATTCTCAGTGATGGAAAACTTGTTTCCTCAATTTTCATTTTTATGTATTGATGCTTTATTTACATGTAAAATCAACTCACTTAAAATGACTTAGGATCCTCTCAATGTGCTTTTTAACAATTTTTGTTAAATATGTAGCAACTTAAGTCATTATACATCCTTGGGTTTTTTTTTTTTTCCTTAGCCTATTCCAATCCACAACCTGATTGTCCATTATGAGATACGGCTAGAATTATGAAATACTATAAAAGCTGTAAAATTACTTGGAGCTTCTGCGTTACAAATAAATCAACTCAAAGTATGGGCAAAGCAAGTTAAAGAATACATCAGGTGTCCCACTTATATGATTTGGAAATATGTATAATGACACCTTGTTGCTAGATGTGTATATGGACATAAAGATCTGCATAGGGCTGTTAGATATCAGACTTAGGATAGTGTTTCTAGGGGTCCACATGGACTAGAGCTGAATTTTTTTTAATTATCTTATTTTGATAATCTTTACATAGTTGATTAGGGCACAAAGGGTTAAGGGCTAAAAGAAAGTGGTAAGTCCATTCCTTCCACATTTTCTCTTTTTCTGTATTATTATTATTTTTAAAGATTTATTTATTTATTTATTTATTAAGATTTATTTTTTTTATTTTTTTTTTATTGGAAAGGCGGATATGCAGAGAGGAAAGACAGAGAGGAAGATCTTCCCTTTGATGATTCACTCCCCAAGTGAGCCCAATGGCCGATACTATGCCAATCCGAAGCCAGGAGACTCTTCTGGGTCTCCCACACAGGTGCAGGCTTTGGGCCATCCTCGACTGCTTTCCTGGGCCACAGGCAGGGAGCTGGAAGGGAAGCAGGGCTGCCGGGATTAGAACCGGCGCCCAGGGCCTGGCGCGGTGGCGCAAGTGGTTAAAGGTCCTCACCTTGCACGCCCGGGATCCCATATGGGCGCCGGTTCTAATCCCGGCAGCCCCGCTTCCCTTCCAGCTCCCTGCCTGTGGCCTGGGAAAGCAGTCGAGGACAGCCCAAAGCTTTGGGACCCTGCACCCGCATGGGAGACCTGGAAGAGGCTCCTGGCTTCAGATCGGCATAGTATCGGCCTGTTGCGCTCACTTGGGGAGTGAATCATCGGACGGAAGATCTTCCTCTCTGTCTCTCCTCTCTGTATATCCGCCTTTCCAATGAAAAAATAATAAAAATAAATCTTTAAGAACCGGCGCCCATATGGGATCCCGGGCGTGCAAGGCAAGGACCTTAACCACTGCGCCACCATGCCGGGCCCAAGATTTATTTATTTTTATTGGAAAGACAGATATACAGAGAGGAGGAGAGACAGATCTTCCGTCCGATGATTCACTCCCCCTGAAACCAGGATCCAGGAACTTCTTCTGCGTACCCCACATGCGGGTGCAAGGTCCCAAGAATTTGGGCTGTCTGTGACTGCTTTCCCAGGCCACAAGCAGGGAGCTGGATGGGAAGTGGAGCTGCCGGGATTAGAACCAGTGTCCATATGGGATCCTGGTGCGTTCAAGGCAAGGACTTTAGCTGTTAGGCCATGCCGCCGGGTCCTCTGTATTATTTTTTAAGGTTTATTTTATTTTATTGCAAAGTAGGATATACAGAGAGGAGGAGAGACAGATGTTTCGTCCGATGATTTACTCCTAAGCAGTCACAATGGCAAGAGCTAAGCCAATCCAAACCCAGGAACCCATAGCCTCCTCCAGGTCTCCCATGTAGGTGCAGGGTCCCAAGGCTTTGGGCTGTCCTCCACTGCTTTCCAAGGCCATAAGCAGGGAGCTGGATGGAAGGGGGGCCACTGGGATTAGAACTGGTGTGTATATGGGATCCCAGCGCATGCAAAGTGAGGACGTTAGCTGGTAGGTCACCTCGTCGGGCCATGGAATTTAGTTAATATTGTGTAAGATGGATATGAATTGATGGATGTTTCTGGTGTCTGAAATATTTTTTTAATCTTTATTTTTAAAATTTTTTCTTTAAGATTTATATTTTTAAATTTTTATTGGAAAAGCAGATATACAGAGAGGAGAGACAGAGAGGAAGATCTTCTGTCCGATGATTCACTCCCCAAGTGAGCGCAACGGCCGATGCTATGCCCAGCTGAAGCCAGGATCCAGGAACTTCCGGTATCGTACACGCGTGTGCAGGGTCCCAAGGCTTTGGGCTGTCCTTGACTGCTTTCCTAGGCCACAAGCAGGGAGCTGGATGGGAAGTGGAGCTGCTGGGATTAGAACCAGCGCCCATATGGGATCCTGGTGCATTCAAGTGAGGACTTTAGCCACTAGGCCACACCACCGGGCCCTGAAATCTTTTAAAAGTGTTAACTGCTTGGGGCCTGGCGTGATAGTGTCGCAGCTAAAGTCTTCACCTTGAACATGCCGGGATCCCATATGGGCGCTGGTTCTAATCCCAGCAGCTCCACTTCCCATCCAGCTCCCTGCTTGTGGCCTGGGAAAGCAGTCACAGGCAGCCCAAATTCTTGGGACCCTGCACCCACATGGGAGACTTGGAAGAAGTTCCTGGCTCCTGGCTTTGGATTGGCTCAGCTCCAACCATTGCAGCCACTTGGGGAGTGAATCATCAGATGGAAGATCTTCCTCTTTGTCTCTCCTCTTGTCTATATATCTTTGTAATAAAAATAAATCTTTTTAAAAAAAAAAGTGTTAACTGCTTGTATAAGGAACCTTTCTTATGTCATCTTAAGCTTGTATTTTCCTCACCCTATAGTGAAAAGCATTTACAGAAATGGCAGGAGTGACAGAGATCTTCCATGCACTGGTTCACGCCCTAAAAGGCAGCAACAACCACGGGCTTCACCCTGGTTTCCCCACACCACGCAGCAGGGGTCCAAGCCCTGGGCCATCCTCTGCTGCTTTCCCAGATGCTAGATCAGAAGTGGAGCAGCTCAGACCCAAATCAATGTTTTTATAGGATACCAGCATTACAGGCAGTGGTTTAACTTCATGTGCCATAATGCAAGCTCCTAGACCTTTATTTCCTGCTTACTGGTTGGGAAGTAGCTCTTCCTCATAATGGCATGTAGTAATCTTTCATTTCATGCCCTCCAATCCCTCTGAGTCCCATCTTCCTGGTATCTAGCCAGAGGAAGGGAAACAAAAGCAAAGAGGTGTACTCTCATCCTTAACAGCTCCATCCGGCAAGCAGCGCCCATCATGCTCAGATTCCATGGGAAGGATGTTGGCTGACTAGTTCTTCACCACAGAGGAGAGGAATTAGGGGCACAACTGGGAAACGTAATCTAGCCATGTGTCCTCCTAGGCAGGAGATTTTGGTAGAAGGCTGGGAGTCCTTCATGAACACCTGCAGTATCTACTGTTACCTGTGCTGCAGTAAACATCCTTGCTCACAGCTCTCGATGTACCTGGGCAATAGGAGGGTCTCTGTATACACCGAAGATGGGGAAGTATATCAATGACAGCAGGTACTGCCAAGCTGTTTGCTTTGCTCCACAACCTACATAGAGCTAATACTGTTGGACTTCATTTGTTAGTCAATTAAAAAAAAAATTTTTTTTTAAAGTCTCTCTCAGTGTGATTAGGATTATCCATGTTGAGTTCTGCTGATCTCTGATCTTACAAAGAAAAAAGGATCCTAAAAGAGCCTGGGCAAGTTTCCCATTGTGATTGATTTAATTCTCGGATGGCAGATTTCAAGGGTGAAAAAGATTACTGCACAACTGCCTTTGGAACGGAGTCTGAGCTCCTCCCTATCGCTTCCCAGCTTCTACCCCAGAGTGTCACCAGGAGTCAAAAAACAACTGCGAACAGGATTCTAACAAGTGTCATTTATTTCTTTTGTCATTGCCAAACATTCCCCAAGTCTTACTCACCAGAAATAAACATAGCTTCTTCATCTTTCCTCCCTGACAACCTTCATGGACTGAAAGGGCTTTAAGGGGTAACTTTGAATGGTGTAGCTCAGATACACCATTTCCTTCACTTGTTTCAATGTGGCCTATTCTGGCAGTATCCAAGTCTGAATGCTCCCTTGTTTGAAAGTGGTCTTCACAAAAGCCCACATTTTAAAGCTATTTGGAGGAGCACGGAGAACAGAGTGGTAATACGCCTTTCAGATCTTGGAAAGGTTGTACTTGTCCATATCAGGATTCTTGTTTTATACAGCATCTGCCACAAAATAGGCAAGGATACGTAAGACCTATTCTTTACGTAAAAGGGGAAGAAAATCCAGAAACACGACAACAAAGCTGCTCTAACAAATGCTCTAGAGAAAGCCACCCTAATGCACAAATAGCCCGGGCAACATGAGCAGGCATGAGGTACAGAGAGAATCCTTCTTTCCAGCTGCAGAACAGTAGCTGCGCTGGTACCATAGTCTTAGGACATAGAGAGGACAGAACTCCATATATAAAAGCGCACAGAAGGACAACATACTCAGAAAATTCAGAGACAGAGGTTGGCTAAGGGGATCAGTAAGGACTTGGTGTGGGGTGCAGATGAACAAGTGAGGTAAAAAGTCCAGGAGAGAAGGAATGCACACCTTCATTTCCAACCTCAGTAGCATCACCAGGAGCACTGTGTCAACACTTCAGGGTAATGTATTTCTCCATCTTTAAAGCCAAGGTGGCAAAAGCAAGCTTCGAGGGGCACTGAAAAGAGCAACAGTAATGGTGGGGTAGTATTTATTGCTGCTTCTAATTTTTCTTTCTAGTCATTTTAATTCTGAGGACACTCCTAACGCTGCTTGTCATGTCCCAGTTTAGCTAGTGTAGAGAGGTCCTAGCTCCTATATCCATTTTCTTATTTTCAATCCTAAAACCACAGTGAATTCAAACAGCCTCTGTAAAGCCTGTTTCCAAGGAGACAAGGTATTACATGAGTGGCAACAGTTCTAGCTTCTAGGCATACTGTATCACAAACACAAAATGACAGATCAGTTACGGTTTTAAAAATGAGCTTAAGCTGTTTTTTAACCTAGACAATGGAGCAGCTACTAAATCAATGGATCTTTCAAGAACATTCTATACCCCAGGAAGGAAAAAACAACAGAACAAGTTTCTTAGTCTTGTACAGGGCAAAAGAGGCCTATACTTGGCCTTAAGAAGCAGCTCTTTGGGCAAGGGAAGAGAAAAACAAAGAGGACTCCAACAAGGAATAGCAGGAAAGCCTACTAAAACAGGAGGGAAGGAAAAGCGAAGAAGTAGGGAAGACAATGAAATTTACACAGGAGGAAGGAGCTGAGAAAGTACCAGCCTTACACAGAGAGCTGGAAGCATCTTCCCACAGCCCCCGACTCAGCTCTCCCCACACAGGTCCTGGGGCAGCAGCATCCCATCCACACTCCTGGGAGGGCGTTCACTCTGCCTATTTCCTTCCTCGTTTGTGATTAGTCTTTGGGACCTTGGCCTTCTGGAACTGGGCTGGCACTGGCTCCTGCTCTGGCTCCTTACAGGAGGCTGACACTGTCAGGTCCTCATTGCTCCTCCTCTGATCCTTTCCTACTCTAACACTCAGCTCGGGGTCAGGAAGCTCAGGGCCAGGCTGCGGCCGCCTTCTCAGAGATCTTCGGCTCCGCTGCTGCTGCCTCCGCTTTTCCTCCTCTTGCTGCCGCTGCTTTATCTTCATCAGCTTCTCAAAACTTTTGGTTGTTGTTGGGTTTACAACAAACCAATCCTAGAGAGGCAAAATCGGAACATCATCAGGTCAGAAATATCAAGAGCATAAAGCAAGAGCAGAGGCAGAAGTTTTTAGGATAAAGGACTATCCAGGCCAGAATACACAAAAAGACACGGAACAGTATCTTAGAATTGTGCATTTTTTACCAGAAGAACTCAACATAGAGCAGCTCTAAAAAGTTAATACTGTTTTTGACAGGAGTGAGTGTTGATCATTTACTAAAGCGATCTACATGAGCCACATGAGGCTTTCCATTTCACAGTACTGTAGGGGTGAGGAACATGAATGCCGCTGCGGGATCCCCTGGGTGAAAATCCCAACTCTAGCTGTGTGCCCGCAGGCAAATGATTCAGCTTCTTTAGCACTCAATTTTAAGTTAAGGGGAGAGAACAGGAAAACCAGTCAGGAAGTACTTCTTGAATACTTGATTCACTTGAATTTAATCAAGTGATCTGCTCAGTCACATCTATCAACTTAAAGGACATAGCAAGGAGAGACCAACACCATCACAGGCTGTAATCAGGAGGCTCCAGAATGTGGACAACTATGACAAATGACATGGCTTTTTAAAAAGACCTTCAGAAAAGCTGTAAAGTGAGAGAGTTCACAAAAGTAAAGTGAACACTTGGATTTACAATGCTAATCTCTTCATTCTTTTCTTCTTTCCTTTTCTCTGGGTTGATCCACTTGCAGGCAGCCTGCACACATCATGACATTGCATAGTACAGGCTTAATTCGCATGCACCTGCCCAAGGACAAGGTGTTCTGCACAACTACAGTACGATGATCACATGTGGGTGATCAAATGTCGGAATGTCAACATTCATACCATTATTTAACACAGTCTATTCTTATATCCCCAATTCTAAATGTATTTTAAAAAAAAGCTACTGGGGGCAGGGATTTGGAGTAGCACTTAAGACACCACTGGGGAAGCCCATTTTTGTATCAGAGTCCTTAGGTTTGAATCCCAACTCCAATCCTAACTGATTCCAGCTTCCTGCTAACATCCATCCTGGGAGGCAGGCATGAAGGCTCAAATAACTGGGTCCATGAAAGCCACAGGGGAGACCTGGACTGAGTTCCCAGCTCACAGATTCAGTCTGGCACAGCCTCAGCTGTTGCAGAAATTTGGGGAATTAATATGGATGGGAGATTCTCCCTCTTTCTCTCTGTAACTCTGCCTTTCAAATAAAAATAAATAAAGCTTAAAGCCTGAGGGAAAAAAATATATTAAAATTTGTTTCTGGGGCCTGGCGCAATAGCCTAATGGCTAAGGTCCTTGCATTGCATGTATTGGGAATAGGGGAGCTAGTTCTAATCCCAGTGGCTCCACTTCCCATCCAGCTCCCTGTTTGTGGCCTGGGAAAGCATTGGAGAATGACCCAAAGCCTTGGGACTCTGCACCAGCATGGAAGACCTGGAAGAAGTTCCTGGATCCTGGCTTCAGATCGGCTCAGTTCTGGCTGTTGTGGTCACTTGGGGATTGAATCATTGGACAGAATATCTTCCTCTCTGTCTCCCCCCTCTGTGTATCTTCCAATAAAAATAAATCTTCAAAAATAAATAAACAAATTTTCCTTTGTAAAGTTTTATTTATTGGTAGTTTTCACTTGAAAGGCAGAACAAGAGAGAGACATTTTCCTCCACATCTGCTCCTTCCCTCCCCAGACCCCGACCCATGGTGGGGGCCATGCTAACAGCCCTCACCTGCTGCCTCCAGACTGCAGGTTAGCAGGAAGCAGGACCAGACGCAGAGTAGGGACCTGAACGCAGACTCTACAGGATGGGACACAGGCGCCCCCGCCAGCCAACATCTATCCCTACCAGTACACAATTTTCACAAACTTTCTGAAAATCCCTTATATAATTACTTACAGAGCGAATTTTACAGAGTATTTTTAATGCTAATGTCTCTGCTCTTTACAGTTCCTTAAGTTCATGGCTTACATACGGGGTCTACAAGATTGCAAAAACATGGTGAGCAAGCAGAGACCTCACCTCGGCGTGCACAGAGTTGATGTGATACTTGACACCACTCTCTGACACAAATTCTTTTTGACATAGAAGACACCTATATTTTCCAGCCACAAAGTTTCCCTATTTCCAAGAGAAACAGAAAACAGAATTATTAATAAAATCAACACAGACCTGGTCTGCTTGTAAAGATCATTAGTGAAAAGAAGAGATTCTATTTCGTCAAAGTTAAGGAAGAAAAAGATTTAAAACAGCTTATACACACACACACACACACTCATATATACTTTGTCCAAATTGGACAAACAATCATCCAAATAAATCCTACAAAAGAAAGAAAACAAACACAAAAACAAAAACCAAATCCTAATCCTAATGCAATCCTTACCGAACACACACCACAGCTCCACCAGGGCCCCAAGTCCTCCCACTCTTCTTATGTCAGAAAGCACAATTCTATGATTTCCTATGCTCCTTTCACTCCCAGGTTCTCCTGGTTTGTTCCCTAAAATAAGCCAGACTCCCCAAATTCACTGAATAACTGTTCCCACTATACTCCACTGTTGCAAAACATACCTCAGAAGCCCAGAATTAGAAGAGTAACATCGGGCTCAGCACAGTACCCTAGTGGCTAAAGTCCTCACCTTGCATGCAATGGCATTCCATATGGGCACCGGTTCTAATCTCGGCAGCCCCGCTTCCCATACAGTTCCCTACCATATGGGCACTGGTTCTAATCCCGGCAGCCCAGCTTCCCATACAGCCCCCTGCCTATGGCCTGGGAAAACAGTTGAGAACGGCCCAAAGACTTGGGGCCCTACAACCATGTGGGAGACCTGGAGGAAGCTCCTGGCTCCTGACTTTGGATTGGCTCAGTTCTGGCCATTGCGGCCACTTGGGGAGTGAATCAACAGATGGAAGATCTTCCTCTCTGTCTCTCCTCCTCTCTGTATATCTGACTTTCCAACTAAAAAAAAATTAATTAAGGAAAAAAAAAGAGTAACATCCGTAACACCTAGGTTAAGGATCAAGATGAGAAACTCCTCAGCAAGTCTGCACCAATGTTTTGATGCCTCTAACTCCATTGTTCAATTTTCTCCGCCCCCAGCCCCTGCGCCCTCCCGCAGGCTTGAGGTTGCCATGGTGCTCATTTTGGGTGAGGAGACATTGCTGAATGGGACTGGAAAATGGTAGCAATTCCCTTGACTAGTGGGTTGTAGGACAGCTGGGTCAACATGGAAAAGATTCAGTGAAGTGAATGGCTGTTAGACTGGTACCTTTCCCACCTCCCCTCCCCAGAGGCCAGGGAAATTCAAATGAGTTTAGAGGGTCTTCATGAACCCTGAGAGAAAAATGCATGTTAAGCTCATTCTCAGAAGAGCAAGGCCCAATGAGATTGGGCAGATCCAGAGAGGGAGAGCCTCCGGAAGAAAGTGAGTCCCTGGGAAGGACTCAGAACTCAGACATTTTTCCTCCTGTTTCTCAACTGGTAAGACTTACAGGTTGTGGGCCTGGCATGATAGCGTAGTGGTTAAAGTCCTCGCCTTGCACGCACAGGGATCCCATATGGGCGCCAGTTCTAATCCCGGCAGCTCCACTTCCCATTGAACTCCCTGCTTGTAGCCTGGGAAGGCAGCAGAGGACGGCCCAAAGCCTTGGGACCCTGCACCCATGTGGGACACCCGGAAGAGCTTCTGGCTCGTGGCTTGGGACTGGCTCAGCTCCAGCCATTGCAGCCACTTGCGGGGCGAATCATTGGACGAAGATCTTCCTCTCTGTCTCTCCTCTTCTCTATATATCCGCCTTTCCAATGAAAATAAATAAATCTTAAAAAAAAAAAAAAAGACTTATAGGTTGTGTTGGCTTTTATGTATTCTTAGACATATTCTGGCATCCTACCCAGTAACACAGCAAAAATCTGAAGCACCCTCAGAGGCAACAGTAACCAGGATGACCAACTGTTCACCTAAACTGAATCCTCTTCCATGTCAGACTATTTTGAAGGATATGTTAACATTAAGTTTAAACAGTTACAAACCAATGTGCAAGAGCCCAGGTGAGCTTTAAGACCAGACACACTACTGTAGACGGCCTCACAACCCTGAAAAGGAGAAAAGAGAATGTGAACACGATGTCCAACAGCATCCAGCTCAACACAAGCCATCTAGTTATTCATGCCGGTCCACCACACATATGTGGAGGGAAAAGACAAATGGTTACACAAATTGAACCAAAAAGGACTCCACGAACAAGTCAAGGAGAGGTACAATAAAAAGGAAAAGGTGAACATGCTTTTTACAAATACATGATTCTGTTCCCTGGCACTCTCTCTGGCACTCAAGGGAAATAGAAAAACTGGAAGGTTGTTTTAAAACTACTTTAATAGTGACAATGTCTCCGTTTACAGTCCCTCGCCATGGAGTGCTGCCTACACAGGCATGGCAGTGTCAAGAGGCCTGAAGCCTCTGCCACCATGGACAGCCTGCCCTCCCTCGGAAGCTGCACTTGCCCTTTGATTCCTTTGATCGATACAATGCCATAAAAGCCACTACAAAAAATCTGCATTGACAGAAAAGACAAGTCAGTTGCTTGGGAGTCCAGCTACCCCGCAGAAGACAGGCCACAGGCAAAGCCAAGGACCCTGCCAGGTGAGGTTGCAGAGAAGCCAATGAGAGTCCCAGCTGAGATTTCTGCTGAACGCACTCCTAGAGGTATTCCCAGCTGACACCACATACCACAGCAGAAATATCCTGCTGGCCTCTGGAAGAATCACTGATCCAGAGACTTGTGGACAAAGTAATGATTGCTTTAAGACACCAAGATTTAGGTTTTTCATCACAAAGGAATAAACACTGAAACGAGCAAATGCTAGACCAACAATTACTGAACACATGGGTACCTGGTTAGGACACTGAATACGATGGTACTTCTTGATATCTGACTTCCATTTGTGCAGCACTTCCTGGCTGAAGGTAGGGAGCCCAGGACGAGTGTATTTTAACTACAAGACAAGAAATATTTTATAATTAAAGGAATCCAACACCCAACCAGAATATCACAAAAGCTTCATATCTAATTTCTCATGTTACATAATTCTGGAATCTACAAATGTAATTTCATATATAAAAAACTGAAGACATAAGATCCTCTTAAGTTCCTGAATGACTAGATGTGTATAACCAACTGCTGTTTAGTCTCAGAAAAACCTGACTTTCAGCAAAGGACCAAATATAATGATCTACAGTTAGAGGGAAAAAAAAAATCAGAGCAGTAAACAAAGGCCAATTTTTTTTTGTTGTTAAAAGGTAAAATATGTATTTGCACATTTAACAGAAATATATGAATAAAATGCAGGCCAATATGTTAACTCACATAGTTTGTAGTTGGTACAGAATTTTTTAATGGTTTTAATATTTTTTTCCTGGCTCTCTTAATTCCTAGCATTTCCTTAATGATTGTATGCCTTTTTCACTATTTTTAATTTCATTTTTTTTCAAAGATGTATTTGTTTTTATTGCAAAGTCATATACACAGAGAGGAAAAGAGACAGAGAAGAAGATCTTCCGTCCAATGATTCACTCCCTAAGTGACCTGAACGGCAGGTGCTGCATTGATCCGAACCCAGGAGCCCAGATCCTCTTCTGGGTCTCCCATGCGGTGCAGGGTCCCAAGGCTTTGGGCCATCCTTAATTGCTTTCCTAGGCCACAAACAAGGAGCTGGATGAGAAGTGGAGCTGCCGGGATTAGAACCGGCGCCCATATGGGATCCCTGTCCGTTCAAGGCAAGGACTTCAGCCACTAGGCCACTGCACCAGACCCTCAATTTTTTAAAGATCTATTTATTTTTATTGGAAAGTCAGATTTACAGAGAGGAGAGACAGAAAGAAAGATCCTTTATTTGCTGGTTTACTCCTCAAGTGGCACCAAAGGCTGGAGCTGAGGTGATCCAAAGCCAGGAGCCAGCAGCTTCTTCTGGGTCTCTTGTAGGAGGACAATTGATTGGATCTATAGGATTAGTTCACAAAACAGAGAGATATCTCCAGGCAAGGTGTGAGAACTGCATAATCTATATGTAAATTTCTCAAACCCTCCTCCCTTATCCCATGTGACCCTCAGTCTACAAAAGCCTGATACTACTAACAAACTTAGGCTGTTGACTGACAGTCAGTAATCCAGGTATGATTATCATCTCCATGCACCAAGGTCATGCTGCCAGACAGCGAACAGTCTCCCACGCAAGGGCAGGGTCCCAAGGCTTTGGCCCATCCTCTGCTGCTTTCCCAGGCCACAAGCAGGGAGCTGGAGGGAAGTGGAACAGCTGGGACATGAACTGGCACCCATAAGGAATCCTGGTGCTTACAAGGTGAGGATTTAGCTTTTGAGCCATAATACCTAGTCCTCTGAAACTCTTGTTGCTATCCTGGATAATAATAGGTCCTTAACTCTAACCTTAGTCTTTGTGTTATATATCCAGTCAATGCTTTACCAGCACTACCACAGAGTCATATACCCAGCTTCCTTTTTGCTTAATGAATGCTCCTCCCCTGTAAGATCTATTATAATCCAAGGGCTTTCAAACGGGCCCTGCGCCCCTCAGAAGCATGCTTGAAAACATGTAAGAGAATGACTAACGCAACAAGCAGAAAGCCAAGTAAAAAGCCTTCTTTGGGCTTGTCATCCCCAGTTACTTGGAGCAAATAAGTTTTTAGTTATTTTATACACTGATGTTTTTCTCAACTTTAATTTTGAAACAAAACGGAGAACAATAAAAACAAACTGAAACCACTTAACCAAATAGCAAGTATGTATGCACTAACACATGGACACACTCAACAGAAACTGAAGCTGGGAATTTGGGCTCTCTCTGGAAGTGGTCTAGAATTAAAGAGGGAACCTTAAGGAACTTTTGAAATACAACGTCCTTCTAGGACATTCCTTGAATTCAAACCTGATGCTGGCTCAAACATAATCCATCTCCGAGGAAAAAGCAGTAAATACTGCTTATCATGCACACATTCCAGTGAATTGACCTTGCTTTACACAGTAAAGCACAATGTCAAACACAATGGTTTCACAATCAGTACGGGTCACCACATCACCTTCCGATCGTCGGGGACCAGATCCTGAAGCACCTTCCTCTTGGGCCACTCCTTGGCCAGTTCGGCAGAGGCTAGCTCCTGCAGGTGGTACACTGCGATTTTGGCAGACCGTCTCTGAACTCGGCCCCCACTCTTTGGCTCCAGGCTCATGTCCTTTAAGCACTCTGCCTGTCCCGATTCTGGAAAGAAGGAGATCTGCAAGAGTGAGACAGAGCAAAACACAGGCCTGGTAAGTGGCTTTCATCACAGCCAACGACGAAACGCTGCTCTGAGAATCAAAAGAGCTATTGATAAGCTTCCTGATCACCAAAATTAAGCTCCATCATATTAACGCACATTTTATTGGCACAGAAAAGCATCGTAACAGGATAAAAGCAGTTCTTTTGTAGTAAAAGTGGCTAAGTTTGAACACACTCAATCCATAATTCACAACACAGTAAAAATATTAGCTGTAAATAGATCATAGTCATAAGTGCATGATATAAAACTTTCTCAAAGAAAGCATGGGAGAACATTTTTATGATCCTAGATGTGAAGCTAACAGGTACTTAAAAAAGTTTGTGGAAAATGAAATTTCAAAGGGTATTTTTGTACAAAGACTTTTTAAATCCACACATATAAGTATTTACGTAAGAGAATTTAAAATTTATGTTCACATTAAAAACAATTATGTAGGGTCCGGCACAATAGCCTAGCGGCTACAGCGCTTGCCTCACCTTACATGTATATAGTCAGATAACTGCTATACCATCAAAACAGAGAAAAGGGCCTGGCGCGATAGCCTAATGACTAAAGTCCTCGCCTTGAACATGCTGGGATCTCATATGGGTGCTGATTCTAATCCCAGCAGCCCCGCTTCTCATTCAGCTCCCTGTTTGTGGCCTGGGAAAGCAGTCAAGGACGGCCCAAAGTCTTGTGACCCTGCATGGGAGACCAGGAAGAAGCTCCTGGCTCCTGGCTTCGGACTGGCTCAGCTCTAGCTGTTGCGGTCACTTGGAAAGTGAACTATCGGATGGAAGATCTTCCTCTCTGGCTCTCTTCTCAGCATATCTGCCTTTCCAATAAAAATAAACAAATCTTAAAAAAAAAACTCACGTAAATGTTTATACCAGCTTTAGTCACAACTGCCAAAAACTGGGCGTAACTCCAATGTCCTTCAATTGAAGAAGACAATCAACAAGTGAAGCATGAATACAATGGAATCCTGGTCAGAAATACACAGGAATTAGTGACACATGCCAACACGTGGGTGAATCTCACATGCTTTATCCTAAGTAGAAGAAGCTGGATTCAAAAGGATACAGATGGCCTAAACAAGGCAAAACAACAGGGACAGAAAGATCAGTGGCTGCCGGGGCAATAAGAACTAACTTCAGAGGACATCAAGGCTATCTTTGAAAAAGACTCATCTATGTATTTGGAAGATAGAGTTAGAGAAAGAGAAAGAGACAGAGAGAGCTTCCATGTGCTAACTCACTCCCAAAACGGCTGTAAGGGCTGGGGCCGAACCAGGCCCATATTTACAGTGGAGCCCAGAACTCCACTCAGGTCTCGCACAGGAGAGCAGGGTCCGAGGATTTGGGTCACCCGCTGCTGCCTTTCCAGGGCGTTAGCAAAGAGCTGGACGACAAGCAGAGCAGCTAGACGTCAACCCGTGCTCACACGAGATGCTGCAATCACAGGTGGCACATTACATACAGCCACGGGGTGAAAGTGCCGACACAAGGCATTTTGAAAAGGGACAGAATTTTTCTCTCCTTTTTTTTTCAAGATTTATTTACTTTTTATTGGAAAGACAGATATACAGAAAGAAGGAGGGGCAGAAAGGAAGATCTTTCGTCTGATGGTACACTTCCCAAGTGGTCACAACAACTAGAGCTGAGCCAATCCGAAGCCAGGAGCCAGGAGCTTCTTCCAGGTCTTCCACACAGGTGCAGGGTCCCAAGTCTTTGGGCCATCCTCGACTGCTTTCCCAGGCCGCAAGCAGGGAGCTAGATGGGAAGCATGGCTACTGGTATTAGAACTGTCATGCATATAGGATTCCTGCGTGTTCAAGGTGAGGACTTTAGCCATTAGGCTATCGTGCCAGACCCTTTTCTCTGTCTTAATGGTAGTAGTAGTTACCTGACCATATACATGTATCAAAACTCAATATTGAACATTGAAAAGACAAATACAAATGCATGCACATAACACTTTAACAAAAATGATTATTAAAAAAAAAAACAACACACACACAAATAGGACAGGAAGGCTAGAAAATATAATCGGGATGGTGAAGTGGGGAATGGAATTGATGAACCAGTTAGACAGATTCAAACAAAATTTTTAGCTAAAGGGGAAGCTTTTGGTTTTAAAGAGTTTACTTCTCCATGGATATACTTTGAACTTTGACTTTTATAACCTAATAACATTCAAAAGGGAGAAATCAAGTAAAGAACAAGGAAAAGAGAAGCAAAGCATTTGAAGATTTAAAGGGGATATACATGTCAAAATGCTGCACAGTGGCCCATAAATATGTACAACTATTGTGATGAAGGATTTTTTTTTTTTTTTAAAAAGAGAGGAGGGTACAGGCAAGGAACCAAAAATACCTGGTCTGGCAGAGGGGTGAGCACTCACCATGAATGCAGCCCCACACACAGTCTAGGAAGGAGCAGGCAGTACTCACGGGCCCGTGCTCTGACCTCAGGTGATACGCCAGGCCAGCCTTCGATCTGTACGGCTTTGCACAGTGGTGACATTTCAGGGTCATCTTCTCCAGTTCTGCAGCCCCTTTGCCGCATTTTCTGACATGGTACAGATACCCCATGATGCTGGTGAAGCTACTGGAGCAACTCTGAACACAGAAAAGGAAGCCTTTAGAATCTTACATTTTTTGGCTTCTTCTGTAATTTAAAAAAAAATTTTTTTTAAATATTTTTCTTCTCTTTATTTATCTGAAAGGCACACAGAAAGCAAAGGAGCGAGAGGGAGAGAGAGAGACCAAGACCTTCCACATGCTGCTCACTCTCTGAAAGGCCAACATGGCCAGGGCCGCACCAGGCCAAACAAGAAACCTGGAACTTCCTTCAGCTCTCACACATGGGTGAAGGGTACAAGCTCTCGGGTCACCTCCTCCCAGGCACAGGAGGGAGCTGGGGTGTTAAGTAAAGCAGCTGAGATTCAAACCAGTGCCCATGTGGGATGCTGCTGTTGCAGGCAGCTTAACCCATCATACCACAACGCCAGCATCTCTTTTTTCTTGTTGTCTTCTAAAGATTTTCTTATTTACTTATTTGAAAGGCAGAATGACAGCGACAGAGAAAGAGCGCAACCATCTGCTGGGTCACTCCCCAGATGGCGGCAACAGCTGAGGCTTTTCCAAGCCAAAACCAGGAACGTGGAATTTTATCCAAGTCTCTCATGAGGGTGACAAGGGCCTGGGCACTTAGACGGTCTTCCACTGCTTTCTCATAGACACTGGGGCAGGGAGCTGAATTAGAAGCAAAGTAGCTGGGACTCGAATCAACACTCTGATTTGGGATGTCAGAATCAAAAGTGGTGACTTAACGTAATGCAATACAATGCTGGCTCCGTGATAATACAAATTTCTAGTCTGCCACAAAATACCACCACAAAATACAAAAAGACCTTGTGATATCACAAGACCCTCTCTAACATTTCCCATTGGTGCAACCCTTTCTTATTCCTGGCTGTCCTGTCTATGACTAAATATGATATTCTATCAGTGTGGTTAGCATTTGATTAACTACCCTGTGTAAAGGACTTCTCTTTGGTCTGTGATCCAGCCCTAGCCCACTATTAAATACCCAGCAACATCAACAGTGAGGTTACTGGGAACCTCTTCATCACACCAAAGAGAGTGAGGCAAGGAAACCTCACTGAACTAAAGACAATTAAATTTTTGGAGTTGATAAAATTAAAAACCATTAATGTATTTGAGACACCTGAAAAACCAGGAGCCACTTTTATGCCATTAAGACAGCATAAAAGTAGGAGTTCCCACAGGGAAAAAAAGGAGAAATGAAACACTAAAGCCATCGGCCTGTATTTTGCTCTTACCTCGCGCATGCACCTGAGCTTCCCCAGTCTCTTCAGAACTGTTCGGAGCCGTTCCCTTTCACTTGGCTCATCTATTTCATCACCAGCTTTCAAAATGGGCTAGAAATCAAGAGAAGAAAACAGGAAGGTGACTCATGGAAAAGAGACACACTGGGAAGAAATCATGAAGAATTAAGGACTACAATAACAATTAAGCTGATGCCCAAAAAAGTTCAAGGCAGCTGACTGTTGGCTCTCCTCAATTTCTCCAGAACAGGCAAAAGTGAAAACAATGGAAGTAAGAGTTTTGAGTCTCCACTTCCCAGGATATAAACCTTTAGGACTAACAAAACCTACTGATCCACCACAAAGGTTTCCTGGTGTAGGTCTTCTATCAAAGGGATCTTCTTCCTCACATAGGCCCCAGGTCCCAGAGCCTAAGCCATCTGCACCAAGCTATCATACTCACCTAAATAGACACCCAACACCACAAAGGCTCATAAACAACAAAAGATATTCTCACCAAGCTATTATGATTTGCCATGACGTGATACTTCATGCCTGCCAGTGAACGCAGTTGTTTCCCACAATGATGACAAGTAAACATTTCCTAAAAGAAAGCAACATTCTGCTCAAGGTTGAGCCATATATCAGAGAAGCAGAATACCTATACCTGCCAAGGAATGGCCTGGGCACTCAGTATGTATCACTTCTCCATCAACCTCTCATGGGCTACATGGATCATTGTATCTTTCTTCACCATTTCTCAAATGAGGACACTGAAGTCCAACACAGAAAATTCAATGTCACAGATAGTGGGAGGCAAAGTGAGAACTCACGCCTGAGACTTTTGCATTCAAGCCTATTTCCCTATAGCACCATGCTGCCATTTACCCACTATAACCCAACAGAACAGGGATGTGAAATTCCACAAAACATCTAACCTGTTTACAGTTCTCCATGTGTTTCTTTAAACCCTCTATAGTCTTCCTCCCAACCGCCTGGCAGGTAGGACAAGAGACGCTGCCTTTATCCACAATTTCCAAGTACCACTGCTCTTCCAAACTGCCTACAAAGGAGAGAAGGGAACACTCAGTCATCTGCAGCATCCTCCAAGAACAAAAGTAAAATCCTACAACTTTAAAACGATTAGAGAAAAGGTTTGTTCTTTCCTGGTAAGCAATCATGAAGAGATTTTACTGTGGGTAACTTCTAAAAGTGTTTTTTTTTCCCCTCAGATAAGATATTTCTGAGATTCCTACTCATTTCCTCTGGAGAACCAGTCCAAAGTTCAGTAGTTATAAAGAACAGGCCAGGGAATGACACTGTAGCATAGCAAGGTAAGCTCTACCTGCAGCGCCAGCACCCCATACAGGCACTAGTTCAAGTTCCAGTTGCTCTACTTCTGATCCAGCTCCCTGCTAATGTGCCTGGGAAGGCAGCAAAAGATGGCCCAAGTGCTTGGGCCCTTGCACCTACAAGGGAGACCCAGAAGAAGTTCCTGGCTTCTGGTTTTAGACTAAATGGTCCACTATTGGGACCATTTAGGGAGTGAGCCAGTGGACAAAAGATCTCTCTTTCTGTTTCTTTTTCTTTCTATATTATAACTCTTAAAAAAAAAAAGAAACAAAGAAACAAAAGAAAAAAGGACAGCACTTTTTACAGAGCATGTAATAACAGGATATATAACAGCCAGTTTGCTAAATGTTCCTTAAGTATATAACACCATGCTAAAAGTTTTTTTTTTATCTCACTTAATTGTCTCTGTAACTCTGACTGCCTCTGTTATCCCTATGTATAGGCAGGAAAATGGATCTTGCAAAAATTTAAAAATTCGAGGCAGGTCAGAAAGTTAACAAAGAGCCAAAATTGAAACAAATGTCTGCCTGACCTCTAAACTCAGGCCTCCTTGAAGAATTCTCTAGGACTTCATTCCTTCTAGGCAACAGCAAGTCCCAGCCGGAGAATGACATCCCACCAGGTATCCAACAAAGAGCATACCTGCTGCATAAACTGGCGGCTCCTTCCGAATGCGACGAGGCTGAGGTTTGGGACTAGGCTGAGTTTTTGGCCGCTGCTTCCTCCCTAGTTCAAGACAGAAACTTGAAGCCCAACAGATCACCTCTGCTAACCCCACTCTGGTGCCACAATCTCCTTCCTCCCCTTTTTCTCAATACCTGCTACCCCACTCCCTGCACCGACTCCTGTGAGTCTTGAATGTTCACAGTGTAAAACAAGGTGGAAACAAGGCATTCTCTGCCTCCTCCAGGTCCTGAGGGCTCGGAGCCTCTCAAGGGCTCTCCCCGAAGCCTCTCTCCCCTTCCTCATCCAAGAATAAAGCCCAGTCACCCACTGGCAAAAACAAACAGCAAAGTTACTCCCTTACCATAAAGCTTATGCTTCTTCTGCGGAAACTCCCGATAGTCGTCATCTTCCTCCTGCCTGGGTTTCCTTTTCCCTTTGGTTGCTACAGCACCTGACCCTGAAATACCATAAGGAAAAGAGAGTAGGTCCACTCTGTAAATGAACCTCGGGTCTCCCTTTAAAACAGTATTCATGGCAAAAGCAGATGGCAGCCAGGGAGCACAGGCTTTCTTTCCAGAACCGTGTGACATTTGCAGGGGAGCAGATGCCAATGGCTCACTGGCTGCCTTACCCTTCCCACTGTCTTTTGGATTGTTCCCCAACGTACAAATAAAAAGGTCCTTTGAATAATAGGCCTTGTTTGAGCCTGAGCTTGACTTGAAGATAACACTAAAGCAGAGCAGCTCAAGAGAGAGGTCTACCTAAGACCTTTGACATAGTGACCATCTAGAATATTCTATCCTGAACAATCCTTGCACTGGCACTAAATCCTCCAACAGAAGGCCAAACCAGAGGAACTGGAAAGAAGTTCAGAGGCTTTGAAACAGAAAGACTGAAGCTAACGACCCCTGAGGAGAAAGAGCAACAGAATTTTATTCATTCAAGAAATTCACTAAATGTGACACCCAAATGCTTTCAAATTTTTAAATACAATCACAAATGGAAGCTTATGTGGCAATTATTCCATCTTGAGCCACTTGGACCAGTTACTTCCGGCTTTAGAGAACACACTTGTGGAATGCGATGGACACTGATACCTTCAACGTGAGCAGCAGCAGTCGCTTTGATCCTTCTCATCTTCATCCAGTAAGTGGATTTTCGGAATGAGGCTGGAAAATCACTCACTGGTTCACAGGAAGAGGCAGATGAAGAGCCACTTAAGGAGTCATCATGAGGGATAGTGTACTGGAAACTGTTGTCCTTTATGGAGCACTGAGTCCTGCTACGAACACAACACAAAAGATATACGGCACAAGTGTGAGTCAGGAGTAAAATGGTCTATCCAGTCTGCCACAAGACGATAACCAAGTTGGTTAGCTATGTAAAAAACTAAGAAATCTTACATAAAAACAGAAAGTAGATTGTAATCTCAATTACAGTGGCTGATCTATCCCAACATATGGTTAATACTCTTTCATTATAATCAGAAAAAGTAAGCAATGCATATACAAATGATTACTTTGTAGATGAGATACAAAGCCCTTAGATTTATCTGAGAAAAGCCAGGAGGCAAAGTAAGAGGGTGTTCTGCCACAGTTCCGAAGTCTGTAGATCTGTACCCAAGTGTGCCCAATCATTCCCATCGCTCTGTTAAAGGAACAGTAACTAAAAGGTATCCCTGGGATCACAGAGGGAAAGAATAGTTTGCAGGACCAAATCCTACCATCTTCCTTCTCCCTCGCTTTATCCCTTAACCCTGACGCCCTGTCTTCTACAGGTAATAAAATACTTAAACTTCACAGCTGGAGGAAGGGTGCTCTTTTGCCTAAGGTAAGCTGGTCAGAGAATTCTGGTATGTCGTTAGGTTCAAGCTGCCACATCTGAGACCAGTGGGTGTGTCAAATAACAAATATTACCAAGTGACTACAAAGAACCACACGTTCTGCTTGGCTTAAGATGCAGTAAAGCAGAATCCCCAGCACTTCCCATGCCCAGCTACATATCTGCTTTACATTCGGAGTTTACCAGGATTACTGTGGCTGCTGAGCTTAACATGCTCCACACTGCAGAATAAACAAAGGGAGAAGAGACAACTTGTTGCCATGGCAGACAAGAAATGAGGTGGGCTGTCTGTAACATTTTGTAGCAGAGAGGTGAAGTTTTGTAGTAGAGAAGACAAGTTCCCAGAGCGAAGTTAATACTCTCAGAAGTAGATATTACTCTGCTCAGAACTACAAATGGAAGTTGGCTTGTAAGACAGGGCGCTGGAAGTAACAGTGGTGACCAGCTTAAGAAAACACATAGATTGGGCCCAGACACAGTAGCTAATGGCTAAAGTCCTCGCCTTGATTGCACCAGGATCCCATATGGGTACCTGTTCTAATCCTACGCGCCCCGCTTCCCACCCAGTTCCCTGCTTGTGGCCTGGGAAAACAGTACATCCTAAAGTCTTGAGACCCAGCACCGAGGTGAGAGAACAGGAAGAGGCTCCTGGCTGCTGGCTTCGGATCAGTGCAGCACCAGCCATTGCTGCTGCTTAGGGAGCCAATCAACGACCAGATCTTCCTCTCCGTCTCTCCTCCTCTCAGTATATCTGACTTTCCAATTAAAATAAATAAACCTTAAAAAAGAGAGAGAGAGAGAGAGAAAGAAAACACATAAACTGAACTTGGCTCAACGGCTCAACTGGTTAATCCTCTACTTGTAAGTGCCAGGATCCTATAGGGGGCTGGTTCATGTCCTGGTTGCTCCACTTCCCATCTAGCTCCCTGCTTCTAGCTTGGGGAAGCAGCAGAGAATGGTCCAAAGCCTTGGGATCCTGCACCATGTGGGAGATCAGGAAGAAAATCCTGGCTCCTGGCTTCAGATTGCCTCAGCTTTGGCTGTTGCAGCCAGTTGAGGAGTGAACCAGCAGATGAAGATCTTTCTACTTCTCTCTGCCTTCCCAGTAAAAATAATTAAAAAAAAAAGAAGGGGGAAAAAACACACACACACAAACTGTGGTAGATGCCTACAATGGAATACCAGTTAGCTGCTGAAGTGACAAACCAATTCTACCCTTGATGCCATAAACATAACTAAAAACCATACTACTAAATCGAATCATAAACGAGACAGGCTCACTAGTACAATGCTATTTCAGCACATTAAAAACAAATGCATGTGGAAAACTGTGTTATGTTAAAAGGATTTATAAATTTCTTTTTTAAAAAAGATTTGTTTATTTTTATTACAAAGATATATAGAGAGGAGGAGAGATAAACAGGAAGATCTTCCATCCGATGATTCACTCCCCAAGTGACCACAATGGCTGGTGCTGTGCCGATCCAGGGCCAGGAGCTAGGAACTTGCTCCAGGTCTCCCACACAGGAGCAGGATCCCAAAGCATTGGGCCGTCCTCAACTGCCTTCCCAGTCCACAAGCAGGGAGCTGGATGGGAAGTGGAACAGCCAGGATTAGAACCGGCGCCCATATGGGATCTGGCGCGTTCAAGGCGAGGACCTTGGCTGCTAGGCCATGCTGCCGGGACCAGGATTTATAAATTTCTAAGGACAAACATCACATCTGTTAACACGGCTTCCTCTGAGAGGGAAGGGATGGTTTGGGAATGCAACAAACATAGTGGAGACGGATGGTGTCAGTAAGCCACAAAAAGTGAAGAATGACCTTTGGCTCTCTACATGAGGTCTGGTACCAACCTAATACAGAGAAATCCTGGCTCTGGCATGGTACACAAGGTCACCACAGACCATCCCTACTGCTGATAATAACTACAAAACTGGGACTCTAAGAAGCAAACAAGCGGATTGTGTAGGGGCAGTCCTGGGGAACGACACCTGTGGGGTGAGTTTCCCATTTGTGTTTTTGTGGCTTAGCAATGAGTGGATTCCTCTTGCAGAGCAGCATGGGCAGCTGAGACTGCAATACAAATCCCATCTTCTTGTCAAACAGGAAAAGATGTTTCTGTGGGCCAGAGTGTGGTAGAATGTGAAGGCATCCCAGGGAGGAGACTGGGAAAGAAGGAAAATTGTATAATGCCTGGCAAAGACTTTCAGGAAAGACTTTAAAAACAAATAAAATCTGAATAGCCAAAGCTCAGAGAACTGAAACATAATTAGAAACATGATTAGAATATCCCTTGAGTTACGTGCTGGACAACCCAAATTATCACAGCAAAGACAAAAAGAACACAAAAATAATCAAGCTTTCGAAACAGTGCCCTAAAAAAGCAAGACATAATTCACACTCCAAACTTAAGTGGCTGTCTCCTAAAACAACATCAGCAACATTCACAAAAGTAAGAAAACCCCAAATCTACATCAATAATATTTACAGTGCTGAGGTTAACTTACAAAAGTATGCAACATACAAAGAAGCAGAGAAATGTGAGCAATTCTGAAAGGACCAGATAATGAACAGACATCAAAAACAAGACGAGCTACATGTTGGAATTATCAAACCCTTTAAACAGTAAAATACATATAAAAGAAAGTATACATGGCACCTGCATTGTGTGACATGGTGGGAAGAGCCGCTGCCTGAGGTGCCACTGTCCCCAAAGGGCCCCAGCTCATGTCCCAGCTGCTCCAGTTCTGTTCCAGCTCCCTACTTACATCCTGGGAAAAGCAGCAGACGGTGGCTCTAATGTTTGGGCCCCTGCCACCCACACGGGCGACCAGATTACGCTCCTGGATCCTGGCTTCAGCCTTGTTCAGCTGGCCATTGCAGCCATCTGGAGAATAAACCAGCAGATGAAATTTCATTGTCCCTCACCTCCCATACCCTGCCACCTGGTAAACTCTTGACTTTAAAATAAACATATCTTTAAAGGGAAAAAAAAAAAGGAAACACAAACGAAATGAAGAAAAAGGTAAAACTTATCAGCAAAGAAGCAGAAACCATAAAAAAAAAACTAAATGAGACTTCAGAACTCAAAAATATTATCTGAAATAAAGTTCAGCAGTAGGGCCAATAGGAGGACCCACCACAACGACTCAATTAGCTAATCCTCCCCCTTCAAGCGCCAGAATCCCATATGGGCACCAGGTCATGTCCTAGCTGTTCCGTTCCCCATCCAGCACCCAACCTATGGACTAAGAAAGCAGTAGAGGATGGCCCAAACCTTGGGACTCTGTACCCATGTGGGAGAACCAGAAGAAACTACAGACTCCTGGCTTTGAATTGGCTTTACTCTGGCCATTATGGCCACATGGGGAATGAACCGCAGAAGGAAGATCTTTGTCTCTCCTTTTCTTTGTAAATCTTACTTTCCAACAAAAATAAATGAATCTTTAAAAAAAAAAGTTCAATAGCAGAATGGAGATAACAAAACAAAAACACCCCACAATGTCATGTGCTGAAGGGGATGAGCCATGTCGGGTGGAGACGGAAGTGATGAGTACCAAGTAAAAAGTACCTGTTCCACTGCCCCTGGAAAACCAGGCAGCAGAACCTCCTTCCACCATGTTATCTCCATTGCGTGAGCAGTAAGCCCCAGTAAATGTTATCTGAATTGTGTGTTGGTCTTCTGTCAGTTTCTACTTGCACCTGAGCCGAAGAACCTAGGGTTGGCAACATACCTGGCAACTCTGGTGGGACCAGATCAGTGAGAGGACTGATGGACACCTGCACCTTTGCTTCAGGGTCTCTGCAACAGGTGAGCTCTCCTCTGCTCTCCCAGCACCCCCATCCCTCCCACTCAGGGGTTCTCTCTCCTCCTTGCTTAGCTCCATCTTGTTCCCCTCTTACTCCTCTGGTTTTTTTTTTTTTTTTTTTTTTTCTTGCTTGGTTACAGTTTTATTTTTGTTTTTCCAGTTTGAGCAATCTTTACAGATCCCAACATGGGACAGGTTCAAATGACGCATGTGGGATGGTATGAGCAGCTTACCACATCCACGACAGCTCCTAATCCCTCTGGCCAGTGTTAGATGAGATAGGCCTCTCATCCCCAGTCTCTGGCAGAACTGAGTAGAACTGACTGACTCCAGGAACTGCAATTTTTGGTCTTGGTTTAATCCTTTCTGAGAACTCCTTCCAGCCCTCATCTCTTTATTCTATAGTCTCGCCTCCCCAGGACATCAACTCACACCTCTGCATCAGCAGCGGGCGGGTGGGACCTGCCTCCACCGTGCAGATTCAAAGGGTTCCTGCACAACAATTCCATACTGCGAAGGAGTCCACAGGGGCATCTTTGTGGTCTGTCCTCCTTTGAGCAAGCCTTTTCCCTCTCTGATCTCTTGTGTGTCTTTCCTCCCTGCTGCTTGCACCTGCAGGTGGATAAGAACCAGTAGCACTTGCATTTTCACAGGGCCACCCCTGGTTGCAGATATTACACCCAGCCTTTGAACCTTTCACAATAGATCACAATCTCCACTAAAAGACCGGTGTGGAAAATACCCCAAGTGTCCTCAGGGACTCTCTCCTGGGATTCATTTTAAGCAACTGGGAAAATTTTATGTTGATAGCTTAAAAAGGAAAACTACTTCTTCTTTTTTAAAATACTGTTTGGCCTTTACACAAGCTAAATGATCAGGAGACAGAGCCCAGGAATGAGTCACTAAATTGTAACAGTATTCTTCAATTGGATATGTTTTGCGAATATGAAGGAGAACGGGTGAGAGCCTCTATGTTCAGGCTTCATGCTCTATCAGGAACCCAGGCTTCATGACTGCTGTGGAGTCTCCATGACCAGCATTTATTTCTCAGCCACCCTGGCATACAGACTCTAACTCCAACCTTGTTGCGGACCCTAGATTCTCAACCAAACCTCATGGGTTCCTACCCCTCATACTCAATGGCATCACAGATGTTAACCCCACCATCCTCCTAACCAATGCTCCAAGTTTAAGACAAAGGGTGGACTATCCATAAAAAGACAATAATCCATAAAAACAAAGACCTTAAAAGAAATTCAACTCCTGGGCCTGGTGCCGTGGCCTAGCAGCTAAAGTCCTC
Organism: Ochotona curzoniae; assembly: GCF_017591425.1. NCBI lineage: Eukaryota > Metazoa > Chordata > Mammalia > Lagomorpha > Ochotonidae > Ochotona > Ochotona curzoniae. The sequence goes on along the minus strand of NW_024466647.1, from coordinate 275,603 downwards.
ACCTTGAACGCACCAGGATCCCATATGGGTGCCGGTTTATATTCCGGCAGCTCCACTTTCCATCCAGCTCCTGCTTGTGGCCTGGGAAAGCAATCAAGGACGGCCCACAGCTTTGGGACCCTGCACCCGCATGGGAGACCCGGAAGAGGATCTGGGCTCCTAACTTCGGATCGGTGCAGCACCGGCCACTGTGGTCACTTGGGGAGTGAACCATTGGATGGAAGATATTTCTGTGTCTCCTCCTCTCTGTATACATCTGACTTTGCAATAAAAATAAATAAATCTTAAAAAAAAAATTCAACTCCTGCTCCAGAAATATATGGAACATGGGTTACAGCTGGTCAATATCTAGGCAACAACCTGCTTTCCCCAGTCAAGAAGTCAGACAAGAAGTGTCAAACTGGGCCTGGAGCAGTGTTCCAGCCACTAAAGACCTCGCCTTGAACATGCTGGGATCCCGTATGGGTACCAGTTCCTATCCCAATAGCCCCACTTCCCATCCAGCTACCTGCTATTGGCCTGGAAAAGCAATTGAGGATGGCCCAAAGCCTTGGGACCCTGCTCCTGCGTGGGAGACTGGAGGAGGTTCCAGGCTCCTGGTTTTGGATTGGCTCAGCATTGGCCATCGCGGTCACCTGGGGAGTGAATCAATGGATGGAAGATCTTCCTCTCTGTCTCTCCTCTCTGTATATCTTTGTACTGTGGCATAGTAGATTAAGCCTCCTCCTGTGGTGCCAGCATCCCATATGGTCACTAGTTTTTTTAAGATTTTTTTTTTAATTGCAAAATCAGATATATATAGAGAGAAGAGGAAAGACAGAGAGAAATACCTTCCATCTGAAGAGTCACTCCCCAAGTGAGCCGCAACGGCCGGTGCTGTGCCAATCTGAAACCAGGAGCTAAGAATTTTCTCCAGGTCCTCCATGCGGGTGCAGGGTCCCAAGGCTTTGGGCCATTCTCGACTGCCTTTCCAAGCCACAAGCAGGGAGCTGGATGGGAAGTGGGGCTGCTGGAATACAAACCGGCACCCATATGGGATCCTGGTGCGTTTGAGGTGAGGATTTTAGCCACTAGGCCATGGCGCCAGGCCCATGGTCACTAGTTTTGAGTCCCAGCTGCTAAAGTTGAAATCCAACTCATCACTAATATGCCTGGAAAAGCAGTGGAAGATAGTCCACATTCACGGGCCCATGGACCCATGTGTGATACCCAGAAGCTCCATGTACCTGGTTTCAGACCGGCCCGATTTCAGACCTTTTGACTATTTGGGAGTGAAGAATGGGGTGTTACAGTTTTCTCTCTCTTTCCACCATCCCTCTGTAAACTTGGTTCAACCTCAGGGCCTGGATGGAGAGAACATCCAGGAGCCTGGCAGCTGCTAGGGGCCTGGCTGCTAGGAGCACCTAAGCCAGGTCAGGCTAAATGCTTGGGTCCTGGCCATAGCTACCACTCCCATGCAGTGAACAAGTCCTGGGCTTGCCTGGGCTTGCCCGGGCCCAGAGGATTTCTCTTTTCATGATAAGTACACTGGGAGGGGAATCCCTTGGGAGAAAGGCAGGCCCTGGCTTCACCCACTGCCACCATTGTGCAGTAGGAGAGACTTAGGGGAGTGTGACCTTGGGTCCTGGGTAGAAAGGACTTCCAGCAGCATGGCGGCTGCTGGGAGCACCCAAGCCAGGTCAGACTCAATGCTTGGGGCCCTGGCCACAGCCACTGCTGACGTAGTGAGCGAGTCTGGAGTTTGGGGCAGCCGGTGCGTCTACTGGTGCCTGGCTCTACCCGCTATCCATCCAATGGTGAGCTCTGGGCTCTTGGGAGTTGTGGAATTGCTGCCTAGGTACATCCATGAATGAGGCCACTGTGTGTGTTGGTGAGGAATCAATATGATGAACTCCCAATGGCAGGATCACTTTACTTGAAGGTAAGCAAGGATGCTGAGACCTGGTGGGAGAGGCTGAATGATCTGTATGGGTCAGACTGATACACCAGCCTACATGTGAGTCCTGTGTAGGACTTGTTACCACTGAACAATGCTGACCACCACACGCCAGTCCATGCTAAAGCTAGGGCTGGGGGCTGTCTAGCAGGGCTAGATCCTAGTACCTGACAGAATGACGGCAGGGGACAGGTCACATTAGGCAGGGCCATGACACTAACCAGCACACAAGAGAACCAGGTCTGGGGATAGATTCTGTGGGGAATGTGTGGGCCCAATTCTGTGGAAATACAAGTCCCACTGGTTAGCTCAAGAGTTGGGGTGGTGATGGGCTGAGCTAGGTATGACCATGGAACCTGCCATTACTCATGGGTACAGGGATTGAGAACAGTCTGGGCAGATCCAAGCTGCAGCACCTGCATGTGCATCCTAAAACAAGGTGTGGGGCAGGCCGGGCCACAATGTTCACCAGCTCATACAAGGCCAAGATGGAAGGGCAGACTAACACCCACTGGCATGTATGAGATCTGGGTCTGGGAGTGGGTCAAAACTCTTACTGATGATCACATGGTCCAGGCCTGGGGTTGGGCAAGCTGGGCAAAGTAGCTCCAACTGTTGGCTAATGTGTGGGTTGGTTATGGAAGGGGGCAGACTGGGCAGGCAAGCCTTAACTCACCAGCAAGAACAGAAATCACTGAAGCACAGGTCATGCAGAGTTAGGCTCTTATACCTACCAGTTTGCATGAGCCAGGGATGCCAGGCTATAGCATCTAAGGCAAAGGCCAAGACAGGTGAGGGGCTATGCCAAGCTGGGTCAGAACAATCACTGGCACACGCACAATCTATGGCTGGGAACAAGCCTGACTGGGGAGCTAGTTAGACACCCTGGCTGGGATGGGTTTCCCACTGGTGAGTGCAGGAGCCGGAGTGGGAGCTGTGTTCTGGTCTGGATATGGTTGCAGTATCCCTTGGCACAAGTGTGGATTGGGACTGGGAGCAGCAAACTGGGCTAGACTCCAGCACCAACTGGTGCTCTGGAGGACCAGGGTAGATGTAAAACGGACCAGGCTAGTTCTCTGACCCTACTGAGCCATATGTGAGCTGTGTCTGGATATGGACGAGCCTTGGCTAGGCTGAAACATCCAACAGTAAGAATCGGAATGGGTTGAAGGCCAGTCAGAAAAGGTCACTGTTCCTGCCAGGACAGGAGGTGAACTGAGTAGGGCTGGCTCATGGACCCACTGGTGTGCATGAGATCTGACATTATGAGAGATTCTGATGGAGGGCTTGGGAAATTCTGTCGGGACACAGTCCCTGCAGGTGAGCACAAGAACCACAATAGGGAACAGCCCAGACCAGGTCAGGGAATGGTATCCACCAGCATACATTTGGCATAGGTCAGGGGCAGACCAGGCTGAAGCAGTTCATATCACCCTCTGGCGAATCCGAGTACCAGAATGGAGTGTGGGTCAGGCTGAGTTCAATCACAGAACATATCAGTACACATTACAGCTGGGACTGGGTGCTGGCTGGGCTGGGCTAGGCTGTAACCCCCACCAGAGTGAGCAGGAATTGGAGGTGGGCTGGGCTGGGCCAGGCTACCACATCCACTGGCAAATGCCAAGGCGAGGTGAGCCATGCCAGACTGGGCTGCGGTACCCAATTAGCACACGAGACCCAGGCGGGGAACAGGCAGAGCTGGTAAGGGGAATGTGTAGGAGTCCCCCTGCTGCACCACCACTCCCACTGGAGAGTGTGAGTTGGGATGGGGACAGACCAAATTGGACAGAGCTACAATACCTGTGGTCCTCATGTGGGCTAGATCAGGGAAAATCCAGGCTCGGCTGACTGTTCCAACTGGTGCAAACAAATCAAAGTGGGTGAGGGCTGGTTGGGCTTTGCCAGAGTATCAACTGGCAGATACTGGTACTGGGGGTTAATTCTGTTAAGTTAAACTGCAGAACCACCTGGAGAGTGCATGATCTGGGAGTGGGAGTGGCCTAGGAGGGAAATAGTGGGCTCCTCCCTCTTGGGTTACCACTCCCACTGGAGAGCATAAAAATCAGGACTGGGGCAGACATGGCTGGACAGAACAGCACCCACCAGCATGTGTGTGGGCTGGATAGTGGGGCTGGTTGAGATAAACTAGGCTCCAATGCCCACTGACATGTATGAGAGCTGTATGGGATGTGGGACAGACTGGACTAATCTGCTGCACATACTGGCAAACCAAGACAGAGGGCGGGCCTCGTGGAGGTTACTGTGGGTTGTCCCAACTAGGCTGCAGCTCCCACTGGTTTATGTGAGGGCCGAGTGTGTGCTGGGCAGAATCAGGCTGGACTGCAACACCCATTGGTTCCAGTGGAAGACAGGGCTGGAAACAGAACTGACCCAGCAATTGCAACCACCAGCATATACATAAGCTGATTGGGGCGACTGTACCAGACCCTGTACTGGAATGCAAACACAAAAATCAGGTCTGGAATCACCTCAAATGAAGTTTCTTTGGGGATCCCTCCAACTGAACTGCTAATCTCAGAACCCCAACCATGAAGAGAATTGCAGGTTCCATGGTCTGACCATGGAGTGCAGGTGTCAAAGCTCAGCCTCCTGAGACTCAGACGAAGCAATGGACAGCATACCCACATGCACATGAAGGATTTGGCAGTCCATCGGAACCTGCAGAGGACATCTGGTACCACAACAGAGGATGAAGGACAGAACAAATTGATCAATTACCCCAGCCACATGTTGGCAGTGAAGTCTGGGCAACAGAGACTCTAAGGTGGTCTATGTCAGTCAGTGGATTCTAGAGAGATTTCATCGTGCTTGGAATGGCAAGATTGGCAGCAATTCAGAACTGTTGAACTATCAAAACCACTTGAGCAGTGCCCTCGGAGCATGCCCCACGTTGGGGACCCTGGGATGGGTGGGAGGCTGGGTGGGGCTTCTCCCTTTATCTCCCCCCTTATCCCCAGATACAGATAAAAAAAGAGAGAGAATGTGGAAACAATGTTCTTACCCACTTTCCTGTAGCCCTTGACCCTTTGTGCCCTAATCAAATATGTAAAGATTATAAAAATAAAATAATAATTTAAAAACTAAACCTTTAAAAAGAATTAAAGAGAAACCAAAGACTTCTGGTAAGCACACCACAATTAGAGGACTTACCTTATCTGATTTTGAGACTCTAAACATCAGAGAAACAGAAAATGGGAAGTTCAGAAACAGATACAAATATTGATTTATTTTTTAATTTTTCATTTGAAAAGCAGGGAAAATGTAAGAAATAGGCAGAGATCACTGGTTCACTCCCCAAATACCCACAAAGCCATGTGGGTGGCCCCCACGTGGGTGACTGTGACTCAACCACCTGCTGCCTGCCTCTCAGGCTCTGCTTAGGTAGGACACTGGGCCAGAAGGGAGCCAGGACAGTAACTCAGGAGTCCTTCCATATGGAATACAAGCACCACAAATGAGGTGCCAACTGCTACAGCAAATACCTAACCTGTTCAACTGATTTTGTAAAAAAAAAAAAAAAAAAAAATTCATTTATTTCTTTGAAAGTCAGAGTTACACACCAAGACAGAGAGTTTCCACTGGCTGGTTCACTTCCCAAATGGCTGCAACAGCCAGGATTGGCAGAGGCCCAAGGTCTTGGACCATCTTCTGCTGCTTTCCTAGGTACATTAGCAGGGAGCTGAACAAGAAATTTAGCAGCTGGGGCCGGGCACAACAGCCTAGTGGCTAAATCTTCACCTTGCATGCACCAGGATCCCATATGTGAGGGCACCAGCTCATGTCCCAGCTGTTCCATTTCTCCTCCGGCTCCCTGTTTTTGGTTTGGGAAAGCAACAGAAGATGGCCCAAAGCTTTATGACCCTGCTTCCACACTGAAGAGGTTCCTGGCTTCAAATCAGCTCAGTTCTGGCCGCTGCAGCCACTTGGGGGAGTGAACCAGTGGACAAAAGATCTTTCTGTATCTTCTTCTTCTTTTTTTTTTTTTTATTAATTATATATCTCCCTTTCCAATGAGAATAAATCTTTGGAAAAAAATACAGCAATTGGGCCTGAATAGGCACTCACATATAACCCTAACCCTAAGCTTAATCCATGGTGCCACAACTCCAACCTCTCGACTGATTTTTTACAAAGCTGCCAAGGCACCTCAATCAGGAAAGGAAAGCCTTTTCAACAGCTGGATCTATAAATTAAACACACACTGAATTTTACCATACACCACTCTCTCTCAAAAAAAAAAAAACCTCTAAATAAATCACAGATCTAAATCTAAAACCTATAAAACTTCTAGAAAATAAGAAAAACAAAAAACAAAAAACCTTTACAATTAGAGGAGGCATTAAAAGCACAAAACACAAAAGGAAAAAGTGGTAAAATAGTTACCTTTGAAGGATAAATTAAACAGCTATCCTTTAAAAGATACTACTAAGGAGGCTGGCACTTTAACATAGTGGCACCAGTATCCCATATGCGTGCCAGTTCAAGTTCTGGCTGTTCCACTTCTACTTCAGCTCCTGTTAACGTATCTGGGAAAATAGTGGAAGACGGTCCAAGTGCTTGGACCCCTGCATCCACCTGGAGACCAGAAAGAAGCTCCTGACTCCTGGCTTCAAACTGGCATAATCCTGGCTGTTGTAGCCTACCGTGGAGTGACCCACCAGATGGAAGTTCTTTCTCTCTGTATTAAAAAAAAGAGTTTCTTTTTCTCTGTATTACTGTCTTTCAAATAAAAATTAGTAAATTAAAAAAAAAAAAAACACACACAACAAACTACTAAGAAGTTGAAAAGCAGAGCCAGCACTGTGGTATAGCATATAAAACTGCCGCATGCAGAATCAGCATGCCATATGGGTACCAGCTCATGCCCCAGCTGCTCCACTTCCCATCCAGTTCTCTGTTAATGGCCTGGGTAAAGCAGTGGATGATGGCCCAAGGTTTTGAACCCCTACCACCAATGTGAGAGACCCAGAGAAAAACTTGCAGTTCCTGACTTTAGACTGCCTCAATTTTACGAGCTATTATGGCCACTTGGGAGTAAGTTAGCAGATGGAAGAGTTATAAGAAAACAATACTTTTTAAATGGGTCAAAGGTAAAAAATACACATTTCAAAAATGAAGATACATAATGGTCAATACACACATAAGGAGATACTCAACATCATTAATGATAAGTTTATAAAAACTGACCATACATTCACTAAATCAGCTAAAATACACAGAATAAATCCACTTTGGAAAACAACTTCTTTAAAAATTAAACATAGCTGTACAATCCAACTAACCTAGGACAATAAATTCTATTTAGGTTTTATGAAGCAAAAACATTTGTCTTATTACAAAAGACCTGTAAATGAATGTTCATATCAGCCTTATTGTAACACTATAAAATTGAAAATAATCAAGGATAGCTAAACAAATTACAACATATTCATAACAGAATTCTACTCAGCATTAAAAATTACTCATCATCCCAAAATTAATACTCTAAATGAAAAAAATCATGCAAGAAAGAGAACACATGGTGTGATTCCTCTTACATCAAACCCGGAACAGGCAAACTGGTGTATAATGACAAAAAACAGGTTGGTTGCGCCTAGGGCAAGAATAGAGGAAAGAATGGACTATAAAAGGATAAAAAACATGGAAATGTTTGTCTTCTCTTTGTGGTAATGGATTCACAGGTGTATCCACTTGACAAAGCTGGTCACAGTGCACACTGTACATCGGTGCAGTCTAATATACTTTAATTACACCTCAATAAAGGCATACAAATTTTAATGGGAATTGGCAATTCTTTGGGGCTAAAACCCACCACCCAAACCATGGGAACAATTTCTCTAAGGGAAGACCCGATAGTACTAACAGACCTTGGTCAGGTTCCAGGTAACCCCTCTGCACAGGAGTTTCTTTACTATCAGGGAAGAACTCAGAGATACCAACAAGCAGAGAAAGAAATCAACAGGAATATAATTCACATGACTAACACCTTGGAGATGAAGCTCATGTCATCTAGAAATCCCTCCCAATAGAGCTTTCATTTATTTACTTTTAACATTTATTTTTGTTATTTGAAAGTCAGAACTACAAAGAGGAAGGCAGGGGGAGAAAGAGAGAGCGAGATTCCATCTGCTGGTTTACTCCCCAGATGGCTGCAGCAATCAGAGTTGAACAAGGACAAACTTAGGAGCCAGGAGTTTCTTGCAGGTCTCCTACTACTTGGGTCATCTTCTACTGCTTTCCTGGGCGTTTGGCAGGGAGCTGAATCAAAAAATGAGCTGAGACTCGTACAGATTCCCACATAGGATGACAGCACTGCTGGTGGCAGCTTTACCCACAACACAGCAATATGAGCTCCTCTGTTTTTTTTTTTTTAATTTTAAAATATTGTCCCTTCTTTAACTTTTAAAGGATTCAACAAAACCACTTATCAACTCATGACATACAACTATTCATTAGCAGGTTAATCACAAACTTTCCTTCCCAGTAATGTAACAAGAAAAAGTTGACTATCAGACTTTATAATGTGGAGTCATCCCTTTGATTACAGAGATAAAATGGAACTTCAGATTTCATTAGGAGATTTCAGTTCCTTCCAATGTCCTCTGTAAACTTCTCTAATTCTACCTAATCCTCTAGGTTCTCCATGGCTCCTTCCTCCTCTCTTTTCCAGTATCACATCCCACCACTGGTGTACACTGAGAAACAGTGCTTTAACCACTTTCTCTAGAAAATCTTGCAAATACATTCTACAGGAAAGCATCATACTTCCTTGTACTTTCCACAGCTCACGGTTCCCAACTCTCTATTTCAGACCAGCCCTGCCAAGGCCCAAGCCTGTTTATGTTTGTTCCGAATGTTGTTCCTCATTCAGAAAGTCCTAGTGACGTTAAGGACTCCAATCTCCACCAGGTTGCCAAAGCCAGAAATCCTCAACTTCCCTCACCTCGTACACGCTTAATTATCACCATCTATTGAAATATACTGGGAACAGCTCCGCAGGCTACACATTCTTCATTTTTCCTCTTAGGTTACTGTAATCATCTCAGAACCCTATTTCTACTACTCTCCCAAACCCATCCTTGATAATGCTGTCAGAGTGAACAGACACCAATATCTAGTTATGTCATTCCCTCATGTAAAACCCTCATGGGAGGCACCCTTGCTGTCCCTAGTCAGTGATCCTCAGTGCCGCAGGAGGCATTTGCCAGTGCCTCACCAAATGCCAACACCACGCTCCTGCTGCCCAGTCTCTAGAGCTCCACGTGACCCGACAGGTGCACACTGCCCCTTGTCCTTCTTAAACTGGTTGTGTTGCAAACCAAGGGTTCTCACAAGACACCAGCACCATGCTGTTTGGATTGTCCAACCTTCAGAATCATGTGCCAAATACACCTGTTTTCTTTATATATAAAGGTATTTCTAGAAGTTCTTGGAAAGATGTACTTAAAAATAAATCTGACAGTAAAAAACAGAACCCTCTAAATAAAGGGGGGAAGGGGAGAAAACAATTTTTTCCAGGAAAAAATCCCAACACTGTACCATACATGGTGCTTCATGATGTGGTCCCTGCTAATGTGGCTAAATGATCTTGCAAAATCACTTCATCCCCGATGCCAGTCACACAAAAAGACTACTTGATTAACTTCTTTCAGCTGCTCACACATTGTTCTGAAAAATCCTTTCTCTTGGTGAAATGCATCATTTCTTACTTCCCAGCTTCTGCTTAGGTGCAACTTGCTCAATCTGATTCCCTTTCCCCTTCCCAAAGATGCTATAAAACTCTCTGAAAGACATTGACACTGACACGGCACGCAGTAGGGGGCTTATCCCTCCCCCTCCTTTAGACAGCTTGTTCTGTTTTCACATCTGTATGCCCAACCTACTATACGCAGCTGGACACAGCAGACATTTCACAAACGTTATTTGAATGAATGAGTCCACCAGAATTTTCAGTTAATGAGCATCTTTTCTTTTTCATAATTAGCCCTGGAAAAAATTTACCGCAGTCAATATGCAAAATCATAAACCAAAATCGCAGTCAAGAAATTTGAAGATAAAAGGATTTCTTCTGGCCATTTTTTATTGTCCTTCCCAACTTCATCAACATATTTATGACCACAAACTGGAGGTCTGCATACAGGCAGGGCTGTTCCCGAGTCCTACCTTCCATTTTCATTATGATTCAGACATGTTTTCCTTCCTCCCCCACCACTGTTTAGACCTTCACTGTTCAATCCAGTAGCCAGTAGCCACAGGTGGCTACTTACAGTTAATTAAAATTCAATGAAAAATTCGGTTCCTCCCACCCCCGGCTGCACTGGCCACATTCTAAGGGCTCAAAAGCTACTGCGTGGTTGTCGATTTTGAAAGCCGGGGAGAGGACAGACACACCACACGGTCTTCGGTTCCCCTGGGGAAGCGCCGCTGACACAGTGATAAAAAGGACCTGCGAAAGCAGCCTCACTTACTTCTTGGCGCCCACGATCCTCGTGCTCCTCTGCTGCTTAAAGGATGTGGGTCCCGGAGTCTAGCAAGCCACAAGCACATCCGTGAGGGCCGGGCACGTCTGCACCTGCCGAGAGACGACGCCCCCACCTCCGCCACGCCCCCGCCCCGTGCCCAGCGGGGATGTACCGCTCTCCCGGGGCCACCCTCTCCACGGGCACAGAGTGCCGCCCCGAGCGGGGACACTGCCAGAGCCTCCCTCTTCCTCCATTCTCCAAGCCTCATCCCGGATGCAGGCTCTCAAAAAGGGGGGCGGGGGGCCGAGAGGAGCAGACAACGGACCTGGGCGGCCTCGGGGACACAACGGCGACAGAAACGAATGGCAATCTGTGGAGGGACTGAGTCCTAGGCCGTGGGGCCAGGCAGCAAGAAATGAGGGGGGGGGGCTGTTTGTCGATAAATAATGGGGGGTGGGTGGTTCTGACCTAGAAGGGTGGGGCCTGCGAGGGGTTCTGAGAAAACCAACTCGGAGCCTTATCAGAGACAAAAAAAGCGAGGGGCGGCGAGTGCCGGCTCTAACGCATCACGGTCAAACCAAAGAAACTCACGGCGGAGACTGCACCGAGTCTGGAAGACATCACTCCCTCTCCACGCCTAACTGTTTCACCCAAGGGCTCCGGCCAGACCAACGCCACTTCCGCTCTCCCTGCTTCTCCCGGATGTGGACTTGGCGCCGCCTAGTCCTGTTCCGACATCTACTTCCGCCTAGTGGCTTCCGAGGGGGGCTGCAGTCCGAATAGAGTCACGTGACAAGCCTCCCCCCCCCCGCCCCGTCCCCAGAGACTCCGCCCCCGGTGGTGGCCAGAGTGGGCTGAGGGCGGGGCAGAGGGCGGGGATTGGAGTCTTGACCTCCCCACCCCCTCTACTTTGCACCACACCTTGGGACCATCCCTTCTCTGCCCACCCCATGAGTGGTCTTGTAAAGGCACGTAAGATATCAATTATTGCCTCTTTATTGATCTTAAAGAAATGACAGGCCATTCTTGCTTTCCCTCCACACCAGGTAGAGAGAGTAGGAGCCCTCCCATGCTGAGGGTGCAGGAATGGGAACAGGAAAGGGCGGGTGAGTGGAACTTGAGACCATGAATAACAGGGTCCATCTATTCCCATCTCCTTGCTTCAGGCCTCCAAGATTTCTCTGCTTTGAGGTTTTTTGGTGTGGTTCCTTGGAGGCGTGTTGGAGCAACTCTTGACATCTTTCGATACCCCGTGCCTGGGCCTCTGCTTAGGTGAACTGTGTTGGAGCCTCTCCTTGGGAGGACTATGGGGGGCTTTCTCAGTGGGACAGCTTTGGCTCCTCTCGGAGTGACTGTACCAGCTCCTCTCCGAATGGCTGTGCCGGCTCAGCTCCGAGAGGGGACTGTGGTAGGATCTGTCGGACCGACAGCCTCTCTCGCAGGCGCCGGGCCGGGTCCTCCTCGCGCAGCTGCAGTTTCTCCTCCTCTCAGAGGCCGGACTGCTGAGGCTGGGCTCCGAGGGACTGGGGTACCTCCTCTCTGAGGAACTGAGGTGGCTCCTCTCTGAGGGACAGCGCGGGCTCCACTCCGTGAAGGGGCTCCGATGGAGCCCTTCTCGGGGACGTCTCCTCTCAGCGGCAGCGCCTCGTCTCCTCGCCAGGGGACTGTGATGGCCCCTTTCCGAGAGACTTTGCAGGGTCCTCTCGGAAGGGCTGCGGTGGTTTCGTCGACAGCGACTGCGGTGGTTCCTCTCCGAGAGACTGCGAAGGGTTCTCTCCGAGGGACTGCACTGGCTCCTCTCAGAGGGAAAGTGATGGCTCTTCTCAGAGAGACTCTGCCAGTTCCTCTCGGAGGAATTCCGGGACACCCTCTCTCTACCGGAGCTGCAGTGGGTTCGCTCCTTGTGGGTTAGTTTCTCATCACAGGGCGAGCTTCTCTTCGTGGGATGAGCAGATGGGATTCTCCCTCGAGCCTGAGCTCTGGTTCCCGTTTGGGACAAGTCCTTAGATCCCCGGCTGATTTCATTCCTGCAGAATCTCCTCTCGGCTCTGCTATTATTGTCATTTTGAACTGCATCCAAAGGTTGTGGTGGGACTGAGGTAGTCTCCAGAATGATGTCTAATTGGGAAACTATGGGCTGGGACATTGGGAGAGAGCTGGATTGGAAAGAGCTCTCTCGTGTTGGCCCTAGAGGTGAATTGCATTGATCCGTTACCCCTGACAGTGTGTACTCCTGCTTAGTGTCTGTGCTTCTAGGGCTCTGCTTGCCAACAGGCAGCCTGTCACTTTTGTTACCTCCCCTGGCTTTTTGTTTCGGATGGTGGGTTTTGCTTGACGGCAAACTGTCTGCTATTGTCTTGTCCTCAGGCTTCTGTCCAACAAAAGCTATAATTCTGTGTGCTGTTTGGCATGCCTGTTTTAGGCCCTGAAAAAGCAATTGCATGAACTTGGGCTGGGAAGATTTCTTAGATTGTCTTTTTAAAGAAGCAGTACTTGTATGAATGCCTGCGATCCTCTTCCTCCTTGAAGGGGGTGGTGATTCTGTATAGGAACTTTCTATTGTGGTTCTACTGTTTGTGTGCAATCTTGTGTTCTGTGCTCTACGTCTCTTGATGAGTCTTTTCTTTGGGTGCTTTGAAATGGAGTTTTTTGTGGTACTCACTTTAACCCATTTTTCATCCTGATTGCTTTCAGAGTCGCTGTCTGATAGAGACTGAATTTGAGTGAATTCATAGTCCTCAGACTCTCCGACTTTGCTCTTTCTTACTAGCTCAGGACTGCCACATTGCCTTCGCCTGATGTGGACTTGTACAGGAGTAGGAAACTGGGAAGATCCAGACTGGAAATCTATTGTGGGAGCAGAACTCTTAGAAGCTTTAGTAAAGATTTTGCCTTTCTTTTGGGGTGGTGATACAGTTTTCTTTGGTGAGATAGGTTTTTCTCTTCCACCATATTTTGAGACTTGGGATTTTTTCCCAGTTCGCAACCTAAAGCCAAGATGCAACCGAATCTCGCCATGGCCTTCAGGGGTGCTTACAAGGTGGATTTGTGGATAGATAAGCAGATAAGGCCCAAAGGTGGTCTGTAATTTATGACAGCAATTAAATCCTAAGCATCGGCCACACTGTAGACAAATAGGATATTTTAGGACCAGACCTGAAGCCAGAGGTGGAGGTACGTTGGGGGGTATTTGACTTCTCAGGAGTTTTGCTGCTATTTTTAGCTGCAGATCTTGTAGCAACTGAAACTGTTCTGAGAAGTCACTCTTGGCCTGATGAGGATAAGTTGGCTTTAAAGAGCGTTGGGACTCAAAAGTCCTTGTCTGGGAGTCACTCTGTGAGTTCTCACTCTCTTCCATAGGAACAGGGTCTTCCCTTTGATAAAATGTCCTGAGGGAAGACTCTGACTTGACTGGTTCAGGATGGCCCTCTGCACATGACATAGGCATGTGCTGAATGACGTCCTGGGATAGATCACTGGGCCTTGAAGAGGTTTTCTTTATTCCAAATCTAGTCCCAGAGTATTGCTGTATTATAGAATATGTGGAACTACGTGTCCACATCCGTAAGGCCATTTTTCTCTCATTACCAGGACATAAAGTGTGTCTCTGAATGTAGTTTTTGACCATTGAAGACTGAGAAATAGTACCAGGACCCTTCTCTAACAGATTCTGAGAAAATTCCATCAGTTCAGCTGGAACGCCAAATAAATTCTGAACAGATTGGCAGATATCTGTAGTGATTCTTTCCACTAAAGATGTTCGAGAATGAAGCTTCTTTTCCATAGTAGTCCCCAAGACATTTCCTAGCATTAGCATAGTGGAGAGATATTTTCTAGGTAGTCGCTGCATGCTGACATGATTTTCCCAGACATTCTGTTGTCTGCCCAGCAAAGACGAGATAGGGCCTCGGTGAGCCCCTAATCTCGCCTGAAAATTCCTAGGTGTTGACCTCCAGCTCTGTGGAGGATGTCGGAAGATAATCTGGAATTGGTTCTCAAACTCTGTTAGTTGATTTCTTTTAGTTCTCTCCTGAGATATGACATCCTCTGCTGGGATCTCAGGGAATGGAGTTCCCACTGAACTAGCCAAGGGCTGATTATGCGGGGCCATGGGGAGTATTGGAGACTGTATCATAGAAGGGTCTGTACAGGACTCTTTAGACTGCAAAATATCTGTCCCAAAGTTTTTTATATCCAAAACTGTCTGTGCATCTAGCATCCCAGATTGCTGAAAGCTTCCTAATTCAGATGTTCTAACAGAGCTTGAAATTAGTGATGTTGAAGAGCTTTGTGGGAAACTACTGAAATAAACCCCTTTTTGTACCCCTTTCTCTGACTCCTCAGCGTCGCTGTTCTGATACCCCTGTCCTTCATCTAAATATTTGGATTCAATTACTTTAGGATACTCAGTTTTGATTCCTATAGGTTTCACAGTCTGAAGCCTTTGTTCATGAGTCATTATTTTAAGCTTCTTAAATGGAAATGCTTCCTGTGAGGTTAGATCATCAGGTTTCACTTGAATAGTTGACTGTGGAGTTAATTCTTTAGATTTAACCGGTTCTTGAAAATGTTGCCTTGGGAGTAAACCCAAACAATCTAATACTTCAAGCCCTGACCTTAGAGTCACTCCTATTGGTTCTACAACCTGAGGAGTTGATCTTGGCTCTAATTTCTCAGATTTCACAATTTGAAGTGATGGTTTTGGGGTTAATACAGACTTCACTATTTGAGATCCTGTCAACTTCATTGTTTCCAAAATTTGGTGTGTTGGCTCTGTGATTAATTTCTTAGACTTCATGTTTTGTAACCATAGGCTTGAGGTAAACTCTGAAGTTCTCACATCTTGAAGCTTTGAGGTTAATTCAACATGTTCTGCCATTTGCAAGTTAGGCTCAGGTGTTCTCACGGATTTTACAGCTTGAACTGGTCCGCCAGGAGTCACTTTCTTGGGTACAACAATTTTGGGGGTAGTGACTGGTATTACTCCTACTGACTGAACAAAATGCTGTGTTCTTGCAGATTCTGTGACTTGATATAGTGGATTTGGACTAATTTTCACAAATTTTATTTTATCCTGTGGTCCTGAATGTTTCATATGTTGATTCTGTGTCTGTCTTAGCCTCATTGATGCCTCTCCTTGCTGGCATGTGTCAAATATGAGCTCTATAGATTCTGCATGTCCCATACCTTGGTTTTGTTGCACTGGGGGCAACTCCAAAGGTTCCTTCCTTTGCAGCTGCTGCTTAGAGGTCATACTTAGCAATTCTGGGACTTGATCTCCTAACTCTACTGTTAGCACTGGAGATCCCAAATAATATTGTGACTTTGAAAACAGTTCTTTCAGTCCCTCCATTTGCAGCCCTGTCTCAGTAGTCAGCTCTTCAGATGTAATGGCATGAGTTCCTAGTTCTGGTGTCATCCGTGAAGCAGAATCTGAGATATGATGTAATGACTTTGGAATCAATACTACAGATTCTTCCTTTTGCCATCTTTTCCCTGAGGTTACTCCAATTCCAACAGGTTCAGAAGCTTGAGAACAGGGCAGGAGATCTGTCCTCACAGGAGATCTCTGTACACATCCAGTGTCTTGATTTATTGATTTTGGAGCCATTAAAAGGAATTCTCTCCCTTGCAATCTGGCTTTAGAAGTCAACCCCATAACTTCTGGGGTATGATGTTTGCATTCTGGAGTCATTCTTTCAGATTCCACAATGTGCTGCGGTGGCCTTATATAAAACTGCTCCAAATCTTTAACTGGAGGACATGATTGAGATAACAATGGCAGAGTTTCTGGAATTTGGTAGCTTTTTCCTGGGGTTAAGTCTAAAGATTTTGAATTTTGATATCTTAGCATTAGATCAGTAAATTCTGATACTTGAAGATTTAGAGGCATCCCTAAAGATTCTGTGGTTTTACCTGTTGGCTTTGAGGTCAACTGACTTTGTGGTTTAGGAATTATTTCAGAGGATTCTGTGATGTGACAATTTTCTCTTGGAGTTTGCTCCTCAGATTTCAGTCCTTGAATTTGTGGCTGTGCTAACTGCACAGCAGTTTGTTGCAGAGACACTGAAGACAATTTTACATGCTTTATATTTTGTAACTTTGGCTCTGGAGTACACTCTGAAGATTTCATACTCTGTTGTTGTGATCCTACAGACACATCTGAGAATTTAACACTGCTCAGTATTGGTCCTGGTAAGAACTTTCTAGTTGGCTGTGGTGCCATGGCCTCTTCTTTAACACCTTGTCGTCTTGAAATCAATTCTTGGTAATTCATATCTTGCTGCTGGGAACCTTGTCTCAGCTCTATGGGTTTTACATTTTGAAAACATGTGATTGGTGCCAAAATCACAGATTTCATATCTTGTGACCTGAGGCATGAAATCAACCCTGAAGGATTCACATTTTGAGACTGTGACCATTGGTTGGACTTCACGTCTTGAGACTGTGGTTTTGCTACAAACACTGCGGATTTCTCACTGATACAAGAAATTAGCCTCTTAGAATTCACATCTTGAGGCTGTGGCCTTAATTTCAACTCCATTGATTTCATATCTTGAAGACATGGCTTGGGCACAAACACCATGGATCCTGCACTATGCTGTTCAAGGTGTGAAGGCATCTCCTCAGAATTCATACGTGGAGTTTGTGATTCTGTGTTTAACTCCACAGACTTTACTTTGTTAAAATATGGCTTTAGTACAAACAGTTCACATTTCAAGTCCTGTAGCTTAGAACCTGAAATCAGTTTCACAGAATCTTCACCACAAACTAATGGATGTTTCTTCATCTCTTTAGACTTTGTATCTTCAAGCAGTGGCTCTGATAAAAATAGCACAGATTTCACATTTAATCGAGGACCCAAAGCATACATAGGTTGAGTAACTTGTTTCTGTGACTCAAGGTGGTTCTGTAAAAATTGGACTCCTTCAAACTTTGTCCCCAGAGTTAACTCAGAGGGTCTCACACCTTGTAAGTGTGGTTCAGAACTGAACAGAATCGATTTTTTATCTTGAGATCCTAATCCAGGGTTCAATTCAGAGGAGTTCATCCCTTGTATTTGTGGACCTGGATTAAGCTTTATAGAATTTATACTTTGAAGTTCTGACTCTGAATTTGACTCAGAACAGTTATTTTCTTGCTGCCATGGACCACAATTACACTCCATTGGAGTTATACCTTCAGACTTTGTCTTTGGAGTCAATAGATGTTTTACATCTTGTAAATGTTGCTCAGAGTTGAACCTAACTAATTCTATTCCTTTAAGTTCTGACCCTGGCTGTAACTCAGAAGATCTCATTCTTTGACATTTTGTCCCTGAAGTCAGTTCCAAAGAATTTACACTTTGCAGGTATGACTCAAGTTTGCATCCCATGGAATTTACACACTGTGATTTTGGCCCTTGATTCAACTCAGAAGAATTCATATACTGCTTTGGTGACCCAGAGTTGCATTCCACAGGTGCCACATATAGAAACTTTGATTCTTGAGTCTGTTTAGATTTCAGCTCTGGCAAATGTGGCCTGGGATTAATTACCAAAGGTATCTCCTTTTGAGTTTCTGTCTTTGGATTCAATTCAGAAGATTCCATATCTTGAAGTTTCAAATGTGAATTTAATTCAGAACATTTCACACCTTGCAGATGTAGTCTAAAATTGCATCTAGTAGAATTTACACTCTGAATTTGTAGCCTTGGACTGTGTGCTGAAGAATTCATGCTTTGCAAACATGGCCCAGGTTGGCACCCACTAGAGTTGCCACATTGATGTTGTGGCCCTGGACTGCATGCTGAAGAATTCATGCATTGCAAGCATGGTTCTGGGTGGCACCCTCTAGAGTTACCACACTGGTTTTGTGACCCTGGACTGCATGCTGAAGAATTCATGCATTGTAAATGTGGTTCAGGGCGGCATCCACTAGAGTTGCCACACTGATTTTGTGACCCTGGACTGCATGCTGAAGAATTCATGTACTGCAAACATGGTTCTGGGTGGCATCCACTAGAGTTGCCACACTGATTTTGTGACCCTGGACTGCATGCTGAAGAATTCATGCATTGTAAATGTGGTTCTGGGTGGCATCCACTAGAGTTGCCACATTGGTTTTGTGACCCTGGACTGTGTTCTGAAGAACACATGCCTTGAAAACATGATCCAGAGTTGCACCCATTAGAGTTGTCACACTGATTTTGCAACCCTGGAGTACAGGCAGAAGAACTCAGATCTTGAATAGGTGGCCCTGGCTTGCACCCACTTGAGTTTATGCACTGAAACTTTAGTCCTGGAATGGATGCAGAATTATTAACATCTTGCAAATAGGATCCAGGGTTGCCCCCAGTGGAGTGACATTGTGGCACTGGAATGGATGCAGCAGAATTCACATCTTGCAAATGTGGTTCAAGGCAAAACACTTTGGGTTTTATTTCTTGATCTGACCTAGGATTCAGTTCAAAAGACTTTATACCTTGTAAATGTGAGCCTGTGTTGAAAGTCATAAAATTACAATGAATCTGTGGCCCTAGATTTAGTCCAGACAATTTCTTCCCTTGTAATCTAGTCTTATGTCTAAATTTCAGCGATTGATCAGGAAGCTGTGTCTTTTTGCACAATTCAGACTTTGTCCCTTGAAACTTTGGCCCAAGATTAAACTCTAAAGACCCCATACCTTGTAGTTGTGTTCCCAGGTAAGACTCAGATTTCAGTTCTTGAAATTGTTTTTCAGGATTGAATTTCATAGATTTCATATCTTGAAGCTTTGTTCTTTTGCATAATTCAGAAGATTTCATTTGTTGTAAATGTGGCCCTTGGTTAAACACCATACGTTTTTCACTGTGAAACTCTGGCCGTTGACTAAATTCCTGAGATTTCTCATCTTGTTGCTGTTTTCTAGCATTGAATTTTGAAGGTAGACTGCAATGAATCTTTGATTCCAAGGGCAACTCAAAGAGTTTTGTAACCGGCAATTCTGTGTTATGTTTGACTTTGGTGGTGTCCATTGTTGGAAGGTTTGTTGACTCCGATTTGATGCATTGCAACTTTGCCCCGGGGTTTAATGGCATGGGTTTCATTCCTTGTTGAGGGTGACTGTCCAGTGTCCACATAGATTTCATCTCTGGTGATTGTAGATCTGAGTCAGATTCCAAACATTTCTTGTTTTGTACCTTACTTAGAGTCAGTGCTAAAGATTTCACATTTTGCCACAGTGGCCCAAGCAGGAATCCCAGAGGGTTTGATGTTTGAAACTCTGACCCTGGGATCACTGCAGAAGATTTCACACTCTGCAAGGATGGTCCAGAACTGAACTCCATAGATTTTACATCTTGAACCTTTGCTCCAGGAATCAATTTAGAATATTTCACATCTTGCAAGTGTGGGCCTGAACTGAATTCCACACATTCCTGACCTTGAAGTTTTGTTTTGGGCATTAACTCTGAAGATACTTTGCTTTGTAATGTTGGGCCATCTACAGATTTTACATCTTGAAGCTTTGTCCCTTGAATAAACTCAAAATTTTTACTTTGTATCTGAGATTCAGAGTTGAAGTCTTCTGATTTCATACCTTGAGGTTTTGTTCTTAGCATAACCTTAGAAGATTCCATACCTTTACAGTATGTTCCAGAACTGAAATCCATAGGTTTTATGCCCTGAAACTTTATATCTGTGATCTGCTCAGATTTCCCAAATTGCAACTGTGGACTTGAGTTCAGCTTTACAGATTTCACATCTGAAAACTTCTTCTTCAGAGTCAAATTACCTTGTAACTTTGGCCTAAATTTGAATTCTACCAAATTCACATCTTGAACCTTTTCCCCTGGGGTCGGTTGAGAAGATTTCACAGTTTGTAATCGTGGTCCAGAACAGAAACCCACATCTTTTTTATCTTGAAGCTCTATACCCGTGACCAACCTAGATGATTTCACATCTTCCAACTGTGGACCTGAAGTTAAGTCCATCAGTTTCATTTCTTGAAGCTTTATACTTGGCATTAACTCAGAAGATTTCATATCTTGCAACAGTGGCCCATGTTTGGGGTCTGTAGATGTGATACCTTGAATCTTGGTCCCCATGATGAAATCAGGAAATGGTATACTTTTCAGCTGTGAGAGAGGGCTTATCTCAGTAAATTTCATATCCTGACACTTTTCCTCAGGTGTCAATTTAAAAGATCTCACATCTTGTTGCTGGAGCCCAGAGTTGAATTTCTCCGATTTCGTATCTTGTAGTTTTGTTTGAAGAGGCAAGTTAAGTGCTCTTATACCTTCCAGCTGTACTGGGGAGTTTAAGTCTACAGTTTTATCACTTAGTAATTGTGACTCTTGGCTTAACATCCCACATTTCACCCCTGGAATCCTTGGCCCTTGTGTAAACACTAAAGACTTCATATTCTGAAGTTGTGTTCCAGGGCATGACTTCAAAGATTTCATTTCTTGTAGTTTTGGTCCTGAAGTCAACTCAGGAGATGGTCCATCTTGCAAAGGCAGCCCAGGTTTGAACTTCATAGATTTTATATTACAAAACTTTGAACTTGAAGTTGGATCACATGATTTCATATTTTTCAACTGCAGTCTAGGTTTTAAATCAATTATTTTGAATCCTTGAGGCTGATGTTCCCAGAATGATGCCAAAGGTTGTGTACTTTGGAGTGTTGGTCTTGGAGGAGTCAACTCAGGTGACCTCACATCTGTCAACTGTATTGAGGATTTCAGTTCTTCAGTTCTGAGCTTTTGAGATTCTGAGCTTAGATTCAGCATAGTTTTTGTAACTAGGAACCCTGATCCTAGCACCTTCTGGATAGCTTTTGTATCTCCAAGCTGTGTCCTTTGGTTTAATTCCCCAGTTTTTGTACATTGAAGCTGAGGTTCTGAAATTGATGCTACAATTTTCCTTTTTTGGAACTCTGGAATTTTTACACACTGCAGTTTTGGTCCACAATTACACTCCATAGATTTTGCACATTGAAATTTGGGTTCCACAGTTAGCTTAGATGCCTTCACATTTTCCAACTGTATTAAATGCTTCAAATCTGCATGTCTGACATCTAGAGATTGTGACCTAACATTTAACCCTGTAGATTTAATACCCTGGAACTCAGGTTTTGAAATCCACTGAGTGGATTTCATACTTCCAAGCTGTATCCCTTGGTTTAACTCCCCAGTTTTCATACATCGAAGCTGTGGCTCTGGAATTGATGCCCAGTGTTTCCCTTTTTGCAGCTCTGATGGTGAGCACAACTCCGGGATTTTTAGACACTGCAATTGTGGTTCACAATTACACTCCACAGATTTTACATCTTGAAGTTTGGACTGCACAGTCAATCCAGATGACTTCATACTTTCCAAATGTGCCGAGTTCTTCAAATTTGCAGATTTGATATCTAGAGATTGTGATCCAAGATTTAATCCTACAAATTTCATAGCCTGAAACTCAGGTGCTGGTATCCACTGAATAGATTTCATACTTCCAAACTGGCTTAACTCCACAGTTTCTGTACTTTGACGCTGTGGCTCTGAGGTTAATATCAGCGTTTTATCTTTTTGTAGCTCTGATCCTGGAGACATCTCAGTAAGTTTTATATCTTGAAGTTTGGGTCCGTCTATCAGTTCAGATGACTTAACACTTCCCATCTTCATGAAAGGTTTAAACTCTGCACATTTGACATCTAGAGATTGTGATCGAATATGTGGTCTTACAGGTTTTACATCCTGGAACCCAGGCCTTGGTATCCACTGTATGGATTTCATACGTCTAGTCTGTGGCTCTTCATTTAATTCCACAGTTTTCACACCTTCAAGCTGTGGCTCTGAAATTAATACTATAGGTTTTACTTGGTGCAGCTGTGGAGATTTCAAACTTTGCAACTCTGATTCACATTCAAACTCTTCAGCCAATTCCAGTAATTTAGCATTTTCCCATTGTTGTTCATGGTTGAGGTCTATAGATTTTACATCTTCAGAATGTGGCTTTGGAATTAACTCTGAAGATACTATCCCTTCTGACTCAGACCCTGTGTTCAATTGTTCTAAATCCACACATTTCTGCTCTGGTGTGTTTGCAGATATTTGACTATGCTGTTTAGTACCAGGAGTTAGATCAATAGGTGTCCTCCGTTGAAATGTTTGTGTTAGATTTAAACCCATGGATTTTGCTCCTTGAAACCCTTGTCTTATGGTCACATCCACAGATTTAATTATCTGCCTCCTTGACCTTGGGTGAATTTTCACAGATTTTTTACTTTGCAGCTGTGGATCTGGAATCTCCTTGATAGGTTTTGAACTTTGGAGCTTTTTTGGAGTATTCTCCACACATTTCGTATCTTGCATTTGTAACTCTGAAATCAATTCCTTAGACTTTATGGCTTGCACTGGACGTTTCACACCTTGAAGCAATTCTGGTGCAAATGCTGCAGAATCTTCACTTGGCATCATTGGCCCAAGCTTTAATTCCATAGCTTTTGTATCTTGCAATTGTGTATATGGGACCAACTCCATAGTTTTAAAATCTAGAATTTTTGAACTTGGGGTCAACTCCATAGATTTAACATCTTCATGTTGGCAATCAAGAGTGGTTTCTACAGATTTGACATCTATGTCTGGTCCTAGGATTATCTCCACAGATTTTGAACCTTCTAGCTGTGGCCTTGGGGTTTTCTCCTTAGATTTTGTGCTTTCCACATAAGGCCCTGCAGTTAAGGCCACAGATTTCAGACCCCCAAACTGTAATCCTGATGTTAGCAACTTGGATTTTAAACCTTGAAGGTTTGAATCCACAATTAGTTCCCCAGGTTTCACACCTCTTGCCTCTGTCGCTGAGGTTAACACCACAGAGTTGACATTTCCCGACTTTGGTTTTGGTTTTAACTGCATAGATTTTATACCTCCTAAATATTGTCCTTGGTTTAACATCACAGATTTCTTATCTGCTGACTGCAACTCTGAAGGAAACTGCTTAGATTTTAAACCTTGAAGATTTGAGACCAGGGTCTGCTCCACAAGTTTTACAACTTTCATCTTTGATCCCTGGATCAGTTTAGATTCTTGTAACTTTTGTCTTTTGGTAAACTCAGAATAGCTTAGCTTTGGCAACTGTGGTCCAGGAACCAACACCAAAGATTCTATATCCGGTTTCCGTGCCTCTGAGGCTAATTTACAAGACATTTTACCTTCAGAGTTTGGCATTTGGTTTGCCATTACAAGTTTTATACCCCGTAACAGTAATTCTGGTTCTAACGATTCTGATTTAATCCCTTGCCTCTCTGGTCTTGGAGTTGATTGAGCAGATGTTACTCCTTGCTTCTCTGGCTCTGAAGTCAAGTCTGAAAATTTTACACATTGGAGCTGTGGCCCTGAGTTTAATTCAGATTTCATACCTTGAGGCTGAATTTCTGGTGTCAAATCAAAAAATTTGACATCTTGTAGGCACGGCCCTGAGTTAAGTCCCACCTGTTTCATATGAATGTTTGGAGATATCTTTACAAATTTGGAATCATGCAGTCCTAACTCTGGAGTTGCCTCCACAGAATTCCCACCGTAAACTCTTGATCCTGGGGTGTCCTCCCCAAACTTGACACCTTGAAGCTTTGGTCCTGAAGTCAAGTCAGAAAATTTGATGTCTTGCAAGCATGGTCCTGGGCTTAGTTGCACAAAATTCATGCCTTCACATTGTGGCTCTGGAATCAGTTGTTCAATTCTGGTACTTTGTTGCCTTGGTCCTGACACTTTGCTTTCTAGCATTGAGGAATCTGCGATCAGTTCATCAGATTTCATGTCATAATGGGTGGGCCCTGATATTAAATCAAGAGGTTTTTCTCCTTTTAAAAGTGGCTCTGGAGAAAACTTTGAAAATCTGACACTTTGCAACTGTGGCCCCAGGGTTAATTCATAAGATTGGATATTTGCCTGCTGTAGGCTTAGATTTTGGAACTGTGCTCCCTTAGTCAATTTTTCCAACAACTTTCTTTGCTGTGCTGACTGTAGTATCAGGTTCTCAGATTCTACCAGTCCTATAGTTGACTGTTGGATTACATTGACAGATTTTTCATCTTGTGATTGTGCCTCTCGATCCAGTTGCCTGGACTTTATTCCTGGCTGCTGTGCCCCTTGGGCCACGTCCATAGCATGTGATCTTGGTTCTGTAAATAACTTTTTAGATCCCACCATAAATGGGGATGACTCAGAGATTATTTTTTTTGGTTGCCAATTTTGCTGTGGTGATTCTGATTTCTCATATTCCATCCCTGGTCCTAGAGCTAATTCCAGAGAGCCTATTTCTGAATATGGTGGCTCTGGAATGGCCACCAGGTTCTTATCAACTTCAGGTAGTGCCATTCTCACAGTTTCGTTGTCATCATATTCTGACTGGAGGGTTATCTCTGACAACTTGGTAGCTTTTGAACATGGTCCTACTTTCAGATGAACAATCATATCCTGGGACTGTGGCTCTGGGGTCAATACCTCTAATCTCACACTCTGCATCTCTAATTCTGGATTCAAATCCAGAGATTCTTTTGTTTCATGTTGTGACTCTAGAGTTTCACCCATTGCTTTTACAAGTTGGGGTGTTTTGTCAACAGTATCTTGGAGTGACACTGAGGTCATCTTCATAGATCCTGAAGTTTGACTTAATGACCTTGGGATAATTCCTAGGTGGCAAGGATCAGTGGTCAAGTTTGTTTTTGTCCCTTGATATTCTGGCTCTGAGGCCATCTCTAATTTTTCTGAAACATGAGACCTCAGTCCTTCAAGTCCTGTGGCTTGATTAAATGGTTTTGAATTAATGTCTTCAGATTTTACTGCTTGAAAGTTTATCCCTGAGATCAATTCCTTATGTTTCATCTCTTGCACTTGTGTTGCAGGAATTACCCTGCTGTATTCTCCCAGTTGAGGAATTTTCACTTCTTCAAGCAATGGTCCTGGAGCTTTCTTCTCTAATCTGATATTTTGTAAGCTTGGTATTGGGGCTACAGATTTTCTGTCTTTCAATAGTGGTGTTAGAGCCAACTCCATAGCATTTAGATCTTGAAACTCTGGTGATTGAGACAAATTATCATATTTCATACCTTGAATCTGTGAGCTAGTGGTCAAGTCTATAGATGTCCTATTCTGTAGCTGTGGTGCTGAGGCTGACTCAGCAGATTTTACAGTTTGCAGCTGTGGTCCTAGGGTCAGTTGGATAGATTTCACACCTTGAAATGGAGACCTTGGGGCGGTCTGCTCACATTTTCCACTGTGTATCTGTAGTGTGATGGCTAATTCCTCCAATTTTGTGCTCTCCTGTTTAGGAACTGGGGCTAAATCTATAGAATCCACAGTTGGGATCATCTGTTTACATTTTAGCATTTGTGAGTCTAAACCTGTAGTTACGTCTGTAAATTTTATACTTGAAAATTTTGGTTGCAGGACCAGATTCTTAGATTTTACGGTTTGCAGTTCTGGGGATAGCTTCATTTCATCCACAACCTTAAGCTGTGGCATTGGTTTCACTTCTGTATAGTTCACATCTTGAAACAGAGATGTGTTAGTCAGTATTGGGGATTCTGTTATATTTTCTGCAACCTTATGGCTTAATGTTGGACTCCTTTCTGAGTACTTAAGTATTTGATGCTGTGGGATCAATCTGGAAGAGTCTATGACCTGATGAGGTTCTGGGACTGATGCTACAGACTCAGCGGCTTGGTGATGTGGTTGTAGAATCTCCTCCACAGAGTCTAGTCCTTTATTCTGTAACCAGGGAGTCAATGCCTTAGATTCTTTGACTTGAGATATTGGTATCAGGGTCAAATCATGAGATTCTAAAACTTGTGACTGTGGTGCTGTAATCATTTCCTTGGGTGCCCACAGTGCCATTGGGGTTGTATTTAGAGAATGTATGGGTGGATCTGATTGTGTTAAAATTATCCTTGCCCCAGATTCTGCAACTCCTACTGGGACAATAGAAGTAGGAGAGCTAGAGGAACAAGTTAAACTATCTGGCTGAGTTGGGCTTGGAGTCAGATCTTCAATTTGAGGCTGTGAAAATTGAGTCAAATCTCTAGCTCCTACAGCATGTGCCTGTGCTAATGGAGTTAGCCCCATGACATCCATAGCTTTCAATAATGCCACTGGAGTTACTTTGCAATCCTTGACTTCATGTGATATTGAAATCATATCCAACAATTTTTTGTTCTGATGTATAGGTGGCCCTGGAATCATCTTCACTTGTTCAATTGCTTGACTTTGTGACCCTGAGGTCAAACTCACAGATTCTGTGACTTCACGTTGTGGTCCTGGAGTTATTTTGATAGTTTCTGTGACTGGATATGGTAGCCTTGTACTCATCTGTTCTGGTTTTATGGCTTGGTGGTCCAACCATGTAGCCATCTTATCTGACTCTAGAACTTGATGAAGTAGTGTCCCTGGAATCATTTCTGCTGTCTCTGTGACACGTGGATGTGGTTTGTTAATCATCCCCATAGATCCCATGACTTGAAGCAATGCTAAAGGAGTTACCTTCACATTATCTGTGACTTGATTCCATGTTCCTGGGACCTTACTCTCTGACTCCATTACATGGTGCTGAGGACTTGAGGTTACCTTTGCCACTGATTCAGTGACTTGATTTAGTGGTTTTGGGGTTATGCTCACCATCTCCATGGCTTCTGTTGGTTTCACAACTTGATCTGATTCTATCACTTCTGGATGTGACGATTCTGAAACCATCCCCATTGAATTCATAACCTTAAGCAATGCCAATGGAGTTACCTTTAGACTATCTGTGGCTCGATATGGTAACTTTGGAGTTGATTCCACATTAGTCACTTGTGCTTTATGTTGCTGTATCCTTTTTTCTGTAAGATCTATAATTCTCTGCTCTATACTAAGTCCCAGCATTTGTTTTGGGTCCTTTAATATTGTGGTTTCCTCTTCAATTATATTCACTCCTAGACTTCTATTAGATTGAGTGCCCAATGACATAAATGAAGTCTTGGATTCCAGAATTTGGGGGCCATCCCCAGGTTGTGACTGCTTCCCTGAGATAAAGGATTGTGAAATCATTGTTTCTGTCCTATTTAATCTGGATTCAACTCCAAAGTTCACATGAAGCTGAAATGACGATGAAAGGTCTGGGGATTTATTATTCGTATTTTGTTCAGTGCTTTGAAGAGTAGGCATAGATAACTGGGTTTGGATATTTTCTGTTTTAGGAACTCCTTGTACTTCAGTTAAATAATTCAGTATTGCCCATGATTCCTTCACAGGCTGAGGCACTATTTGTTTCTGCAAAGTACAAACCTTCCAAGACATATGTCCTTCTAGCTCCCCCCTAACCAAAGAAGGGAGCCTGATTGGAGTCTCTCTGGGGATTTGTGTCTCCTTGGAAATAGAATTTGGCCCATTGTTTGATGTCAAATATCCCTTGCTCCTTGCATCTTTTGTTTTTTCTTGTTTGCAGAGATTGAGGGGTTCTAAAACAGAGCTGATCAAAGAACTTTGAGATGGTAAAGATGAAAGAGTTGCCAAATTCTGCAAAAGGCTTGATTTCTCAGATCCTGATGGCTGAAAAGGAGGCAGGGATGTGCCCTTATTCTTTAACGCCGACAATGGCTTTTTGGGGGTGAGAGGTAATTTACTGCTCCGGAATTGCAAGGATTTTCCTTCAGAAAAGACAGAAAGGCGGGAATGTCTGGAATTACTGGCTGATGATCCAGAGATGCTGTGGTCAGCGGAACATTCTGCCTTCTTACAGTCACAAGGGGGTAGTACAGTCTCCTGAGCCACAAGAATGGAGGAGGTTGTGGAAGAAATCATATCTGATGGTTCTTGTAAACCCAGTTGTATAAGACTTGATCTAAGAAATAAAGGAAAAGTTTCCATTTGTTTTAAAGCAACAAAAGGAGAGTGAACATTTTAAAATGTGTATTTTAATGGCAGTTACAGAGAGGGAGAGAACAAAAGGAGACCTCTTGTCCACTGTTTACTTCCCTAATGATCATGATGTCCAGGACTGGGCTAGGCTGAAGCCAGGAACTTTAACTCCATCCAGGTTTCCCAGGTGGATGGCTGAGTCCAAGCACTTGGGCTATTGGGCTATCTTCTATTATTTTTAAATGCTAGGTTGAAAGTAATGCAGCTGCACCAGGATTGGAATCTAGAGAGCATTTCATATGGGATGCTGTGTTACAGATGGTGACTTTCACTCACTATGCCACAATGCAGCACCACAGGAAAGTGTCCATGTCAAATGAGAAATATTTTTGGCATGAGAGAGATCTGGAGTTGAAACGTTGCTTTCCAGGCCCTGCACTGTAGCCTAGTGGCTAAAGTACTCACCTTGAACGTGCCGGGATCCCAAATGGGTGCCAGTTTATGTCCTGGCCACCCCACTTCCCTTCCAGATCCCTACTTGTTGCCTGGGAAGGCAGTTGAGGATGGTCCAAAGCCTTGGAATCCTGCACCCATGTGGAAGACCTGGAAGAGGCTCCTGGCTCCTGGCTGCTGGCTTCGGATTGGTACAGCTCTGGCCATTGTAGCCACTTAGGGAGTGAATCAACAGATGGAAGATCTTTGTCTCTGTCTCTCCTTCTCTCTGTATATCTGACTTTCCAATAAAAATAAAAAATAAAAAATAAATCTTAAAGAGCAAAAAGTTGCTTTCCCCATTATCAATTTCTTTAGAAAATTCCTCCTAGGGGCCAGCACAGCAAATTAAGGCAGAACCTGTGATTCCAGCATCCCACAAGAGTGCTGGTTTGAGTTCCTTTCTCTCCAATTTCAATAATAAAATTTAAAAAATAAATCCTTGTACCAGAACAAAAGGAGGAAGGCTTTTTTTCATTCCCTCAGAAATGATCCTTACCCTTGCACAGTGCGTGCTGGATCTATGAGCCCCAGGGGTGGGGGGTCTGGAGGAGCCGTAGATCTCCTAGCCAAGGTCCTAGGGCCCACATACAATAGTATGTGGGTATCAGGTCCATGAGCCCCAGGGGTGAGGTGTCCAGCGGATTCAAGTTTGCATGGTTCGGGGCCATGGGCCTGCCTGCTTGGTAAGCACTGGATCCAAGAGCCCCAGGGGGTATGTCAGGGGGAGTTCAGGTTTGTCCAGATCACCTGGCTCAGGTCCATGAGCCCACCTAAGAGAACTGGTCCTCCTCAGTGTAGAGGATGGAGTGCTGGACAGCACACCATTGTACTCTTAGGAGGACATGGTAGCTCATCTGGTACCATAGTAGAGAATGTAGAACAAAATATATGGAGAACTACCCAGCCAACCAAACAATGACAGTAAATATCTAGGTGAATGGAGACTATAAGGTTGACTGTGTCAGCCAATGGACATTGAAAGGGATTCCTCATCCATAGATCAGCGAGATCGACAGCATTTCCGAATTATCACATATACCTGAGCAGAACCTTCAGAGCATGCATCACACTCTGGGTTGATACTGGGTAGCCTTTCCCTACCCTTGGCTACTGGGATGGTTGGGAGGCTGGATTTGACCTATCCCCATCTCCCCTCTCCCCTCAGAAATGGGAAGAAGAAATAGAAAGCTTGAAAACAATGATCACACCCACTTCTCCCTAACCCTAGATCCTTCCCACCCTGATTGACTATGTAAACATCAGGAAGGAAGGAAGGAAGGTGGGAAGGAATGAAGGAAGGTGGGAAGGAATGAAGGAAGGAGGGAAGGGAGGGAGGGAGAGAGGGAGGGAGGAAGGGAGGGAGGGAGGAAGGAAGGAAGGAAAGAAAGAAAGAAACAGAAAGAAAGAAAGAAAGAAAGAAAGAGAGAGAGAGAGAGAGAGAGAGAGAGAGAGAAGAAAGAAAGAAAGAAAGAAAGAAAGAAAGAAAGAAAGAAAGAAAGAAAGAGAAAGAAAGAAAGAGAGAGAAAGAAAGAAAGGAAGGAAGGAAGAAATTTCCCCCACTGCCAAATTCTCTTTTCTCCTTCCCTCCTTCTACATCTTCTTCACTTACTCCCTCCCTCTCCCTATCTCTCCCTTACATTCTCCCTTTCTTCCTCTTGAAATCTCTATAATTTTTAATACTCTACCAAAAAACTAGATTCCCAGACCTTGCATTTTCCAGGTGTTGGAAGATCTGTTGAAGACTTCTGTCCATTGACCAGAGTATATATTCCTGGGTCCAGCCGACAGGGAATCCTGAAATACTGGATGTAATAGAAATAGAAATGATATTAAAGTATCAGTAAGGATACCAATAAGAAGAGATATTTAACTCAGAAAGAAGATGGCTAAGAAAAGTAAACAGTGTATTCATAATTTTTACAATTAGCATAGATTGTCAGTAGGATAGGCTGAAGACAGATTTACTTACCATGTCATGTGAGCTTCGATCCAACCCATCATGTTTTCTTCCAATTGTTGAGCTGAGAGTAGGAATGAAAAATCTATTAGCATCATGACTATTGACATTATCTGTCAAAGCCCTCACTTTGCAAATAAGAAACAAGGATGAAGTCATGTTCAAGAGCATAAAGCTAATTCATATTGGGGTTCAGACTAAGCCCAGGTCTCAAGTTTTTTGAAAAAAGGAAGAAACAAAGGAAGGAAGGAAAGAAAAGAAAAGAAATGAAATACAGTATTATGGTACCATCATCAGGTAGAGGATGTCAACCTTTGGTAAAAGCAGAGGTGATCATGGGGAACGGAGTTGGAACGGGAAAAGTAGAAGTCTCAATATACATGCTTTCCTCTGAGGAAGTCTGTCCACTATCTATGGTGGTCAAAAAACGAACTTCCCTCACCAAATGCTTCATAGTTAGCCTTTACTATCTCCAGGCTTACCAAGTTTCCTTCCCAATAGTTTGGGTTTTGTATAAAGAGAACAGAATGAGGAAAGGTACCATGGGAAGCGTTACTAAACTGTTTCCATCTCTTTGGAAGTGAGGCTGGTAAGAGAAAGAGCCACAGTTCTATTGTATCTTCTTTCTCAATCTGTGTCCACTTGTTTTTTTTAAGGCTGGAGTCTTAACACATATCCACTGCTGGCTTATCACTATCCTAGAGCTAAAGAGTATAAGGATGGGCTGTTTCTGACCTGTGAGTTTATGTGCCTTTTTCAGTTTATCCTGCTTTGAAGTCTAGAAAAACACAAAAAGAATAAAAACAGGTTATATTCCAGATTGATTGTTTTATTGACAACATCTTATACATATCAGATATTATTACATCTTATGTATCAGCTACTGATAGAGGTGTTACCTGGAACCACATCATTAATTACCACCTCATTGACGAAACATTTATTGAGTTCTTACTAAGTTCTAGGAATTGTGTGGCATGCAAGACTACCAAGAGGAGTATGCCCCTGTATTCTAAGAATTTAGGAAGCAGTTGGCTGAGTGAATAAATTAAAATACTATGCGGCAAAAGTTGTAACAGAAATATAAATGTTGAGGAATACAAAAGACAATTATTAACTACTTAGGAGAGAAGGGCGGAATTACTGAAGAAACTGTTTTTACAGTTGTTTGGAGAATCAGCTGAAGATATCTGAGTGAACAAAGAGCATTCCAGGCAAATGGGAACAGCACAGAGAAGATAAACATGTCATAATTGTCAGGTGCTTTTTAACTAGGTTGTGGGAAATTAGGCAGAAAAGATAGCTGGAAGCCAGATTATACCTAACTATGGAATTCAAATTTTGTGGATCAGAGTTTTCTAAGCAGTAGTTAGTTTTCCCAAAGGTGCTCTGGATCCTCTAAAGGTCATCCTGACATTTGTTACCATTTAAAATGTGTTGCTTCTCTTTGAATCCCAACATCAGTCTCCAAGAATACATCAAAGAGGGTTACACAATAGTTGGAGGAAACTTAGTGAATGTGTTTGTGACTCTGTAAGTCCACATACCCTCAATACAGCTGCAGTGGTAGCGTTTAGCTTTAGACAATTTTTAACGGATTTCATCTTAATCACAAATCACTAGATAATTTGTGTCCAAAATGAACTATTCATTAAAACCAAAAAAGCAACAGGAAAATTGATGTTGAATGTAAATTAGTATGCTTACAAATTATCTTTCCATATAGACAGATATCTCGAAATGACCTATCACAGATCTAAATAATTTTAAAGCATTAGTCTCATGAAACACCTGAAATGGAGGAGTAAAATCAGACTGTAAATGCAGAATTAAGTTTCTCAAAAGAGAATAAAGAAAATCCATGTAGCCCCCAAATAAGGAGAAAACTGAAAAACAGAAATGGAAAGTCAGATAATTCTTCAATGCCCTAGGTCATTTGTAGTGACAGTCAGTAAAGGAATTGGATTAAAACAATGTAAGAACTAAGGTCAGATCCATTTGAAAAACCTTTTGGGGGCTTGGCTCAATTGGATAATCCTTCCCTTCAAGTGTCAGGATCCCATATGGGCACTGGTTCGAGTCCCAGTCACTCCAATGCCCATCTAACTCCCTGTTTATGGCCTGGGAAAACAGTGAGGATGGCTCAAACCCCTGAGACCATGCACCTCATGTGGGATAGCAGAAAAAACTCGTGGTTCCTGGCTTTGGATTGGCTCAGTTCTGACCATTGCAGCTATTTGGAGAGTAAGTCAGCAGATAGAAGATCTTTCTCTTTGTCTCTCCTTTTCTCTGTAAATTTGCCTTTCCAATAAAAATAAATAAGTCTTTAAAAATATCATTTGGAACTGAGTCCTCAGGAAAAATCCAGGATTTCCAAAGGGTTATGCATTTATTGGAATATGGACAGAAAAAATAAAATGCCAATCAGACACTAAGCTTGAGATCTAGAAAAAGAGCCTGAGAATTTTACTGTTCAATCTATTCTCACATTGGTTTGGAGTTTTGGTTTAGATCTTCTGTAGCCATGCATCCTCAAACTTAGAGTCAAAAATGGATGCTCATGGAGACCAGTGTTTTGGTATAGTGGGTAAAACTGCCACCTGTAACACTAGAATCCCATTGGGCCACCAGGTCCTGTCCCAGCTGCTTCATTTCCAAATCTTGCTCCCTGCCTGGAAAAAGCAGTCAAAGATGTGTGCTTTGGTGCCTGTCACCCACATGGTTCTGGCTTCTGCCCTTAACCTGGCTCAGCCTCAGCTGAGGTACTTGGAAAGTAAATTCAGCAGATGGAGGAGTCTCCCTGTCGCTTTTCTTGTTTGATCTTTAACTCTGAGTTTCAAATAATTTTTAAAAAGATTTATTTGCTTTTATTTGAAAGACAGTTCTTACAAAGAGAGGAGATAGAAAGCTTCCATCCACTTGTCCACTTCCCAAATGGCTTCAATACTTAGAGCTGAACCAATCTGGAGCTAGAAGCCAGGAAGAGCTTCCTCTGACTCTCCCATACAGGTGCAGGGGCTGAGGACTTGAGCCATTCTCTGCTGCCTTCCCAGGCCACAGAGAGCTAGATCAGAAGCAGAGCAGCTGGAACTTGAACAAGTGACCATATGGAATGCCAGTGTTTGAAGGTGACGGATTAGCATGCTAAGCCACTATGCCTGTCCCAAATAAACTTTAAAAAATTTTTGTTAAATAGGTGAATGGTCCTGGATGTCTTAGGACAAAAAGTGAAAGTGAATATCAATCTCCTTGTAAAGTTAAAAGACGAGAAATGGAGAAAGAAACACAGCTTGAATAGTTATATAGTGATAAATGTGAAAAACTTGATAAAATGGTTAAATTCCTAGGGAAAAAAAAAATACTAAAACTGAGGAAAAAGAAATAGACCATTTGAGTGGACCAGTAAGTATGAAAGCAATTTAAGATAATAAAAGACATTGTTCAACAGATTTAATAATAAAATAATCCTTCACACCTTTTGAATACAATACAAAAATATCAATAGCATTTTCCTACTGCAACAAAACCCATAAAATATAATTAAAATGATAAACTATCCCCTTTACAATAGCAAAAAGACTGGTATATTTTCAAGGCATTAAGTTAATCAAGAATATATAAGAATTTATGTAGAGGGTTATCAAACCCTAAAGCATATGGAAAGTGATGCAAATACATGGAAAGATATTCTAAGGCTTTTGGTTGAGGTAATTAAGAATTAGAAAGAGTTTAATACCTTTGTCAAACCAATTGTTAAGAATGTTATATTACTACAGTTTTTATGATCCTTGATTACTTTAAAATTCAATATATGTGGCTTACATGATCATTTTTCTATTCAATTATTGTTCTCAGTCATTATCTGCATTCGCACTAATCTAAAATATTTTTATCTTTCAATTGTTAAAACTGCTATTTGGTGATGTATTAAACCTTTTTACTACAATGTAAATTTAAAATATGTTATCTCAAAGTTAAAAAAAAGAGAAAAGGGAGCAAAGAGGAGGACAGGAGAGAGTGAGAGAATATTACTATGTTTTCAGAATTGTATCTACAAATAACATTGAATTTGTTAAAAACTAAGTAAAATGTTTAAAATTATAGCAACGTAAGAAAACAATGTGGCTATAAGCAATTACAAATATACATATTAAATGTTTTCTTTAAAAAAAGAATTTTAAGGATGTCATTATTTTCCAAATTAAATTATATTTTAAAGCATTCTCAATTTATACTTCGGTTGAAATGCTTCTAAACCTCCTTCTTTTTGTGTCTTGAAAATTTATTTTATTTTTTATTTGAAAGCCAAAGTTACATAAAGAAAGATCTTCCATCTGCTGGGTTGGAAGTAGAGCAGCTGAGACACAAACTGGCTCTCACATAAGATGTTTATGCTGGCAGAGGATTAGCCAGTTCAGCCATTATGCCAGCCCTTCAAGACCTTCTTAATCCCTAAAATTTATATGGGAAAATAGAGATCTGCTAATAGTTAAGACAATATTGAAAAAATTAAAATAAAGCTTGCTTTTTTTTTAATTGGTAAAGCAGATTTACAGAGAAGAGAGAAAAAGATCCTCTGTCTGCTGGTTACCTACCCCAAACGACTTTAACAGCCAGAGCTGAGCTAATCTGAAGCCTGGGGGCACCTCCAGATCTCCACACACATGCAGAATCCCAAGGTTTTGGGGATCCTCCACTGCTTTCCCAGGCCATAAGCAGGGAACTGGATGGGAAGTGGAGCAGCTGGGACCAGAACTGGCACCCATAAGGCACACATGGCACTTGCAGGTGAAGGATTAGCCGGTTAAGCCATACAACCGACCCCAGAGAGAGTTGTAAAAACACTAACACATGCTACAAAACTCTAGGTAGGGCCCAGTGAGGTAGTCTGGCAGCTAAAAGTCCTCACCTTGAATGCTCTGGGATCCCATATGGGCACTGGTACTAATCTTGGCAGCTCCACTTCCCATCCAGCTCCCTGTTATTGACCTGGGAAAGCCAGTCAAAGATGGCCCAAGGTCTTGGGACCCTGCACCCATGTGGGAGACCTGGAGGAGGTTCCAGGCTCCTGGCTTCAGATCAGCACAGCACCGGCAGTTGTGGTCACTTGGGGAGTGAATCATTGGATGGAAGATCTTCCTCTCTGTCTCTCCTCCTCTCTGTATATCTAACATTCTTTAAAAATCCTTTTAAAAAATCTTTTAAAAAATTAAAAGTAAAAACAGGAACAAATAGACCAATAGAACGGAATGGAAAGCTCATAGACTCATGAAAATATGGCCATCAATATCATAAAGGGACTTCCGTATCAACGGGAAAAGAATTCCTTATCAAATGATGGAATAACTGGCTCACTCTAAAGGGAAGATTGAATTACTTCCTAGTAATGTGTAGAGTGGTAGATTCCAAGTGGATTAAAAACTAAAATGTTAATAAGACTGGAAAGAAAGTGTTAAAAGAAAACCTTTGTAAAGCAGGGCAGAAAAGAACTTGTTAAAGAAATTGTCCCAAAAGGACATATTTGCTAAAAGAATAAAACAGTTAAATTACAGATGTTATTTAGGTTGATTTAATCATTTCAGGGTTAGGGTAACACAGATTAAAAAATAGCATATCATGCCCCATAAATATATGCAATTAATATTGTCAATTAAAAGAATTAAAAATACAATCAGGGCTGTGTTGTGGGTTTGTTTGTTTGTTTTCTTTTAAAGACTTATCCACTTTTATTGGAAAGTCAGATATAGAGAGGAGGAGAGACAGAAAGATATACAGAGCTGAGCTGATCCGAAGCCAGGAACCAGAGGCTTCTTCCGGGTCTCCCACATGGGTGCTGGTTCATACCTGGGACCCATATGGAATCCTGGCATGTGCAAGGAGAAGACTTTAGTCGCTAGGCTACCAAGCCAGGCCCTTAGGGCCTCAATTGTGGCATAGCAAATAAAACTAGTGTTTTGTATATACTGGTTCATGACCCATCTACTTCACGGCCAGTCCACCTCCCTGCTAGGAACAACAGTGGAAGATGGTCCAATTAGTTGAGCTTCTGCCACCCAAGCAGATGAAGCTTCTGATTTAGCCTTAATCATTACAGTTACTAGGGAGTAAGCTAGCAGGTGGAGGATTCTCTCTCAATCACAGTAATTATTTCAAATGAATAAGTTAAATCTTTAAAAAGAATGGTGAAATAGGGCCTGACACTATGGTTCAATGGCTGAATCCTCACCTTGCAAGTGCCAAGTTCCTAGGTGCGTGCTGGTTCATGTCCCAGCTGCTCCAGTTCCCATCCAGGTCCCTGCTTATGACCTGGAGAGCGGTAGAAGATAGCTTAAAGCTGTGGGACCCTGCATCCACACGGGAGACCCTGAAGAAGTTTATGGTTCCTGACTTCAGATTAGCTCTGGCCTTTGTGGCCAACTGGGGAATGAACCAGTGGATGGAGGAACTTTCTCTCTATACTTCTTTCTGTAAATCTGATCTGCCTTTCCAATAAAAATAAAGAAAATCTGGAAAAAGAATAATAAAATAAAATACAGTTGTAGAGCATCTCACATTTAATGGGAATCTCAAAATGATAAAATCTACCACTCATTCTAACACTAGTGTACTTCAAAGAAAGTTATCTTTACCCTGAGAAGTTCCCTAGCAAAGCCCTTGGGAAAATGAAACCACAGCTTGATAAAGCTCAAGTTCATACCAGTTGAATAGTGAATCAGTGGATGGAAGATCTTCCTATCTCTCCTCCTCTCTGTATATCTGACTTTCCAATAAAAAAATAAAATAATCAAAAACCTCCCATGAATTTACCAATCTTTGTGCCTCTATTAACTCTTATTTTAAAATATTTGTTTATTTTTATTGGAAAGACAGATCTACAGAGAGGAGAGACAAAGAGAAATATTTTCCATTTGCTGGTCACTCCCCAAGTGGCCACATTGACTGGAGCTGAGCTGGTCCAAAGACAGGAGCAGGGAGCTTCTTCTGGGTCTCCCACATGAATGTGAAGTCTCAAGGCTTTGGACCAACCTCCCCGCTTGTAGGGGAAGGATTAGCCAATCTAACCACTGTGCTGGGCCCACCTCTGTTAATTCTTATCACACTTCCTTTCTTCAAAGTTATGTATATATCACTCTTAAAGTTTCTAGAGAATGGGTATAGTGTTTTATTTTTCTTTAATGTGTAATATATTGATATAATACGCACACACCCTCCCCCAATTCCATCCTTCCCATACCCCAAAGAGCAGAGATATTGATGGTTTCAGGTGCAGGGGGCAGTGGGTTACAAGGGAAGGTTGCGTTACATACCTCTGAATCTGTTTTGGCTGCCACCCGCTTTGAACGTTGATAACTAAAAAACAGCACCAAAACACCACAAGCAAGAAGACCAGATAATAGTGAAAGGCTGAGATAGGATGGCAGTGGGATGGCCAGCCAAATTGGCGCCATCATTCAACCCCATGCCCCTCTCTGCTGAAGAGTTTTCTGCTCAAGGCTATGACTCCGTATGACATCACAGTGGACATTCCAAGATGTAGCTGACAGGCTGAGCCAATGTACATGCTGCTTGTGTCTCTTCTCTGAGCCATATCCAGAGTTCTGTCTGCTGCTCTGACTTCTGGGTGTCTGAGGGTTCTGCGCTAACAGCACAGAGCAAAGAAGATCTCTTTATGACTCTTCTCAATTTGAGGCTGGAAACCTGTCATGAAATAGAGTATAGAAAGCAAGGTTTCAAAGGAGGTGATCTTCCAAATGACTTGTTCTGCCCTACAAACATTCTCTGGGGCTAGTCACCTTGTGTTCTAATCCACAAGTTAGAAAACAAGATTGGGAAAAGCATGATGACTCTGCCCTCAAGTGCCAGCATCTCATATGGGCGCCAGCTCATGTCCTGTCTGCTCCACTGCCCATCCAGCTCCC
Source organism: Ochotona curzoniae (assembly GCF_017591425.1). NCBI lineage: Eukaryota > Metazoa > Chordata > Mammalia > Lagomorpha > Ochotonidae > Ochotona > Ochotona curzoniae. The sequence continues at coordinate 236,974 of NW_024466647.1, read as the reverse complement.
TGCTTGTGGCCTGGGAAAGTAGTGGAGGATGGCTTAAAGCCTTGGGACCCTGCACCTGCATGAGATCTGAAAGAGGTTCTTGGCCCTAGCTCCTGGCTTTGGATTATCTCAGCTCTGGTCATTGTGGCCATTTGGGGAATGGACCAGTTGGAAGATCTTTCTCTCTGTCTCTCCTTCTCTGTGTAAATCTGTCATTCCAGTAAAAAGCAAAGCTTAAAAATAAAAGAGGGCTGGCACCATGACTCAACAAGCTAATCCTCCACTATGTGGCACCAGCATCCCATATGGGATGCCAGTAAGTATCCCAGATGTTCCACTTTACCATCCAAGTCCCTACTTATGGTCTGGGGAAGCAGTGGAGGATGGCCCAAGTACTTGAGACCTGGCACCAATGTGGGAGACCCTGAAGAAGCTATTGGTTCCTGGCTGGCTCAGCTCTGGCTTTTTGTGCCCATTTGGAGAGTAAACCAGGGATGGAAGATATTTCTCTCTCTTTCTCTCTCCTTCTCTCATTTAATCTCCTTAAAAGAGAAAGAAAAGAAATGAAATGAGAGGAGAGGAAATGGGGGAAGGGGAGGAGAAGAGGAAAGCAGAGCAAAAGGGAGGAGAGGAGAGGAAAGTGGAGGAGAAGAGAGAGCAAGAAAGAAAGAGAGAGAGAGGGAGAGGGGGATGGAGGGAAGGAAAGGAGGAAGAAGGAAAGGATGGAAGGAAGGGAAAAAGGGAGGGAGGGATAAAGGAAGGGAGGGAGGGAGGGAAAGAAGACCAAATACATCTAAGAAAAACCAGGACACTATACAGAAATTTTGAGATGGATGATTTCCCCACTTGGATGCTTGATGTCTTCACAAACTGCTGCTGCATCAAGACAGAGATGTCACAGAGGGAAATTAAATGACTTTGAAAGGCCACTCATGCTAGAATCTATTGTCTTATTTTCCAAGTTTGAGTCATTTATCCTTTCAATCATCCAGAATTAAATGGATTTTCTAAGGTTGACACACTACAAACAAGATTTACAAAGGATCAATTCATGCTAAAGCGAAGATTAATAAAATTTACTAGGATATTCTTCGGAGAGCATTAGACATGAGGCCACTTTTTGTTACGGCGGGTTAAGCTGCCATCTGTAGTGCCAGTATACCATGTGGATGCTGGTTTGAGTCTTGGCTGCTCCATTTCTAATCCAACTCCCTGCTTATGGCCTGGGAAAGCAGTGTAGAATGACCCAAGTCCTTGTGCCTTGGCATCTATATGAGAGACCTAGAAGAAGCTCCTGGCTCCTGGCTTTTATCTGGCCAGGCTCCGGCTTTGGGGAAGTGAACCAGCAAATGGAAGATTCTCTCTGTGTAACTCTGCCTTTCAAATAAATAAAATGAATATTTTTAAATGTTAACTAGTAAAATATATCTTTAAATAAAACTATCTCTCTCTGTGTATGTGCATTTAGTCAGTTTTGTTCATTTTAACATTCAAATCTATAGTCTAAGCTTTTGCCTACTTTTCCACCAACTAATTAGATTAAATATGTAAATTTTTTTGCTCTAATTGTGTACTTCTATCCCCTTTGAGGCCTGTGGATTTTTGTTTCATGCATTTTGAATTATTTAAAATCTATTCCTGGTTAATTAAATCTGTTATCACTATTAAGACCCTTTTTCTTTTTTCAAATTATTTCTTTTCATTCACCTGAAAGGCAGAAACAGAGAGAAAGACAGAGAGAGAGAGAGAGAGAATGAATCTTTCGCTGGCTGATTCATTCCCCAAATGCCTGTAATAGCCAGGGCTGGGCCAGGACAAAGCCAGAAGCCCAGAATTCCATCCAAGTTTCCCAAGTGGGTGGCAAGGACACAAGCAGTTGAGCCATCATCTGTTATTTCCAAGGATGTATTAACAGGAAGTTGGATTGGAAGTGAGTAGCTTGTCTTTTAAAGAACTTTTGAAGCCTGTTGTATTTGCATAGTATATCATATCCTCCACTGCTTTCCCAAGCCATAAGCATACAGCTGGATTGGAAGTGGAGCAGGCAGGACACGAACTGGTGTCCATAAGGGATGCTGACACTGGCAGGGAGAGTATTAGTTTGCTATTTCCATGGTACCAGCCCCTGAAACTTTATTTCTTAAGTGATTTTGTTTTTAATTATTTTATATCTAAAGAAAAGTTGCAAGACAGCACAGCAGACTATGCCCTTTGCCTAGTTTTATCTAATCTTGTTCTGTGTGTGCATAAAATACAGAGTGATAGAGAGCTTCCAACTGCTAGTCGCTCCCCAAATGCACCAATTGTCAAGGTTTGGCCAAGCCAAAGCCAGGATCCAGAAACTCCATCCAGATTTCTCATGGGAGGAGTAGAGACTCAAATACTTGAGCTGTCTGTTACCTTCTAACTCCACTAGTAAGGAAGCTGGATTAGAAACAAAGACAAAACTTCACCCAAGACACACCAGCACGGGATATAGGCATCCCACGTGGTGGCTTAACCTGATGCACCAAAATACCCCTCCCCTCACCAACACTTTATTGAATCTTACATTTTATAAAACTTTGGTACGTTGATCAGAACTATGAGGTTGACATTAATATATTTATTAGTAAATGAACTCCAGACTTCATTTGGATCTCATTTGTTTTCTCTCTAATTCCCCTTTTGTGTCCACAACCTAACTCAAGATATTATATTGCATTTCATCTTTTTTTAAATTTCCATGGCCTTAACAATTTTGAGGCTTCCTGGGATGATGTTTTGTTAATATCCCTAAATTGGGCTTCTGTGATATTTTCTTTATGCTTGTTTGAGGTGATATGTGTTTGGGGACAAATACTTATAGAGGCTGCATCTCTTCTTATTACAATATGCCAGGAACTACATAGTGTCAACTCATTGAAATGTTAATTACTTACTTAGGGTAGGTCTTGCCAGGGAACTTATATTTTTCCTCTTTCTGTACTTTATTCTTTGAAAATGAGCCCTTGAATCCAACCCACATTGGAGGTGTCAGGTGATTAAGCTCTATCTCCCAAATGAGTATTACATATCTTACTTGTAATTCTTGTGTTCAGAAAACTTATCCCCCGCCCCCCCACTGCTTTGCTTATTTGACCATTTATTTATATTGGTAAAACTCAGGTATGTCTGCTTTGTACTTTGTGTTATAGTCCAATATCATATTATTTCTTTTGTTGTTCAGTTGTCCAACTTTGGCCATTATAAGCTCTTTCATTTGGTTCCCTTTGACACACTCCCATCCTTGAATTTTTTTTTTAATGATTTCTCACTTTCTGGCACTTTGAAGATGCTCCAGAAATCCTTGTTCTGCTCTCACTCCACAGCAGCTAATCACTAATTTAATTGTGGCTTTGATAATTCTGATATGTCATTGATTTAATTGCACCAAAGTTGAGGAAATCCTTCCAAGGTCCATTGGGGGTCTCCACTTGTCCAGATACTCACTGTCAAAGCTTGGCCAGGAGAGCTGTCCAATTTGTTCCACCCTCCATGGTACTAGACGTCCTCTGACCCCTCAATGGATTGGTTGTCGTGGCCCTCATGTGCTTATGTGTATGCTGTCTGCTGACCAGGCTTCAACAACCAAGGAGACCCAGTTCTGACACATGCACTCCACAGTCAGACCACAGATCCTGTGATTTTCCCCGTGGTTGGAGTTGAGTCCAGTGGTGCACTTTGGGGAGTCCCCAAATAAACCTCATCAGAGGTGAGCTCAGAACCAACTCCTGCATGTGCCAGCTGGTGTAAGGTCTGGCTTAGTTCATCACCCACATCAGCCTACACACATTGGTGGTTGCAGTTGTCTAGTCATTCTGTCCCCAAACCCATCTCATATGCAAATCAACAGATGCTGCAGCCCAGTCTAACCCTAACCACCACACACTCGGCCTTCATGCACACCAGTGGGAACTGTAGCCTAGCCAGAGTGACCCCCAGCTACCCCCACCAGGCTCACCCCTAGCCCTGGTTCCTGCACATGCTGGTGTGTGCAGCAGACTTGTCCAGTCTGCCCTATATCCTATTTGGTTTCCATACACATCAAGTGATGATGGAGCCTAGCTCAAGGCTGAGCATTTTTATATAACCCCTGGATATCATATCCAATTACATAAGAACTGAACTCCTTTGACATCTTACCATTCAATCACTCTTATTCAGTGTTCCCCAACACCTCGCACTGGGAGAAATCTGACCCTAAGCCACATCCCATTTACAGGTGCAAATGAGCTTCCATCATTAGCAGGATCAAGAAATTCTCTGACCAGGCTATAAAAAAAAAACTGAATCTCCTCTCAGACTTGACCCTGGCTCCTGATACCCAGATGTGAGATAAATCTACCCAATGAAGCTTAATGGAGAGAGTTGTGGAGAAAGAGAAGCAGAAGTCCTTGCCAGAAATTTTCCTAAGTGTAGCCATGCCAAGCTGTAGCGTTAGGAAGAGATGTTTGAGAAGGGTAGGACACAAAGGGGTGACTCTCAGAAGGCACTGTGACAGTTGTGCTTGGGAATGGGTAGTTGGTGAAAGATCTAAGGTAGCAATGGAAAGATGCAGAATAGGAAAATGCAAGTTAGAAAGAGGTTAGAGGCCTCAGATGTGTAGAGGCAGTCTTATGGCCACCTTTTGACCATCCCATAAAACCAAATCTGGTTCCTTAGCAGCCACCCTTCTACCTGAAAGTTCCAGTGGTCTTTTTACAGGTTTTATTGCAGTGTTCCTGAGTGTCTGTTACCTGAATATTTCTCAGGCACAAGGGGGAGCTAGTTCTCCGCTATCTGATCCACACATCACTTGGTACTGAAGAACAGCCGGGGTCTGGGATTGGACTGGAGTTGCTAGTGTTTGTTGACTCCTATCAGCAAAGGGTACTCAACACCCTTAGAATTTTTTGTGTTCCTCCTGCAAACATGGGGCAGGGGAGCCAAGTCTCACTTTTTAACTTCATGTGTGAATGTAGAATTCATTCTAACGAGAAGGATCCTGTCATTTCTACCAAGATTGCCTTTCTCTGGGTCCCCTGAGTTGGGAAGTATCTTAAAATCCCCACCTGTTCTTGTGTGCATCTATCTGTGTGAGAATGGAGTGTGTGCCTGGGCCTGTGTGTTAGAGAAATGGTGGGGTCAAAGAAAGGGGGATGGGAGAGGAATTTAAAAATACACTGTGTGGATCAACCCATGCCACCCATCCTTTCTATAACTGGTCTTGAAAGGTTAACTTTCCAAAATAAGACATTTGATTTTATTTTTGATATCAGAATAAGCCAGTAAACATAGAAAACATTGGATCAAGGACAAGAACTTCCCTTCAATGTAGGCAGACTCTTCCTTCCCATGATGGGCTGCAGGTGCCTAGAAAGCTTGGCTTCCCCTCCCATCACATGTGCTGCTGGCACAAGTCCTCTCGGACCCCCTTCACACACCCGGGTCACTGTGTGGTTGGTTCTGGAGTCTGCAGTGGGTCCACGCTGCGCTTCCGACCCAGCCGGGTGAGGGCGCTCCGAAGAGCCTCACAGAGGCTGCAGCCAGGTGCACCTGAGCCTCAGAGGTTGAACACCGGAAGAGGAGGCTCAGCAATGCAACCGGGATCACCTGTGGGAAAGAAACAGGGCGAGGTCATCTGAAGAACCCTGGAGTAATTGGAACGTTCAGAAAATCAGGAGCCACCAGGGTGGATGCCAGAGTTGAAAGACATGAAATCAAGACAGTGTGGCAGAGCTAGTTAAGCTGCTGCCTACACCATCAGCATCCAGTATGAGCACTGGTCTTTGACCTGGCTGCTTCACTTCTAAACAAGCTCCCTGCAGAGTGTCTGCAAAAGCAGCAGGTGCATGGTCTTCTCCACTCTCGTGGGACACGCAGATGAAGCTCCTGGCTCCTGGCTTCAGCCTGGTTTAACCCTGTCAATTGCACCCATTTGGGGAGTAAACAAACCAACAGATGAAAATCTCTCTTTCCCTCTGGTTTCCCTTCTCTTCCAATAACTCTGTCTTTCCAATAAATTCATAAATATTTAAATAATAATAAATTAAAATATTAAAATATTTATATTATCTATGTAAGTAATACTAATAAAAAGACCAGAAAGCGGTAATACAGTTGGTCAACAGCAAAGAACTCAAAAACTCCTATTCTTCCTTAAATATCTAGTTCAAAGCACTCCCACCCTCTTTTTTCATGGCTTCTTAGGCAGAGAAGAAGATGCCTTCTCTGTGTGTGTCTGTAGTAACTTTCACAAATCTATGACTGTCAGTCACAGTGACATAAAGGAAGAGCTCCAGGGGCCCGGCGCGGTGGCGCAAGTGGTTAAGGTCCTCGCCTTGCACGCCCGGGATCCCATATGGGCGCCGGTTCTATCCCAGCAGCCCCACTTCCCTTCCAGCTTCCTGCCTGTGGCCCGGGAAAGCAGTCGAGGATGGCCCAAGGCTTTGGGACCCTGCACCCGCGTGGGAGACCTCGGAAGAGGCTCCTGGCTTCGGACCGGCATAGCATCAGGGTTGTGCTCACTTAGGGAGTGACTCATCGGACGGAAGATCCTCCTCTCTGTCTCTCCTCTCTGTATATCTGCCTTTCCAATAAAAAAATAATAAAAATAAATCTTTTTTAAAAAAAGGAAGAGCTCCAGGTGGACAGAATATTACTGAGCTTTGTAAACCCAGTGTCAAGCAAAGCTCCAGACACATTGGGAGTACTCAGTAAGTGTGCAATGACTCTGCCATGGGCAGGATACCTGATCCTTGCAGTGTGAAACCTGGATGTGACGGGAGATGGGAGCAGCCCAAATATCATCCGACAGCAGCTGGAGCAAGTGAATTGCTTGGAGGAGGTTTTCAATGCATCAAGCCTTGGATTGTCCAGAGAACCTCTGTAAAAGAAGTAGGAAGGTCGGATGAGACAGTCAAGAGAATTCAGAATTAGGTCAAAGAAGAAGTGGGAAGGCGCAAGGCTGGGATCCTCCAGAAGGAATGGGTGGTCCCATTATCCCCAAGGATGGGGAGAACTGTGTTGAAATAGTAGGTGACAGTCCTCAGCTGGTTGGATTGAACTGGAGAACTCACAGGAGACTGGAAAAATTCTCAGCTGTGTCCCACCAATTTCATAGGTTGGTAATCTTCAAGTGAACCAACTCCCTCCAGCTTCCTCTCTAATCAAACCCATCAGCAACTGCTCTCAGGATTGTTCAACTGCAGACACTGCTTCCTTTTGGTCAATACCTGTCCCTTAGCTAGTTCTGCACCGGCCCATAGAAATGTAATCCAAGCCAATACGTAATTTTAAATTTTCTAAATACTTAAATACTAGGTTCATTCAAAAAGAAATGGGGGGCCAGCACCACAGTTTAGAATGGTAATCTTCTGGCTACAGCATCAACATGCTATATGGATGCTGGTTTGAGTCCTGGTTGCTCCATTTCTGATTCAGCTCCCTTCTGATGGCCTGGTACAGCAGTGGAGGATAGCCCAAGTGCTTGGGCCCCTGTAGCCACACGGTAGACTAGGATAAAGGGTCTAGTTCCTGGCTTTGGGCTGGCCAGCTCTGACTGTTGCAACCATTTGGGGAGTGAACTAATGGATGGGAGATCTGTCTATCTCTCCCTTTGTGTGTGTAATTTCAAACATACAGGCATACAAACATACCTAAGTCTTTTTTTTTATTAAAAAAGATTTACTTAATTTTTTTATTGGAAAGTCAAATGTACAGAGAGAAGGAGAGAAGAGAGGAAGATCTTCCATCCGCTGTTGAGCTGATCCAAAATCAGGATTCAGGAGCCTCCACCGGGTCTCCCAAATGGGTACAGGGTTATAAGGTCTTGGGCCATCCTCAGGAGCTGAATGGAAAGTGGGGCTATTGGGACATGAACTAGAGCCCATATGGGATCCTGGTGCATGCAAGATGAAGACTTTAGCTGCTAGGCTACTATACCAGGCCCATACTTTTTTTTTTTAAAGAAAGTAATCGGACATAGGAATCTGACGTAGCAGTTAAGATGTAGCTTGGCATGGCTATATACCATGTTGGAGTTTCTGAGTTTGAGTCTTCAGCCTCTGCTTCTAGCTTCCTGTTAAAGTGCATCCTGGGAAGCAGTAGATGATGCCTCAAGTACTTGGGTCCCTGACACCCACTAGTAGAGCTGCATTGAATTCCTGGCTCCAGGCTTCAGCCTGACCCTATCCTGGCTGTTAGAGGCAGTCAACAGAGGTAAGATTTTTGTCTCTCTCTCTTTTAAACAAAATGAAAATAAAAAATGTTTAAAGAAGTAGAAAAAATGCATTTTAATAATGTTATATAGTACAATATATAATACGTTTTTTAACGTGTTAGCAATATTAAAAATTATGACATATTAAAATGTTTGCAACAAGTATTTGTTGTCTGCTGTGTATTTTACAATTGTAGCATATAGTGATTTGGGTGCTCAAATTAAAAGGTGAAATGTAGGGCCTGGCACAGTAGCCTAGCAGCTAATGTCCTCACCTTGCACATGTCCGAATTTCATATGGGCACCAGTTTTTTTTTTAAGATTTATTTATTTTTATTGGAAAGGCAGATTTACAGAGAGGAGGAGAGACAGAGAGAAAGATCTTCCATTATGCTGGTTCATTTCCCAAGTAGCTGCAATGGCCATAGCTGAGCCAATACAAAGCCAGGAGCCAGGAGCTTCTTCCTGGTCTCCCATGCAGGTGTAGGGTCCCAAGACTTTGGGCCATCCTCGACTGCCTTCCCAGGCCACAGACAGGGAGCTGAATGGGAAGTGGGACTGCTGGGGTTAGAACTGGCACCCATGGGCCCCTCACGACAGCATAGCTGTTAAAGTCCTTGACTTGAATGCACTGCGATCCCATATGGGCGCTGGTTCTAATCCCAGCAGCTCTGCTTCCCATTCAGCTCCCTGCCTGTGGCCTGGGAAAGCAGTTGAGGATAGCCTGAAGCCTTGAGGCCCTGCATCTACGTGGAAGACCAGGAAGAAACTCCTGGCTTCTAATCGGCTCATCTCTGGCTGTTGTGGTCACTTAGGGAGTGAAATCAATGGACGGAAGATCTTCCTCTTAGTCTCTCCTCTCTGTAAATCTGATTTTCCAATAAGACTAAATCTTTAAAAAAAATTTTTTTAAGTGAAATGTTATGCTACCAAAATATGTTATGCTACCAAAATAATAAAGTTGAATTTAATTAGAAAAAAAAAAAACTACTTCAATTGTTAAGAAAAACTAACACGTCAGTTCTCCAGTCACACTAGCCACATCTTGATTGCTGGGTAACTGCATGTGGCTGGTAGCTGTGGTTGTGGAAAGCATACGTAAGTCCAGGTTCCTGTCCGGCTCCCACCTCTACATTCTCTCCCCTTCTTGTTGCCTCCTACTCCCTCATATCTCTGGAAAGACTTTGCACTTGAGTCAGATATGTGTCTCTACGTGTTGTGCTTAGTCCCCTGCTGAGCCTTGGGATTCTTAGAGGAAAGTCCTGCAGTCCTCATCTAGCCAAGCCCTAACCACCAGGCAAGCTCAAGCATCACCTTTCCTGTGGAGCCTTCGGCACACCTGCAAACTCCACCTCCTTCGTAGTCCCTCTGGACTTCAGGAATGACCACAGGTTGCCTTAGAGACATGGTGGTGCTTCCTAGCTGTGCATGGATTGATTCTTTTCTCCAGATTCAGCACAAGGTCCACAGGCTATCCAGTTACATTTGAATTTTAGATTAATAATGAAAAAAATTCATATATGTGCCAAATGTTGCATGGGACATACTTAACGCTAAAAACTCTTCCTTATTTATCTGAAATTCACATTTAACTGGATGTCCTGCATTTTTTTTTCTTTGCTATATCTGGCAACTATACTTTTCATGGCCATCTGTCATGCTATGTGCTCAGCATCTGTTCCTCCTCCTCTGGCATCAGCACCTTGATTTTCCTCTGGAACCATTGCTCAGGCCATGATGTTGAGGCTCACCTCCCACCCCTCCCTGCACCACCACTGAAAGCACATGGACACTCTAGATTGAATGCACCATTGGTTCAGGGACGTGCATGTGACCCAAACCAAACCAGTGAGAGCCCTTCCTCGGGCATTTTTGAGAATTGTGTAGATAGATAAATTCTCTCCGCTAAGACTGCTAGATGTCAGGCTTGCACTAATGGTGGACAATGTCCCAACTAATGGAGAAAAACTGCCTGAGAATGAGCATAGCACAAAGGAAGGTGGCACTAAGACCTAAAGGTTGTGGAGCTTTTCTCTGGAGTGTCTGGATCTGAGACCGTTGAGTTACACAGGCAGCCACTTGCCTTGGTTAACTTAAGCCAGTAGGAACTTGGTTTGTGTCACATATTTATAACTGGAAGGATCTTGCCTATTATAGCTTCATAAGCATGCCTTAGGAGAAAAGATGTACCTAATAGAAGAATACTATTTTTTTTTCTCAGCAGAAAAGCCAGCCCTTATCCTTACACATCTCCATAGCTCTGCAAAGCACCTTTCTATGCCAACCTGGGCACTGAGGCCAGACTACCCCATCCCTCCATGTCATGTCCTTACCTGCAGCATGGTCAGTGCCTGCCACAAGAGCTTGGAGTTGCTGATGCGAGTTTCCAACATGAGATTTTGTAGGATCTTCCCAAGAAGCACGTGGGCTCCTGTGCTCACTGTATTCAACACCCATTTGGTGCTTAACTCACGCTGGAAACTTCTAAAAAGGGAAGGTACAAGAGTATGGACAATAAGAGGAGATGGAAAGAGCAGGTTGGACAGGGTCCTGTTGTATCACAGGAAATCAACAGTTGAAAACAAGGGACCAAAATGTAGACATAATTTGCTTGAACAAACTAGGGTTTAAAGGTTAGGTCGACAAATGTAAGCTAGAACTGATCCATGCAAACCTGGAGGTTTCACTCATTTATGTGCATGTTAGGTTTTTTAATTGCTTATTTGTTTACTTAATTAATTTCTCATTTAATTAGAAAGGCAGAGAGACAGAGAGGGTTCCCATTCCCTGGCTCATTCTCCCAAACGCTTGAACAGCCAGGGCTGGACCTGGCTGAATCTAGGAGCCAGAGCTCAGTCCAGATCTCCCACATGGGGCGTCAAGGACTCGAGTACTTGAACCATCCCCCATTGCCTCCTGGGGTGTACATTAGCAGATAGCTGGAATGCAGATGATAGTTGGGACTCCAAGCTAGGGGTTGCAATAGAAGATGCAGTCATTCCCAGGCTATGGCTTAAACCCTGTAACAAACATCCAAGCCCTGCCTCCCTGCCCCAGCTGTGTTTTAACCTCAGTGGAGACAGACATTTTCTTTGAGCCCTTACATAGTAGGACTTTCCTCTTGCCAAAACTTTACTCTTGCTATCCAGGTACCAGATATAAGGAATAGAAATCCTGAAGGAAGAGATGATGTCTGATTCTACTCCAGATCTGCAGTCCTTGAACTGACACACATGTTCCTCTTGATCCTTGCAAAAATACTGTGGAATAGGTTGTTCTATCCCCGTTCCTGTATAAAGAAGAAATTAGAGGCCAGAAACAGATGAACTTGGATAAGTTCACATGATAAAGAGCTAAACCTCAGCCTTTGGATTCCATGGTGAGGGTATTTCCTGGTCTGTCTCACTCACCTTCTGGAGGAACCTGAGAACAAATGGGAAAGCACATTGAAAACCAAGACCCATGCGAACACACAGTTCTGCGAGTATAACTGCCACTTGTCCCTGTCTCTCCCACTTTTTGGTGCTTGGAACTTCTATTACCACACTTGCAGGGCAACAGGGGTTTGGTAAACATGCTGAGGAGATTAAGTACAGGGTCCCAGGCAGGCTTTAGAAACAGACTACTGCTACTTTTACCCCTTATTCTGAAACCACTGAGGCAGCCAGTCGCCCAAACTCCTGGAGGATGGCATATGGAAAATATTTAAGATTTTTTTCATAATATGCATCCTCCATTACTTTTTTGAGAGATGCCTTATATTTACCCTTTAATTCCACTCTGGTACTTGTAGGAGTTTACCCTGGAGTTACACTTCTATCATTACAAAAAGGCATGCAAACTGTATAACAGCAAAATTTTGGAAACAAACTAAATACCCTACATAGTGGATGGCCCTAGTAGACCACTGTAGCATGTAGAAAACATCTAGAGGTTTAAAAAATGAGGAAGAGTTCTACAAAGCAAAATAATGATTTTCAGGATCTCTTGTTAAAACACAAGAATTTATTACACTGCCTAATAGATAAGAAGGAAATGCAATGTAGATACATGTGCACAGATACTTTCTTCTTTTGTAAAAAGAAACACAGGAAGATAAACCAGTAACTAATGAAAGTGGTTACCTACTGGCATACGTGGAAATGGGACAGAGCAGTGAGGAAGGGGGAAGGAACTGGATTATTGCATTTCTATGTAGTTTTTGAACAGTTTTAACTTTCAAGCAATTTATGCTTTACATCTCAAAGATAACATTAAGAGCAGGCATTTAGCCTAGGAATGTAGAAGCTGGTGAAGATACCCACATCCCACATCAGACCATGTGGGTTCAATACCCAGATCTGACTCTTGCTTCCATCTTCCTGCTACTCTAGGCCCTGGGAGGTAGTGACGAAGGCTCAGGTAATTCTGTCACCTCTGCAGGAGACCTGAACTTCAGCCTAACACAGTGTCAACCTTTGTGAGTGAATGAACAAATGAGAATTCCCTCTCCTCTCTCTCTCTTTCTGGCTCAGGAAAGAAAGAGGGGAAGAAGGAATAAAAACTTGAGAACATTCTAATACTGAAACAAATAAAACCCAATGAATCCAGGTCCCTGCATTGTAACCCTGTGCATTAAGCAACTGCTTGCAAAGTTGGCATTTCATATTGGGACACCAGCTCAAGTCCTGGCTGCTTGACTTCCAATCCAGGGTCCTGCTAATGTGCCTGGGAAGGCACTGGAAGATGGATCAAGAGTCCTTGTCATCCATGTGGGAGAGAGACCTGGATGGCACTCTGGGCTTCTGGCTTCAGCCTGCACCAATCATTTGAAGAGTGAACCAACAGATGGAAGATGTGTCTTTCCTCTCTCTATCATTCTGCTTTAAAATAGAACTAAAAGTTTTAAAAAGAAAACATTGAACCTAACTGTACATCACATTAATAACATAAATACAAAGTGGGAAGAAGCAGTCCAAATGGCTTGCGAACATTTTACTCTGGTTAGATATCTTTAGTAGGACATGATCCTTGAACAAAAAGAATTGCAAAGAAATCTTGAGAAATTTTGAAGTTTGCAGGTGACAGGTAGGATTAGAATAATTCTACAACTTTTTGGTGGGGATTTTAGAACTGAATAAATATGTTGATAATTTTGGGAATCAATATTCTTGCCAAAGGAAAAAGAGTAAAAAGGATAAAAATACATATGCATGTGTATATGTTCTTATTTTTAGTGTGTACACACACACACACACACACACACACCCTTATTCTTTCTGCTGAAAGGGATTAGAGGCAAAGATATACCAGCAGCAGTGTGAAACACCTAGCATCTAGGTCTCTAAATAACAGAATCCAGCAAGAACAAAGAGTCCTCAGAAAGATGGTTGCGTCTAGGGCTGCACCAGAGAAAGGACAACGGAGCCTGTGACAATAGATTTGTGATCCTGCATACAATATCAACGGGTGGAATACTATATATAAAGACACAACCATGTAAATAATAAGGAGATCAGTAAGCTGCAGTGGCAAGATGTCCCCTCCCCCCCAAAAAAAGCATAGCAGAGTATTAAAATATTTATGTGAATATGTCACAAAAACACAGGGATTATTTTGAGCATTAAAATAAGTAACAACAGGAATGGATCAAAAATACATTTAAAAGGCCCCCTGCACAATGGCTCAGTGGCTAAAATCCTTGGCTTGCAAGTACCAGGATACCACATGGGCACCAATTCATGTTCTAGCGGTTCCACTTCCCATCCAGCTCCCTGCTTATGGCCTGGGAAAGCATATCCCTTAGGGGATAGCCCAAAGCCTTGGGACCCTGCACCTGCGTGGGAGACCAGGAAGAAGCTCCCGGCTCCTGGCTTTGTATTGGCTCAGCTGTGGCCATTGCAGCTACTTGGGAAATGAACCAGCGTAATGGAAGATCTTTCTCTCTGTCTCTCCTCCTCTCTGTAAATCTGCCTTTCCAATACAAATAAATAAATCTTTAAAACACACACACACACACACACTTAACAACAACACATTGATGAGTCCATACAAATACCAGAGTAGGCAAAGGAAAATAAGAGAATGCCTTTCTGTACCAACTAATAATGCAAATGGAAGGGACAGAAATAGAAAAGCCACTACAGTAATAACTGATTCAACCAAAAATTACCAAAGAATGCCCAAATCATGGGCGGAAGATTGCATAGAAATGTAACACAGAAAACTTCAACAGACACTACTCGAACCACATGATCAAATGTAGTTATACCAATCACATACATGTGTATATCTGCCTTCTTTTCAAGATTTATTTATTTTTATTGGAAAGGCAGATGTACAGAGAGAGGCGAGACAAACAGAAAGATCTTCCATCCACTGTTTCACTCCCCTACTGGCCTTAATGGCTGAGCTGATCCAGGAGCCAGGAGCTTCTTCCGGGTCTACCATGTGGGTTCAGGGTCCCAAGGCTTTGGGCCATCCTCAACTGCTTTCCCAGATCACAAGCAGGGAGCTGGATGGGAAGTAGAGCAGCTGGGACATGAACCGGCACCCATATGGGATCCCTGTGCATACAAGACGAGGACTTTAGCCACTAGGCTACCATGTGGGACCCAAAAATAAATAAATCTTAAAAAAAAAAAAAAGAAAGAAAGACCCACACAGAATGAAGAAACCATCAGGCCACTTGATTGGATTTTTTAATTGGAAAGGTGGATATACAGAGAGGAGAGACCAAGAGGAAGATCTTCCGTCCAATGAGTCACTCCACAAGTGAGCGCAACGGTTGTTGCTATGCTGATCCGAAGCCAGGAGCCTCTTCTGGGTCTCCCACGCGGGTGCAGGGTCCCAAAGCCTTGGGCCATCCTTGACTGCTTTCCCGGGCCACAGGCAGGGAGCTGGAAGGGAAGCGGGGCTGCCGGGATTAGAACCGGCGCCCATATGGGATCCCGGGCGTGCAAGGCGAGGACCTTAACCACTTGCGCCACCGCGCTGGGCCCTTGATTGGATCTTAGTTCCAGAAAGTAAAAGCAATACATGAATAATTGGGGACAATTTGAATGTGGTCTGGATATTCGACAATAGGTCATATTAATAATTATATTTCTGAGTGGATAACTGTATTGTAGCTATCTAGACAAATATCCTTGCTCTTAGGGAACACAAAGTAATTAGTTGGAATGTAATGATAGCTCTAATTATCTTTCAAGTGATTCAGAGGAAAAAAGATGAAACAAATGTGAAAAATGTTAATGATTGATGAATTGGTAGGAAAACATATGGGTGTTCATTGTACAATTCTTGCCATTTTTCTGTAGGCTTGAAATTTTTCAGAATAAAAATGTGGAGGCAGTTTGTAACAAAAACATTTCGACAATTCAAGAGCTACCATCCGTAAAAAATTATCCCCTATTTCAAATAGTTTCAATCCATTTGAAAAAATAAAATCAGCATCAGACAAAAGACAAAAAAAAAAAAAGAAAATTATTGATGGATTTGATTACATAAAAATCTAAATGCCTATTTCACAATTAAAAATATACAATAAAACAATACACTGGGGAACAACAACAATAAAGACTGCTGTCTACACACACCCCTGCTTACAAGTCAGTAAGAAAAAAAATACCTTCCAAAAAGAATGGGTGAATACATATACCCAGAAGACGTAATAAAGCAGTACATGGGGGCTGGCATACGGTCCAGTGAATTAAGCCACCTCCTGTGACACCAGCATCAAATAGGGATGTTGGTTTATATCTGGCTGTGCCACTTCCAACCCTGCTCCCTGCTAATTGCCTGAAAGAAAGCAGCAGGGGGCAACACAAGTCCTTGGGCTCTCCCCACCCGGGACCTACATGAGGGACCCAAAATCCAGGCACCTTCCTTCAGCCTGGCCCAGCTCTGACCATTGCAGCATCTGGGAGTCAACCAGTGGATGAAAGCTTTTCTCTTTCTCTTTTTCTTTCTTTATCTCTGACTTGAAAATAAATAATAAGTAAATCTTTTTTTTAAATTAGCACATGAAAGAAAAAAATCAAACAGTCAATAGCAATCTTAAAGTGTCAGACTCTGTGGTAATTAAAGAAATAAAAGTGTAAACACTGAGTTGATTTTTGTTTTGCCCTGTGGTGTTGATTAGTGAGGGATGCTGCATAGTGTGTATGAGAATCTGAGGGAATAAGCAGTCCACACTGCTTTTAAACCTCCTCGGATGGGCTGGCACTGGCTCAGCAGGTTAATCATCCAGCATCAAGCACCAGCATCCCATACAAGCGCCAGTTCAGGTCCTGGCTCCTCCACTTCAGATCCAGCTCTCTGTACATGGCCTGGGAAAGCAGATGAAGATGAACCAAGTCCTAGAGATCCTGGACCCACATGGGAGACCTGGAAGAGGCTCCTGGCTTCGGATCAGCTCAGCTCCAACCATTGTGGCCACTTGGGGAATGAATTCCTGGATGAAAGACCTTTCCCTCTCTCTCCTTCTCTCTGTAAATTTGCCTTTCATATAATGAATAAAGATTTAAAAAAAAACTGCTTAAAAAATAAATAGGAATTTTTTTTAAAAAAAGCTCTTTGAAGGCCAATCGACTATAAAAGTTCAATGTTCTGTTATTCAGTGACTCCACTTCACTCCAGAGAAATAGTTAAATGCCCAATAGGTGTGCATATAAGGATATTCAGTACAGAGCTTTTTTAAAATTTTATTTATTTTTTAATTGGAAAGGTGGATATACAGAGAGGAGGAGAGACAGAGAGGAAGATCTTCCATTCGATGGTTCACTCCCCAAGTGACTGCAACGCTGGAGCTGAGCCAGTCTGAAGCCAGGAGCCAGTAGTCTCTTCCGGGTCTCCCACGCGGGTGCAGGGTCCCAAGGCTTTGGGCTGTTCCCAACTGCTTTCCCAGGTCATGTACAGAGAGCTGGATGGGAAGCGGTGCTGCCAGGATTAGAACCGGCACCCATATGGGATCCCGGTGCATTCAGGGCAAGGACTTTAGCCACTATGCTGTCACATCAGGCCCAGTACAAAGCTTTTAGTATAAATCTTAGTATTGACGCAGTCTCCATGTCTGACAATTGGTGTTAAGATAAACAAATTAAGTTAAGCTAAACAAATTATTCCTTCAACGGGATACTAAAATGAATATTAAAAATAATGGTATGGGGGGCAGGTTTTTGATCTAGTAAGACAGTTGCAATCCATTAGGAGTACCTACATTTCAGTCCCAGTTCCTTTTCCAATCTAGCTAATGTGCACCCTGGGAGGCAGCAGATGACTGGGACCCTGCAACACGTGTGGAAGACTCAGACAGAGTTCCAGGATGTTCTTTGCTGATTTTTTTTTTTTTAATTTTTTTTAGAGAGTTCCCATCCACTGATTCCCTCCCTAAATGCTTGCAATGACTAGGACAGGGCTGGAGCAGAAATCAGGAATCAAGACCACAATCTAAATCTCCCATAGAGGTGGCAAAAACCCAGTTACTGAAGGCATCACCATTGCCTCCAAGAGACTACATGAGCAGGCAGCTGGAGTCAGGAGACACAAGGCTGAGCCGGGTGTCTGACCCAGGGCTTCCAACATGGGATGCAGGTGTCTCAAGCACTGTTTAACAACTAGGCTAAGCATTCACCTTGACAAACTGTTCTTATTTTGCTTTTCTTCATTTAAAATCATGAACACCTTTTCTTTCTAAATGTCTATTAATTAAATTTAAATAATACCAAGTCAAATAATTTTTTTAAAAATGATTTGTTTATTGAGAAAGGCAGAATTACAGAGAGGGAGAGACAGACAGATCTTCCAGATGCTGATTCACTCCCTAGATGGCTACAATGACAAGTGTTGGCCAGGAGCCAACAGCCAGGTCTCCCATGTGGGTAGCCAGGACCCAAACACCTGGCCATCCTCTGCTGCTTTTCCCAGACCATTAGTAGTGAGCTAGATTAGAAGTAGAGCATCTGAAACAAGAAGTAGTGCCCATGTGGGATGCCAGCATTGCAAGTAGCAGCTTTACCCATGAAGCTCCAAGGTCTTGTTCTTATACAAACATATATAGAATGTATACACACAGACACACACAAAGAAAAGAAATCTGAAACTTTAGTCTCCAAAATTTACTATAAGAGTGGGTTTTTTTTTTTTCTGGAAGATAGTGGATTATGGGTGATGTTTGTTTCCAATTCTGTTGCTGTTATAATAATTTTCTTTTAAGATACAATTGTCCAAAAAGATCACATATCAAGCCTAGCTCAATAGCTCAGTGGCTAAATCCTCACCTTGCACATTCCAGGATTCCATATGGATGTTGGTTCATGTCCTAGCTGTTCCATTTCCCACCCAGCTCCTTGCTTGTAGCCTGGGAAAGCAGTGAAGGATGCACCAAGTACTTGGGACCCTGCACCCACGTGGGAGACCTGGAAGAAGCTCTTAGTTGCTGATTTTAGATCAGCTTAGCTCCAGCCATTGTAGCCATTTGAGGAGTGAACCAGAAGATGGAAGATCTTTCTCTCTGTATCTCCTTCTCTCTGTAAATCCGATTTTCAATAAAAATTTAATATTTAAAAAATTTTTCCTGGCTAAATAAATGAAAGAATCTGGCTCAACTTTTAAATGTGACTGAAATCCCTTTACATGATGAATAAACCAGACCAGTGTTCGAGTTCTGGTTCGTCTTTTAGCTATATAGCAATGATCACAAGCTCTAGTTTCAACCATAACAGGACAGGGAAGGGAAGGGAAGGGAAAGGAAGGGAAAGGAAGGGAAGGGAAGGGAAGGGAAGGGAAGGGAAGGGAAGGGAAGGGAAGGGAAGGGAAGGGAAGGGAAGGGAAGGGAAGGGAAGGGAAGGGAAGGGAAGGGAAGGGAAGGGAAGTAAATGGTGCAAGTGCTTTGCAGCCACTGGGGAGTGAACCAGTAGATGGAAATCTCTCTCTCTCCCTCCCTCTCTCTCTCTCTTTCCTCTCCATCTCTGTCACTCTGCCTTTCAAATTAGTGAAAAACATATTTTAAAAAATTTAAAACTGAAAGTGTAAAATTACTGTTTTTGTGGCCATACATCTAGATTTCCTAAGCTCCAAGTTACACTGCAAAGTCCACACAAACTGATGATTATTTTTGTTTATTATCAGTGCTTATATTAGATTATAATTTTTTATCTGTGCAAAAATGGTGCACAGCTCCATGGATAGATTATAATTTTAATAGCAAATAGAGACTATATCAATTTAATATGTCTGATATAAGTAAAGTACAACTTACAAAAAAAAGTGCCTTGATAATTTTTGGATAATGATGACTATGATATTGACCATCAACCTGTCCCAATGGACAAATGAGCCTTCTATGTGATGACTGGCAGCCAATCCTGCAGCTCATACATATTCTTAAAGAAAGTTGAACCCAGAGGCTCATTGCCTTAGAAACCCCACTAATGTGGTGACTCAAACTTGTCCAGATGGCTTTATGGAGGGCAGACAATCGTCAAGCTTTCCACCCTGCACCCTTAAGTTTCTAATTTCTGAACTCCCCCTCCTGAGAGCCCCTCATTGAAGTAATTACCTTCTCATGCCCCATACCTTGATAAAGTTACCTTCATACTCAAACAAAAGCAGTGGCCATGTGATGTTGATGATGGAGGGAAAGAGCTTCTTCAAGGACAGCTGAAGCGAAAGAGAGGTGAGCAGAAGAGGCCTTTCTAGGGAGGCCACCCAGTGTCCCTCTCCAATGCTGGATATTCATCGGCAGGGACTGCCCCACAGTGCCGTGTGCCAGTGCCTGGATACTCGAGGTCTTCTCTTTCACCTGCTGCACCAGCATCTCCACCTCTGAGAGATTGTCTAGGGGAGGGCAGGGCAGGGCAGCAGGGTGGAAAGCCTGCCATGCCACTGTTTTTCCTGCCACCCTGGGGTCCACCAATTCCTTCCATGGACCCAGAGAAACGAAAGCTCCCTTGAGTCCCACTATAGCCTTCATCTTTTCACACCACCACGTCCATTGTTCCCCTCACCATCCAGGGTGAAAATGAAGACTACAGTGTCATTTTCCGTGATGGAGGGCAGGATGCACAACTGGAAGCCCTCTTGGGAGAAAGAGAACTGGGGACCCTGGTGCAGAAAAAGATAGGAAAGTCCTTCTCATGAAAGTGTTCTGGGACACAGACTTGAAGATGGAGGACAGCTACTGTAGATGGAAAACAGAGGCTCACAAAAAAGCAAAAAAAAAAAAAAAAAAAAAAAAAAAAAAGCAGAGGCAGGAAGTCAGTGGTTTAGAGCCAGGCTGGAGGGGTGAACAGGAAAGGAAATTCCCACATCTCTTCTGCTGCCCCAAGGTCCTGACCTCTCCACTTTTAATCCCTTCTCTGAACCATCTCTCCCAACACACTCCCACACTCCCTCTTCTTCCCTCCCACCCTCTGCACATCAATAACTTTCACACCTGCAAACCACCCACCAACACACACGCACACAAGTCCCTTTTCATCTGTCCTGGGTGGTGAGCTCAGCCTTCTGGTTAAACATGTCACTATGATCACCAATGAGAAAGCCACGGATGTCTCAAAAATCTGGGAAATAGACAGGAACAAAACAAACAAACAAAAAACAATGCATTCTACAGGAAAGGAAGGCTCTAGACTGCAGGGGCATCCATAGGGTTGGGAAGGGGAAGTGACAAGTGGGATGCAGGATGAGGAGGGGGCATAGGAAAAGGAGCTTAGATCATAGCTAAGCATAGGTGTAGGAGTCAAGAAATCAAGGACTGAGCTGGGACTCCTGGAGAAGCACTGAGCTACAGTACTTATTTCAATATGGCAGGACGGACATTGAGAAACCCCCATGGGCTTGGTAGGATAGAGTCTAGGCAATGTGCCCTTGGTTGGCATCAGGGGGAATCAGGAAAAACATCTGGACTAAGGTCCCACCAGCGCCAAAGGTGTGGATGCACTTCACTCCATCTATGATGACAATGATACCCGGGGTCTGCCAGCCAACCAGGTGCACTCGGCCTTTCTTCTTCAGGCTGGGAGGGGCCAGAGGCCAGGTCATGAGAGATCACAGGGAAGCAGAGGTCAGAGGGGCACTTGGAGGAACATGGGGGTAGTAAACAAACAAGGACCCCACCATGATTCTCCAGCATGCGGACCCCCTATCCTCACCACCCATACATGTCCCATGGAGGGCTCCTCCGCCCCTGCTCTCAGGACAGTCCCCATCCAGGCAAGTTCTCTGCTTTCCACTCTCTACAACACACAGCCACACACCTGGTGCTGACTTGCTTCATTAACGAAGCAATCTTGGGACTTTGACTGTAGGTGACCTGATGAGCCCGCTCGAATGTGTGCAAGATTTCCAGGAGGCACCTGAGAGAACAGTCGCCACTCCCAGGGAGGGCCCAATGCCCCCTCTGAAAGCCCAGATAGCCTACCATTCCCCTTAAAGCTGAGTGCTGTTGGCCCTGTGAGTGTACAGAGATTAGAGCAGACTGTATTCAGGAGGAGCAGACAGGGAGGGTTTCAGTAGGCAGAAAGAAGGGCAGAGCGGCAAGAGGGCACTGAAGGAGGATGGGGTAGGAGGGCTGAAGGGAAGAGAAGTGAGCAGTCTGGGAGCAAGGCTGGGGACCTCACTAGGGAAGAGAAGAAAGTCCACAACAGGATGAGTTCTGGGTTGTCTTCAAATCACAAGACCTTAAGAAGCCAGGCTAGCTTTGGAGATTCCAAGCCAGCTCAGGGGTTGGATGTGCACCTGAGGAGCCCAGCATACAGTAGAGACAACAGCATTCATTTGCCAGCTCCTTTCCCAGGGAGCAATGGTGGGGATGCAGCCCACTTAACAGCTCTGCCTTTGCCATGCTCCTGTTCACACCAGCCCTCTCCATGCCTCACTCTGATCTCTCTCCTCTGCAGCTCTTCCTTACTTCTGAGAGGCTGCAATGCCCCAGTCCACCGTCTTGTGTGCTGCCAAGAGCAGGGTTTCCAGCAGGACCTTGGTGGTGCTTCCACCTTTCATCTGGGAGGAGCCACTGAGACCCTCAGGCTGAGGAGGCAATGACAACCAGGAAGAATTGTGAGATGAAGGAATAGCACCCTGGTCAAGGATCCCTGGCTGTAAACAGTGTTTAGTGACCACGGGGCATGCATTTGATAGTACTGGTGGCTCCTTGGTGTGCTGGTGGAGTGTCAGGGAAGGATTCATGGAAAGGAAGACAGAGAGAGCAAGGGGCCACTTCTTGTCATTCCTCTGGTGCATTCACGATTCTGGGGAGCAAGTCACAGTAATGAGTGTCTTATTGGCTGGGTCAAAGGTTTGCTTCAGAGTGCTTTTTTTTCTGTCCATTACCCCAACACTCTTGGTCATGGCGGGTCATTCACACCTGATGTGCTTTGGACAGACCAGTGAAGCAGCCATTGCCATGATATGTAAGCATAACACAACATACTAAGTAGGTAAAGAGATGCCAGCAAGGGAAATGCTAAAACCAGTGACTAACCATGCAATCCAATGTCTTTTGCAGTACTGTCCATAATAGCCAACTTGTGCAATCAACCTAAGTGCCTATCAACAGCTGAGTGGATGGAGAACATGCAGTATATATTCATAATCAAATATTGCTCCACCACAAAACACCTGGAATCCCATTATTTGCCGCAACATAGATGAACCTACAGCACATGGTGTTATGTGAAATAAGGCTGACACAGAAAGAAAATGCTCTACAATCTCACTCACACATGGACTCTGAAGAAATTGATCTCACAGAAGGTAAGAGTAGCAGGCTGGTTACCAGTTGCTGGTAAGGAGAAGGGAGAGAGAAGAATGGGAAGAGGTTGATTGGTAGATACAATGGCACCGTTTAATAGGAGAAATATTTATAGCATTCTATTGAACAGCAAGGTGACCACAGCGCACAATAATTTGTCATTTTTTTCAAAATAACTGGAAGAGAGAATCTTGAGTGTTCTTATCACAAATATATGATAAACATCAGAGATGAAAAATATGCAAATTAATCTGGTGATTAAACAATACAATCATTGAAACATCACATTTTACCCTGTAAATATGTATGATTGCATGTCCTCAAACATAGAATAAAATAAAGCAATGATTGAGAAAATAAGATTGAAAATCAACAGTTGCAGACAGGAAAGAAGAAAGAGGAAACTCTGGAAGCTGAGGTTGCAAAACCATGGCATAACATGAGGTTCTGACTTCCTGTCTCACAAAAGGGGAATCCAGAGAAATGTCATAGATGTGCATACCACCACAAGAGTGAGCACAGGATCTGGCAAAAGCTCTCACTTGATCTTAGCCAAAAGGCCGAGTAGCAGTGGCAAAAGCTCTCAGAAGGACAGAGTCAGGGGAGATGATCCCAGAGAGATGGATCCACCACACAGTGAAGAACAGAGGAACAAGAGTGTAAGAGGCTAAAAAGGCACACCCAGGGCCCAGCATTGTAGTGGAGTAGGTGAACATGCTGGCATGCCATATAAGTTCCAATTCATGTCACAAATGCTCCATTTCTGATTTAACCCTCTGTCTGGGAAAGCAGCTAATGGTTGGTACATCCACATGGAAGGCCCAGAAGAAGCTCCTGGGCCCTAGCTGCAACCTGGCCTAGCACTGGCTGCTATAGCCATCTGGGAAGTGAATCAGAGAACGAGAGGTCGGTCTCTCTCTCTCCCTCCCTCCCTCCTTATCTCTCTCCTTCCCTCTCTCTCTTTCTGTAACTCTTTCTAAATAAATGAATAAATATTTTTAAAAGGCACACCCAATTTTGGAGAGGATTTTGAAAAGCAGAAGGATGAAACGGCACCATATTTTTTTAAAGTTCATATTTGAAATTTAAATACACAAAAAGGAGAATGAGACATCACAACAGCTATTCAATGCTATCTCTAAACAGATGGAGAAGAGTGGCTTTAAAAAAAACTACTGCAGTGTTTAATGATTACTAATTTGAGAGACAGGGTCAGCAGGAAGATAAAACATCATAAGGAGGAAAATAGGAAATTAGGGTGCAATTTATAACATGTTGGCAGACACACTGTACCACAGGAATATAGACAGAGCGTTACAGAGTCTAAAACCAGAAGTCCTAAGCAAATAGCAAGCAATTTTCAATTGTTGGAAAGGAATTGGCACACAGGAAAAGGAGTGGCCTTACTCCAACTGCAGGATTGAGCACAAAAGCTTCCTGCTTCTCTTGCATCTTCTGCATCCACTCTGCTATTTGTTGAAATCTAGAACTCCAGTCTTCAATGGGGTCGTTTCTGGGATCCAGAGAGACACAGAAATGGCAGGATTGTCAGTGAAGGACTTGAGTGGGGAGTCAGGATCTTAGCCCACGTTAGGATTGGAGTCAGAAGTCAAAGACTTCACAGAGGTGTGCTCTGACACTCACAGGGTGTTCTGTTCCTGAACCCCAAGGACAGAGGTTCATGAACCATGCAGCAGCTGAAGGCCAGAACAACCAATGCTCCAGTTAGAGATGCAGCCTGGGATTAGTGCTTTCTTGTATCCTGTGCCTTGTGTAAGTCTGCTCCAGGGCCACACAAGCCCTGTATTCTGTAGGATCCTTGAAGACATGCCTGTCGTCTGAATATCAAAATTACCCTCTTATTTTCCACCTTGGCATCCATCAGAAGCCTGTCTCATTCCTGGGAATCCCTCCAAAAAGAACACCTGAGAGACAGATGTGTCTCCAGCAAGGGAACAAAGCTGAAAGGTCTGTAGCAGCCAAGTTGGCAAATGTTCCTTGAATGAATTCATCAGAACAGAGCAAAGTTCTCATGAGACAAGAGAACTACAGCCTGTTGTCTGCTTACTTATAAATCATGGAATCTGAAAGAATGAGGATCTTTCATGGTTGATTTATAATGATTTTGCAAGGGGCCCATTTGTGAGTCACCCCTTACAGAAGGACCTCAGAGAGTTACCTCTTGTCTATGGTGCCCCAACTTCCCTTTCTCATCCCAGGCTATAATTTTTACATTTTTTTCTTCTGTATTACTTCTAGGGTTGACATATCTCACCTATTCCATACCCATTGTGTGAAGTAGTTCCTAACATTTATCCTCAAGCTATTTATTCCAATTCCTAGAGACCTAGCAAAGAGGAGACAATGTCCATGTTAAAAATCAAGCTCCCCTTGGGCCCGGCGCAGTGGCCTAGGGGCTAAGGTCCTCAACTTGAACATTCCAGGACCCCATGTGGGCACCGGTTCTAACCCCGGCAGCTCCACTTCCCATCCAGCTCCCTGCTTGTGGCCTGGGAAAGCAGTGGAGGAAAGCCTTGGGACCCTGCACCCGTGTGGGAGACCCAGAGGAAGTTCCTGGCTCCTGACTTTGGATCAGCACAGCTCCAGCTGTTGCGGCCACTTGAGGAGTGAATCATCGAATGGAGGATCTTCCTCTCTGTCTCTCCTCCTCTCTGTATGTCTGACTTTGTAATAAAAATAAATTAAAAAAAAATCAAGCTCCCCCAACTTGCCTAGGCATCAACAACACCTGAAGAATCTGGGTTTGTTTTTTCGTTTTTGATTTTAATAATTCTCCCTTTGGGGATAGGACTTGCACCCTAAGATTCAAGTTCAGTAGTTCTGTAACAGAGCTCAAAAATACATATTTTTCAAAAGCCTCCCAGATGACTCTGATGATCAGCCAAGTTTAAGAGTCACTGAGTTAAGGAACAACTGGAAGATCTCCACGCCTACATTGTTTGAAGCTCTTCATTTCACTTAGTCACAGGGCCTGAAATTAGCATCAACTGCAGCAGATATATTTTTGGTAAAGAGGAGTCCTGCATGAAAAGGGTCATCAGACACACCTTCCTACAAATGACATGCTAAGTCTTGAATTGGAGAAAGAACCCAGTTCCTCTCCCACCCTGGGACCACCAGGAGACATTCAAAGCTGCTGGAAAAATGACATGCTTGTGTTGCAATCCCTCCAGGGACAGGAAACCTAGTGATTTTATTTAGCAGAATTCTTCAAACCACACTATGCTCCAGAACCCAATGGATGCTGCCCTTCCACAAAATACACAAACAGTTATTTCAGGACCTTAGACCAAACCTACAAAAGCAAGTCCCTTATACAAGGAACTAAGGTTCTTCTTTGTCAATTTTTTTTAACACTCCCCAGGCAGCTCAGACACAGAGACACGTCTGAGCTGTATTGGTTTAATATACTGGCTTTATCTAAGATCAGACAAAATAGCCATTGAAATTGAGATAAGAATGAGGGGGTAACTTGTTTGCACAAGGCTCTCAGAAGGGGGACAGTCAGCAAGGATCAAAGTACCTGAAATGATGGGAGGGAATAGCACCAAAATAAGAGTGTTGGACAAAGAGAAGCAGCAGTTACTTGGCACTCTCTGATACTACTTTGAAATGCTGCTCGCAGCTCACCTCAAGTGACCCTGTTTTGTCCTCTGAATCTTCTCTTCCTTGCCTGTTAAGTCCCTGTTTGGAATGGATGTGATCTGACATCCATGCAGCATTAGTAAGCTGCCTTCCATCCTTTCTGAAACAATCACTAAACACATCAATCAATCAACCAACAAAAACCTCCTAAGCCATGGGCATACCCCTCCTTACTAGCCTCAGGTTTGGCAAACAAGACTACACTCCTCTGTGCCCTTCTTAATGATTGCGCTCTGGATTTTGTCAAGTTCCTGCCAGCCTTCCCCAGGTTTGGCTGGTAAGCATCTTTTCAACACAGAGGGCTCACCTGGCCATGCTCACTGGGTTGAAACCAACCAGGATTGGCAAGAAGACAGCTGTGTTATCCATGCAGTAGTCCATCTGGCCTGCCACAAAGGGAGCCTGATGGCAGGGGAAGAGGAAGGGATGATTGGGGGTGGAGGGAACTGGTTACTTTGAGTCTTGTCTTATACCCATGTACATCATAATCACTCAGAAGTCTAGGTAGAAATCCAGGTTCCTAAAGCCAGAGTCTGAATTGGAAGGGAACAGTCTACATGTTTAATAAGCATGCCGAGGCTACTCTGTGTTTAACAAGTTCCACCCAAGGAATTTTCTGCATGGTAGAGTCTGAAAACCACAGGACTAAATTGTAAGCAACTTGAAGTCAATATCCTGATGGACTTGTGTGCCCAATGGACAGCTGACAATACTGGGATTCAGTTTTTGCTCAGAGAATTCTTAGGGAGCTGCAGGGTTGAGAGAAAACTTGAGCTCCTATAATCCAGTACTTCACAAATACTGGGATTTTTTTTAAATGAAGACTTGGAATCAGAAGGTTTGGGAAGGCAAAATCTGACATTCAGCATTTCGAATAAGTCCCAGGTGATGCTGATGTTGCTAAAGTAGCAATCCTACTTTAAGTAGCAAGTGACTAGTCCAGGGACCAGGTTTTTCTGTAAAGGACCATAGGGTAAATTTACTTTAGGTTTTTTTGGGCCCTATGATCTCTGTCCAACTACTCAACTCTAAGGTCATAGTATAAAAGAGGCCATAGATTGTGTCGAAACACAAATGGCTATGTTCCAATAAAGCCTTAATTGCAAAAACAGGAAGCAGGCGAGATGAACCTGACAGTGTCATTTGCTGACTTGTGGACTAGTCAGTCTACTGTCTTGGTTGCTGACGGATTAATTGATACACAGTTATCCTGACATAGGATCCCTCCCCCAACGTCTGGCCTTCATACAACTGGATCCAAGGTAATGAAACTAAAATCAAAATTCCCTGTGCAAGGGCTGGTGCCGTGACTCAACAGGCTAATCCTCCACCATTTGGTGCTAGCATCCCATACAGGCACTAGTACTTGTTCTAGCTGCCCCACTTCCCATCCAGCTCCCTGCTTATGGCCTGGGAAAGTACAGGATGACCCAAAGCCTTAGTAGCCTGCACCCTCATGAGAGACCCAGAAGAATTCCTGGCTCCTGGCTTCAGACTGGCTCAGCTCTGGCCATTGCAGCCACTTGGAGAGTGAACCAGCAGATGGAAGATCTTTCTCTCTGTTTCCCTTCTCTCTGCAAATCTGCCATTGAGATAAAAATAAAATAAATCAAATAAATCTTTTTTTTTAATTCCTCGTGTAAACTTTGTTTCCTAGCTCCACCTTGCCAGCCTAGTTTCATGTTATTCCATTCCCACCCCCTTCCTTCCTGTAAAATGGATCCACTCAACCATCTTCACAGAGAGTCCCACTGAAATGCCAATGACAATCACCCTCTTCTTCCCTGCAGCCACCTAGGAGAAAAGGAAGTGCAAGGTAATGTGACTGAAGGACTCTGGGGCACACACCCCAGTTGTAAGGATGTCCAGGCCAGGACCAAGGGAGAGGGTGGTGTGGGCTTTGGATGAATGTTGGGACTTTTGCATCCCCATGAAAAGGAATAGAAAGAGGTCTCTGCTTGAATATCAATGAAAAGCACAGACCTCCTTCAGTTCCTCAATCCCACTCAGGGCACTGTCTTCTGTCCCTTCCCTGGAGGCCACCACAGACCTATAAGGACAGACTCCAGGTCAGCCATAAGTTGGGAAGCAGAAGCCTATGGTTTATTGAGAAAAGTCATAATGAGAGAAGGGCAAACCATCATTGAAGGAGCACCTCCTGACTATTGGTAACCACTCCAGAATTTTAAGAAAAATCAAGTTGTTATGTTATGTTATGTACTAGTTAGGCAACATAAACTGTGTGAAGTGGGTCAAGTAAAAGGCAGTAAAGATTGATGAAGACCAAGGGAAATTGGATGCAATCTCTTTTTGAAGGCATTCAAATGCAATTTCTAAAAAAACACTACTTGGATAAACACAGCCCTCACAGGCTTACCTGGCTCACCTGTCACCTCCTGCAATGAGGTAGGTATAAAGAGGTTTCTGTCCTAGACCTTTCATTAGCTGGTTAAAGGAAACCTGTTACGGGGCAGAGGACATGGAGAGGTGAGATCATGAAGACACAGCCGTCTTAGATGTTCCGCTTCTACAAGGCATAAGTTGCCTCCTGACTATCATAAGCCAGTACTTAACTCAGTCCTACCTGGAATCCAGCACATAGAAATGCTCTTTGGAGATGATTAATTGGGGGTGCATGAGATTTAGAGAATTAGCAATAGACAAGAAATGAGCCTCCTCAGTGAGATGTAGATTTTGGAAGAGAAAGAGAAAGAGAAGAGTGATGAATGGAGTCCTAGTCTACAGAGGGGTACCCCAGGACTCTAGCTATGATCAGCTTTGTGGGCCTCATGAAGTCACCCTCAGAAGGAAGAGGTAGGAAAGGCAGGCATTGCAGGGCTCGCCGACATGAGGAACGCCATTCTGCCAGAGGTGCCTCCTCCGCTCTGCACCACCAGCCCTCCATCTGGCTCCTAAGGAAGGAACAATCACTTGGTCACCAAAACCCAGGTCAGGATGGTGTGGAAAGGAATGAATTCAGTAATGGAAGGGGAATCGGAGGACCTGCTAATCCTTCTGCAAAACTGAACAGAACACAGGCAGCTGGGGTAGCTCAAAGAACGTTCAGCTGGAGAGAGAAACCTCAGTTTGACATGTCTACTACTTACGGTCTTATTAACCCAGAAAGCTTGTCATCTGAATAAATAAACAGTGAAGACAGCGTCATCTACCAATAAATAGCTGGCTGTATTTGCTCAAGCTACTGTGATTATGCTTTGTAAGTTTTGTTTTCTTATTTAAAAAAATGGAAACAATAACACCAAATTTGCAGATTTGGGGAGTGTAACGGACATGAAAGCACTTGTTAATTTTAATGTCATGTAGATAATAATTACTATTATATTATTGATTAAGAAGATGACTGTGAATCTGACTTTCAAATAAAAATAAATTCAGCTCTTTTTAAAAATGGGGCTGACACAGTGATGTAGCAAATTAATCCCCCATCTGCAAGTGCCAGCATCTTGTGTAGGCACTGATTCATGTCCTGGCTGCTTCACTTCAAATCCAGCTCCCTTCTTATGGCCTGGGAAGGCAATGAGCGATGGTTCAAGTCCTTCAGCCCCGGCATTCACGTGGGAGACTCAGAGGAAATTCCTGGTTCTCAGCTTCAGATAGGCTCAGCTCTGGCCATTGCAGCCATTTAGGGAGTGAACCACTGGATGGAAGATTCTCTCTCTGTAAATTTCCCTTTCAAGTAAAAATAAATAAATCTTTAAAAAAAAAAAATAATGACAGCAGGGACCCAAAAGAGAGGACTGGGAGAGGAGGGACAATTAAGATCTATAAAAGTAAGACATAGAGACCCCCAACCCAGAAAGAGAAAGTTAAATAAGCAAACTGAAAAGTTTAGGCGGGGAGTAGATGAAGGGTCAGTACCTTCAGCACTTCCTGAACTTTCCCAGCCACTTGGACCATGGTGGTCAGAATGGATTCGCTGTATAGCCGCTGTGGGGAAGTAGTCAGAGGTTAAGGGAAGAAGGACAGCTGTTGGGGGCTGGCAGTGGGGAGGACTTTCAGGGTTTCCAGTATTAAGAGCAACGGTATGGGAGGACAGAGGTTGAGGTCGGTTAGGAATGATGTCTTTATTGGCCTTTTCTAGGGGATAAGCCTGGGTCACCTGGTATGTGAGTACAATTTGCCCCTCCTCCTGGAAGATCTCAGCATCACATTGGCCCAGCAACTGAACAATTTGCTCTGCATTAGCTTTGTCCAAGTCCCGGGAAGTGGGTTTGACTTCTCCATGATTGGCACAGAAGCCTCATATCCTGACAACTAGAAGAAAGGGGACGTGAGTCCGGAGGCTGGAACTCTAATCCTCATTCACACTTACTGAACAGGAGGTGAGAGAGGCAGCACACGCACGCACACCTCAGGGCCTTAGCCAGCAGCTGTTCTCTGCATTCTTCTGGGAAAAAAGAAGACCATAAAGGAGGAGAGGAGGAGAAGAGGAATTGAGCAGGAACCCAGGGTAGAGGAAAGCATCAGTGAAAAATGGTTCCAGGAATCGGGCGGAAGGCTACCTTGGAGAAGTGGTCTCACCTCCCACTCTCTAGGCTCCGGGATCTCAATCATGTGTTGAAAGCACTTTGTGCCTGGCATGGTGCTGTTTTGTGTGCACACTGTTAGGCCCCACAAACCCCACTGGTGGCAATGACTGCTAGCAACTGGCAGAGCCTTATCTAAAAGCTACAGCGACGATTAACCCAGAAACTCCGAGCACCACCCCCTCCCTGCACCTCTGCCGATTCCCCTACCCCTTTCCTAGTCACTAGGTGCCCCCAGGGCTGTCCTTCACCAGCCCGCCTTGGCTGTGGCTCCTGAAGTTTCCCTGCTCCTGCCATTCAGGCACAAAGACCTCCTCTCTGCAGGGCCTGGAGCCTGGGAGTACAAGACAACCCGCAGGTCAAGAGGGAATGCCATGGGCAAAAGCAGGCTCAGAGCAGGCTGGCTGGGGAAGCCAGAGGTCAGTGGCCTGGGCGCAGCGGGAGTCAGAGGACCCAGGTCACAGCTTGATCACATGCCCATCGCCTATATTCCTGCCCTGGCCCATTTTCCCCTGTCTTCACAGGGAGGAAGGTCCCTGTGTACACACACTGAACTGGATCTTACAGAGAAAAAGAGCCGCAGGAATAGAAATACTGCAGTGAGATTCAGGAACCAAAGCATCTGCCCTAAATACGACCTGCAGTCAGCCTTCACTAACCACGGCACGACACACTTTTCACCCATAAGCCTCTTGGAACTCCAAGAAGTGCACCCTGACACCCTCATACACCCCGCCCCTCAGCTGATGACATTGGGGCTGGGAAAAGTGAAATTGATTGCTGAAGATCACACAGCCAGCAGGTTGGGGATCCACCCTGGTGTCCGTTCTTCCCAGCTTGAACGCAAAGCCAAAGCTGGATATAACTTAAGGACTGGCGTGTCTGAGTGGGCCATGTAGGTATAGGTTATCCTAATCAACCACCCACAGAGTGCTGCCAGATCTGGAAGGATCCTCACCCCAGCCTGGCGGGCTTTCCTTCGCTCTGCTTCACAGGTGGGAAAACCTGAGGCCCAGATTAATTTCTTCAAAAATCACTCCGGAAGCATCAGTGCTTTAAAAATGCCAGAGGTCTTTGCCCCCATAACTCGTTCTCGAAAGCCAGCCCTCTTCAATAATCATTGTCCTCAGTACTTGAGATAATACCAGACTCATAGGAGACACTGGATCGATATTTGTGGAATAAAGAATGAATGAGGAGGCGATCGGAATCCAACCAGGTTATGAATGGGAGAGACACTTTAAAAGCTGACGCAGTCTGCAAGTAAGAGACGATGACAACACGCCTCATCTGCATCCCTCTGCCCTCCCGCGCCAGCAGCGCACTCCCCCGCACCCACTCACCCACCCACCCATCCACCATCCCAGGGCCGGAGACCCTGGCCATCGCGTGTCTCCCCGCGCCCACCGCCGGCTCCCGGCTGAACCAGGCGAGGCAGCGTGCTGGGCTCCAGAGGCCGCCATGGCGAGGGGTCGTGGGAGGAGCCCCGAGAGATCCGGGTGGGGGGCGGGGGATGACGGCGGCGAGAGCCCCAGCGGGGCGGGGCGGGCCCGAGCGTCCCGGCCGGGCTGCGGCGGAGCGAGCCGGGCCAGCTCTGCAGAAGGCGGCGGCTGGCTCGCCTGGACGGTCACATCCCGCTGCAGGGGCCGACGGGGGCAGCCGCACAGCCTGGCGCCCGGGGTCCCAAGACACTCCGGCAACGCCCCTCCCGACCCCCGCTCTCGGGGGGCCAGGCTGCGCCGCTAGTCCAAGCTCCGGGTTGGTGAAGGGGGCAGCTCCGCAGCCCCGCGCCGGTGCCTGCGCTGCCTCTGCCCCCTGCCCGCCACTCGGTCCCGCGCTTGCCCGCCTTGCCGGGCCCGCGCCGGGATGGGGTAGGGGGCAGCGCCAGAGTGGAGCGATGGGCCGCCCTCTAGGCACCGAGCAGCCCCCCGAGGCCTGACCCACCGCGAGGACCCGAGCAGGTGGGTGTGGGCAGGGAGGACCGCCTGCCGGGTGGGCTCCAGGCTGATGCGGGGGCGAGGAAGGAGCGGAGTGGAGAGGGGGAATCCAGGGCGCGGGAAAACGAGAGGTGGTGGGCCGCTGGGGACTTCCTCACCGCCACGGGACGGCAGCTGCCCACCGTGCGCGTGTATTCCGGACAGCCCCTGATCCTCACACAACTCCGACCCCCGCAGGACCCCGCCTGGATGTCAAGCAGATACCCCCGTGCCCCGCAGCGGACGCGGCGGGGACAATGGCTTCGCTGATGCCCCTCTCCCCATACCTAAGCCCCACGGTCCTTTTGCTGGTCAGCTGTGACCTGGGCTTTGTGAGAGCCGGTAAGTAGAGACGAGAGGTGGGATGGTCGGGGAGGGGGGCGCGGCCAAGCAGAACTGGACTGTCCGGGCGGGGGGGGGGGGAACCTGTTAACCTGGGCACACCCTGGCACCCCCTCCAGACCGGCCCCCCTCTCCTGTCAATGTGACCGTCACTCACCTCAGAGCCAACTCAGCCACTGTGTCCTGGGACGTCCCAGAAGGCAACATCGTCATTGGCTATTCCATTTCCCAGCAAGTATGAATCACCCCTCTGGGACCCCAACATGTGTCCTTGGTCCCTGGCTTTCTGAACATGATTTCTGTTACTTCCCACCCCTCCCCCACCAAACTCTCCTTCCTCCCATGGGTGGGGAGCCTGGGAACTGCCCTTTGGGTGTTCTAGAGTTTGGGCTCCAGCTCTTGTGGGCTGGGATGAGGCTGTCTTCATCTCTCTGCAGCGGCAGAATGGCCCCGGGCAGCGTGTGATCAGAGAGGTGAACACCACCACGCGCGCCTGTGCCCTCTGGGGCCTGGCTGAGGACAGCGACTACACCGTGCAAGTCAGGAGCATCGGCCTTCGAGGAGAGAGCCCTCCAGGGCCCCGGGTGCACTTCCGAACCCTCAAGGGCTCTGACCGGCTGCCCTCAAACAACTCCAGCCCAGGTGAGGAGGAGTGGAGCTATTTAGAGCTCTGGCTTTGATGGGGCTCCATCACCTCATACTTGATTCCCCTAGACAAGCAACAGATTAGCCTGGTGAATAGCAGGATGATTTCATTTATTGCGCTGGCAGGAAAGGAAGGAAAAGGGGGTGGCATGGGGACTGGGGATAGCCAGGCTGGTAAGAAATTGTTTGAGAGAAGCACTTCTCAGCTGCTTATTATCCAACCCTATTTTACATGCCTGAGCCAACACCTGACCCGCAGCTCTCCTGACTTCATGTTTCCAGCCACCTGTCCTCCCCAGTGGCTCGCTCCCAAAGATGAGCTGCCCCTGCAGTAATGTCAGAGGCAATAACAGATGGGTCTAAGTTGGTCTTTTCCCCTAGCTCCTCCATCCTGCTGGTGACATAGCTCTGAAGCTGGCTCAGTCAGTCATCTGGAGTGTGTCTCTGCCTTTCTCAGGTGATATCACGGTGGAGGGGCTAGATGGAGAGCGACCCCTGCAGACGGGCGAAGTGGTCATCATTGTGGTGGTATTGCTCATGTGGGCTGGTGAGTAAACAACTGGGGATGGGGAGGGACAGGGTGGGAATGAAAGAGCAAAACTCAGGCAAGGTAGGAGGCATCAAAGGAAATGAAAGGGATAGGAGAGAGGAGCTCCTTATCGGAGTTATCGGAGGGCGGTGATCAGGAGAAGCTGGACGAGAATGAGAGGCAGCTGCTGCTAGCCATGAGTGCGTGGACGCCATGACTTCAAAGCATTTCCTCCTTGCATCTTCTATAAGCTGTTCATGGGCACCTCACTACTTGGCTGGGCCATGAGTGAGGAGGTCATGATCGAGGCTCAGAGCGTGTCGTTGTGTTTCAGCGGTGATCGGGCTGTTCTGCCGTCAGTATGACATCATCAAGGACAACGACTCCAACAACAACCCCAAGGACAAGGGGAAGGGGCCAGAACACAGTCCTCAGGGAAGGCCAGTGGGAACAAGACAGGTGATGTGGGGGCCGATGAGGGTGGAAAAGGTGGTTTTATCCCAGAGGAGCAGCCAGGGAAAGAGGGATAGGAAAAGCAGAACAGAAAGTCAGGGAAGGAGGAGTCTGCAGAGAATTGGGAGGGCTCATGACCTTCATGAAATTAGACACTCAGGCCATTTTCTTTCACAGAAAAAGTCGCCATCCATCAACACCATAGACGTCTGAATGGAGCAGCAAAACTGGAAGATGGCTGTGCTAACGGCCTGGGGCTGGGAGCAGTCCAAGTTGGGATGTTTCCAGGGGGGTGATGACACTCCCACAATCTCAGGCTGGTATCCACTCTCCTGGCACTGTCAGCAGGTCCAGAATGTGGATCTGTTGGAATAATCTGCACCCCTGGACCTGGAGCGTGGCTATTCGTTGGGATGTCTCCTCCCATCCCCTCTGCCCGCTCGTTCAACACTGTCCCATTAGGTCCCCACTAGAGGGCCCCGTTTCACCTGCATCAGGACTCTCCGCATACCCAGCTGCTCTCACATCTTGTCTCTGGGCCTCGAGGCAGGGCTGTGGCAATGGAGACTCCTCCTCTCCCAGCAAGCGGACAGCAACACCCGGGGCCTAGAGGTAGAGGCTGCGCTGCAGTACTCCAATGTCTTCCATGGCGCCTCAGGTGCTCCCCCTCTCACCTGGCAGCCTCTGCAGCTACTGGTGAGCTCACCTCCTTGGACATTTTTCCAATAAAGGTTCTTGGACAAACTGGAACTGTCTGGTCAACCATACCACACGCCAAAGACAGGGTCCCACCTTGTGTCTCTGCTGACTTTCCAAGGGCTCCTTGAACCAATTGCAGCTTGACAGAGGCACACTGTTGTAAGGTCC
Source organism: Ochotona curzoniae (assembly GCF_017591425.1). NCBI lineage: Eukaryota > Metazoa > Chordata > Mammalia > Lagomorpha > Ochotonidae > Ochotona > Ochotona curzoniae. The sequence goes on along the minus strand of NW_024466647.1, from coordinate 201,015 downwards.
CCCTTGGACCAGTGGAAACCAAGTCATGTCACCAGAGGGGGCCGACAACTTTTCCATCTTCATTGCCCACATTGGCAGCCCAGCTCCTCACCATGATGTTTTCAGACTCCTTGGGGAACATTGGGCTAACAGTCCCAACAGGACTGAGCATTGGGGACTAATGAAACTATGCAAATGGATCCCTCCACACCACACACTCCTGTTCTATGCGTCCCTATGACTGCATGTCCTGCCTTCGTTCTCCCTGGCATCTTGGTTCAGTCAGTCAAAGTTAGTAATAATTGTTTGGCATACAGGCGTTTGTATCCATGCTCAGTTACCACATAGAGAGGAGGATTCTGGAAATAAAACAAGGGATTGTGTATCCCCTAAACAGAGCACTGTAATTTGAGCTCTGTGGAGAAGGGGGAGGAGGGTTGTTTCCTATGCTTTCTTTACTTCCAAAGGGTATGGCTTTGGAAAGGAATGCCTGCTGACATTTTCAGCCATGATGGGGGAAGGACACAGACTCTAAAAGGGGCGCACATGAGATGTGATCCGGAGGGTGACAAGTCATATTCCAGGAAGACTATGGAGGACACTTGTTGTGCATTTTAAATGGTACTGCTCTGCTACAAGGAGTGAGGACAGAAATTCTCAAGGGACCCCAATGCAAACAAAGATCAAGAAGTCAGCTAGCCACACATCCGACCCTGGGTGACCTGAGGGGAGCCAAGCTCCGGTCGGCCCTGCAGCCTAATCCAAACAGCTGGCTAATCCGGAGGTAAGGCACCTTCCCTGCCAGGGCAAGGGGTTCCATGACACTTCTATCTCAAATTCTGGAAGCACCGTCAATTCCTGGGATAAGGGTGTTACCAATAATATACAGAGCACACGAGGGTGATACAAGCTAGGAGTGGCGAAGGAATGTCATTGATATGAAAATCCATCGGCGTGGGTTGAATCCCAGTCCCATCCAAGCCTGACTGTGTTCATTTGGGCAAGCAACTCTCCTCTGATCTAGAATCTCCTGTTCCGCAAAATGTGGCTAATAACCATGCTCTCCCCTTCAAAAGGTGGACAGCGTTTGGCACAAATAGCCCCGAGATCCTGTACAAGTTGGGTTCAATTTTGTCAACGGCAATAGGGCCATCCCAGCAGCCGCGTAGCCTCCCCGGGAGTTGGCAGGCTTCAAAGACAATGCCCTCAGGCTCGTCTACGTGCACCAAGGAGCGGTGAAGACGGCAGCTACAGGACGCCGAGTTGGCCGAAGGCTTTGGGCGGGGCTCGCTCGTGAGTCGGCAGGCCGCGACGCCATTGGTCGGGAGAAGATTCCGTCAGCTCTCCCGAGGGCCCGCCTCTCCCGCGGTGCGCCCAACCCCCCGCTAGCTCTCACTGCGCTTGCGCACGCCCGGTTCTCTTACGTGCTGACCTTGCGACATGTGTGGCGCTCGGGTCGCGCGTCAGCGTCCACGGCTGTCGCTGCGGCTGCGTGACGGGTTGTCCAGGTAACCGCCGGGAGTTGTCGCTGCCCTGTAGCCTCTGAGAGACGGGTGTGCGTCATGCAGCTGAAGCACCTGAGGACCCTGCTGAGCCCTCAGGTGAGGAGTTGGCGTGTCTGACTTCCCGCCCCCGCCCGCCTTGCGTGGCTCGAGCTGAAAAGTTGAATCCTGTGTAGCGCCTGCTAGGTGACAGGAGGCAAAGTTTGCAGCGGTGACGGGACCCTGCCCCGCCGAACTGATGCTGAGGAGGCTAGACGGACCACCGGCTGCTGTAGCCTTGGTTACATTCCATAAATAGCAATAGTCGGAGGGGCCCTGGGCTGAAACCTTTCGTTTGGAGGGTTAAGATGGAGAAGCCTCAGAGTCACAAGAGGCTGGGCCCCAGGGGAGGGTGGGTTTGCGGGGAGCGAGCAGACCAGAATCCACATCCTAGTCCAGCCAATCATGGAGCCCAGTGACCTGCTTATCTCGGGACTTCAGCCCCTGTCACACGCAAGTTCTCGAGCTGAGTGCCCCCCTTTGCCTAATGAGAGCAATGATAACAGCAACTTAAAGACTGTGAAATAGGAAAACACAAGAGCGTTGTCAAAGCTGAAAGGACCGTATAATACAAAGGCAGTAAGAATATCCTCCCTGACTGAAAGTTTGGTACACATCAGAACAGCACGATTACCGGGTGAGACAGTGATTGACAGAGTCAGAGATACCTGCGTTATGTTCTGGTGCTGTCCCTTGTGTCATGGAAGTTTGAAACCAAGTAAGTGGCTCAACGTTCGGGTGTCTCGGTTCCCTGCCCGTAGTGTCTACATCAGGTTCATGGACTAAGTAGAATAGGGCATATCAAGCAGTTATCGAAGCACCTTGTCTGCAGGGAGTGCTTGCTCAAGGTTAGCTATTGTTATGCTGTCCCCTACCTTGCAGCATTCTCCTGACAGTCCTGTGAGGTGTAGGGCGTAAGGGAAAGGAAAATTAACTGTGGGAATCAAGACTGCTCAACAGAAGTGGCATTGAACACCCTGGGAGACAGCAGGTGATGGATGGGTACTTGGGTGTACTTGGGTCCCTGCCACCCGTGTGGGAGGCCTGGGGAGACCTGGATGAAGTGCCAGGGTTTGAGCTTTGATCTGGCTGAGCCCTAGCTTGTGGTGATTGTCCCAGTAACAGAAGATCTTTACTTATCTCTGTCACTGCGTTTTGAATAAAAATGCTTTTCTAAGTTTGTGGAAATGGAATTAGAAGAAGCTTCTTTAAGTGTGGTGCTCAGATAATAGAAGGAAATGAGAATGACAGAGAATTGAACGATTGCTCAGAAAGCTGCCCTCTGAATGTATAATTTGAAAATCCCTTTTCCCTAATGGAAAAATTGGAAAAAGAATTCTTCCTCAGTCTCTCCAAATGAGATGATGCCATGACGCAAGCATGGCACAGTGCCCAGGCTTGGCATGGCTGTGAAGCAGGGTGATCCACAAAGGTTGGTGAGCCACCCTCTGCCCTCCCAGTCTCAGGTAATGAAGAGTTGGAGGAGAATAGTGGTAATGGTGTGGCTATTTCCTGGCTCTGGTTTGAATATTTTGGTGTCAAAGAGTCCTTTAACTTCTGATTTTGGAAATAGATGAGTCAAGAGTGAAAGGTGTTATAAGCCAGAGTTCTAGAGGGAGAGGAATTAACAACCAATGGAACAGAAGCTAGTAAGTTGTGTTTTTGTTTTGTTTTGTTTTGTTTTTTTTGTATTTCATGCAGCCAAGCCATTAGTGACAGAAACAGAGAAAGTTTAGAAGAGTGGATGATAAAAAGGACAAACAGAATAAGAATTGCCCACCAGAAAATGATCACTTTCTTTAAAAATTTATTTTATTTGTTTGAAAGGCAGAGTCAGAGAAGGAAGTAGAGAAACAGAAATCTTTCATCCATTTGTTCACTCCCCAACAGCCCAGGCAGACCCAGACAAAAGACAGGACCCAGGACCCAACAGCTTCTTCTAGGTCTCCCATATAGTTGCAGGGGCTAAAGGACTTGGACCATCCTCCACTGCTTTCCCAGGTACATTAGCAAGGAGCTGGATCAGGAGCAGAGCAGCCAGTACTGAAGCTGGCACCCATATGGGATATCTGTGTTGCAGTTAGTGGCTTTATCTGAAACACCAAAGCATCCGCCCCAAGATGATCACTTCTAAGATGATTTCTGTGAAGTGGATAGTGCAGAAGTAGCATTTTTCATTTTAAGTCTCAACTCTAATTATATACCCATTTTAGACCTTATGCTGTTTCTTTCTCATGGTCAATTTAGCCCAGAATTTCTTAGCCTCACTTCAGAAGTTTTTCCTGAACAGACCCAGACTGTTTTCCCTGCTTAACCTCCTCTAATAAAAAAATTAATTATTAGTTTCTTTGGAAGGTACAGTTACAGAGGAAAGTAGAGAGAGATCCTCCATCTATTGCTACATTCCCCAGTTGGCCACAGTAGCCAGCAGGGGTGGGGCCTGCCTGAAGTCAGGAGCATGGAACTACATCCCAGTCTCACAAGGGGGTGACAAGGACTCGAAGTTTTTGGACCATCTGCTGCTGCCTTCTCAGGTTTACTAACAGGGGGCTGGATGGGAAGTAGAGCAGTTGGAACTTGAGCCAGCACTCAATGGGATGCTGGTATCAAAGGCCGTGGCTTAACCAGCTGTGCCACAACACTGGTCTGGTCAATTCTTTTTACAAGGCAGTCTCAGTTAGACTTACTCTTTCTTAACAAGAACTTGCCTTTGCTTATGTTATTCACTACACCTCAAATAATTTCCCTCTCAACTGTATCCATTCATCAAAGTATAATTTACAGTCATTGAAGTCTAAAATTAGGGACCATTGCTGTGGCATGGCACATAAAACTGCCTCCCACAGTGCCAGCATCCTGTATGAGTGCTGGTTCATATCCTGGCTGCTCCACTTCTTTTTTTTTTTTTTTATAATTTATTTTTTGTTTTACATTTGGCTGCTCTACTTCTAACCCAGTTCCCTGCTTTTGGCCTAGGAAAGCAGCAGAAGATGGCTTAAGTCCTTGGGCTCTCGCACTCATGCAGGAAACCCAGAAAGAAGCTCCTGGCTCCTGGCTTCAGATCAACTCAGCTTCAGCCATTGCAGCCATTTGAGGAGTGAACCAGTAGATGGAAGATCTTCTGTCTCTCCTCTTCTCTCTGTAATATCTGCCTTTCAAGTAGAAATAAATATATCAGGCCCAGTGTGGTGGCCTAGCAGCTAAAGTCCTCTCCTTGAGCATGCCAGGATCCCGTATGGGTACCAGTTCTGATCCTGGCAGCCCGGCTTCCTATCTAGCTCCCTGCCTGGGAAAGTAGTTGAGGATGGCCCAAAGTCTTGGGACCCTGCACCCGCGTGGGAAACCCCCAGGGGGCTCCATTTTCCAGATCAGCTCAGCACCAGCTGTTGCGGCCGGTTGGGGAGTGAACTATCGGACGGAAGGTCTTCCTCTCTGTCTCTCCTTTTCTCTATATATATCTGACTTTGCAATAAAAATAAATAAATCATTTTTTAAAAAAACATAAATCATAGAACGATTTTAAAAGGCTTTTAAAAATTATAATAATCTTGGGCGTCTCTAAACGTTATAAGTACTATTTTTAACAGGACTTCTCATATTTGCACGAATGTATAGATCCTAAGGCAGAGTTTAAGTTGTGTTCTTCATCTCTCGCCATATCTGGACAAAAGCTTTCCTCAGTAGAGTGTTCAAAAAATATTAATTGAGAGCCCAGTGTGATTGCCTAGTGGCTAAATCCTCACCTTATATCTGCTGGGATCCCATATGGTGCCAGTTCATGTCTTGGCTCTCCATTTCCTTTCCAGCTCCCTACTTGTGCCCTGGGAAAGCAATGGAGGATGCGCAAAGCCTTGGGACCCCATACTCGTGTGGAAGACCTAGAGACACTCCTGGTGCCTGGCTTCAGATTAGCTCAGCTCCAGCCATTGTGGACACTTGGAAAGTGAACCAGCCAGTGGAAGATCTCTCTTTCTCTCTTTCTCTCTTTCTCTCTTTTCCTCCTCCACCTCCTCCTCTCTGTAAAATCTGTCTTCCCAATAAAAAGAAACAAACCAAATATTAATTGAATGAATAGCCAAAGGCCAAAACTTATCAAACCAATTGAATATGTTTCAGTGACTGATCTGGAGTAAGAGGAGACAAGGAGTGCATTAAATCATCGCAGTGGTACAGTTTACTTATTGCCTCTCAGGGATTTTGCATTATGGGTCTCCAAAAGCAGATTATCCTCCTAGTCTTGGGTCTGATGGCCTCGGAGTCTAGGATACGCCTAGGCATCTGTTTGTTTTAAGGAAAGGACCAGGGTCCAGTCAACACTGTTGATGCTGACATCCTATATGAGCACAGATTCAAGTTCTGGCTGCTCTGCATCTGATTTAGCTCCCTACCAATATGCCTGGAAAAGCAGTGAAAGATGGCCTTTGCCTGCTGTTTACCTGGGAGGCCTGATTGAAGCGCCTGGCTCCTGACTCTGCCCGGTCCAACCCCGGCTATTGAGGGAGTGAACCAGTCTCTGGAAGATCTCTCCCTCTGACTCTTCCTTTGTAACTCTGCCTTTCAAAGAAAAAATAAATAAGAAATAAATTTTTTTTTTTAAAAAAGACCATGACAGGAAGAAAACCAACCAAAGTCACACTAGAAAGAATGGAACTAGAAATGCTTTTGTCACACAAATTGGAATAGATAGACAACAACAAGGAAAACTTGGAACCAGACAGGAAACGGTCAGCATGGACTCACACATGCCTTACTAGGTAGGACACAAAGATTAGTTACTCCTCACTAAAGTATTGAAGATTTCTCTGCACACCCCTCCTAAAACTGTTCTGCACTTCAACTGTTGACATATGCCTTGTTAGAGTTATAAGCCAGTTTAGACTATCCCAAAATCTGCCAAGTTCAGCAAAATTAAGCTTCAACACTATAAACTGCTGAATGCTAAAATGAAAATAGTCACGAGACAGCTGAATAGTACCCTATAGCCATTTTAAGGTGTATAGCAGCCGGTTCTGTGTATAAACCAAAATTGAAATGTCAATGAAGTAGTCAGAGGATGCGGTTAAGAACTTGCATTTTTTAACATATTGGTTACTCAATACCATGTCAATTAATTCCATAATGTTGTAAATTGATGTTGATGTTATGTTGTGGCTTTTAATTGATCAGGATGATATTCTGCCAGCTCTGCTTTCAGACCAGAGATGGTCTCCCCAAGAAACCATTGAATTTATCTGGACAATAAGATGCTGGACTCTATGCTTGCAATGAAAGAATCTTAACTGAACTTGAACTGTAGTAATACTGCAGCAAAGTGGAGGAATCCACCATGGGGGGAGGGTATGGGGAGGGGTTGGGGGAATCCCAGAGCCTATGAGACAGTGTCACATAATGCAATGTAATCAATAAAAAATAATATAGAAAAATAGAAGAAGAAAAAAAAAAAAGACCATGACAGGAAGAAAACCAACCAAAGTCACACTAGAAAGAATGGAACTGGAAATGCGTTTGTCATTCTAGACCAACATCTCAGTTTATTTTTACCCATTTTTCTCTGCAGGATGGAGCTGCAAAGGTGACCTGCATGGCTTGGTCCCAAAACAATGCCAAATTTGCTGTGTGTACCGTGGACCGAGTTGTATTGCTGTATGATGAACATGGGGAGCGAAGAGATAAGTTCTCCACCAAGCCAGCTGACATGAAGGTAAAGAAAGGTATACCCCTGTGTACTGTAGCCTGTTGGTGAGGCCTTACAAATTTGAATTTTGAATTTGGAAGACTTCCTAACCCAATGCTTCCTGGCCGTAGACATATAGGAAATAGCCTATCCCAGCCTTTTTTGTTTTGAATCTCTCAGGCTTTTAGAACACACATGCATCTTTTTTTCTTTTGTGTATACTCATTCTGCCTTTTATTTACTTATTTACTTACTTACTTATTTATTTTTGACTCTTAGTATGGCAGAAAGAGCTACATGGTAAAGGGCATGGCTTTTTCTCCGGATTCCACTAAAATTGCCATAGGACAGACGGATAACATTATCTATGTCTACAAGATTGGAGAGGATTGGTAAGGCTATAAACTGGGAGATAGTGTAGCTCAGAAAAGAAGGGGAAGGCAAGAGAAATACCCACTGGGGTGGAGGAACAGGGAGCATGGGGAGCCCAGCTCAGGCATGAATGACAGACTTCCGGAATCTTCCTTACCATTGCTCACCCTAAGTGTTCTACCATCCCAGTCCTGAACAAATCAGTTTGAGGTCACAGAACAGCCTATAAGATTCTGGGGTCCAGAGTGGTGTTGTATCTTTGCTATGAATTGTCCCAAAGCTACTCACTCTCCTCTCATGCCTCCTTTCAGGGTTTCCACAGAGTGATAGGAAACCCTAATGGGCTGGGGAATGTATTTGCCCTTTCTTCCCTTCCTTTTGACACTTTAGTCACGGAAGTAGTTTTTAATATGCTTTCCCTCCTTTTATTTGGCAGGGGTGACAAGAAAGTTATCTGCAACAAGTTCATTCAGACGGTAAAATTCAGACCAGTCCGGGGAGCTTAAGATATGCAAACATTGATCTATCTGTCGGTTTATAAATGTAACCAGGAGTTATCCTTTGTAATGGCTGAGTGGGACTTTGCATGCTGCCTCTCTGTATACTCATTGTTATCTGCTGCCCTCGTAGGAACCCAGTGCTGTCCCTTCCTCGGGGATAGGACACTGGAGTGTCACATGTGGTAGGGCACTGACTTTCTGCATATAGTAACCCACACAGTCGTCCTCCTCATCGTGTCTCCCATACAGAGTGCTGTCACCTGTCTGCAGTGGCCAGCAGAATACATCATTGTCTTTGGACTGGCTGAAGGGAAGGTAAATGAGGGAAGGAAAACTCAGGGGAGGGCTTGGTGGAGAAAGTGGTTCTGGAGAGAAAACTGTGGTCATTCTTCTCCCTGAGGGTCAAGTTCTGCACTGTGGAGGCTGCACAGAGACCAGATGTGTGGCTTCAGATTTTTGGTTTTTTGCTTATTTTTGTTTTTGTTTTTTCCTTTTTCTTCCATAGGGCTTTAGGTGAAGTTGAAAGTGGCCTAACCAGAATCTTGTCTGTTCTCTTGTTTTCAGGTTCGTTTAGCAAACACTAAGACAAATAAATCATCTACCATCTATGGAACAGATTCTTATGTGGTATCACTGACAACAAAGTAAGTAAGGGAGAACCCAGAACTGTTACGTTCAAGCTGTGGGGAAGTCTGGACTGGGAGACTATTGTGGAAAGATTGGACAACTGGTAGTAGAAACCATGGGCAGGCTAATGTTTGACTGAGAAAGGAGATTTTTCTAGGCAAGGAGAATAATGTCTTCCTGTATGTCTCTCTTTTCCTTTCACCCCCAGTTGCTCCGGGAAAGGGATCCTCTCTGGCCACGCAGATGGTACCATTGTTAGGTATTTCTTTGATGATGAAGGCTCTGGAGAGTCACAGGTGAACAAAGGATGCTGGGAGCAGGGGAGAAGGGAATTCCAGGAGTCCTCCAGGAGAGGCTGGACATGTGAGGCATTGAGGCAGAGGGAGGAGGCTGAAGGAGACCTTAGGGAGCAGAATGCTGCCACGGGAAGGTTTTGTGGTTGAGGGGCTGGAGCTCTGCTATTAAAGGAAAGACTGAGTCAGGGGAAGGAAAGTTTCCACAAAGAGAAATCAAGATGCTGGAGAGAAGAGAACTGGAAGATGATTCCCGTTTATGTTTAAAAATGTATTTATGTATATCAATTCAAAGGGGAAAAAAAGTAACTATTTGCTCTGGAAGGGGAAAAAGAAAGAGGAAGGAAAGAAGAAAACCTTGGTGCCTACTTTGTATAATTCAGTATTGCTTGAATCATTTACATTAAGACTTACTTGTATGTAACTTAGCCTCCCCCCCAAAAAATGAGGAGTGGGTGCCCTTAGTGCACCTAGACAGTGTTGGCTAGTGTGTAGGATGCCAGCCGCTGAGGAATTTTGCACCACACACATTACAGGTAATCACACAAGCACCATGTGGTTTCTCTGGGGCATGGGGCCGACTATGTTATGTGCCATGTGTTTGCACACTTGTGTGTTCACACACAAGTCTGAGACCATAAGATGATTTGTGAAACCTTCCAAGTGAGATGCATTGAGGTGGGAGAAGACTGTTGGAAAAAAGGTTTCTGCAGTCTAGAATGATCAGAAAGAGTGACTTCGGGCTGGAAATGAGGCTTTCTAAGGTAGAGTCCTCTCAGAAAGTGATTGCAACCCTGTACTTCTGCCTCAGGGAAAGTTGGTGAGCCACCCATGCCCACCCTACGCCCTGGCTTGGGCAACCAACAGCATCGTGGCTGCAGGCTGCGACCGGAGGATTGTGGCCTATGGGAAGGAAGGCCACGTGCTGCAAACTTTTGATTACAGCCGTGACCCCCAGGAGCGGGAGTTCACCACAGCCGCAGCAAGTCCTGGAGGCCAGTCCGTGGTGCTGGGGAGTTATGACAGGCGAGTCCCCTTTCCAGTGACCTGTTCAGTCTGCTCTGTCTGTGTACCCACACCTTTTCAGCCTCATCCTGCTGAACTTGAGTGGGAGGCTGGACTGGAGCCAGGCCTACACTGGAAAGTCTCAAGGCTATCAGCTCACGTGCCCCTCTTCAAGCCCCTGCTGCCCATTGGCCTGTTGGCAGTTCCAGAATGCACCATGCTCTTGTTTCATCTCCGTGCCTCTCCCTGGGCCCCCACAGCAGAGTCCATCTCTGTTGTGTTTGTATTTCTGTTACCCTTCCCAGCCCATCAGTGGGGAGTTTATCACATGATATTCCAGTTCTGTTTTTGTGTCAATCTGGTTAGACTGAAGAGTCCTTGAGAAAAAGGCTTCTTATTCATCTTTGTATCTCCAGTAACTAAATCAGCATCTGATTTGTAATCCATACTCAGACGTGTGGCTGAACACACACACACAGCTGGGTCTCACCACTCTGCGGCAGCGTGTCTCCTCCTAGTCTTGCAGACCTGTCTTCTTAAGCCTCTCAGCCATACATTTCTCATCTTCCTTTTTCTTCCCTGAATCTATTTTTCTTTTTCCATTTTTTCTCTACTACTGACAGTCCATTTTTCTCACCTGCCCTTATTCTTTCATTTTCTCCACTGTCATTATCTCCCTTGTTCCATTTTATTTATGCCTTGATTTCCCGTCTTTGTGTCATCTCCTACTAGACTTCCCACCTCATCCATTCTCTTATTCCCTTTCTTCTGATATAGCAAAACCAGCTTCCTCCATCTCTTCTGAAAGCCACATGCTTTTTTCAGGCTTCGTGTGCTCAACTGGAGCCCTCGAAGAAGCATCTGGGAAGAGGCAAGACCCAAGGAAATTGCCAACTTGTACACCATCACAGCCTTGGCCTGGAAGCGAGATGGCTCACGGCTCTGCGCGGTGTGTTACTCCTAATCCTTTGCTTCATTGTTGACTTCCTCTAAATTAGGAGAGAAAACAAACAAACAAACAAACAAAAAAACCCCTTTATCCCAAAACACTCTCCATGACACTAGAAAATCTGTTTCCTTCTGAGCCCAACTTAAACATCCAGTGTTGGGCCTGGCGCAGTGGCCTAGTGACTAAAGTCCTTGCCTTGCACACGCCAGCATCCAGTATGGGCACTGGTTCTAACCCTGGTGGCCCTGCTTCCCATCTAGCTCCCTGCTTGTGGCCTGCATCTGCATGTGGGAGACCCAGAAGAAAGTCCTTGCTCCTGGTTTCAGATCAGCTCAGCTCCAGCCATTGCGGCCTCTTGAGGAGTAAATCAATGGACAAAAGATCTTCCTCTCTGTCTCTCCTCCTCTTTGTATAGCTGACTTTCCAATGAAAATAAAATAAACCTTAAAAAAAAAAAATCCAGTGTTAAAGGCAGGAAAGAGAAATTGACACTTCCTTGGAGACCGGTAGGAGCAGAGTTATGTAGGCAGGGCTCACTTCTCCCTTATTACCTCTTAAGTCTGTGAGCCCTGTGGTTACTGCCTCTTTCCTTCTGCTTTCTTTTTATTTATTTAAAGATTTATTGGGCCTGGCGCGGTGGCGCAAGTGGTTAAGGTCCTCGCCTTGCATGCCCGGGATCCCATATGGGCGCCGGTTCTATCCTGGCAGCCCCACTTCCCTTCCAGCTCCCTGCCTGTGGCCCGGGAAAGCAGTGGAAGACGGCCCAAAGCCTTGGGACCCTGCACCCGCGTGGGAGACCCGGAAGAGGCTCCTGGCTTCGGATCGGCATAGTATCGGCCGTTGCGCTCACTTGGGGAGTGAATCATCGGACGGAAGATCTTCCTCTCTGTCTCTCCTCTCTGTATATCCGCCTTTCCAATAAGAAAATAATAATAATAATAATAAATCTTTAAAAAAAAGATTTATTAATTTTTTTTGGATAGTTATATTTACAGAGAGGAGAGACAGAAAGATCTTATGTCTCCTGGTTCACTCCCCAAGTGGCCACACAGCTAGAACTGAGCTGATCTGAAGCCAGGAGCCAGGAGCTTCTTCTGGATCTCCCATGCAGGCGCAGGGTTCCAAGGCTTTGGACATACTCCTGCTTTCCCAGGTCACAACAAGGGGCTAAGTGGGAAGTAGAGAAGCTGTGATACAAACCGGTGCCCATATGGGATCCTGGCACATGCAAGGCGAAGATTTAGCCACTAGGTTGCCACACTGGGCCCTCCTTGTGCTGCTTCCACAAGCTTCCAGCCCTTTTTCTGTCAACTCCTTAGATTCAAGAGTGTAATGGAATGGTGTGATCGCATGTCAGCATACTGTGTTTGTGTGTCTCTCCATTCTAGGGCACACTTTGTGGTGGTGTGGAACAGTTTGACTGCTGCCTCCGAAGGAGCATTTACAAGAACAAGTTTGAGTTGACATATGTGGGGCCTAGCCAGGCAAGTAGCAGATAGCTTGCTGCTCGGAGATTTTGCATGACTCACTTCCCTGCCTTGTGGCTACAATGTCAAGTGTAATTCTCTAGTGGAGCTGCTCTGGGGAACAGAATGCATCATGGCACCTCTTTTTAATTCTCCTGCTATAGAATTCTTTCAGCTTATTCTAAGAAAATGCTTAAGCCATAGACTTAATAGATGCACTGTTGACCAAGACAGTAGATAAATAGGTCTGCCAAGATGAACTCTGTTGTGCATGGTGTTGCAGGCTAACTTTTTTTAGTTCCTGAGTCCACTTGTTCCTTTTCTCTACTTCTGTCCTTTTACACATTTTTGCATTTTATACATTCTTGTTGTGTGTGAGCACTGTTAAGCACTGAAAATATAGAGATAATTGTCTAGGGGATATTGTTTCATAATCAACAAGATCATTATAGCGAAGACCGCAAATATACCAAAAATAATATAGATGCTCTGAGAAATGATGTAAAGAGAGCTATTGGAACATAAAGAGAGTGATTGGCTTTACTCAGTGAAACTTTTGGAATCATATGCTGAAAGAGGTCATGTATGGAAATGTTTCATAAATAGTGAAGCCCTGTTTAAACCTGAGGCTCCATTGTTGTTAACAGTATCACAGCCCAGGTAAGGGAAGCCAGATGCTGGTTTTGGTAAGCACTATGAATATGGGCAAAGGACATAGCAAATTCACTCTTCTCTTGACCTGGGGAAGCCAGAGGGACTCAGACTTGTTCCTTCCCAAGGTGATTGTGAAGAACCTATCATCGGGGACACGAGTGGTGCTCAAGTCACACTATGGCTATGAAGTGGAAGAGGTGAAGATCCTTGGAAAGGAACGTTACTTGGTGGCCCACACATCAGACACGTTGCTGCTGGGGGACCTGAACACTAATCGCCTTAGTGAGGTACGGACCAAAACTGAAGAAGAGGAGATAGGACACCTGGGCTTGTCCCATCTATGGCCCAGGGTCCCTAGGGATAAAATCTTAGTAAGAAGCACTGATGTTCTGGTGTTGGGTGCCTGGTGTTGGCAAAGAAGACCCAGGAGGCTTAGAATCCTGGAGTAGGAAATAGCATAGTTGGACTGTTTCTATGCCATCTCTGAAAACCATAGGGACCAGGGCCCAATCTGAGATAGCACCAGCACGAAACCTCCCCACACTTGATGTGTCTCCCAGGAGGTAATCATCTGGATTGTTTCTCCTGTCTTCTTCCTTTCCACAGGTAGCCTGGCAGGGATCTGGTGGCAATGAAAAATATTTCTTTGAAAATGAGAATGTGAGTAGAGCTTGATTCAGCACTACTGTGATAAGCCTCTTTCTAGCTCTTGTGTCAGAAGGGTGGCAAGTGGCAGGAGATGGGGAGTAAACAGATAATGACAGAGGGAGGAAGAAGTAAGTAGGGGACCAAAACTGGGAGAAAAGTGGGAGTCACCTTGAACTGCCAGTATCACTCCCCTCTGCTGTTTTATTCCATGCCACCTTCCTACCATGTGACAATCTCATTCTTTCCCAGGTATGCATGATCTTCAATGCTGGAGAGCTAACCTTGGTGGAATATGGGAGTAATGACACCCTGGGTTCGGTACGCACTGAATTCATGAACCCCCACCTCATCAGGTAACCTCACATAGATCTCCAAATCCTTCAAACCCAGAGTAGTTCTTTTTTCACTTCTAAATCCTATGTCTTGAGGTTAGTCAAAAAAACTCAAACCATATGGTACTTTCGAGCCCTTGATAAATCTCTTGACTACTTCAGCCCATCTGGCCTTACCTCAACCTTCATGTGTTTCAGCGTCCGTATTAATGAGAGGTGTCAGCGAGTAATGGAAGATAACAAGAAATTGGCTTATCTTGTTGATATTAAGACTATTGCTATAGGTAAGACTCTCTTCTACTTTTAATGGCAAAATAGATGTTTGTATTATACTCCAGTATCTCAAGGTTATGTTAGATGGGGAACCCAGGAATCTGAGAAGATAACAGGTAAAATGTAATTGTATTTTAGGAGTAAAACCATGCAGTGTTCAAGATTGTGTGGTCTATACTTAAATTCTAGCTACAGTCCCGCTGGTGTATACCATATAGACCTGTCCATATTCATTGTGTATGTTCTTTGCATATGTTCCCGGAGTGAAAACTTGTGAATAGAAGAGAAGAAGTATTAGCAAATTTATGAATTTTCTTGTTTAGGCTTCATCAAGTCATAGACTCTTAGCACTAGAAGGGGACTTGTTTTCTCGTAAAGTTTATCATTGATAACTATGATGACAAAGACTATTTTCATCTCACAAATGTTTGAATTTGTAAATTTTATCTGATATATATATATAGACATTTAATTTTATCATGCAACATTTCAAGCATAGTTAAAAGTACAAAAAATGACATAGGGTTCTCTAAAAAGTACAGAGGTTAGCCTGCCTGTATAGGATACCTCCAAGAACGGGACTCGGGTCAAACAATCCACTTCTCTCCTTCCTGCCTGTGCGATCATGGATGATAACTTATATAACCTTTTTGTCTCTCAACGTCCTCACCCACAAAATAGAAACAAAACTAGTTTCTGCCTCATAGAAGACTTTAAGCAATTTCCTATAAATACCAAATACTTAATAAATAAACACTAGCTATTCATACTGATGGTATTATTTATTTACCGATACCCAGGTCTGTCAAATCCTAACATCTCTTATTCGTGGCCATTTTTTTTTTTTTTTTACTATTACAGTGATTCAGTTCTCTAAGGTCTATACTTAGAGTGGAACTGCTGAATCATACAGGAAGTATATCTTTAACTTCGCTAAATAATTTCCAAATTGCTCTCCAAAGAGGTTGGACCAATTTGCACCTTCCTCAGCAGTTAAGAGTTCCCACTATGCGACATCCTTTCCAGTGCCTGAAATTGCCTGCTTCAGAATTTGGCTCACTGTTATATCTGAAACAATATGTCATATTAGTTTCATTTTTTTTAAATTTATTGACCATTTGGATTACTTCTTCTGTGAGTTGCCAGTTCCTGTCCCTTAGCACAATTTTAAAATCAAGTTGTCTGTTACTGACATGAAGTTCTTTGCAAATATATCCATGGACTCTAACAGTTATTTGCATTACAGATATTTTGTCTCTTCTCTCCTTTTGGGCATCTTTTTATGTTCAGACATTTTAAATTTTAATGTATTTCATTTGTTACTTTAAAAAGTTTCTGATTTTTTGTGGTCTTATTTTTAAAATTCTTCCCTGTTCCTTCCTGTACTTTAACATTTTTGCTTTAAAATTTTGCTTTTCACCTGGAATTTATTTTTATGTATAATGTGGGTGGAGATCTAATTTTGTGGGACTTTTTTTTTCCCTATATGTTTAGCCAGTTACTGAAAGTCCATTCTTCACCCACTGACTTGTAATGTCATTTCTCTTATAAACCGAATTTCCATAAACATGAGCCTTTTCGTAAGATAGTATTACGTCTCATGAACATTCTGTTTTTTAAATTATAATTTATTTATTTGAGAGACGGGAAGACAAAAATGTCCCAGGTGTCGGCAATGACCAGGTTGGAGTTGGGAGATAGGAACTCAGTCCAGTCTCTCCCCCGGTGGCGAGAACCTACCTGGTGGAATGTAACGCACGATAACAGGAGCTGCAGTCAGAAATCCAGGCCAGAGCCGCATGTCGGGCCCAGGTGCCGCAGCGTGGGGGCTCGGGCGACTCAACTCCTGGGCCGGGCACCCACTGCTTGAGTGCTGAAACTCTAGACAAGTCAATAGGACGCGTAGGTCGCATTTTCAGTGTGTACAAAGTGACAACCTACTTTTCTTAAACCATTTTTTTTTTTGTCACCAACCAACCCTTTTGAGCGTTTAATAAAATATCACAGAAAAAATACATGCACCCATAATTCCATATATAATTTTAGAGTTCAAAGAGAGTAGTTGGGCCCCTGCAACTCACATGGAAGACTTAGATGAATTTCTGGGCTCCTGGCACAGCCTTAGCCATTGCAGTCCTTCAGGGACTGAACCTGTTTCTTGCTCTCACTCTCTCCTCCTGTCGCTCTGCCTTTCTCGTAAATAATGTATGTCAGTAAGAGTTGTGAATAGGTTTTTAATCAGGAGACTGCTGAAAGCATCACAGCCGACCATGAGTGGTCTAAGTCTGATCATCTCTTCCATTTTTTACAGGATTGAGATCAAACTAAAGCATTCATCCTCTGCATTGGCCAGCCTAACTTTAGTCAGAGATTTCTCCTACTTCTGTCTGAATGCCTTCCCCACTTTTCACCCTGAAGTGTTCTTATTCCACAGGCACTCAAAATTTTTGTGTAACTCCCCAGAGAGAATGTGATTGTCAAGGTCATTTGGTTCATCAGCTTTGACTAGGTGTGCTGAGATGGGCTCATCCTTAATGTGCACTCTACTGCCCTCTAGAGGGCTTCATGAGCAATAGGTACGACCTGTTCGGGATTGCTTTGAGGCAATGCAAGTCTGAGAAGCAATCTCTTTAAAAACAACAACAACAAAAAAAATTGTGTGTGTGTGTAAGAGAGAGAGAAAGCCAGAAAGACACACTAAGATAGCCCATTCCCTGGGAGATCTCACTCCCCAAATGCCTGCTATAGCCAGGGCTGGGCCAGCCAAAAGCCAGGAACTCAGGAATTCAACCCAGGTCTCTCATAGGGCACCTCAAGGACCCAGTCGCTTGAGCCATCCTCTGCTGCCTCCCTCCCTGGTTGCACATTAGCAGTATTCTAAAACTGGGAGCAGGGCTACTGAGCATCCCAAGCAGCATGCTAACTACAACACTAAATACCCACCCCAAACTCTCATTTCTTGATGGGATAGGACCTTTGGAGTTAACTACAGAGTTAAATAAAACCATCTACTACAAGAAGTCCAGTTTCTTAGGCATACTGGCAAAATTATGTTGTAACAACCATTTGCTTTCCATAGTGGCCCACTCTGAAATGAAGTAGCATTCTTAAAGCCCCAAACATATGATTGTAACATGAGATTTTTTTTAGTTTACTTCATGCCTCGTGTATGATTATATGGAATCTTCCTCCTAACTCTGTATCCTTTACTCTGCAGTGGATCTGATTGGCGGCTACAACATCGGGACCATCAGCCATGAAAGCCGTGTGGATTGGCTGGAACTTAATGAGACTGGGCACAAGCTCCTCTTCAGAGACCGGAAGCTTCGTGTAAGATGGTTGACTGGGGTCTTAGGTCTCAGCTGGCCTGTAGAGGCTGTGGCATACTGCCATCAGCATGGTGAATGGTACAGGAGAATCAACATTCTATCTGGTATCGCGCCCTTAAGGAGACTACTATTGCAGCAACAGAGTCAAGAGGGCAGTATGAGAGTTGGTTTCTCTTAACTGTTCAAAAGTCTTTGCCTTCATGTAATTCCCTTGCCTTGCTCTCCTCCTCCTCCTCTTCCTCTGTCCACACCTTTTCAGCTCCACTCACCTGGCATTAGGTGTGTGATGATAGTCTCCTCCTTAGCCCCATAGTGATTCTCATCACCAAATGAAATTGCCAAGGAGTCCAGCCTTGGGGCCAAAGAGAAGGTCGGGGATTCTTCATTTCAGTGAAAGCTACATCACAAATTATCAGATAATCTAATGTATTTGATGGCCTTACTTTTGTAATGCAAGCTGGCCTAGAGTCTTTAAGAATAGAAGTCTGACCTTTACTTAAATTACCTGGATGTCTTCACTCTTTTGGTTATCTCTTGTTTGGCCACACTCAGGATTTGCCAAATCAACACATTAATTCCAAGGGTCACAGGTCAGTGAGCTTTGAGATTCTACATGGAGCTGACACTGTGGGTCATTTCACCTTTAGACAAAGTGCTCAGAACCAGAAGACAAATCTATATCCCATTCTGACTGTGCTCTCTGCCTCTTTCAGTTGCACCTGTACGATATTGAAAGCTGCTCAAAGACCATGATCCTCAACTTCTGCTCCTATGTGCAGTGGGTCCCTGGAAGTGATGTGCTGGTAGCTCAGAACCGTAACAATTTGTGTGTATGGTACAACATTGAGGCACCTGAGCGGGTCACCATGTCTTCTATCAGGGTGAGTGGACAGCCCAGGACCTCAGACATGGTGCTGAGCTGATAAACTGGGGCCCCAATGAAATGCCGGAAGTAGCTGTATCTTCTCTGCCTCACATTCACCATCTCTGATGGAGCTGGTGAGAGACAGACTCTTCCCTACCATCCTTGTTCAGACTCCTCACATTATATTACACCCCTGGAGTTTGGATTTCTGGTTTTGGTGATGCTGGGAATTCATTAGATCCTAAATTGGAGCTCTTCAAATGGGAGGGTCCCTGCCAGGAGGAGTGATCTGGGCCAGCCCCTACCTGCTTCTGTGTTGTAAAGCTTTCACAACCACTTTCCGGTTAAGCCATTTACACACTCAGGGGTCTGCCCAGAGGTGGGAGTAGTCTGTGAAAACAGGAGAAAGACAGGCCCTTGAGCCAGGTTACGAGTGTGGACAGAGCACTTGATGCTTTGTTTTTGTCCCTTCTTTGTCATTTCTTCTCCTCCTTTCTTGGTTATTTTAGACTGAGTCAAAAATCAGCTTGTTTTGTCTTCTTAAAAAACATCTTTTGTTTGTTTGTTTTTTTGGTTAGAGAGTTATACATCATATTTCTGTGACATTTACTTTTGAAGATAT
The DNA here is from genome assembly GCF_017591425.1 of Ochotona curzoniae. NCBI lineage: Eukaryota > Metazoa > Chordata > Mammalia > Lagomorpha > Ochotonidae > Ochotona > Ochotona curzoniae. Next base: position 181,886 of record NW_024466647.1, on the reverse strand, counting down.
CATGTACATTTAAATTTTTAAACATCTTCATCAGCCTCTCACCCTGCTTCCCTTGCAGATAGTATAATAAGGTTTTAACTTTGATCGTATCCTCTTTGCCTTTGTTGTTCAGTGTTTTAGTTTTATCCTTTTTTCCCTCCAAGTTTTGTTCATTTATTTTGAAAGTCAAAGTTAAATAGAGAGAGAGAGAAACAGAGTATCTTTCATCTCCTGGTTTACTGCCCAGATGACTGCAACAGCTATCACTAGGTCTGGCTGAAGTTAGCAGCCAGGAGCATCTTCTGGGTGTAGCTCGTGGGTGGTAGGCATCCAAGCACGTGGGTCATCTTGTTCTGCTTTTTCCAGGTCATTAGCAAGAGCTAGATTGAAAGTGGATCAGCCAAAATACGAACCAGTGCCCACATGCAATGCCAGTATCACTGGCAGTGGCTTTGTCTGCTACATCATAATGCCAACCCATCTAATAATTTTTTTTATCATGAAAATTTGACAGTAATATCTATTGGTTCAATCCCCAGAAGAGCACAAAACATCTGGACCAGGCCGAAGCCAGGAGCCAGGACTCAACCCAGGTCTCCTACATGGGTGGCAGGAAGCCAATTACTTGAGCCATCATCACTGTCTCTCAGGGTCTGCACCAACAGGAGGCTAGAGTAGGAGGGCCAGGGCTGACAGTCAGACTCAGAGCTGTGGGGTACAGGTATCTTGGCTGTTCGGCTAAATATCCACTGTGGTAGCTACCACTTTTAATATTTGCAACATTTGGGAAGTGACACAGTAGACATCACTTGCCACCCCCCCATCCCTGTGTTTAAAAATAAATAAATCTTAAAAACAAAAACAGAAGCATTGTCATACAGTGTTACCTGGCCTCTAGGCATTGCTGTTGTTGTGGCAATGAATATACTTTACCCCCAGGATATTATTGTAGATAAAAGTGTTGTTATCTGCTGCAGAGAAACCAAATGTCAGGGAAAGAAGGGCCTAAATTCCTCTGTGTTTGAATGCTGGGGCTGGGTGCAGGTGGATCTTTTGTACAGTTGTTTCCATGAAAATACTAACCTGGAATCTGTGTGAGCTGGTGGGGATACATTTTTGCAGGGTGATGTCATAGGTCTGGAGCGGGGCGGGGGAAAGACGGAAGTGATGGTGTCGGAAGGTGTGACCACCGTGGCCTACACACTGGATGAGGGCCTAATCGAGTTTGGAACTGCCATTGATGACGGCAACTACACCCGGTGAGAGGCTGGCAGCTGGTGGTGGGAGAGCTGGCAACCAAGAGGAGGACCCAGAACAGGCTGTAGCACTGACCCTCCTCTATTCCGGGCCCTGGGTACCCAGGGAGGGGCTTAGAAGCATAGAGCAGACCTCGGGCCGTCCCCTCGCTCTCCACCCTGCCCCTCCATTCCTGTGTTCTCAGGAGCTTGCCCTCACTCCCTTTCCAGGGCAACAGCCTTTCTGGAGACACTGGAAATGACCCCAGAAACAGAGGCCATGTGGAAAACCTTGAGTAAACTGGCACTAGAGGCAAAGCAGCTCCACATTGCTGAGAGGTGAGGCAACGGTGGAAGGGAAGGGTAGCTGCCTGGGGGCTGTTCTTGCCTGGTATTAAGGTGCCCGTTCCCTTCTAAGTGCCAGTACATGCACTAGAGCCCATCCACAGTGCTTCCAAACACTCCCACCCCAGGTCGCAAGGGTCTGTCTCCTACTGTGCTTCTCACAATGACCTGTTCTGCTGGGAGCCTGCTTAACCCCAACACTCTTCACTCCCTGCTTTGATGTGTATGTGACAGGTGCAGTTGTAGTAATCTAGCCAACAGGCCAAAACATGAAACTTCAGCCTCCTTGAGTTCAAAGTTTGGCTAGAGTGACTTACTTGTGTAACTTTACAAAAGTCACTTAATCTTTCCAAAGCATGTTTTCTTTTTTTTTTTTTTCCTCTTTGTAAAATGGGAATGATAGTAGTATTGCTTTGTCAAGTGGAAGGAAAGGAGGGAGAGAATGTGTGCAGTGAGCTCCCCCCGACTCACTCCCAAGCTGAGATCTCTGTTAGCATTCGACCCCATGCCACCTGGGTCTCCCAATGATCTCTAGTTTCTTGTACCTTGCCCACCCCAGCTCTGACTTTGAGTGATCCATACTTGCCATCCTCGAAGTGCTCAGCAAGTGCCACCTGCAACTGTGTTGGCTGGGAGTCATCCTTGATCCTTCTTCCCCAAACCTGCCACAAGTAGACAGTCAATCACTCCCAAGGATTTTGTCTTCATTTGGCTCAGCTCACATGTCTTGACCCTAGCACGCACCCCTATGTCTTCCACCTGCAGCACCACAGAGCTCTTGCATTCCTCTCACTGATACTGTTCTCATGTCCTACAAGCCATTCATTCTACAGCAGATGAAGACATTATTTAAAAACTCAGATTGTATCATTCTTGGAATTTTCCAGTAGCTTGCTGTTGCACCTCGCATGGAATCCAACCTGCTTGCCATGACCTGAGGTCCTATCAACAAGATTTGGTCTCTGTTTCCTTCTCCTACCAGTCACCTACCACATGTTAGTTGGCCTTGAGCCACACGTGACATCTTTTTGGCTCTTCAGGCCAGCCAGGCTCATTCTTGCCATTGGACATCTGCATTGGCTGTTTCTTCTGTCCACTTTGACTTTCCCTGTGTGCCATGGCTCGTTTCAACTCAGGTCATCTCCTCGGTGAAGGCTTCTCTGTCTGCAGTATCACACAATTTCATTTTTTCAGCATCTCAGATTGTCTGTAACTGCTTCATGATGTGTGTCCATTAGCCATTCCCCCGAGAGCAAGACCCTCATCTTCATCACTTCCTTTTGTGTCTCCAGTGACAATACCTGGCACATAACAGCTAATTCTCAATGACTCAGTGATGACCCTCTAGTACTGTCGCTCTTAATGTTATTGCTCCTGTGCTGTAGGTGTTTTTCTGCATTGGGCCACGTGGCAAAAGCTCGCTTCCTGCACGAGACTAATGAGATTGCAGATCAAGTGTCCCGAGAATATGCAAGTATCATCTCCCCAACTTACTCAGTCTCCCAAGCTGAGATCTGTTAGCATTCTACCCCATGCCTCCTGCATCTCCCAACCATCCCTAGTTTCTTGTGCCTTGCCCACCCCAGCTCTGACTTTGAGTGACCCATTTCTGGACCTGATTGTGAAATCCCAGGACTCAAAGGCTCATTAGTCTTCCTAGCCAGCCAGGGCGTCCTTCTGGCCTCCATGTCTCAGCCTACACAGACAGGGTGTCTCCTTTCGGCCTGCAGGGTGGAGAGGGAACGGACTTCTATCAGGTCCGAGCACGGCTGGCCATGCTGGAGAAGAACTACAAACTAGCAGAAATGATCTTCTTGGAACAGGTAACAGGGAAGAAGGACGTGAGGGGGAAGGGATCTGCAGGAAAAGGCCCACGCCATCCCCAACAATATAGGGAATCTTCCAAACCCTTGAAAGACAGGTATGTGTAGTTGACTTCTCTCCTTCATTTCCTCGTCTTGCATCAGTCAGTACTTTATCTCGGCAGACTTCCTCCTTTGGCCTTCAATTGTTTCTTTCTTTCAGTCTACAATCTTCCCCTTACTCCAGACCCTTTCATTGCCCAAAACTTATATAATTTAAGGTTCTCTCTTTTAAGAGAATTCGCCTTAGAAGGGCCTTTTGTGCAAACAACCCTGAGGCTTAGGAGTCTTTTAGTTTCACAATAAATCTACTTTTGCTATGTGGAAAGGAAGACATGAGACTCTTGGACTTCTGGTGCAGCATCCCAGCCAGGTAAGGGAGGGCTTAAGGATGTCAAATGCTCTTATATTCCTAAGGGGCCCCTTTCCTCTGCCTTGTTCCCCCAGAACGCCATCGAGGAGGCCATGGCCATGTACCAAGAACTCCACCGTTGGGATGAGTGTATTGCTGTGGCCGAGGCCAAGGTACTAGTTTTGTCTCCTCCTCCTCAGGTCAGAATTTGATTCCGCAAATTCCAGAAACTTCCTGTTGTCAAGGAGGCCCCTAGAAACCAGAACTGGGTTGGAGCTGGAGCCTGAGACCTGTGCCAGAGGGATGGGAACAGCATGGGAAGCAGGGCAGGAAGAGAGGGATATGACTGTTGGTTCTCCTCTATGCATGTGCAGGGGCACCCTGCCTTGGAGAAGTTGCGCCGGGGCTACTACCAGTGGCTGATGGACACAAAACAAGAAGAGCGGGCAGGAGAACTTCAGGAGAGCCAAGGGGACGGGCTCGCGGCCATCAGCCTCTACCTCAAAGCTGGGCTCCCTGCCAAAGCTGCTCGGCTGGTGCTGACCCGAGAGGAACTGCTGGCCAACACGGAGCTGGTGGAGCGCATCACCACTGCCCTTATCAAGGGGGAGCTCTATGAAAGGGTAGGGCTGACCTGTCCATAACGGCTGGTGGTCTCTTCCTATTACCACTGGCATTTGATTCTGCATGTTGTCAGGGTGTTACTATCATGTGGTCTGTGTCCACAGGCAGGCGATCTCTTTGAGAAGATCCGAAACCCCAAGCGGGCCCTCGAGTGCTACTGTAAAGGCAATGCATTTGTGAAAGGTACCAGCCACCCACCCACTGCCCACTACTGTCCTTGGTTGCTGTGGCTGCCCAGCTGCCAGCCTCCCAGCTCCTCTTTGGATGATTGGTTCAGGCCGGCTCACTTCACTTCTTCAAAGCCTCTGTCCCTCACCCTTTCTTCATGCTCCATTTCCCTGTCCCACCTGTCCTGGGCCCCATCCCCAAAAGTCTGAGCTGAGTACTTTCTGTATCCCTGGCAGCCGTCGAGCTTGCCCGGCTGGCCTTCCCAGCAGAGGTAGTGCGACTGGAGGAAGCCTGGGGGGACCACCTGGTACAGCAGAAGCAACTTGATGCAGCCATCAATCACTACATTGAAGCCAGGTAGGGTGGCACAATGACACCAGGCAGAACTGAGTAAGAGGTGAAAGGTAGTGGGCTAAGGAAGGAGAGTGGAAGAAGCTCCAATATACAGGTTGAGGAGTTGGTGTGGTGGCATATTAGGCTAGGCCACCTGTGGTGCTGGCATCTCATGTGGACTCTTGTCCGGCTCCCAGCTACTCCACTTCTGATCCAGCTCCCTGCTTATGGCTTGGAAAAGCAGTGGAAGATGATTAAAGTTCTTGGTCCCCTGCACTCATGTGGGAGACCCAGAAGAAGCTACTGGCTTCAGATTGACTCAGCTTTGGCCATTAACAATCATTTGGAAAATGAAATTGTGGATCGGATCTTTCTCTCTCTCTCTCTCTCTCTATCACTCCTCTCTGTAATCTCTGTAAATCCTCTCTGTAATTCTGCCTTCCAAATTAAAAAAGTAGTAAAATATTAAAAAAAAAAAACAAGGTTGAAGTGTATTGTAAGGGTCCATCTTTTTACTTCTATCCATCTGCCTCATCCCTCATACATATGTATATCTTCCCCAACAATGCCAGGTGCTCCATTAAGGCAATTGAGGCTGCCCTGGGCGCCCGCCAGTGGAAGAAGGCCATTTATATATTGGATTTACAGGACCGGAACACCGCGTGCAAATACTATCCTCGTGTGGCCCAGCACTATGCATCTCTGCAGGAATATGAGGTGAGCAGGGGTCCCTTTATGCAGCATAAAAAGGTGCAGTGCAGGCTGACAAGAGGGGACCCAAGACAGGAAACAACTCGCCCAGGGCCCAGGCAGGACCACCACCTGGCAGGAGAAGAAAGTGCTCTATTCTTCCATGTCATTCTGGCATGGGCATAGACCACCACCCCCAACAGAGAAACTGAGCTTCCGGCACTCTTCTGCATCATCCAGCACAAGTGATTCTTCAGGAATAACCCAGCATAGGCACAGTAGGGCAGAAACAAGACCTTTGGCAGGTCCACTGTGTTATCCTCATACTGTTTGGGGAAGGGCTGTTATTCAGCCAGAGGTGTGAGACATCCATCCTCAGCTTATCTTCTCCCTAAAGGTGATTCCACGGATGCCTCCCCCAGGCACCTGGCTCTGTCCCCCTGATCCCTTGCTCTCCCCCACCCCCACCAACCACAGATTGCTGAAGAACTCTATATAAAGGGCGACCGAACCAAGGATGCTATTGACATGTACACACAGGCTGGCCGCTGGGAACAAGCGCACAAGGTAGGTGACAAGAAGCTTCCCAACCAGAGCACTCGGCCTGAGGGTCCACGGTGCCTTGTTCCTTGATCCCTGACTTTGTGCCCCCATCACCAGCTTCCCTGAACACTGGGAAACTGTAGCAGAGTCCAGTGTGGGCCCCTGTCATCCCTCAGCATGGGGAAAGGGAGGGATGAGAGGAGGCCCCTTTTCCCAAGCCTGTGGTTCTGAGCAAAACAGGTGAGATGGGTTTGGGAGCCAGGGGACGGGAGCCATTGCACCTGAACTTCCACCCCTGCAGCGTCTGTCATGCTGATGACTTTGTCCTCATCCCTAATTACACAGCCAGGGGGTGGGTAGAGTATGACCATGTGCACATGTGGTCCAGCACAAGGTGTCATACCCCCTTTCTGCCAAGGCAGGATGAAGTTCTTCCCTAACTCCTTCCAGACTCGGGATTCCCAAGGTGACCAGGATAGTGTGATCAGGAACATTGAGAGGACCTGAGCAGGCAGTTTCCCTGGGAGCCCTGCCCACCCCCACAGGACTGACCCAGGTGGTCTGTGTGTGCATAGCTGGCAATGAAGTGCATGCGGCCAGAAGATGTGTCAGTGCTGTACATCACCCAAGCCCAGGAAATGGAGAAGCAGGGCAAATACCGTGAGGCTGAAAGGTGAGCTGGGGCCTCGGGACCAGAAGGACAGATGGAGTCTGAGGATATGTGTGAGATGTCCCCTGGCCAGAAGGAAGAGACGGCAGGGATCTGGGTCAAAGGAGCCCCAAGTGTCTTTCCCATTGGCAGGCTCTACGTGACAGTGGATGAGCCTGACCTCGCCATCACCATGTTCAAAAAGCACAAGCTCTATGATGATATGATCCGCTTGGTGGGCAAGCACCACCCAGATCTCCTCAGCGACACTCACCTCCACCTGGGCAAGGTGAGGCCTTCCTCTGGCCCGCCCATCCCTGGCCCACTTAGAGTTCAGCTCATGCATCCTGACCCGCCATCCTGCAGGAGCTGGAGGCTGAAGGCCGGCTGCAGGAAGCTGAATACCACTACCTCGAGGCCCAGGAGTGGAAGGCAACTGTGAACATGTATCGATCCAGCGGGCTCTGGGAAGAGGCCTACCAGGTGAGGGAGGAGTCTTTGTTACACTTGGCCTGTACGGTCAGGAGGGGGTATATCCTTCCCTCCTCCCCAGTTTCAGGTGACTTAATTCTAAACTGGCCACAGTATGTTTGAAAATGTCAGGAAGACAAGAGACATGTCCACCCCTACACACACAAGCTTTCCCTCAGAACTTCAGAAGTTTTTTCTGGGCCCTGAGCAATTTCGCAAACTAAGTTGAAAGGCTCTGTGAAATGCAGCCCTCTCCCACTGATTTAGAGTAAGTTCCCGATTCTTGTCAGAGGTCAGGTCAGGAAAGCCGAAGGGAGTTGGGGGCAGCTCTGCACTGGACGATTCAGGAGCGGCCTTGTTTTCCAGGTGGCCAAGGCTCATGGTGGAGCCAGCGCCCACAAGCATGTGGCCTACCTGTGGGCCAAGAGCCTTGGGGGGAAGGCTGCTGTGCGACTGCTCAACAAGCTCGGACTCCTGGAGGCTGCTATCGACCATGCTGCTGACAACTGGTGAGGCCCCTGCCCAGCCAGAGTGCCCACACAAGGAAGGAAATTCATGTTGAACCGAAAAAGAAACAGCCCCAAAACCCAAGGGGAGGCTTGGAAGGACACTAGGGGGCGGTGAGAATCAGTGGGGTACCTGGGCACTGGGGCCGGAGATGAAGGCATCCCCACACAGGCTCTTAACTGCTCAGCCAGACGCCTGCCTCAGGGCCAGCTTTTAAAGCTGAGACTGCACTAACAGAAACCTCACCCTGAATCTTGGAAAGAACTTTTCTTAAGCAATCGTTACAAAGGCCAGGGGTAGAACCGGGTGACTAAAGAAGACTCAGGGAGGCAGGATTCCTGCTGACCTGGCTGGAGCCCAGAAGGTGGCATGGGAGCCTCCTTCCCCATCAGCCAGGGTGGCAAGGCTCAGGCTTCCGTCTCCAAGACTGGTTGGCGTTACGGCTGCCTCAGGTGTCTCTGCATCCTGAGTGACACCTGTGGCTGAAGTCACCATCCCTGGGCTGCAGTGTGCCTGACTTCCCTTACATTTCTCTCTGTGCTTCTAACATTTTATATCTGTTGCTTTCATTCTGTCCCTTTTATGCACCTCAGGTCCTGCTCTTTTTTTCTTTTTTCTTTCTTTTTTTTTTTTTTTTTTGCATTCTGATTCTCTTTAACTCTCGTTCAAGGAAATACCAAATAAGCAGACTTTATTTGCACCTCTCATTCCAGCTCCTTTGAATTTGCCTTTGAACTTGCTCGGCTGGCCGTCAAGCACAAAACTCCCGAGATCCATCTCCGATACGCTATGTACCTGGAGGATGAGGTACAGATAGGACTTGGACCCCAGGAACAAAGCCCTGCTGATCTATCCCCTAGCCTGCTGCTGCCCTGCAGGATCCCAAGTGGCCACTCTCCTTTTCATGCTGCTTGGCTGCCTTTCTCCGCCTATAGGGTAAATTTGAAGAGGCTGAAGCCGAGTTCATCAGAGCTGGCAAACCCAAGGAAGCAGTGCTCATGTGAGTCACCCTGTGAGCTCCTCCATCCTTCCCTCCCAGTCACAACTCCCAGTCTTCCTGGTCTGCCTGCTACCCATCAGTCCTGCACTCCTTCATGCCACGGTTCTCTGCCTCTCACTATTTGTGCCACGGTCCTCTAATTCAGCTTATCCTGCATCCCCACACCGGGGCAGGTTTGTCCATAACCAGGACTGGGAAGCAGCTCAGCGTGTGGCCGAAGCCCATGACCCTGACAGTGTCGCTGAGGTGCTTGTGGGTCAGGCCCGGGGAGCCTTGGAGGAGAAGGACTTTCAGAAAGCAGAAGGGCTACTGCTTCGGGCCCAGAGACCTGGCCTGGCCCTCAATTATTACAAGGTGGGTACTGAATTGGAGACCCTGAGGGAGATTGAGGGCGAGAATGAGGGCAAAGCCGACCCCGGGAACTGAGCAATTGGGTTAGTCGGTGAGGCAAGAGGAAGGAAGACCCAGGAGTCGGTGGCCTGGAGTAGCTGAGAGGCAGCAGGGAGCCAGGCTGCCTACTTTTGCCCCTCTGACTCCTGGGAACCTGAGCAGGAAGCTGGCTTGTGGAGCGACGCACTGCGCATCTGCAAGGACTACATGCCTGGCCAGCTGGAGGCCCTGCAAGAGGAGTATGAGCGGGAAGCTACCAAGAAGGGGGCCAGGTATGGAGCCTGAGGGCTGGGGTGGTCCCCAAGATGTGCCCAGGAGAGGTCGTGCTAAAAGCCCTGATCCACACAGGAGCGTGGAGGGGTTTGTGGAGCAGGCCCGGCAGTGGGAGCAGGCCGGAGAGTACAGCCGTGCTGTTGACTGCTACCTCAAAGTGCGTGAGTCTGGGAGCAGCAGCCTGGTGGAGAAGTGCTGGATGAAGGTGAGGCCGTGGGGCCTTGCTCTCTCTCCCCTCTGCAGGCCAGCCCCGGCCCTCCCTGCTGTCATACTTGGCTTTCTCCCACATCATCTTTTCCTCCTGTCTGTTGCTTTCAATCAAATAGCAGGTGGCTGTCAAGGGCCCTCTTAGGTTAGAGCCAGAACTTGGGAAGGTTATGAAAACAGGACAACGGATCATGGCTTGATTCACTGGAGCCCTTCCATAACACATGGGAGACCTGGGTTAGGATTCAGGCTCCCAGCTTCAGCCCCAATGAGGGGCTATTGTGGGCATCTCTGGAGTGAACCAGCAGGTGGGAGATCTCTTTGGATATCCAAATGAAGAAATACATTTGGAGGAAAAAAAATCCATGCATAATTTTTTATAATTCTCGTTTTCCACAAACCCTTTGAAGACTATATATATATATATATATATATATACAGAGAGAGAGAGAGAAATTGATAACAGGGAATTGGCTTACATAATTATGAAGATGGACGAGTGCTGAGATCTGCAGGGTGAGTTGGCAAGCTGGAGATCGCGGCAGCCCCATGTAGGTTCTGTGTAATGGCCATAACATTGAGACCCAGAAGGAGCCCATGCATGGGAAAAAGCCGGTGTCCTAGGCTACAGTCAGTCAGGTGAGGGGAACGCTGTCTCACTCAGGAAAAGGCAGTCTTTCTGTTCTGTTGAATGGGAGAAGGTCCTTCCACATTCTGGGAGTGGGATGGGCAGTGGGCCTTCCTACCCACTGATTTCAATGCTAAATTTATCCAAAACACCCTCACAGAAACATCCAAAATAATGCTTGATCAAATATCTGGATACCACATAGCCCAGTCAAGTTAACATATAAAAATGATCACATATATTTATATAACCACATTGTCATATTTTTAAAATCAAAATGTGTAGTTTAGTTTACATAATGCACTTCTGATAGAGTACGATAGAGGGCCAGCATTCTGATACAGCAGGTAAAGCCGCCACCTATGACTCCAGCATTCCATATGGGCACTGGGTTGCGTCCTGGCTGCTCCACCTCCTATCCAACTCCCTGCTAAAGTGGCTGGGAAGTCAGTAAAATATGGCCTGTGCTTGGACCCTTGAACTCACATAGGAGATCCAACTTGAGGCTCCTGGCTTAGCCTGACCCAGCCCTTGTCCTTGTGGCCATTTGAGAGTGAAACTGGATGGAAGGTCTTTCCTCTGTCTCTCCTCCTCTGTGTAATACTGCCTTTCAAATAATTGAATAATTTTTTTTTAATATATAGTTATTGTGGTTTAGAGACTTCTAAGGCTGGCTTAAAGACTGTCCCACAAAATGTTGGGTTGAAGTATTGATTTGATGATGTGCTTGCAAAATTTCCCTTACGTTTCTTAGGCCTTATAAATTTTATTTTAAGACTTGTTTATTTTTATTGGAAAGACAGATTTACAGAAAAAGGAGAGGTAAAGAGAAACATCTTCCATTCACTGATTCAATTTCTAGGTGGCCACAATGACCAGAGCTAAGCCAGTCCAAAACCAGGAGCTAGGAGCTGCTTCTGGGTCTCCCACATGGGTGCAGGGTCCCAAGGCTTTGGGTCATTCTCTGTTGCTTTCCCAGGCCACAAGCAGGGAGCTGGATGGGAAGTGGAGCAACTGGGACATGAACCAGCACTTATATGGGACAGCATGCTTGACAGGTGGAGGATTAGCTAGTTGAGCCAATGCATCAGCCCCAGGCCTTATAATTTTAATTTTTACAAAATTTATCTTTTATTTTTATTTATTTATCTGAAAGGCAGAGTAATAGGGAAAAAGAGAGATGGGGAGACCTTTCTGCTGGTTTTCTCCACAAATGGCCACAATAGCCAGGTCTGTGCTAGCCATGCCAGGGACTCTAACTTAGTCTCCCATATGGGCAGAATGGCCCAAGTACTTGGATTATCTTTCACTGCTTTCCCAGGCACGTTAGCAGACAGACTGGAAGAAGAACAGCCAGGCCTCATCAGCACTGTGGGATGCCAGTGTTGACACGCTGCAGCTTTAACCCACTGGGCCACAGTATCAGCCCATATTTATTTATTTTCATCTTTTTAAAAGGTAGAGTGGCAACATATTAGAGAGGTTTTCTATCTTTTGGTTCACTTGCTAAGTACTTGCAACAGGGAGGAACGGGAAATTCTATCCTAGTCTCTGTTGTACATGGCAAGGATCCAAATATTTGAGCCATCATCTGCAGCCTCACAAGGTGCATTAGCAGGAAGCTGGGTCAGAAGTGGAGGATCTGGAAGTAGAACTGGTTTGTCTGTGTGAGGCACAGGTGCCCCAAGCAATGACTTAACACACTGTGCCACAGTGCAATGGGGTTCTTTTTTTTGGGGGGGTGGGGGGGAGTCAGATATACAGAGAGAAGGAGAGACAGAGAGGAAGATCTTCCATCCGTTGATCCCCAAGTGGCCACAAGGACAAGGGCTGGGCCAATCCAGAGCAAGAAGACTGGAGCTCTTCTGGGTCTCCCATGTGGGTGCAGAATCCCAAGGCCTTGGGCTGTCCTCAACTGCTTTCCCAGGCCACAAGCAGGGAGCTGGATGGGAAGCAAAGCCGCCGGGATTAGAACCGGTGCTCATATGGGATCCTAGCACATGCAAGACGAGGACTTTAGCCACTAGGCTACTGTACCGGGACCACAGTGGGGTTCTTACAAGTTGAGTAGCTCCCAGAAATTAGAAGGGAGGATGGAGAAAGCGGGGCTGACATAGTCAGGTGAAGGCAAGAGTAGGGGAGTACTGCTTCCCTTTCTTTACATGGCAACTCCCCCCCCGGGCTCAGCGTGCCTGTCCTCCTGTCACTGGGAGCCTTCCTCCGACCAAGCTGAGGAAGGCATCGTCAAGTAGAGCCCAGAGCAGTAGCAAGGATCCAGAGTGAGACACATCAGAGGCCTCATGAACTTCCTGACTCTCTCTCTTTCTGCCTCTCCTTCTCCCTCTATAAATCTGCCTCTCAAATAAAAATAGATATTTATTTTTATTACTATTTTATTTTATGACACAGTTCCATAGGCTCTGGGATTTCCCTTAACCCCTCCCAAGCCCTCCCCCCATATTGATTTCCTCTATATTATTACAATAGTATAGTTCATAAACAGTCATAATTCCATCATTGTGGGCATGGACCATGCAGAGTCCAGCATTTTTTTTAAAGATTTATTTATTTTTATTACAAAATCAGATATACAGAGAGGAGGAGAGACAGAGAGGAAGATCTTCCGTCCGATGATTCACTCCCCAAGTGAGCGCAACGGCTGGTGCTGTGCCAATCCAAAGCCAGGAGCCAGGAACTTCTTTCCAGGTCTCCCATGCGGGTGCAGGGTCCCAAAGCTTTGGGCCGTCCTCGACTGCTTTCCCAGGCCACAAGCAGGGAGCTGGATGGGAAGCGGGGCTGCCGGGATTAGAACTGGCGCCCATATGAGATCCCGGTGCATTCAAGAAGACTTTAGCCACTAGGCCACGCTGCCAGGCCCAGAGTCCGGCATTTTATTTTTAAGATAACTATAACAGTTTCATTGGGAATCCATCTTTAATCTCAAAGTAGAGATGGGAGAATATCTACTTTTCATCCCCTTAAATGAAAAGCCACAATACAAAATCAACAACAGGAACAAAAATGGAAATTTACAACATCATGAAGTTAACTAACATGCTACTGAATGACCAATGTGTTAGAAAATGCAAGTTCTTAACCAAATCCTGTAATTACTTCATTGACATCTCAATTTTAGTTTATACATAACCAACTGCTGTAAACCTTAAAATGGTTGTAGGGTACTATTCAGCTGTCTCAAGTCTTTTTTTTTCATATTTATATTTAGCAGTTTATAGTATTCAAGCGAGATTTTACTGAACTTCATGAATTTTAGGATAATCCAAACAGGTTTATAACTCTAACAAGCCATATATTAGCAATTGAGTAATGGAACAGTTAAATAAAAATAAATCTTAAAAAAAAAACCCAAAGATGCTATTTGGGCCACTTACTTCCCCCATCATTGTCCCCAATGTCTTCTGGCTCCACTTCTGCTTTTGCTTCCTGCTCATGTGCATCTTGGAGACAGCCAGTGGAGCCTCAAGTACTCGGGCCCCAGCCACTCACGTGGGAGACCCCAACTGACTTCTGGCCTCTTAGCTCTTGTGGACATTGTGGAAATAAACCAGCAAATGGCAGGCCCCTTTCTGTCTTCCAAATGAAAGTAAATTAAAATGTTCAATAATAAATGTTTTACTTCTTTATAAAAAGAATTTTTGTTTGAGGGCCCAGAGCAATAGTATAGCGGCTAAAGTCCTCACCTTGCACGCCCGGGATCCCATATGGGCGCCGGTTCTAATCCCAGCAGCCCTGCTTCCCTTCCAGCTCCCTGCCTGTGGCCTGGGAAAGCAGTTGAGGACGGCCCAAAGCTTTGGGACCCTGCACCCGCATGGGAGACCTGGAAAGAAGCTCCTGGCTCCCAGCTTTGGATTGGCTCAGCTCCAGCCATTGCAGCCATTTGGAGAGTAAATCATTGGACAGAAGATCTTCCTTTCTGACTCTCCTCCTCTCTGTGTATCTGACTTTCCAATAAAAATTAAAAAAAAATATTTGAAAGGCAAAGTTACAGAGAGAAGGAGCAACAACAGAGAAAAAAATCTTATCTGCTGATTCACTCCTTAAATGGCCACAACATCCAGAGCTGGACCAGTCCAAAGCCAGGAGTCAGGAGCCTCATCCAGGTCTCCTATGTGGGTATAGTGGCCCAACCACTTGAGCCATCCTCCACTGCTTTCCCAGCACATTAGCAGGGAGTTGGATTGGAAGTGGAGCAGCCAGGATACAAACCGGTACCCATATGGGATCCCTGCACATGCAAGGCGAGGACTTTAGCCACTAGGCTTCCATGCAGGGCTGTTGGCCCCACTTTTTCATACCAAGTCTTTCCAGTTCAATGTCTAGAAGAGGGTGGGAGGAAAATAACTGCTTACTCTCCTAGACTCTTCATTCTAGGAGTTCCTTACATTTGCCCTATCAAGATTTTATCTGTAACAAAGAACCTGAGAAACCAGTTTTCCAAAAGTGGCAGGACCAAATGCAGTAACCTCAGACAGCCAAGTGTCCAAAAGAGATGCCGATAGGAATTTACAGGTTAGGTCCACCAATGGCCAGCTACAGACTCTGACATGGCAGGAACCAAGCTTTGTTGAGGAGGGCACAGGGGAAGAGAAAGGAGTGCAGCAGGAAAGTTGGCATGTGGGAGGAAAATATTTGTTGTTAATCAGGCTGAGGTCCCTCATAGCCATTTTTTGTTCAACCATGCAGGCAGCTGAACTCGCCATCAAGTTTCTGCCTCCTCAGCGCAGCCTGGAAGTGGTTCGGGCTGTTGGACCCCAACTGATTGGAATTGGAAAGCACAGTGCAGTAAGTAGCGTGGCAAGACTGTGGATAAACAGATTCCCCAGGCACAACAGGGTAGAGCAGTGACACCCCTGGCACACTGGGCCTCCAGGCAGGTGCAGCGAGAAACCAGCAGTGGAGGAGGCCAGGTCCCGCCTAACTCCCCCTTGTGCAGGCTGCAGAGCTCTATCTGAACCTGGACCTCATCAAAGAAGCCATCGATGCGTTCATGGAGGGCGAGGAGTGGAACAAGGCCAAGCGTGTGGCCAAGGAGTTAGACCCACGGTAAACTCTCGCCCTCCTTGTTGCTGGGATAGCTTCTTTCACTTGCGCAGATGGGGAGGATATACCCACAGTGGCAAAAACCGTGCAGTTAGACACCAATCCATCTCCACAGGTATGAGGACTACGTGGACCAGCACTATAAGGAGTTCCTCAAGAACCAAGGCAAAGTGGACTCGGTGAGACAGGCAGAGGCTCCAGACAGGCTGCAGCCAGCAGGGCCCCTCACCACTGCCTCCCGTCCCTCCCGTATCATCGTCCTTGTCCCTGAACTTAGTGTTTTCCTCTGATCCACAGCTTGTGGGTGTGGATGTGGTGGCTGCTTTGGACCTGTATGTGGAGCAGGGCCAGTGGGACAAGTGCATCGAAACAGCCACCAAGCAGGTGCCACTCGCCCCTTCCTGTCCCTGCTCCTTCCCTTTCTCTCTCCAACCCAAGTGCATGTGTCTTGCCTCTCCCAAAGCCCAAACCCAAGCTACTCCCACATCAGCCTCAGAACGCTCAGACCTGCACACCCCGAAAGTGGGTCAAAGGTTTACATCTGCCCTTTGCTTCTTAAACAAACCTCTGGACTCAGATCACCCCAGTCTGCTCCCTGCCTGACCCTGCTGATCCCAGCCTGGCCCATGCTTTTCCTCTACCCTGCCAACAGAACTACAAGATTCTGCACAAGTATGTGGCTTTGTATGCAACCCACCTGATCCGAGAGGGCGGTTATGCCCAGGCCCTGGCCCTCTATGTACAGCATGGAGCCCCTGCTAACCCACAGGTACCAGCCCTCTCCTGGGGTGACTAGTGCCTCCAGGACTTGCCTCTTCTCAGAGCCCCCAGCCCCTCAGGAACTGTCTTCAGCCCAGAGTCCCCATGCCAGCCTTTTCTGTAGAGTACAGCCTCTGGAGAGAGCCATGGACCATCCCACCCCACCCCATGACCCCCAGCTTAGCCAGTGTTTCAGGGCAGAATCCCACATGAACCTCCAGGGCCTCCTGCCTCCCTCCTACAGACTCAAGGCCCACGAATGCTGGGCCTCAGGGCTTTCAAGCAGCAGCTCACACCTGCAAAAAGTTATAGTGACTTTCTTGCTCCATTCTTTTCACTGTCATTGGCACAGGCTCACCTGCACACACGCACACATCAGAGCCCATCTCTCCTCCCTCTGGCACTGCTTCACTGATTATGTCCCCCAGTCGTGGCTTTCTCACTCAGATATGCTTCCCCCAACCTCTAGAACTTCAACATCT
This sequence comes from Ochotona curzoniae, assembly GCF_017591425.1. Classification (NCBI taxonomy): domain Eukaryota; kingdom Metazoa; phylum Chordata; class Mammalia; order Lagomorpha; family Ochotonidae; genus Ochotona; species Ochotona curzoniae. Next base: position 165,328 of record NW_024466647.1, on the reverse strand, counting down.
ACAAAAGGATCTTTGCCGATATCGTGAGCTCCCCAGGGACCAACTGTGCCGAGGCCTATCACTGCTGGGCTGACCTGAGGGACGTCCTCTTCAACCTGGTGAGGCAGCCAGTGTGGCCGCAGGGTGGAAGGGCCGCTCTGTCTGCCCCAGGCCAGCCTCTTCCATGCTCCAGACCCTTTCCCCTTGGGCGCATCTTACCTCCCTGTGGCCAAGAGCCTCCCTCACCTAGAAAGTGGCCACAGAGAGGCCTGTCAAGGGGCAGGAGGAAAAGAGGTCTCCTGTCTATTGGTTCACTCGCCCACAGGGCAGCAAAGACTGGGGCTAGGAAAAGCACCAGCCAGAAGCCCAAGAATGCCACCTGGGTCTTCCACAGCAGCGCAAGGGCCAGCCTCTATTGCCTTCCCAGGCACATCAGCAGGGAGCTGGATTGGAAGTGGAACAGTGCCCATATGGGAATGCTGGTGTTGCACTTGGGAACTTAACCTACTACAGCACTGGTCCCATGCTCTCCTTCCCTAGTGTGAAAATCTTGTGAAGTCTAGTGAGGCCAACTCTCCAGCCCACGAGGAGTTTGAGACCATGCTGCTGATTGCCCACTATTACGCCACTCGCTCTGCAGCCCAGAGCGTCAAACAGCTGGTGAGACATGGAGGGGGTGAGGAGTAGTCATGAGGCGTGACTTCAGATGTGTGAAATTGGATGGATTCAAATTCTAGATCCCCAGGCTTGGGCTCTGGAAGCTCCCTGCCTCTCTTCCAGCTGCTCTTCTAATCAATCTTTGACCCCTGAGCAGAGGTTTTTCTTTCTGTACCAATTTGACCTTGGGGCTGTGCCCACACACACAGCTCCCACTTCATTGTGTAAACATTTCAAGTCCTTTGATCTCTTTATTCATCTCTATTTATAACATGCACTCACTTCTTGCTTGTTCATTGTTTTATTGTAAATTCATGTGCTTGGAAAGCAGAATTCTAGAAATGGGAAGAACCTTAGAAATAATCTAAGCCCAGTTCTCTTGTGCATATTTAACCAAAAAAAAAAAAAAAGCCTATGACACAGAATGGCGGTGTACCTCGGGGCAGTACTGACTGGAGTTCCTGGTTCTGGGCCTCTGAGTCAGGTAGCTCACGCATTGTGGCGAAAGCATCATAACCCTTCCTCTTCAATCCCCAGGAAACAGTGGCTGCCAGGCTTTCGGTTTCACTTTTACGTCACACTCAGCTACTACCTGCAGACAAGGCCTTCTACGAAGCGGGCACTGCTGCCAAGGTGCGCCAGGACCAGGAAGGGTGGGGCCAACATGTTAGGGAAGTTAGAAGCTAGAAAATAGAGACTGTCTCTCTGCACATGTCCAGCAAAGCTGAGAGCTGCAGGCTTGACCGTGTCCGGGGATACAGTTCTCCATCCTCCAGGATTCCCCACCCTTACCCCACATCCCTGAGAAGCAGGCCCAAGCCCAGCTCACTCAGACCCACCTAGGCCTTCTCTCTACTTACAGGCGGTTGGTTGGGAGAACATGGCATTCATCTTCCTCAACCGCTTTCTGGATCTAACGGATGTGAGTAGAAAGGCTGTGCCCAGGAGTTGGTAGGTGTGGTGTCACACTGCGTCTGTCTCATAGTTACCCACTTGGCCACAGGCCATTGATGAAGGGACTCTGGATGCCCTTGATCACTCGGATTTCCAAGATACGGACATTCCTTTTGAGGTGCCACTCCCAGCCAAACAGCACGTACCGGTAAGGGCACAGGATTGGCCACGGGGAAGGCCACCCCAGCGTGAGTGCATTGAGGGGGAGGGCATCGCAGTGTAAGGCTGGGATTGTGTCCCCAGAGATCACACATGACCAAGGCTGAAAATAGAACAAGGGTTTAGCAAAGCCCATTCCACAATCCCCACTCATCTCTCCCTGCCCTTCCCAGGAGGCCCAGAGAGAAGAGGTTCGAGACTGGGTGCTCACCGTCTCAATGGACCAGCGACTGGAGCAGGTTCTACCTCATGATGAGCGAGGGGCCTACGAGGCCTCCCTGGTGGCAGCAAGCACCGGGGTCCAGGCATTGCCCTGCCTCATCACAGGTATGGGCCCCCACAGTACCCCATATCCCAAGGCAGGTGGGAGGGAGGGGACTACAGGAAGATAAAGAAACCATTTTACTGTGGATGCAAAAGATGGGACCATCCTACTCTCCCTCTCCCTGGTCTCCCCTTCATTCTGTCCCCTCGGTCTCTCAAACCTCAGCTCATCCTTTTTCTCCTTCCCCCACAGGATACCCCATCCTGAGGAACAAAATTGAATTTAAGCGGCCAGGGAAGGCTGCCAATAAGGACAACTGGAATAAGTTCCTCATGGCCATTAAGGTTAGAGAGGGAGGCTTGAAGGGTGAGGGAAAGCAGAGAAGCAATGAAAGGGAAAAGCGCCCCAGAGGGTGGGTGGGATTGCTAAGAAGGCTGATGCCAGCTCTGAGCTCCTCTGCTGGAACACTGGGGTGGTGCCGACTGTCTTGGGGTCAGCCATGTCCTCAGCATTAGTGTTCTGTCCGTTTGTTCACAGACCTCCCACAGCTCCGTGTGCCAGGATGTGCTCAAGTTCATCAGCCAGTGGTGCGGAGGGCTACCCAGCACCAGTTTTTCCTTCCAGTGAACGCTGGAACAGAGAACAGCCAGGGTCTCTGCCCCATTAAAGTTTTGTAAGTAACTGAGACCACTTGTACGCTTTGGTCAGTGCCCCCACTGCCGCACAGTGCCGCTTGCTCCACAAGGAATCATACCAACCAAAGAGAAGAAAAGCTCTTTTATTGCTATGGTTTGTGTCGCCCTGGGTTGAGAACCCCATGCTCAGTAGAAAGAGCCCTTGTGGACTGACTGGATCTTGGGACAGCACCTGGTTCACAGAGGCAAGAACCAACCAGGTCAGCGCAGCTGACCCCACTGCCTCCCCAGCCCCCTCAGCCCAGCCCCTGCTGCCCACCCTCACCTGCCCTAGACCCAGCTTTTCTGTGACACCGGCCTCTCCAACCCGCCATCCAGGAGCTGCACGTTTTCTTGCCTCTTACACTTGGGCGGTTCAAGCTCCATCAGTTCCTCCAGCTGCAGAAGAGGGCAGAGTCAGCCCTGGGGCCCTGAATTGCTGATCCCTGCCCTTCCTGCCAGGCCACCCCGCCTCACCTGGCCCTGGAGCTCCTCCTTCCTGCAGGGCCCCACTCCACGCAGGGTGAGTGCAGCCACGCAGCAGTAGCCAGAGAGGGCAGCCTCTGCTGCAGACATAAACAAGGAAGGAATCCAGAGGGCCAAGGCTGTGTCCTGGAAGGCCAGAGGGAAGAAAGGGGCTCAGAGGGCCCAGCAGAGCATGCGTCTGCGGGCTACAAGCAGGAGTAAAGAGAACCACACTCACATAGATTCTCGTGGGGTCAAACGGGCAGTCAGAGTATCCAGAGCCCTGGTCCTGCGGTAGCCGGTGGCAGTCAGCCAGAAGCCGACTGCCACCATTGGCCACTGTGAGCGCCACGGCCAGGAGGAGACCCAAGGAGCAGGCGGCAGACACGAGCAGGTTCACCAGCGCGAGCGCCAGCAGGGCCCAGTGCTGGCAGGGACGGAAGAGCAGCTTGGACCTGGCTTAATCTCAAGGACTACACGCCTCCATTTCTCCCTGTGAGGCTCCTCTTGCCGCCCTCTCCAGCCCCGTTTCTCAGTAGCCCCCTCTCTCACCAATGGCGGGCGAAGAAGGTTCTTGGAAGTCAAGAGGGCCACAAGTCCCACGGAAACACTCTGTGAAAGACACCAAGCCTGTGGCCTGCTGGGTTCCCGGCGCGCGCGCCCTCCCGCCCGCCCATCCGTGCGCTCACCAGCAGCCCCGAACCCACGGAGATGATATTGGCGGTGGTATACTCGGGCGTCACGGCTCCGTGCGGATTGGCCACGTGCCGCAGGACGGTGCCATGCAGCACGGCTCCCAGCAGCAGGTTCACGTGGCCCACCAGGATCAGCGCGAGGCCCACGCGCATCAACCGCCGGGGCCCCCGGGCGGCGTCTGCAAAGCACCGGGAAAGGGCAGGCCTGAGCCTGGCGCTTGGGCGCCAGCGGCCCCGGCTCGAGGCGCCGGGCAGAGCGTGGGCCGTGCGCCGGGCACCCGCACTGGCAGGGGAAGGAGGAGAAAGTTACCGAAAGTGCAGACGCCGCAGGCCCGCATCCCGACCCGCCGCCCCGCGCCGACGGCCCCGGCAGTCTACCTGGGCCCTGGCGCCGCCCTCCGCCCCGCGGCTCGGCCCGCCCAGGCCACCTGAGGCCCTCCGCCCCGCGGCTCGGCCCGCCCAGGCCACCTGAGGCCCTCCGCCCCGCGGCTCGGCCCGCCCAGGCCAACCAGGACCCAACCCCCGCCGGCCGCCGGCTCCCCCTGGCGGGCCCGGGGCGCGTGTGCACACACCCCACGAACACCTCCAGCATGCAGTACTCCCCCCATACACACACCACACCTCCACATACCTCACACTACACCCCCATACATCATACACCCCACATGCACACCTCACACACACTGCCTGCACATTCATACCCCCATACACCTCACGCTACACTCCCACACATCACATACACCCCACCCCTGCACACACATTCGCATACCCCACATACAATCCTTACATCACACCCTACCTTCCCATACCACACACACTACACCCACACACCATACATACCCCATATACACCATACTACACCCCCACCCTTCTACACACGCACAACTTTTGATAATATGCCCCTGCCCCACACTCCCTCCCCCACTACACACACAACACCCATAGCAAAAAGTAGACTTTTATTACAGCAGCAACTGAGGCAAATCGAATGGCCCCCCCAGGGCCACCCCTGCAGCACCACCTCACTCTCCCGCCCACCCATCTTCCACAGTGGGATTGTAGAAGTCAGCCCCCCCCTCGTGACCGTGGGCCTCCTGTCCACACAGGCTGGGCAGGGGCTGGCAGGGCAGCTCCTGGCTCCCAGCTAGAAGGCGGCTGCTGAGAAGGCCCAGGCCCATGTCTGTGCAAAACACGTAAACAAAGTGCAGAGGGGAGGAAGAGGGGGCGAAGGGCAGGATGACGCTCAGGACCAGGGAGCCCCCAAAGCCCTCCTGCATAGTGAAGGAGAGAAGGGTAATACTGACTGGGGGGAGGGGGCAGGAGGACTGCAGCAGTCCAAGACAGCCACAGCGCAGCAGAGGGACCTGGCCCCAGGCAGCTCTAGGAGGAGACTGTGACAGCGGCGGAGTTGAGCGTACTGTTCCTGGCAAAGTTGAACTTGTTCAGGGTCTCCTCCAGCAGAGAAGTCAGCCGGCTCTGGTCAGCCTGGGGGAGAGGAGCCGGTGAGAGGGGCCAGGAGACGAGGCCCCAGGGCCGCCAGGGTGTGGGAGGAGAGCCTCACCTCACTGATGAAGCCCAGCTGCACCAGCTCCGCCGCCAACTCCGGGATGTTCTCATCTGCCGGCCAAACAGCACGGGGTGAGTGACAGGTGGGGGTGAGCCAGGAGCCCCCCAGGTGGCCCAGACAGGCAGATCTGCCAGCCCATCCACTTCATTTCCAGGGCTCAGACCCTTGTTCTGAATGAGTCGGTGTTGCTGCCCGTCATTGCCCCCCCAGAACATGCCCTCAGAGCCACAGCTCTCAGACTCTCCAGCCCCCGAGGAAAGGAGAGACTCACTTGGCATCAGGTCACAGCTCAGGTGCCGGTTCAGTTTGTCCTCCAGCTTCAGCAGAAGCGTCAGCTGGAGAACAGGACAGTCAAAGTAGGGCTCGTCCTACCTACCCACTAGCCACCCAGCCCGCGCAGCCCTAGCGCTGAGCCTTACGTGGTGCTTGACGCCCTCCTCCACAGACTCAATGTTGCACTGCATCAGCACCACCTAGGAAAGAAGAGACAAAGGGTTAGCCCTAGGGAGAGCAACCTCGTCAGTACACAAAAAAACCCAGTTAAAGACCTGTGAGGAGAAACCCTAACGCCGGGCAGCCTTTCCAGCCACAGGCGTGGCTGCCAGGAGACAGAAACACTCCTGTTCCCTGGAGGATGAAGCCTCACTGGACATGTCCACCCTCCCTCCCATGCAGACCACGCACACATCCACACTCTTAGCCCCCACCTTGCGGGTCTCCACCTCAGTGGGCTCAGGTGTTGGCGTCTTCACAGAGGGGGGCACAACAGGAGATGTCACTTCCTCCTGCTGCGGCTGCTGTGGCCGAGGCAGTCCAAAGGCTGTCAGAGGGTAGATCCCATTCCTGGTAAGAGAAGAAGATGGGTCACCTGGGCTCTGAGAACCCCTTAGGTACCTCAGGAAAGCCTGCCTCCCTACCCTTTTCTCACCTGACATCTTCAAGGAATTTATCTAATTCCAGAGCCGGAGACTGAGAGTACCTGAAGGAGAAAGGAGAGAAAGCTGCAAAGATGCAAACTACACCGCAGCTGCATCACTCCCTGAGAAGGGCCTGTCCCCGAAGCCTCGAGAAGCAGGCTGTCCCTCTCAGAGCCCCGGACAGTCACTCACAACGTCTGAACTGGCTCTCTTCCTGGTCCCGCGGGGATTTCAGCCAGGACAGCGCTGGTGTCCATGTTTTTGGTGATCTCCTCCAAAGCGTTCTCTGGGATCATGTCTAGAGGTCATGTCAGGGAAGAATACTCAGGTCAGGGCAGGGCAGGGTGGAGCCACAGTGGTTAAGAAGAGACTGGGACCACGGAACTCACGCTGGTGTCCAACGATGCAGTGGGCAGCGAGGAGTTTAAGGGAGGGCACTTCAAACAGCGCTGGGTGGAACAGAAGTTCTCTGGCTGTGGGTCTGCGAGCGGGCTCAGGCTGCAGGCACTTCTGAATGAACTCCTGGAAAAGAGCAGAAAGATCTGGAGCAAACATCCAGCAAGCCACCCACTATGTTCACGTCTGTTAATTCTCATCTACTGAGCACAACGCTTACTGGGTACTCAGCACCTGCCAAAAAAGCAATCTGATAAACACACCTGAAATGGCTTTGAAAATATGTAAGGTTTTATGTGTGATATCATTCACAGCCTGGTTTTTTCTGCTCCCAAATCATGTTCTCCTTTAATGTTAAAATAATGTTTTTGTGTTTTGTTTTTAATGTTCACGTTAGTTTGTCCACCATATGATTACATTCACTGGATTTCCTATAGTTCTTCCAATCATTCCACTCCATCTGTTGCCCAACTTTCAGCCTTCGAGGCCAAAAAAGTAACCTGTCTAATATTTAGGTGGAATATTCCATCCTAATGCTAAATTGGATAACACTCCATCCTGTCCTTAGGACTTCCCCTAGTCTTTGAAAAAATCTTTTAATTTACATATATTTTTATTGGAAAGGCAGATTTACAGAGAGAAGGAGAAACAAAGATCTTCCATCTCCTGGTTCACTCCCCAAACGGCCACAACAACCAGAGCTGAGCCAATCCAAAGCCAGGAGCCCCCTCCATGTTTCCCACACAGATACAGGATCTCAAGGACTTGGCTATCTTCCACTGGTTTTCCAGGCCACAAGCAGGGTGGTGGATAGGAAGTGGAACAGCTGGGACACAAACTGTGCCCACAGGCACTCCAGGCAGAGAATTAGCCTGATCTACCACTGTATTAGCCACTAACACATCACTTCTAATTATGCTGGAGTGGTTTTTATTTATTTATTTATTTTTATTGGAAAGGTAGATCAGATTTTACACAGAAAGATCCTCTATCCACAAATGGCCACAACAATTGGAACCGAGCTGACTAGAAGCCAGGAGCCAAAAGCTTCCTCCAGGTCTCCCATGTGAGTGCAGGATCCCAAGGACTTGACTTAGGCCATCCTCCATGCCTTCCCAGGCCATAAAGCAGGGAGCTTAACGGAAAGTAGAGCAGCCAGGACATGAACCAGATCCCATATGGGATCCTGGCATTTGCTAGATGAGATTTAGCCATTGAACCATCACACCAGGCCCTTATCACTGTCAATGGAGGTGTTAGCTATCTTAACCCCTAATCTATGTGTATATACACAAAAACTTACATACTTCCTAGGAAATTTGGTGTTTGCTATATATTCTCTTACTCTAGGAAGATCAGGAGCCAGCATGGTGGATTAGTAGGCTAATCCTTCATCTACAGCACCAATTCAAGTCCCAGCTGCTGCACTTCCAACACAGCTCCCTGCTAATGGCCTAGGAAAGCACTGGAGGATGGCTCAATTCCTTGATCTCCTATACCCACATGGAAGACCAAGAAGAAGCTCCTGGCTCCCAGCTTCAGATTGGCTCAGCTCTGGCAACTGATGCCTTTTGGGGAGTGAACCAGTTAATGGAAGAACTCTGTTTTTCCTCTCTCTCTAAATCTTTCAAGTAAAAACAAATCTTTAATGAGGGAGTCTTCAAAAAAAGCTTATGGAAATATGTATTATAAAAAGACTATGGATGGATTTCAAAAACTTTTTTTCACCAAGGCTCGTGTTGTCACATAACAACTAAAGCCACTGCCTGCAATGCCAGCATCCTGTATGGACACTGATTCGAGTCCCAGCTGCTCTATTTCTAATCCAGTTCCCAGTTAACATGCCTGGGAAACTAGAAAAGGAAGGTCCAAGTGTTTGGGACCCTGAAATATGTGGGAGACCTGAATAAAGCTCCTGGCTTCAGCCTAGCCCAACCCTGGCCATTGTAGCCATCTGTGGAATAAACTAGCAGTTGGATGATTTTGTCTGCTCCTGTCTCTAAATAAATCAATCTTTAAAAAAATTTTTTTACACCAAAAAAAAATTTTTTTTGTCCTTTTCCCAGAGAAAATGAGAGATTACATGAGAGAGAAAGACAGAGGGACCTCCCATCCACTGATTCACCACTCTCCCCCAGTCCCACCAAATGGCAGCAACCATTTGCTGGATAGGCAAGGCTAAAATGCAATGCAAGCCTCCCCGTGGTTGGTAGGGACCAGTCCTTAAGCTGGCACCTGTTAATGCAGACCCTGGAATTAAGAGCCAAAGCCAGGACAAGGTGTTCAAGTGTGGCATGTGGACCTAACCTGCATATTACCCTGTGGGAAAGATTTTAATTCCATTTCTTCACATACATTTTGAAGAATCTCATATTCTAGGTAGAAAGGAAGAAACTCTTGGGGCCTACGTTGTGGCAGAGCAAGTTAAACAATGTGCCTCATATGGATATCAGTTCAAGTATCAGCCTCTACATTTCTGATCCAGCTCCCTGATAATGCACCTGGGGTAAACAGCAGAAGATGGTCCAAGTACTTGGGCCCCTGCTATCCATGTGGGAGACCTGGATGGAGTTCCAGGCTCCTGGCGTCAGCCTGGCCCACCCCTAGCCATTGCTGCCATTTGGGAAATGAACCAGTGGCCAGAAGATCTCTCTCTCCTGAAGACATTTGAAAGTCAGTTAAGAAAAGTGATTCTGAAGATCCTCACCCTCTGTAACGGGTCTTCTAGAAGCTGGATGGCACTGCTGATAGCTTCCTGTGGCACGTAGGAGGATTCCCCATTGCCCTGAATCTCCAGCACTGCCATCTGCAGTGAGGAGAAACAAGAAAAAACTGAGAAACCTGGGCTCCTTTCCCACTCCCTCCCGTCTTCCCTTCCATATCCTAATCTGACCCCTTCCCCTCTCCCTCTGGTTCCTCACCTCCAGTGCACACATCCCAAAAGAATAGATGTCCACAGCTGTCGTCACATTGGTAACTTCTACGAAGAAGAGAAAAAATTTTAGTGCATCAGAGGATTAGGTAGAAATGAGAGACAGAGACAGGAAAAGAAAGACACAGATAAACTGAGCTGGCAGAGAAGGGCCAGAAGTCTCCATGCTACTACCTGGGTACCTCAGGTTATGAGGGGAGGAAACACAGCAGACCATCCTGGATGCCTCACCTCCATACTCAGGTGCAAAGAAGTGTAGGTTCTTCTGCTCTTCCCGACAGGTCTTCACGTGATTGTTGATGGTGTCAGGAGCCACTGGGAGTAGGGGAGATACCCACAATCTGACCACCATCAACAAAGTACAGTCTCACTGCAGAGAGAGGCCCCCCAAAAGCCAAATTCTCTCCTAGAACCTCCTTTCTAACTCTCAACAGACAGAGACCTATCCTTTCCCGTCCTGAACTGTACTCCGGCTACACAGATATCCCCTGCCTCCCTTTCTCAGGCCTATGGCCTAGAAGGTAAAGTCTCTAACTCAGTAGCAACAAGTCTCCACACTAGATTGACAAACACATGGGAGTTCTGGGCTGGTCAAGGAGCAACTCAGTGAAAGGAAACTTTCCCTTGTCCTCTGGTCACCTTTGCCAAATCCCAGGTGCATCTAATCTTTGATCACAGAAAAAACATCTTACATTTAATTTTTTCATCCTGAAAATAACATTAAGAACACAAGGAGCTCTTCCTAACCTGGGACATTTGGAGACCTCAGGAACTTGGATAAAGAAAATCAAGAAACAGTAACAACCAAAGAGCAAGCCTCCTTCTTATCCACCTTTGCTGGCTGATACTCAAAACTGAGCCAATATTCTCCAACACATTCCATGAATCACCCACCCCTACTTTCTGGTCACCTGTTCCACCCTCTATTCCTCAACACTGCAGGCCACAGGGCTGAACGAGGAACCAGGGCCAGGCCAAACTTGCACTCACTTGGGTTGTAAACAAAGACTACAAGGCACAGAGAATCTGGGAGCACAGTATGATGTGGGGACCAGCCTCAGGATGGGGAGTATGAATCGAGGAGTTAAGTGGCCAGCCAGGCAGAATCCACAGGAAACAAGCAGGTTATGGAGGGGCGAGCAGGCGCAGGGCTGGCAGGGCAGAAGCGAAGCAGGCGTAATTAGGCAGGGGGTGAGGGGGATTAGGGCTTGCTCCTACGACTGCATGCACTGGGCAGCCGCCAGAGGAGCAGAGGGAGCACAAACAGCGCCCCAGGTGGGGCAAAGGGAGCTCTCACCATTAGCAAAAATCCTATGAAAGACTGTTGGGAACAGAGCAGCCCGTAAGCGGGAGGGAGGAAAACAGAGAAAAGTTGTGAGCGATGGAGCAGCCAAGCCCCAGACAAATGGACCCACCAACACCACACAGACACAGCACACGGAAATGCTGTACACTGCACACAGATACACAGCAAGTGAAAGCACTCACGGCAGGCATCTGGAACCTCCTCTGGCAGGGTCTGGCCCAGAGGCTCAAGTCAGACCTCACGTCCATCTCTTTATCTTTCCCAACCTCCTAGCAACATCACTATTTTAACTGCAAGTTCCCTCCAAAAAGATGCAGGATTATATGCCCTATCCCCGCTTCACTGACTCGCCTCTCCCAGTGAATGACCCCTAGTCAATCCTTTCTCTTATCACCAGCCCACAATTCAGATTTTCGCTGTTCTCCCCCAGTTCCTTTCATCTTACCCCCAGGGTCCCCAAATTCCCGAGGCTCCCCTGCCCAGAACCTCTCCCTCCCCTCACCAGAGCCAATCTTGATGAGTCCGTTGTGCTGGATGAAGATGGTGTCACAGGTCAGGTTCCCATGGATGATGGGGGGGTCACAGGAGTGCAGGTAGCTGTGGGGGCACTGGGCTGTTAGAGGGGCCACTGGGAAATTAAGGGCAGGGGGAACCCAAGGGTTAAAAGGAGTAAGGGCCAGTCAGGTCTCCTGCTGGTCACTATCAAGATAATCCCACACTCAAAATCTCCATTATGCTTGGTGGATAAGCACTGGGAGAGAGAGGCAGGAGATAGTGCAGTGGTTAGGGCATCTGGAGGGACCCTTTCAAGGCCCCACAGGGGGCCTGATGTTGGTAACAAGGCTCGCAGTGGGGAAAGGCAGACCAGAACAGCGGAATAGTGCCCTGACATCTCTTTAGAGGAACTCGCTCAGGAAACTGGAAGAGTACTAGCCAGAAGCGACTTACCTCAGGGCAGAGAGGATTTGTGTGCACCAGCGCTTCCAAGCCTGAGACAGAGTTTGGTCCAAAGATCAGTAGGAAATTCTTCTCTTAAGCCTCCCATTAGCTCCCTCCAGTCCTTGATCAGCTTCAAAAGTAATGGGATCTCCCCTCAAAGCAGGCAAAACCAGCCTGTCTCTCCCTCCATACCTTCTCATTCATAGTCTTGTGGTTCTTTTTGGTCTTCTTCAGAAATTGTTTAAGACTCCCCGATGACATGTACTCTGTGATAAAAATAACCTGAGGAGGCAAAATGCTGACTATAACATCTTATCATCAAAACAACTCCTCGGGCCCGGAGCAATAACATAATGGTTAAAGTCATCGCCTTGCATGTGCTGGGATCCCAAATGGGTGCCGGTTCTAATCCCGGCAGCTCCACTTCCCTTCCAGCTCCCTGCTTGTGGACTGGAAAAGCAGTCGAGGATGGCCCAAAGCCTTGGGACCCTGCACCCGCGTGGGAGACCCGGAAGAACTCCTGGCTCCTGGCTTCAGATTGGCTCAGCTCCAGCCGTTGCGGCCACTTGGGGAGTGAGCCATTGGACAGAAGACCTTCCTCTCTGTCTCGCCTCCTCTCTGTACATATGCCTTTCCAATAAAAATCAATCAAACAAACAACTCCTCACCTGGTGATGTATGTACCAGAGATGCACTAACTGCGTTCTTGGCAACACCTCCTCAGACTAAGACAATGAAAACTACAGAGAAATGAGGCGGAAGCCAAAGGACAGTCATTTCTGCCCCACCCATGACCAGACAAATGGCACAGGCATGAGATGCAGCCCCTCTGCCACTGTGACAACAGCAGATACCAGCTCTCTTTCAAAACTATCTGTGTTAATGTCTGAGGGTAAAGGGAACAACTCGTGCAACTGGTCTCTTGCAGTAAGCTCAGGACATTCCAGGACAAAACTCACCCTAGCCTTGTTCTCCTTTACGTCAGCCCAATACTTGTGAAACTTAACAATGTTGAGATGTTCCAACTGAATCAGATTATCAAACACAGCACGGACCTTCTCCTGGGAGCAAAGAGACAAGGAGACAATGGAGGCCAACAATCCTGAAAAGCCATTTCCTATCACCCCTACCACAACCCCAGCAGAAGGACGTGACCCCAACATGCTCTCATTCCAGCTTCAGCAACTCCTCTTGAACACACCAGTGTCCAGTGTCTCGCGGCTGTGTGCTTTCTTCCACCATGACCTACCTCCTGTAACTTGTAGTTCTTGCGCTCAGAAAACTGCACCTCGTTCCACACAACCTCGACACCCTCCTCTGTATCCATAGCCAGGTACGCACTGTCAATTCCTGGAACGTTCCGCTGATTTACCTGAGAAGAAATTCAAAGGAAACAGTTGGGCTTCACTCACAAAACCACCATTGTGATACTCCTTGTAACCTTGTGCTAATTCCTATCCTGGGGACTGGCCTGCCCCTCCGAGACTGCTCCTTCCGGTGTCTGCTTCTTAAAATTCACTATCCCAAGAAAGACATTATCACCCTACCTCTTCACGCCTCTTCTGCCAGCGCCCACAGGGGGACTCCTCCAAGATCTCAGACTCATCTTCACTTTCTTCTTCTTCTTCAGGGGAAGCAGCTGAGGTCGTGGAAGTCACAGGAGGTGACACTGACGTCAGGCCAGGAGCAGAAGATGAGGATTCCACTTTAGGGTCTGAGCCACTGCTGAGCACTGTCTGAGATTCCCCTTCCGACATGCTGGCATGAATACACAGGTCTGCACTGGTTGTAGCAAGGACACAGGCAGAGGCAGAGAACGTCAGGGTAGATCTGCAAAGAGTTAATAATCCTAATCACTCCATTTGTGGGTCCAAAAATATATATATATATTCTATTTCCTTTAAATCCAGAATCAGAATTCACAAATACTAAAACAATAATCAGCCATGGGCCTGGCAGCATGGCCTAGTGGCTAAAGTCCTCGCCTTGAACACTCCGGGATCCCACATGGGCGCCGGTTCTAATCCCGGCAGCTCCACTTCCCATCCAGCTCCCTGCTTGTGGCCTGGGAAAGCAGTCGAGGACGGCCCAAAGCTTTGGGACCCTGCACCCATGTGGGATACCTGGAAGAAGTTCCTGGATCCTGGCTTCAGATCGGCATAGCATCGGCTGTTGTGGTCACTTGGGGAGTGAATCATCGGTTGGAAGATCTTCCTCTCTGTCTCTCCTCCTCTCTGTATATCTGACTTTCCAATAAATAAATAAATCTTTAAAAAAAAAGTAAAAAAAAAAAAACAAACCAATAATCAGCCTCTTACATAGCAAAAGAAGGCTACCTCACTGAAGATGACCCACCCAGGAGTGGCAAACCCAAGATTTACTAAGCAGCATCTCCTCCGCTTAGTAAGGTCCAACCAAACGCAAAATTGGGTACCCCATTCCCTCCAAGAATAATATTCAACCAATAGGCTTCCCTTTGAATCCTCATCAATCCCTATTTCCACTGCGCTCAGGAACTAAGCCACCTGGGCACTGTTCAGAACATGTGATTCCACACTCCAAAGTATTACATGGAATCGCCCCTAACTGTAGACCGCCAGCACCCTCAGCCTCAGCACTCACCATCCATCCCCCTACACACGGAAAGAGCCTTTCAGTCCATCGGGAGGCTCCTTTGAGCCAGAGGACCATCTGCACATGCTCACTTTATCCCTGAAGGCTTTGGTTTCCTTGTGACGTGAGTGTGTCAGATGGGCATCGGTGAGCAATACTTTTTCATTCAATCATTCATTTACTCACTAAAAAATGTTCACTGTTTATTGTGGGCTAAGCACACATGTGGACGTGCACACACATACAGAGCTATAAATTCTAAACTTTCCATGTTCAATTCACTCACATTGCTCAAAGGTTTCTAAGTTCTCATTCTCTGTGGTACTTGATCTGACATAAGTATTTCTTCCATAAAAATAATTTACAATACTACTTTTGTGAGAAACCGTATTACAGATGATAACTTTTTTTTCAAGAGCATAGGTGCCTGAAGGGATAATTCTCAAAAGCTGAAAATCACTACCCTGTGCAAAAAGTCACTAGAAAACCCCTGGATGTTGTTCTTCATCTCTGAGGATCAAAGGTATAAGGGATTGGAATCTGTGTGCTGGGCCAAGGGCAGAGCTCCCCACTATCAAAGTGACACCCTGCAAGTTGGTTCGGAATGCCAGAAGCCCAGTATCAAAGTGACACCCTGCAAGCTGGTTCAGAATACCAGAAGCCACCAGCAACACAAATGTTTGGAAAGCTCAATTTTTTTTTTTTTTAAGAACTCTCAGCTTGCAGTCCTCCCACCTCAAATGCCTCCTGGCATATCATGATGTGTATTATTTTCATTAAACTTTGCTATCTCACTTACTGCTACTGTCTCCTGTCTCAAATTATTCTCTTGTGGCCCAAGTCACGATGCAGTGGGGTCACACCACTGCCCACAACGTTCCCCCTTCTGGTCAGTTCCCTGCCAATGTGCCTGGGAAAGCAGTGGGAGAAGGCCCGAGTGCTTGAGTCCCTCCCACTCATGCGAAAGACCTGGACAAAATTTCTTGCTTCAGCCTGGCACACCCCCACCAGGATGCCCATTAAAGAAAGTAAAACCAGTGGATCAAACAGCTTCTCTTTCTTCCTGTCTCCCTCTCTCTGTGATGCTGCCTTTCTAAATAAAATAAATCCTGCAACAAATAAAATTCTTTTTTTTGTGCCAAAACAAGGACCCCTGATCCAGCCACCTCTGCTAATAGCTAAGCTGCGTGGGTCTCATCCTATTTAATGAGATGCTGGAATCTCTTAACACAACACTTTGCCTCTGTCAGATCTCAGCCAAATGTTCTGTAGCTACTTTGGTACTGTCCTCGGTATAAAGTCAAACCATACAGTAACAGAGCGACATTGGGCTTCAGCACCCTATCTTTGCAGCCCCACAAAAACCCCAGACCATTCACACTAAGCAGAGGGGGCAGTTCCGGACACGCCACAGTCCAACACCACCTCATCTATGGATAATAAAACTTTTTGTTTCCTTTAAGAAAAGGGTCTGCCACTGTAGCCTAATGACTAAAGTCCTCACCTTGCATACATCAGGATCTCAGAAGAAACCTCTCTTGATGCCATCTGCCCTCCTCATACACCAGAAGGCAAGCCAGAAGATTTGTGTTGGATGACGTTATAGTAACTACCAACAGGCAATGGGGGCACCTCAAGGAAAATCTGGCAGCGCATTTCTTCCCCCAAGTTATTTTCCAGGTCTGCCTAACCTAGGCACTCAGCCAGCCAGGAGAGGTATCTCTCTATCTGTAAGTTTTAGTAATCCAACACAACATTTGGTGTTAAAAAGTCTGGCAGTTTTTTGAACAGCTGGATTCTCTGAATACTTCTAGAATTTCTTTCTTTTTTTTTAAAGATTTATTTTTATTATTATTTTTTTCTTATTGGAAAGGCGGATATACAGAGAGGAGAGACGGAGAGGAAGATCTTCCATCCAATGATTCACTCCCCAATGCCGATCAGAAGCCAGGAGCCTGTTCCGGGTCTCCCATGCGGGTGCAGGGTCCCAAAGCTTTGGGCCGTCCTCGACTGCTTTCCCGGGCCACAGGCAGGGAGCTGGAAGGGAAGAGGGGCTGCGGGGATAGAACCGGCGCCCATATGGGATCCCGGGCGTGCAAGGCGAGGACCTTAACCACTGCGCCACCGCGCCGGGCCCCAATACTTCTAAAATTTCTAGCTAGAATGCACTAGTAAGTAAATCAATGCAACCTAAAGAAATCATTTGGCCGGGCTTGGGCACTACCTGAGAAGCCAAACCCTCATCAGGCGTAGAGAAACATCCTTGGAGTGGTACTGTTGCTCCCTTCCCCAATCTTCTCCCCAGTGAGCGGTGGCCAAGAGCCTCCAGGAACCCAACATCCAGGAAGCCTGGACAACATTGGCAGTTTTACCCCAAGGTTGCTGCGAGGCTGGAGATCATATACGGAAAAAAACCCAGGGAATCGCCTTGCCACCTCCAGTCACCACTGGGTGCCAAGCGCATTCATTCTGAAGTCATTGTATGCACCCGCAAGGCTTCTCTCCCACATTCTGATTTATTCCGCTGCAGCCCCTCAGCACCACGTCCACCCCGCAGGCCACAGGCCTCTGGGCTGTCCAGCCAAGGGGGCAGCCCGGTGGCACATAAAGCAAGTCCCGGGATGCGGAGACGGAGGGAAGCAGGCCTTTCCGCCTGCGCACTCCAACAGGTCGCCCTGCCCGCTGTCGGGAAGGCAGCGAGGAGCCGGCCGGAGGGCCTCAGGGCCGCGGGGCGCGGCGGCCAGCGCCGGGCACCTCCTCACAGGCCGGCCCCGGGCGCGTCAGGGCGCAGGCCCCGCCCCGCGCCGTCGGCGCGCCGCCCGCCCTCGGGCCCGGCCCCGCCGCGGCGCTTCCGCAGGCTGCCGGCCGCCGCCCCCGCCCCCGCCGCCGGCCCCGCCTCTCGCCGCCCGAGTTCCAGGCGAACACCGGGCCCTCCCGACCCCGCGCCGTAGAGTTCCGGGCCGCCGCCGCCGCCAGGGCGGAGAGGTCAAGGGGGCGCCCGGCAGCGACTGCGGGGCCCCAAAGGGCCCACCCCGCCTCGGCTTCGGCCCGGCGGGGCCCTCACGGGGTTTCGGATGAGCAAAGGCCGCCTCAGCACCCGCTTCCCGATTGCCCCGCGAACAGGCCTCGGAAACCGAGCCTTCCGCCCTCTCCGAAGCCCTTCCGTCCCGAAGCCCCACTCCCCGGGAGCGCTCACCGTCCGACTCCGCGCCCCGCAACCTGCGCCTCAGCTCCAGCTCGGGCTCCGGGGCCCCAGATCGCGGCGACTCCCTCCCAGCTGCGCTCCACAGCGCAACCGAACTGTGGGCCCCGCCCTCGCGGCGTCCCGGCCAACAGATGGGCGGGGCCGCGGCGCCGTCTGGCTGCCATTGGTCGAGGCGGCGGCGGGGGGCGGTGCCCGCTGGACGGCAGTTCGCAGGGCTGCCCCGCAAGCGCGTCTCCTCCCCCACGGCTGGTCGGGCGGGCGCCGCGCGAGGTTTGGGTTTTTCCGTCGCGGGTGGGACTCGTCTGTGTCCGCAGCTGCGCCGGTCCAGGTGGTCCCTCGATGGTCCTCCTGAGCTCAGGGAAGGGCTGCTCCCACTTTTTGAAGGCGCCATGACAGTTCTCATTCCCACGGAAAGACAAAAGGAGCGACAGACGCCGCCTCAGTCTGAGGGGCGCGCTCACTCCCCTTCATTGCGTTAGGACGAGACTGCACAGGACACCAATTCTTGACCAGATTTTCTTTTTTTAAATAAACAGATCGCTTACTATTAAAAGTTAGCAACGCTTCGTGGTCTCATGGCAGTGATATTTGCCATAACTGCGTGTAAGAGCTTTACGCACCTGCTGTATCCTTCGAGCCTCATGGCAAAGAGCTTGTTAACAAACTCAAAATGCACGTCAAAAGCATTCAGTCTGCGCGGACCAGTGAGGAATCCAAAGTAGAATCTAAGACTCAACAGACTTCCTTGAAGTAATATTTGGAAGGAGGTTAGATTGACCACTGCGAGGAGGTGGAAAGCCATTTCTGTGGTCTCGGAGCTTGAAGGAAAGTTCACTGAGGAGAGAGTGATGGAGGGAAGAGGGTCAACCTGTCATCTCAACCTGGAATTGTCAGAATCTCCCCACGTCGCTGAACTTAAAGGGAATTTAATAGCTAATCCTGTTTCGAGGAGAAAATGACCATCCATCTGAGGTATTAATGCATATGTATAATTCTTTCTTCCTTGCATCTTGTTTAGAAATCTAATAAAAGTTCTGGACCTTCGTTTGGGTTTTGAAAAACAGCACAGACCACCGAATCTATTTTGTAGCAGTACAGTGTTGAGGTTGAGGATCTTTGTTCTCACAGCAAAGAAAAGGGTGTCTGTTCCTCTCCAGATTGCCCTCCCCTCCCCTCCGCGGGCTCCAGAGTAACTGGAGTGTCTGACCCGAGCTAAATATTGACACAGTGTCAGTTCCAGCTGTGCTTACAGTGTCTAGTTTTCTCCTGTATGAGCCTTGCTATTAGCAAGCGTTCCCTTAACTCCTTTCAAATATACATAGAAGGTCCTTACGCATCTTCAGGGTCTCATTTATTTTGTTTTGTTTTTAACATCTTTTATTATTTTATTATTATATTTATTTTCATCATCATTTTAGGACACAGTTCAATAGGCCCTGGAATTGCCCTTCCTCCCTCCTCAAGCCCCCTCCCTCCCCCACTGAGTTCCCCTGTGTTATTACTGTAGTACAGTTCTTCATAAACAGACATATGTCCATCATTGCAGGCATGGACAATGCCAGACAGTACAGCATCCTATTGTCAAGATGTAGTTAACAGTTTCATTGCGAGTCCATTTTTGATCTGGAAATAGAGATGCGTAGTGCATTGTATTCTCATATCTGGATATGATTGTCTCCATTACACAGTTACTATATACCCCCTTACAAGTGAAAACCCACAATACAAAATCAACAAAGGAAGAAAAATTGAAATTTATAATGCCATGAATTTAAATAACAAGCTTCTGGATCCAGTAGTCTCTTGTTACACAGTTACTGTACATCTTCTTAAATAAAAAGCCACAAAACAAAATCAACAACAGAAAAAAAAAAATAAAAACATCATGAGGGCCCGGTGCAGTAGCCTAACGGCTAAAGTCCTCGCCTTAAACACACTAGAATCCCATATGGGCACTGGTTCTAATCCCAGCAGCCCCACTTCTCATCCAGCTCCCTGCTTGTGGCCTGGGAAAGCAGTGGAGGAAAGCCCAAAGCCTTGGGACCCTGCACTCATTCTTTGTAATGGCTCAGTAATATTCCATGGAGTAGATGTACCATAGTTTCATTCTTTCTTTTTTTTTTAAAGTTATTTATTTATTTTTTATTGTGCATTACTTTTTTTAAAAAAGATTTATTTATTTATTGCAAAGTCAGATATACAGAGAGAAGGAGAGACAGAGAGGAAGATCTTCTGCCTGATGATTCACTCCCCAAGTGACCGCAACGGCCAATGCTATGCAGATCCGAAGCCAGGATCCAGGAACTTCTTCCGGGTCTCCCATGTGGGTGCAGGGTCCCAAGGCTTTGGGCATTCCTTGACTGCTTTTCCAGGCCACAAGCAGGGAGCTGGATGGGAAGTGGGGCCACTGGGATTAGAACCAGCACCCGTATGGAATCCTGGTGCATTCAAGGCAAGAACTTTAATTGCTAGGCCACAGTGCCAGGCCCCATACCACAGTTTCTTTAACCACTCCTCTTTGGATGGGCATCTGGATTGTTTCCATGTCTTTGTTATTGTAGATTGTGCTGCTGTAAATATAGGATTACAGATCCCCTTCTCATATGCAGTTTTCATTTCCTTTGGGTATATTCCTAGGAGCAGGATAGCTGGGTCATATGGCAGGTTTATTTGCAATTCTCTAAGCACTCTCCATACTGATTTCCACAGTAGTTTTATCCATATGAGTTATACACCCATATGTATACCAGCTGGAGTTCCGGAGGCTCCGGGATCCTGCTTTTGGCCTGATCTACACTTTGCTGTTGCAGTTTTTTGGGGGGGTAAATCAGTGCATGGAAAATCTCTCTATTAAAAAGTAATGCACAGGCCCAGCAGCGTGGCCTAGCGGCTAAAGTCCTCACCTTGAATGAACCGGGATCACATATGTGCGCTGGTTCTAGTCCCGGCAGCTCCACTTCCCATCCAGCTCCCTGCCTGTGGCCTGGGAAAGCAGTCGAGGACGGCCCAAAGCCTTGGGACCCTGTACCCGCATGGGAGACCCGGAAGAGGCTCCTGGCTTTCGGATCGGCATAGTATCGGCCGTTGTGCTCAGTTGGGGAGTGAATCATTGGACGAAAAATCTTCCTCTCTGTCTCTCCTCTCTGTATATCCGCCTTTCCAATAAAAAATAATAAAAATAAATCTTTAAAAATAATAAATAAATAAAATGAAAAAAAACATTTGAATTTTTGATAATTTGATAGGTACAAAAATGGTATCTTACTCTACATTTGCTTTCAATTTCATTTATTCTGAATTTTTAGCACATTTTCATATACTTAAGGGCAATATTATTTTTTAGTATTTTGTTTATTTTTATTGGACAGTCAGAGATATAGAGAGAAAGAGAACAGAGAGAAAGATATTCTGTCTACTGTTCACTCCCCAGTGGCTGCAATGGCTGGGGCTGAGCCCATCCGAAGACAGGAGCCAAGAACCTCTCCGAGTCTCCCACGTGGGTGCAGGGTCCCAAGGCCTTGGGCCATCCTCTACTGCTCTCCAAGCCACAAGCAGAAAGCCGGAAAGGAAGTGGATCAGCCAGGACACGAACCAGTGCCTATACGGAATGCTGACTCATGTGAGGTGAGGATTTTGGCCGCTAGGCTACCGTGCCAGGCCCAGGAATTACTATTTTCTATGTGAACACTCTTTTCATGTTTCTTGCTTATCTTTCTGTTCAGTGTTTAACTCTTTAAAATTTTTTTTTTTCAATTTATTTGTCCCCCTGATGTAAGCAACTTGCTAGGTTGTCTTGTACCTAGGCAACTGTTAAACTGCTGGAAATAAAGCAGCCAGCCAGTAGCTGGTGGGCATTCTAGGGAAGGTAGGGAATGCTGAGCCAGAACAACCCACCCTGGCCCGCAGGCACTGGGGCTGCAGATTGCCCAGGAAAGGGGTCTGAATACATATTAGAGTGGGAACAACTGAGGGCCTGTTTGATAGGGGAGGATGACTTCTAGGGTCTTCCATGGACCCAACTACTGCACTCACAGATAGGTAAGGGAGCTGAGACCAGGTGGTTTAGAGGGATGAAAATGGAGGGCATGCCTAGGTCAGACCAAGACACCTGCCCATGTGGGAGACCTGGGTGGCTAAATAGCATCACCTACTTCCTGCTGGGGTTGTAGGGAACATTTGATTGGACTAGACCTCAGTACCCACCTGTGAGTGTTGGAACAGGGGGTGGGCTATTTCAAGCTGGGTCACCATACCCACCAGATTGTGAGAGAACTGGATCTGAGGGCAAGTTCTGTAGGGATCTTGTGGGCTCTTCTCTGTGGGACTGCAGTACCTGCTGGTTTGTCCAGAGATCTAAGAGTGGTGATGAGCTGAGCCAGGCTCAATCTTGGAACTCACCTGACACTCATAGGAGCCAGGACTGAGAAAAGGCCAGGCTGGGCCAGGCTGGGCCAGGCTTTAGAATGTGTTAGCACGTGCAAAGACCAAGGCTGAGGGTAAACTATGGTAAGCAGGGCCACGGCACCCAATGGCACATGTGAAATCCAGGGCTGGGAGTGGGTGTGGTAGGGAAATTTGGGGAACTCCCCTACTCGGCTGCAGCTCCCGGTGTGGTAGTACAAGAGCCAGGGCTGAGGGCAGGCCAGAACAGGTGAGGCTCCAACATCCCACAGCATTTGTGTGGGCTAGGTCTGGGGAGAGACCAGTCTGGGTCAGGCCACAACAGTCAGTGGTATACACAAGATCTGTGACAGGGTATAGGCTGTGCTCAACTGGGCTAGACTGCAACACCTGCCAGTCAGAGAAGAAAAGCAGATCAGATATTCAGAGAGCAGAAGACACAAAGAGAAATATCTTCCATATGTTGGTTCACTCCCCAAATAGCCACAATGGCCAGAGCTGACTTGATGCAGTCAGAAACCAAGAGCTTTTTCTGTTTCTTCCACATAGGTACAGGTTCCCAAAACATTGGACCATCCTCTACTTCTTTCTCAGGCTGCAAGCAGAGAGCTTGATGGGAAGTGGAGCAGCTTGGACATGAACCAGCACCCATATGGGATCCTGGTGCTTTCAAGGTGAGGATTTAGCCATTGAACCATCATTTCAGGCCCCATTTCCAGTCCTTATATGACTTGGGGAAGGAATTGGTTTCATAATCCTGCCCTAGATCCTTGGTGAGGGGTAGTAGGTCCTGGGGAAGGGTTTAATGTTTAATAAAAGGTCTAAGGATTATTAAAGGGTACAAATTCATCACATATTCTGTAGTTACTCCTGTGAATTCAGGGTCATAGAATTTGCCTACCCTGAGTTCAGAATTCTCTATCTCATCTACTGGATCTCTCTCAGGACCCAGAGAACTTCCACTCATTGACAATGGCTATGTCCCTGTCATCGTCTCCATCATTACTCTGAGATATTGTTGGCTTCTTTGCATGGAAGTCAGCAGTGTAGGTGGTCTGATCATGAATTGTGTGTGCTAAGGCTGGGTCATAGATCCATGGATCAGAGATCTTGAAATGCCTGAGGCCATCACGAGGTGAAGGAACCTGAGGGTGCTGCAGCCTTGGGCAGGGAACCCCAGCCTTCCAGATCCTGCCCAACCTGCCTCAAGCTCGGCTTTTGCATACCCACATCTAAAGCCATGTGCTTTTGTATGACCACCCCAGCACATGGAGCCTGATAAATGGATGGTGGTGGTCCACTCACCTCCCACCTTATAGATCTAGTGTCAAAAAGTAAGGAAATTGGGCCCAATACAGTAGCCTAGTGGTTAAAGTCCTCATCTTGCATCTGCCCGTATGCCATGTGGGTGCTGGTTTATATCCCAGATGCTCCACTTCTCATCCAGCTCCCTGCTTGTGGCCTGGGAAAGCAATAGAGGATGGTCCAAAGCCTTAGGACCCTGTATCTCCATGTGAGACCTGGAAGAAGCTCCTGACTCCTGGCTCCTGGCTTTGGATCAATTCAGCTCCAGCCATTGTGGACAGTTGGAGAGTAAACCAGTGGACGGAAGATTTTTCTGTCTCTCCTTCTTTCTGTATATCTGCCTTTCCAATTAAAACAAATTAGAAAAAAATAGGGAAGTATGCTGACCCACTAGTATAGTTTACAGAGTCAGCATGAATGAGGCCCAGGGTGCCAGCCAGCTACTGGCTGTTATACTCTGAACAGTGTAGCACATGTGAAGCTACAAAGCAACCTATGTATTTGCCTGCAGTTGGGGTTACTTTTTATTCTTATGCATAAGACAGAGAAATTGTGTGAGACAGAGACTCAGTGCACACGCTCTTCAATCTGCTAGTTCATTCTCTAAATCCCAGCCAGGGCTGGGCCAGGCTGAATCCCAGAGCTCAATTCAGGTCTCCCTGTTGGATGGCAGCAACAAATAACCCTATTTCTGGGGCTGCCAGTGCTACCTCTAAGCTGGAATCATAAGTGGAGTTGGGACTCAAACCCTGACATTTCAATACAGGATGTGAGAGTATCGCCTCCCCCTAAAAAAGAAAAAAAAAAAAGAGAGAGAGAGATGTGGGAATCCCAAGTGGTACCTTAACCGAAGCAAATGCCCACCATCCTTTTGCCCATTTTTAATTAGATCATTTGTTTTCTGGCTACTAATTCTTACATACTTTGGACATTAATCTTTCACTGGATGTATGGTTTGTAAATACTTTTCTTCTCCTTTGTTTGTTTGTTGTGTAGAAGTGTTTGATTTGGTGCCGTCTCAGTTGTTTAGTTCTCTCTTCCATTTGCTCAGATTCTAAGGGTCCCAAGTGATCTGTGTGAAAGGTGCCACATTACAATGGAGTTGTTTCTGTCAGCTCCAACAAGGGTAAATAAAACAAACAAACAAACAAAAACCAAGGGTAAATCTGGAGTTTGTTAAGGAAGGGTTTGTGTGCATGATTGCCCGATAGTAACCATCCCACAGCCTGCCCCAACCACAGTCTTGCAGGAAGGTTATGAGGATATAAAAAAACTTCTGCAAGGATATTTGCCTGGCAACTGCTTGTTCAAGCTCACACTAATGCCACTGTTATGCATCACTGTGGCCAAAGATCATTGTTTCAAAGTCTCTTGTGC
Source organism: Ochotona curzoniae (assembly GCF_017591425.1). Lineage (NCBI taxonomy): Eukaryota > Metazoa > Chordata > Mammalia > Lagomorpha > Ochotonidae > Ochotona > Ochotona curzoniae. Next base: position 140,522 of record NW_024466647.1, on the reverse strand, counting down.
AATCCTCCTCATTTTCGCCCTCAAAAACTTCCTTTTGACTCAACCTCATTGAATACACCCATAGCTTACTATGGCATGTGTGTCCCCTTGGCAATGCTATTACCAGTTCACAGAGTTCACACAGTTGACAAGGACGTACGACCATGAGGAACACTGTTTAGTGTGGAGAGGGTCGAGGCATGGGGAAAAGTGGGTAGGAGTAATGTTTCCAATCTTCCTTTTCTTTCCTTTTCTCCTCCGTGGGGTAGGAAGACATTGCAGAGAGGAGGGAGGCCTCTTCCGTCTGCCAAACCACATCGGTCTATTCAGACACTGAATAGGCTCAGTGTCACTCTGCCTTTCAAATAAATCTTTTAAAAATATGTATCTTTTTGGGCCCGGCATGACAGCATAATAGTTAAGGTCCTCGCTTTGAATGCACCAGGACCCCATATGGGCACAGGTTCTAATCCCAGCAGCTCCGCTTCCCATCCAGCTCCCTGCTTGTGGCTTGGGAAAGCAGTCAAGGATGGCCCAAAGCTTTGGGACCCTGCACCCACGTGGGAGACCCGGAAGAGGCTCCTGGCTCCTGGCTTCAGATTGGCACAGCACCAGCTGTTGTGGTCACTTGGGGAGTGAATCATCAGATGGAAGATCTGCCTTTCCAATAAAATACATAAATCTTAACAAAAAAAGTATCTTTTTAAAAATGCCACAACTAAAAAAAAGCAAAAACTAGAAAAGAGAAAGAGAAAAAAAAATAAAAAATAAGTAAAAGCAAACCAAAAAATAGAGAAAGAAAAAGCAAAAAAAAAAAAAAAGGAAAGAATAAAAAAAGAAGACAAAACAAAAATGCCCAACTTCAGCATTTATGGTTCTGCAGAACTGGAAACAAAGAAACCTACATTTCTCTAGAATCATGAATTACTGGAGGTACCCTACAGCCCAATCCCCAGGATCCTTCCTAGATCGATTGAATACATACCCTAATATATACCTTTCTGTTTGTGTTCTCAGACTTGGCCTGAAAACAAACAGATTCAGCAAGTAGCATTGTGATGCCATGGTTAAGCCATAGCTCAGAGTACTCACATTTGCATATTGGGATACCCGGTGTGGTCCCAGCTTCTCTCCATCTTTGATTCAGCTTCCTGATAATGGTCCAAAACTCAAATCTGTGCCACATCCTGGGGAGACTCAGATGCCTGACATCAACCTATGCAGCTTCAGTTCAATAGTTGAGCATTTTAGGAATGAATTAGTCAGTGGAAGATTTTTCAGTGCGTGTCTCTCCCTCTCTCTGTAAGTCTGCTTTTCAGCTAAATAAAATGAATCTTTTTTTTTTAAAGATTTATTTTTAAAGATTTATTTTTATTATTTATTTATTTATTTATTTATTTTTAAATCTTAGTTTATTAGGGTACAAAGGGTCACAGGCTACAGGGTGAAAGTGGGTAATATCCTTGTTTCCACACTAATATAATCATTTTGCCCTGTATCTGGGGTTAGGGGAGTAACAAAGGGAAAAGTCCCACCCTACCTCCCACCCATCCCTGCTCCCCAGCATGAGGCGCTCTCCAAGGGTTCTGCTCAAACAGTTTTGATAGTTCATCAGCTCTGGATTGCTGCCAATCTCACCATCCCAACCGCAATGAAACCTATTCAGAGTCCATTGGCTGACAGTCTCTTGATGGTTGGGGTTCCACGATCAGCAGTTCAGTTGGAGAAATATCCAAAGAAACTTCATCTGAGTTGAACTCAGATCTGATTCTTGAGTGAGTTTGCCAGTACAGACTCCAACACTGTTCGTCATACCAATCAGCTTATGCATATGCTGGTCGTTGCGATTGCTGGGTCCATTCGGCTTCCAGCCCCGTCTTCCACCCCGTTGTGAACTAACGGGTGTTGTAGTCCAGCTCGATTCTACCCACTTCATACTCGGTCTTCATGCAAACCAGTTGAGCTGCAGCCTAGTTGGGGCGACTCCCCAAAACCCCTACCAGTTCTGCCCCCTACCCTGGTTCCCATGCTTGCCAGTATGCACCGCAGGCTTGTCCAGTCTGTCCCACATCCCATTTAGCTCTCGCACACGTCAATGGACATTGAAGCCTAGTTCAACCCAACCAACCTATTATCCAGCCCATACACCCACTGGCAGGTGCCTTTCTATCTAGCCACCCCTGCTCCTAACCTGGGTTTCGTGCTGTCCAGTGAGGGTGGTAACCCTAAGGGAGGTGCCCACTATTTCCCTACTAGGCCACACCCACTCCCAGAATATGCAGTCTCCAGGTGGTTTTGGCATTTGGCTTGACAGAATTAGCTCCCAGTACCAGCCTCCGCCATCTAATGCTGTGGCCAAGCCCAGACACCCCTCAACCCACTCTAATTTTAACTCACACCAGTCAGAACAGTCAGCTCACCGTGAGGCCCACAGGTGCTATAGCCCTGCCCAGTCTGAACTGCCCCCATCCGTATTCACACTTTCCAATGGAAGTAGTTGTCCAGCAGGGGTGCCCACGTTCCCCTGTTGGCTTTGCCTCCTCCCCGATTGTCACATGTGCTGTTTGTGTGCTGCAGCCCCATCTGGTACGGCTCATCTCACCTTGGCATTACTTGTTGTGTACTGGTATGTGTTGCAACCGAACCTGGCTCAACCCACACTCTGTTCTGGTGCTCGGATTCACCAGAAGGTAATGTGAACAGATTCAGGCTGGTCTGCCCCCAACCCATGCCATGTGTATGCCAGTGGGATAATTTTCATTGCCTGTTCTGGGTTGTTCCCTATTGTGCTTCTTGCGCTTACCTGCATGGGACTGTGTCCTGCCAGAGAAGTTGCCCAGGCTCCTCCAGCAGAACCCCTCCCAATGCCAGTTTTCGCGCATACCAGTGGGTCCATGAGCCAGCACTACTCAGTTCGCCTCCTATCCTAGGAGGAACAGTGGCTTTTCCTGACTGGCCTTCGACCCAAGCTGGTTCTTGTTGGATATTTCAACCCAGCCATGGCTCTTCCATACCCCCACACAGCTCACACATAGTTCAGTAAGGGCTGAGACCTAGCCTAGTCCGTCACACCTCTCTCCCCGGTCCTCCAGAGCACCAGATGGTGTCGGAATCTGGCCTGGCTTGGTGCTTCCCGTCCCAGTCCACACTTGTGCCAAGTGAGATTACAATCGTATCCTGATCAGAATGCAGCCTCAGTTCCAGCCCATGCGCTCCTTGGTGGGAAACTCAACCCAGCTAGGGTGTCCCGTTATTCCCCCAACCGGGCCTCTTCCCTGCCATAGAGCAGGTGTAGGCCGGTGGTTATTCTGTCTCCGCTTGGCAGAGCCCCTCACTTGTCCTGGCCCCTTGGATGCTGTGGCTTAGTGCCTCTGCCTCACGCAGATCAGTATGTGCAAGGACCTACATGGCATGAGCTATGCTCCAACCTGATTTCTGTTGTTTCTTATGAGTTGAGGTTTTTTCAGCCCTGCCCATTCTGCCCCCTTCCAGTGGCAGCCCGGCCCACCCCACATCCTGTTTAAAGATGGACATTTGGGTGCTGCTGCCTTGACCTACCCTGACTGTTGTGGATTCCTTTACCCATGAGTGATAGCAGGTGGCATGGTCACACCTAGCTTAGACCATTGCAACCCCAGCTTGCGAGCTAACCTGGGGGACTTGTATTCCAAAGGGTTGGGCCCACACAACCCCAGAGTCTACCCCCAGCCCAAGTTCTCTTGCGTGCTGGATAGTGTCCTGATCCTGCCAAATGTGACCACTCCACAACTCCAACACTCAGTCAGGCAATGGTACCCAACACTGCCAAAGAGGCCCCCATCCATAGCTTCGGTGTGGGCTAGTGTGTGGCGATCAGTGATGTTCTATACTAATATCCCATCTCTGTATTCATAATTGAGCTGTTGCATCTGTCTTACTGAAATTATCTTCTGGATACTTCCCTAAAACCACTAGGTCTTGGTCCCCTCGCATGCTTAAATCTTTCATGACCCTGTCACTGAGAATACCCGAAAATTCACTTTGCACCTACACTCAACCTAGTCTTAGTCATGAGTGACCCCAGGCAGCAACTACATATCTTGAAAACCCCAGAGTTCGCCCTTCCGGGCGGCCAGCAGGCAAAGCCTGGCACCACTTGGTGCACTGGCCGCCCTGGGGGAGGCCAAGGACTCCTTGCGGCAGTGTCTTTGGCCTGAGTCCCCCGCATTGGGTCCGACCCGGCAGGGGCACCCCCCACAGTCGCCACACTGCAGGGAGCGTCAGTTGCCCCCTAGCCCAAGGACTGAACTCAAGATTTATTTTTATTATTTTTTATTGGAAAGGCGGATATACAAAGAGGAGAGACAGAGAGGAACATCTTCTGTCCGATGATTCACTCCCCAAGTGAGCGCAACGGCCGATGCTATGATGCTATGCTGATCCAAAGCCAGGAGCCTCTTCCGGGTCTCCCACGCGGGTGCAGGGTCCCAAAGCTTTGGGCCGTCCTCGACTGCTTTCCCGGGCCACAGGCAGGGAGCTGGATGGGAAGAGGGGCCGCCGGGATTAGAACCAGCGCCCATATGGGATCCCAGACGTGCAAGGTGAGGACCTTCACCACTGCGCCATCATGCCGGGCCCTAAAATGAATCTTAAAAGAAAAATGCAGGGCCCAGTGTGGTAGCCTAGTGGGTAAAATCCATACCTTGCATATGCCAGGATCCTGTATGCATGCCAGTTTATATCCCTGTTGCTCCACTTCCCTTCCAGCTTCCTGCATGTGGCCTAGGAAAGCAGTAGAGGATGGTACAAAGCCTTGGGATCCTGCACCTGCCCGGGAGACCCAGAAGAAGCTCCTGACTTCTGGCTTAGGATTGGTTCAGCTCTGGCCATTGCAGCCACTTGTGGAGCCAACCAGCAGAAGGAAGATTTTTTTCTATCTGCATCTCCTCTCTGTAAATCTGCTTTTCCACTAAAAATAATATTTTTAAAAAAGAATCACCAATGTGTAGAAGAATTCTTCAAGGGCATTGCTTGAATAGAGTTGATAGAGACACAGTTGGCTTTATTGTTCCAGGTTGAGAAAATCCTCCCAAGGTCCATTGGCTGAGAGTCCACACCAGTGCATCCACTCACACAGACACGTGCTACCAAAGCTCCAACCTGTTCTGTTCTTCATCTTCTGACATGGCATTCAACATCCTCTGCAGGTCCAAATGAGCTGGCTGTCACCTCCCATTTATGCACCTAGGTATGCTGTCTTCCACACAGATATTGACAATCAAGGAGGCCCAGTCCCAAGACGTGCATTCCAAAGTTGGACCACAAACCCTATGATTCTCCCTGTGGCTGGGGTGTTGAGTTCCCCGTTGGAGAATCCCCCAGGAAACCTCACCTGGGATGACCCCAGACCTGATTCTTGCATGTGTCAGACTGTGCACACACTTATGATTGTAGTTACCCGGTCAGTTCTGTCCCCAACCCCATGTCCTATGCAAGCCTTTGGGTGCTATGGCCCAGCCCAATCCAGCCTGCCACAGACCTGGCCCTAATGCACAACATTGGGAACTACAGCTTAGTTGGGGTGACCCATAATAACCTCTACCAGACCTGTCCCCTGCTGTGGCCCCTGCACATAACAGTATGTATAGCAGACTAGTCCAGCCTGTGTCACTTCCCAGTCAGGTTCTCATAATCAACTATGGGTGTTGCAGCTTAGCTCAGCCCATCCCATAAACCAGTCCACATGTATGCTGATGGGTGCTGCCACCTTTTCCAGCCTGGTCTGCGCCCAGCCCTGCCTCTCATACCCACCAGTGGGAGCTGTGGCCCACTGGAGCAGAGAAGTGCCCACAGTTTTCTTACCAGGCCCATTCCTACTCCTGGATCTCTCACTTTCCAGTGGTTACTGTGGTCCAGTCTGACAAAACCTGTATCATGTTCTGGCACATGCCAGCATATGCTACAGCAAAGTCTGGCCAGTCAGCATTTATCCTGACTGTTGCATGTGCCAGCAGACATATTGGCCTCCCCCAAATCCAGCTCGCATGGTTGCTGAAGGTTGTTGCAACCCTGCCCAGCCCAATTGGCCAACAGTTCCAGTTGTCACACTCCTCAGTGGGAGCAATAGCCCAGCAGGTAAACCTGTGCAGCACCCTCACCAGGTTTGCGCTCAGCCTGGGTTCTTTTTGTTTTTTTTAAGATTTATTTTTACTATTTTTTTTATTGGAAAGGCGGATATACAGAGGAGAGACAGAGAGGAAGATCTTCCGTCCGATGACTCACTCCCCAAGTGAGCGCAACGGCCAATACTGTGCCGATTCGAAGCCAGGAGCCTCTTCCGGGTCTCCCACGTGGGTGCAGGGTCCCAAAGCTTTGGGCCATCCTCGACTGCTTTCCCGGGCCACAGGCAGGGAGCTGGAAGGGAAGCGGGGCTGCCGGGATAGAACCGGCGCCCATGTGGGATCTCAGGCGTGCAAGGCAAGGACCTTAACTACTGCGCCACCGCACCGGGCCCCCGGCCTGGGTTCTTATGTGTGCTAGTGGGCGCTGTAACCCAGTCTGGCTGGTCTGTCTTGCCTTGGCATTTGCTGGTGAGTGCTTCAACCTGCTTCCACCTGGCCTGCCCCTAGTTGCAGCTCATGCTAGGGGGTGGTGCAGCCTAGTCTATAGGCCAGCCCCTAGTCCCGGCCCTAATGTGAATTGTTGGGTGTTGAGTCCCAACCTGAGCTGATCTGTACCCCATCTTAACTCTTGTTCCTGATGATGGTGTTGCAGACTAGTCCAGCCTGGCCCACCCTCAGATCTGACCCATACATGCATGTAGACAGACACAGCAACCTTGCCAGACCAGTCCATACTCGTTCTGGCTCTCTCCAGTGGGTGCTACAGTCCAGTCGTACCTTGACCACCCCCAAATCTGGCTCTCATGTGGATCAGAGGGTGTTGTAATCTAGTCCAACCCATCCCACACCCAGAATAGCTCTCTCAAGCACCAGTAGGTACTGGAGCCTAGCCCAGTCTGGCACACCGCTAGACCCTGCCCTTGCCTATGTGGAGGAATGTTGCAACCATGTCCAGTCAGGTCCACTCCCATTCCCAGCTCTCACACTCACCAATGGGAAACGTAGGCCAGCAGGGGTGTCCCCTTAGCTCCCCTACTAGGTCTGCTCCCAGCCACAGATCTTGCATGTTCCAGTAGTTGTTCCAGCCCAGCCTGGCATAGTCTTGACTCTTGCCATTGGGTCCTGCAGCTTCACCCGACCTGGCCTACTCCCAGTCCAAACTTTTGTTGATGGGTACTGCTGCCTAGCCCTACCCAGTCTGCCCGTCTCTGGCTTTCATGCAGACTGGTGGATGTGATAGCCTAGCCCGGCATGACTTGCACCCCATCCTGGCTTCTGCACATGTCAGTGTGCTATGATTTGGCCTGGTCCTGCCATATCTGCCCCACCCCAAGTCAAAACACCCACTTGTAGACAACTGGAACCGTCTTGCCTGACCTGACCACCATCCAGCCCTAATTCATGTGCTCATCAGAGGGAGTCACAGTCCAGTTCCGCAAGTTTTCCAACCAGGCCTACTCCCAGACCCAGATCTCTTATGTGCCAGCAGGTGCTAGGCCCCTATCTAGCATAGTGTGCTCCCCAGTCTTGGCCTTTGTGTGTGCTGGTGGATATTATAGCCTGGTTCACCCCATATCCAATTCTTGAGTGAGCCTGTGGGTGCTGCAGCCTGGACAGCCTGTTCCCAAAGATTTATTTATTTTTATTGCAGAGTCAGATATACAAAAAAGACAGAGAGAGGAAGAACTTCTGGCCCATGATTCACTCCCCAAATGACCACAATGGCTGGAACTTAGCCAATCCGAAGCCAGGAGCTTCTTCCAGGTCTCCCACATTAGTGCAGGGTTCCAAGGCCTTGGGCCATCCCCGACTGCCTTCCCAGGTCACAAGCAGGGAGCTGAATGGGAAGTGGGAGTACCAGGATTAAAACCAGTGCCAGGCCAAGCGCATCAGCGTAGTGGTTAAAGTCCTCACCTTACACACCTGGGATCCCATATGGGCGCCGGTTCTAATCCTGGTGGCACCGCTTCCCATCCAGCTCCCTGCTTGTGGCCTGGGAAAGCAGTCAGGGATGGCCAAAGCCTTGTGACCCTGTACCTGTGAGGAAGACCTGGAAGAACTCCTGGCTCCTGGCTGAGGATTGGCTCAGCTCCAGCTGTTGTGGCCGCTTAGGGAGTGAATCATGGGACAGATGATCTTCCTCCTCTGTCTCTCCTCCTCTCTGTATATCCGCCTTTCCAATAAAAATAAATAAACCTAAAAAAAAAAAAACAGTTCCTGTATGGGATCCTAGTGCGTTCAAGGCGAGGACTTTAGCCACTAGGCCATTGCACTGTGCCCTACCCCTAGCTACTGAGCAAACCAACAGGTATTGCTGTCCTACAGGGGTGAGGCCATAAATCTCTCACAGAATCTGCTGTCAGATCCAATTCTTGCGTGCTGGTTAGTGTCATGGCCCAGTCTAATGTGATCTGCCCTGTTTCAACACTCACTGGTGAGTACTGTGATCTAGCCTTGGCAGGCAGGCTCCCCAGCTCTAGCTTTTGTGTGCACCAGTGGGCAGAAAGTGGTGATGGCTGATGCTAAGTAGCCCAGCTCAGGTCTCCCATGTGGGTAGGTGCATTGGTCTGACCCAGAAAGGTCTTCTTTTTCCCCTCCTCCAAACTGTTCGGTCTTAGCCCCATTACTAATCTGCAAGTACAGTGGCCTGGTCAGTGGAAGTTCCCCAGAAGTTATTCCTCGCCTGTAACTTACTCCCTCAGAAGTCCCCCTTCCACACATCCCCAACACCCTTCCTTGAGCAGTCCACAGCCCTGGTGCCCACAAGCACATGGGTTCCTGAGCCAGGTCTTTCTGAGCCTGGTCTTCTGGCAGGGTGACATGGTGGCCTGGAGTCCTGTCTGCCAGTCCAGGACTCAATGGCATGCACGGGTCCCCAGACCTGGTCCATCCGCACGCCATGCCAGCATGCTGGCCTCGGATTCTCTGCCCAGTCCACCCAGGGCCCAAGCAAATGCTTTGCCCTGCTAGCACTGTGGAAGCCATCACTAGGATTTGCATTTTAAAAGATTTATTTGGGGGGCCCGGGCGATGGCGCAGTGGTTAAGTCCTCACCTTGCACACCCGGGATCCCATATGGGCGCCAGTTCTAATCCCAGCAGCCCCGCTTCCCTTCCAGCTCCCTGCCTGTGGCCTGAGAAAGCAGTCGAGGACGGCCCAAGGCTTTGGGACCCTGCACCCGCGTGGGAGACCTGGAAGAGGCTCTTGGCTTCTGATCGGCATAGTATTGGCCGTTGCGCTCACTTGGGGAGTGAACCATCGGATGGAAGATCTTCCTCTCTGTCTCTCCTCTTTGTATATCCGCCTTTCCAATAAAAATAAATAAACCTAAAAAAAAAAAACAGTTCCTGTATGGGATCCTAGTGCGTTCAAGGCGAGGACTTTAGCCACTAGGCCACTACTCTGTCTCTCCTCTTAAAATCCTTTTAAAAAAAAGATTTATTTATATTGGAAAGTCATATTTACAGAGAGAAGGACAGAGAGAAAGATTTTTCATCCGCTGGTTCACTCTCCAGGTGGCTGCAATAGCCAGAGCTGAGCCAATCCAAAACCAGGAGCCAGGAGCTTCTTCTGGGTCTCCCATGCAGGTGCAGGAGCCAAAAGCTTTGAACCATCCTCTACTGTTTTCTCAAGCTGCAAGCAAGTAGTTGGATGGAAAGTGGAGCAGCCAGGATATAAACCAGTGGCTATATGGGACCCCAGTACATTCAAAGTGAGGGCTTTAGCCACTAGGTTACAGCGCTGGTCCCCAGGATTTGAATTTCTTAGTTTTGCAATGGGCTGGGGACAGTCCTGCTTTGGTCACTGTAAGTGTCCATATGAGGTGGAGGTGGAGGGAGAATTACAGAAAAGAAGGCAATGTGACCATGGTAATAAGAGGAAGAAGCAATGTGGAGACACGCGTCAGAAAAGGCAAGGAAGTGGGCTCTACCCCAGACTCTCCCAGAAGGAAACAACACTCATTTGAAAATAGTAAAACTAATTTCAGGTAATTTGATATCACAACTGTCAAAGAATAAAACCATGGTGTTTTAAGTCACTAAGCTTGTGATCACTTATTATAACTGCCATAGGAAATCCACACATAAGGCTTCCTAGAGAACAAGGTTGAGCTGTCTGACCTGGGATTTCAAGGATGAAAAGGAAATCAACGAGCTGTTGAGAAACGGAAGAACAGTTTGGAAAAGACTGAATTACTCTGTCCTTGGCTCTCCAGAATGAGAAGACAGAAACCTGTACCATGAAACCTGCAATGTTCCACTCCAAGTTCCATGAAGATTTCTTGCTTTTTAGCAGTAAGAGCTTCCGCCAGGAATGTTAGCATGTTAGCTTTCTTCCCTTTGCCTCACCTCTGGCTTTGCAGGGCTGGGTCAGGTCGAAGCCAGGAGCTAGGATTCCTACCCAGGTCTCCCACACGGTGACAGGGGTCCAAGCACTTGGGCTGCCTTGGGCTGCCTTCCAGGGACACTAGTAGGGAGCTGGATTGGAATGAAACTGACACTCTGATACGGCCTGTCACAGGCACATCTGGGGGCTTAACCAGCTGCACGATGCCAGCCTCTCAGCTTTTCCTACTCCTAGGGTGACCTGAAAGAGGACACGTTGTATGTCTGTGTAACTCAAGTGAAAATTTAGCCTTTTGTGAGAGACTTTTAAGCCATACATGACACAATCCATTCTCAGGAAAACAGGGAGCAGGAAGCAACATCAGGAGGAGGTGCAGCCGAGGCAGTAAAGTGATTTCTTGGTCCCTCCACACTGCTGCACTCAGAGGTCTCCCTCCAGCTCTGGACAACTTGCAAGCTTAAATATGTTCACACTCTCATTTATCCTTAGGGCCTGCTTCCACCCCTATAGATATAACATTATACATATTTAGCAATACATATATTTATACATTCATATTTATTTTTATTATTTTATATATCAATAGATTAATAAATATATAAAATACATAGAAACATGAATAATATTTATATATGTGTTTATAAAATGTACCCATATAATTCATATAACATAATTTTGATATATTAAAGTCACATTCAATTATTCAATTATCATATATTTGTTATGTATTAATGAATCTATTATTACCACACATTTTATATTATATTCGATATTAATAAAATATGAATATAATCCTGCAGTTGATATTTATACATTAATGAAATATTCATATATGTAATATATGAATATAATTCTATTAATTATATAATTGATGGCTACCACGGTAACCGGAGAAGGGCGGAGTTTGCCTCCAACCAAATCCGGAATGGATGGCGGAATTCTGGTGGGCCCCTCAGGCAGTGAGACCACCGTTGCACCAATGAGGGGCACAGACTCATATCCCCCCTCCACCAATAAGGGCCGAGGCGACCCCCCCCATTTCAGCTTCTGTGTCAAGGAGAGTTTAAAAGAGCCCCTTCCCCGTCTCTTCCACGCTCTTCTTCCTCTGCAGCTCACTCCTTCACATCTGTCTGTCTGCTGCACGGGGAAGGGAAGCCCGTGACCGTGGTTCCCTGAAATAAAGGCCATCCAAATCCTTTTCATGTACTTGGCTGAGTTATCTTTCCCTTGTGGTCGGCAAATCTAACATTTGATGAGTGGTGAAACTAACAATAATATATTATGTAATTATACTAATATATTGTATTAATATGCAGATTATTAATATATCAATAATATATTAACATATAATTGTGTTTGTTTTCATATAACGTTACATTTTAAAAGATATTTTACTTTGTATTAAATTATTACATAATTATTAAATTCATAAATCACATATTAAATTTATACATTATATATAAAATTGCTATATTTTTTTGGTAAAGATTTATTTATTTTTATTGCAAAGTCAGATATACAGAGAGGAGGAGAGACAGAGAGGAAGATCTTCCATCTGACGGTTCACTTCCCAAGTGACTGCAGCGGCTGGTGCTGTGCCAATCTGAAGCCAGGAGCCAGGAGCTCTTCCAAGTCTCCCACACAGTACAGGAACCCAAGGCTTTGAGCCATCCTAGGCTGCCCTCCCAGGCCACAAGCAGGGAGCTGGATGGGAAGCAGAGCTACCGGAATCAGAACTGGCACCCATATGGATCCTGGGCACGTTCAAGGCAAAGACTTTAGCCATTAGGCCACTGCACCAGGTCCAATTGATATATATTTTATATTCACAAAATTTATACATAAATTTATATATAATATATAGATATGAAATGCACAAATATATTAATATATAAAATTTATACAGTGTAACTAATAAATTTTAAAAACTAAAGATGCATTAAAAATATATAAAATATAGAAACATGTTAACATGCTTGTTATATCAGTATATTAATATATTATATTAATATGTAATTGCACAATCACATGATTAATATATATTTATATTAATATATTAATGTGAACATGATCTAAGAATTGTATAGTATATATAATATAAACAAATATATGTAATATATTAATGAAATATATTGTTTGCATTTAAAATATGAATATGTATTTAAATAAATTTAAGGTTTATTTACACAGAGTTAAGATTTTATTTTTAATATATTAAATATATTTTAGATTTATTTATTTACAGAGAGGAGGAAAGACAGATAGGAAGATCTTCCAGCCACTGAGTCACTCCCCAAGTGGCTGCCAACAGCCAGTTGCTGATCCAATCTGGAGCCAGGAGCCTCTTCTGGGTCTTCCACAAGGGTGCAGGGTCCCAAAGCTTTCGGCCGTCCTCGACTGCCTTCCCAGGCCACAAGCAGGGAGTTGGATGGGAAGTGGAGCTGCCGGGATTAGAACTAACATCCATATGGGATCCCGGAGTGTTCAAGGCGAGGACTTTAGCTGCTAGGCCACACTGCCAGGCACGCCCATACAAAATTTTCAATGTGCTTGTAGCAAGTTGTCACCTTAACAGTACTATATTCTTGCAAGTCTTTTGTTGTTGTTCATGGTTTCATCAGATTTTTTTCTGCTCAAGTCAAAACTTTGATGTGATACAGCTGATAGATGGCAAGCACCCACTAGTCAGGTTGAGAGTGTAACAGCGCAGAAGTTGAGGTCCTGCATCCTGCCTATCTCCCATAACATTCAAATTAACTGATATTGTGGAAATGCCTACAGAGGCTCCAAGCAACTGGCCCCTCCTGCTCCCTATTGTGTCACATTAGGTTAATTGACTACAGGAAAACTTTGGGCTTTGGTAGCTCCCTTCCTATCTCCTGCCACTTAGTTAATTGAATGTGTAGACACTTTGTACTGTACAGCTCTCAAGCTGATGGGAAGATAAGAGCTTAAAAACCTTTTACTTCTGCTTTGCACTGGCTCCTGGACTGTAGTGGGAGCTGTTGTCGCTAAGGTTGGGCAATAAAGACTCCTAACACCCTACACTTGGGTCTACTGTGATGTCTTTCATACTCTGCAACAAAAATCCAATATTTAAGTATTTCTGAGCATATCGAAACACCATGCTAAGCATACCATGGGCCGCTAACTTCAAGGAAGTTTCTAACTTTCTAATGGTTTAGTCATCCAGCAGGAAAAGCAAAAAAACGGGGAAAGAAGTGCAAGAAATAAAGGAGGAAGTAATGAACTGTTGGCCTAACACACTATGCCACACTGCTGTCCCCAAGTTTTTTTTTTTTAAAGATTTTATTTTTGTTGGAAAGTCAGAGTTACAGAGAGAAGGATAGGCAGATTTTCCATCTGTTGGTTTACTCCTTAATACTCATAGGCTGGAGGTAAGCTGCTCTGAAGCCAGAAGCCAGGAGACTGCTCTGGGTCTCCCATGCAGGTGCAGGGTCCCAAGGCTTATGGCAGTCCTTGACTGCTTTTCCAGGCCACAAGCAGGGAGCTGGATGGAAAGAGAGGCCACTGGTATTATTAGAACCAGTGTCCATATGGGATCCCAACACGTGCAAGGCCAGGACTTTAGCCGCTAAGCTACCACACCGGGACCCTTAAATTCTTTTTTTTTGGTAATCCTAGTTTGGAAATCTGCGTTCCCAAATCCAATCTATGACTAAATCATCTAGTCCACTTCTGCCATTCTGCCATCACCTTAGTCCCAGCCCTTCTCCCGAGTTCTTCTCTAACCAGTGTGGGTCCTGATTCGTATGTTCAACATATACTGCACAGACTAGACCACGATCCTAAAATGCATCGCCAGGATGACGGCCTAATCCAATGGCTCATCTAGGCACTAACTGCCATCTCTAGTCTAATATTGCCACTTAAGATCATTTTCCAAGGAGGCCGCAGCTCTCCCTCACCCACCATGGCGAGGGCTGGTTGCAGCCTTGGTTCACTCTTCCGGCCCTGCCCCTCAACGCCAATTCCTCTGAGAATGGGGTGTCCTGTCTCAACCACCTCCCCCACCTAACCCGCCCCTCAGAGGCTCCTCGGGTCTCGCCTCACGCAGCCGACCGAACTATTTCACTCATCTAAGCCTTTTGTCAGAAAAAGACACCGAGGCCTGCGAGAAACACTACGGTCAATTCAAATTGGAGGCGACTTTCTTTCATGGAATTCGAGCGGATCGGAAGGACCGGGTCCGACCACACACGAGGCCCAGACCACAAGGTGGAGAGGCGGCGGACAGCGAACCGAGGCGGGAGACGAGAGGGAAGTGGCGGTGCCGGCGGGAAAGGGGCAGCGGGAGCCGCCGGCCGCCACGCGACGTCCGCCGCGGCCGTTGGTGGGCGTGGCAGCGCGGGTCTCGCGGGAGCGACGGTTGGGCGGGCCGTTGTTCTCGTAGGCGGGGCAAGTTGCTAAGGAAATGCCTGCCCGCCGCGTTTCGCCTTGCTGCGCCGCGCCGCCCGGGCGGGACCTGGAGCGGCGCCGTTTCCGCTTCCGCTCCCTCAGCGCTGCCGTCCCGTTACCGCCTCCTGGCCGGCCTCGCGCCTTTCACCGGCACCTGGCCTCGGCCGCGCTCACCGGCCTGCTCCTGCCACGCTCGCCCCGGGGGGCTCCGGCTCCGGCGCCGGCACGAGTCGCGCCCAGCTCGTCTGTCCGCTCTGAGGACGCCGGCCAGCTTGCCGCCATGGGCGCCTACCTCTCCCAGCCCAACACAGTCAAGTGCTCCGGGGACGGGGTCGGCGCCCCGCGCCTGCCGCTGCCCTATGGCTTCTCCGCCATGCAGGGCTGGCGGGTCTCTATGGAGGTGAGGCGGCCGGGACCTTGTCGGCCGGCCGACTACGGCGGCAATGCTCCGGGAGAAAAGGAGCGGGGGGGGGGAGGGATGGGGGTTCTCCCCCGGGGAAGGGTCGCAGACGAGAGCCGGTGGCGGCAGCGAGGGTAGGGCCGGGGGGTCCGGTCGGTGGCCACGGTGGGCCAATGGGACGGGCGAGGGCTCTGCCATGTGAGGTGGGAGAGAGGGACCCTTGGCCCTCTCTGCCCCGTCTCTTCGCGCCATCCTCTCCAGGCTCGTATAAGGTGGTGAGGGTTAGCGTGGGAGGAGGGACGAAAAAAGGGACCGTTTGTCTGTGTTTCAAGGAAGAGGCAGATAGATGGGAGCAATTTATTATTTTTAATTTTTCCTTAAATCCACATATAGCAGGTGTCTCCCTGGGGCAGGGAACTTGATAGGAGAAAAGCCCGGACGAATAGATCCATTTCAGGTTCTTGACACCTGGTTTCCAGGCCTTGGGCACTGTGTGTTAATTTCACAGGCTGCACTTGACCTCTTAGAGTTGTCTCTCCTTGGTACGCTTCCTCAGGGCTTTTTATGACCTTTGCCAACAAACATTGTGGCAGGCACTAGACTTTCTTTTTTCCTAATATACTTGGCTTTCCCACTCCTGCCCTTCATCTCTTTAAAACTTTTTGAGTTAATTGTCATTAACCTGTGCTTGTTGAGATTTCATTTCGTTGATTCTCAGTCACCAATTCTTTCTTGCTGCAAGTTAGAACTGCATCGTTTTAGGAGATTTTACCTTTAATAAAAAGGGGACAAATGTCTGCATTAAAAAGGAGTAACATTGGGCAAAATGAAAACTATGAAGAACAGGGAAAAGTGTTGAGAAAGGAAAGGAAGAGAGGTAGATATGGTATGTGTTGTGAGGAGTATTGTAAGCTATAGTTAGAGGCCCAAAATATAACCTAATTATGGCTGAGATTGAGGCTTTTTCCCATTGTTAGGTGGGCTTCAGGTAACAGCCAGGTACTGGCTACTTTGGAAAACATTTTTTCAAATCTCTGTGGTTAGTTTTGGAATGACAGTATGAACGGAAAGGGTGTGCTGTCCACCTCAGATGTTTTACCCACAGGAGACGATAGTAATGGTTCTGTCATTAGATCTAACATCTCAGGAGTGAGGCGAATCCTGTATGTCATCCCTTCTCACCTGGTTTCCGCCTCGTCCAGCTAGGAAGTGGAGGCCCAGAAAGATGAGAGCACTTGTCTTGCTGGAGAGAAGCCATATGGCACTACATGCTGGCATCATTTGTGTCAAACCGAAGTTTGGTATTTCTGCTTCTCTCTGATCCATGGTTAGTAACAGCTGGATGTTTGGCAGATGCAGTGACCTGACTGTTAGAAACATCTGGATGGAACCTCAAAAGGAAAGCTTGATGTCGAGTGGTCCAGAGGCTGACACTTTGTGTTCAAGTGGGATTGGGATGCCTGTGGCATCTCACAGTCAGGTTTTATCTTCAGGCTTCCCACTTCTTTGGCAGCCCCCTTCTCTGCTGTGCTTTCTTTGGGACTCCCCCTTCTAGTGCTCTTCCTGAATCGAGTGCTTCCATAGTCTGTTTCCCAGCTATTTGCCCAGCAGTTCTGAGTGGTGTGTTTCTTTACTGCAGGGCCGTTCCCTGTATTTTTGGCTTCTCTGGTAGTTAGAAAAGGACCTCTCCTCGGTGGCTGTTTGGAGCACAGAGATCTTGCTGGACTATTTCTTAGGTCCTAATTTTTTGAGCTATAGCCATTAGGACATTAAAGTCTCCATAATGTGCTTTTTCCAGTTTTAGCCTTGTTGGTAATTAACTACGCGTAGTCAGATACTCTTGATCTGCTGTTGGAATCCTGTTCTTTTTCATCCATTCCTTTTCCTCTGGCTGTATCTTCTCTCACCTTAAAGTGCAACATAGCTTCTTTGCTGTATCAAGAAAGTAATTTTGACTTCTGGCCTCTTTTTCTTTTTTAAGAATTTATTTTTATTCAAGTCAGAGATATACAGAGAGGAGAAGAGACAGAGAGGAGGATCTTCCATCTGATGATTCACTCCCCAAGTGACCACAACAGCTGGTGCTGCGCCGATCTGAAGCCAGGAGCCAGAAACTTCCTCCTGGTTTCCCATGCCACAAACAGGGAGCTGGATGGGAAGCGGGGCCGCAGGGACTAGAACTGGTGTCCATATGGGATCCCAGCGTGTTCAAGGCGAGGACTTTAGCCACTAGGCCACCGCACCGGGCCTGACTTCTGGCCTCTTAAGGGAATGGCATCTCTTTTGCAATTCCTGATTCCTGTTTAACCTTTAGGGCTTAATTCCACCATTTAATAAAGTCTTTATTTTATTTGCTTAGTTCTGGTGATTTAGTTGAGATAATGTTATCTTTTTAATGTACCTTATGAAGGTTCCTAAAATGGTGACAGCTGGGCCTGGCGCTGTGGCCTGGCGGCTAAGGTCCTTACCTTGAATGCGCCGGGATCCCATATGGGCACCGGTCCTAGTCTCCATGGCCCCACTTTCCATCCAGCTTACTGCTTGTGGCCTAGGAGAGTGGTCAAGGACGGCCCGGGGCTTAGGGACTCTGCGTCTGCATGGGACCCAGAGGAGTTCCTGGCTGCTGGCTTCAGATCGGCACAGCACCAGCCATTGTGGTCACTGGGGAGTGAATCATTGGACGGAGGATGTTTCTGTCTCTCCTCCTCCCTATATATGTCTGACTTTGCAATAAAAATAAATACATCTTTTAAAATAAATGGTGACAGTTATGTAGATGCCACCTTGGAACAGGCAGTTTAATCCCTTCTCTTGAAGGTAAGGATGGCGTCCATTAACAGCTGGCATTTTATTATTTCTGTGTGCCTCCTGTCACTCTTGTTTTGGAACTAAGTATTTTGAGGAGGGATTTTCCTAATACTACAGTTGATACTCCCTTCCCTTCATGATTTAGAGAGACCCTCAAGGTAGTTAAGAGAATGTACCTTGAAATTAAGAAGTAGGGATTGGGCCCAGCATGTTAACCTAGCAGCTAAAGTGCTTTGCATACAGCTGGATCCCCTAGTAGGCGCTGGTTCTGGTCCTGGCAGCCCCACTTTTCATCCACCTCCTGCTCGTGGCCAAGGAAAGCAGTTGGGTGTGGCTCCAAAGCCTTGGGACTCTGAACCTGTGTGGAAGACCCTGAAGAGGCCCCTGGCTCCTGGCTTTGAATCGGCATAGCCTAGGCCATTGCGGCTGCTTAGGGAGTGAATTGACAGATGAAAGATTTTTCTCTCTGTCTCTCTGACTTTCCAATAAAAATAATAAAATCTTACAAAAGAAGTAAGGGTTGTGGCATCAACATAAACAGCCTCCTGTAATACCAGCATCCCATGTGAGCAGAAGTTTGAGTCCAAGCTGTTCTACTTCTAATCCAGCTCCCGGCTGGGAAGGCAGCAGAAGATGGCCCAAGTACTTGGACCTTTGCCATCCACTTGGGAGAATTGGATAGAGCTCCTGACTCCTGGCTTCAGCCTGGCCCAGCCCTAAGTCCTTCACCATTGCAGCTATTTGGGGACTGAACCACCTCTGTCACTCTACCTTAAAATTAGATAATATATGTTTAATGAAAGAAGTAGATTGTGGTGAGGTGCCTGAGAAATAAACAAGATTGTCTAATCAGAAGTCTGATATGAAAGAGAGTTATTTAGTTAATATAATCATTTTATTTAAAAATATTTGTTTTTATTGGAAAGGCAGATTTATGGAGAGGAGAAATAGAAGGATCTTCCTTCTGTTAATTTACTCCCCATGTAGCCACAATGGCCAGAGCTGAACCAATCTGAAGCCAGGAGTTTCTTCTAGGTCTCCCACATGCGTGCAGGGTCCCAAGGTTTTATGCTATTTTCTGCTACTTTACCAGGCCACAAGCAGTGAGCTAGATGGGAAATGGAGCAGTTGGGACACGAGCTGGTGCCCGTTGGCGATCCTGATCCTTGGAGATGGAGGATTAGCCAATGAAGCCACCGTGGTGGGCCCTAAGTTTTTTTTGTTGTTGTGTTAAAATAATATTTGAAAAGCAGAGTTACATAGAGAGGGAGAGGCCTTCCATTTGCTGGTGCATTTCCCTAAAAGGCCACATGGCTGGTACTGGGCCAGGTCAAAGCCAGTAGCTTCTTCCAGATCTCCCATGTGGATGCAGGGACCCAACCACTTCAACCATCCTTTGTTACTTTCCCAGGCACACCAGCAAGGTACAGGAACTAGATTAGAAGTGAAACACCTGGGATTTGGACCAGGACCTGTATGGAATATTGGTGTCACAGGCCTAATACAGGCCCTTTAATATAGTTTAATCTAGTCTTTGTTTTTTCATTCCTTTTTAAATTTTTTTTTAAGAATTTTAGCTTTGTTACTTTTTTTCATAGTTATTTTTTTGTTTGATTGAAAGGCAGGATTACAGTGAGAGGAAATGATGAAGAAAGATCTTCCGTTTGCTGGTTCACTCCCCAAATGGTTGCAAGGCTACAGTGGGACCAGGATAAAGTTGAACCTAGGGCTTCCTTGGGGTTTCCCACATGGGTGAAGCGTCCAAGGCTTTCGGCCATCCTCTACTTTTCAGGTCGCAAATAAGGAGCTGGATTGGAACACGGCAACATAAACTGTTGCTTAATTGAGATCCTAGTGCTTGAAGGTGGAAGATAAGCCAGTTGAACCGTTGATGGTTCTGAGACATTGTCAGCTTCATTGTACAAGAATTGAGAAAATCTTTCAAAGATCAGTTGACTAATCAATTCTACCTTAGTGCATCCAGAGGCCCAAGAATATGTTGCAAAACTTGGCCTGGAGAGTGGTCTAACCTGTTTTCCTTTCCATCCTCTGATGAGGCACTCACCATCCTCTATCGGCTGTCATGTGTCCTGTGTACATCTGGGCATGCTGTCCACTGCACAGCAGTGAGGCATCAGCAGCTGAGGAGGTCCAGTTCTGACATGCATGCCAAGGTCAGACCACATAAATTGTTATTTTGCCTGTGCCCAGGCTTTTTTAAGAAAATTTTTGATGTTGGCAAGGATGTGTGCCCATGAGGATTACTGATTGGATTGAGGAGGGTTGAGATGTGGGACTGGTGGATGGGGCAAATGCTTTTTTCCACCCCCCACTTCTGTCTGGTGGGGAAGGGGTGGGTAGTGAGGGAGGGGGAGGGGGCAGCTTCCAGTTGCCATATCGTCAACTGGTTTGAGTCCAGTGGTCTAGTTGAGTCTCATAAGAAATCTTGCCTCAGGTGGCCTCAGACTTGACTCTTGAGTGTGCCAGTCAGTTTGGGGTTGGGTTCATTCCATCACCACCAGCCAACATGCTTACCAGTAGATGCAGCTGCCTGGTCAATTCTGTCTCAAGCCCCACTATCTCTTTTTTTTTTCCCCCCAGTTTTTATTTATTTTATTTTTTTTTTAAATTTTGACAATCTTTACATAGTTAATTAGGGTAAAAAGGTTCAAGGGCTACAGGAAAGTGGATAAGACTAGTATTTTTTCCATATTGTTTCCTTCATGTTTAAAGGGGGGTATTAAGGGAGAAGGCCCACCCAATTTCCCACCCTCCCCAGGTCCCGGATGTAGGGCATGCTCTGAGGTTCTTGCTCAAGTGGTTTTGATATTTCAACAGTTATGAATCGCTGCCAATCTTGCCACTCCAAGCACTATGAGGTCTTCGAAAAATCCACTGATTGACATAGTCCATCATAGCTGAGATGGTTGGTTGACCTGTTCTGTCTTCTCTCTTTTCTTGGTAAGGGTTCTGAGTCCAGCATTTAGATTAGGAAGATCTCCAAAGAAACTTTGTCTGAGGTGTTCTCAGACCAGATTCTTGTATGTGCTAGCAAGTACAGGGCCCAGCACAGTCCATTGCCCTGATCAGCTGGTAGTTGTAATTGCTGGGTTGGTTCTGTTTTCACTCCCGACTTCCACTGGAACCAATGGGTGTTGCAGTCCAGCCTGGTTCTGCCCAGCACATACTTGGCCCTCACATAAACCAGTGGGAGCTGCAGCCTAGTTGGAGCGACCCGCAATAACCCCCACCAGGCCCGCCCCCTACCCTGGTTTGCCAATATGTGTAGCAGTAATCCAGTCTGTCCCACACTCCATTCCACCCCAGCCGCTGTCTTAGTTTTATGTCCTCCCGTGTAAGTGGCAACCCAAGAGAGATGAGCCCACTATTTCCCTCCCAGGCCTCTCCCAGATTATGCACTCTCCAGATAGTTCTGTGGTTTGACTTGACAGAACTAGCCCCCAGTGCCAGCCTCTGCCAGCTGATGCTGTGGCAAGGCCAAACAACCCTCACCCACTCTAATTCTGTTTGCACCAGTAGGAATAATCAGCCCAGCCCAGCCCAGCCCAGCTTTTCCCTGATCTAGTCCACATGAGGCACACAGGTGTTGTAGCCCTGCCTAGTCTGGTCTGCCCCCATCCCAGCCTACGTTCTCCTGCGGGAGTAGCTGTCCAGCAAAGGAACCCTCCCTTATTCCCATGCCGGCTCTGCCCCCTCCCTTCCTTGTTCTCACGCTGGTTGGGTGCTGTGGTCCCTTCTGGTACAGGCAATCTCACCTTGGCATTCCGTATTGTGCACTAGTCTTTGTTGCGACCGAACCTGGGTCGACCCACACTGGTGCCTGGATTTGCCAGTGGATGATGTGGACAGATTCAGCCTGGTCTTCCTCCAGCCCCTGCCAATTGCATGCCGGTGGGTAACTTTCCATGGCCTTTTCTGGGCTGTTTCCTATCATGTTTCTTGCGCTGACCTGCCGGGTCTGCGTCCTGCCAGAGGAGTTGCCCAGGCTCCTCCATCAGAACCTCTCCCAATGCCAGGTTTCACGCTTACCGGTGGGTCCATGAGCCAGCCCTGCTCAGTCCACCTCCTGTCCTAGCAGGAACTGTGGCTTTTCCTGACTGGCCTTCAACCCAATCTAGTTCTTGCTGTTGGATGTTTCAGCCCAGCCATGGTTTGTCCATACCCACATATGGCTCACACATAAGCCCCACTACCTCATGTGAACCTATGGGTACTGTGACCAAGCCCAGCCCAGCCTGCCACAGGCCCGGTCTTAATACACACCAGCAGGTGTAGCCTAGTTGGAGCAACCCCCAACAACTCCCACCAGGCCCATCCTCGGCCATAGCTTTTGTTTGTGCAAGCATGTATTGCAGCCTAGCCCAGGTGGTCCCACATCCCATTTGGCTCTCATTTACTCCCGTGAGTTTTGCAGCTTAGCGCAGCCTGACCCTCCCCCAAACCTGTCCCACATGTATGCCAGCTGGTGGTGAATAGCCTTGCCTGCCCTTAGCCCTGGGTCTCATGGTTACCAGTGGGAGTTGTAGCCTAGCAGGGGAGTATATACAGTTCCCCTACTAATCCCCCCCTCCCAGCCTCTGATCTTGCTCCTGCCAGGGGGTAGTGTGGTCTAACCTCTCATGACTCACACCTGGTCTGGCACTTGCAATGGGTGCTATATCCAACCCATTCTGGCCTGCACCTTGTCCTGATTTGGTTGTGCTATTGCGTGCTGTGGATTGGCCTTGCCCAACTGGCCCACACCCAGACCTGGCTCTCATGTGAACCAGCAGGTGCTACGGTCTCACCTGGCCTGTCCCACACCCTTTTTGGCTCTTGCAAACAGCAGCAGGTGCCTGAGCTAGCAGAGTCTGGCCTGACCCCAAACCCAGCCCTCAGGCATGCTGACTGAGTGCTGCTGTCTTGCACAGTCCCAGCTCACTCAGCAGCAGGAGATGTGGCTTAGCAGGGGATTTTCCCAAGTTCCCCTATTAGTCGCTCTCCCAGCCCTGGGTCTCACCTGTGCCATTTGGTGCCGTGGCCCTGCTTGGCATGGTTTGCCCTCAGTCCTGGCCTTTGTATGTGCGAACATGTGCTGCAGCCTGTTCACTTGGCCTCCTCCCAGCCACAACACTTGCAAGTGTTGGCGAATTCTGTGGTCCAACCTGCAGCTCCACAGAGGGAAGCCAACAAATCTTTTTACAATATTTTCCTATGTCCAGTTCTCATGTTCTGGTAGAAACTGTGGCCAAGACTGACATGGCCCACCCTGCTCCGATATTTGTGGGCTGGTACTGAGACCAAGTCCGAGCAGGCATGGCTCCTAGACCCAGCTTTTGTGTGTGCCATTGGGCTGTGTGTGATGCTATTTCGCCTAGCCCAGGTCTCCCACATGGGCAGGTGTCTTGGTCTGACCTAGACATGCCCTCCATTTTCATCCCTCTAAACCACCTGGTCTCAGCTCCCTTACCTATCTGTGAGTGCAGTAGCAGGGTCCATGGAAGACCCTAGAAGTCATCCTCCCCTATCAAACAGGCCCTCAGTTGTTCCCACTCTAATATGTATTCAGACCCCTTTCCTGGGCAATCTGCAGCCCCAGTGCCTGCGGGCCAGGGTGGGTTGTCCTGGCTCAGCATTCTCCACATAATTAAATACAATTTAAAAAAATATATAACATTTAATTTCATTGGCATATCATTTACAGAGAGAAGAGACAGAGAGAGAGAGAGATCCTCCACTTGCTGATTTACTCCCCAAGTGGCCACAACAGCCTGAGCTGAACTAATCTGAAGTCAGGAGCTTGTTCTGGATCTTCCACATGGGTGCAGGGTCCCAAGGCTTTGGGCCATCCTCGACTGCTTTCCCAGGCCACAAGCAGGGAGCTGAATGGGAAGTAGAGCAGTTGGGACTCAAACCTGTGCCCATATGGGATCCCTGTGCATATAAAGGTGGGGACTCTAGCTACTGGGCTACTTTTCTCTTTTTTTTTCTTTTATTATTTATTTGAAAGGCAGGATTATAGAGGGCGATACACAAAGAAAGTTATTCCATTTGTTGATTCACTTCTCTAATGACAAGGGCTGGGACATGATAAAACCAAGAGCAAAAACTTCATCTAGATCTCTCTTGTGGGTGACAGGGGCACAAGGTTTTGAGCCATCTTCCACTGCTTTCTTGGGCACATTATCAGGGAGCTGGGTTTGAAGTGGAGCAGCTGCCACTCCAGCAGGTGCTGGTATGAGATATAGGCACTATGGAAGGCTTAACGCTTTGCGCCACAATGCTGGCCCCAAGCAGCTTTTATGTAACAGAGTTCTATTCATTTGATGAGCATCTAATATCTGTCTTTCAAAACTAATATGAGGGGGTTAACATGGTGGCATAGCAGGCAAATCTTACCACCTGCTAATGCCAACATCCTGTATGGGCTTTGGTTCCTATCTCGACTTGCTCCACTTCTGCTTATGGCCTAGGAACACAGCAGAGGATAGCCCAAGTCCTTGGGTCCCTGCACCCTAATGGGAGGCTGGGAGGAAGCTCTTGACTCCTGGCTCCTGGCTTCAGAATAGTTCAGCTCTGGCCATTATGGTTATTTGGGGGATGAACCAGCAGCTGGAAGATCCCTGTCTCTGTTTTTCCTCGGTTTGCAAGATCTACCTTTTAAATGAAATATTAAATATTAAAAAAACAAAAACTACCATGAGGTTATATTGACTAAATCCCCATTAGTGTGAAGAAATTATTTTTTTAGCCATTCATTTATAAGTTATTTTTATTTGAAAGGAATAGTTACATACACAAAGAGGTGCAGAGATCTTGCATCTGCTGGTTTATTCCCCAAATTCCCATAATAATTGAGGTGGGTTAGGGTGAAACCAGGAACTAGGAATGTCATCTGGTCTACCCATGATGGCAGGGGTACACACACTTGAGCTGTTCTCTGCTGCCTCCCTGGCTCAACAGCGGAAATGTTGTGTTGGCAACCCGAATGGCACCTTCACAGTGCTGCCAAGACTTGAAGAATGTTGCAAATAAATCTCTATTGCTTGGTCCTTCTAGCATTTGTTACTTCTCCACTCTGATTCTCTTTTGTGTAATCATTTTGAAATTATACTTTGAGAGTAAGGGCTTGAATTTGAGTATAGATATTTAGGTTTGAATAGTGGTTTTGTCATCGTGAGCTGCACTTGATGCTACTTGGAGCACAAATCTTTAGAAATGAATTTAAAGCATCACATATTTAATGATACTTTGTAGACTGCGTTCTGATCCCAGTAGGGTTGATTTCTGTTTCCATCTATTTCAATGAGATACATCAGTTTTTAATCATATACTGT
Organism: Ochotona curzoniae; assembly: GCF_017591425.1. Lineage (NCBI taxonomy): Eukaryota > Metazoa > Chordata > Mammalia > Lagomorpha > Ochotonidae > Ochotona > Ochotona curzoniae. The sequence continues at coordinate 115,131 of NW_024466647.1, read as the reverse complement.
ATTTTAAAATGTGTATATATGTCCATTTAAAAAAAAAATTGAGGGGCCCGGCGTGGTGGCACAAGTGGTTAAGGGATCCCATATGGGCACCGGTTCTATCCTGGCAGCCCTGCTTCCCTTCCAGCTCCCTGCCTGTGGCCCGGGAAAGCAGTCGAGGACGGCCCAAAGCCTTTGGGACCCTGCACCCGCATGGGAGACCCGGAAGAGGCTCCTGGCTTCGGATCAGCATAGCATTGACCGTTGCGGTCACTTGGGGAGTGAATCATCGGAGAAAGGATCTTCCTCTCTGTCTCTCCTCTCTGTATATCCGCCTTTCCAATAAAAAAAATAATAAAAATAAATCTTTAAAAAAAAATTGAGATTTCATGCACCCGCTTAAAGGATGCAATTCAGTGATGAGGGGGGCGATATTCATACACAGTTGTAAGCTATCACCCCATTCAATTTTTTTAAACATTTTCATCACCCTAAACAAGAAATCCTATACCCCATGCCGGTCACTCTATCTCCTCTTTTCTAGTCTTTGGCAACCACTAATTTACATTATGTCTCTACAGATTAGTTACCTGTTCTGAACATTTCATAAAAATTGAATTGTAACTCTGTTTTCATTGTGTATCTTACTGTGTAGTGGTAAGAATCATCAGTGTTATGTAACAAGTCATTCTTATACCTAACATTCTACTGTATGGATAATGTCACATTTTGTTTATCTGCTGCTCAGTTGATCCATATTTGGGGTTCTACATTTTGGCTATTGTGAATAATGCTATGAACATTCACATTCATATACAAGTTTTTGTGTAGAAATATGTTCTCGTTTGATTCTGTACTTACGAGTGAAACTGCTGGGTGAGAAATTGTGAAATACGGATTTGGTGTTTTTGTCTACTGGCATGAAATTCTTAAAATTTTTAGAATCTCCGAAGCAGGATATATCTTTTTGGTTAGGTGCCCATATGATTTTCTGGCTTACAATAAGATTTATTTATTTTTGGAAGGAAGGGTAAGAGGGAGGAAGAGACAGAGAAGAGAGCCTTCATCTGCTAGTTCTCTTCCCAGATGGCTGTGTTGGCCAGGGCTGGGCCTAGCTGAAACCAGCAGGCTTGAATGCCATCCCAGGCTGCTTTGTGGGGCAGGAACCCAGGTGCTCAGGCAAGCTGCTGCTTTCCCAGGTGCATTAGCAAAGAGCCAGATAAGCATCAACTCCAGCCAGACTGGCCCACACTGGTGCTGGCTTTAATCCTATGCACTGACCCTAGTGTGTCCTTCTAAGATGATGGGTTGTTTGGTAGCTGTCAGCGCCTGTGCAGCTGGGGGATCAAGGCTTGATTGGAAGCTTGGGACTTTTAATGCACTCTTGAACCTCCAGGGAAGTGGGAAGGGCTGAAGGTTATTGATCAGGAGTGGTCAGAGATGTAATCCATTATGGCTATGTAATAAGGTTTCCATAAAACCAGAAAGGATATTTCAGGGAGCTGGCCGGTAGCCGATGGAGAAAGTGCTGGAGGATGGCACCCCGAGAAGCACAGAAGCTCCTCATCCCTTACTCTGAGCATCTTTTTTTTTTTTCCCCCAGAATTTATTTATTTTTATTGGAAAGTCAGATATACAGAGAGGAGGAGAGACAGAGACAGAGAGGAAGAGCTTCCATCCATTGATTTACTCCCCAAGTGGCCGCGACAGCTAGAGCTACGCTGACCCGAAACCAGGAACCTGAAGCTTCTTCTTCTGGGTCTCCCACACGGGCACAGGGTCCCAAAGATTTGGGCCGTCCTCGACTGCTTTCCCAGGCCATAGCAGGGATCTGGATGGGAAGCAGGGCTGCCAGGATTAGAACTGGCACCCATATGGGATCCTGGCGAATGTAAGGTGAGAACTTTAGCCACTAGGCTACTGCGTTGGACCTTCTGCATCTTTTCATCTATGGCCTTCATAATAGGCTTTGAAATAAACTGGTAAAAGTTAAGTGTTTCCCTGAATTCTTTAAACCATTCTGGGAGATTAACTGAACTCAGGGAAGGGGGATGGAAACCCGGATTTATAGTGAGTTGGTCCAAAGGTCTTCCATTTCACTCCTTTAGTGGCCACTATGGCCAGAGCTGAGCCTATCCAAAACCAGGACACAGGAGCTGTTTCTGGGTTTGCCATGCAGGTGCAGCGTCTCAAGGCTGTGGACTGACCTCCACTGTGGCTTTTCCAGGCCACTAGGATTGTAGGGAGCTGGATGGGAAGTGGAGCAGCTGGGACATGAACTGGCACCCATATGGGATCCTGTCGCTTGCAGGGTGAAGATTTAGTCACTGAGCCATTGCACTAGTCCCGTTTGTACACTTTTTTTTAAGGTTTATTTTTATTATTTTTTTATTGGAAAGACGGATATACAGAGAGGAGAGACAGAGAGGAACATCTTCCATCCGATGATTCACTCCCCAAGTGACCGCAACGGTCAATGCTATGCTGATCCGAAGCCAGGAGCCTCTTCCGGGTCTCCCGCGCGGGTGCAGCGTCCCAAAGGCTTTGGGCCGTCCTCGACTGCTTTCCCAGGCCACAGGCAGGGAGCTGGAAGGGAAGCAGGGCTGCCAGGATAGAACCGGTGCCCATATGGGATCCCGGGCATGCAAGGCGAGGACCTTAACCACTTGTGCCACCACGCCGGGCCCACCATTTGTACACTTTTAATTGGTTTATTCCTTTGTCATTTTATTGAGTTGTGAGAAATTTTTTTTATGATTTTTACATAATTGGGGCTGAGCGGTGTGGCCTAGCGGCTAAAATTCTCGCCTTGAACGCACTGGGATCCCATATGGGCGCCGGTTCTAATCCCGGCAGCTCCACTTCCCATCCAGCTCCCTGCTTGTGGCCTGGGAAAGCAGCCGAGGACAGCCCAAAGCTTGGAACCCTGCACCCATGTGGGAGACCAGCAGGAAGAAGTTCCTGGATCCTGGCTTCGGATTGGCATAGCATCGGCCGTTGGGCTCACTTGGGGAGTGAATCATCGGACAGAAGATCTTCCTCTCTGTCTCTCCTCCTCTCTATATATCTGACTTTGCAATAAATAAATAAATCTTTTAAAAAAAAGATTTTTACATAATTGATTAGGGTGTCAAGGGTCTAGGACTAGAGGAAAGTGGAGAAAGACCATTGTTTCCTCATTCTCTTTTTCCTTTCCTTTATCTAGGGGAGAGGGGAAGTAAAGGGAGAAGCCCCATCCAGCCTCCCACCCATCCCAGGTTCCCCAACGTGGGGCATGCTCCAAGGGCACTGCTCAAGTGGTTTTGATAGTTCAGCAGTTCTAGATTGCTGCCATCTCGCCACTTCGAGCTTTATGAAATCTCTCCAGTATCCACTGGCTGGTACAGTCCACCTTAGTGTCTCCGTTTGCCCAAATTTTCACTTCCAACACTTGGCTGGGGTAGTTGATCCATTTGTTCTGTCCTCTGTTATCGTATCAGGTTGTAAGGTACCACTGCAGGTCTTCGGCAGGCTCCAATGTACCAACTGGCTATGCTGTCCACTGCTCGCTCTGACTCACTGAGGAGGCCTAGCTCTGACACATGCACTCCACGATCAAACCATGGAACCTGTAATTCTCTCTGTGGTTGGAGTTCTGAGTCCAGCAGTTCAGTTGGGGGAATCCCCAAAGAAACCTCATCTGAGGTGATCCCAGACCTGATTCTTGTGTGTGCTTGCCAATACAGGGTCCAGCAACGTCTGTAGTTGCAGTTGCTGTGTCAGTTCTGCCTCCAGCCCTGTCTTCTACACAAACCAATGGGCGTTGCAGCCCAGGCCGGTCCTGCCCATCACACATTCGGCCACGTAAACCAGTAAACCAGTGAACCAGTGGGAGCTGCAGCCTGGTTGCAGCGACCTGAAATAACTCCTACCAGGTCTGTCCAGGTTCCCATGCTTGCCAATATGTACAGCAGACTGGTCGAGTCTGTCCCACATCCCATTCAGCTCTCATACATGTCAGTGGGCATTGAGGCCTAATTTAACCCCACCAGTGCCACTATACAGTTCACACTGGTGCAGCGGGTGCCATTCTGTTTCTAGCCATGTCTGCCCCTAGTACCTGGTTCTTGTGCTTAGCGGTGGGAGTGGCAACCCAAGAGGGAGGGGCCACTGTTTCCCTGAGGAGCCCACTCCCATTCCTGGATCCTGTACTCTCCAGGTGGTTCTGCAGTTTAGCTGAACAGAATTAGCCCCCATGCCAGCATCTGCCAGCTGATGCTGCGATAAAGCCCAACCAACCCACATCCACTCTGGTTTATGCTTGCACCAGTAGGAACAGCCCAGCCTGGCTTTCCCCTGATCCAGTTCACATGCAGGCCATTAAGTGTTGTAGCCCTTTCCAGCTTTGTCTGCTCCCCCGCCCCCCCACCCATCCCAGCTTTCATACTCACCAGTGCAAGTAGTGGTCCAGCAGGGAAGCCCCATGCAGCGCCACTACCGTGTTCACTCCCTACCCTCTGGGTCTCACGCGCACTGGTTGACTGCCGTGGCCCAATCTGGCATGGCTTGTCTCATCCAATATTTGCCAGTAGGTGCTATATCCTGGCTTGGCCTGGAGCCTCTCCTACCCCCAATTCCAGCTCACACTGGTGGGGGCTACAGCCTAGCCCAGCCCAGTCCAGGCAGCCCCCAGTCGTGGCCTTAATGTTAAACTGGCTGGTATTGTGGCCCAACCCAGCATAAACTGACACACCATTCTTGTTCTTGAATTTGCCAGTGAGTGGCCTAGCCTGGCTCTCCCCAAACCTGAGCCAAATGTATGCCAGTGGTACCATATCTGGCCTGGTCTGGGCTACTCCCTGTCTTGGTTCTTGCACTCACCTGCAGGGACTATGTTCCGACAGAGGAGTCCTAAGCTCCTCCATTAGAACCTCTCCCAATGCCAGGTCTCGCGCCTTCAGTGCCTTTGGCACCTGGGCTGTCTGAGTGGCCGTCATACCAAGGTTGTTGAAGATGCTTCCTCGCCCTAACCTCCATGCAGCTGAGCCTTCCCAAGCAGCCGCCAGACCCTGAGAATTCTTTATATACTCTGGTACAAATACTTTTTTTTCCTCGAATATTTTCTCCCAGTTTGTGGGCTGCCTTTTTTTTTTTAAGAGTTATTTACTTTTATTGGAAAGTCAGATATACAGAGAGGAGAAGAGACAGAGAAGATGTTCCATCCGATGATTCACTCCTCAAGTGGCTGCGACAGCCAGAGCTGAGCCAATCTGAAGCCTGGGACCCAGAGCCTCTTCCAGATCTCCCACACGGGTGCAGGGTCCCAAGGCTTTGGGCCGTCCTTGATTGCTTTCCCAGGTCACAAGCAAGGAGGTTGCTGGGAAGTGGAGCCGCTGGGATTAGAACCGGTGCCCATAACTGGGATTTCGGTGCTTAAAGGGGCAAGTACCTTAGCTGCTAGGCTACCATGCTGGGCCTGTGGGCTACCTTTTTGATGATCTCTTTGAAATACACAAGTTGTGTTTTTTATTATTTTGTAAAGATTTTTTTTGAAAGGCAGATTTATAGAGAGAAAAATCTTGTTTGCTGGCTCACTCCCCCAAATGGCTGCAGTGACTTATGAGTGTTGGTTCGAAGTTAGGAGCCTAGAGCTTCTCCAGGTTTCCCATGTGGGTGCAGGGACCCAAGGATTTGGGCCATGATCCTTCGCTGTTCTCTCAGGCTATTAGCAGAGAGCTGGATTGGAAGTAGAGCACCCAGGACTTGAACTGGTACATATACAGGATGTCAGTGTTGCAGGCGAAGACTTAACTTGGCACACCATGGCATCTGCCCTCCAATTTTTTTTTTTATCTGGATAGGAGCCTGATTTTTTTTCTTAAGATTTATTTTTATTAGAAAGTCAGATATACAGAGAGGAGGAGAGACAGAAAGGAGAATCTAATGGCTGTTTGTTCACTCCCTAAGTAGCCACAACAGCTTTAGCTCAGCCAATCTGAAGCCAGGAGCCTGGAGCTTCTTACGTGTTTCTCACTTGGGTGAGGGTTCCAAGGCTTTGGGCCATCCTCCAATGCTTTGTCATGCCACAAGCAGGGAGCTGGTTGGGAAGCTGCATGGGATTTCCTTTACCCCTCATTAAATCCCCTCCTCCCCCTCACTGATTTTCCCTATTTTATTACTACAGTATGGTTTTTCATAAATAGTCCTAAGTCCATCATTGCAGGCATGGACAGTGGTAGAGAGTCCAGCATTCTATTGTCAAAATATATTTAACAGTTTCATTGGGATTCCATCTTTGATCTGGAGATAGAAATGCATATTGCATTATTTCCTCACATTTGATATGATAGTCTCCATTACACAGTTACTATACGTCCCTGTGTGAGTGGCAGGGACTCGCTTTTTCCAGGCACTTTAGCAGCACTTGAACTGACACTCTGTTAGGGAATGTCGGTGTCGCAGGCAGCATCCTAACCTGTTACCTCATGACATGGCCCAAGACAAGTGGGATTTTGATAGGAATTATACGCTAATGGAAGGAATGTTGCTGTCTTAATTTCAAGCCTTATGTTTGAACATGGGACTGCTTTTTAATTTTACTTAGATCTTTTTTATTTTTTTAATGCTTTTATGAAGGGGTTTATTCTTGAATTGTTCTTGTTAGTAGATATATAACTGAGTTTTGTGCTTATTTATTTTATTTTTTGTCTTGTGTCCTGTAATTAGTTGAACTTGATAATTAGTTCCAATATGGATTTCAGTTGGCGTGTCGGGATTTTCTGTATGTAAGATTATGTAACTGGGCTACGGCCATACCACCCTGAACGCGCCCGATCTCGTCTGATCTCGGAAGCTCAGCAGGGTCAGGCCTGGTTAGTGCTTGGTTGGGAGGTTATATTACTGGATGGGGGGCTGGCGTGGTTACGTAAGCTAATCCTCCACCTACAAGGCTGGCATCCCTTACTGGTGCTCATTCATATCCTGGCTGTACCCCTTCTTATCCAGCTCCCTGCTTCTTTACTGACTGGAAATGTGGCTAACATGGCTGAAGTCTTTGGACTCTTGCACCCCCGTTTTGAGAGGCTCAGAAGAAACACTTGGCTCCTGACTTCAGGTCCATTAGTTTGATTGTTATGATCTTGTAGGGAGTGAACTAGTGGGTGCATGATCTCTCTGTTTCTTGTAAATCTGTCTTTCAAATAAAAATGAACAAATCTTAAATATGTTATCTGCATATAGACATACTATTCATGCTAGCCACTCCCTCCAAATCTTTTTCTTAAGTCCTTCGGCTGGAGTCTCTAATATGGCATTGGGCAGCAGTAATGAAAGCAGATGACCTCATGTTGTCCTTGCCCTTACAGGGAAAACTTCACGTGTATCTGACCGTTGAGTTTGATGTTAAATGGGTTTTTTGTAGACACATTTTATCAGCATCGGAAAGTTCTTTTTATTCCTAGACTGTTGATTCCATTTGCTCGTTGTGTACAATCCATTTGATGTGCTACTAGATTTGGTTTGCCACTATTTTGTTGAGAAGGTTCTGTGTGACCTTACTGTTCGTATTTCTATGACTTACTGCTCTGTTGTTTTCTTGTGATATGTTTGGTTTTGGTACTGCTGGCCTCACTACATGAGTTGGGAGGTGTTGGTTCTTCTGTTTTGGAAGAGTCCATTTTAAAAATTTTATTTATTCATTAATTTTCAATTTTTTAATTTAATTGTAAAGGCAGATATACAGAGAGGAGGAGAGACAGAGAGGAAGATCTTCTGTCCGATGATTCACTCCCCAAACAGCCACAATGACTGGAGCTAAGCCAATCCTCAGCCAGGAGCCAGGAGCTCTTCTGGGTCTCCCATGCAGGTACAGGGTCCCAAAGCTTTGGCCTGTCCTCGACTGCTTTCCCAGGCCACAGGCAGGGAGCTGGAAGGGAAGTGGAGCTGCCAGGATTAGAATCGGCACCCATATGGGATCCCAGTGCGTTCAAGGCGATGACTTTAACCACTACGCTATGATGCCAGGTCCAAAGAGTTCATAAAGAATCATTACAGTTGGCTCTTTGTGTTCGTGGAAGTTGAGTCCAGGATCTCTGCTGTGGGGATTACAATCTGTAGATGCTTACATAAAATGGCAGAGTATTTGTGTATAACCTATATACATCCTCATGTGTACATTAAATCTCGTCATTGCTTGTAATACCTAACACAATGCAAATGCCATATGAATAGTCATTTTGTGCTGTCCTATATTTCACCTGTTTGGGCACTTGATCAGGTAGTGGATTCAGGGAGAATGGTTCAAATGCTTCTGAGCTATCATTAATGAATAGAAACAAGAAAGGTAGTTAGGGCCCAACACGATAGCTCTATTGGCTAATCCTTAACTTGCAAGCACCAGCATCCCAGATGGACACCGGTTCATATCCTGGTTGTTCCACTTCCCACACAATTCCTTCCTGTGGCCTGGGAAAGCAGCAGAGGGTGTTCCAATGCCTTGGGATCCTGTACCTGTGTGGGAGACCTGAAAGAAAAGAGGAATCTCCTAACCGCTTGCTCATTTTCTAAGTGGCTGCAATGGCTGGTGCTGGGCTTGTCTGAGCCTGGGGGCCAGAAATTTCTTCCAGGTTTCCTATGTGAGGACACAGGCCCAAGCACTTGGGCAGTCATCCTCTGCTGCTTTCCTAGGTCATTACCAGGGAGCTGGATTGGAAGTGGAGTGCAAAACTGGAAGTGGTTCTCAGGATTTAGGCCTGCCAGCAGGCCCCCGGGGTCACCGAGGGTGAGGCGACAGTGCTCTTTGGCCACAAGAAACACCAGAGACAAGCTGGTGAGGAATGCCCATTTGTTTAGCCCAAGTTCCAAGTTTATAAAGGTCTAAGAAAATGGGGGTAAGAGGGCGTTTTTAAGGTAGTCTCTTCACCCAGTAATGACACTGTGATTGGATGAAAGGCTCACCTAGTCCTCTTGACCTTCCAATCGTATCAGAGGTGATATACTATACACAGGGTGGTAAGTTACACCTTCAACCAGGGCAGATGAGTTCTAGGTCATGCCCATGAGGTAGAGACCCGGGGATGATTTCCCCCGTTTTGAGTGCACATCTCTACATTCCTGTTTGTTTCAAATCCAGTTTTGGACCTAGAACTCACTGTCCCCCCTCAGTGTTTGATAAAAATAACAAGGTAGCATCTACAGAGTGCCAGATTATTGGCAGAGGTGAGAAATACCAGGAGTTTAAAGTCTTGGTGGTATTAAGGATGAGCCATCGGACATGGTAAGACTTTAACTGGACCTTACAGAAGGAGTATAACAGAAGAGGAGGAAAATGTTGAGAATTGTTTAGTGCATTTCAGAAAGAGGACAGGACACTGAGACATTTATTGCCTTGCTGGGTGGAGGTAATGTGAAGAGAAGAGGGTGAAGTTACCAGATTAAGTCAACGTGGGTAGGAATTATGGCTGAGTGCATTAAATAATCCAGGACCAACTTGATGAAAGCTAACATGATAGAAAGCAGCCACTAAGTTAGTGACTGATATTAACTGTTCCCTGGGGGATTTAGGATTCTATTGACAGAGATAAGACCCTCAGGGGAAGCCTGGATGTTTTGGAGAAGCTAAGTCATAGGGACTATGGAGCAGTGAAGGGCTATGGTATACAAAGAGGTAACTGGGGACTGCTTAAGCCTCTTTCTGCAGTGGTGGCATCTCCTATGGGCACTGGTTAAAGTCTTTCTGCTCCACTTTTGATTCAGCTTCTTATTAATGTGCCTGGGAAATCTGCAAAAGATGTCCTAGGTCCTTGGGATCCTGCATCCACACGAGAGACCCAGAAGAAGCTCCTGGCTTTAGCCTGGCACAACTCCTAGCCGTTGTGGTCACTGGGGAGTGAGACAGTGGGTGGAAGGTCTCTGCCCTTCCTTCTGTCTCTGTAAACTGCCTTTCAAATAGAAAGAAATGCAATAGATATTTGAAAGTCCATAACTACCTTTCTTCACAGAATCCAAAAAAGGTTCTCTGGCTTATGCTGTTTAATTTATGCAGTGTTTGAAGTGAAACCCACCTAGTGATTATTTGGGATGTGATAAGATTATTACCTCTTTTTATGAAGTAAAATCTTGAAGGAATAAGACTTGGGTTCAAGGCTCTAATTAAGAGGAAATGTTAAGAGGAAAGAGTGGAGCATTGTTTTGGAAGCAAATGGGAGAGGCTAGACAAAGGTAATGTGGAGAAAACTTGACTGGTAGAATGGAGAGTAAGGTAGTTTGTGAGATTAGACTTTGATGTACGAGGTGCGTGTACTGGCTGAGAGTTAAGGGGTACTAGCATTGAGAATGTGAACAGAATGGGAAAGATTTGTCATTGGTTGTGTACTTAGAAGAATTTATCTGTATTGTTTATGTAAATGTTGGATGTAATAGTGATCACAGTTTCAACAGGGTCTCATTCCATTTTATGACTAGCCATCCTTGGTGGTTCTGATGGAGGGCATAAAACTGTGTGGATTACACGGATCTGGGTAAGTTTTTGTAGATCACTAGGAAAGGGTTGAAATATTTGGCTGTGGCTCAGAAAGGAACAAAGAGAGAAAGAATGAAGATGTAAAAGGGGAGATGGAAATGCCCCAAGAAGATGGAGCACGAGACGTACAGTTTGAAAGCATTACCCAAAAGGAGAGAAGGTGGTGGGGAGTAGTTTTAAACTGAGAACTTTAGGCATGGATGAGTCTACTGTCGTCACTCTCTGAGAAAAAGAATGGAGATGAAAAATGTGAGCCAAATGTGTAGTTTCAGAGCAGGAAAATAGCGAATTGTAGTTTACAGAGGACTTTTACGTATTTTACAGCATTCTTTTTTTTTTTTTAAGATTTATTTTTATTATTTTTTCATTGGAAAGGCAGATATACAGAGAGGAGAGACAGAGAGGAAGATATGATTCACTCCCCAAGTGAGCGCAACGGCCAATACTATGCCGATTCGAAGCCAGGAGCCTCTTCCGGGTCTCCCACGCGGGTGCAGGGTCCCAAAGCTTTGGGCCATCCTTGACTGCTTTCCCAGGCCACAGGCAGGGAGCTGGAAGGGAAGCAGGGCTGCCAGGATTAGAACCGGCGCCCATGTGGGATCCCGGGTGTGCAAGGCGAGGACCTTAACCACTTGCGCCACAGCGCCGGGCCCTACAGCATTCTTAAAGCCATCTTATGAAGATATGGATAAGGTAGACACTGTTATTCTGTGTTATAGAAGATCAAGTTGAGGCACACCCCCTCTAGAGCCTTGGCTTATGAGTCTGTGGATTTAACCAGTCATACATTGAAAATAATTGGATGAAGCTGATCTTTTACTGAACATGTAGATTTCCTCTCATTATTCCCTTTAGCCATGGTAGTCTAACATCTATTACATCCATAGCATTTCTGTTGTAGATTTTATAAGTAATTTAAAGGTGATTTAAAATATGTGGGAGTATGTGCTGAGGTTATAGGGAAATGCTATACTACTATTTTTTTTTTTATTTTTTTTTTAAGATTTATTTATTTATTGGAAAGTCAGACATACAGAGAGGAGGAAAGACAGAGAGGAAGATCTGTCTGATGATTCACTCCCTAAGTGAGCGCAACAGCCAATGCTGTGCCAATCCGAATCCAGGATCTAGGAACTTGTTTCGGATATCCCTCATGGGTGCAGGGTCCCAAGGCATTGGGCTGTCCTAGATTGCTTTCCCAGGCCACAAGCAGGGAGCTGGATGGAAAGTGGAGCTGCTGGGATTAGAACCGGCACCCATATGGGATCCTGGCGCGTTCAAGGCAAGGACTTAAGCCGCTAGGCCACGCCGCTGGGCCCCTATACTACTAGTTTAGATAAGGGACTTACATCTGCAGGTTGTGCAGGATCAGCCTTTCAGGCACACTGGCTGGTGTCAAGGACAGCTATATTCATAGATTTATTTTTTCATTACTGTTCAAAATGGAACAAATGTGATTTACTGTGCAAAAATTTTAAGAATGAATATTGAAAAATAAAAAAAGTATTACCCAAATTTCTCCCTCTAGTGTTAAATTTGATGGATAATCTTCCAGACTCTGATATAGATCTATAAATTTACTGCTTAATGTGAACTGATTTCCAAAGTAACACAATCACAATTTTTAACAGCTATATGTATTCCATTGTTTGTATTCCTAGAAATCAAATCAAATCAAATCAATTCCTAGAAATTCACTACATTATAATGAAGTGAATATTCCTGTACATATCTTGATATTTCTGTGTAAAATAAACTTTAATTAAAAAGTCAAATTAATAAATCAAAGACCATGCACATTGAAAATTTTTATAGATGTTATCAAATTGCTCACTAGGGAGATTATACTAATTTATATTCAGAATATAAAATTGTGTTTGTAACCTTACTTTTGTTACCACTAGATACTGGTGGTTTTTCTCATTCTGGTTTGTCATAACAGGCTATCCATTTTAAAGCTTGTTTCTTTGATGACTAATGAGGTTAAGTTTTTTTGTTTTGTTTTGTTTTAAATCTGTTTGCTGGCATTGTATCTTTGCCTTGTGAGTAACAGAGAGAAAGTCAGAAGCTGTTCCGGATGGAGGGTGGCGTGAGTTTGGGAGAGCAGCTGTGGTGTGGAGAAGTGGCCAGGCTGGTCCAGGTGTCTTGTCCTGCCTCCAGCGGCAGGCAGTCTGCGCCTTGCTTGTCTACCAAGAGTGCAGTTAGTTGGGACCATGTTTCAACGTTTTTGTAATACATTTGAGTTTTTTGTTTTTGTATTTAAAGAAACATTTAATTTATTTTGGGGAAAACTAAGCGTCACCATGGTTCATGGTGGCTCCCATCATCTGTGCTCCGATGCTTTCCCATCAGAGTTAGCTGTCGTTATTTTCTGTGTGTCCTTGTACTACAGAGTGAAAAGAAAAACCCATTCTTGCACTGCCCTTGCATTTGCTGTGTGCGTTGTCATGTACTTGGAGGAGGGGTGGGGGTGAGTATTTGTTGCGGCAGTTAAGGAACCCCTTGGCTGCCCACATTTCTTATTGGAGGGTCTAGGTTCAGTCCTGCTAGGCCCTTGGTTCTAGCTTCCTGCAGGTAGGCACTTTCGGAGCAGCAGCTGATGGCTGAAATAATTTTTTTCTCACCCACTTGGAAGACTGCATTGAGCTCCTAGTTCTCAGCTTCAGCCTGGCCAGGCCCTAGCTGTTGGTTACACTGAAAAATCAGCAAGATTAAACTGACGTAGTTAGTTTCATTGAAGCTGAACACTCACAACATGGCAGTGTTCCTGTGGATCCAGATCCAGGTTCCTGTAGATTTGACATCCTGTACCTAGGCTGTATCCTAGGCTGGTGCCATTCTCTTGCTGCTTTTCTGTAAATCCGGCCCCATTCTCTATTGTTTTTGTTTTGCTTTGTTTTTTACATAGCACTTCCTATTGTATATAACCCTCTTTCAAGTGTAATTTTTTTAAAAAGATTGATTTTGGGCCTGGTGGTGTGGCCTCACGGCTAAAGTCCTCGCCTTGAACGCGTCAAGATCCCATATGGGCACCGGTTCTAATCCCGGCAGCCCCACTTCCCATACAGCTCCCTGCTTGTGGCCTGGGAAAGCAGTAGAGGACAGCCCAAGGCTTTGGGACCCTGCACCCATGTGGGATACCCGGAAGAAGTTCCTGGATCCTGGCTTCGGATTGGCATAGCATCGGCCGTTGCACTCGCTTGGGGAGTGAATCATCGGACAGAAGATCTTCCTCTCTGTCTCTCCTCCTCTCTGTATATCTGACTTTCCAATAAAAATAAATAAATCTTTTTAAAAAATTGATTTTGATTTATTTACTTTTATTGGAAAGTCAGATTTATAGAGTAAAGAAGAGAAAGACCTTCCATCCGCTGGTTCACTCCCAAAGTGGCCACAGTGGCCAGAGCTGAGCTGATCCAAAGCCAGGAGCTTGTTTCGGGTTTCCCATGTTGGTATAGGGTCTCAAAGCTTTGGGCTGTCCTCTACTGACTTTCCACACCACAAGCAGGGAGCTGGATGGGAAGTGGAGCAGCCAAGATACAAACTGGTGCCCATGTCGGATCCCAGTGTGCAAGGCCGAGGACTTTAGCCACTAGGCTCCTGCGCCAGGCCCTCACATGTAAGTTTCTTAAGTGAAGCTTATGCCTTTATTTTGGTGGCTTCATCCATCCCAGTGGTGTGTGAAGGCAGACTGGATTGTTTTCTAATACCAAAAAGATATACTGCAGCTAACTTTTTCCAAGGTTTGACAGTTGTGGTTGAATTAGTATTGGGGTGGAAAGGCAGAATTTTATTAGACCTTGATCTGGTTCAACCTTCCAGCCCAAATGTTGGCATGGCAGAGCTATTGTAACTTTCTCTTCAGGTTGACTGTGCCTTTAGAGTTTGATGGTATTTGTTCTTTCTCAGCCTAGAAGGTGGCAAGACTGAAATGTTACAGCTCAGTAGAGTTGTTTGTTGGGAAAATATTCTTTTGTCAGATGTGTCGACCTAGCTTGAAGATTAACTTCTTTACTGAGTTAAGCTTTCAGAGAAGAGTGGAAGAATTGGTTTAGGTAGTTATATATATAAATTTTATGAAGTCCTGGTACTTTGGGACTTCAAGTTGGTGAGACCCTCAGTACTCTTTTTGCTGTCCGCCCAATATTGTCTTTTTTGAGACTTACTGATAATTCAAAGAATGAGTCTGAAAGTGATTTTAAAGTTCCTTTTTTCTGATACTGCCCATACTTCTCACAAACCCAGAAGGGTCAGCTCTTGAGTTCCACAGCCAGCGCTCTGCCTTCTGTGCCGAGATCTCTGGGTGGAAGGGCTGGACCACGCAGGTGTGGCGCAGTTCAGGTTGTCCCTCTCTGCCCCCTTTCCCTCACCCTCCCCTTCTCTGCTTTAGCTTCCTGCCACCCCTCCTCGCCTGTACTACCTCTCTAATTCTGTCACCCCTCATTCCCTGTCTTATTTCTAGGCCCTATGGCTAGCTAGGAGGGGTTAATGAGATGAAGACTTGAAATTAACAGTGGTTCTTACCACTCAAGGTGTGGTGTGCAGGGAGGAAACTCTGTGACATGTGACTATTATGTTCTTTTTCCTAGGATGCCCACAACTGCATTCCTGAGCTGGACAGTGAGACAGCCATGTTTTCTGTCTACGATGGACATGGAGGTAACTTCAGTGAATCACACTGGTGACATTCTAGGACCTTGATTGCAGACTTTAAAGGGCTCCCTGGGTTCTGGCCCTTAGCTGTCATTTCCTGCTTGGTACTGTTTTTTCCTTACTCTGTCATTTTTATTGTATTGGTTAATAATTTTACCAGGCCTTATTTTAATCTACAAAGCTTCATTTTACATTTAGGATTTACCTTTTTTTTTTTTTTTTTTAACCAAAGAACTGAGGGTACAGCATAGGTAAAAACAAGCAGGGGGTATATTAAAATACCTCCCGAAATGTGATGGTATGTAATCTACCTTCTGGTCAGAGCTTTCCAAGCATTGTGCTGAAAAGCTATTTACCCTCTTAATTCTTGAAAAATTAATATCTTGCTTTCTCTATGTGGAAAACACTGCTCTGAGTGACCCAGCCTTTCTTCTAGGGGAGGAAGTTGCGTTGTATTGTGCCAAATATCTTCCTGACATCATCAAAGATCAGAAGGCCTACAAGGAAGGCAAACTACAGAAGGTCTGTTTTCTGCTTGTGCGGGCTTTCCTTTGTTTCCAGCTGTGGCTTTTCCTTGCTTTCTGTAGCTGGTTACAGCATAATTACTGTATTTCTTAAGTCTTTACCTGAAATGAGCTTATTACCACTTTTTAAATCTGCCTTATCTACTGTTTTACCTATTAGTGGCTCTTGTGACAGCTCACACTGTATCCCATCTTTGTGCCCAGAATTTCTATGTAGGCCATTCTTTTGGGACCCATGTACTTGCCTTATACTGTTTTGTTTATATTCAGGCTTTAGAAGATGCTTTCTTGGCTATTGATGCCAAACTGACCACTGAGGAAGTCATCAAGGAGCTGGCACAGATTGCAGGGCGACCCACTGAGGATGAGGATGAAAAAGAGAAAGTAGCTGATGAAGATGATGGTGAGTTTGGTATCCCCTTGTTTGAGAAGAAAGCAACATTTTAAAGAACTGTGCATATATTGTTGATCAGATACCTGGGAAGTCCCTGCATTGCTGAGCCCTGTGATGTATACTACCTGTGGTTAGGAAGGAGGGAGGCAGTTAACCTTTGCTGAGTGCCTAGCAAGCATCCTTGGTTGTAGTTGGAAGCATTTGGATAGATATTATCCTTTGTCATTGTGATGGGGTCTTCCTGGTTCTGCTGTACTGATTAGGCCCAACAGCCAGCCATTAAGCCTTGACTTGAGGCCTAGACTAGCAATGGGAGCTCTCTCTTTCCCAGCTAAATCGGGGTTTCCAGCTTAACAATACCAAATGAAGGGCAAGAGGGGATATGGAATAACTAGTGTTCTCTTGATTAAGAAGAAATAGAAATAGAGGAGGTCTGTGGAAGAGTAGGTCCTCTGAACCTAAATGAGTGAGAGGCACCCAGGAGTGATAGGTGGGGCAGGGTCTGTGGGGAAGGCAGAGTTTAGGCTGCAAAGGCATGATGGTAGTTAGGGCGACTGACCCCAGTAAGACCCTGGCTCAGGGCTCTGATTTAGCCTCTTCCCTACAGTGGACAATGAGGAAGCTGCACTGCTGCATGAAGAGGCAACCATGACTATTGAAGAACTGCTGACACGCTACGGGCAGAACTGTCACAAGGGCTCTCCAAACAGCAAATCTGGAGCTGGGACAGGCGAGGAACCAGGGTCCCAGGGCCTCAATGGGGAGACAGGACCCGAGGACCCACCTAGGGAAACTCCTTCACAGGAAAATGGCCCTACATCAAAAGCCCATACAGGGCTTTCCTCCAGCTCGGAACGTGGGACTGAGGCAGGCCAGGTTGGTGAACCTGGCACTCCTACTGGCGAGGCTGGGCCTTCCTGCTCTTCAGCCTCGGACAAGTTGCCTCGAGTTGCTAAGTCCAAGTTCTTTGAGGACAGTGAGGATGAGTCAGATGAGGCGGAGGAGGAAGAGGAAGACAGTGAGGTAAGGGCAAGCAAATGCTGAAGTTACTGAGAGGGCCTGTTTGGTCAGCTCTCTTTTCCTTCTCCTGTCTTGATTTTATCCCCCAGTACTCCACTGTATTCTAAATTTAGGCCTTCTTGAATCCGTCCCAAGTACCACTTAGCCTTAGCCCTCTGACTTTGTCTTTTGTCAATAACATAATCAATTTCTGTCTGTGTCCTAGAGAGAATACAAAAGTAGTTGATGCTACCTTGGGTATTTGGTGTTTCCTTCCCTGGGCAATATATTTTTCTGATCATGCTACCTGGAAGGTACTTCCGGCTGGCAGGCCTGGCCTTGGGGCTTCATGCTGGTGATTACTAAGCCAAGCTCAGGATGAGTCTTAAACTTATCCTCGCCCTCTCCCTTTCCCAGAGCTCGTGATCATGTAGTTGTATCTTTTCGGGTGGTATTCTGAGTCCAAGTTGGGGTGGGGTACAGCAGGTAGCGATCCTAGTCTCAGCAGCCCGGCACCCTCCTTCTGGCAGGAGTGCAGTGAGGAAGAAGATGGCTACAGCAGTGAGGAGGCAAGGAGTGAGGAAGATGAGGATGACACTGAGGAGGCCGAGGAGGAGGAAGAGGAGGAGGAGGAGGAAGAAGAAGAGGAGATGATGGTGCCTGGGATGGAAGGCAAAGAGGAGGTATGTATGTGGGGAGGAGGAGAGGTGAATTCGGACAAGTCAAGAGGCAGCTGCAAACACTTCGATTCTGACAGGCAACACGAGCCCCTTACTATCTTAGTGGGGAAGTTGTAGACAGGAGAGAGTTACTCTACAGGGGAAACTGTGGGGTAAATGTTTTGGGTAGGATTTTTTCAGAAAAGGTTGGGAGCTTGTTGCTGTCTCTGAAAGATAAAGTCTGCCTTCTTCCTGTTTGTTAAAGATGTTTTGGATGCCCCAGGGAGAGAAGAGCACAGGTAACTGTCAGGGGTGTGTCGGTGACAAACTTGTGTCCAGGGACTCCCATGATGTTCCTTTTCTTCTCTTAAGCCTGGCTCTGACAGTGGCACAACAGCAGTGGTGGCTCTGATACGAGGAAAGCAGCTGATCGTGGCCAATGCAGGAGACTCTCGCTGTGTAGTGTCCGAGGCTGGCAAAGCTTTAGACATGTCCTATGACCACAAACCGGAGGATGAAGTGGAGCTAGCACGCATCAAGAATGCTGGTGGCAAAGTTACTATGGATGGGCGAGTCAACGGGGGCCTCAACCTTTCTCGGGCCATTGGTAAGGGCCAGGAAACTACAGTAAAGATGGTTGGGGTCTTGTCCTCTCTCCCTGACTTAGTATCAGACTATATAGCTGTTGTACCTTTCAAAGTACTTCCATCTTTGCTGCCTCTTTGTTTAACATTTCTAGGAAGTAACCCAGAGCACTGTCAGTATTCTCAGTACCGTTAGGGTAGTGAAGACAACAGGGGAGAGAGAGACTTACCTTAAGGCTCAGCAACCTGATGCAGAGGTGAAAATAGAACACACTTGCACTGGGTGATGGGACGTCATGGAGAAAGGAGTGAATGGCAATAGCAAGAAAAACAAGTCTGTGGGAAGCACTAACCCACTGGTCAACCAACCATTCCTTTACTTCAGGAGACCACTTTTACAAGAGAAACAAAAACCTGCCACCTGAGGAACAGATGATCTCAGCCCTTCCTGACATCAAGGTGCTGACTCTGACCGATGACCACGAGTTCATGGTCATTGCCTGTGATGGCATCTGGTGAGCACTGGTGAATGCCCTAGAATGAATGCCTTTTGGGCAGCAATACAACCTAGATAGGAGTAAGCTTGGAGCTGTTGTGGGGATGGAGCCCGGGCAAGTGGCTTGGTACTGCTCTGTCCTGCTAATGAGTAGAGTGTAAAGAGGATTCTATCATTTTTGACTCCAGGAATGTGATGAGCAGCCAGGAAGTTGTAGACTTTATTCAGTCAAAGATAAGCCAACGTGATGAAAATGGGGAGCTTCGGTTACTGTCATCCATTGTGGAAGAGGTGAGTTCCAGGAAGAAGAGGGGAAGCCTGGTCTACATAAACACGGTTCTCCCTTTTTCAGTATCAGTAATTACTGACATACTGAGCCCCCCCCAGAAAGTGCCCCCTCTCATGTCCTGGCTGCCTTTTGCCTCCTGGGTCAGAGTGAGCTGTGCCTGTTCTCATGCCAGGTCCCTTGGAGCAGGGGTAACCCTCTTATGGGACTGCAGGTTCCCCAAAAGGTGTTAAGACCCCAAAGCTAAGCTGTGCCGTCCTTTTTTAGCTGCTGGATCAGTGCCTGGCACCAGACACTTCCGGGGATGGGACAGGGTGTGACAACATGACCTGCATCATCATTTGCTTCAAGCCCCGGAACACGGCAGAGCTCCCGCCCGATAGTGGCAAGCGGAAACTGGAGGAGGTGTTTTCTGCCGAGGGGGGTGAAGAAAATGGCAACAGCGACAAGAAGAAGAAGGCCAAGCGGGACTAGCGGCCACCCCAACCCCCTGCCCACCCGGACTGTTTTCTGAGCCCTCCGGACCCGAGACTGAGTTTTGTCTTTTTCCTTTAGCCTTAGCAGTGGTGTGAGGGGTGCAGGGGAGCCGGTGGCTTGAGCTGAGCCCGGTCCAAAGAGGCTCCCCGCGGCACGGCCGCCCTCCCCGGGCGCTGCGCGGTTCCATGCCTGGGCACGGCAGTGTTGGAGGGAAGGACTGACGGCTCTGGTTTTTACTCTGTGAACACTTTATTTAAGGACATTCTTTTTTATCGGCGGCCCCGTGGTCCCGGCCGCTCGCGCCCACTCTGTTGTACACTTTCAATCAACACTTTTTCAGACTAAAGGCCAAAACCGAATCGTGCCCATGGTGTCCTTCTTTCACTGTCGCCCTACCGGGAGCTTAGTGTGTGCGTGGCCCGGGGAGGGGGGTGGGTGTGCAGCGGGTGTGTGGTGGGGCGGCCCCTGCGCAGCGGCGCCTCCGGGCTCAGCCTCCGCTCCCTGCGACTCCCTGGTTCCTCCGGGACGGGCGGGTTCGCGAGTCTGACTCCGCACGCCGATTGGCTCGTCCACCCGCTCGTCACAATCACTTCCTGGTCACACCGCGACCGCCGCCGTACGTCTCGCGGACTACGCGTCCCGTGCGGCTCTGCGACGGCGGAAGCGGAAGCGAGCACGGAGGTACCAGCTGGTCTCCATGGGGGGGTAGGGGGCTCCATGAATGGAAGAGGCGGCGGCGGCGGGAGCGGCCTGAGCTGGGGGCCGGGGCCAGGGCCGGGGGCTGCCGGCGGCCCGCGCCGCTGCATGGGGGCGGCCCGCGGCCCCTGAGAGGAAGGGCGGGGGGGAGGGGCGGCGCGCCGGGAGGGGCGGGGCCGGGCGACCGCGGCCGGAGGCGCGTCGGGCTGGAGCCGGTCACGATGCCCCGAAGGAAACAGAGCCACCCGCAGCCCGTGAAGTGCGAGGGGGTCAAAGGTCAGGGGTCAGGGACCTGGCGTGGGGAGGGAGGGGGCGGGCTGGGTCAGTGGAGTGCGTGCTGGTCAGGGTGGAGGGGGGCTTTTGAGGGATGGGGCGGGCGGACCGGGCTCCAGCTTCCCGCTGAGGTGATGAGGGTCGCGGGGCGGGGGGTGCCGCCCCTAAGGGAGGATCCACAAGCCCCCTGCCCTCCTCAGTGGACCCCGAGGAGACCCTCGACGAAGGCCCCGGGACCCTGGTCTTGGAGAGTGACTTGCTGCTGGGCCAGGATCTGGAGTTTGAGGAGGAAGAGGAAGAGGAGGAAGGTGACGCTAATAGCGACCGACTCATGGGCTTCGAGAGAGACTCCGAAGGTGGGTCGGGGCTTGGCTAGGATTTGGTGGCCCCTGGGACGAGGGTGGGCCACCTGAGTTTGGCTTGAGGCTGGATCCTGCATGACAGCACCAGGTGACGGGCGCGCCCTCCCTGGGCCAGACCCTTCACCCTCGCCACCTGCCCACCTGCCCGGCCTTGGGCGGTCCTGGGGGCGCCCTGCAAGAACTCCTTACCATGGGTGTGCCCTTCATCATCTCCCTCTGTCTTCTGCCTGCCCCATGAGATAGCTTATTCTAGAAACAGCCCAAAACTGCACATGATTCTAGTAAGCTTAGAGACTTGTGGACGCCCGCAGTCCTTGGGCCATTGTGAGCCGTGGATTCTCCACCCAGTAGGATTGGGTTTGTGGAACAACAGGCTTCATCAGAGCCCGGAGCGTGGCGTGGTCCAGGCAAGTTGGAAGCCTGCTCCTGTTGATCCTGCTTCTTGTGTCCGCCTCCACAGGAGACTCTCTGGGGCCCAGGCCTGGGCTTCCCTACGGGCTGAGCGACGACGAGTCTGGGGGCGGCCGGGCGCTGAGTGCGGACAGTGAAGTGGAGGAGCCAGCCAGGGGGCCAGGGGAGGCCAGGGGTGAGAGGCCAGGCCCAGCCTGCCAGCTGTGTGGGGGGCCCACAGGTGAGGGGCCGTGTTGTGGGGCAGGAGGGCCGGGTGGGGGGCCCCCGCTGCCCCCACGGCTGCTGTACTCATGCCGCCTCTGCGCCTTCGTGTCCCACTACTCGAGCCACCTGAAGCGGCACATGCAGACACACAGCGGGGAGAAGCCGTTCCGCTGTGGCCGCTGCCCCTACGCCTCAGCCCAGCTCGTCAACTTGACACGACATACCCGCACCCACACTGGCGAGAAGCCCTACCGCTGTCCCCACTGCCCCTTTGCCTGCAGCAGCCTGGGCAACCTGAGGCGGCACCAGCGCACCCACACGGGGCCCCCCACCCCTCCCTGCCCGACCTGTGGCTTCCGATGCTGTGCTGTACGACCGACCCGGCCTCCCAGTCCCACAGAGCAGGAGGGGGCGGTACCACGGCGACCTGAAGGTGAAGAGCAAGGGAGCAGAGGGTCTGGGTGGGTGGGCACAGGGGGTGTTTGGATTCTTAGCCCAGTCTCCTTCTCCCCACAGATGCTCTGCTTCTTCCAGATCTGAGCCTTCACGTGCCACCAGGCGGTGCCAGCTTCCTGCCAGACTGTGGGCCATTGCGTGGTGAAGGGGAGGGCCTGTGTGGGACTGGAGCAGAGCCACTGCCAGAGTTGCTGTTCCCATGGACCTGCCGGGGCTGTGGACAAGAGCTGGAGGACGGGGAGGGCAGCCGGCTGGGGGCTGCCCTGTGTGGGCGCTGCATGCGAGGAGAAACTGGAGGGGGTGCCGGCGCAGGGCCCCAGGGTCCCAGTGACAAAGGCTTTGCCTGTAGCCTCTGCCCCTTTGCCACTCACTACCCTAACCACTTGGCACGGCACATGAAGACGCACAGCGGCGAGAAGCCTTTCCGCTGTGCCCGCTGTCCTTATGCCTCAGCTCACCTGGACAATCTGAAGCGGCATCAGCGTGTCCACACAGGGGAGAAGCCCTACAAGTGTCCCCTCTGCCCCTATGCCTGTGGCAACCTGGCCAACCTCAAGCGTCATGGGCGCATCCACTCTGGCGACAAACCTTTTCGGTGTAGCCTGTGCAACTACAGCTGCAACCAGAGCATGAACCTCAAACGCCACATGCTACGGCACACAGGCGAGAAACCCTTCCGCTGTGCTACTTGCGCCTACACCACAGGCCACTGGGACAATTACAAACGCCACCAGAAGGTGCATGGCCACGGGGGGCCGGCAGGGCCTGGCCTCTCTGCCTCAGAGAGCTGGGCCCCACCTCACAGCACCCCCTCTGTTTTGAGCTCTCGGGGTCCACCAGCCTTGGGTGCCACTGGCAGCAGGGCTCTGCATACAGACTCACCCTGAACAAGGGCCTATTCCTCCAGAGCCCTACCAATGAGCCCTGGTTCTCCATACCTTTTCTACCAATGGACCAGAAGTCACCTCTTTCTTCCCCCGCTGGCCAGGGGCTCCACAGACTAACTTAGGCGCTGTATGGACCAGCTCAGACCCCCGCAGGCAGGGGCCCAGATGGACCAAAGGGGCCTTCCCTTGACTGCACTTGATGAGCTCAGTGAGGGGGCCTTGGGGTCACTGCTGGGACCTACTCAGCCTTCCACCTGTTTATTTAACTTATTTCAGTGCTTTATAATAAAGGAAACACTAACAGAGCCTTGTCTATGCTGGATTGGCAATGGCAGGCAGTTTGGCAGCGCCCTTAATGCAGTAGACCTTGCAGTGGAAAGGAAAGCAGGGGCAGAGAGAGGGGAACCAGAGGTAGACAGCAATCCAGCTGAGTTTAATGACAGGGAGCTGGGCCAGACCCTACAGACTTGTGCCCATGTCCTTGGCCCATGTCCCTGGGAAGCCTGAGCAGCCCAGGGTAGCTGTGTCCCTCCGCAAGGCAGGCAGGCCTGGTCCCTCAGACTCTGTGCAAAACACTAAATGCTAATTTGGCATTGTGGGCCAGCTTTGAAAAGGGGAGGGGGGCGATCCTTTGCAGCCAGCCCAGGGGACAAGGAGAGAGGTGTGTTAGGCCCCTGGCCGTGAGAAGGGGAGAAAGAAAAGGACCCCCCCCCCCACCCAGTTTGGGGGACACAGGCACAGGGCAAGTTTCTGCAAAGTTCTCGGGTAGAGGGCAGACATCGAAGCAGTGGAGACTACAGATC
This sequence comes from Ochotona curzoniae, assembly GCF_017591425.1. Classification (NCBI taxonomy): domain Eukaryota; kingdom Metazoa; phylum Chordata; class Mammalia; order Lagomorpha; family Ochotonidae; genus Ochotona; species Ochotona curzoniae. The sequence continues at coordinate 91,493 of NW_024466647.1, read as the reverse complement.
CTCATCTCCAATGCCCTCGAAGGCGAAATTGCCGTGGACATCACCGGCACCGGCATCCGTGCTGGGACTGCCAATCCCCCGCAAGCTCACCGCACTCAGCTTACTCTGTAACAGAGGCAGGGTGGGGGGGGTCAGAGGGCTGGCACTCACGCACCCCCGGCAAGTGCCAGCCTCACCAGTGTTCTCACTACTCACTGAGAGTTTGACCACGGACTCCCGGCTGGCGTCGGGCGACTCCTGTGGGAACAGGAGGCAGATGCATCAGACTGCGGCCAGGACAGCGAGGTTGGAAGCAGGCATGCCAACCAGGGCTGCTACTTACCAGCAGTGGAGGGGATTTCACCGCTTGCTGACTATCTGAGCGTCTCAGGGTGCCCCCCACCCGTCGGCGGAGCATCTAGGGATACAGACAGATGCAGATGAGGGCAGGGCCTTGGCCTTAAGAAGCCCCACTGCTTCCCTACCCTCTCTGGGCTGCCACGCCTATCCCAGGTTTGCCTGGCCTACCTTTCGAATACTGCCGCCTGACTTCTTCACCATCAGCTCGTCTACCATGGACTGTAGGCAGATGCTCATCATGATGGCCTGAGGGCAACAGGAGAGTTCAGGCTGACCCCCAAGGCCTGGGCTCTCACACACGGAGGCCTAGAGGCCCTGGATGGGGGCACCTAAGGGGTTCCAGAAGAGGTCTGAGGGTCAGCTCACACCTGGGGGCTGGTGATGGTGACCCACTGCAGCCGATCCTTGCTCATGAGGTATTCAAAAGCCAGTTCCAGGCGCACCTCGCCTCGGCCCCGCCCAGGGCTGCTTGTGCCTCCACTGGGCAATGGCACCTGGAGGAGGAAGGAGAGTTACCTGGCTGGATTCGTCCCGACCCACTGTAGCTCAAGGTTTGGCTGGCCCCGCCCTCCAGAAGGCTACTCTTGCCAGTCACCCCAACTCACAGAGGAGGTGACCCGCCAGCAGCGCATGCGGGTGACCCGGAAGGAGCCTTCTCGGAGCTGTTGGCCAGGCAGGCGGAGCTGGAGGCTGAGCTCGCTGTTGCCTGCGCTCACCACCACGGGACAGTCCTTCTCTGGGAAGTCAGCCACACAGGCATCAAAGCGCAAGTAGCCATAATGTCGCAACGTCTGGGCCAGCCGCAGGAACTGGAAAATGGCCACCAAGTGAGCAGCTTAGGAGGGAGCAGGACAGTCAGGAGATGGCAACCCCCTTAGAGGGAGCCCGAGGCAGAGCGCACCTCCTTCTTGGAGACTTTCTCTTGCAGAGACTTAAGCTGCCGGTGCTGCTCCTTGGTGACCAGGATCCACCCACGCTCGATGTCCGACACGGTCTACAGCAGAACAGACCGAGGTTCCCAGTCAGCACGCTCAGAAAGTGTCCGGAGTTCTCTCTGGACAGCCTGACCTTAGCCCCCTACTTGCTTGCAATGGGTCCTTGACCTTATCTGCTCACAAAGTAGGGGAGAGCAGAAGTTGTGTCACAGCCCTAACAGTACTCTAGAATGTCCTCAACAGCCGGACAGATGTGAGTTTTCCTGGGACAGTGGAATCATCTTCAGGGGAAGGGTTCTGAGGCAGCACCACCAAGCTCACCTGAGCATAAAGCAGGTTCAGGCCAACCCGGTTCTCCATGACATCGTCATCATAGGCAGAGTCCCAGTAACTGTGAGGCCAAGGGGTGGAGAGGGGTAATGCACTAAGCTGGGGTAAGGCAAGAGGCAGGACTGGAAATGGGCTCCACAGGCAATGTGGAGCGCTAATGGATGCATGGTGGGAGGAGGCTCACGAGGCCCAGCGGAAACGGCCAGCACTACTCCCTTTTCTGTCTCAGTGTATGTCCCTTTAACCCAATCTGGCACACTCCCCCTCCTCCAGGTCCAGCCCTGACCTCTTCCTTAGCACAATCTTATACTCTTGACTCCGAAGACTGGTAACAGATACGTAAGGCAGCTCAAACTCTTGCAGCTTGCGCACAACTGTGAATTACAAGGGAGAAAAGGCAAATGTCCCAAGCCTCCGGAAGCAGTGCCCTGAGGCCACAAGGGACGGGGCAATGGCAGCAGGCTCAGGGCTGCTGGGAGCACAGGGCAGCAGTCCAGGACAGGGACACTCACAAGACATGGCTCCATCCTCTTTTTCTCGAACTAGGAAGAGACTAAAGTAGCCAATCAAGTCATCTGGAAGATCTAGCTTTGCAGCCACAGCCTGGGGACAGGAACAAGGGTTTCAGTCACCCTCAAAGTGGAGGCCTGGAGCAGGGGGGAAGGGTCGTACAAAACAAGCAGCTCACCTCCAGGACGTCCTCAGTCTGGTCAGAAGTTAGCACATTAACCACCACTTTCTGCCCATTGCTGAGCAGCACCTCCAAGGAGACCTCCTCCGTGGGCACCTGCTGGGTCTCCTGTGGAGTCGGGCAACGCAGCCTTGTTAGCACATGCATAGAGTCTGGGGGGACGCTTCCCCCAAGGCTCCATGTCTACACCCCTCTCCAGTCTTAGTTCTCAGCCACGTAAATCCAGACTGGGTTTCCCTTAACTCCCATCAGTCAAGAAGTGTCATTCCAAACAATAACAGCAACAACAAAAAGTTGCCAGAAAGTCTCCTCTTAGAGCCCTGTCATTGTCCTGTGAGGATCTTCCCTTGAATCAGGATCTCAGCCCAAGCCTTACCTGCTGAGCACGACGTAAGAAACTATTGAAGGTCTCACTGCTCCCAAGCAGTGGGTCTTGTCGAACTGTGGGGACGAGAGAATAATGTTCTTGTACCTCAAGAGGCACTCCTGCTCCCCCAGACTTCCTCTTTAGTAGGTGTCCCCCCTCCGGCCCCATTTCCTGGGCTGATGGTAGCCTGCCACATCCCCAGCTGGCCTCACCTCACTCACTGTTTGCATTAATTCTTCACCTGCCCCACCCTTGGCTGCCATCTAGTTGGGTCCAGTCTACAGAACCAGGGAAATAACAAGGATGTTAATCTAAAGCAGGTCGGACACAAATTAAGTTCTCCCCACCAATCTAAGTTGCTTTCCGTCTAGCTTTATGCAATTAATCTCTGAGATGTTAGTACCCAAATTGCTTTGCCAGAACAGACAGTTCCGCATGCTTGCAGTCTAGTCACTTTGCTCATTAAGTAACAGATCCAGTAAAGAGGTTTCCCAGATCTGGAAACGAACGGAGGACCTTCTCTAGGACCAGCAGTTTTTCAAGTCTTTCCCCATTAAGTCTTCAGGCTAAAAAGTTCCCTCCGACCACTCACCAGCTTGCATGTACTTCTCTAACTGCTCTCTCCTCTGTTCTACCTCAGCAGGTGTCAGAGAGAACAGCTTCTTTGGGGGGAATGCAGGAAGCACATTGGCCCCATACTCCTTCCGAAGCTATTTAGAGAAAGAGATAAACCCTTCGCATAAACATAGGCAATGAGAAGAAGTGATGGAGACTCAATTCCCTTCCCTCGGTGACTGCTCCCCTCTCTACCCTGGTGTCTGGGAAGCAGCACCCTTGGTGGAGGGAGCTTCTCAGGGGCTCAGGGACAGGGCAGCTATCTTATGCAGAGGGCAGAAGGCAGCCCCTCCATGCAACGTGGGGGGTTCCACTGGGCCAAGCACCCCTTGTTTTTCTAACGCTCCCCAGAAGCAAAGGGGCTTGATGATGGGAGATGTTAAGCACACACACGGTTAGTGAAGCACTAGCTAAGTCAGGGCTGCATATTGAGAGCCCTGAGCAAGGCCCTTTGCAGATCTGCGAACCCCATTCGTGGTGGCAGAACTTGGGTGGGCCCTCAGGAGATTAGGTCCTTGGCTCCAGACAGCAAGATTAATTATCATCTATGGATCCCAGACTCTACTGAGTTAAACACATGGAGCTCGCAATTGGCTGAGGAAGGCACAGAAACCCCAACATCAGATATGTTAGTGATCATTGGGAAGGAGCCAGGGGGCACACAGGGACATGGGTGGGTGGCTTGTGGAAGCGGGGGGTATAGAATTAGAAGCTGCAGCACAGACAGGAGGGGTGCATGGTGGCAGTCAGATGAGCAGACTCCGTGCAAGGGTCGAAGCTGAAAAGGGTGCTCAACAGGACAGAGAACCGGGAAGGAGGAAGTGAGCAGTGGGGGAGGAGGTGCTGGGGCTGACAGGGAGTTTCCCCGGAAGCGTCAGAGGGGTAGATAAAGCACTCCACCTTCCCCTGTGGCAGTGATTAAAGGCTACAGCGCAAGGGGAGCTGCAATGAAGGGGAGAGGGAGATATTGGTCCCCAAAGGTAGGAATGGGCAGATCGCTGTTCCAAGGCAGGCGTGCAAGTCCCACCTGCTCGTGCAGCCCCAGGAGCTGGCTGTAGCGCACCCGACAGTGCAGGACTCCATTCACGTGGATGTTATAGGCCTAAGGACACAAAAGCAGGCAAGGATAGTTTTAGGGTCAGCATCCAGGCTCACTCCTTGGCCGGAAGTGGCCTGACACTGCTCGGTCTGAGCAAAGCGCAGAGAACTCCGGCGCCTGTGTACCTCCAGGACCAGGTCCCGAGGCAGATGCACCAGTAGGGAGCGAACTAAGCCTCCTTACGCAGCCATCTCCCCTCCCAAGAGGCCAGGAATGCCGAGGCCTAGCCTGGGGAAAGGCCACCGGCCGAACAAAAGGCCTGCAGGTGCTACGACGACCTCTGTATCAATCTGAGTACTGACATCAGCTTCCAGCGAGGCCGTCGGGGGTCAGCGGCTCAGCGGCTCAGGAGCAAGCCCTGCGGTGGCGGCCAGGGTCCTTGCAAGCTGCCCGGAGAGGGCTCGGCCCGTTATCCCCGCCCCTGCCCGGCCGGGCTCCGGCCGCTCCTCACCACGTAGGCGGAGCCGCCGCTGTCCCCGCTGCGGGACTCGGTTTCAGGAATGGAAAAGTGCATGTTCCCAGCGGCAGGGCCCGGCCGGGTTCCGGGCTTTGACGGTCGCAGCGGCTCTGCACGTTCGTCTCCGATACTCAGCGAGAGCCCGCAGCTTCACTCGCCATTTTGGGCGCCTGAGGTCCAAAGTGGGAAGGCTGTTGGACGTCGACTCTCTGGGAGCCGTACCCCGGGCATGCCGGGAACTGTAGTCTTAAAAAGCAGGAGGATCCTTTAAGGACGGTTAGACCACAGGGAAGATGTCTCTCTCCGCAACCCGTATTCCGGGGCGGTGCCCAATGCACGTCGGGAATTGTAGTCCTCGTGGGGTTGCACGGTGTCTTCGTCGGCGTCTCGGCCTCCAGCCCAGGTGGCGCTGTAGTCTTGGTGACCGCGGAGCAAGTTCCTGGGACGGCCCAGTGACCCGGCGGGCGGAGCTTAGGTAGGAGTACGATGGCTGCTGTGGCTGTGGCTGTTCGCGAGGGTGAGTGAGGAGCCTGGAGCTCCGCCGGGCACGCGGGCCGACCAGCTCCGGAGGTGTCGCTGGGCCTAGAGCTCCTTGGGGCCTTCTCGTTCTCGTCCCGCCGGCACGCGGGACTCTGGTGTACTCGTGTCGGGCGCATTCCCGCACTGCGCACCGGCGGGGGCGAGAAGATGGGTGACCCCGCCTTCGTCCCTCCCTCGCCACCCCACGTCTTGGCTTTGATCCTGCCGCGCAGTGCGTCCCCACGCGGGTCCCTGGCTTGCCGGCGCCAGGCGCCGGAGCCGTGGTCATGCCCAGCCGGCAGCCGGCCGCCTCCGGCCCAAGCGCCGCCAGGCCCTCCCGCAGCCTCTCTGGCTCACTCTGCGCCCTGTTTTCTGATACAGACTCGGGATCCGGCATGAAAACGGAGCTCTCTGCTCGGCCCGGGGTAGGTGAGCCTTGTCCTGCCCCACCGCCTGTGCTGGGCTCGCTGGGGAGAGCTGTGCCCGGCTCATAGAGCCCCAACTCCACCCCGGTTCGGTCGTTCCGGACAGCTGCGGGAGCTGTCAGATCTGCCGCCCCCTGACGGCCGGCGTCTGCGGCTCGGGACTCCCTTGGGGGAATTAGGGAGGCTTGGGAACTTCGCCTTGTGGGAATTTTGTAAGCGTCCCTAGTGCTTCCACGTCTTTGTGTGTCCCAGGCCGGGGGGAAGGAGATGACCCAAGAAGAGAAGCTGCAGCTTCGGAAGGAAAAGAAACAGCAGAAAAAGAAACGGAAAGAAGAAAAGGGCACTGCAACAGAAGCTGCTCCTGCAGCATGTCCAGGTGCCGGGGTCTTTATGCCAAAGGGCTGGGGGTGTGGAGCCTGCTGGCAGGAGGTGTGGTGGGGGGTAAGGGAGAAGCCAAACCAGCTGGCACGGGGCGGGGGACGGGGGTGGGGGGCAGACATAAACAGGGAGAGAAGCTTTGGCCAGGGGACAGATAGCTCTGGCCTTAGCCACATCTCTTCCTTGTACCTTTAGTAGTCCCAGCCAGAGAGCCACCAGGACCTGGCACTGCTGGTGAGAAAGGCCCAGCTTGCCGGAGCAAGGCTGAGCTGCGCGCTGAGCGCCGGGCCAAGCAGGAGGCCGAGCGGGCCCTGAAGCAGGCAAGGAAGGGGGAGTCAGGAGGGCAGTCTGCCCAGGCCTCGCCCAGCGTGGCTGCGGAAGCTGCTTCAGGTAACTTGGGTGCAAAACCCACATGCCCCCGACTCCCAGGACTACTGGCAGTCAAATAGCTTTCTTCCCCCCTGAGGCCTCACCTCTGAAGGCAGAGGTCACAGTGTTGCCCTCTACCCCATTCTGCTCCTGTTTCTTCCTGTTCTCCCTGCACTCCCCCACTTGCTTTTTCCTCGATGATGCCCCTAATACCGGAAGAACAGATTTCCCATTTCCAAACCTACCTGGTTGTTACGTTGTAGGAGTAAAGCGACTCACTGAGCACATCCAGGTGGATGACCCTGTCCCTCTGAGAAGGCTTGCAAGAAAACCGGAGCGACAGCAGGTGCGCAGCAGGGAGCTCCCGGGGAGATGGGCCACATCCTGGGGAGATGGCTCACAGCAGGGAGATCCCAGGCAGATGGGCCGCAGCAGAGAGCTGAGGGGGAGAAATGGGCCGCAGCAGGGAGCTTGGGGGGGGGGGGGGGATGGGCCACAGCAGGGGTGGCAGGGGTGGACCCTGCAACCTAAGGCCAGCAAAGTTATGTGGGCTGCTGGAGCAACCACAGGGACAATTCAAAATCCCCTACCTCTATAGCAGATGAATTTTTTAAGTTGATCATTTTGGGAGGTCTGAATGAGTTTGGGGCCAAGTTGGGAGGACCCTGGAGAAGGATGGATATTGCGGTGAACAGAGTGGCATTGGTCACGTTGTTGGCAACCTCCTTCCTGATCTGTTCCCCTCTTCCGGCAAGGTTCCAATTCGAAAGGATTATGGCTCCAAAGTCAGTCTCTTCTCCCACCTGCCCCAGTACAGCAGACGTAACTCCCTGACCCAGTACATGAGGTAGGAGACCACAAAACCATCACCTCTGTTAAGTCTTGGGGGGTGTTGGTCTGGCAGTTGGAAGTCTAGGCACGGGGGCGTGTGTGCTGGTGAAGGACGGCCCTCTCACCGGGGCAGGTGGGCAGTGCGTGCTCAAGCCCCCTTGCAAAGCCTGTGACACCGCCATCCCATCAGCATCCCATCCTCTGTGATCCACCCAGCCATGGTGCGGCTCGGCCTGCGCTACTCCCAGGGCCTCATCGGCGGCTCCAACGCCCGCTGCATCGCCCTGCTCCGGGCCCTACAGCAGGTAGGCCTGTCCTTCTCTCCCATCTCCCCTGCACCCACACACGCCCTCCCTCGCCCGGGGTGGTCTCTGGGGCCCCCTCAGGACTGTCCTCCTCTGTGAGGCTGGGCCCCAGCTGGGTCAGGGGGCTGTCTGCTCATGAACCTGTGTGCCATCCAGGTGATCGAGGATTACATGACACCGCCCAGTGAGGAGCTCTGCAGGGACCTGGTGGCGAAGCTTAAGCCTTACATCAGGTGAGGACAGGCCATGCCAGGACACACCCACCTCACTCACCTGGCCTTCTCCTCTATTTTCATTTTCCTGTTCTTTGAAGCAGTGTTTCACAGTGTGTAAGTCTGTTACACTACAGTGTCTTGTAAGGTTCCCAAGGCTACTTTAGAAAGTCTGTGGAAAGTGAAATTGGCCATAAGCTTCTTTTGGCATTACAGCCTTTCGAACACACATGGTGCATGTGAGAGAAGTTCAGAAAGGACATGGGACCTGAAAGGCATGGGTTCCACACGTTTGCCACTAAAGTAAGTCTAGCTTTACATTGTATCTTTTTTTTGTAGCTTCCTGACTCAGTGCCGCCCCCTGTCGGCCAGCATGTACAACGCCATCAAGTTCCTCAACAAGGAGATCACCGGTGTGAGCAGCACCAAGCGGGAAGAGGAGGTGATGAGTGGGAAGGGTGCAGTGAGCAGACATGCCAAGGACACACCCTGGCTGCTCTGGGCTTCAGGTTGAGGGTGTGCCTGGGTGCTTTGACTCCTGTTCTTCTGTGTCCTTTGAGCTCACCTTGAGTGCCCAGCAGGACAGTCCAGAGAGAAAAGGTGTCCACCTCTTGGTCCCTGAGTGTCGTGCGCCCTCCATTTAGGCCAAGGCAGAACTCCGGGCAGCGATTGATCGGTATGTGCAAGAGAAGATTGTGCTGGCCGCACAGGCAATCGTGCGCTTAGCCTCCAAGAAGATCAGCAATGGAGATGTGATCCTGGTGTATGGATGGTACGGTGCAGACTTGGCGAGAGAGCTGGGGAGGTGGGGTCCCACCCTGCCCTTGGCAGTGAGCTGGCATCTGGGAGGGATCTTCACAGAGGGTTCCTCCTCTCGCTGCAGCTCCTCCCTGGTATCGCGGATCCTTCAGGAGGCCTGGAGTGAGGGCCGGCAGTTTCGGGTGGTGGTGGTGGACAGCCGGCCCCGGCTGGAGGGAAGGCACATGCTGCGCTTTCTGGTCCGTGCCGGAGTCCCCGCCTCGTACCTGCTCATTTCTGCAGCTTCTTACGTCCTCCCAGAGGTGAGGGCAGAGGGAAGGACTCTGAAATTAGAGAGAAAAAGACTCTGGGATTACAGGCAGTCCTACCTCCCTAGGGTTACGGTTACTTAGAAGTGTCAGGATGATGTAGCCAGGTGTATGTTTGGCAGAAGTACCTGCAACTTGCTGTGTCGCACCGTGTCACTCTCAACAAGAAGATTATATTAAGCTAGTAGTCACCAGCAGAGAATGGGACAAAAGTCACTCAAATTCTGTGGGAGGTTGCTGGGCCCACGGCCGGCGGTTCTCCGAAGAGAGCCTTCTTTCTGCTCTCCAGGGCTTCACTGTGCACTGATGGCTTGTTTGTCTTCTGCTTCCTCACTCCAAATCGAACAGGTTTCTAAGGTGCTATTGGGAGCTCACGCACTCCTGGCCAACGGGTCCGTGATGTCACGGGTGGGGACAGCCCAGCTGGCCCTGGTGGCTCGAGCCCATAACGTGCCAGTGCTGGTCTGTTGTGAAACCTACAAGTTCTGTGAACGTGTGCAGACTGATGCCTTTGTCTCCAACGAGCTAGGTAAGGGTTGGGCTGAGGGGGACAGAAAAAAGCTTCCAGGACACTGAGAACATTAGAGGGAGAGAGAGGGTTACACCGCTGCTAATTCTAGAAGGACATGATGGGTGCACCTCCCGTTCCAGATGACCCTGATGACCTGCAGTGTGAGCGGGGCGATCATGTGGCCCTGGCTGACTGGCAGAGCCAACCATCCCTACGGTTGTTGAATCTCGTCTATGACGTCACTCCACCTGAGCTCGTGGATCTGGTGATCACGGAGCTGGGCATGATCCCTTGCAGTTCAGTTCCTGTCGTCCTGCGAGTCAAGAGCAGTGACCAGTGATGGGGAAATGACCTCAATAAATGACATACACCCTCAGCCTTGGCAGCTCTCTGGCCCCTCTATCTTACCGTCTACGCCACATAAGGAAGGCATGCACATTGCCTAACCTCTCTCTCATTTTAAAAGATTGATTGATTTCAAAGGCAGGGTGGCAGAGAGCAGGAAATCTTCCATCTGCTGGCTGACTTGCCAGATGCCCATAACGGTGGGGCTGGGGCTGACCAAAGCCAAGAACCGTGAGCTCCATCCAGGTCTCCCACATGGTGAGGGGCAGGGACCCGAACACTTGGCCCATCATTTACCATCTTATACGTGCATTACAGAGGTGAATGGAAAACAGGGTAGGCAGGACGCCACCAGGCACTCTAGTATCGGATGTGGGCATCCCAAGCAATGGCTTAATGTGCCATACTGTCGCTGTCCTGCAGCGATGGACTTGGTGCACGGAGCCAATAATAACACGCATGGACTACTGACTGATGATCAATAGCCAAAGTTTATTAGTGGCAACAGACTTTATACACTGAGGGTCGTATAGGATTAGGGTGGAGGTATTTAGCTCATCAACAAACCCATCAACTGTTTCTATGCTTTTGTTTGGAAGTCCTTTTGTCTTGTATATTCCACCAAGTGTTCTCATACACATACTTTCCACTCAACTGTTCTTATACAAATGATATCCCATCAGGTATACAAAAGGTAGCCATTCGGTTGTTCTCATGCAAAGGATATCCAATCAGTCACACAAAAGGCACCCATTCAGTTGTTTATCATACAAATATTGTCCAAGTGTAATCCTGTGCTTGCTGACCCTCTAGGGTCACAATGTCCTCCTACACCATACTATGACACCCATTCCTTCCTAGCCTCTCCTGTCCCCAGCCACTTAACCTCAGACCTCTGTGGAGACTCCAGGCAGGTGCTGCAGGCTGAGGGAGGGTCAGTGTGGTGACCAGAAGCTATCCAAAGCAGCAGTCACTTTACTGAGCATCTCACATGCCAGACATTTGGGAGGAAATCAACTCTGACATAAAGGAGACCTTGTAGACGAGAGAACAGGCAAAGAGAGGCAAAGTCACCCAGGGGAGCACTTAACGCTGAGGTTAAGATTAGTGCCCACATTAGCTCAGGCAGCAGGTCACCCAGGTGCTTTGTTTTTAAGTTTTATTTTATTTTTATTTGAAAGTCAGATATACAGAGAGGAAGAGCTTCTGTCCACTGATTCACTCCCCAAGCAGCCGCAACAGCAGGAGCTGAGCCAATCCAAAGCCAGGAGCCCAGAGCCTCTTCTGGATCTCTCACGTGGGTGCAGGGTTCCAAGACTTTGGGCCGTCCTCTACTGCTTTCCCAGGTCACAAACAGAGAGCTGATGGGAAATGGGGCTGCTGGGACTAGAACCAGCACATGGAAGGCGATGGCTAGCTGCTAGGCCACCACACTGGGCCCAATAATAGGCACTTTTTATACAGATTCGGTACCCTGGGTATCCGTTCTGCATGCCTGTCAGGAGCACTTAACGTAGCAAGATGGACAAATGGGGTATTAAGGTTGAGGTAAGCTGTATTTATTGGAAGTAACCAAGGTTGACAACACTGGGTCTAGCCGACTGCTGAAAACTTCGCTGGTGAAGGTCTTGACGATAATTAGTTTAATATTAGGGAAAGGATGGAAGGCAGATAAGCAGGAGAGATGGCTCCAGCACAAAGAGGGTGCCTTGAAAGTGAGTGGCCATGGCCCAGCGCGGTAGATTAGCAGCTAAAGTCCTTGTCTTGAACATGCTGGGATTCTATATGGGCACCAGTTCTAATCCTGTTGCCCCGCTTCCCATCCAGCTCGTTGCTTATGGCCTGGGTAAACAGTCAAGAATAGCCCAAAGCTTTGGGATCCTGCATCCGCATGAGAGACCTGGAAGAGGCTCTGGGCTCCTGGCTTTGGATCGGCCATTGCAGCCGCTTAGTGAATCAATGGACGGAAGATCTTCTCTGTCTCTCCTCCTCTCTATATCTGACTGTCCAAATTAAAAAAAAAAAAAAGAGTGGGCCTAGCGTGATAGCATAGCAGCTAAAGTGCTCTCCTTCAATGCGCCAGGATCCTATATGGGCGCCGGTTTTAATCCTGGCTGCTCCACTTCCCATCCAGCTGCCTGCTTGTGGCCTGGGAAAGCAGTCAAGGAATGTCCAAAGCCTTGGGACCCTGTACCCACGTGGGAGACATGGAAAAATCTCCTGGTTTCAAATTGGCTCAACTCCATCCATTGCAGCTGCTTGGGGAATGAACCATCAGATGGAAGATTTTCTTCCCTGTCTCTCCTCGTCTCTGTATATCTGCCTTTCCAATAAAAAATAAATCTTAAAAAAAAAAAAAAAAAGAGTGAGTGGCCAGTTTCCAAGTGGCAAGTGTGAGGTTTAATGTTTAGACAAAGCTGCAAAGGTAGACTGAGTTCACCACTGGTTAGCTAAAACTCAAAGTTGAGGTGCCAGTGCTAACCTAGCAGGTTAAGCCACTGTGATGCCAGCATCCTATACTGGGCGCTGGTTTATGTCACAGCTGTTCCATTTCCATTCCAGCTTTGTGCTGATGGTCTGGGAAAGCAGCAACCAACGGCCCAAGTCCTGGGGCTCTTGCACCCACATGACAGACCTGGATAAAGCTCCAGTCTTGGCTTCAGACCCAGCTGTGGTCATTACAACTGTCTTGGGAGTTAACCATGGGTAGAAGATCTCGCTCTCTGTAAACCCACCTTTCAAATAAAATACATCTGATATAAATGGAAATTAAAGGGGGCCCAGCGCTTTAGTGCAGCATTCCATAGGGGTGCCAGCTCACGTCCCAGGTTCTTTGCTTATGAACCAGCCTGAGAAAGCAGGGGAGGACGCCCTAGGGCCTCGGAAGCCTGCATGCATGGGGGAGACCTGGAAGCAGCAGCTCCTGGCTCCCAGATTTGGTTCTACTCAGCTCTGGCCAGTGTGGCCATGTAGAGAGTGAACCAGCAGCTGGAAAACCTCTGTAAAAATCTGCCTATTAAATAAAAAGTCATTTTTTAAAACTTTGAGAAATATGACCTAGCATGGTAGCCTAGTGGCTAAAGTCCTCGCCTTGAACACGCTGGGATCCCATATGGGCTCCAGTTCTAATCCCAAAAGCCCTGCTTATGGCCTGGGAAAGTGGTTGAGTACGGGCCAAAACCTTGGGACTCTGCACCCACATGGGAGACCCGGAAGAGGCTCCTGACTTCTGGCTTTGGATCAGCTCAGTTCAGCCACTGAGGTCACTTGGGGAGTGAATCAGTGGAGGGAAGATATTCCTTTTTGTCTCTCCTTTCTATATATCTGAAGTTCCAAGAAAAAACATTAAAAAAAAAAAAACCAGAAAAAAAAATCTTTGAGAAATAGAGTTCCTGGTTCACGTCTCAGGGACCTGTAACAGTGGAGGCACCCCTAGCTGAAGCTGGGACCCCAGTCACTGGGCCATCACCTGCAGCCTGCTGGGGTCAGTGTCAGCAGGAAGCCAGAACTGGGAGCTCACCCAGAGAACCCAAGCACGCCAGTGTGAGGTGGAGCTGTTTTAACTGCCATGCCAAGCACTTCCAAGAGTTGTTTGAAGATCTTTTTTTTTGAAAGGCAGATCAGATTGATGAAGAAAGGAGAGGCCACAATGGCAGGTGCTGAGCCGAAGCTGGAGCCTCTTCCAGATCTCTCACGCGGCTGCAGGATCCCAAGGCTGTGGGCCGTCCTCTACTGCTTTCCCAGTGGAGCAGCCAGGACACAAGTCAGAGCCCATATAGGATCCTGGCGCTTTCGAGGGGAGGACTTAGCCACTGAGCCAGCTGCCCCCAAGGGTATCAGGCTGAAGCTTCCGAAGCAGCACAAAGGAAACTGCAGTCCTCATCACAGACACAACAATTACCACGATGCACCACACAGGATTTTCCTTTTTTAAAAAGATTATTTGAAAGAGTTACAGCAAGATGGAGAGATCTTCCACGCACTGGTTCACTCTTTACATGGCTGTTACAGTAAGAGCTGAAGCTAAACCAAGTCACAGCCAGAAGCTCCATGACTTCCTCCAAGGGAGGCAGGGCCCAAACATCTGGGCCATCTCTGGCTGTTTTCCCTAGCCCCTTAGCAGGCAGCTGGATCTCTAGTGGAGAAGCCAAGACAAGAAATGGCACACACGTGGGAAGGCAGTGTCGCAGGTGGCAGCTTTCCCTGCTAAGCCATAGCACTAGCCCCTCTTTTCCCCTTGTTGATGTTACATGTCAGCAAATCCCAGACACCACATAATTTTACTCTTACCAACTTAACTGTGTCTCTTAAAAAAATATGGATGTTGACCATAATATCACATTTTCTTATCTAAAAAAATGGCTTTGTACACTTGGTTTGTTTGAATCAGGATGCAAATTCACGTATTACATCTGGTGGTTAGGCCTACAAAAGCAGGCTGCTCCTCCCTCTTCTCTCATGACACTGTCTTGGAGAAAATGCGGCAGCATGTTCCACCTTCTGGATGGCACTGCTTTCCTGTGCTGTCAGTGAACTCATTCCTCTAAGCCCTGTGTTTGCACTCTTTAGGGCAAGGATACTTAATAAGTGGTTCCATATGCTTCATATTGCCTAACAAGAGATGGCCAATGGCTGACTGGTTATTTCATTTATGGTAATGAATGTATCTTAGCATTTTAAAGCTTCTCCCAGACTTTTTTTTTGAAGATTTTATTTTTATTGGAAAGACACCGACAATCCAGGGAAAAAGGAAGGTCTCTTCAATAAATGCTGTTGGGACAACTGGTTAATAGCCTGCAGAAATAAGAAGCAAGACCCACACCTTTCACCATACACAAAGATCAAATCTAAATGGATAAAAGATCTAAACCTACATCCAGAAACCATCAAACTTTTGGAAGAAAAAGTTGGAAACACTCTGCAAGATATAGGTGTAGGCTCTGACTTCCTAGAAAAATCATCAAAAGCAAAGGCAATCAAGACCAAAATAAACAAATGGGACTACATCAAACTAAGAAGCTTCTGCACAGCAAAAGAAACAATCAACAAAGTAAAAAAGCAACCCACAGAATGGGAGAAAATCTTTGCACACTACACAGGAGACAAGGGGTTAATCTCCAGAATATATAAAGAACTCCAGAATAACTAAAACAAAACAAGCGAACCATTCAAGAAATTGGCATGGGAAATGGGCAGATACTTTACAAACAAACAAATCCATACCCAGTGCTGTGGCCTAGCGGCTGAAGTTCTCACTTTGAACATGCCCGCGATACCATATGGGTGCTGGTTCTAATCCTGGCAGCCCCGCTTCCCATCCAGCTCTCTGCTTGTGGCCTGGGAAAGCAGTCGAGGACAGCCCAAAGTCTTGGGACCCTGCACCCACATGGGAGATCCAGAAGAGGCTCTGGGCTCCTGGCTTTGGATCGGCTCAGCTCTGGCTGTCGCGGCCACTTGGGGATTGAATCAGTGGATGGAGGATCTTCCTCTCTGTCTCTCCTCCTTTCTGTATATCTAACTTTCCAATAAACAATAAAACAAACAAACAAAAAAAGCCAGGAGCTTCTTCCGTGTCTCCCACACAGATGTAAGGTCCCAAGGCTTTGGACCATCCTCTGCTGCTTTCCCAGGCCACAAGCAGGCAGATGGAAGGGAAGTGGAACAACCAGGATATGAACTGGCACCCATATGAGATCCTGGTGCATGCAATGTGAGGATTTTAGCTACTAGGCTACCTCGCTGGGCCCTCATCAGTTCTGAAACAGTTCTCATTGGAAAGACAAAATGGATCCTTAACACTTTGCTTCTACTTATAAGTTTCCAGGAATTTCCGTCAGTTACTTCCAGTGGTGTACAGTGAGTTAGTTGTTGACAGGTCTTCCATGTGGGTGGCAGGGACTGAACTGGAGCTGTCCCCTGTGGCCTCCCAGCGTGTGGCATAGGAAGCTGGAACTGAGAACAGAGTCATGACTCAGGTGCACTGGACCTGCTCAGTGGGTTAAGCTACCACCTGTAACATCAGCATCCCATACTGGAGTGTCAGTTCAAGTCCCAGGTGCTCTACATCCAATCCAGCCACCTGCTTATGGCAGAGGAGGACAGAAAATGGTCTCTGCCACCCTCATGGGCATCTCTGGCGGAGTTCCAGGCTCCTGGCTTCAGGCCAGCCTGGCTATTTCGGCCATTTTTGGAGTTAACCCGCAGACGGGAGAGAAAAAATCTATTTCTCTGTCGGAGGATGGCTCAAGCCCTGGGGTCCTGCACTCACATGGGAAACCTGGAAGACTCCTGGCTCCTACCTTCAGATCAGCTCAATTCCAGGCACTGCGACCATTTGGAAAGTGAAGTAGTGGGTGGAAAATCCTCTCTCTCTCCCCTCTGTAAATCTATCTTTCAAATAATAAAAAATTTTTTAGAAACAATATAAATTTAAAAATTATTCTGAACAATGGACTTCTACATTTATTTTTTAAGGTTTATTTATTTTATTGGAAAGGCAGATGTACAGAGAGGAAGAGAGACAGAGAGGAAGATCTTCCACCCGATGATTCATTCTCCAATTGACCACAATGCCTGGTGCAGTGCCAATCCGAAGCCAGGAGCCAGGAATTTCCTCCAGGTCTCCAATGCGGGTGCAGGGTCCCAAGGCTTTGGGCTGTCCTTGACTGCTTTCCCAGGCTACAAGCAGGGAGCTGGATGGGAAGTGGAGCTGCCGAGATTAGAACTGGTGCCCATATGGGATCCTGAAGTGTTCAAGGTGAGGACCTTAACCATTACGCTATTGTGCTGGGCCCAACTTCTACATTTAAAAAAAAAAAAATTAAGGAGTTCTACCTGGGGGCCTGGCATGGTTGCCGAGTGGCTAAAGTTCTCAGCTTGAATGCACTGAATCCCATGTGGGCACTAGTTTATATCTTGGCTGCTCCATTTCCCTTCCAGCTCCCTACCTATGGCCTGGGAAAGCAGTAAGTAGATGACCCAAAGCCTTGGGACCTTGCACCTGTGTGGGAGACCCAGAAGTTTCTGGTTCCTGGCTTTGGATCAGCTCAGCCCAGCAGTTGTGGCCATGTGCAGATTTGACCCAGTAGATGGAAGATCTTTGTGTCTCCTTTGCTTTGTAAATTGCCTTTCCAATAAAGAAATAAATAAATCTTAAAAGACAAAAATATTTTTATTTGGAAGGCACAATTATAGAGCAAAGGAGAGACACAGAGAATATCTTCCATCTATTGGTTCATTCCCCAAATGGTTTTAATGGCCAGAGCTGAGCTGATTCAAAGCAGGGAGCCAGGAGCTTCTTCCCAGCTCCCACATGGGCGCAGGGTCCCATGGATTTGGACCATTTTCTGCTGACTTCCCCCGGCCATTAACAGAGATCTGGATCAGAAGCGGAGCAACCAGGATGTAAACTGGCATCCATTCATTCTGTTGGTGCTACAGAGTGAAGGATTAGCCTATTGAGCCATGGCACTGGCCTCTCGACTTTATGTCATATCAGATTAAGCAAAGAATCAATATGATCAGTTTATGCTTTAGAAAGCACTTGTGGAGGGCCCAGCATGATGGCTCAGTGCTAAACCATTGTCTTGCTTGTACAAGCATCCAATATAGGCACTAGTCCTGGCTTCTCCACTTCCCTGCCTGTGGTCTGCGGAAGCAGTAGGAGATAGCCTTGGGAGCCTGCACCGACTTGGGAGACCTAGAAGAGGGTCCTGACTCCTGGCTTCTAACTGGCTCAGCTCTGGCGGTTGCGGCCACTTAGGGAGTGAACCAGCAAATGGAAGAACTTTCTGTCTCTCCTTCTCTCTGTAAATCTTTCCAATAAAAAAATAAATAAATCCTAATAATTAAAGGCCTCTGCAGGAATTCAAGCCAAAGATAACCTAATGGGGGAGGGAAGTAGGCAGCAATAATAAAGAGATTTATTCATACTGATCCATTACATAATTTAACAAGAGGGAAGAAGTTGGAAGTCCCGTGGGAATAGTACAACCGAAGTTTGTCTTCTGTACTGGATCCCAGCTATTTCCTCTTACACTCCGTAAACAGCTGTGCAACCCAGGCAGTCTGACGTGTGAGTTTATTTGGGAAGGAGAGGACTGGGCTACTCTCCCCTTGCTGTCTCTGTTTACCCGTCGGGTACTCATTCCTCGGTACCTGGACACAGGAAGGTGCGGAAACTGGTGACATTTTCCCTGCCCACTGCAGGCAGCCTCTCACGGATGGCCCAGGGTTTTTCCTACTTTGTCTACTCTCTTTTCTTCTTCCCAAGCCCTTTGCACGGTTCTTCCCGTCCCCACGTCCACCCGACTTCATCTGTGGCAGAGATCAGAGTCGTTCCCTGGCGGCTGGCAGCCGACAGGTCTGTCTCCCAGCCAGCTCGGACGGCGCCAGGGCTGCGCCCACAGACTGCCGGGCGGCCTGGTGCTGACCGTCTCAAGCCACGCACTCGGCCAGGAAAGCAGCAGGACCGCACACCGGCGCTTCTGCCGCGCAAGCGTCCACCTCCCTGGCGGGGGACTTCAACTCCCAGAAGGCCCCGCGCGGCGGCCGACGCGCCCACGACTCCCGGCAGGCCTCACGTGTTTACCTTGTGCACGGGGCCGGGGGCGGGAGAGGAAGGCAATGAAGAGCAGCTGCGGGGTTTCGTCATAAAAGCGCGACCGGGCAGGCGGCGCCATCTTCGAACTTGGACTTCCGGAAGGACTTTGGCAAGGGTGAGTGTTACCGCAGCGGGGTGTGCGGGGTGCCCCCCACGGTTCCTCGTCCCCTTCTTTCGCCGTAGCACTAAAGATCTTGGGAACCGGCTTCTGGCCCCGCTCTCCCCGCCCTGCGCACTCTGCACCCTGGCGGCTCCCGTAGGAAACCATCACGCCCCCACCTCCCTCACCCAGGCCGCCGTGTGCAACCCCCCCACCCCCAGCTTTTCTCTGCAAGCCGCAGCGCTCGCCCTTTTCCCCCCGCTTCGCAGCGTCCGTTATGGGGGCTGCGCTACTGTCTCTCGCTCCTGACCCACCCACAGGGATCCCGAGTCTGAGGAAAAGCCCGGGGTTCGCCTCTGCAAAGCTGACCCCCTGACCAAGGCTGGGGAAGGGCGGACCGTGGCCTGCACCACTGGGGACGGGCCAGTCTCCTCTTTCTGCTGTGTCCCAACGTCTCCTCCCCGAGCCGCCGCTAACCCCGGGGGTTGTGCCCCGCGCGCTGCAACCCCATTGGCGCAGCCAAGGGCCAGTTGTGTTTCCGGTCTCGTCCTTTGATGCCCGCGGCAGGTTGGCTGGCTGCTGGGGAAGCTGAGGGGGCGACCGGAGCACCCCCAGAGGTAGCTTGCTTTGTTGGAGGGCACACTTCTTGGTCCCAGCAGTCTATTGTTACCACACGTTTCAGTCGGTCCTGTTCCGTTGTTATTTTTTGCCGTGCTTGGTAGATTTTCCAAGTTGAAAGGCATTCGTCTTTGATACGGCATCGTGGTTAAGAGAAAGTTACCACTTGGCGTGGATGTTTGGCGGTCGTGGTTCAGATGTTGCTTGGGATACCCAAATGCCTAGGTTTAACTTAATCTTTGTGCTAGTGCGCGCCAGGGCGGCAGCAGATGTTAGTTCAAGTACTTGGATCCCTCCTGTCTACGTAGGAAACCCAAGTTCAATTCAGGGGCCCAGCTGTTCAGAATATAGTTGAATTTTCTTTGTCTCTCTTCCTCTCCCTCACTTTCCACGTTTCCTCACTATTTCAAATAAAAATAAATAATAAAAACAATTAATCAAATGAAAATGCTCATTTTTGCACCATTAAACTCATCTTGCGCTGGGGCTGTTTAGCCTGACGGTTTAAGACAACCACGTCCCATAGCCTCATTAATCCTTGCCTCCCGTTCACACGCCCAGCTTGCTCCTCCTCCCCCCCACCCCCATCCTGCTGCTGCAGACCATGGAAAGCAGCGAAGATAGTGGAAGTCGGTTTGTCCCTGCGCCACAGGGAGCCGTGGGTTGAGCTCCCAGCTGCTGTTGGGTCCTGACCATTCATTGCAGACATGTTGGGGGGAACCAGTTCATGTTCCATCTTTCGTCTTCTCAAATAAGTGAATAAACTTTAAAAAGTCATTTTGGATGCCACCAGTTAATTGGCAGATTAATTATTATTTATTTATTTTTTTTGGCTGAGGAGGTCAGGCTGGTAGGCTGGAGCATCAGGGAAACCAAACAGGTTAGGCTACAAATGTAAGGTTTTTTGTTTGTTTGTTTGTTTTGTTTTTGTGATTTGTAAATGCAGGTATGAATTCATTAAACATCCCTTCCTGGGCTGTACACCCAGTTTTGTCAGCTTGTACATGGAAATGAACCAGCTTGCCTCCCGACCTGCCTCCCCTGGCCTCCCAGGAGGTGTGTGTCCTTGGAGAGATGCAGCCAGGATTTAGTCAGTACATGCTCAGGCATGATCGCTGACCTGGCAGCTAACAGGTTCTGCATACAGTTGTGGACCAGATGGGTCAGGTTCTTGTCTTGTGAAACTGCCAAGGAATAATGGCGCAGCAGTGAATACTCCCTATCTCCTACTCATGAAAACTCCCTGGGAACTAAGGTGCTTCCTCTAATTTCCAAAAATAGAAAATATATTATAGAAAATAAGAGACTTTATCAGTGGAACAGAAAATGTCTTGAAAGAGAATTTTTAGAAACTAAAGAGGCAGAGAGCTTTGATCCACTGGCTCCCCTGCACGTGAGCCAGGGACTCAGTCCAGGTCTCCCCCACGGGTGGCAGGAACCCCAGCCTCTTGACCCATCGCTGCTGCTTCCCAGGATCCTGGATGTAGGATACAGTCGCTTGAACAGCAAGGGTAAAGGCCCAGGCAAATTCCTTTTTGTAAGATAAGTCGGGGCCCAGCGTGATAGCTCAGTGACTAAAGTCCTCTCCTTGTACTTGCTGGGATCCCATATGGGCATCAGTTTGTGTCCTAGCTGCTCCACTTCCCTTCCAACTCCCTGCTTTGTGGCCTGGGAACGTGCTAGAGGATGAACTAAAGTCTTAGGATCCTACACCCACATGGGAGACCTAGAAGAAGCTTCTGGCTCCTGGCTGTGGATCAGCTCAGCTCTGGCTGTTGCAGCCACTTGGGGAGTGAACCAGCGAATGGAAGATTTTTCTGTCTCCCCTCTGTAAATCTGACTTTCTAATAAAAATAAATAAGTTGCTGCTGTTATGAAGATTGAGAAATTTTACTCAAAATTTAAAAGCCTAAGTTTAGTAAGTGTTCTAAGCACTGTTAAAAGAGAAGTAGATATAAAAAAAGTTTGCACTAAAAGTAGCAACTCCTAAGCTCAGTAAGGGAAGAAAGAATCCCTGTGGAAATATAGGGGAATTATGTGTGCAGGTAATTCGAAAAAGGTGTAGGTGTCCAAATATAAAAAGTTTCTAACGTTAATTATGAGGATAATGCAGTTTAATATAAGGAAACATCATATATATCAGATTGACGAAAATAAGCATTATTAAAGGTGGTAAAATGAGTATTGATAACATGGTTGGTGGGTGTATAAGCAGGTTTTTCTTCTGATACATTTTTGGGGAGTACCTAATAGATTTTGAGCCTAATGGTTGGGATGGCATATGGGACACCTGCGTCCCATGTCAAAGTGCTTGGGTTCAAATCCTGGCCCCACTTATGATTCTAGCTTCATGCTAAAGCAGCACATGGTTGATAGCAGGTGGTGGGCCGAGTGACTGGGCCCCTGTGAACCAGTGAGAGGCTTAGGTTGATCTCCCCGTTGTGGTCTGCTTCGCCCTCCCACTGAGTGCGCTGGAGAGTGAACCAGTGTGTGGGAGCTCTTTACCTCCCTCTCAGATAAAATTAATTCATTAACTCAGCAAAGTAGAATCTTTTGAAATATGTACATCCTGCAACTGGCACAATAATTCCATTATCAGATGATTATTCTAGAAAGATGATTTCTCACTAGTAAAGAAATCTATAGTAGGATGCTCATTGCAGCATTTTTGCGATAGTATTGTAACCATTATAGGGGAATACCTAAATAAGCTGCTTTTATGGAACATTCTACAGCAGTTAAGAAGAATGAGATTAGGGTATATTGATACAGAAAAGTCTTCAGGGCACACAGAATTCTCCTAAATGATACCTGTCTAGTTAATGACCTGTTAACACACACTTCTTATTTCCTCTAGATAGCACACGATGTCCTTGGTCCTGAAGCTTGAGTCTTTCTCCTATGGACCAGTTCACTCTGCTCCCGTCAGCTATATTCTGAGCTTGCCGAGTTGTATTTGTTACCATAGATATGTATATATGTTTGTGTGTGTTAGTGTATATATGTATATATATGTATATATATGTATATATGTACACACACACCCCCCCCTATATATAGTCTGCTGTACATACTGGCAAGCATGGGAACCAGAGCAGGGGCAGGCCTGGTGGGGTTATTTTGGGTCACTCTGACTAGGCTGCAGCTCCCACTGGTTTATGTGAGGGCCAAGTGTGTGCTGGGCAGAATCAGGCTGGACAGCAACACTCATTGGTTCTAGTGGAAGACAGGGCTGAAAAGAGAACTGACCCAGCAATTGCAACCACTGGTGATTGGGACAACAGACTGTGCCGGGTCCTGTACTGGCAGTACACACAAGAATCTGGTCTGGGAGCTCAGCGCCATGGCCTAGAAGCTAAAGTCCTTGCCTTGAACCCACCAGGATCCCATATGGGCGCCGGTTCTAATCCCGGCAGCTCCACTTCCCTTCCAGCTCCCTGATTATGGCCTAGGAAAGCAGTCAAGGATGGCCCAAAGCCTTGGGACCCTGCACCCTTGTGGGAGACCCGGAAGAGCTCCTGGCTTCAGATCCTCTCAGCACTGGCTGTTGTGCTCACTTGGGGAGTGAATCAGTGGACGGAAGATCTTTCTGTCTCTCCTCCTGTATATATATATATATATCTGACTTTCCAATAAAAATAAATCTTAAAAAAAAAAAAACTATAAGCCAAGTTAAAAAAAAAAAAGAGAGAGAATCTGGTCTGAGATCACATCAGACAAAGTCCCCAGTCGAACTGCCGGTCTCAGAATCCTATCCATGAAGAGAAGTGCAGGTTCCATGGTCTGCCATGGAGTGCTTGTGTCAGAGCTGAGCCTCCTCAGAGGCTCAGACGGAGCAGTGGACAACATAACCAGGTGCACATGGAGGATATGGCAGTCTATTGGAACCTGCAGAGGATACCTGGCACCACAACAGAGGACAGAACAAATCAATCAACTACCCCAGCCATATGTTGGCAGTGAAAAACTGGGCAAATGGAGACTCTTAAGGTGGACTATGTCAGTCAGTGGATTCTGCAGTGACTTCATCGTACTTGGAATGGCGAGATTGGCAGCAACTTGTAACTGTTGAACTATCAAAATCACTTGAGCAAGACCCTCAGAACATGCCCCACATTGGGGACCAGGATAGGTGGGAAGTTGGGTGAGGTTTTTCCCTTTATCTCCCTTTTTACTCCAGATCACAGAAAAACAAAATGTGGAAATAATAGTCTCTTAAAAAAAAAGATTATAAAATTTTTGTTGGAAAGGAGAGAAAGAGAGGAAGATCTGATGATTCACTTGCCAAGTGGCTGCAACAGCCAGAATGCGGGTGCAGGGTCCCAAGGCTTTGGGCAGTCCTTGACTGCTTTCCCAGGCCACAAGCAGGGAGCTAGACAGGAAGTGGAGCTGCTTGAATAAGAACTGGCACCCATATGGGATCCTGGTACATTCAAGACGAGGATTTTAGCTGCTATGCCACTGTGCCAGGCTCACCATTATTCATATGAATACTTTTTTAGGATTTATTTATTTTCATTGGAAATGCAAATTTACAAAGAGAAGGAGTGACCAAGAGATATTCCCTGTGCTGGTTTACTGCCCAAGTAACCACAACAGCTGGAGCTGAGCTGATCCAAATCCAGGAGCCAGGAGGTTCTTCTATGTTTCCCAAGCAGGTGCAGGGTCCCTAGGCTTTGGGCCATCCTCTACTGCTTTCCCAGGCCACAGGCAGGGACCTGGACGAGAAGTGGAGCAGCAGGGAGACAATCTGGGATGCTTGTGCATGTAAGGCGAGGATTTAGCCACTGAGCCATTAAGCCGTTCCTGTATTATTTATTTATTTATTTATTTATTTATTTATTTATTTTAAGACTTTTATTGGAAAGTTGGATATACAGAGATAAAGATCTTCTATCCGTTGATTCACTCCCCATTGCGGCTGCAATGGCCAGAGTTGTGTGACAGTTTGAAGCCAGGAGCCCGGAGACTCTTTCTTGTCTCCCACGTGGGTGCAAGGGGCAAAGCTTTGGGCTTTCCTTGACTGCTTTCCCGGCCACAATCAGGGAGCTGAATGGGAGTGGCACTGCTGGGATTAGAACTCGGATCCATATGGGATCCCGGCATTCTTGAGGTGAGGACTTTAATTGCTAGGCTACCACACTAGGCTTCCAGTTCCCATTTATACATATACATATATATACATATTTTAATAATCTTTACATAGTTGATTAGGGCACAAAGGGTCAAGGGCTACAGGAAAGTGGGTAAGACCATTGTTTCCACATTCTCTCTTTTTTTTTTCTGTATCTGGAGTAAGGGTGGAGATAAAGGGAGAAGCCCCACCCAGTTCCCCAGCCATCCAAGGGTCTCCAATGTGGGGCATGCTCCGAGGGCACTGCTCAAGTGGCTTTTAGAGTTCAGCAGTTCTGAATTGCTGCCAATCTCGCCGTTCCAAGCACGATGTAATCTTTCCAGAATCTACTGACTGATATAGTTCACTTTCTCCATTTGCCCAGATTTTCACTGCCAATAAGTGGCTGGGGTAGATGATTGATTTGTTCTGTCCTCCATCCTCTCTTGTGGTACCGGGTGTCCTCTGCAGGCTCTGATGGACTGCCATATCCTCCATGTGCACCTGGACATGCTGTCAACTACTCCGTCTGAGCCTCTGAGGAAGCCCAGCTCTGACACGTGCACTCCACAATCAGACCATGGAACCTGCAATTTCCTACATGGTTGGGGTTTTGAGATCAGCAGTTCAGTTGGAGGGATCTCCAAAGAAACTTTCTGAGGTGATCCCAGACCTGATTCTTGTGTGTGCTTGCCAATACAGAGTCCGGCACAGTCTGTCGCCCCAATTGGCTTATGCACATACTGGTGGTTGCAATTGCTGGGTCAGTTCTGTTGCCATATCTTTATAAGTGTCAGTTTTTTGTCTGTTCAAATGCTGCATGTATATATTTAATCACAAAAACATTTTGGTATGAAATAAACTTTATTAGAACTGGGTTGAATTTGATCAGTACCCTTGGAACATGCTCCACATTGGGGACGTTGGGATGACATTGAGTGGCTGTCCCACATCCGCAGGTACTGACGCGGTTAGGGTTCTGAGTGCAGCCTTCACCTTTCTCTCCAACCTTTTCCCAGATATAGGAAGAAGAAAAAATTGGAAACAATTGTTTCATCCACTTTCCCCTATTCTACATTTTCCACCCTAATCAGTGGTCCACATGGACATATATCCTTCTCAACTATGTAGACATCATCAAAATGAAATAAAAAAAAAAACTGGATTGAAACTTGGTGGGTATGTACGAGTGTAGGAGTTTTGTAATTCTTTGTTCTGTACATATCTGTATTTTGTACCAACTATAATTCATGAAAATAATTCTTAAAATAAGTTTAGTTGAATCTTTTACAAAGTCAAAAAAACTGAGTTTACAAAGAGCTGTCAAATAGGTGTGAGCCGGACAACTGTAAAAGACAGGAAAATTGGCACAACTTTGGGGTTACTCCATTTGGAGTGCTTCTCAAGGAAAAGGCATGGGCATCAGTGTCCATGCTGTTGGGAAGCTAGAAAAGAGCCCTGGGATTAACGACACAGCGATGACTGATGGCTTCAGCTTTGATGATGAGCTGGAGGGGAATATCCTTGTTAGGATGTAGCAGAGAAATATCAAGGGAAGAATTCACTCATAAGGTGGCTGAGAAGGAAAAAGATGGTGGTTGGTGGGGGGACCCCACAATAACTTCGTGGGTGTGTAACGATAAGAACATGAGCATATTAAGGAGCTGTTTGGAAGGAGCCAGCCGGAGAGGACGGTTACGAACTTGGTTGTCAGGAGGCAGGGGAAGGGGGCTGGGGCGGTCATAGAGAGTGGGTAAGGGGTTCAAGTGCAAGAAAGGTTAGCTCACTTGATAAGAAATTGAAGCATTTCCCATCCAGGGGTTTTTAGGTTTTGTTCAGAAACTGGAAGCAGAGTCATTGCAGAGAGCCAGAGGATGGGGATCCTCTGAGGAGAAGCACATGTGAGCTGCCCAAAGGGAGCTTGCTGGTGCTGGGTAGTCCCATGTGTGTGCCTAGAGGTTAGATGCAGGGCTTGGCACTGGCCAGTCCTATGGAACAAAAGCTCAGCAAAAATCAGATTGAAATGAGGGAACCTCTGCTAAACAGGATTGGGCTAACCTGGGAGGACGTTTGGGAGTCCCAGGGAGAGTGGATTCTGGTGGCTGGCTGGAAGACTAGGTGTAGTCGTTGACATTGTGATGGAAGCTGGTGACCAGATGGTGGAACGTCTCCATGGTTTGCAAATTGAGAGGTTTGGGGTGATCACAAGGTGCAAGAATGTCAGGGAAGGGAATAGCGGGGATAGTTTGGCTGTTAGGAGAAACAGGGTTTTTACAGTTAGGGGAAGACTGTTGGTCTGAAAGTGGCATTGGAGAGGAGTTGAGACACTTGTCCTGCTTCCTACCATCAGGTAAGTGGGATGTGAGAGCGTGAGCAAACCCTGCATGAGAACTTAAAAAGCTGGAAATTGCATTTCCTGGAGGTTTTTATCCTTGCACCTAAGTCTCTGAATATGATTTAGGGTTTGCAAATCAAATTTGGACCCAATTTTAGCGAGGAGAAAGGCAGGCAAGGTAGGTGGCATGCATTCTGTTTGTGCAGATGGTGGCGGTGTGCAATTCTAGGTTGGCAGCCAGAGAAGTCGCCTCTCCTGTGGTCAAGTCCCTTTGCAGTTTGTGCAGTGACAGCTTGTCTGTGGCACCATCAGCTGTGGCAGGGGCTCTTTAATTCAGCAGGTGGCTGCCCGTTGTGGTATAGGAGAGGCCATCTGATTCTGCAGCCAGCAGCTGTAGGAGCCGCTTCCCCTGTGACAAGCAGTTGTTCCGGAACAGCTTCCCCACCCCCATCCTCCCAGTGCTCCTGTATGGGAGTTGTTGGAGTCCCCTGGAGGCTTGGTCAAAGGCAGAGCACTGGCCCCACGCAGTTTCTGAGTCCGTCTGTCGGTGTGGAGTAGGTGATGCAGTGGCTGCTTTTCTGGGACCGTTGATGTGAGCTGTTAGGTGGCCCGCGGGGAGTCCCTTTGCACTTGAACTGACTTGAGAGAATTCTGTTCTGGGCAGCTCTACCCTGAGCAACAGAAAGGTCAGTAATTATCCGGAGCTTCACTTGACCTGACAGTGACTAAAGGGAGCTAGTTCTATTTCGTAAAGAATTTGCTTTACATGTTTTGAGGCTATGTTATGTGATGTCTAAAGGTTATTGGCATGTATAGCTTTTATATGATTTGAAATTTAGTTCATTGTAAATTACTGTTTTTCTCCCATTTGATATTTTCCCTCTGAATTCAACTTTGGTAAATTCAACCATCAAAACTCCTATTTTCTTTATGCTTATATTTGTGTATTTTCATGACTTTGCCTTCAACTTATTTCTTCAGTTTTGGTTTTAAAAACTAAATAATTTGACTTTTAAGTCCACTTTGTTTATTCTTTAAATGTCTGAATTTAGCATATATGTTCTTATGATATAGTTTGAATATCTTCTTTTTCTCTTTTTAGTTGTTTTCTTTATTATAGATCCTTTGTTGTGGTCTTTTAAAAATTTTTCTGCTTCTTTATGCTGAATATTTCGGGTAGAATAAAGAATGCTTTTTTAGTTTCATTAAATATCTGAATGATATTGTATATTTTTCAGTTCATCAATTGTAGAAGCTAAATTAAAAGACTTTTTTTTTTGATCATAGTCTTTTTATGTTTGGGAAATCTTTTACAAATTCCAAGTTAGCATCTATTTTATGGTTCTGGTTGCCATGGAAGTGTGAACATAAGGTTTGCTTTATTAAATGCTTATTGCCAGTCTTTGCATTACCATAACTTTCTCCATTAGAATATTCTTTGTATCAAGTTGTCTCTCAGGGTTAGGTTTTCAAGTGATTTTGTGGGGGGTGGAGAGATATTTGGTACCTTTTTGTTTGAAGGAAAGGTACTTACATGCTGTAATTCCTAATAGGTTGCTTGCTCACGGTGACATCCTGTCTTTTTTTGCATGAATGATCTCTTAGTTCAGTGGAGAATTCTCTCAGTCCTCTCCTTTTCTGCATTTTATGCCAGCAAGTATTTCTGGGAACTCTGAGACCAGTGGATTTTTTTCTTTCTTTTTCTGTGTAACAGACATGTTTCTTCAGCTGTGATGTTCCCTTCTGGATTTTCTTTTAAGAGTGACAGAGGGTTCCTGCCCAAAAGGCCACAGCAGCCAGGGGTGGGCCAGGCTGCACCCAGGAGCCAGGAGCTCTGTTTAGGTCTCCCATGTGGGTGGCTGGGAGCTTCCCAGGTGCGTTAACAGGGAGCTGCTTTGGAAGTGGAGCAGCCAGGACTCCAGCTGTGCTCTGATAATGGAATGTGGGACACAAGTGGCACAAGTGGGGCACCTGTTGCACAACCCCCTTTTTAATTTCAAGAAATCTCTAGTTTTTTTTTTTTAATCATGAAAGAGTTTCTTTTCAATTTTTGAAGTTTTTTTTCTTCCTTTTTTAGCTTTCTTCTTGAGAAGCATCAATTATTCATGTTAGTGTCCTACTTTCTCTTTCCCATCTGTCAGCTTCTCATTAAGCACTTTTCTCCCTGTGCAGTCTGGTTTTCTCAATCCTGTCCTTCCGTGTCACTGCTGCTTTCCCGCAGTGTCATTTTTGTTTGTTTCTCCTGGGGTTTTCTTTTACTCTGTTATTTTCTTTGTGACTGCCCACTTACATTTTGAATTGCCATTGTTTTATTCCTCTGGAACTCTTTATTTTGGATTCTGTAGTCTCCTTTTTAAATTTATTTTGTTTGTTTGTTTTTGGTTAGAAATGTCCTTTGAAAGGATATCTTGTACATTTGTTACTTTGTGTTCCAGCCTCTTCATTTATTACTATTTTTGAATGGAGTAGTTCTGTCTTGGGTCACTAGTTACTGAGGAACAATGTGAACAGAGTTTTATTTACCTAGACTCTGCTCTGTTGTTCCTTTATCATAGAAAGTTCCATTGTGTTGTTGACAGCACTTGGTTTAGCATTGTTAGAGCTTGTAAGTCTGCTTATGGTAGCTTCTTCCGGAGGGCAGCTGGGAATTTTACTTTGTATAATTGTCAGAATTTATAATAGCATACCTTTCCACTGCGGCTACTGAGTCCTTTATCCTTCAGGCTTAGACAGAACTGTGGGGATTCCTTCCTGGGGTTTGAACCATTTCTGCCTTTGTCACCAACACGCAAGTTAATGTGAGAATGCAGTTCTTGCAGGGCCCTGGGCTGCTTAGGCTTTGACTCCATGGTCAGTGTTTGACTTTTATTCATTTACTTTGGCTCAAGTTAAGTTGCACAGCTGACTTTTTGGATGTAGAGAAAAAAAAATTGGTGACAGGCAAGTCCACTCTTTAGTGTGGAAAAGTTCTCTTAATGGGATTCCTCAGTTGTCTTGTAGCCTCCTTAACCTCCCCAACCCTGGTAAAGACGGAATTCCATGTTCCTTAACAAGTTGCTCTTGGTGTAGGATTTACAGATGAGTGTTAGCTTTATAGACAGCCCCCTTCAGTTGGGTCTAAATTTCCTAGCTTCTGTCAGCCATGCTTTACAGTTTGCTTAGGAAACTGGCACCCTTTCCTAGGTACATAATAGCTTCTTCTTTCTCTCTCTCTGAGAGGTGAGAGTGTGTGTGACTTGTTTCATTGGGTTTCAAAGAGGTGGAGAGGAATTAGTGTGCTTTGACAGCAATACCCATTCAAAAAAATGCTTGAAGATTGAATTTAATGGATATACAGCAATGTAGTGTTTGGCACATAATGAACACTTAATAAATGGCACTGTTATCATTTGTTTACTGTCTTTTTTTTGTGTGTGTGTGTGATACAGAAAGTGAGTTCCCTGAGGGCAGCCATCATGTCATATTAACCAGTTTCTAAAAGTGTCTGATATACACAGTGCTTAACAATTACCATTGAAGGACTGAATGAATGATCATTGAACTTGGGTTTGTTTCTGTTGTGAGTGTGGGGAAAAAACACAATCTAGAACAAGATCTGAGTGACTGTGAAAGGTTCCTGCCTCCTTCTCATGTGTGTGTCTCCATATGCAGGGACAGCCATTTTGGGGGGTGCCGATGGATACCTGCGGGGTCGGCTGTGTTGCCTTGCGGGAGGCCGACCCCGTGGGGACCATGACTGTGGGAGACTGTCCTGGACAAGAGACCCTGAGCCAGCTGGATGTCAAGGCCTCTGCGGAAGCGACCGGTGCGGAAGCCTCTCTGGAGATCGCGCTGCCCACGCCTCTGTCTGGCTGTGAGGACTCCCCTGAGAAGATGAGGCATGCCTCTGGGCAGGAGGGCCTCTCCGGCCTGTCTACGCAGCCAGGTACCCAGCCAGGTACCGCCTTGTCTTCCTGTCGCTTTGTGTCCCCTGGGGCCTAACAGAAACCAAAAGGAGCAGATTGAGCTCACAGGACAGCATAATTACTCCAAAGAAGTCAGAGCACTAATCCTGTCTCACAGAGCCATATTTTTCTCTACAGATCTTTCTTCAGAGTTGTCCAAGGTCTCAAAGCCCAGGGCTGCAAAGCCTGGCCGGAAGAAAGGTGGTAGGGCCCGGAAAGGCCCCAAAAGGCCCCAGCTACCAAACCCTCCACCAGCTCCACTGGCTCCTGGTCTCTTAGATCAAGGTGGCCCTCTCCCTGCCCCTATGCCTAAGAAGCGAGGGCGCAAGTCCAAGGCAGAGCTGCTGCTGCTGAAGTTGTCCAAAGGCCTGGAGCAGCCAGAGTCTCCACCCCCGAAGAGACCTCCTGAGGACTTTGAGACCCCTCCTGGGGAGCGACCCCGCCGGAGGGCTGCCCAAGTGTAAGGATACTGGGGTGCAGCTTCGTGGAGGTGGGTTGGGGAAATGGGTGTTAAACACTACTCAGGTAGCAGGTAAGTGGGGTGGGAGATGGGTTTTGGATGCTGGGGTTCCTTCAGCTCTTAACCACAGCTGCCTCCATGATGTGTGCTGCTGACTGACTGAGCCTTGTGCCCCATAACATGTTTTGCATGTGGCTTTCCCCATTGCTGGGGCCTGTTGATACCTGTATGTGCCCTTCCACTCTCTCCCCTGGCCCTATGTGTTCTGGTCTGTGCTGGAGTGAAAGGCAAGTTGGGTTTGGAAATCAGAAGGCCTGGGTTGAGATTCCTCATTTGTGGTCCGATCTTTAAAAAAAAAAAAAGTGGGGGTGCTTTTTTTTTTTCATTTCTTTTTACTGGAAAGTCACATACACAGAGAGAGGGAGAGACAGAGAGAGAAAGATCTTCCATCCGCTGGTCCACTCCCCAAGTGGCTGCAGTGGCCAGAGCTGAGCTGATCTGAAGCCAGGAGCCAGGAGCTTCTTCTGGGTTTTCTACATGGGTGGAAGGACCCAAGACTTTGGGCCATCCTCAACTGCTTTCCCAGGCCACAGGAGCTGGAAAGGAAGTGGAGCATCCAGGACATGAACTGGTGCCCATATGGGATCCCGACAGATGCAAGGCAAGGACTGTAACCGCTAGGCTATCATACCAGGCCCTTGTGATCTAAACTTTTCTGGGATTTCCACTGAGCTTCCCTGAGATTTCTGTTTTCTTTTACCTGGCAAAGGGGAGGCAAAAGAGAGAGGGAAGCTAACAGCTGGCTAACACAGTTCCTGGGAGGATGCAGTGAGAAGAGTCAGACTAGTCTGAACACGTGGGTTTTCTGTGAGGGGTCGCCAAGTGTGGCTCTGACTCTGCCCTGTCCCACAGGGCACTTCTGTACCTCCAGGAACTGGCTGAAGAGCTCTCGACCACCCTGCCAGCCCCAGTGACCCGTCCTGAGAGCCCCAAGGTGGGCAGCCCCAGCACCCCGAAGAGCCCGCCACAGGCTGCAGATCAAGGTGGAGAAGAGGCAGAGAGCACCCGGCAGGATGAAGACTTCATCTTCCAGGTTGAGGCTGAAGATGGGGAAGAGAGTGAGGCCCCAAGTGAAAGCTCATCGGAACCCGAGCCTGCAGCGCCACGCAGCACCCCGAGAGGATCCACCTCTGCGGTAAGCCTAATGGACAGGAAAGTGAATGGGGAAATAACAGTGTTGTTGCGGGGGCAGAGGGCAGGGTGCGGTCAGCAAAATGTCTGGACAGATGGCTCTGGCGTGGATGACCAAAACCAATGAGATGGGAAAGGGGGACTAGCGTTAGGACAGTTGGGGTATTAGGGACACTCCAGGAGGGTTGCATTCACTCATGTGTTGACTGTTTCTCTGCTGAGAGATGCAGAGGTGTGAGGCACAGGGTACTCCACTGGGTATGAACCCAATGCCATAGGCTTTGAAGGGTGGTTCAGTGGCTGTGCGCCACAGAGGCCTGATAGCTAGGATCTTGAGGGACCAGAAGTTCCCTGCAGAGGACAGCTTTCCCAGAAGTAGAATGCTCATGAATAGCATTGCAGCAGGGTTTGAACTAAGCAAACGAAAGGACCAAGAGCAGGAAGAGCCAACAAGGATTGTTTTTGTTTTTACATCATGATAGGATATGCATAACATGAAATTAACCATTTAAATTGGTAACATGGCATTTGATGCATCTACCATGTCATGCGGCCATCACTACTATCCATTTCCAGAACTTTTTCTGAAGTAGAAAAATAACAGGGGGACCAGCATTGTGCTGTAGCTGACAAAGCTGCTCCCTGCAATGCCAGCATTCCGTATTAGCACCGCTGATCTGTATTCCTGCTGTTCCACTGCTTATTATTTGTTTTGAAGATTCATTTATTTTTATTGGAAAGTCAGATTTACAGAGAAGGAGAGACAAAGATCTTTCATTTGCTGGTTCACTCCCCAAGTGGCCACAATGGCCAGAGCTGAGCTAATCCAAAGCCAGAAACTTCCTCTAGGTCTCCCATGTAGGTGCAGGGTCCCAAGGCTTTGGGCCATCCTCCATCCTCTACTGTTCTCCCAGACCGCAGGCCAGGAGCTGGAAAAGAAGTGGAGCATTCAGGACATGAACCAACACATGCAGGGCGAGGACTTTAGCCACTAGGCCATCGTGCTAGCCTGTTGCTCCACTTCAGGTTTGCCTTCCTACTAATTACTTGGGAAAAGCAGTGGAAGATGACCAAGTGTTTTCATTGCCGCCACATGGGAGACCTGGTAAGGCCTGTGGCCCCTGGCTTCCATTTGTCCCAGACCAGGTTGTTATGGCCATATGGGAAATGAACCAGAGTATGGAAGATACTTCTCTCTCTTTCTCTCCCTCTCTCCATGGCTCTCTCCCCTCTCTTTGCTTCTCTTTCTCTTTCTGTATCTCTCTCTGTATCTCTGTATTTCAAATAAATAGAATTTTTTTTTAGATTTATTGGGCCCGGCGCGGTGGCACAAGGGTTAAGGTCCTTGCCTTGCACGTCCGGGATCCCATATGGGTGCCAGTTCTAATCCCGGCAGCCTCGCTTCCCATCCAGCACCCTGCCTGTGGCCCGGGAAAGCAGTCGAAGACAGCCCAAAGCTTTGGGACCCTGCACCCACGTGGGAAACCTAGAAGAGGCTCCTGGCTTCAGATTGGCATAGCATCGGCCGTTGCGCTCACTTGGGGAGTGAATCATCAGAAGATCTTCCTCTCTGTCTCTCCTCTTTGTATATCTGCCTTTCCAATAAATCTTTAAAAAATAAAATCTTAAAAAAAAAGATTTATTGGGCCTGGCGCGGTGGCGCAGTGGTTAAGGTCCTCGCCTTGCATGCCCAGGATCCCATATGGTCGCCGGTTCTAATTCTGGCGGCCCCTCTTCCCATCCAGCTCCCTGCCTGTGGCCTGGGAAAGCCGTCAAGGACGGCCCAAAGCTTTGGGAACCTGCACCCGCGCAGGAGACCCAGAAAAGGCTCCTGGCTTCAGATTGGCATAGCATCGACCGTTGTGCTCACTTGGGGAGTGAATCATTGGACAGAAGATGTTCCTCTCTGTCTCTCCCCTATATATCTGTCTTTCCAATAAAAATAAATAAATCTTTTTTTTTTTAAAATCTTTATTTATTTTATTTTTATTGGAAAGGCGGATATACAGAGAGGAGAGACAGAGAGGAACATCTTCCGTCCGATGATTCACTCCCCATGCGGCTGCACCAGTTGGAGCCGAAGCCAGGATCCCAGAGCTTCTTCCAGGTCTCTCACATAGGTGAAGGGTCCCAAGGCTTTGGGTCATCCTCGACTGCTTTCCCAGGCCACAAGCAGGGAGCTGGATGGGAAGTGGAGCAGCTGGGATTAGAACCAGTGCCCATATGGGATCCTGGTGCATTCAAGGCGAGGACTTTAGCCACTAGGCTAACGTGCCGGACCCAAATAAATGAGGTCTCTGCATTGTCTCAGTTGCTGCCTATCATGCTGGCTTTCCGTATTAGAGTACCAGTTTGAGTCGTGGCTGCTCTGCGTTTGAACCAGCTCCTCCTTTATGCGCCTGTGAAAGCCGTGGATTATGGATGGTCCAAGTGCTTGAGCCCCTGCCACCCCCATGGGAGATGTAGATGGAGTTCCAGGCTGTTGCCCATTTGGGGAGTGAACCAGCAGATAGAAGATGGCTTTTTCTTCCCATTCACCTTCAAACAAATAGATCTTTTTAAGAAAGGTATACTTGAATTATCATCTATCTTGACCTCTTGAGTGTTTCATTGTTCCCTTAAACGCTGACTTAACGTATGTGAGGGCCTGGTGTCCCCATGGCCTAGAGGCACTGCAGACCCAGCGTGTCAGGAAGTGACACCAGCTCTCCCCTGCCTCCTAGCAGCCCTCCCAGCCCCATCATGGTCCCGCATCCCAAGTTCAGAGTATCAGGCTACCAGGTTTTGGTTTTTTGTTTTTTGGTTTTTGGTTTGTTTGTTTTGTTTTGTTTTGTTTTGCTTAGCTGATTTCCATTTAAACTAGAAACTTTAACCATTCAACTCCTTCCTCACCCTGCCCTACTCCAAGTCTGCCCCTTCCTTCCTTCACTGCTTGATGCAGGGCCAGACCTCCTTTAGAAGAACTGAAGTTGTCTTCTAACAACTGAGACAGTGCAGGGGCCTCAATGCAACTCCCCCCCACCCCCCACTGAAAAAAGGCAGAGTTAATGGAAGAAATTAATGATGGACAAAATATCCAATATACAAAGGCTGTACTTTTGCAGATTCTTTTACTGATTGCCCCTGGCTTGTCACAACACTGTGTGAGTCTAGTACTTGTAGAAAAGTTGAGTCAAGTTTACATTTACTGAGATGTAAACAAGACCAGCACAGACACAGATGGTAGCCTAGGAGACTACCAGGAGAGTAAGTGCAGGGCTGGGAAGAGAACGGACCATCTGGGGTGTGGGAGCAGCAGCAGACATGTCAGAGAAGGATGAGCCTGGCAGGGAGGGACTCCCCACAGGCTGGAGAAAGCATTGTGGTCAAAACCAAACTTTTTTTTTCTTCCTTCCTTCCTTCTTTCCTTTTCCTAAGATATATTTATTTCAAATAGTTAGCCAAGAGGGATAGAGAAAAACCTTCCATCTACTGGCTCATTCCCTAAATGGCCACAGTGGCTAGTACTGGGCCATGCTGAAGCCAAGAACCACTTGAGTAGGAACTTGGACCATTCTGCTGCTGCTCTCCCAGGTGCATTAGCAGGGAGTTGGATCAAAAGTAGAGCAGCCAAGACTTGAATTGGCATCCATATGGGATGCTGGCACTGTAAGGGGTGGCTTAACCTGTTATGCCACAATGCTGATCCCAGATTATGATCTTTTTAAGCTGCTGATAGGTCAGTATTTGGAGGGTATATGATGCTACATAAAAGCTGGAAAAGAGAGCTTTCTCTGGGGACTGAAAGTAGAAATTTCTTTCTTCTGTTCTCGTCAATTCAACCCTCAGAAGCAGAAGCCTCACTGCCGGGGAATGGCGCCCAACGGCTTACCGAACCACATCATGGCTCCTGTGTGGAAGTGTCT
The DNA here is from genome assembly GCF_017591425.1 of Ochotona curzoniae. Taxonomy (NCBI): domain Eukaryota; kingdom Metazoa; phylum Chordata; class Mammalia; order Lagomorpha; family Ochotonidae; genus Ochotona; species Ochotona curzoniae. The sequence continues at coordinate 55,430 of NW_024466647.1, read as the reverse complement.
CCACCTCACAAAGGACCTGTGAGCCCGGGGGCCAGAGGCAGAGGGCGGTGGGGAAGTCCGCTGACAGGGCCTGGGGAAAGACGGACCCACAGATGGGCCAGGGGGATGACTGGTTTGTTACCAAAAGATGCTGCTCCATGGGCAAGAGCTCTGGAGCTGTGTAGTGCAAATTAAGTAAAACAAAAAGCCGGTTTCGCTATCATGGCAGCCACAAATCCAGGTGCCCAGTGGCTGCCAGCTTGGTAACAGTGTGCAGATCCTCACAGAAGCTTGTGCAGGCAGAGCTGTCTGGAATCCTGCTCCTGCTCCACTGATGCCTCTCCTGTCTCTCCAGCCGGGAGCAGAAACATTCCTACTGGGAGTTTGCCGAATGGATCCCTTTGGCCTGGAAGTGGCACTTACTTTCAGAGCTGTAAGTTGGAACAGTGTCCCTAATGGCCAAAAGGGGGTGACACCAGAGATGCAAGGGGAATAGGGGACTATGGATGTGTGGTGAGATTCCTAGGATGGGGGAAGTTTCCAGATTCATGCTGTTCCCTTTGCCTCCGCCCCCCAGCGAAGCGGCTCCCTACCTGCCCCAGGAGGAGAAGTCACCACTGTTTTCTGTGCAGCGGGAAGGGCTCCCTGAAGATGGCACACTCTATAGGATAAACAGGTGAAGATGTGCCCCAGCCTCTCTTTCCTGGTGCCAAGTATGGGAGTCCTGGCTAGGAGCTGATCCGCCCTCTAATTCATAATGCGTGGTGCTGTGACCCAGATGGAGGGAGACTGGGGAGCTATAGGGGTGAAACCAGTTTACGAGGTGGCAGCTACTCTGGTAGAACTGGCTGGGTGAGCCCTAGCAAGAATACCGCAGGAGACCAGAGTGAGCAAAGATGAACTGGCAGACTTGGGGGCAGGGGGTGGATGGAGGAAGACAAGGGTGGCCAAGGGTGTTCTCCCCTGCAAGCTGTCCTGGATGGACGCTTGGCTTCAGGTGAAGCACCTGTCCTGTCCTTGTTATTTAATTAACTCATCTCCTCATCTCATCTCTGACTTTGCTCTAGATTTAGCTCCATCACAGCACACCCCGAGCGCTGGGACGTGTCCTTCTTCACAGGCGGCCCGCTCTGGGCTCTGGACTGGTGCCCTGTGCCAGAGGGGGCAGGAGCCTCGCAGTATGTGGCCCTCTTCTCCAGCCCTGACATGAATGAGACACACTCACTAAGTCAGCTTCATTCGGGCCCTGGGCTGCTACAGCTGTGGGGTCTTGGAACCTTGCAGCAAGAAAGCTGGTGAGGTGGGGCTGGGACACTGCCATGGGTGGGTGGTTGAGGGGGACAGAAAAACAGAGGTTGGGCAGAATGGAGAGGAGGGCCTGGGCTGTGCTGTGAGCCAGGGAGCACAGCTCTAGCAGCACCAGGCTCCTCCCTACCCACTGTCCACAAATGCATTTTTCCCTCCCCCCAGTCCTGGCAACAGGGCCCACTTTGTGTATGGCATTGCATGTGACCATGGCTGCATCTGGGACCTCAAGTTCTGCCCCAGTGGAGCATGGGAACTTCCAGGCACCCCTCGGAAGGTACTCACCTGTTGAATGCGGGATGGTCTCAGGACTTGGAGCCAGGACAAAGAGGCCCTGGGAGCTGTTAGGAGCCAAAGGAAGGGAGGTTGGCATGTGGCCAGTGGAGTGTCATGGTTTCAGGGCTGCAAGCCTCAGTAGTTTTCTGGGAGGTGCCTGCAGGCAGCCTTCCTCAGCTGGGTCTGTTTTCCCTCCAGGCTCCCCTCCTGCCCCGGCTGGGTCTCCTGGCTCTTGCCTGCTCAGATGGGAAGGTGCTGCTCTTCAGTCTACCCCACCCTGAGGCCTTGCTGGCCCTGCAGCCTCCAGGTGAGCAGCAGAGGCCAGAGCGAGGCCTGCCTGTCCATCTTCCCAAAGTCCTCTGGCATAGTCCCTAACACAAGGCCTTGCTCAGTTTCCTGCCTCTGTTCTATTGGGTCCTTATGCCTTTGCTCCTGGGCTGTCTCTTTTGCAGTTTTTATTGCACTCCTTTACACATTGCACACTCAAGGGACAGAGAAACAGAGAGCTCCCAGCTTCTGGTTCACTTGCCAGAGGCGTTTAGCAGCCCTTGGCTGGGGTATCTCCAGGAAGCAGAAACACATTCTAGGTCTGCCATGTGAATAACAGGAAGCCAGCGACTAGAGCCATTACTTGCCTACAGTGTATATTGGCAGGAAGTTGGGGCCCAACAGAACCAGGACTCAAACCCAGGTGCTCAGATATGGGATTCGGGTGTCCCAGTGGGTGACTTTTATGTCCCCTTCCCCATTCTCTCATGTCTCAAGATTTTCCCCCTTTGTGTCACCATGAATTGGCTATGTAAAAATCTGCTAAAGGCTGATGCTGACGCGTAGGGCTGGTCCCCCTGCCCTGCCTCCCTACCAGGATTCTCGTGCACTTGCCCACCCCAGCACACACACTCAAGCACACATCCTGTTGTGTAGAGGAGAGAATCTGAGCTGACAAAGAAGAAAGGGTCAGGGAAAACAGTTTCTGTGTGTTGAATTTGTCTGTTTTCAACAATCTTGAGTATTTAAGAAAGAGGCACCTACTTTTGAGCCCTGCTGGTGCACATGGTGGTCCGGTGCAGTGGGTAAGTAGAGGAGGGGATAGGAAGTGAGTTGCAGGAGGTGCTTCCAAGTCCTCCAAGTAGTTCAATAGGTGTTGAAAAAGAGCGAAGAGCAACAGGGGCATGAGGTGGCAGGTCTGATTAAGGGGTAGGAGCAGTGCTATCTGCTTGTTTGGACAGGAGATAGAACATGATTCCTTGGGAATACAGGAATAATGAGAAGGGAAGGTGCAAGTGGATAATGCAGGAGAAAAGAGGGATACAGAGCAAAGTTCTGGAAAAGGAAAGGATGAGAAGAGAGCAGAGGAGGCGTTAAGCTGCTCTGATAGGAGCAACAGGAAGAAGGAAGGTGGGGACAGATAGGCATGGCTTCACAGGCTTAATGGCAGAAAGATAAGGTCAGGGAAGGTCCCTGTGCAGAGCCTGGCCCAAGAGCAAGGTCTGGTTAGGAGTTCTGTCCTCAGGCCCACCACATCAGCTTCTGCTCTTCTTCCCTCACAGATGCAATGAAGCCCACCATCTATAAGGTGAGTGAGGAACCTGCTACCTAGCTGAGGTTCCATCTCCATGGAGCCCCACCTCACTGATTCCACAGTGAGTCTCTCCTCTTGGTACCTTGAGATGGCTTTGAGCCTATTGCAAACAGTAGGTTTCCTAAGCTTCTCTTCTGTTTCTACAGGTGCAGTGTGTGGCAACCCTTCAGGTGGGATCTATGCAAGCCACAGACCCCTCTGAGTGTGGGCAGTGCCTTAGCCTAGCCTGGATGCCAACCAGGCCCCACCATCACCTGGCTGCTGGATATTATAATGGTAAAAACAAACAGAACATAAGGGGACCATTTGCTCTTTGCTGCTATGCTTTTTTTTTTGGCTGTTGGTTCTTTTTTGCTTCATTGTACATTATATACAGTAGTAAGCAAGGTAAAAATATGCCAAGAAAAATGTTCATAATTTTTCTACACAAAAATTATGAAAGTAAATAAGCATAATTCCATGCATGTATCTATGTAGTTAAACTAAAAAGATTAAAGGCAAAAATTTTGAAAAAAAAAAAGGGTTTTCACTATATAAGCTATTTTATATTAAAAGACAATAATTTTAAATTAAAAATACTAAATGTATTTGTACTTTAATTAAAGACAAGTAAAAGACTGAAGTCAAACTGAAAAATTCACTGAACACCTAGTAAGTGTCGCTTCCCATTAGTTTTATGTTTAAGGCGAGAAAGTGGAGGGAGATGCATACATGAGCATTATGTGGTGGAGTGGAGTGATGAGGTGGTGATGTCTTTGAATGGCAGTCTTGTCTTTAGGCAGCACCAGTAGACTGTGCTGCAAAGATGAGGGAATGCACACGCTTATACATCCTCCTGTAACATGCCTCTCTTCATGTGCTGTCTTTGGGTGATGCTGTTCTTATACTGTCAGGGAGCAGGCTACTCGATAGTGTTCAGCTGTCGTCCTTCCTAATGTTATTTAATGACTGAGTAGTGTTTGCACTTGTCTCAGTTTCCTCCCATGCTGAATTATTTATATTGCTTATGTGTCAGTATGTTTTTTTTTTTTCCTGGAGAAACCCGTGAATGTCATATTCCTTGAGTTTATGTACAGAAGAGATTAAGCTACAGATAATTTTTATTGTTATTTGTCCTTTATTTTTACCACAGTTGTACGAGGATAGTTTAAAAATGTTCATGGGAAATGGACTTACAAAGAAGTTAAGGGATGGTTATTGTGGCACGGTAGCTTAGGCTACCACCTGCCACACTCCCGCCCCATAGCAGAGTGCAGAGTCCTGGCATCTCTGCTTCTGATCCAGCTTCCTGATAATGCAGTCTGGGAGGCAGCAGATCGTGGCTCAAGTGCTTGGGCCTCTGCCATCCATGGGGGAGATCTGGATGGAGTTTCAGGCTGTTGTTGTCCATCTCTCACTGTTGTGAGAGACTTTATGGAGTGAACCAACAGAAGAAAATTCTCTGTCATTCTGCTTTTCAAGTAAATAAATATGTTTAGATGTTTATTTTAGTGCAGAAAACTGTGTGTGTGTGTGTTTTTAAAGATTTAATTTTTTATTGGAAAGTCAGATATACAGAGAGGAAGATCTTCCGTCCATTGATTCACTCCCCAAGTAGCCACAGTGGCCAGAGCTGAACCAATCTGAAACCAGGAGCCAGGAGCTTCTTCTGGGTCTCCCACGAGGGTGCAGGGTCCCAAGGCTTTGGGCTGTCCTCAGCTGCTTTCCCAGGCCACAAGCAGGGAGCTGGATGGGAAGCAGGGCCGCCGGGATTAGAACCGGCAACCATATGGGATTCTGGCATGTGCAAAATGAGGACTTTAGCCGCTAGGCAACCACACTGGGCCTGTGCAGAAAACTTTGAAGTACAAGCAGAAGAGAGGTCTTCAGAAAGTTCATAGCTGGGACCAGTGCTTTGGAGTAACAGGTTAGGGTGCCACTTGCAGTGTTGGCATCCCATGGTCACTGGTTCTAGACCCAGCTGCTCCACTTCTAATCCAGCTCCCTGTTGATGCACATGGGAAAGCAGCAGAGGACGGCACAGGTGCTTGGCCCCTACACCTGTGTGACAGACCTGAAAGAAGCTCTGGGTCCCTGACTTCTGTCTGGCCCAGCCCCAGCCATTGTGGCCACCTGGGGAATGAGCCAAGGGATGGAAGATCTCTCTTGCCTTCTCTTTGTCTCTGTCTCTCCCTTTAACTTTGTCTTTCGAAAAGTAAATTAAAAAAAAAAAAAGAAATCTAAAAAGAAAGTGGGATTAAAAATGTTTATTTGGATACAAAATTTTTTAAACCCATGCATAGCTTTTTCATAATTCATATCTATGAACTTTTTTTTAAAACAAATGTTTTATTTGATTGGGTCTGGTGTAGTAGCATAGTGGCTAAAGTTTTCACTGGGATCCCATATGGGCGCCAGTTCGTGTCCCAGCAGCCCTGCTTCCCATCCAGCTCCCTGCTTGTGGCCTAGGAAAGCAGTTGAGGACGGCCCAGAGCCTGGGGGGACCCTGCATCTGCGTGGGAGACCTTGAAGAAGCTCCTGGCTCCTGGCTTCATATCAGCTCAGCTCTGGTCATTGCAGCCACTTGGGGAGTGAATCAGCTGATGGAAGATATTCCTCTCTGTCTCTCATCTCTCCTGTATCTGCTTTTCCAATAAAAATAAATAAAATGTTTCAAAAAAAAAAAAAAAAAAGGAAAGAAAAAGATCTGGCTGAATGCAAGGCGAGAACTTTAGCTATGTCTGTACTGCTCCATTTCTGATCCAGCTCCGTGCTTCTGGCCTGAGAAAGCAGTGGTGGCTGGCTCAGGTTTTGGGGCCCCGTCGCTCATGTGGGAGACCTGGAAGACGTTCCTGGCTTTGCACCAGATCAGCCCAACTCTGGCCTAGAGTGGCCATTTATGGAGTGAACCAGCGGTTGAAAGATCTCTCTCCCTCTATTTCTCCCCCTAGTATTACCTTTCAAATAATAAAAAAAATTGTTTTAAGTCCCTTACTTTAATTTACTTTGGTGTAGAGGCTAGCTGCTATGTACACATAATCTATTTCATTCAACCACAGATTACAGATTAAATGGTTAGCTTTGTTAATAAAAAATGGGACTAAGATATCCGGTTAAGAGCCTTTTTAAACTGTGGAGTATTGAGTAGCTAATTGTAATTCCCAAATTATTTCATGGTATATCAGATCTGAGGACAGGAAATGGTCTTAGGGCCCAGAGAAAGAAATTACAACAAGAAAGAGAGAGCCTGCCTTTAATGCCTACACACTGTGTCCCTTCAGGCATGGTGGTTTTCTGGAACCTTCCCACCAACTCGCCTCTGCAGCGGATACGGCTCTCAGATGGCTCCTTAAAGCTCTACCCTTTCCAGTGTTTCCTGGCCCATGACCAGGCCGTGCGTACTCTTCAGTGGTGCAAAGCCAACAGGTAAGTGGTAGGAGAGCTGTGGCGGGGAAGGGCAAGACCAAAGCCAGCTCTTCTGTGTTCTCATTTGATCTCCTGTCTTCTCAGCCATTTCCTAGTCTCTGCAGGGAGTGACCGAAAAATCAAATTCTGGGACCTTCGACGACCGTATGAGCCAATCAATTCTATCAAGCGCTTCTTGAGTACAGAGCTGGCCTGGCTGCTCCCCTACAATGGCGTCACTGTGGCTCAGGACAACTGCTATGCCTCGTACGGCAAGATGGAGATTGGAGCTCTGGGGCCGGGCCTTGGGGTTGGGGTGCAGCATGTACTGGGTTATTTGGTGCAAAGGGGCAGTTCATTGGGATACTTTGGATTCTAGAAGGAACTAGGGAAGAGAGATTTTTTTTTTTTTTATTTCTCTTCCAGTTATGGACTTTGTGGGATCCATTATATTGATGCTGGTTACCTTGGTTTCAAGGCCTACTTCACTGCTCCTCGGAAAGGCACTGTCTGGGTGAGCCTCTCTCTTCTGTAGTTCGTGGGAAAAGGCTCCTTCTCTCACTAGTGATGATCAGCGAAAGGCAGTAGTTATGGGCAGAAATAAGAGAAAATAGGCATGTGGTAACTGTACCATCAAGGATATGCGTTATGTTTGATAAATTTATTTGTGTGTGTCTCTCGTCATATTATACAGACATTTCCAGTTCACAGATCTATCTATATGAATGAATGAATGAATGAGTGATGCTGTTTCTCCCTATTAGAGTCTTTCAGGATCTGACTGGCTTGGGACAATAGCCGCAGGAGATATATCCGGGGAGCTCATTGCAGCCATCTTGCCTGACATGGCACTGAATCCGATAAATGTCAAGCGACCTGTGGAGCGAAGATTTGTACGTATATGAACATCCAGCAGCAGCACCCGCTGTTGAATCCTCCACCATATGGCCTCCTATCTCCTCCTGTAGCATCTAAATTAGTACGAGGTCTCTCAGCCCTGGTGTCAAACACCACCACCTTCTTGTGCTTGAAGTCCTTCTGCCACCCTACCTTCTCCTTGCTCTTGTTCTGACTCCAGCATTCCGGATCCTAACATCCCGGTCTCCTTTCCAGCCTATCTACAAAGCGGACCTGATGCCATATCAGGACAGTCCTGATGATCCAGAGCACTCCTCCACCTCATCTGGAGTCCCCGATCCTCCCAAGGCACGAACATATGCTGAAACTGTCACCCATCACTACTTACTCTTTCAAGATACAGATTTGGTAAGTTAAGACCAGAAGCACAAGTGTGGCATTAAAAGAGGTGGGGAGTGAGCTCCCCATATGACGGGGAATCCTCAGGGGTCCCGGCACAGAGATGCAGAACTAAAGAGCCACTTGCTTCCTGTTGCTGTGTGCCCGCTCCCGCCAGGGTTCCTTCCACAACCTGCTGCACAGAGAGCCGATGCTGCGCATGCAGGTGGGAGAGGGCCACTCTCAGCTCTGCCTGGACAGGCTGCAGCTCGAGGCCATTCATAAGGTAAGTGCTTTGGCTCAGCCTCTGCCTTCCCCTCGACTCAGGGCTGTGGTGAGTGAAATTGGAGGGAAGCAGCCTGTTAACCTTTTCCTCATGCAGTGGCTTCCCTTTTCTCTGCTGTTCACTTGCACACAGTCCTAGCCTTTCGATTGTGGCCCGTTTCTTTGCTCCCACAGTGGGCTTGGTCAATCATGAGGCATTTCTCTGTTTTCTGTTCTCACAGGTACGTTTCAGCCCCAACCTGGACTCCTATGGATGGCTGGTATCCGGGGGGCAGTCAGGGCTGGTTCGGATCCATTTTGTCCGTGGACTCACCTCCCCTCTGGGCCACCGAATGCAGCTGGAAAGCCGAGCCCATTTCAGTGCTATGTTCCAAGCCACCTCTCCCCCGAAAGGGCCTGGCTTCCCTTCAGCCAGCCACCGCCTTCTGTCTAGTCCCTAGTCTTGGTCCAGCAGGAGTGACTCTATCAGGAACAAGCGGCCCCTATGCACAGAGCCATAGGACCTGGGGCCCTTCTGGACAGTGATGCTGCTAGGCCTGACCTTGAGGCCTGCCTCCCCAGGACTCCGTAGATCCCTCTCCTTCTACAGACTTCTACGGGCACAGTTCCCTGTGGGCATAGGGGTAGGGGCTCTCCTTCCACATAGGCGCCTCAGCCTACAGCTATGACTCACAGGCAACACTCAGGCCTGACTCCGGCTTGGGAGTCAACTTGCTCATATTGAGCACATTGTGAAGAGGGTGAAAGCTAAGTAAAGGTACTGGGTGTTTTTGAGACCACTTGTGAGTGGTGTTTGGAGAACTGGAAAGGGTGTCCTCATGAAGGCTGCTGTGGGGCTGTGCTCCAGGGTCCATCATCACTGCCTTCCCCCGCGTCCTCTGTAGTGTAGCCAACACACAGGCCCGATGGGGTGATGGTCACGCATGGGCCTGAAGCTGCCTCTAGCACCTTGAACTGAGGACCACCAGCGACAGTTGACCAGGAAAGTGGCGGCTCAGCCCTCACACCTCCTGTTTGGGGATCTCCTCCCATCACTAATCACCTGGCCCTACTTGAGCACTCCCAGTCACCTTTTTGAAATCTTTCTTTATATCAAGTCAGAAAGTAAATCTCTTAATTTTACTCATGAGTGTTAGAAAATCTAGCCATTCTCCCCTGTAATTGCCTTTTTAAGTATTTAACAATAGCTATCATGTGTTTCCCAAGACTTTCCTTCTCTAGATTAAATATCTTCAGTTACTTCAACCATTCTTTCACACGTCATTTTTTTTTTTATTTAAGAGGCCGAGCGAGGGAGATCTTGTCTGCAAGTCCACTCCCCAGATGCCCTCAGCAAACAAGGCCAAAGCCAGAGGGTGGGAATGTTCTCTGTGTGGGTGGCAGGAACCCCACTATTTGAGCCATCCCCATTGCCTCCCAGGGTCTGCATTAGCGGGAAGCTGGAGCCAGGAATGGAGCACCCACCTAGCCCCCTGATGTGGAATGCAGGTGTCTCAGCTGCTAGGCTAAATGCCCCCTCCTTCCTGATACTGCCACATTGCTAACTGACTGGGTGACGAGGCCAACTCAGCTGACGACAGTACTGCCTCCTGGGTAATGGCAGACCCATTAACCAGGAACAGGCAAACTGCAGTCTCTCCAGAAGGGATAAGCAATTCTTCAGGTAATGTCTGGAAATATCCACTTTTTTTTTAAAAGATTTATTTTTATCGGAAAGGAAAATTTACATAGAGAGGCAAAGGCAGAGAAAAAGATCTTCCATGTGTTGGTTCACTCCCCAAATGCCTGTGTGGCTGGAGCTGAGCTCATCCAAAGACAGTAGCTTCCTCCAGGTTTCCCACACGAGTGCAGGGTCCCAAGTCTTTGGGTTATCCTCCACTGTTTTCCCAGGCCACAAGTAGGGAGCTGGATTGGGAAGTAGAGAAGCTGAGGCTCAAACTGGCACCCATATGGAATCCTGGCACTTTGTAAGGAGAGGATAAGCCAGTTGAGCCATTGTGCTGGGTTTTATGACACCCAGGAATTCAGGCTAGGATTTGGAGGGAGGTAGAAGTCCTTAGGAAATGGGGAAACAGACAACCAGCTCCCACTGGGGACAGCAGAGGTTAGCTTTTACTTGACCCTCTGGAGGGATGACTGGCAGGTATCTAGGAAGAGCTCTGCCTTTCTGGGGAGTTCATCACAGGTCAGAAATCTACAGAGAATGAGGGAAGCAAGAAATGCCAGCTCCTTTCTGAACAGAAGAGGAAGCCCAGGTCTGTCAGCAGTGCAGGGACCACAACGTAGTAGTGTGGTGGAGCCAAGGGTCGCCTAACTCTGTAACCTAGCCCAGGCCACACCCAGGTGTGGCAGCTGAAGGAAGGGAAAGTGCCTTCCATAGCAGACAAACTCTGTGGCCTATGGCAGCACCTCTTCTGTTTGCTGCGGTGGGAAACTCAGCCGGTGCTACCCTCCCCACTGCTGCTGCTGGGTGCCCTGGTCCCCGACCACAGGCTCCACCTCCAACAGACTCCCCATGATGCCTCAGATGCATTTCTGTCAGAAGCCTGTGTCCCCCAGGCTTCTCATCTGTCAGTCCCCTTGTCCCTGCTGTTTCCTCTCCCACCTAAGTCCCACCCATCATTTAGGATCCCTCTTCAAATTCTGCCTGCACCAGGGAGCCTCCCAGATCTGTCAGTAAACATCCCTGTGTTCATGTTTGCCAAGGCAGGAGGAAGGAAAGCAGATGCAAGTGTATCAAGTACCGTTTCAGGAACTTTGTTACTTATTCCCATGAGCCAGGCATTGCTGTTTTGCTTAAAGATCCCGGGAGATTAGGCATTCGGATGAAGGGGTTGAACCTGACTGTGTGACTTCAGTGTAATATGGCTTTCTGACCTGCTTCAAGTGTGGTCTGTTAGGTTTCTAAGTCCACTTAGAACGGCTGTTTTGCACACAGGGGCCCTTTCGTGAAGTGTGACAGTGAATGCCCTTCCTCTCTTCCTCCAGCACCACTGACAGGATTCTCTCCACCAATATCACACGATGAATTGAGTGAACTGGGGGCTGGATGCCGGCAAGTGGAGCATGCGGGGAAAAGGCCTGCAGGAGGCCCTCGCACCTGGAGGACACTGCAGGGTGCTCACATAGTCCCTCTTGTCAGATGAGATGCCAGTGCTTGCAGGGGCATTAACTAGTTGCGGGCCAGTTGCCAGTGTGGGTCCCTTTCAGTTGGTTCTTTCTAAAGGTGTGTTATCTTAAAGACAACTGAGAACCTGTACCGCTAGTCCCACTCCCACGGACTTATTTACAAAGCCCTTGGAAGTGAAGGGTCCAGCCTGAAAGTGCCACCCCTTCTTTTTACAGCTGAGGGCCTTGAGTTCGGCCGGGACCTTCCTCCTGTAGGAGTGTCTGAGATGGTGTGCTCCGAGGGGGCGACAGTCCTAGCCGCCTGCAGGAAGGGCGAGCAGGCACAAGCCAATCGGCTTGCGGGCAATCTAAGGGTGGAAGGAGGTGAAATAACTGCTGGCAACGGCAGCCCACCAGGACAAGGGGCTGCCTGTAGGGTGTGTGGCCCAGCGGAGCTGCTTCCTCTGACTAGCAAGGACTCCACCTCCCGGGTGGCCGCCAGCAGCCCCGAAGACCGCAGTCAGCCGAGCGGAAGGGGCGGGGCTCGCGGCGGACGTCGTGGGTCACGTGGGCGGGCTGCAGGGCACCGAGCGCGCAGTCAGGTGAGTGGCGGGCGATGTGCGGTCACTGCTTTGCAGTGGCACGCGCCGCGAGCGCCCACAGTGGACATGATCATTCCAGGCTCCGGCAGTGATGGTACTGTGCCCGGCGTGGAATTGGGCTCAACATGCGTGCGGGTGCTAGCTGAATTATGGGGCGCCAGGACAAGCTCGCCCTCAGGAGTGGCTCAGTCGGGACCTGGGGTGGGTAGCAGGTGGTCATCTCGGGAAGTCCGTGGCTGTCCTCAGCCTTCCTTTCCGCACGCGATGGTCTAGGACGACTTCTGTGAAAACATCTCTCTCGGGCCCACCCTCCTTTAAGACGAATGCGAAAGGGAACGTGGGAAGTGGGGCCAAGGATGTCTTAAATCCCTGGGAGCTGTGGGGGTGACCCCCTCTTTTCTCGGCTTGGCAGGAAGCATGGCACTCTGGCGGGCATACCAGCGGGTCCTGGCCGAGCACCCGTGGAAAGTCCAGGTCTTGACTGCGGGTGAGTGTCCTTTCGACACCGTAGTAGAGAAGCCACGCCTCCCTCACCTCCTGCTTCTCTTCAGACCCCTGGGGAGGTTGGCTGTGGTTCCTTGGGGCTGCCAATGTTGGGGAAGGGGAGGTGCCTGGAGACTGTTCTTCAAGAGGCCTGCAGGTTAGCCCCACTGGAAGTGAGGGGCAAGGCCCTGCCCCAGCAGCCTGCAGCTTGGAGAATAGCCCCCAGCTAAGACTCCCTGTGCGGCTTGTAATGTCCAAAGCACTTTGATACATTACCTAGTCGGGGCCCACAAAGCAGTGCTTGATTCCATGTGAGATCAAACACCTACATCTGAAATCAAGATCCAAAGCAGTGCTGGTTTATTTTTCCTAGTATTTCTTATTGTGACATACACTCAAAAAAAACACTAATTTACAGTCTTTTTGACATTTTTGGATCAACCCAGCTTTGAGACTCAGAGTGTGTATAATTCACGAGATTACGGCTCTACTGACTTGTTTATGTCATCGTTTGCTTTGCCTATTGTTTACTCTGTATGTATGCATCCCCAAACACTGCACTAAACAAGACTTAAAAAAAAAAAACTTAAATTGGTTGATTGAGTAACAGCCTCACCACAATAATCAAGTGACTTACTTGCAAGTATTCTTCACTCTGCAGGGTGGCTCATGTGAGGGGACAGCGCAGAGCTAAGCAACTTTGTAGGCCTCTCAGACTGGACCATCAGGGCTGTGCAAAGGGGAGGAGGGTTGGGTGAAGATGGGGTCTGGCTTGAGTTGAGAGGAAAGAGCAGCCATCTGGAATGAGGATGCTGAGCCAGCTTGAAAAGGGAGATCCTGGTGCCAGAAGAGCCCTGCGTCAGCGCTGGGAACGTCACGGGGTGACTGGCCAGCGGACGGACTCCTGCCCCTTCTGGACCCCTCTCCAGCCTCCTGTGCCCAGCCACCTCTTGTCCTGTCCCCAAAGCATCCGTCAACCCTGCATGACTCACCTGGCTGTGCGTGTGTTTGGTGACTCACACTGGACTGTGTGGCTGTGATGGGAACTGACACGCTGGGCCCTCTGCCCAGCCTCCAATTCCCTCAGGGCCAGCAAGTGCCAGGTGGAAGTTTCCCCCTCCTGGCCCTCAGACAAGGGAGGGAAGGATGGTCTTTTTGTTTTCCTCCCTTCGAGGTGCCTGAGGGCAGAAATGTGACTGCAGAAGGGGCTGCTGGGCCATTGGTGATAAAGCCCCTGACTTTCTATATTCAGAGAAAACTGTGAGTTGAGAGATGGGTAGCAGTCAGTGGATTTAGCTCACTGAGCCAGATGTAGTAGATGTAGGTCCCATGGCCACCACACCAGGAAAACAGAAGCAAAATCTCAGACTCAGCTTTGGGAAATCAAGGATTTAAACCGTAAGAGCCATAAGGGCATGGTGGCTGCATCATCAGGACAAGTCAATAAACCTTTGAAGGTGTCAGTTCTCTAGGACTTGACGTTAATAATACGAACAACTCCATGGGGCCAACATATGTAACCTTTCCAAAAAGCTTTAGAGATGAAGACATGCTTGATCAACTTAAGGTTTCCAGAGGTGGGCCCTCCCTGTGACTGTTGGCACAACAGGTTGTTCTCCCAAGGTGGTGTTGGGGTTGGGTTTGTTCCACTTGCCATGGATCTGAACAGAGATGACTGTCTTAGGCTGGGTGCAGGTGCTTAGTTAACGAGTAGGAAGTAACCCGGTGGTGGGAAAGAGGGAGAATGGAATAAAAGTGTGTGATCAGATTGGCCCTTGCTACAGGCAGCTGTTGCTCAGTCTCACACTGGTTGAGAAGCTCTTTGAACTGCTGTCTGGATGGACCAATCATTTCTAGAGAAAAGATCTTTTTCCAACTCCCATCCTGCATTGGTCAAGGGTTCATCCTATGGGATGTGACCTTGCCTTCACATGTGGGCTGCCTGGTCCCAGAAGGCATCATCTGTGAAGCCCCAGGCAGGGATGGGCCTGAAGGGAGGATCTACTACTACTAGGTTGAACTGCAGTGCTGACTGGACTTAGGTAAATGACGAAGATCTGAAATGGCTCCACGGAAGTATGTAATCCTCATCTTTGGTCAAGCCACAGTCAGGAGCCGGGCAGCCTGGGGAGAGGTGTGCCATGAGCTCTGCAGGGTCTGCATAAGCTGAATCCCTTCCTTTCATGAGGGCCCTTCTGGTTCTAGACATCTTAGGTCACCTGGTCCCATGATGGAAGCACTCAAGCTCCTGCAGATACTGATGTCCCTGAAGTCTGAGTTAAGCCAGAGTGGGAAAGCTCGACAATCTAGGAAATTATCCTGCCTCTTCTCTGATGCCAGGGCACAGTGACATGCACTAAGGTCTCCTGTGGTTGGTGGTAGGGCTGCTGTTAGAACCCAGGATGCTGGGCCAGTGCTGTGGCATATATAGTAAAGCCTTCCAATGCCTATATCTCATGTGGATGCCAGTTTCAGCCCTGGCTGCTCCATTTGTAATCCAGCTCCCTGAAATGGCTTGGGCGCAGCAGTGCAAGAGGGCCCAGGTCCTTGGGCCCCTGCCACCCTTGTGGGAGACCTGGCGAGGCTTCTGGCTTTGGCCTGCCCCAGCACTGGCTGTTTTAGCCAAATGAGGAGTGAACCAATAGGTGAAATATCTGTGTGAGTGTGAAACTCTTTTAAATAAATTTTAAATAAAACGGTACCTAGTACAGTGCCCATGGCTAGGTGGACACCTGCTCTCTCAGGTGCTGAACTGCAGCATCCCCTGGGCTGTAAAGCAAACCAAGTTCCTTCCTCACCAGGCAAATCAGTAGTGTGGACTCCTAGATCTGTAGCAACTGCCCCTTGCCAGAAGCTGCCTGACCTGCCCAGCCAGGCCCCATGTGCTGCTCCTCATCCCAAGAAGCCACTTCCTGTTCCTCCACCTTCTCATCGGCTGTGAACACGCTTAGTGTGTCATGATAGGGATGTACACAAAAGCCGGAAGAGGAGCAAAATATAGAAAGTTGGGAGTTCACCCTTCCCCAGGCCTGGCGTGAAAGTTGGGGCTTTTCCGCTGGTAGGCAGAAGGTGATTCCAAATAGACCTGTGCATGGGGGGAGGCAGCTCCTTGCCCCCTCAATCTAGTGGGCAGTGACGGCATGAGAACTGGCACCTGCCCAGGGATATGATGTCACACCCGCGCCAGCGTCTACTCCTGGGCTCCACGCCCAGCTTGGCACTGGGGCATCATTGCCCAGCATCCCCTTGCCCTACCCCATCAGGGCCCTGGGCTGGATGTCTGTAGGTCTCCAACTGCAACTTCCAAGTCCACGGAGAGGGAATGCAGAGCCAACCCATCATGCCAAGGGTGGTCAGTTTGGGCTTTGAGTTGGGAAAGGTGGGTAAGAATCTCAGTGTCTGATTCCTTCCTGCTCAGAGGATCCCGTGGGCTATGAATACAGGCCTTAGACCAACGTGGAGGTCATCTGTGGGCAGAGGTGGACTCTGTTGCATCTGAGATGAATAGGACTGGTGGAGGTTGCCCTACTGCTGTCCCCTGGGTGTCCCTCTGCCTCGATGGGCACACTCCAGAGACCTAGAATCCAATGTCCTCAAAGCCAGAACCATGACTGCCAGATAGCAGAAGCTGGGCCTCTAGCTTGTGTGACTAGGCAAGCCACTGCTTTGTAGTTTTGCTGCCCGCATCTCCATAGGGGACAGGGACCAGGGATGATGGGATTCTGGCGAGTAAAGAGCATCCTAGTCCAAGAAGCAGCTCTGATGTGCAGACCTGCAGTTCCCAGCCTGGTGGGAACTCCCTGCAGAGCTCCTGGGCACCCATTGAGAGCTGGCCTTTGTCCATCTTAGCTCTCAGACTTTCCTTGTCATGAGATGGAGGTGGGCCCAGCCACCACCCAGGCCTGTTGTGAGGAGTGAATGAATGAAGCTGTTTGGCAGACTGACCATGTGGTCTGAGGAGATAGACCACACATTTGTTCCTCTGTTTAGGAAGTGACTGCCTTTTCTGCCCCTCCATCCTGGCCCTCTCACTCTTACCCCTGCCCACGGCTGGTCCCTCCTCCCTGGGCATGCACCTGGTGATCCTTGTGGGATGGAAGTTTGTGGGGGTTGTGCGGGAAACAAGTCCCAGTTCCTGCTCCTCCATCCTCCAGTCTGACCACAGTTCCTGGGGCTGGGCTTGGAGTTCTCCACAGAGCCTGCCTGTGATTTTCTGAGTTCCTGACAAGGGGCGCTTTACCAAGTGTATTCCACCGAGTGTGAGAGGAACCAGGACAACAGAGGTGTCTAGGCTTCTATCATTCCCCTTGGGGAGGTGAGATCCAGTGTCCTGGAAGAGCCCCCACCACTTGGGGAATGCCCCAGGGTGCCCAGGCAGGGCTGCCTTGATGCGTGAGCTAGGGGGTCCAGAACCACAGCCCCAGCCCAGCTCCTGGCCTTCCCCAGATGCCGATGACGAGGCTGCTGTAGAGCAGAGCCATGGGGGAAGGGCAGAGCAGTGAGTGTGCAGCCAGCATGGACGTCAGAGCCAGCTCGGGCCAAGGACTAGGGTGGAAGCTGTATTTGTCCAGTGCTAATTGAGGGCATAGGGACGGTGGTGGCTGCGGAACTGGAGGGGCTCTCATTACTCAACAGGATAGACAAGCAAGCTGGAGATCGCAGGGTCACTCCCCAGGGTCCAGGTGGGGACTGGGTTGTATATGGGAGAAGGCATCACACTGCTGTCACTGAGGGGGCCCTGTCAATAACAAGGGTATCTATTTGGCCTTCCGGGTGGGGACGTCTGATTAGGGCTGCTTGGAGCGAGGTACCTGTGGGGTGACAGGAGGGAAAGCCGGTGCAGGGAGCTGGAAGTCGTGGCTGTAATGCCTATACCAGTTCAGTCTGAGGGTGCAATGCGGAAGTTGGGGATAAGCTGATTGCACGAGAGCGGGCAGGACTAGCTGCATTAGTCACCTACCTGCCTGGCATCACTTGAACACTCTTGCTCTGCTCCATAAATGGAAACCCCAAGACCCAGGTAAAGAGCACTGGCCTTGGCTTTACTGAGTTGAGGGAAAAGCAAAATGGTTCCTTGCCATACTACATGTGACTGCATCGTGTGATGGCTGGCTGGAGAGGTGAAATCCTGGACCTTCATTTCCACACTTCTGAAGGCAAGGGGCTTAGGTGAGATAATCCTGCAGCTCTCAGGCCCAGGATCTTAGCTTTTCTTTCCTCTGTCTGGTTTCTGACTCCATCACCTCCTTTATCTTAATAATAATAATAATAACCTCTATTGGAAAGGTAAATCAGATTTAGAGAGAGAGAGAAATCTTCCATCTGCTGGTTCACTCTCTGGCACCAACAGCTGGAGCTGAGCCAATCTGAAGCCAGGAGCTAGGAGCTTCTGTCTTCCATGAGGGTGTAGGATCCCAAGGCATTGGGCCATTCTCTGTTACTTTCCCAGACCATAAACAGGGAGCTAGACGGGAAGTGGAGCAGTCAGAACATGAACCAGCAATCTTATGGAATCCCAGTGCTTGCAGGGGTAGGATTCAGCCATTGAGCCATCATGCCAGGTCCTCTGACTCCTCTTTGCTGCTCAGAGCTCCTAGACCCTGCCCTGCTCATCCTAGTTTCTTTTTTAGTTTAATTACTGATTTGAAAGCAGAGTTAGAGAAAGAGGTCTTTCAACTGCTGGTTTACTCCCTAAATGGTCACGACAGCCAGGGTTAGGCCAGGCTGAAGCCAGGAGTTTCTTCCAGGTCTTCCATGTGGGAGCTGATGTCCTAGCACTTGAGCCAGCTTCTGCTGCTTTCCCAGGTGCATGAGCAGGGAGCTGGATCAGAATGGAGCAGCCAGAACTCAAACCACCATGGGATGCTGCCATTGAAAGTGGCAGCTTAATTTGCTATGCTACAATGCCAGCCCCTCTTCCAAGTTTCTGATAGTACATACATGAGGTGTGACTGTCCTTGGGGAGAGGTGGGGCTTGAGGCAGAAGGAAGCAGCTCTGAGGCCCAGGGTGCCTCATGTGCTTAGCAGACTCACTTCCCTCCTGGAAACAGCAGCCATGTTCTGACAACCCCCGTGTACCCTGCACAGGGTCCCTGATGGGCCTGGGTGACATTATCTCACAGCAGCTGGTGGAGAGGCGGGGTCTGCGGGAACACCAGGCCAGCCGGACTCTGACCATGGTGTCTCTGGGCTGTGGCTTTGTGGTAAGTTCTGCACCCAGCAGGGACAGTGCTCTGGTTCTGCACCACCCTTTAGTTCCCCGTGGTTTCTCTCACGTCAGCCAGCCCTGCCATCCCTGCAACACCTGGGACTTGGGTTATAAAAGCCATGTGTCCCCTTCCCTGCATGGGGTTGACTTTCAGGGCCCTGTGGTAGGAGGCTGGTATAAGGTTCTGGACCGGCTCATCCCAGGGAATGCCAAAGTGGATGCACTGAAGAAGATGCTGGTGGATCAGGTAAGCAGAAAGAGAATGGAGCCAGAAAGGGCAGGTGGGGGCAGGTACTCACAGAAGCCTTCATTTCTTGCCCTAGGGGGGCTTTGCCCCATGTTTTCTAGGCTGCTTCCTCCCACTGGCAGGTGCCCTCAATGGACTGTCAGCCCGGGACAACTGGGCTAAGCTACAAAGGGTAAGCCAGGCAGGTGTGGGCAAGGTCTCTGGCTGCCAAGCTAGCAGCCCAGGGGCAAGAGGCAAACTGTGGGGGTGCAGGCAGATAGAACAGGGGAGCAGAGGGGGGCGTGGTGCAGGAGTAAACTCCTTGAGTAGACAGCGGTGTGTAGTATTCCCGTTGGGATGTGGGAGCTGCTAGAGGAGGAAATGTTAATTTGTTGTTTCTGTCTCTTTAGGACTATCCGGATGCCCTCATCACCAACTACTACGTGAGCGCTGACACACTCATAGCCTGCCCTGTTTCCTTAAGTTCAGAAATGCCCTGGGGGTGGGTTATTCCAACCCAGGACCCCCTCCAGTGGGGTGCTCATTTCCTTAGGTAGCATGCTCAGGGATGTGCCTGGCAGGTTTTCAGCTGTCACTCTTGTCTAGATGTTGGGGCGGGGCCAGGTGATGCTTGAGCCTAGCAGTCAACCGAGGGAGGCAGCCACCCAACCCTCACCTTCCATGTCTTGCAGCTCTGGCCTGCTGTGCAGTTGGCCAACTTCTACTTGGTGCCCCTGCATTACAGGTATGACGCCCTCCCTTACCCCAGCCTTCAAGGAAGACCCTTGTCACCCAGCAGCCAAAGAACTCATTTTAGCCCTGAGCTGTTTTGGGCCCCAGCTGGCATACCCTTTCCTGGGCAAGGCTTCTCAGACTCCCAAGCATTTTTCTCTAAAACATCTTAGACTTCACAGGATCTATTCTGAGGTGCCTGCCCACGGACCTCTCATCTTCCCAGGGAGGATCCTGCATCCACAACTCTGGTTTCTGTGCCTTTGATGGGCAGTTCCTTGGGGTGCTGTAGTTTAGGTTACACAGATAGGTAGACCAGAAGGCCCAGGTAGGAACCTGATCAGGCCTGTTCACTGCAAAGTACAATTTTATCCTAATAATAAAGGTAATTTCTCAACCACAATTTTAAAAATCGCATAGAGTGAAACTCACAATGAATAGTGCAAATACTTGGAGGTGACAGGTTTGGGTTATAGGGGAGAACGCAAAACTCCTCAAAGGAGGCAGTCAAAATTTATATAATTCACATTGCTAAAAGGGGTAGCATCTTGGGAATCAAATCCCAAACACTAAGATCCTTTATAACTGCTTTGAAAGTAGAACCAACTTAGTTTAAGATAAAGAAAAGAGGATGCTACTTTACCCAGCATGCAGGACATTTCTGGAAGCAGAAAGCTTGTGCAGGGTGCATACGTAAGTGTATATGCAGAGGGCCTGACCAAGGGTGTGAATGGCAAATCTCTGCCTGTCCCCACAGCTGTTGAGGGTGTTTAGCCTTTGTCACCCAGGAAGACAGCAGCAGGATTGGAGCTGTGCCCTCCTCTAAGGGCTGAGGAAAGGAACCTAAATCTGGAAGTCTTGCCTCCCTTCCCCCAGCCTCTCACTGTCCTTGCCAATCTGTGCCTTCCCAGCTTGCCTCACTCTTCCTCTTAGGTTGGCCGTTGTCCAGTGTGTTGCTGTCATCTGGAACTCATACCTGTCCTGGAAGGCACACCAGCTCTAGACCCACATTGCTCCATGGTGTGTACCTTGCAGCACAGCTTGACTCTGGAATGGTCAGACAACCTCCTCCAAGGGGCCGGGGTAGGGTCCAAGCATTTGGGATTGGCACTTTGAGCTGGCATGATTCACTCTGCAATGTAAACTGACTGCTTCTGAAATTGGTAGAGCCTTCACAATGCATCACCTGACAACAGCGCTACTTCCCAAGCAATGTAGCATTAGGCAATTTTGTCAGTGTGAACCTCCCAGAGTGGACCTACCCAAACCAAGATGGTACGGGCCAGCCACTTGAGGTGGCCTCTTGTTCAATCAAGAAAGGTAATAAACGTGAAACCTACAGACCACCACCAGTGTCACTCAGCACGCGGCCCGGGTTGCTAAGTGGGAGTACATGCTTACAAATGTTGTTTCTTACCGAGTTATGTGCTCTGCATAACCGTGTGCTGTACTTTGATAGGATGGTAACTTGGTAGCTTTGTTTACATCATTATCATCACGAACAGGTGAGGAATGCATTGCACTTCAATTTACCACATCCGGATGTTGCTCCTGGGTGCTGTGCTCATCAGGCTCATCTCGCGGGGCATTGCGGTGTGTGTGGGTCATCACTGACCATATCAGCATTGGGCAGTACCCAACTGCAATCTATACCCACCTGCAGTACCTACTCCCAAAATATGTGCTTGGCTTTTAAAATGATTTATTTACTTGTTTATTTGAAAGATTTTCAGTCAGAGAGATCTTCCATCTGCTGGTTTGCTCCCCGAGTGGCTACATTGCCTGGGAGCTGGGCAGCCAGACTGAAAGCAGGAGCCTGGAGCTTCTGGTTCTCCCACAAGGGTGGCCAGGGCCTCTGCTGCTTTTCCAGGCCATTAGTAGGGAGCCAACTCAGAAATGGAATATTCAGGGTTTGAGCTGACCCATATGTGATGCCAGTGTCATGATTGCCAGCTTTACCTGCTGTGCCAACTCACCAGTTCCATAAATCTGTATTGAATCCTGTGACCATTGTCCAGCAAATGTCACTCATCCTCTCTTCCCAGACTGTCACTCCAGCTCTTTGGGGTCTCTTAAACTCTATACTGCAGCAAGTATGGCATTGAATATGTAATCTGGAATCTGCAGAGGTAATGAGTACTGGGTAGTCACATTTTCTCAAACCTGCAAGAGGTCTGGGAGCACGAAACCCAACAGGGACACCTTGGAAGTAAAGTCGCCTGTGCATGCCATGAGGTAGTGACAGAGTAGGAACCTGGACCTGTATCCTCACTGCCTTCCCAATGGTCTCAACTAGGTTAAAGGTGTAGTAATACCATTGCCAATGCCCAACACAAACACTGATCTGGGCTAAGCCACCACTTTGGACAAACTCAGAAGCAAATGGGCCAGCTTTATGTGGTTGGGAAGCACCCTGAGGCTGGAGGCCCTCCTGTGTGTCTGTTCGCATGTGTGCCTGTGCCTGCAAGCACATGGTGCCTCATTCAGAGGGATGACTTGACTCAGGGCTGTAATGAGGTCTCTATCGGTGACCTTGATGTGGCAGACCCCTTTCAGCCCCTGGTGTTGGCTGAGTGCCAGCAGCACGCTGTGACTCTGGGTTTGTACAACTAATAGCTCCAGCAGGGGACTGGATCCACACAGTGCAGCCTTCTCTTAATGCCTCTGGCTCCTTTCTGGAGGCCCAGGACGGCGTCAGCACCATGGACAGCCGCCACAGGCGGCCTTCCTTTCCTTTAACGAAAAGGAAAGCCGGCTGGGAGCGATCTTTGGGAATGGGCCCGGTCCTTGCTGGCTGCTTTAAGAGGGAGAGGGACACTGCGGGACTTCCAGAGCAACATTTCCGTCCAGTCAGCTTCTCGCTCTTGGGAATCCAGCGCTGGCCCGGGACATGCTGTAGTATCCGGAGTGTGTGCACCTCCGGGGGCTCGCAACCCGGCCGTCTTGTCAAGAGGTTGAGTCTGTCATTGCTCTCCACCACCGGTGCTTGTTCCCGGCTGACGTCAGTCGGAGCTGTCCTGGCGCTATATAAGGCTGGCGGCGGTCCCGGGACAGACCCCGCGCTTCCCCAAGCGCACTCGGTCTACCCCGAGGGACAGAGGTTGCAGCTCCATCTCGCACCGGCCCTGCGCTCTCTGACACCCTGTGAGTGGCTCCTCCCTTCTGCTCAGACTCCCTGGGCACCAGTCCATGCTCAGACCACCGGCAGTGGCCCGCCAGGAGGGAGGCAGGGAGATGGGGAGCAGGAGGAAGAGGTGGATCCGGCAGTGGCCAGGGCTGGAGCAGTGACGGGAGGCAAGCTGTGTGCACTAGGCAGCAGCCCGAGGTGACCCGCGGGGCGCTGGGTGTGCGCCGGAAGGGAATTTGCCACCTGCGGCTGTCCCAGGCGCACCTCACTGCCCTCTGTGTATCCAGGGCACCATGAAACAGGCGGCACGCGCGGCGCTGCTGGGGGCGTTACTGCTACTGGCCCAACTGCGCCCCGGGAGCAGCCAGTGGAATTCGGCGGCAGCAGCGGCGGCAGGGGTCCGGGACCCAAATCTACGTTGGAGTCCCGGGACACGGAGTCAGGGCGGTGGGGCCCGCGCACTTCTCTTGCTGTTGGCCGAGCGCTTCCCGCACCGCGTGTGGCCCGGCCGCCGGGGACCCGAAACGGAGAGCGAGCGGCTGCGACGCGATGACCCTCCACTATCCATCGACCTCACTTTCCACCTGCTGCGGACCCTGCTGGAACTGGCGCGGACGCAGAGCCAGAGGCAGCGCGCCGAGCAGAACCGCATCATATTTGACTCGGTGGGCAAGTGATCCATCGGGCCGGGGGCGGGCAACACCCTGGTCTCTTCCCCCACCACCGGTTGGAAGGAGCGCGCCCCGAACTGAGTCGCGTGGGACAGAGGGGCCCATTCACCCTGGGCACTCTGCGTGTCTTTTTTCTTTCTCTCCTTTCTTTCTTTTCTTCTCCTCTCTCTCTCTTTTTAAATAAAAAATGAGGACGGGCTTTGGTTTTTGTTGTGGGAGCGCGGCAGCCGCAACAGGGTCTGAACCTGTGGGAGAGTCGGGTCTCCTAGGCTGGCGGGAGGGACCCACGTGTTGCAGGGGGCTCCTCCAGAAAAGCTTCCGGCCGTTCCCCTTGGGGTCCCATCACCCCTCTCTCCAAAATCCCGGAAGGTAGCGGTCTCGGCATCCCCTGGATCCCCTTCTCCCTCCCATAGCACCGGGCTCACGAGGCCCAACACAGGTTCATCTCACTGCCGCCCCCTCCCCGAAGTGGTCTTTGGGGAAGGGAAGAAGGCAGCCAGTGGGAGTGGGCAGCGAAAGGAGATGCGAGCCTGGGACGCTACAGTCCTTTATTGAGCCATACTTCCACGGGTAGTGCCAAGCTGGGGGTGCGGTCACCGCTGCGCAGATCTCCCACCACACCGGTGGGGGGTTGCAGACTCTCCACTGCGAGCCGGCTCAGTGTGGGCCTGTGCTCGCGAGAGACAGCTGTGTGAGCTGGTGCCCCAGTCACCCACTCCGGTTCCCCAGCCATGTGCGTTTCTCCTCGCTTTGCCCACCCGCATGGAGCCCCCAAGCCGCCGGGAGCGGCCAGCGGTGAGTAAGAAAATGCACTTGGATACTTGGGTCTCTCCTTTGTGGCTCGGGATGGGTGGCATTCAAAGGGCGTGGGGGCACTCACCTTCCTGCGCGTCCTGCCGCTCATCTGGCCCTACACCGGTGCCTTCATCCCCGTCCAACACCACCTCTTCGTCGTCTTCCTCCCCGGCAGCACCTGGACCCACGGAAGGCCCTGTGAGGTGGCGGCCGGGTCTTGCCAGCCCCCTCCCCCCAGCGCCGTGGGTCTGACTGCCAGGGTGCCTACCCCCACCCCGGCCAGTACTCATTCCCTCACCTGGCTGGAAGTCGATGGTCCTCAGCATTTCAGCCACATGCTCCACGCTCACCGTGAACTGGTCCATACTCTCGTAGCCCGGCTCTGGCCGACTTGCCAGCTCCACCTTGGACATCGCCCCGACCCTGTGGGGAGCCGTGACGACTCAGCTGGCTGGCAACGCTCCCACACCCTCGAACCTTGGAGCCCACGGCCCTTTGGCTGCCCCTTCCCGCTCTGCCTACTCACTTATTGATCAGCTCCTTGGCTTGCTGCAGGGGAGAGAAAAGGGTGCGAGTCAGATCGGATCGGGACCACAGCCTCGGGCAAAGCCCGCTCCAGGGCCCCTAAACGGGCCTGCAAGTCACACCTTTCTTTTGGGAGAAAAGGAGCTGGGGGTTGTGGGGTGGGGGGTTGTGGGGTGGCGGAGTGGCGGTAGGGTGGGGAGGTGGGGGGGTGGGAGTAGGGTGGGGAGGTGGGGGGTGGGGCTTGCCCAAGGTCATAGGGCAACAGACAACCCTGGAACCCGGGGCCAAGGTCGCGCCCACCTGGAGGTAGAGCGCCATCTGCGGCTCCTCCATGGACTGGATGGCCAACTCCACCAGCTTGCTCGAGGCCTCCAAGTGGTCTCCGTACTGCCGGATGAGGCCACGGACCTGCTGCAGCTTCTCCTCTTGCTCGCGCGCCAGCGCCTGCAGCAGCTCGCCCTTGCGCTCCTCCAGCACAGCGCACAAACTCTCAAACCTCTGATTTAACAACTGCTTCTGCCTTCGGCTGTTGTCCTAAGAGACCCAAGGCCTAGATGAGTACAGCTAGTCTGGGAGAGCTAGAATGCTCACCTCTGCCCCACATTTGATGGGACTGGCGGGGAGGTGAGAAAGCAAGGTGCAGGGGGTTACAAGCAAGGTCATACCCTGCCAGAATCCAGCCCCTGGCCTTTCTGACAAGAGATATTTTAGACCCGCAGCCATCTGTGTCCTTGGCCCTGGGTTCTCTTTGTGTTGTTCCATTGAGTTCTCAGGAAGACCCTATGAGCTGGCCGCTGTGTCATCACCATCACCACCAAGCACCAAAGCTCAGAGAAATTAGACACTGGGCCAAAGGCACAGAATTAGCAAGCAGTTGAGCTGGAATGCAGACCTAGCAGCCTGGTGAAGCATATCTCACTATTTGCAGGAGGCCAGAGTTCAGACAGGAGCAGCAAGCACTCTGAGGTCCAGGGTGGCCAGGCCAGCCAGTATACACCTCCCCACCTCCCTGCTTGGCCACCTGCTAGCCCAGGCTCACCTCGATGGTCTGGCACACCTCCTCCATCTGTGTGATCACAGCTTGCACCCGGTCGTTGCCTGCCACCAGCATCGCGATGCCATCACTGAGCTCACTCTGATGCACACACAGGCTAGAGCTTAGGACTGGAGGGTCCAGCCCAGGAGCTGCTCCCATCCCACCCCAGCCAGGACTGCACTGGAAAAATATGCTCCTTCCCCCTCAGCCCTCCATCAGGGCATCCACAAAGAGCTAGAAGGATTAGAGCCATCTGAGGAGTGTGGATGTGTGTTCTATGAGTTCTGGAAGTATATCATTTGAAGGGACCGGCATTCTCCAAATGGCCCCCTGAGGCTGGCCATTGGGCTAGATGCTTCATCTGTAGATTCATATCTTCCATCAGTTCTGGAAAATTCTCAGGGTTATCATTCAGGTAGTATTGACTCTTCTCCAGGCCCTGTTCGCCCTGTTCTCAGAGTCAGGGAGTCTGGGTAACCTCTTCTCTTTCTCAGCCTTTCATCTCCCAGGGCTGCATCCTGCTTTTCTCAGTCCTTGTGTTCTACTTACTAATTGTCTCCAGGATAAAAACAAAAACTGTCATTTAATTGACTGTTCTATTCCAACAATTGTAGTTCTATTTCTTTCTTTTGTGTGTGTTTCTATTTTTAAAAACTTTATTTGGCTCTTTGTCCAAAATGCATGGTCAGGAGCCAGCATTGTGGCATAGCTGGTAAAGCTGCTGCCTGTAACACCAGCACCCCTGATGGCTGCTGACACAAGTCCAAGCTGTTCCACTTCCAATCCAGTTGTTAATGTACTGGGGAAAAGCAGTACAAGATGACCCATGTGCTTGAGCACCTGCCATCCATGTGGAAGGCCCAAAAGAGGCTCCTGGCTCCTAGTTTTGGCCTGACCCAGTCCTGGCGATTGCAACCATCTGCAGCGTAAACCAGCAGATGGAGGAAATCTCTGTCTCTGTAACCTGACTTTCAAATAAATAAATAAGTAAGTCTTACACAAGGTAATGTTTGGCACTCTGTTATGGCTTGTTTTTTTACTCCATGTTTATGAAGGCATTTTATTCATAGTAAGTTTTTATTCTTCAGTAATTCCAGGGAAGGCATTGTAATGTAGTGGTTAAGCTAAAAATGCCTGTATCCCTTAAGGGAGTGCCTGGTTTAATTTCCATCAGTTACTCTTCTGATCCAGCAACCTGCTAATCCACATGCTAAAACCAGCAGGTGATGGTTTAAGTAACTGAGTGTCTGCCATACACGTGGGAGACTTCCACTTTGGCCCAACCCCATCTGGGCCACTGTGGGCATTTCAGGAGTGAACCAGAGAACGAAAGCTTTCTTTCTCTCTTTCAGATAAATAAAAATATATAGTCTTTTAAAAACAAACTTATCCTTAAACAATAATGCCCAATAATTCCTTGGAAATTGCAAATCTGTAGTTTTTGTTTATATTAACTTCACTCATAGAATACCTTGCTTTGTGTGTCTTCTATTATGAGCTAATATTCGGTTGATAAGGTAAATGCAAGGGCCTAAATGAAGGGCATTTTCCTCCAGGAAGAATTTGCATTTGCTCTGTCAAAAGCCAAGTGGTTGGGGCAGAGTTGTGGCATAATAGGTTACGCTAACACTTGTAACTCCATGTCCCAGGCTCTGGGTTCAAATTCTACTGCTCTGTGTCTGATCCAATGCCCTGCTAATGTGCCTGGCAAGGCAGCAGATGGTGGACCGAGTGCTTGGGCTCCTGCTAGCCGTGTGGGAGCCTGAATGAAGCTCCTGGATCCTGACTTTGACCTGGACCAACTTTAACTGTTGGAGCCATTTGGGAGAGTGAACCAGTAGGTGGATGATTGCTCGCTCTCTCTCTCTATTACTTTGTCAAATTCAAAGAAATCTTCAAAAGAGTCATTGAGAAAGGAAAGGCCAGATGGTTCCTGGCACTCCAGGAGTCTTGGCAGTGTTAAATATATGTTTCCCAGGTTTTATAGGCTTGGAAGTATAGTTGCCTTTGCTTTTACATATTTATTTATTTTCATTGGAAAGAAACTTCCACCCACTGCTTCACTCCCTAAATGGCTGCAGCAGTCAGATCCAAACCAGTGCCCATATGGGATTCCAGCACTTGTAGGTAGAAGATTAGCTAATTGAGCCAGTGTGCCAGGCCCTGGATGTATAATCATTTCTCACCACATCACTGTTTATTGCCTGGTTTGGTCCTCTGGGAAATGCTCAGCTTACTCTTCTCCCACCCCACCCATACTCAGAGATTCATTTTATTTCCTCTGTTCCAGCCAGTATAACTTTAACATTATAAAAGGAAAATTTCTTTTTGGGGACTGGCAACATAGCATAGAAGACAAAGCCTTCCCCTCAGGCACCAGGAATTTATCCAGATCTCCCAAGTGGACACAGGAGTACTGGGTTCATCTTCTCCTGCCTTCTCAGGAGCCAGGAGCTTTTTCCAGCTCTCCATGTAGGTGTAGGGACCCAAGCACTTGAGCCATCCTCCACTACTTTCCCAGGCATATTAATAGGGAGCTAGATGGAAAGTGGGGTACCTAGGACTCAAACTGGTAGTCTTATGGGATGGGATGCCAATACTGTAGGCAGCAGTAAAACCCACTGTGCCATAGCACCATCTCCGATTTTTCACTTTAAACCCAGGTGAAGGAGAAAACTTTGGGAAGAACAAAGACGCTGCTTGGGATGCTCAGTCCCATCTGCTGCCAACTCCAGCTTCTGGCTGACGCTCACACGAGAGGCAGCAGTTGATGAGGCAAGTATGAGGGTCCCTGCCACCTATGTAAGACACCTGGATTGAGTTCCAGGCTTCAGCCCAGCCCAACCACAGGCATCACAGACATTTGGAGAGTGACCCAGAAGATGGAAGACCCTTGTTTTCTAGCCTTTCAAATGAAATGAAAGTAAACAAAGCCAAGTATTATTAAGAGGCTGATCCTGTCTGGGTACCACACCCTTGCCACTCCCTCCTTCCTTCCCTGGTACCTTCTGACGTTTGTAAATGGCAGGCAGTGGAGCCACCTCGCAGTCCTTGTGGGCCCCAAAGACCTTGCAAAGCGAGCAGGTGGGCACCTCACAGCTCAAGCAGTAGATATTGATCTTCTCTTCCTCATGCTCCTCACACATGAGATGCTGTTCAGCCTTGGAGTGCAGTGGCCTAGAGAGCAGGGACAGAGAGGCAGGGAGGGTGAGAGTCGATGGAGCGAGAAGGGCCCTGACCAGTGCCATGGGTGCTTGACTGGGCAGGTGAGCAACTTTGCTGAGGGGCAAAGTTGGGGTAGAGGGGGCTGAGCACTCACCGTGAGGACTCCTGCTTGTAGATGTCAATGATGTTCTCCACCAGCAGGTTCCGCTGCAGGCCGTAGACCCCGTGTCGGTCCAGGACCACCTCATGTCTGCAGGACGGGCAGCGGAAGCGGCCTCCCGAGGATACGGTGGTGGAGCCCCGGGACTGCCACAGAGGGTTGGAGGCCTGTAGGGATGGGTGACAATGTGATTCAGGACACAGCAGGGCCACGAGAGAGCTGAGAGGAACAGGGGGAGAATGGTTAGGGGCAGGGTGGCGGGGGAGGAAGCATGAGCTCTTGAAGGGCTAGGCATCCACCTCAGGTGGGCGGCCATGGTGCTCTGGTCCCTACCTCGTCGCCAGCTTGGTCAGCCCAGCTCCTGCGTGTCTCTGTCCACATCCTAGCTTCAACCAAGACCTAGCCTCAGTGGGGCCTTTACAGAGGGCTCCAGCTGGGAGCACTGGGGAGAGGCTGGTCCCCACAGGAAGGATGGGGCAGGAGAAGGACTCAGTCCAGCTCTCTCCCCAAGTCTGGGAACGTCAAGGGCTGCATCTGGGGGGAAGATTCTCTGTAGTCCTGGGCAGCAGCACAAAACAGAAACCACAGCTGGTTGGGGATATCTGGGAAATCACTGCAGGCACTGGGAGTCTATCCTGGCTTGCTGGGGGCGCCTAATGCTTGCTTTAAAAAAAAAAAAAAAAAAATTGGCGG
This sequence comes from Ochotona curzoniae, assembly GCF_017591425.1. Classification (NCBI taxonomy): domain Eukaryota; kingdom Metazoa; phylum Chordata; class Mammalia; order Lagomorpha; family Ochotonidae; genus Ochotona; species Ochotona curzoniae. The sequence continues at coordinate 25,852 of NW_024466647.1, read as the reverse complement.
GCTCGGCACAGTGGTACAGTGGTTAAGGTCCTCGCCTTGCACGCCCGGGATCCCATATGGGCGCCGGTTCTATCCCGGCAGCCCTGCTTCCCTCCCAGCTCCCTGCCTGTGGCCCGGGAAAGCAGTCGAGGACGGCCCAAAGCTTTGGGACTCTGCACCTGCGTGGGAGACCTGGAAGAGGCTCCTGGCTTTGGATCGGCATAGTATCGGCCGTTGCGCTCACTTGGGGAGTGAATCATTGGACGGAAGATCTTCCTCTCTGTCTCTCTTCTCTGTATATCAGCCTTTCCAATAAAAAAATAATAAAGATAAGTCTTAAAAAAAAAAGAAAAAGGTTGGCACCTGGCACATGGTAACCTAGTGGTTAAAATCCTTCTGAGCCAGGATCCAATATGGATGCCGGTTCTAATCCCTGCGGCCCCACTTCCCATCCAGCTCCCAGCTTGTGGCCTGGGCAAGCAGGAGAAGATGGCCCAAAGCCTTGGAACCCCACACCCACATGGGAGACCTAGAGGAGGTATCTGGCTCCTGGTTTCAGATCAGCCTAGCTCAGCTAGGGCAGCATTCACTCTCTGAGAAATTATGGACAGGATTGGCTGATTAAATACTGACTGTGCCAAGGAATGTCTAGGCTCTAGACTCAAGGTAGGAGCAAGCTTGCAGCCCCATCCTCACACCTGGCAGATCATCACGTACAGCACAATGTGGGTAGTGGTGGGGTAGGCTCAGCATGATGTCCAGGGGAGTCATCAGCTCCTCCCACCTGCTCCAGCCCCAGACCCCAGGAGACAGCCTCAGAGCTGTGGAAGTGACCACGTGACCCAGACATCTCTAACCACATGTTCTTTCTGTGGGGACTCAGCTGACTATCCTGCAGACCCGTGCATTTGGGCTAAGGTCATAGCCACCCTGGAAAAGATGAGGGGTTGGAAGCTCTGACAAGAGGGAGCTGGCAAGAAGCAGAGGTAAAGGAGGGCAGAGATGGCTGACGGCTCCCCAAAGCTCACCCCTTCTCCCTCTTCAGTCACAGAACCGCTGGGTCTTGGCAAGACCAAACATCCCAGCCTTACACAGCTGGATATGACCCAGAGGGCTGTGTCCTGGGATGTACCTAGCAATACTTTGTACCCTTTCCAGAAAGTTCCTCTAGTGGGTGGGCCAGGCCTTCTGCTTCCCCTTTCCTTTCTCCTTCCACCTGGCTTGAGTGACAGGAGAGGCTCCAGTTGAAACAGCTCCTTGCAGGTGGCAGGCACAGGTGGAGGACTGCGACAAGATGAAAGCTGAGCTCTCAGTGAGTAGGCAGCTTTGGCCTGCCTGCCTGGCCTACACACAGTGGGACAGTAAAGCAAATGCTAACCTCCCCCAAGCCCCTGTTTCTCCACCCTGAGCCCAACCAGCCGGAAGATCGCCCTCTGGAGCCAAGGAAACAGTCATTGTCTTTGCGTCTGCTGACGTGTGTTTCCTACAGCAGGATTCCAACTCAGAGCCGAAACAGTGCTGGCTTGGAAGGAACTTTTATGTGGGCATGGCAGCTCTACCTCATGCATGGTGGACAACCATGTCACATCCGGTCAGACCCTTTGGTAGCTGGCAGGCAGCACGGCCCCACCGTGAAGGGAAGCTTACCATGCGTGAGCCTGGGCATGTGCTGTCAATACTACATTTTCCTCAGGATGACCGGGGACTCCTGAGAAGTTAGCTCTTTAGGCCACCATAAAGCTGGAACAAATTCCGTTGAGTGTGTCCCTGGCTGTGTGCATGCATCTGTCCTCAGAATTAAATACCAAGGAATTGAATGGTGGTGGGACAGCTCTCTGCTCTATGATCCTTGGACTCTTTTTTTTTTCCCCCCAAGATATATTTTTATTGGAAAAGCAGGTTTTTTTTCAAAGATTCATTTTATTTTTATTGGAAAATCAGATGTACAGAGAAAAGGAGAGACAAAGAGGAAGATCCTCCATCCGCTGATTCACTCCCTAAGTGGCCACAATGGCTGGAGCTGAGCCGATTTGAAGCCAGGAGCCAGGAGCTTCTTCCAGGTCTCCCATGCAGGTGCAGGGTCCCAAGGCTTTGGGCCATCTTCAACTGCCTTTCCTGGCCACGAGCAGCGAGCTGGATGGGATGTCAGGCCACTGGGCCTAGAAAAGCAGATTTTTACAGAGGGAAAAAGATCTTCCATCTTGGTCTGGAGTGATGGCTCAGTGGCTAAATCCTCACCCTGCATGAGATCCTTGGGACCCTGCACCTGTGTAGGAGGCCCAGAAGAAGTTCCTGGATCCTGGCTTCGGATTGGCTCAGCTCTGGCCATTGCGGCCATTTGAGAATGAACCAGTGGATGGAGGATCTTTCTGTCTTGCCTTCTCTGGGGGTAAATTTGTCTTTCCAATAAAAACAAATAAACCTTTAAAAAAGCCATTTGAGGAGTGAACCAATGTTGGGAAGATCGCGCTTTCTCTCTGTAACTCTGCCTTTTAGATAAAAATAAACCTATTTTTTTTTAAATGCCAACATTAAGTCATAGTACAGGTACAGGCACACAGCTATGGCAAAAATCCGGAAGGTGGGGAGAGAATGAAGCCTGGAGTGTTTATGATCACACTGCCTGGACTCCCTCTTCTGTGGAGTTCATCAGTCGGCTGTCCCAAACCTTCTGCACGTGCTGGGCACATACTGAGTGCGAGCATCAGCTGCACACGTAGGTGAACATGTTGCTCTTTCTTGGCACCAGCTCTGTGTGCGGTGTGTAATGCAGCAAGAGCAGGGGATGGCACTGTAAGAAGGCTGTGGATGTGCTCAGTGCTGCTCGGTGAGTCTCTCCCCCTCCCTCCTTCCGTCCTCTCGCCTCCTCTCTCTCCCTCTCTGAGCTTCCTTTTCCTCAGGCCACTGAATTTTTAGAGAAAGATTCGTGGCAAGCATTCCAGACACCCTGAGCAGCTGCCCCACGGGCAGGGAGGGAGTTGGTGGCTCCTGCAGCCACCTTCTCAGCTCACACCTGTCGCCTGCCACCCAGTACCTCACCTCCCCTGGGGTGCACCTGCTAACCATCCCTGGAGCGCCCTCTTCCTAGCGGGCATAGGCAGTTCCTGAAATCCCCGTCTCTGAAACAGCCTGGAGTATACACAGAAGGGCAGATTCGTTGTACCCCATGCTGGCTTATCTGTGGCTTCTCTTCAAACTACTTATACTTTCTCCTCTTCCACCACACAGAACTGTCACTTGTGACACTTAAGAAGTACAAAACAAGCTGAAGCAAGATGGTATGAAGACGGGGATGAGAAAGATGATCTGATAATTTCACTTGGGAATCTTGCCCAAATGACAAAGCCCAAAGATTTATACACCAAAATTCATGAAAAAAAAAAAGATGTTCTTACTACTTGGAATGAAGCAGAAACATCCTGTTACAGACTGATTAGTGAATAGTGGTAATCTACCCCACGGACACTGTTCATTAACACTGGGGTAGGGACAGGCATTAAACTGCTGCTCAGGAGAACCTCACCCCATCCCAGTGCCTCAGACGGAGTCCCGGCTCCACCCTCACTTTCCTGTTGACACAGATCCTGTGAGTGACAGCTGCTCCCTGCCAGCACAGAAGAACCCAGGATCCAGTCCCAGGATCCAGTTCCTGGCTCCTGGGCACTTCAGGGTTGGGGAGTTAACCAACAGCAGGCAGCCTGTTCTTTCTCTCATTGTCTCAACTTCTCCCTCTCTCACTCACTCACTGTCTTTAGAAAAAGAAAATGAATTAATTAAAGCAATAACTAAAAGATTGAGATCGGTAAACATGCGCTATCATGGAGAACTATCAATACCTTGGGGTGGTGCTGTGGTGTAGCGTGGTGAAGCGCGGCCTGCAGCACTGGCATTCAGGTGGGCACTGCTTTGAATCCTGGCTGCTCCACTTCCGATCCAACTCCCTGCCAACACACTTGGGGAAGTAGCGAAGGATCCTGCACCCACATGGGAGACCCAGAAGAAGCTCCCGGCTTCAGGCCAGCCAGGCTCTGGCTGCTGTGGCCATTTGGGGAATGAAGTAACAGATGGAAGATCTCTGTTTCTCCCTATCTCTGTGTACTCTGCTATTCAAAAAATAAATACAATTTTAAATAAGAAATGTTAGTAACTTGTTAAGTGGGAAAAGCAATTTGAGAATATACTTAATACCAACTTTGATAACACATGTGTACAATATAAGATCAGTATTATCTGGGAATTTAAGCTTACATAATACGTTTGTGCCAGTCTACAATTAGAATAAACAATACAAATTGCTCCTTTTGTGTCGGCAGACACATAGATATATAATAGTAGAAGGGATACTAAATGAGATACAAAAGCTATGATTCTTCTATCTTTAACAGTGTTTTCAAATTTTTTAAGATTTATTTTTACTGAAAAGTCAAATCTACAGAGAGAAGGAGAGACGGAGAGAAAAATCTTCCATCCACTGGTTCACTCCCTATGTAACCACAATTGCCTGAGCTGAGATAACTTGAAGCTAGGAGCCAGAAGCTTCCTCCAGGTCTCCCATGTGGGTGCAGGGTCCTAAGGCTTTGGGCCGTCCTTGACTGCTATCCTAGGCAACAAGCAGGGAGCTGGATGGGAAGTGGAGCATCCGGGACATGAATTGGTGCCATATGGGATCTTGGCAGATACAAGGCAAGGATATAGCCACTAGGCTATTGCACCAGGCCCTATTCCCATTAATTAGGAAAAAAAAGGATCAGATTATTTATTTATCTGAAAGGGTTACAAAGAGCAAGGGAGATATCTTCCACACATTGGTTCTCTCCCCAGATGTTCACAACATTCAGGGCTTTGCCAAGCCAGAAGTAGGAACCAGGAGCTTGTTCTGGGCCTCCCACCTGGGTACAGGAGCCCAAGCACTTGCTATTTTCCCAGGTGTATTAGCAGGGGAACTGAATTGAAACAGATTAGCTGGGACTCTAACAGATGCCCATCTGGGATCCCAGCACTGTAATCCAAGTCTTAAATGCTATACCATCAAATCCCCAAATAATTTCTGAGTTAGCTACAATGACTTTGGGGCTTTGAGGGGGAAAAAAATTCAGTTTACTAATGAAATGCGCAGTCCTGACATGAAAGAAAGGGGGCGCTAGAGTGCCACGATAAAGTACCAGCCATCAGACACACATTACCTAGAGAGCCGTGAACTATGTTAATTGAAGGGAGGACAGGTACAAGAACGTAGCATTGCAGGTGGACTTGAAGTCAGGGCAGATCAAAGGTAGAAGACAGCAAGCCATAAAGCGTCAGGAGACTATAGAAGTGTAGGTGATTGGGCTCGCTTTGGCAGCACATATACTAGAAGTGTAGGTGGCAAAACAGGGAAATGAGGGGAGCAAGGATGGTGGGCTTTATCACAGGTGGCTTTGATTCCAGGGGTAAGGCTCTGAATTCACTTCCGTTGGCCTCTAACCTAACAGGAGAGGTGGAGAGCGGGAGCGATGAGAGAACGGGCCAAGACTAGCTGGGAAGCCAGGACCAGGGTCTGTGCAAGTCACAGGGCCTCGCTCCTCTTGTCAGCGGCAGGTGCTACCCTGGAAAGACCAGCCAATCACCTGGATACTGGCGTTGGGTGGAGGAACGAGCCAAAGAGGATGTTGATGTCACAAGGCGACAGTGCTTAGCAAGGTCGGGTGCCTCGGAGGCAGGAATTCCTAACCAGGGGCCGTAGAATCCAAAGATATCCACGGACACAGTACTGTTGTGGCCGGGGTGCGGGGCGCTCTCCTACAAGAGATCGCACGCTTGCCTCAACAACACGCGGCGGTCGCTTTGGTGGCACCTGCAGCCCTGTCACTAACAGCAATGACAGCTGTTTTCCTGTCACATTACAGTTGCGGGCAGGAAACCCCCCCTCCCCCCGCCAGAAAAAGTCACACCTGCCACTGTTTCTGCGGGACAGAACTCATTAGGCCCGCTGCTGCTCCAGTTCACCGCTTACGGTGTGAGCCACAAACCCGTTTTACTGTATCAGACATGCTCTAAACATTTGGGCAGTTGCACCCCACTGTTCCCCAAGCTCTTCTTCAGGAGTGCTGCCTGCCCTCTCCCTGGGTGAGCAGAGACATTCCCCGGTAAACGCTGATACCAGACACCGCCTAGCTCTTTATGTATGAGAGGCACACTTACGCCTTCTACAGTGACAAAGATTTTTCTGCTCCCTTTTTAAAAAAAAGATTTATTTATTTATTTATGGAAAGTCAGATGTACAGAGAAAAGGAGAGAGAGAAAGATCTTCTGTCTGTTGATTCATTCCCTAAGTGATCGCAATGGCCAGAGCTGAGCCAATCTCAAGCCAGGAGCCAGGAACTTCTTCTGGGTCTCCCAGCGGGCGCAGGGTCCCAAGGCTTTGGGCCGTCCTCGACTGCTGCTTTCCCAGACCACAATCAGGGAGCTGGATGGGAAGCGGGGGCTCCAGGATACAAACTGAAGCCCATAACTGGGATCCCAGCACGTGCAAGGCAAGGACTTTAGCCGCTAGGCCACTGCACTGGGCCCATTTGCTCCCTTTCAAGAAGCAATTTTCCTCTTGAGAACAACATCACAAACCTACTGAGAATGCGTGCCAAATTTGGATGACATATGTTTTTCAATTGTGTATGCTATGTTTTATATACATAAAAGCATCATTCTGGGATAGGGCCTTCTCCACGGAAATCTTTAGTAAAAGGGAAAGATTTGATCTGAAGAGAAACCAGAGAATCGGGGTTGGGTGATGGGAAGGCATCCACGTCCCACGTCACAGTGTCTGAGTTTGAGTCCCAGCTCCATCTTCTGATCCGAGCTAGTGCAGGCCTGGGAACGCAGCAGGTGCGTCCCTGAAGGCCATGCAGGAGACTTGGGTAGATTTCCAGACTTTAGGCTCTGACCTGGCTTGGCTGTTGTATTTGGGGGGTTACCAGAAGATGGGAGCTCTGCCTCTCTGTCCCTAAAACTTTAGGGATCGGCGTTTTACGTAGCACGTAAGACATGACTTGAGATCGTAACCTCATGTCCGAGCACCAGGTTTGTCTTGGCTCCACTCCTGATTCCAGGTTCCTACCGATGCATACCCGAGGAGGCAGCAGTGATGGCTGAAGTGGCTGACTCCCTGCCACCCATGTGCCAGACTTAGATTGAGCTCAGGTCAATGGGTTCAGCCTGGCCCAGCCCAAGCTGAGGTGGGGATTATTGGAAACACAGATGCAGAGAGAGAACACACACACATACATACAGATTTTCCATCCACTGGTTTACTCCCCAGAAAGCCACAACTGCCAGAGCTGGGCTGCCAGAAATGGGAAGCTGGGCCTGGCACGATAGTGTAGTGGTTAAAAGTCCTCACCCTGCATGCACTGGGATCCCACATGGTCGCCGGTTCTAATCCTGGAGGCCCTACTTCCCATCCAGCTCCCTGCTTGTTGCCTGGGATAGCAGTTGAGGACAGCTCAAAGCCTTTGGGACCCTGCGCCCGTGGAAGACCTGGAAGAGCTCCTGGCTCCGGGCTTCGGATTGGCTCAGCTCTGGTCATTGTGCTCACTTGGAGAGTGAACCATCTGATGGAAGATCTTCCTCTCTGTCTCTCCTCCTCTCTGTATATCTGGCTTTCCAATAAAAAAAAAATGAATCTTAAAAAAAAAAGAAAAAGAAAGAAAGAAAGAAAGAAAGAAAGAAAGAAAGAAAGAAAGAAAGAAAGAAAGGAAAGAAAGAAAGAAAGAAAGAAAGAAATGGGAAGCCAGGAGTTTCTTCTGGGTTTCTCACATGGATGCAAGGGCCCAAGGCCTTAGACCATCTTCTGCTACTTTCCCAGGCACGTTAACAAGGAGCTGGATTGGAAGTGGGGCAGTCAGGATTTGAATCAGCGCCCATATGGGGACACCAGCCCCTACAGGTGGAGGTTTAGCCTACTATGCCATGGCATTGGTCCCAGATAGAAAAAAAATCTAAACTTAAAAAATAAAAATAAAAAACATTGTGCACAAGTATGTACTGGGTTTCAGGTTCAGGCTTTTAAAACCAATTGTTAGTAAAAAAAAAAAAAAAAAGATGCGTAGGTTTCATAGCTGACAAGTGGGTCCATGGCACAAAAAAATACATTTCTCTCTTTCCTGAATGTAAGTGCCTAAAATTTCTCATCCCAAATAGGAGTTGTGTGCTCTAGGCTACAGATGGCAATCTCACGTGTTCCCTCGCAGCTAACTGTTTCTACACAGGGCAGCTCTCTGCAGCTAAAACCCAGTTAGCAAAACCTCAGCTCCAGCACCCACTTATCTTTCCATTTTCCAAATAGGAAACAACTGGCTGACGCTATGGTACACATACATGTCTTCTTTTTCCTTACATTTCACGTTTACACAAGGGAGACTGTCCCATTAAATGGAATTTCATGTGCCAATGGAGTGATGTATAGAGAAAATTCCACAGCTGAAGGAAATGGAACAGCTAGATTGAGGGCGCTCATTTTGTTCCTTTATGCCACTGTACCCTGTTTCCTGCGTCCTCCCCTGTAAGATGGAGGTGACACTCATTTTTTTCTAACTCAAATGCAATCATGTTTGCATTGCCTATAAGCTATAAAGCACTACACAGACATAAAGGAATGTTACTAACCCTAGTGTTGATCTAAAAAGTAACTGTTCACACAGGGCACGGAACAGGCGCAACTGCTCTTTCTTGTGAAGAACAAAATGGAATGAGTTTTTCTAGCCTACGTGCAGGGCCCTGGGGCGGCACCCGTGCCATGCACTGTGTCCTTTCATGCCATGTGGCAGCATTCCCTATTTCCTTCGAGATTTTGCTTGGAAGCTGACAGAAGCACTCCATCTAGCAAGATGCTCTGAAAGTGCAATTACCTTAACAGAGCCACACTTCTCTCCGGGTGTTTCTTCCTTGGCTATCTGGTGAGATGCTAACTGGGGACACAGATCTGGGGAGGCTGAGTCTCCCCCAGGCTTGTTGTCCAGGCCAATGAGGATGGAGGATTAGGTAGGCGCCATGAACCAGGTGCTTGGAAATATATGGGAGGAGTTTTGGGCAGGTGGGATCAGAAGGTCAGACAAGTTGAGGAAGCTTGGGTTTCTATTGGTCAAAGCCAAACTGTGGGTGTACAAGGGACTGTGAGTGGGGTTAGCTGTGGCTGCCAGGACCGAGGGGAGAGCCTGATGCAGAGGACAGTAAGGTTGGCATCATGGAGCAGTGTGCTAAGCTGCTGCCTGCAATGCCTGCATCCCTATGGGTGCTGGTTCAAGTCCTGACAGCTCCATTTTTGATTCAGTTCCTTGCCAGTGTGTCTGGGAGGGCAACAGATGTTGGCCCAAGTGCTTGGGCCCCTTCCACCCACATGGGAGGCCAGGGTGGAGCACCAGGCTCCTGGCTTCAGCCTGACTCAGCTCTGGCTGTTTCACTGATTTGAAGAGTAAATCAATAGATGGAACATTTCTTTCTTCTTATTCCATAACTGCCTTTCAAATCACTCACTCAATCTACTTTTAAATAGTTTAAAGAAAGGGGTGGTGTGGATGATAAACTAAGCCCTGCTCTGAGAGGGGAGTGATACAGGAAGAGTGGGCCAGGCCGGGACACTGGCAACAAAATCAAAGCCCTTACCACATGGAAATCCAGCCTACTATTCCTTGAGTTGGTGAAACTCAGTTAAAAACAAAAGTTAAGGGCCCGGCGTGGTGGCGCAGTGGTTAAGGTCCTCGCCTTGCACGCCCAGGATCCCATATGGGCGCCGGTTCTATCCCGGCAGCCCTGCTTCCCTTCCAGCTCCCTGCCTGTGGCCCGGGAAGGCAGTCGAGGACGGCCCAAAGCTTTGGGACCCTGCACCCACGTGGGAGACCCAGAAGAGGCTCCTGGCTTCGGATGGATTGGCATAGCATCGACCGTTGTGCTCACTTGGGGAGTGAATCATTGAATGGAAGATCTTCCTCTCTGTCTCTCCTCTCTGTATATCCGCCTTTCCAATAACAAAATAATAAAAATAAATCTTAAAAAAAAATAAAAGTTAAAAACCAGTTTAAGACACTCTTTGAATCTACAGATATGTAAACAGGCTGGAAGGGGTGGCACAACCTGATTCACACTTGTACCAAAGCAATGAAGACAATGGTAGGAACGGAAGAATCAAGAGTACTAAGTCATTTGTTGCCATGTGGCCCCAATTTTTTGCCCACAGAAGGCTCTGAAAACCCTGACAGAAGTTTCTGCAAGTCACAAGGGTGTCAGAGAACTAGGCTGTGGGAGCCAGACAGCCCAAAGCACGAGGCAGGCTCGGGGATGTTCACTGGCGGGGGCACGCCTGTCACACCCAATCAAGAACTGCAAGTCGGGTGGAGCATCACAGAGATGGGCTCTGGCTGGAGAACCCTCCTCCTCGGACACCTTGCAGAAAAGCTGCTCCTGAAGCAGCTTCTTGCAGAGCCTCTGGCCATCTGCTGCACAACAGGCTGCAGCCCACAGGCAAGTGTCCCCAGTCAACGGGAGCGCTAAAAATAATCCCAGCCTCGCCTTAAGGAGTTTAGGAGTGAAGGGAATTTACAAATACAGAAACACATGGGAAGATGTTTGTGTCAGATTCCCACACCAACAGTTTTCTTCTTGTCAGAATTCTTGGTGGCTGAGTGGGTGCAAGTGTGGGGAAAGAGGCACGGAGACATTAAGGAGGGGGGAACGTGATGTTTTGATGGTTTATTTGATCTCAGCTCAGAGACAGAGAGAGAGAGAGAGATGTTTGGGCTCTAAAAAGATGTAGGTAACTTGTGGTAGCAATCATACAAAAGCACCCATGGGAACAAGGGTTTGAAAATTGCATGCAAAAATGAAAATAATTTGGGGGGGCAGCTAGAATTATGAGCAATTTGTTCTTAAATCCTATATACTGTTCAATCTCTTTTAAACAGTTCTTTAAAGCTTTTAAAAATAAGTATTTCTTTTTCATTGGAAAGGCAGATATATACAGAGAGGAGAGACAGAGAGGAAGATCTTCCATCTGAAGGTTCACTCCCCAAGCAGTCACAATGGTTAGAGCTGAGCCAATCTGAAGCCCGGAGCCAACTGCCTTCACTCGGTCACAGGGTCCCAAAGCTTTGGCTGTCCCTGACTGCTTTTCTAGGCCATAAGCAGGAAGCTGGTTGGGAAGTGGGGCTGCTGGGATTAGAACCGGTGCCCATATGGGATCCTGGTGCTTCAAAGCAAGACTTTAGCCACTAGTCTATCATGCCTGGTTCAAGATTTTTTTTTTTTTAATTGGAAAGGCAGTTTTACAGAAAGGAGAGACAGAAAGATCTTCCATCTGCTAGGTCACTCCCCAAAGGGCTGCATCGGCTGGAGCTAAGCTGATCCGAAGCTAGGAGCTTCCTTCTGTCCTCTCACATGGGTTCAGGTTCCCGAGCCTTTGGGCCATCCCTCGCTGATTTCCCAGGCCACAAGCAGGGATGGGAAGTGGAACAGCAAGGACACAAGCCAGCACCCATAGGGGATTTTCACACTTGAAGGGGGAGGATTAGCCAAGTGAGCCATTGCACAGCCCCTCCCTCCTTTCAATGATGTGTTTACACTTTTCAAAGCTGCCTTCCTGATTGGTCAGCTGGTCCTATAAAATCATGGTTTCTGAAGCATCTTGCTTATCGTCTCTCACAGCAGTTTTTAGGACAAGGGAACACTTGTGCGCAACCAACAGGTTTAGGTGACAGGTTAACACGGTCTGGTGTGACCATTGCCATGAAGCACTCACTGTACAGCTATGTCAGAGGGCCAACACAGAGAGTGGCAGAGCAGGTGGACGAAGGCAGGTGTAGACCAGGGAGGCTGGTTTGAATGTGTGTGAAGGTGCCAACACACACAGCTTCATGCAACCCTTCTGTTAAGGATAACTAAGAAAGTTGCTAATGGTGCCTTCTACCTGGGAAGGGGACTTGAGGGTCTGCAGTGGGTGACAGCTACACGTTTCATGATGCAGATTCCTATACTGTCTGGAAAACGCAAGCATGAGGCTGCTTCTGAAAGTTCATAGAAAAATGGAATTGGGCCCGGCACCATGGCCTAGCGGCTAAAGTCCTCGGCTTGAATGTGCCAGGATTCCATATGGGTGCCGGTTCTAACCCCGGCAGCTCCATTTCCCATCCAGCTCCCTGCTTGTGGCCTGGGAAAGCAGCCAAGGACGGCCCAAAGCCTTGGGATCCTGCACCCGTGTGGGAGACCTGGAGGAAGTTCCTGGCTCCTGGCTTTGGATCAGCGCAGCACTGGCTGTTGTGGTCACTTGGGGAGTGAATCATCAGATGGAAGATCTTCCTCTCTGTCTCTGTTCCTCTCTGTATATCTGACTTTGCAATAAGAATAAATAAATCTTTAAAAAAAGAGGGGGGAAAAAAGAAAAATGGAATTGTTTATTTTGGATGAAGAATGCTGACACTCGAGCACGGGGTTTCCATAATGTGCGTTTCCTATGGACTTTCCGCAGACCTTGCTGTGTGAGAGTGTCTGTGATTAGATTTGGAAAATGTGATACACTGCTGTCACCGTTAGTAACTCCGGCCTTCCTAGGCAATGTTCTATGAGTCTGTTCATCTTAGAGAATCTGAAGAGAGAAGAATCAAAAGCCCTATTCTTGTTCCCATACTTAGAAAACAATCTGATTACGCCTAGAGTTGTCAAAGTGTGGAGGCAACGTGTGAAAAAACCAAATATGCTCCTCTTTCAGACGGAGGGCTACTGAGATGTACTGAGACGTATATACCTCCGTGTGGCTGAAGAACTGGGTCACCTCCCACCAGGCCCTCCCAAATAGAGCAGTGAAGAAAGCAGCCTTTGGTGCTCCTCTCTTGGCAGGGTCCACACAATCACCCCAAAGCTTAGGGGATCATGTCAGCTCCCAAATGCCCTGCACCGGGTTGGACCTGAACCATCTTCCGCTGCCCTGGTCCCCAGGCAGGATTCTAGAGCTTGCTGGAAGGAACCCAAACAAGTGTGAAGTGCCTTGACACAGAGGACTGGCTTCCACCTAGGCGGTAGCTCAGACCTCTGCTGGCTCCCCTGGGTGGTGTCCAGGCCTGGGTCCCTTTGCCCGATGACACCACAAGGCATTACTGAGCTTCCTGGACTTTTGGATTTCACATATTTCAGGTTCAGGGGATTTCACTATAAACCCATGAGAAAGGACGGCAAAAATCTGCCTGCCATTTCCTCCTTGGGATCTTGGCCTGATGGACACGCAGGGAGCTACTTAGATCAAAGGAAATACCGCGAAGGTGCGGGCGGGGCGGGGCGGGGGAGGGGATGGGGGATGGCGTGGCCTCTCCCACAAGACTCACTCAGGCCCCTAGTTGTGGAAATACTACTGACTCTGCTACACATGAAGGCTGGCACGGACACTTTAAATAGGAGGAGGGAGTGGGCCTCAATGGGGAGATGGCAGGAGAGGCCTGGAGCAGTTGGGCACTCAGGAAAGGTGGCATGTGGCATATACACAGGGTGTGTGCTGGGGCGCAGCACGGGTTGGTCTGACGGAGCCAAACCATTCTGTCCCCCCAGACAAGCTTCCCCAAGGTTATGCTAACAACCCCCCATGTCCATCTCCTTCTCTCCAAATGCGTGCTGCAGATGAACACTCGTTCATGATAACCACGTCACTGACACGTACGCTCAGCCATCCAGCCCGGGGCCACCCCAGGTTCTTAATCATTCACAGGGTCTTTTCTGGTGGCATTCCACCCACTCTCAGAGATCTGTTCTAATCCGTAGACCACTAGAGCCTTCAGCAGCGGCACAGGGCGAGAAAGCCCTTTGTAAGTATACATCGCTTACACTTTTGAAACCAGTGGCTAAAGCGGCGTCTGCTCTGGCCAAGCGTGCGGCATGGTGCTGGGTCTGTGAGCGCACGGAGGTGGACCCTGTTGACCAGCACACGACCTTGGACAGATTTTCTCAACCCTGGAGCTACGAACCCGACATCATCTCAGGGTTATCGAAACCACTCAAGAAACACCCTCAGAACCTTCTTTCCCTTATTGGTCTCTAGGGCGTCATCAAAGGACCATCCCCCATCGGTGCTGGTGTGGTCTGACAGCAATGAGCGGCTCCTGAGGCCTCCTCCTCCCCAGAGGACACAGGAGGAAAAAAAAAAAAAGACTGACACATGTGTCCCACCTACCTTCTCCATACCCGACTGTCCCCACCCTAATCAGAGACCCACGTGGGCATGCATCCCTCTCAACTATGTAAACAATATTAAAAATAAAATGTAATGGGCCCGGCATGGTGGCCTAGTGCCTAAAGTTCTCACCTTGATCACACTGGGATCCCATATGGGTGCCGGTTCTAATCCTGGCAGCTCCATTTCCCATCTAGCTCCATGCTTGTGGCCTGGGAAAGCAGTTAAGGATGGCCTAAAGCCTTAGGACCTTGCACCTGCGCAGGAGACCCAGAAGAAGCTCCTGGCTCCTGGTTTCAGATCAGGTCAGCTCTGGCTGTTACGGCCACTTGGGGAGTGGACCAGCGGATGGAAGATCTTTCTGTCTCTCCTCCTCTCTGTAAATTTGACATTCCAATAAATAAATAAATAAATCTTTAACAACAACAACAAAGCCAGGATACATGAATTTGCCTCACTCTGCTTTGCCCTGTGACTACGAGGAAAAAAAATCTGTCTGTGGGGAGACACAACCTCTCCTTGCCTTCTCCCCACGGGGCCAGCAGGGGACCCCATGCTGAGCAGTCTGGAGGGGTCACGACATCAAGCGACATTATGGACAGTTCCTAATCTCCTGGCTGCCTTAGGCCACTTTGCTGGACTTTGCCTTCTGAGACAGTTCTGTCTTCAGAATAGAATTTTCTCCCAGTGGTTACTTTTTGTTTGTTTGTTTTGTTTTTTAAAGATTTATTTAGGGAAGCGGGGCCATTGGGATTAGAACTGGCACCCATATGGGATTCTGGCACATGCAAGGCAAGGACTTTAGCTACTAGGCTACTGCATTGGGTCCAATGGTTACGGTTTTCAATGTTTCATAATCTCATAGTGCCTCTCCTTCTCCTCACTTTCCACACTGTTCTCAAAATCTGAAGCTGCAAACTGGAATGCAGAATCCAGGGCAGGCTCTGACCTGTCCCTTCCCACTCAGGTCGTTCCAGCTGCTACCCCAGGACAGGCTGTCCCCGCTAGCCAGCAGGGCAGCTGCTGACTCACGCTTGCCTGGGGATCCGCAGGGTCCCAGCTCCTGCCCTCTTCTGCTACCACAGCTACCCAGCACAGGGCCCCCAGAAGTGCTCTGACTATTGGCTTCTGGGGTCTCAAACCGTGACCTGCTGGGGCTCCTCTGGAAGCCTGGCCTGGCCCACACCCAGCACTAACCTGGAAGACGTCATTGGCGCACTTGCGGCAGAGGTTGTGTTGGCAGGGCAGGATGACCACCGGCTTGGAGAACATCTCCAGGCAGATGGGGCAGAGGAGCTGCTTCTCCAGGCTGTCCATGCTGTGTGCATCCCCTAGCAGCGGCTTGAAACCCACGGTGAAGTTCATCCCCTCGGCGGTCGTGCCTGCCCGGGCCTCTAGACCCTGCCCTCCTCACTTCCACTGGCCTGTAGCTGCTCCTCTCCTTCCTGCTCACTCTGGAAATGGCTCTGCTATAGCTCCTGTCCCGTCCTCTCACAGCTTGTCTTGCCCTTGGGGAGTTGGTTCCAGACGCTTCTTGTCTCTCTGCTCTGGATTCTGCCCAGACACTTGTGGCTCTGTCTGTCTCTCCCCTTCTCTAAAATCCTCTTTGGCCTCCCAAAGGACCCCCTCTCCTGCTCACTCCGTGGGCAGTGCTGTTTGTCTCTGGCTCCTGAGAGGAGATAAACTTCACTGTGGGGGTGGGGAGCTGAGGGGCATCGGCATGACATTCCAGATCCCAATTTAGCTCATGTAAGGCGAGCCACAGCTGTCGCCGAGAGCGAGTGACCCTGACTCACGCGGGAACAGGCAGGTGTCCCTGCCGACAGTGGAAGGTGGGCCAGCAAACATATCAGGCAGGCATCTAGAAGGCTCCTGGGAGCCCCTGGCCCCAAGTTCTGGCACGGGTCCTTCTTCCAGGACAACAATATGAGCTAAATCAGTCCATGGTTTAGGGTGGCAGGAAAGATCTGACCAGACCTTAAAGAGAGACAGAGTTGATAACAGTCTCCTCTTCCTCGGATTAGCCAGTGACTCCACCCCTCTTCCCCAAGACCATGTGGTTCGCAATGGGGCACGAGGAAGACGGCCTCTTGTCTGACACTTCCAGCCACGTTTTGCTCTTGCACAGCCCTTTCTTCCCCCTAAAGAGGCTACAGAAGCTGCAGGTGGCTGCTGTGCTCCTGAGGCAGGGTGGGATGCTGCTCCACCCACACAACACTGGAGCCACTCCAGGAAATTTTAGTTTGTTGGGAAATTGGGAGACGCTGAGCTGGGTTGAGAGGAGCTAGTTGGTCTCCAGGGAAATCTCAGAGCACAATCACAAGGCTTGGGAAGTGTCTGCCTGGCCCCACACTTGTCCCTGCCGATGGCCCAGCAAGCCAAGACAGTCCACAGACAACAGACAACAGTTACCACAGACAACAGTCCTGGTTTTCTCTTTTTCTCTGTAGGATTCTTTCTTGATCTGTCATTTCTGGGTCCAAGACAATGCACGGGGATTGATGAAAGTTCTTTTATTTACTAGCATGTCTTAAACCTTTCTCCCAGATGAGAGAGAAAAAGTTAGAGGAGTCCCTAGGCCCTGACGCTGCGTGGACGGGAAACAGGTGGCGTGGAGAGGACACGAAACAGGCAGCACGGAGAAGCACGAGCAGGAAAAGAGTCGGCAAAGTCCTACCTTTTCCTGACCGTGTCTCATGCTCTGGTTTAAGAACAAAACACACGGCAACCAGCCTGTACAAGATGACGTCCACAGGACTGAGTGAGCAGGTGCCGATGCCTGAACTTCAGCCCACCCAAGGGCTGAGGCTAATGGGTGCTGGGCTGGTGGCTGGAGTCCATGGAGAGTCCACAGGTGGAACAAATGTCCCCAAGGAACAAAGGCACTCACATCTTTCCTGGGTTGACTCAGGATGTGTTGCTGAGTCTGGCTCCGGCCCATAAACGTCTTGGCTGATCTGGGAGTTGTTGGTCCACACAGTTGCAGCAAAGGAGGCTACAGCAAAGGAAGGTTTAACTGCGTAGCAGCTTAGAGCGCAGGGTCCACCTACTTGGTTAGCAAGTGGCTCATCAATCTACCGGACACCAAGGTAGGCCAGGAGGAAGAATCCTCAGAGAAAAATCTTCTACCACTGCTGGAGACTTTCCAACACACCGATGAGAGGGCTGTTCTCTGAGAGATGGCAGCGGAAAAGAAGAGTAGCTGGGCAACCACATATGGCCAGTCACACTGTCAAGAGCAGAGATGGGGTCCTGGCTGGGATGGGTGTCATCAATATTTTGGAAGCAGGGATTCCTACAGGGAGAGGAACCAGGGTCAGGGTCAGGACAGGGTACTTGCTCTCCTTGCAATGTGTCCAGGGGACTAAGCAGCAGAGGGTGCACTGTGACAGCATCTCGTGGCAGAAGAAGATGGCACCTTGTTAACTATAAGGAATGATTGTCATCTGGACTTGAAGCAAACTTGATATCCATAAGGTCAGTACTTGGGGTTTATACGGGTATACATTTTTCACTGGCAACTCACCTGAAGTTAGTTTATCTGCCTTTTCATTTCTTTCATGTTAATTTCAGTTTACATACCTCATTTTCCTTCATCACTTGTTAAATATCTTCAAAGTCTTCATCACTTTTAAAGCCACCTCTGGCTCCTATGACAGAATTTATATGTACAATGACACACAGAAACATGTAGTAACGAGTTTTCAGTCTACCAGTGAGAAAATGGTTCCCTTACAGTTACTCAACAACACCACTAGGTGGCACTAGTGCGGACTTCAGTTAAATTCCAACTTTGAAGATTGTGTGCGGTGGGAGTAACTATCATCTTCCTCTTGAGTAGATCGATGCTCTAACTGCATCATTGACTCTCTCTTCAGTTACTGCTCTTTACTTTTTCTTTTTAAATAATTTTTATTGATATATAGAGAACACTGGTGCGATGGCTCAGTGGCTAAATCCTCGTCTTGCACAAAACAGCATCCCATACAGATACTGTTTTGTGTCCTGGCTGTTCCACTTCCCATCTGGTTCCCTGCTCGTGGCCTGGGAAAATAGTAGAGGATGGCCCAAAGCCTTGGGACCCTGAACCCACATGGGAGACCTGGAAGAAACTCCTGTTTTCTGGCTTCAGATTAGCTCAGCTCTGACCGTTGTGGTCATTTGGGGAACGGAGCAGCAGGTGAAAGATCTTTGTCTTTCCTTCTGTCTGTAAATCTGCCTTTCCAATAAGAATAAATAAATCTTTTTGGGCAAAAAACAAAAGGCAGGTGCAGCCCACATGACATTCAAACTCCAGGTGTGTGGGATAAGACACTCAGAAATACATTATGCACCTTCTCTTTCGACACTGTCCTAATGGCACACACATTACAGGGTTCACCTGCTCTGGCCGCCTTGCTGTCCGACCCAGCTCGGCTGGGACCTGCCTAGGGGCCTCACCTGCCCGCGGAGGCTGAGTCTGGACGTTCTCTGGCTGTTTCCTGCGGCTGACATCCTCGGGCGGAGGCTTCAGAGCCCCACAGCAGAAGCAGCAGCAGCAGCAGCAACAGCAACAGGTGAGCAGGGCACAGAGGATGATGAGCGTCTAAGAGGCGAGGGACAACGGCCTCGGCCCTGCTGTCCTATTTTACCGTGCAGGTTCCCCTCCCTGCCCTACCCCAGCACCCAGAATGTACCTTGAACCAACAACTGTTCACTGTGTAATAGTATCTGACACCTTCCTCTCCATAGTGATCATAGAGATACACTCCAAACGAGCCATGCTGGTCATAGATTCTGCGCTTCTTTGGGTCACTCAGGATGGCATGGGCTGTATTGATCTCTTTGAATATTTCTGCAGCTTGAGGGTCTCCTGGGTTCTTGTCTGGATGATACTGCAAGGCCAGTCTCCTACACAGGCAAAACCCCCCAAAACGGGTGGTGTGGGGAGGCGATGGTAAGAGGGGATGGAGGGAGGGTGAGGGTGGATGACAGGGATACATCTCTAGCCACTGAGAAGGCCTGCTTGAGGCATGTGGTCCAAGAAGCCAAGTTCACCATCCCTATCCATGTCACATGGAAGGGGGTGATGGCGCCCATCTGGTTCCAAGGCTTGCTGGGATTGACAAGTGGGTCAGAAGGTAAGGCATCAAAAAAGGGTTCCACGAAGGCTGGGTGCGAACCTGTAAGCCCTCTTGACCTCTTCCGGGGAGGCGCCCTTCTTCAGCTCCAGCACTGCGTAGAGGGTGGAGCCTCTCTTGGACAGCCGGCGGGCCGCCTGGTCCACATGAGACATGTTCTGGGCCAGAGGAGAGGAAGCGCATGGCAGAAGTCCCACAAGATAAGCAAGCACACCACAACAGGACAAGAGCAGCTGCCAGCGGTAGGACTGGAGGGAAAACGCCAGGGCCCAGGCTGTGGGCCGCATCCAGGGCTCCCTTCCACTTCCCAGCATCCTCTGGCACACTGCCACATCTGAGGGAGGAGAGAGCTCAAAAGGAGGCTGAAGCCAGGGGAGGGGCGGGCTGTCTGTCAGGAACTGCTGTCAGCTTTGCTCAACAGCCCGGGGTCCCATCGAAAAGCCCAGGGCAGAGTCAGCCCCAGGATAGAGGGGACAGGGCTGGGGACACCAGCTAACTGTCCTCCCCAGGGAGGAAAGCCCAATGGGGTGGGCCTGGGGGTGGGTGTTGTAGGGGGAGGCGCTTCTGGGGAAACGGGGACAGGGTCCCTCCTCTCCCCAAGGGTGGAGGGGAGGCCCTGGAGGAGAACCAAGGCAAGGAGCTGGGTGCACAGTGACCCCACTAGACCTGGCCCCTTACTTCGTAGTCTTCGTTGTCTTCGTCGTAGCTCTCAGACGCCAGGTTATCCTCAACACCTTCCACCCTCCCGGGTGTGAAACTTCACACGGTCTACTAGCAGTCCATTGTGCGTGCGTGCTGCTCCGCCATTGCGGGCCGTTTTTGGCGCCACCGGAAGTGCCCGTGATGTGGTGGCTTCGTTGGCCCTGGGACTTATTTTGCTCGCAGGAAGCCTCAGCTCCCGGATAGGTGACGTCCTGCGGCTGAGGGTTGCTGAGCGTTGATGCTTCAGTCCCAGGATGGACGCAGGTTCTGGCCACCTTCTTCAAGGGGAGACCATCATCTACCCTGACTGCCGTCCTGGCTCCTCACCGTCCTGGCTCCTCAGTTCACTTAAGGAAAGATGGCGGATGGGAGGCGCAGCTGCCACAAGGCATCTCCACAGGTGTGGTATCTGCCCCCGCTAATTTAGAACGTGGGTTTCTCGGCTTGAGCTGACCTTTCCCTTCCAACTCCTGCACATCCTGAAGACACGTCTCAAATGTCAGTGTGCCTGAGTCGCCTTCCTCCCCAACCTAACCCTCCCGACACCTGACGGCACCTTGTCAAAGTGTTTATCTTATGACACTGTCATAAGATAAGAGTTTGGGCATCCCTTTTATATATTACCTTGAATCTTTGTAAAAAAAAAAAAATCACTACCGGGTGTAGAAGACTTCACTTAAATGCTATTCCATCATGAAGCTATCCCAGGATGTAATCATAGGATACAGGTTAGTTAGCTGTTTCAGGTGTTTCTATCTAATAGCATAGTATTCTTCTGGTGAAAATTTGCATACACAAATCCTTGAAAACTCTGATTCCCTTCTCAAGCCAGTTTCCTATACAGTGGGATTACTGTGTCCAAATGAATTTTAAAAAAAAGATTTATTTTATTTCATTGAAAGTCGGATAAACAGAGAGGAAGAGAGACAGAGAGGAAGATCCTCCACCCAATGATTCAATCCCCAAATGACTGCAATAGCCATAGCTCTGCCATTCTGAAGCCAGGAACCTGGAGCCTCATCCACGTCTCCCACATGGGTGCAGGAACCCAAAGCCTTGGGCCGTCCTCCACTGCTTTCCCAGGCCACAAGCAGGGAGCTGGATAGATAAGAACTGGCACCCATATGAGATCCCAGGGTGTGCAAAGCAAGGACTTAAGCTACTAGGTTACCGTGCCAGACCAAAATGAAATTTTAGTGTTTTTTTTTTTTTCTTAGAAGGTTACCAAAACAAAACAAACCAAAAAAACAATTTACATCCCTACCTGTGAGGCAAGGTGGTGCCTGTCGCCACCTGGTCTGGTTTCTTGTGACCTTGCACGTGAGATCCCCAGCAGCACAAGCCTCCCTTTTTGATTTTGACTGGTAAATGGATGCTCTGCCCCAAGGGCTGGGAGCCATGTAAGCAAATGGACTGAGTTTATGCAACCAGCACGATGACCACTGAGTGAATGGATTTTGTACCTATACATCTGTGGTCTGTGCCGGGAAGGGGGGGGGCGTGGCAGGAGAGCATGAGGATGAAAAGCTTGACCACCACTTGCCCAGTCCTCGGGCTCTGGGTTGGATGATTTCAGAGGTCACTCACTTAAAAGGAGAAAGCCCTGAAGCTGACAATGTTTCACTCATTAACCTCCCACCTTCCTGTGCTGATCCTAGAGAGAATGGTGGAACCCTCAGAACAAGCCCCTGGAAGCCTCTGTTCTCATTTCAGAGGCCTTGTCTCAGCTGCCAAGGCCCACAGTGATCCTGGGTCTCCCAGCCCTGCCATGGACACTGTCTCGGCCGCCCTGGGCTCCACTCCATTGCCTTTGAAGACGCAGTGTTCTTTCTGTCTTCTGGAACCTGTGACCTCTCTTGGCCCAGAGCGTTCCTCCTGCAGCCTGTTTCGTATGCTGAGTATAGCTGAACTCTCATACAAGGGTTGTTTTGTAGCTCTGCAGAGAGACCTTGAAACTGCTTCTCCCCCTCCTCCCCACCTCCTTGTACCCTCACCATGATTGCTGAAGCCATGTGTGCTTGTGTGGTGCTTTGTGGAAAGTCTGCCTTCCCTAGCTGACAGTGAGGGCAGAGACCTTGTTTGGGCACAAGACCTAGAATGGTGCTTGGCTCATGGAGGTGTTCAATGAGCTGTAGCCTAGTGGTTGTACCATGATAAAAAATTTCCTAGGGGCTTGGTGCAGCAGCCTAGTGGTTAAAGTCCTTGCTTTGCATGCACCGGGATCCAATATGACTGCCAATTCTAATCCCGGCAACTCCGCTTCCCTTCCGGTTCCCTGCATGTGGCCTGGGAAGGCAGTTGAGGATGGGCCCAAGGCCTTGGGACCCTGCACCCACATGGGAGAGCCGGAGGAGGCTCCTGGCTCCTGGCTTTGGATCAGCTCAGCTCTGGCTGTTGTGGCCACTTGGGGAGTGAATCAACAGATGGAGGATCTTCT
This sequence comes from Ochotona curzoniae, assembly GCF_017591425.1. Lineage (NCBI taxonomy): Eukaryota > Metazoa > Chordata > Mammalia > Lagomorpha > Ochotonidae > Ochotona > Ochotona curzoniae. Next base: position 3,435 of record NW_024466647.1, on the reverse strand, counting down.
TCTCTGTCTCTCTTCCTCTCTATATCTGACTTTCCAATAAAGAAAAAGAAACAAATCTTAAAAAAAAGAAAAGAAAATAGAAGTCAAAAAAATTTCCTAGGACAAAAACACTCAGCTGGGTGACTGAACAGGATAATGGGGTTCACCTCTTATGATCCTAGGCAAGAAGTTTTCAAAGATGCGGGGTTGGCATCTTTGTGACTCAGCAGGTTAAGCCGCCACTTGCAACACCAGTATATCATATCACGGTGCCAGTTTGAGTCCCAGGTGCTGATCTGCCAATCCACTGTCGTATGAATGCATCTGGGAAAACAGCAGAGAATGGTCCAAATGTTTGGGCCCTTGTCACTCATGTTGAAGACCAGGCTGGAGTTCCATTGGCCTGAACTGGCCCTGGCTATTAAGGCCATAACAATGGATGAAAGATCACTCTTTTTCTCACTTCTCTCTCTCGTTCTTCCTTTAAGTAAATCTTTAAAGAAAGAAAAAGAAATAAGGCAAGAAGGATTACCATATGATTCGGGACTTCCTGTTGCTTTTCTGAGTTTTTATTTAGTTCCCTAACACTGTTCCCGGAGTATTGAAGAAGCCTAGCCTAGCCACTGTTGGTCGGCTGACTGAGCTAGCCTGCGCCTGGTTTTTCAGAGGCACTTGCTCATTTCTCTGGTTCTCATGGGCGATGTGATTGCATCCCCTTGGCATGGACGCTAACCCTGAGAAAGAAGATGCACTGGTGCTGAGGGGAGTGAATAAGCATCTTGCACATCTCACCAGAGGCTCCACAGTGCCATTAGTCCTTATCATTGCCCTCTGACATTCTAATTAATCACAGCTCAAGGCTCTTGAAATAGCTGTTATCTGTTAAGTGAGGCTCTGCACCAAACAAAACTGAAATGCTGTGGCCAGAGAGCTGCAAAGATGCAGACAGAACAGGCCTCCGGGCCTGGGGGGGGCTGGGGGTTTGCTCTCCACCTGGCCTCCTCCTGGAAGCCACTGCTCCATGGTCCCCGTCTTCTGTGGGGGGTGGGGAGGGAGTCTCTTTCCACACCCAGCACAGTCCTAGTGGGAGGTGGAACACACAAGTCAGGAGTCAGAAGCCCTGGATCTCAGTGCAGGCTCTGATTCTAACAAGCTTCTCAAACAAGTCCGCTGTTCTCGGAGTCTCTCTTCCTTAAAACCTTTGCTTGAGTCACCTGCTCTCCCACCACAACTAGGGTTGGTGTCTTGTAGTTTACTGACAGTTTCCTGTCTCCCAGAGCCATTTGGTCTCTCCTGAAGAAAAGGGAGAAGCATCCCTTGTTTACCCATAAACAGCTAAAGTTTTAGTCATATAGCTGGAATACACACCCATACAGACAGCAGACATTGGCATACTTATACCCAAAACACCACGCTCTGGAGCATATGCAGTGGGAGAGAGAGATCATAATTTGTCACACCCAGCCACCAGGTTCTTGAATTGTTCAGCTTCTAAGCTGAGAGGGACCACAGAGGTTTAACTCTAGTCTGATGCTTTCATTTTATAATGGAGGAAAATTCTACCCAGGGAGAAAAATTGACCTACTCAAGGGCACTGAAACCCAGACCTAAATCTTCTGACTCAAACTTCAGATTGCTCCTTTAGAAACCAGCTCCCTTCCAACTTCAAACTGAAGGTCTAGCTTAAAAATTTCTTTCTTTATTTGAAAGACAGAATAACAAACAGAAAGAGGGAGAGACACAGAGAGATCTTCTATCTGCTGGTTCACGCCCCGAATGGCCTCAACAGCTGATCAGAACCAGGAGCCAGGAATTGCTTTTGGATCTCCTGTGTGGGTGCAGGGGCCCAAAGCTTTCCTAGATGCGTCACCAGGGAGCTGGATCAGAGGCAGAACAGCTGGGACTCGAACTGGTGCCCATGTGGCAACCTTCCTTACAGGCACTCTGCGGTGATGGCTGCTAGGTCTACACTTTGAACCAAACTGTCGGGAATATTCCTGTGCTTTCCCAGGTGACGTCAGGTACAGTCCCTCATCACCCATGCCCGCCCAGATGAACCCAAACCCTCCCAGCACGGCTTTGTCTGTCCTTCCCAGACCCGATGTCTTAGGTGGTAATGAAGGGCATCCCACTGGAGAGGCCGTTTCATGTCCCTGACGTGCAGGTGGAAAAGCACAGCTGTGGCACCTGTCGGAGATAACAGTGTCTTCCTCTTAGGGTTGTTGAAAGGATTTAATATTTAACTTGAACAATGTTTGCCACATAGTAAGGATTTTATTATCATAATTGTTATTATTATAATAGTTTCCCCTATCCTTCCCCCCCCCTTTTTTTTTTCTTAAGGAAAGAAGTTACTTGCCATTTTGCCTCTGGGAAGAAGAAAAAAAAAAAACCAGGATCCTAGCTCAAAGAAGATGTAAGATATACAAATATCAAGTGTGGCTTCCCATTTTCTCCCTACATCCTTCTTCCAGTCCCGTGGAAACCATCTTCTGGGTCTGCTTATGCAGTGTCTCCATGCTGCCCTCTGAAATATCCCCCCACTGTCCTTCCCAAGCAGCCAGAACTCTGAAATTACCTCTCTCACATCCTTTTCTCACAACATCGAAAAACTAGTGCCAGGTGTCAGAAGAGAGCAATCTCAATAAAACATAATAAATCAAGGCTGCCTCTGTGGCACCACATCAGGCTAAGCCACTGCCTGTGATGCTGGCATCCCCTGTGGGCATTGAAATACTGGCTGCTCCATTTCCATTCCAGCTCTCTGGTAATGTGCCTGGGAAAGCAGTGGAGGATGGCCCAAGTGCTTGGGCCCTTGCACCCACATGGGAAGTCTAGAAGAAGCTTCCTGTTGCTTCCCAGCACACTCCCAAATCTAAACTCACTGCTTTCCCTCAACCTGGTTGTTTCCTTTGGTCTCTCTGTTCCTGTTCTTGTGATAATTCCCAAGGTAATGAAGCTCAAAACCCAAGCATCACAGGGCTGTGGTTTCATTGTTCTTGAGGTTAAAAATACCACTTATTTTTTTTAAGATTTATCTTTATTATTTTTTTTTATTGGAAAGGTGGATATACAGAGAGGAGAGATAGAGAGGAAGATCTTCCATCCAATGATTCACTCCCCAAGTGAGCGCAACGGCCGATGCTATGCCAATCTGAAGCCAGGAGTCTCTTCCGGGTCTCCCACGCGGGTGCAGGGTCCCAAAGCCTTGGGCCATCCTCGACTGCTTTCCCGGGCCACAGGCAGGGAGCTGGAAGGGAAGTGGGGCCGCTGGGATTAGAACCGGTGCCCATATGGGATCCTGGGTATGCAAGGCGAGGACCTTAACCACTTGCGCCATCGCGTTGGGCCCAAAAATACCACCTTTTTTTTCTTTTCAAAATAGCTCCTTGTGAGCTCCCACTGCCTTGAAACACCCCAGTTAAGGGATTTCCTTGTCCCAGAGCCCATGGGACC